>NW_026262734.1:112798864-114170183 GCF_021869535.1 Mytilus californianus
GCCATTGTACATATAACAGAAGAAAACGGGTTTTATACATAAAACAAGATAATACGGCCATTACACATACAACAGAAGAAAACGGCCATTACACATGCAACAGGACAAAACAGCCATTAGACAAACAAAAGGAGGAAAACGACCATTACACAATAAAAAGAGAATATAGTCATTATACATACAACAGGAGAAAACGGCAATTACACATGCAACTGGAGACAACGGCCATTAGACATACAACAGGAAAAAACGGTTATTACACATAAAACAAGAGATAACAGCCATTGTACATATAACAGAAGAAAACGGGTATTATACACAAAACAAGATAATACGGCCAATACACATGTAAAAGGAGAAAACGGCCATTACACATACAAAACAAGAAAACGACCATTACACAATAAAAAGAGAATATAGTCATTATACATACAACAAGAGAACACGGCAATTACACATGCAACTGGAGACAACGGCCATTAGACATACAACAGGAAAAAACGGTTATTACACATAAAACAAGAGAAAACAGCCATTGTACATATAACAGAAGAAAACAGGTATTATACATAAAACAAGATTATACGGCCATTACACATACAACAGAAGAAAACGGCCATTACACATGCAACAAGACAACACAGCCATAAGACAAACAAAAGGAGAAAACGTCGATTAACAGAAAACGGCCATTACACATAAAGACGGCCATTACACATACAATAGGTGAAACCGGCCATTACACATAAAGGTGTAATACCACCATTGATTTTCCCCTATTAGTCTTTGTTAAATTTGCACTTTTCAAAAAATTGTGCAGAATTTATCTTTGTTTCAAATAAAGAAATACTTGGCATGAGTAAAGTTTGATCCTGTCCAGTACTATAGAAAAAATTTCACATAACATTTCATTGCATATAAGAAAATAACCATCACTGGAAGTTAACCAATCAAATTTTCCCCCTTTTTTAACCTATGTACAAGCTTTAGTAACCATGTAACCTCAAGTTTCCAAAATATTCTATAGAAACCCCAAATAAAAAAAAAAATGGTGCTTTGAAATACCCAAGATATATGTTTATGACCCAGAAATGTTTTACTGCAATGAAATGTAGGATCAATTATCTACAACTGTCAAATTCAAGGGAATATTTTTTTCGACCTATTTTCGTATGCAACCGGATGTGACGTACTATGATTTGGTGGTATTACACCTAAAACCCGAGAAAACGGTCATTTCACATAAGAATACGGTCATTAAACATTACACATACAACAGGAGAAAACCGCTATTACACATCTAACAGAGAAAAACAGCCATTACACATAAAACAAGAGAATACGGCTATTACACATACAACAGAAGAAAACGGAGATAACACAAACAACAGGAGAAAACGGCCATTACACATAAAGACGGCCATTACACATACAACAGGTAAAAAAGGCCATTACAAATAAAACCAGGGAAAACGGCCATTACACATACAACAGCAGAAAACGACAATTACACATAAAAAAGAGAATACGGCCATACACATATAACAGAAAAAAACGACAATAACACATGCAACTGGAAAGAACTACCATTAGACATACAACAGGAGAAAACGGCCGTTATACATAAAACCAGAGAAAACGGCCTTTACACATACAACAGCAGAAAACGACAATTACACATAAAAAAAAAGAATACGGCCATACACATATAACAGAAAAAAACGGCCATAAAACATGCAACAGGAGACAACTGCCATAAGACAAACAACAGAAGAAAACGGGTATTATACACAAAACAAGATAATACGGCCAATACACATGTAAAAAGAGAAAACGGCCATTACACATACAACAGGAGAAAACGGCAATTACACATGCAACTGGAGACAACGGCCATTAGACATACAACCGGAAAAAACGGTTATTACACATACAACAAGAGAAAGCAGCCATTGTACATATAACAGAAGAAAACGGGTATTATACACAAAACAAGATAATACGGCCAATACACATGCAAAAGGAGAAAACGGCCATTACACATACAAAACGAGAAAACGACCATTACACAATAAAAAGAGAATATAGTCATTATACATACAACAAGAGAACACGGCAATTACACATGCAACTGGAGACAACGGCCATTAGACATACAACAGGAAAAAAACGGTTATTACACATAAAACAAGAGAAAACAGCCATTGTACATATAACAGAAGAAAACGGGTTTTATACATAAAACAAGATAATACGGCCATTACACATACAACAGAAGAAAACGGCCATTACACATGCAACAGGACAAAACAGCCATTAGACAAACAAAAGGAGAAAACGACCATTACACAATAAAAAGAGAATATAGTCATTATACATACAACAGGAGAAAACGGCAATTACACATGCAACTGGAGACAACGGCCATTAGACATACAACAGGAAAAAACGGTTATTACACATAAAACAAGAGATAACAGCCATTGTACATATAACAGAAGAAAACGGGTATTATACACAAAACAAGATAATACGGCCAATACACATGTAAAAGGAGAAAACGGCCATTACACATACAAAACAAGAAAACGACCATTACACAATAAAAAGAGAATACAGTCATTATACATACAACAAGAGAACACGGCAATTACACATGCAACTGGAGACAACGGCCATTAGACATACAACAGGAAAAAACGGTTATTACACATAAAACAAGAGAAAACAGCCATTGTACATATAACAGAAGAAAACAGGTATTATACATAAAACAAGATTATACGGCCATTACACATACAACAGAAGAAAACGGCCATTACACATGCAACAAGACAACACAGCCATAAGACAAACAAAAGGAGAAAACGTCGATTAACAGAAAACGGCCATTACACATAAAGACGGCCATTACACATACAATAGGTGAAACCGGCCATTACACATAAAGGTGTAATACCACCATTGATTTTCCCCTATTAGTCTTTGTTAAATTTGCACTTTTCAAAAAATTGTGCAGAATTTATCTTTGTTTCAAATAAAGAAATACTTGGCATGAGTAAAGTTTGATCCTGTCCAGTACTATAGAAAAAATTTCACATAACATTTCATTGCATATAAGAAAATAACCATCACTGGAAGTTAACCAATCAAATTTTCCCCCTTTTTTAACCTATGTACAAGCTTTAGTAACCATGTAACCTCAAGTTTCCAAAATATTCTATAGAAACCCCAAATAAAAAAAAAAATGGTGCTTTGAAATACCCAAGATATATGTTTATGACCCAGAAATGTTTTACTGCAATGAAATGTAGGATCAATTATCTACAACTGTCAAATTCAAGGGAATATTTTTTTCGACCTATTTTCGTATGCAACCGGATGTGACGTACTATGATTTGGTGGTATTACACCTAAAACCCGAGAAAACGGTCATTTCACATAAGAATACGGTCATTAAACATTACACATACAACAGGAGAAAACCGCTATTACACATCTAACAGAGAAAAACAGCCATTACACATAAAACAAGAGAATACGGCTATTACACATACAACAGAAGAAAACGGAGATAACACAAACAACAGGAGAAAACGGCCATTACACATAAAGACGGCCATTACACATACAACAGGTAAAAAAGGCCATTACAAATAAAACCAGGGAAAACGGCCATTACACATACAACAGCAGAAAACGACAATTACACATAAAAAAGAGAATACGGCCATACACATATAACAGAAAAAAACGACAATAACACATGCAACTGGAAAGAACTACCATTAGACATACAACAGGAGAAAACGGCCGTTATACATAAAACCAGAGAAAACGGCCTTTACACATACAACAGCAGAAAACGACAATTACACATAAAAAAAAAGAATACGGCCATACACATATAACAGAAAAAAACGGCCATAAAACATGCAACAGGAGACAACTGCCATAAGACAAACAACAGAAGAAAACGGGTATTATACACAAAACAAGATAATACGGCCAATACACATGTAAAAAGAGAAAACGGCCATTACACATACAACAGGAGAAAACGGCAATTACACATGCAACTGGAGACAACGGCCATTAGACATACAACCGGAAAAAACGGTTATTACACATACAACAAGAGAAAGCAGCCATTGTACATATAACAGAAGAAAACGGGTATTATACACAAAACAAGATAATACGGCCAATACACATGCAAAAGGAGAAAACGGCCATTACACATACAAAACGAGAAAACGACCATTACACAATAAAAAGAGAATATAGTCATTATACATACAACAAGAGAACACGGCAATTACACATGCAACTGGAGACAACGGCCATTAGACATACAACAGGAAAAAACGGTTATTACACATAAAACAAGAGAAAACAGCCATTGTACATATAACAGAAGAAAACGGGTTTTATACATAAAACAAGATAATACGGCCATTACACATACAACAGAAGAAAACGGCCATTACACATGCAACAGGACAAAACAGCCATTAGACAAACAAAAGGAGAAAACGACCATTACACAATAAAAAGAGAATATAGTCATTATACATACAACAGGAGAAAACGGCAATTACACATGCAACTGGAGACAACGGCCATTAGACATACAACAGGAAAAAACGGTTATTACACATAAAACAAGAGATAACAGCCATTGTACATATAACAGAAGAAAACGGGTATTATACACAAAACAAGATAATACGGCCAATACACATGTAAAAGGAGAAAACGGCCATTACACATACAAAACAAGAAAACGACCATTACACAATAAAAAGAGAATACAGTCATTATACATACAACAAGAGAACACGGCAATTACACATGCAACTGGAGACAACGGCCATTAGACATACAACAGGAAAAAACGGTTATTACACATAAAACAAGAGAAAACAGCCATTGTACATATAACAGAAGAAAACAGGTATTATACATAAAACAAGATTATACGGCCATTACACATACAACAGAAGAAAACGGCCATTACACATGCAACAAGACAACACAGCCATAAGACAAACAAAAGGAGAAAACGTCGATTAACAGAAAACGGCCATTACACATAAAGACGGCCATTACACATACAATAGGTGAAACCGGCCATTACACATAAAGGTGTAATACCACCATTGATTTTCCCCTATTAGTCTTTGTTAAATTTGCACTTTTCAAAAAATTGTGCAGAATTTATCTTTGTTTCAAATAAAGAAATACTTGGCATGAGTAAAGTTTGATCCTGTCCAGTACTATAGAAAAAATTTCACATAACATTTCATTGCATATAAGAAAATAACCATCACTGGAAGTTAACCAATCAAATTTTCCCCCTTTTTTAACCTATGTACAAGCTTTAGTAACCATGTAACCTCAAGTTTCCAAAATATTCTATAGAAACCCCAAATAAAAAAAAAAATGGTGCTTTGAAATACCCAAGATATATGTTTATGACCCAGAAATGTTTTACTGCAATGAAATGTAGGATCAATTATCTACAACTGTCAAATTCAAGGGAATATTTTTTTCGACCTATTTTCGTATGCAACCGGATGTGACGTACTATGATTTGGTGGTATTACACCTAAAACCCGAGAAAACGGTCATTTCACATAAGAATACGGTCATTAAACATTACACATACAACAGGAGAAAACCGCTATTACACATCTAACAGAGAAAAACAGCCATTACACATAAAACAAGAGAATACGGCTATTACACATACAACAGAAGAAAACGGAGATAACACAAACAACAGGAGAAAACGGCCATTACACATAAAGACGGCCATTACACATACAACAGGTAAAAAAGGCCATTACAAATAAAACCAGGGAAAACGGCCATTACACATACAACAGCAGAAAACGACAATTACACATAAAAAAGAGAATACGGCCATACACATATAACAGAAAAAAACGACAATAACACATGCAACTGGAAAGAACTACCATTAGACATACAACAGGAGAAAACGGCCGTTATACATAAAACCAGAGAAAACGGCCTTTACACATACAACAGCAGAAAACGACAATTACACATAAAAAAAAAGAATACGGCCATACACATATAACAGAAAAAAACGGCCATAAAACATGCAACAGGAGACAACTGCCATAAGACAAACAACAGAAGAAAACGGGTATTATACACAAAACAAGATAATACGGCCAATACACATGTAAAAAGAGAAAACGGCCATTACACATACAACAGGAGAAAACGGCAATTACACATGCAACTGGAGACAACGGCCATTAGACATACAACCGGAAAAAACGGTTATTACACATACAACAAGAGAAAGCAGCCATTGTACATATAACAGAAGAAAACGGGTATTATACACAAAACAAGATAATACGGCCAATACACATGCAAAAGGAGAAAACGGCCATTACACATACAAAACGAGAAAACGACCATTACACAATAAAAAGAGAATATAGTCATTATACATACAACAAGAGAACACGGCAATTACACATGCAACTGGAGACAACGGCCATTAGACATACAACAGGAAAAAACGGTTATTACACATAAAACAAGAGAAAACAGCCATTGTACATATAACAGAAGAAAACGGGTTTTATACATAAAACAAGATAATACGGCCATTACACATACAACAGAAGAAAACGGCCATTACACATGCAACAGGACAAAACAGCCATTAGACAAACAAAAGGAGAAAACGACCATTACACAATAAAAAGAGAATATAGTCATTATACATACAACAGGAGAAAACGGCAATTACACATGCAACTGGAGACAACGGCCATTAGACATACAACAGGAAAAAACGGTTATTACACATAAAACAAGAGATAACAGCCATTGTACATATAACAGAAGAAAACGGGTATTATACACAAAACAAGATAATACGGCCAATACACATGTAAAAGGAGAAAACGGCCATTACACATACAAAACAAGAAAACGACCATTACACAATAAAAAGAGAATATAGTCATTATACATACAACAAGAGAACACGGCAATTACACATGCAACTGGAGACAACGGCCATTAGACATACAACAGGAAAAAACGGTTATTACACATAAAACAAGAGAAAACAGCCATTGTACATATAACAGAAGAAAACAGGTATTATACATAAAACAAGATTATACGGCCATTACACATACAACAGAAGAAAACGGCCATTACACATGCAACAAGACAACACAGCCATAAGACAAACAAAAGGAGAAAACGTCGATTAACAGAAAACGGCCATTACACATAAAGACGGCCATTACACATACAATAGGTGAAACCGGCCATTACACATAAAGGTGTAATACCACCATTGATTTTCCCCTATTAGTCTTTGTTAAATTTGCACTTTTCAAAAAATTGTGCAGAATTTATCTTTGTTTCAAATAAAGAAATACTTGGCATGAGTAAAGTTTGATCCTGTCCAGTACTATAGAAAAAATTTCACATAACATTTCATTGCATATAAGAAAATAACCATCACTGGAAGTTAACCAATCAAATTTTCCCCCTTTTTTAACCTATGTACAAGCTTTAGTAACCATGTAACCTCAAGTTTCCAAAATATTCTATAGAAACCCCAAATAAAAAAAAAAATGGTGCTTTGAAATACCCAAGATATATGTTTATGACCCAGAAATGTTTTACTGCAATGAAATGTAGGATCAATTATCTACAACTGTCAAATTCAAGGGAATATTTTTTTCGACCTATTTTCGTATGCAACCGGATGTGACGTACTATGATTTGGTGGTATTACACCTAAAACCCGAGAAAACGGTCATTTCACATAAGAATACGGTCATTAAACATTACACATACAACAGGAGAAAACCGCTATTACACATCTAACAGAGAAAAACAGCCATTACACATAAAACAAGAGAATACGGCTATTACACATACAACAGAAGAAAACGGAGATAACACAAACAACAGGAGAAAACGGCCATTACACATAAAGACGGCCATTACACATACAACAGGTAAAAAAGGCCATTACAAATAAAACCAGGGAAAACGGCCATTACACATACAACAGCAGAAAACGACAATTACACATAAAAAAGAGAATACGGCCATACACATATAACAGAAAAAAACGACAATAACACATGCAACTGGAAAGAACTACCATTAGACATACAACAGGAGAAAACGGCCGTTATACATAAAACCAGAGAAAACGGCCTTTACACATACAACAGCAGAAAACGACAATTACACATAAAAAAAAAGAATACGGCCATACACATATAACAGAAAAAAACGGCCATAAAACATGCAACAGGAGACAACTGCCATAAGACAAACAACAGAAGAAAACGGGTATTATACACAAAACAAGATAATACGGCCAATACACATGTAAAAAGAGAAAACGGCCATTACACATACAACAGGAGAAAACGGCAATTACACATGCAACTGGAGACAACGGCCATTAGACATACAACCGGAAAAAACGGTTATTACACATACAACAAGAGAAAGCAGCCATTGTACATATAACAGAAGAAAACGGGTATTATACACAAAACAAGATAATACGGCCAATACACATGCAAAAGAAGAAAACGGCCATTACACATACAAAACGAGAAAACGACCATTACACAATAAAAAGAGAATATAGTCATTATACATACAACAAGAGAACACGGCAATTACACATGCAACTGGAGACAACGGCCATTAGACATACAACAGGAAAAAACGGTTATTACACATAAAACAAGAGAAAACAGCCATTGTACATATAACAGAAGAAAACGGGTTTTATACATAAAACAAGATAATACGGCCATTACACATACAACAGAAGAAAACGGCCATTACACATGCAACAGGACAAAACAGCCATTAGACAAACAAAAGGAGAAAACGACCATTACACAATAAAAAGAGAATATAGTCATTATACATACAACAGGAGAAAACGGCAATTACACATGCAACTGGAGACAACGGCCATTAGACATACAACAGGAAAAAACGGTTATTACACATAAAACAAGAGATAACAGCCATTGTACATATAACAGAAGAAAACGGGTATTATACACAAAACAAGATAATACGGCCAATACACATGTAAAAGGAGAAAACGGCCATTACACATACAAAACAAGAAAACGACCATTACACAATAAAAAGAGAATATAGTCATTATACATACAACAAGAGAACACGGCAATTACACATGCAACTGGAGACAACGGCCATTAGACATACAACAGGAAAAAACGGTTATTACACATAAAACAAGAGAAAACAGCCATTGTACATATAACAGAAGAAAACAGGTATTATACATAAAACAAGATTATACGGCCATTACACATACAACAGAAGAAAACGGCCATTACACATGCAACAAGACAACACAGCCATAAGACAAACAAAAGGAGAAAACGTCGATTAACAGAAAACGGCCATTACACATAAAGACGGCCATTACACATACAATAGGTGAAACCGGCCATTACACATAAAGGTGTAATACCACCATTGATTTTCCCCTATTAGTCTTTGTTAAATTTGCACTTTTCAAAAAATTGTGCAGAATTTATCTTTGTTTCAAATAAAGAAATACTTGGCATGAGTAAAGTTTGATCCTGTCCAGTACTATAGAAAAAATTTCACATAACATTTCATTGCATATAAGAAAATAACCATCACTGGAAGTTAACCAATCAAATTTTCCCCCTTTTTTAACCTATGTACAAGCTTTAGTAACCATGTAACCTCAAGTTTCCAAAATATTCTATAGAAACCCCAAATAAAAAAAAAAATGGTGCTTTGAAATACCCAAGATATATGTTTATGACCCAGAAATGTTTTACTGCAATGAAATGTAGGATCAATTATCTACAACTGTCAAATTCAAGGGAATATTTTTTTCGACCTATTTTCGTATGCAACCGGATGTGACGTACTATGATTTGGTGGTATTACACCTAAAACCCGAGAAAACGGTCATTTCACATAAGAATACGGTCATTAAACATTACACATACAACAGGAGAAAACCGCTATTACACATCTAACAGAGAAAAACAGCCATTACACATAAAACAAGAGAATACGGCTATTACACATACAACAGAAGAAAACGGAGATAACACAAACAACAGGAGAAAACGGCCATTACACATAAAGACGGCCATTACACATACAACAGGTAAAAAAGGCCATTACAAATAAAACCAGGGAAAACGGCCATTACACATACAACAGCAGAAAACGACAATTACACATAAAAAAGAGAATACGGCCATACACATATAACAGAAAAAAACGACAATAACACATGCAACTGGAAAGAACTACCATTAGACATACAACAGGAGAAAACGGCCGTTATACATAAAACCAGAGAAAACGGCCTTTACACATACAACAGCAGAAAACGACAATTACACATAAAAAAAAAGAATACGGCCATACACATATAACAGAAAAAAACGGCCATAAAACATGCAACAGGAGACAACTGCCATAAGACAAACAACAGAAGAAAACGGGTATTATACACAAAACAAGATAATACGGCCAATACACATGTAAAAAGAGAAAACGGCCATTACACATACAACAGGAGAAAACGGCAATTACACATGCAACTGGAGACAACGGCCATTAGACATACAACCGGAAAAAACGGTTATTACACATACAACAAGAGAAAGCAGCCATTGTACATATAACAGAAGAAAACGGGTATTATACACAAAACAAGATAATACGGCCAATACACATGCAAAAGAAGAAAACGGCCATTACACATACAAAACGAGAAAACGACCATTACACAATAAAAAGAGAATATAGTCATTATACATACAACAAGAGAACACGGCAATTACACATGCAACTGGAGACAACGGCCATTAGACATACAACAGGAAAAAACGGTTATTACACATAAAACAAGAGAAAACAGCCATTGTACATATAACAGAAGAAAACGGGTTTTATACATAAAACAAGATAATACGGCCATTACACATACAACAGAAGAAAACGGCCATTACACATGCAACAGGACAAAACAGCCATTAGACAAACAAAAGGAGAAAACGACCATTACACAATAAAAAGAGAATATAGTCATTATACATACAACAGGAGAAAACGGCAATTACACATGCAACTGGAGACAACGGCCATTAGACATACAACAGGAAAAAACGGTTATTACACATAAAACAAGAGATAACAGCCATTGTACATATAACAGAAGAAAACGGGTATTATACACAAAACAAGATAATACGGCCAATACACATGTAAAAGGAGAAAACGGCCATTACACATACAAAACAAGAAAACGACCATTACACAATAAAAAGAGAATATAGTCATTATACATACAACAAGAGAACACGGCAATTACACATGCAACTGGAGACAACGGCCATTAGACATACAACAGGAAAAAACGGTTATTACACATAAAACAAGAGAAAACAGCCATTGTACATATAACAGAAGAAAACAGGTATTATACATAAAACAAGATTATACGGCCATTACACATACAACAGAAGAAAACGGCCATTACACATGCAACAAGACAACACAGCCATAAGACAAACAAAAGGAGAAAACGTCGATTAACAGAAAACGGCCATTACACATAAAGACGGCCATTACACATACAATAGGTGAAACCGGCCATTACACATAAAGGTGTAATACCACCATTGATTTTCCCCTATTAGTCTTTGTTAAATTTGCACTTTTCAAAAAATTGTGCAGAATTTATCTTTGTTTCAAATAAAGAAATACTTGGCATGAGTAAAGTTTGATCCTGTCCAGTACTATAGAAAAAATTTCACATAACATTTCATTGCATATAAGAAAATAACCATCACTGGAAGTTAACCAATCAAATTTTCCCCCTTTTTTAACCTATGTACAAGCTTTAGTAACCATGTAACCTCAAGTTTCCAAAATATTCTATAGAAACCCCAAATAAAAAAAAAAATGGTGCTTTGAAATACCCAAGATATATGTTTATGACCCAGAAATGTTTTACTGCAATGAAATGTAGGATCAATTATCTACAACTGTCAAATTCAAGGGAATATTTTTTTCGACCTATTTTCGTATGCAACCGGATGTGACGTACTATGATTTGGTGGTATTACACCTAAAACCCGAGAAAACGGTCATTTCACATAAGAATACGGTCATTAAACATTACACATACAACAGGAGAAAACCGCTATTACACATCTAACAGAGAAAAACAGCCATTACACATAAAACAAGAGAATACGGCTATTACACATACAACAGAAGAAAACGGAGATAACACAAACAACAGGAGAAAACGGCCATTACACATAAAGACGGCCATTACACATACAACAGGTAAAAAAGGCCATTACAAATAAAACCAGGGAAAACGGCCATTACACATACAACAGCAGAAAACGACAATTACACATAAAAAAGAGAATACGGCCATACACATATAACAGAAAAAAACGACAATAACACATGCAACTGGAAAGAACTACCATTAGACATACAACAGGAGAAAACGGCCGTTATACATAAAACCAGAGAAAACGGCCTTTACACATACAACAGCAGAAAACGACAATTACACATAAAAAAAAAGAATACGGCCATACACATATAACAGAAAAAAACGGCCATAAAACATGCAACAGGAGACAACTGCCATAAGACAAACAACAGAAGAAAACGGGTATTATACACAAAACAAGATAATACGGCCAATACACATGTAAAAAGAGAAAACGGCCATTACACATACAACAGGAGAAAACGGCAATTACACATGCAACTGGAGACAACGGCCATTAGACATACAACCGGAAAAAACGGTTATTACACATACAACAAGAGAAAGCAGCCATTGTACATATAACAGAAGAAAACGGGTATTATACACAAAACAAGATAATACGGCCAATACACATGCAAAAGGAGAAAACGGCCATTACACATACAAAACGAGAAAACGACCATTACACAATAAAAAGAGAATATAGTCATTATACATACAACAAGAGAACACGGCAATTACACATGCAACTGGAGACAACGGCCATTAGACATACAACAGGAAAAAACGGTTATTACACATAAAACAAGAGAAAACAGCCATTGTACATATAACAGAAGAAAACGGGTTTTATACATAAAACAAGATAATACGGCCATTACACATACAACAGAAGAAAACGGCCATTACACATGCAACAGGACAAAACAGCCATTAGACAAACAAAAGGAGAAAACGACCATTACACAATAAAAAGAGAATATAGTCATTATACATACAACAGGAGAAAACGGCAATTACACATGCAACTGGAGACAACGGCCATTAGACATACAACAGGAAAAAACGGTTATTACACATAAAACAAGAGATAACAGCCATTGTACATATAACAGAAGAAAACGGGTATTATACACAAAACAAGATAATACGGCCAATACACATGTAAAAGGAGAAAACGGCCATTACACATACAAAACAAGAAAACGACCATTACACAATAAAAAGAGAATACAGTCATTATACATACAACAAGAGAACACGGCAATTACACATGCAACTGGAGACAACGGCCATTAGACATACAACAGGAAAAAACGGTTATTACACATAAAACAAGAGAAAACAGCCATTGTACATATAACAGAAGAAAACAGGTATTATACATAAAACAAGATTATACGGCCATTACACATACAACAGAAGAAAACGGCCATTACACATGCAACAAGACAACACAGCCATAAGACAAACAAAAGGAGAAAACGTCGATTAACAGAAAACGGCCATTACACATAAAGACGGCCATTACACATACAATAGGTGAAACCGGCCATTACACATAAAGGTGTAATACCACCATTGATTTTCCCCTATTAGTCTTTGTTAAATTTGCACTTTTCAAAAAATTGTGCAGAATTTATCTTTGTTTCAAATAAAGAAATACTTGGCATGAGTAAAGTTTGATCCTGTCCAGTACTATAGAAAAAATTTCACATAACATTTCATTGCATATAAGAAAATAACCATCACTGGAAGTTAACCAATCAAATTTTCCCCCTTTTTTAACCTATGTACAAGCTTTAGTAACCATGTAACCTCAAGTTTCCAAAATATTCTATAGAAACCCCAAATAAAAAAAAAAATGGTGCTTTGAAATACCCAAGATATATGTTTATGACCCAGAAATGTTTTACTGCAATGAAATGTAGGATCAATTATCTACAACTGTCAAATTCAAGGGAATATTTTTTTCGACCTATTTTCGTATGCAACCGGATGTGACGTACTATGATTTGGTGGTATTACACCTAAAACCCGAGAAAACGGTCATTTCACATAAGAATACGGTCATTAAACATTACACATACAACAGGAGAAAACCGCTATTACACATCTAACAGAGAAAAACAGCCATTACACATAAAACAAGAGAATACGGCTATTACACATACAACAGAAGAAAACGGAGATAACACAAACAACAGGAGAAAACGGCCATTACACATAAAGACGGCCATTACACATACAACAGGTAAAAAAGGCCATTACAAATGAAACCAGGGAAAACGGCCATTACACATACAACAGCAGAAAACGACAATTACACATAAAAAAGAGAATACGGCCATACACATATAACAGAAAAAAACGACAATAACACATGCAACTGGAAAGAACTACCATTAGACATACAACAGGAGAAAACGGCCGTTATACATAAAACCAGAGAAAACGGCCTTTACACATACAACAGCAGAAAACGACAATTACACATAAAAAAAAAGAATACGGCCATACACATATAACAGAAAAAAACGGCCATAAAACATGCAACAGGAGACAACTGCCATAAGACAAACAACAGAAGAAAACGGGTATTATACACAAAACAAGATAATACGGCCAATACACATGTAAAAAGAGAAAACGGCCATTACACATACAACAGGAGAAAACGGCAATTACACATGCAACTGGAGACAACGGCCATTAGACATACAACCGGAAAAAACGGTTATTACACATACAACAAGAGAAAGCAGCCATTGTACATATAACAGAAGAAAACGGGTATTATACACAAAACAAGATAATACGGCCAATACACATGCAAAAGGAGAAAACGGCCATTACACATACAAAACGAGAAAACGACCATTACACAATAAAAAGAGAATATAGTCATTATACATACAACAAGAGAACACGGCAATTACACATGCAACTGGAGACAACGGCCATTAGACATACAACAGGAAAAAACGGTTATTACACATAAAACAAGAGAAAACAGCCATTGTACATATAACAGAAGAAAACGGGTTTTATACATAAAACAAGATAATACGGCCATTACACATACAACAGAAGAAAACGGCCATTACACATGCAACAGGACAAAACAGCCATTAGACAAACAAAAGGAGAAAACGACCATTACACAATAAAAAGAGAATATAGTCATTATACATACAACAGGAGAAAACGGCAATTACACATGCAACTGGAGACAACGGCCATTAGACATACAACAGGAAAAAACGGTTATTACACATAAAACAAGAGATAACAGCCATTGTACATATAACAGAAGAAAACGGGTATTATACACAAAACAAGATAATACGGCCAATACACATGTAAAAGGAGAAAACGGCCATTACACATACAAAACAAGAAAACGACCATTACACAATAAAAAGAGAATACAGTCATTATACATACAACAAGAGAACACGGCAATTACACATGCAACTGGAGACAACGGCCATTAGACATACAACAGGAAAAAACGGTTATTACACATAAAACAAGAGAAAACAGCCATTGTACATATAACAGAAGAAAACAGGTATTATACATAAAACAAGATTATACGGCCATTACACATACAACAGAAGAAAACGGCCATTACACATGCAACAAGACAACACAGCCATAAGACAAACAAAAGGAGAAAACGTCGATTAACAGAAAACGGCCATTACACATAAAGACGGCCATTACACATACAATAGGTGAAACCGGCCATTACACATAAAGGTGTAATACCACCATTGATTTTCCCCTATTAGTCTTTGTTAAATTTGCACTTTTCAAAAAATTGTGCAGAATTTATCTTTGTTTCAAATAAAGAAATACTTGGCATGAGTAAAGTTTGATCCTGTCCAGTACTATAGAAAAAAATTTCACATAACATTTCATTGCATATAAGAAAATAACCATCACTGGAAGTTAACCAATCAAATTTTCCCCCTTTTTTAACCTATGTACAAGCTTTAGTAACCATGTAACCTCAAGTTTCCAAAATATTCTATAGAAACCCCAAATAAAAAAAAAAATGGTGCTTTGAAATACCCAAGATATATGTTTATGACCCAGAAATGTTTTACTGCAATGAAATGTAGGATCAATTATCTACAACTGTCAAATTCAAGGGAATATTTTTTTCGACCTATTTTCGTATGCAACCGGATGTGACGTACTATGATTTGGTGGTATTACACCTAAAACCCGAGAAAACGGTCATTTCACATAAGAATACGGTCATTAAACATTACACATACAACAGGAGAAAACCGCTATTACACATCTAACAGAGAAAAACAGCCATTACACATAAAACAAGAGAATACGGCTATTACACATACAACAGAAGAAAACGGAGATAACACAAACAACAGGAGAAAACGGCCATTACACATAAAGACGGCCATTACACATACAACAGGTAAAAAAGGCCATTACAAATAAAACCAGGGAAAACGGCCATTACACATACAACAGCAGAAAACGACAATTACACATAAAAAAGAGAATACGGCCATACACATATAACAGAAAAAAACGACAATAACACATGCAACTGGAAAGAACTACCATTAGACATACAACAGGAGAAAACGGCCGTTATACATAAAACCAGAGAAAACGGCCTTTACACATACAACAGCAGAAAACGACAATTACACATAAAAAAAAAGAATACGGCCATACACATATAACAGAAAAAAACGGCCATAAAACATGCAACAGGAGACAACTGCCATAAGACAAACAACAGAAGAAAACGGGTATTATACACAAAACAAGATAATACGGCCAATACACATGTAAAAAGAGAAAACGGCCATTACACATACAACAGGAGAAAACGGCAATTACACATGCAACTGGAGACAACGGCCATTAGACATACAACCGGAAAAAACGGTTATTACACATACAACAAGAGAAAGCAGCCATTGTACATATAACAGAAGAAAACGGGTATTATACACAAAACAAGATAATACGGCCAATACACATGCAAAAGGAGAAAACGGCCATTACACATACAAAACGAGAAAACGACCATTACACAATAAAAAGAGAATATAGTCATTATACATACAACAAGAGAACACGGCAATCACACATGCAACTGGAGACAACGGCCATTAGACATACAACAGGAAAAAACGGTTATTACACATAAAACAAGAGAAAACAGCCATTGTACATATAACAGAAGAAAACGGGTTTTATACATAAAACAAGATAATACGGCCATTACACATACAACAGAAGAAAACGGCCATTACACATGCAACAGGACAAAACAGCCATTAGACAAACAAAAGGAGAAAACGACCATTACACAATAAAAAGAGAATATAGTCATTATACATACAACAGGAGAAAACGGCAATTACACATGCAACTGGAGACAACGGCCATTAGACATACAACAGGAAAAAACGGTTATTACACATAAAACAAGAGATAACAGCCATTGTACATATAACAGAAGAAAACGGGTATTATACACAAAACAAGATAATACGGCCAATACACATGTAAAAGGAGAAAACGGCCATTACACATACAAAACAAGAAAACGACCATTACACAATAAAAAGAGAATACAGTCATTATACATACAACAAGAGAACACGGCAATTACACATGCAACTGGAGACAACGGCCATTAGACATACAACAGGAAAAAACGGTTATTACACATAAAACAAGAGAAAACAGCCATTGTACATATAACAGAAGAAAACAGGTATTATACATAAAACAAGATTATACGGCCATTACACATACAACAGAAGAAAACGGCCATTACACATGCAACAAGACAACACAGCCATAAGACAAACAAAAGGAGAAAACGTCGATTAACAGAAAACGGCCATTACACATAAAGACGGCCATTACACATACAATAGGTGAAACCGGCCATTACACATAAAGGTGTAATACCACCATTGATTTTCCCCTATTAGTCTTTGTTAAATTTGCACTTTTCAAAAAATTGTGCAGAATTTATCTTTGTTTCAAATAAAGAAATACTTGGCATGAGTAAAGTTTGATCCTGTCCAGTACTATAGAAAAAATTTCACATAACATTTCATTGCATATAAGAAAATAACCATCACTGGAAGTTAACCAATCAAATTTTCCCCCTTTTTTAACCTATGTACAAGCTTTAGTAACCATGTAACCTCAAGTTTCCAAAATATTCTATAGAAACCCCAAATAAAAAAAAAAATGGTGCTTTGAAATACCCAAGATATATGTTTATGACCCAGAAATGTTTTACTGCAATGAAATGTAGGATCAATTATCTACAACTGTCAAATTCAAGGGAATATTTTTTTCGACCTATTTTCGTATGCAACCGGATGTGACGTACTATGATTTGGTGGTATTACACCTAAAACCCGAGAAAACGGTCATTTCACATAAGAATACGGTCATTAAACATTACACATACAACAGGAGAAAACCGCTATTACACATCTAACAGAGAAAAACAGCCATTACACATAAAACAAGAGAATACGGCTATTACACATACAACAGAAGAAACGGAGATAACACAAACAACAGGAGAAAACGGCCATTACACATAAAGACGGCCATTACACATACAACAGGTAAAAAAGGCCATTACAAATGAAACCAGGGAAAACGGCCATTACACATACAACAGCAGAAAACGACAATTACACATAAAAAAGAGAATACGGCCATACACATATAACAGAAAAAAACGACAATAACACATGCAACTGGAAAGAACTACCATTAGACATACAACAGGAGGAAAACGGCCGTTATACATAAAACCAGAGAAAACGGCCTTTACACATACAACAGCAGAAAACGACAATTACACATAAAAAAAAAGAATACGGCCATACACATATAACAGAAAAAAACGGCCATAAAAACATGCAACAGGAGACAACTGCCATAAGACAAACAACAGAAGAAAACGGGTATTATACACAAAACAAGATAATACGGCCAATACACATGTAAAAAGAGAAAACGGCCATTACACATACAACAGGAGGAAAACGGCAATTACACATGCAACTGGAGACAACGGCCATTAGACATACAACCGGAAAAAACGGTTATTACACATACAACAAGAGAAAGCAGCCATTGTACATATAACAGAAGAAAAACGGGTATTATACACAAAACAAGATAATACGGCCAATACACATGCAAAAGGAGAGAAACGGCCATTACACATACAAAACGAGAAAACGACCATTACACAATAAAAAGAGAATATAGTCATTATACATACAACAAGAGAACACGGCAATTACACATGCAACTGGAGACAACGGCCATTAGACATACAACAGGAAAAAACGGTTATTACACATAAAACAAGAGAAAACAGCCATTGTACATATAACAGAAGAAAACGGGTTTTATACATAAAACAAGATAATACGGCCATTACACATACAACAGAAGAAAACGGCCATTACACATGCAACAGGACAAAACAGCCATTAGACAAACAAAAGGAGGAAAACGACCATTACACAATAAAAAGAGAATATAGTCATTATACATACAACAGGAGAAAACGGCAATTACACATGCAACTGGAGACAACGGCCATTAGACATACAACAGGAAAAAAACGGTTATCTACACATAAAACAAGAGATAACAGCCATTGTACATATAACAGAAGAAAACGGGTATTATACACAAAACAAGATAATACGGCCAATACACATGTAAAAGGAGAAAACGGCCATTACACATACAAAACAAGAAAACGACCATTACACAATAAAAAGAGAATACAGTCATTATACATACAACAAGAGAACACGGCAATTACACATGCAACTGGAGACAACGGCCATTAGACATACAACAGGAAAAAACGGTTATTACACATAAAACAAGAGAAAACAGCCATTGTACATATAACAGAAGAAAACAGGTATTATACATAAAACAAGATTATACGGCCATTACACATACAACAGAAGAAAACGGCCATTACACATGCAACAAGACAACACAGCCATAAGACAAACAAAAGGAGAAAACGTCGATTAACAGAAAACGGCCATTACACATAAAGACGGCCATTACACATACAATAGGTGAAACCGGCCATTACACATAAAGGTGTAATACCACCATTGATTTTCCCCTATTAGTCTTTGTTAAATTTGCACTTTTCAAAAAATTGTGCAGAATTTATCTTTGTTTCAAATAAAGAAATACTTGGCATGAGTAAAGTTTGATCCTGGTCCAGTACTATAGAAAAAATTTCACATAACATTTCATTGCATATAAGAACCATCACTGGAAGTTAACCAATCAAATTTTCCCCCTTTTTTAACCTATGTACAAGCTTTAGTAACCATGTAACCTCAAGTTTCCAAAATATTCTATAGAAACCCCAAATAAAAAAAAAAATGGTGCTTTGAAATACCCAAGATATATGTTTATGACCCAGAAATGTTTTACTGCAATGAAATGTAGGATCAATTATCTACAACTGTCAAATTCAAGGGAATATTTTTTTCGACCTATTTTCGTATGCAACCGGATGTGACGTACTATGATTTGGTGGTATTACACCTAAAACCCGAGAAAACGGTCATTTCACATAAGAATACGGTCATTAAACATTACACATACAACAGGAGAAAACCGCTATTACACATCTAACAGAGAAAAACAGCCATTACACATAAAACAAGAGAATACGGCTATTACACATACAACAGAAGAAAACGGAGATAACACAAACAACAGGAGAAAACGGCCATTACACATAAAGACGGCCATTACACATACAACAGGTAAAAAAGGCCATTACAAATAAAACCAGGGAAAACGGCCATTACACATACAACAGCAGAAAACGACAATTACACATAAAAAAGAGAATACGGCCATACACATATAACAGAAAAAAACGACAATAACACATGCAACTGGAAAGAACTACCATTAGACATACAACAGGAGAAAACGGCCGTTATACATAAAACCAGAGAAAACGGCCTTTACACATACAACAGCAGAAAACGACAATTACACATAAAAAAAAAGAATACGGCCATACACATATAACAGAAAAAAACGGCCATAAAACATGCAACAGGAGACAACTGCCATAAGACAAACAACAGAAGAAAACGGGTATTATACACAAAACAAGATAATACGGCCAATACACATGTAAAAAGAGAAAACGGCCATTACACATACAACAGGAGAAAACGGCAATTACACATGCAACTGGAGACAACGGCCATTAGACATACAACCGGAAAAAACGGTTATTACACATACAACAAGAGAAAGCAGCCATTGTACATATAACAGAAGAAAACGGGTATTATACACAAAACAAGATAATACGGCCAATACACATGCAAAAGGAGAAAACGGCCATTACACATACAAAACGAGAAAACGACCATTACACAATAAAAAGAGAATATAGTCATTATACATACAACAAGAGAACACGGCAATCACACATGCAACTGGAGACAACGGCCATTAGACATACAACAGGAAAAAAACGGTTATTACACATAAAACAAGAGAAAACAGCCATTGTACATATAACAGAAGAAAACGGGTTTTATACATAAAACAAGATAATACGGCCATTACACATACAACAGAAGAAAACGGCCATTACACATGCAACAGGACAAAACAGCCATTAGACAAACAAAAGGAGAAAACGACCATTACACAATAAAAAGAGAATATAGTCATTATACATACAACAGGAGAAAACGGCAATTACACATGCAACTGGAGACAACGGCCATTAGACATACAACAGGAAAAAAACGGTTATTACACATAAAACAAGAGATAACAGCCATTGTACATATAACAGAAGAAAACGGGTATTATACACAAATATGTACAAGCTTTAGTAACCATGTAACCTCAAGTTTCCAAAATATTCTATAGAAACCCCAAATAAAAAAAAAAATGGTGCTTTGAAATACCCAAGATATATGTTTATGACCCAGAAATGTTTTACTGCAATGAAATGTAGGATCAATTATCTACAACTGTCAAATTCAAGGGAATATTTTTTTCGACCTATTTTCGTATGCAACCGGATGTGACGTACTATGATTTGGTGGTATTACACCTAAAACCCGAGAAAACGGTCATTTCACATAAGAATACGGTCATTAAACATTACACATACAACAGGAGAAAACCGCTATTACACATCTAACAGAGAAAAACAGCCATTACACATAAAACAAGAGAATACGGCTATTACACATACAACAGAAGAAAACGGAGATAACACAAACAACAGGAGAAAACGGCCATTACACATAAAGACGGCCATTACACATACAACAGGTAAAAAAGGCCATTACAAATAAAACCAGGGAAAACGGCCATTACACATACAACAGCAGAAAACGACAATTACACATAAAAAAGAGAATACGGCCATACACATATAACAGAAAAAAACGACAATAACACATGCAACTGGAAAGAACTACCATTAGACATACAACAGGAGAAAACGGCCGTTATACATAAAACCAGAGAAAACGGCCTTTACACATACAACAGCAGAAAACGACAATTACACATAAAAAAAAAGAATACGGCCATACACATATAACAGAAAAAAACGGCCATAAAACATGCAACAGGAGACAACTGCCATAAGACAAACAACAGAAGAAAACGGGTATTATACACAAAACAAGATAATACGGCCAATACACATGTAAAAAGAGAAAACGGCCATTACACATACAACAGGAGAAAACGGCAATTACACATGCAACTGGAGACAACGGCCATTAGACATACAACCGGAAAAAACGGTTATTACACATACAACAAGAGAAAGCAGCCATTGTACATATAACAGAAGAAAACGGGTATTATACACAAAACAAGATAATACGGCCAATACACATGCAAAAGGAGAAAACGGCCATTACACATACAAAACGAGAAAACGACCATTACACAATAAAAAGAGAATATAGTCATTATACATACAACAAGAGAACACGGCAATTACACATGCAACTGGAGACAACGGCCATTAGACATACAACAGGAAAAAACGGTTATTACACATAAAACAAGAGAAAACAGCCATTGTACATATAACAGAAGAAAACGGGTTTTATACATAAAACAAGATAATACGGCCATTACACATACAACAGAAGAAAACGGCCATTACACATGCAACAGGACAAAACAGCCATTAGACAAACAAAAGGAGAAAACGACCATTACACAATAAAAAGAGAATATAGTCATTATACATACAACAGGAGAAAACGGCAATTACACATGCAACTGGAGACAACGGCCATTAGACATACAACAGGAAAAAACGGTTATTACACATAAAACAAGAGATAACAGCCATTGTACATATAACAGAAGAAAACGGGTATTATACACAAAACAAGATAATACGGCCAATACACATGTAAAAGGAGAAAACGGCCATTACACATACAAAACAAGAAAACGACCATTACACAATAAAAAGAGAATATAGTCATTATACATACAACAAGAGAACACGGCAATTACACATGCAACTGGAGACAACGGCCATTAGACATACAACAGGAAAAAACGGTTATTACACATAAAACAAGAGAAAACAGCCATTGTACATATAACAGAAGAAAACAGGTATTATACATAAAACAAGATTATACGGCCATTACACATACAACAGAAGAAAACGGCCATTACACATGCAACAAGACAACACAGCCATAAGACAAACAAAAGGAGAAAACGTCGATTAACAGAAAACGGCCATTACACATAAAGACGGCCATTACACATACAATAGGTGAAACCGGCCATTACACATAAAGGTGTAATACCACCATTGATTTTCCCCTATTAGTCTTTGTTAAATTTGCACTTTTCAAAAAATTGTGCAGAATTTATCTTTGTTTCAAATAAAGAAATACTTGGCATGAGTAAAGTTTGATCCTGTCCAGTACTATAGAAAAAATTTCACATAACATTTCATTGCATATAAGAAAATAACCATCACTGGAAGTTAACCAATCAAATTTTCCCCCTTTTTTAACCTATGTACAAGCTTTAGTAACCATGTAACCTCAAGTTTCCAAAATATTCTATAGAAACCCCAAATAAAAAAAAAAATGGTGCTTTGAAATACCCAAGATATATGTTTATGACCCAGAAATGTTTTACTGCAATGAAATGTAGGATCAATTATCTACAACTGTCAAATTCAAGGGAATATTTTTTTCGACCTATTTTCGTATGCAACCGGATGTGACGTACTATGATTTGGTGGTATTACACCTAAAACCCGAGAAAACGGTCATTTCACATAAGAATACGGTCATTAAACATTACACATACAACAGGAGAAAACCGCTATTACACATCTAACAGAGAAAAACAGCCATTACACATAAAACAAGAGAATACGGCTATTACACATACAACAGAAGAAAACGGAGATAACACAAACAACAGGAGAAAACGGCCATTACACATAAAGACGGCCATTACACATACAACAGGTAAAAAAGGCCATTACAAATAAAACCAGGGAAAACGGCCATTACACATACAACAGCAGAAAACGACAATTACACATAAAAAAGAGAATACGGCCATACACATATAACAGAAAAAAACGACAATAACACATGCAACTGGAAAGAACTACCATTAGACATACAACAGGAGAAAACGGCCGTTATACATAAAACCAGAGAAAACGGCCTTTACACATACAACAGCAGAAAACGACAATTACACATAAAAAAAAAGAATACGGCCATACACATATAACAGAAAAAAACGGCCATAAAACATGCAACAGGAGACAACTGCCATAAGACAAACAACAGAAGAAAACGGGTATTATACACAAAACAAGATAATACGGCCAATACACATGTAAAAAGAGAAAACGGCCATTACACATACAACAGGAGAAAACGGCAATTACACATGCAACTGGAGACAACGGCCATTAGACATACAACCGGAAAAAACGGTTATTACACATACAACAAGAGAAAGCAGCCATTGTACATATAACAGAAGAAAACGGGTATTATACACAAAACAAGATAATACGGCCAATACACATGCAAAAGAAGAAAACGGCCATTACACATACAAAACGAGAAAACGACCATTACACAATAAAAAGAGAATATAGTCATTATACATACAACAAGAGAACACGGCAATTACACATGCAACTGGAGACAACGGCCATTAGACATACAACAGGAAAAAACGGTTATTACACATAAAACAAGAGAAAACAGCCATTGTACATATAACAGAAGAAAACGGGTTTTATACATAAAACAAGATAATACGGCCATTACACATACAACAGAAGAAAACGGCCATTACACATGCAACAGGACAAAACAGCCATTAGACAAACAAAAGGAGAAAACGACCATTACACAATAAAAAGAGAATATAGTCATTATACATACAACAGGAGAAAACGGCAATTACACATGCAACTGGAGACAACGGCCATTAGACATACAACAGGAAAAAACGGTTATTACACATAAAACAAGAGATAACAGCCATTGTACATATAACAGAAGAAAACGGGTATTATACACAAAACAAGATAATACGGCCAATACACATGTAAAAGGAGAAAACGGCCATTACACATACAAAACAAGAAAACGACCATTACACAATAAAAAGAGAATATAGTCATTATACATACAACAAGAGAACACGGCAATTACACATGCAACTGGAGACAACGGCCATTAGACATACAACAGGAAAAAACGGTTATTACACATAAAACAAGAGAAAACAGCCATTGTACATATAACAGAAGAAAACAGGTATTATACATAAAACAAGATTATACGGCCATTACACATACAACAGAAGAAAACGGCCATTACACATGCAACAAGACAACACAGCCATAAGACAAACAAAAGGAGAAAACGTCGATTAACAGAAAACGGCCATTACACATAAAGACGGCCATTACACATACAATAGGTGAAACCGGCCATTACACATAAAGGTGTAATACCACCATTGATTTTCCCCTATTAGTCTTTGTTAAATTTGCACTTTTCAAAAAATTGTGCAGAATTTATCTTTGTTTCAAATAAAGAAATACTTGGCATGAGTAAAGTTTGATCCTGTCCAGTACTATAGAAAAAATTTCACATAACATTTCATTGCATATAAGAAAATAACCATCACTGGAAGTTAACCAATCAAATTTTCCCCCTTTTTTAACCTATGTACAAGCTTTAGTAACCATGTAACCTCAAGTTTCCAAAATATTCTATAGAAACCCCAAATAAAAAAAAAAATGGTGCTTTGAAATACCCAAGATATATGTTTATGACCCAGAAATGTTTTACTGCAATGAAATGTAGGATCAATTATCTACAACTGTCAAATTCAAGGGAATATTTTTTTCGACCTATTTTCGTATGCAACCGGATGTGACGTACTATGATTTGGTGGTATTACACCTAAAACCCGAGAAAACGGTCATTTCACATAAGAATACGGTCATTAAACATTACACATACAACAGGAGAAAACCGCTATTACACATCTAACAGAGAAAAACAGCCATTACACATAAAACAAGAGAATACGGCTATTACACATACAACAGAAGAAAACGGAGATAACACAAACAACAGGAGAAAACGGCCATTACACATAAAGACGGCCATTACACATACAACAGGTAAAAAAGGCCATTACAAATAAAACCAGGGAAAACGGCCATTACACATACAACAGCAGAAAACGACAATTACACATAAAAAAGAGAATACGGCCATACACATATAACAGAAAAAAACGACAATAACACATGCAACTGGAAAGAACTACCATTAGACATACAACAGGAGAAAACGGCCGTTATACATAAAACCAGAGAAAACGGCCTTTACACATACAACAGCAGAAAACGACAATTACACATAAAAAAAAAGAATACGGCCATACACATATAACAGAAAAAAACGGCCATAAAACATGCAACAGGAGACAACTGCCATAAGACAAACAACAGAAGAAAACGGGTATTATACACAAAACAAGATAATACGGCCAATACACATGTAAAAAGAGAAAACGGCCATTACACATACAACAGGAGAAAACGGCAATTACACATGCAACTGGAGACAACGGCCATTAGACATACAACCGGAAAAAACGGTTATTACACATACAACAAGAGAAAGCAGCCATTGTACATATAACAGAAGAAAACGGGTATTATACACAAAACAAGATAATACGGCCAATACACATGCAAAAGGAGAAAACGGCCATTACACATACAAAACGAGAAAACGACCATTACACAATAAAAAGAGAATATAGTCATTATACATACAACAAGAGAACACGGCAATTACACATGCAACTGGAGACAACGGCCATTAGACATACAACAGGAAAAAACGGTTATTACACATAAAACAAGAGAAAACAGCCATTGTACATATAACAGAAGAAAACGGGTTTTATACATAAAACAAGATAATACGGCCATTACACATACAACAGAAGAAAACGGCCATTACACATGCAACAGGACAAAACAGCCATTAGACAAACAAAAGGAGAAAACGACCATTACACAATAAAAAGAGAATATAGTCATTATACATACAACAGGAGAAAACGGCAATTACACATGCAACTGGAGACAACGGCCATTAGACATACAACAGGAAAAAACGGTTATTACACATAAAACAAGAGATAACAGCCATTGTACATATAACAGAAGAAAACGGGTATTATACACAAAACAAGATAATACGGCCAATACACATGTAAAAGGAGAAAACGGCCATTACACATACAAAACAAGAAAACGACCATTACACAATAAAAAGAGAATATAGTCATTATACATACAACAAGAGAACACGGCAATTACACATGCAACTGGAGACAACGGCCATTAGACATACAACAGGAAAAAACGGTTATTACACATAAAACAAGAGAAAACAGCCATTGTACATATAACAGAAGAAAACAGGTATTATACATAAAACAAGATTATACGGCCATTACACATACAACAGAAGAAAACGGCCATTACACATGCAACAAGACAACACAGCCATAAGACAAACAAAAGGAGAAAACGTCGATTAACAGAAAACGGCCATTACACATAAAGACGGCCATTACACATACAATAGGTGAAACCGGCCATTACACATAAAGGTGTAATACCACCATTGATTTTCCCCTATTAGTCTTTGTTAAATTTGCACTTTTCAAAAAATTGTGCAGAATTTATCTTTGTTTCAAATAAAGAAATACTTGGCATGAGTAAAGTTTGATCCTGTCCAGTACTATAGAAAAAATTTCACATAACATTTCATTGCATATAAGAAAATAACCATCACTGGAAGTTAACCAATCAAATTTTCCCCCTTTTTTAACCTATGTACAAGCTTTAGTAACCATGTAACCTCAAGTTTCCAAAATATTCTATAGAAACCCCAAATAAAAAAAAAAATGGTGCTTTGAAATACCCAAGATATATGTTTATGACCCAGAAATGTTTTACTGCAATGAAATGTAGGATCAATTATCTACAACTGTCAAATTCAAGGGAATATTTTTTTCGACCTATTTTCGTATGCAACCGGATGTGACGTACTATGATTTGGTGGTATTACACCTAAAACCCGAGAAAACGGTCATTTCACATAAGAATACGGTCATTAAACATTACACATACAACAGGAGAAAACCGCTATTACACATCTAACAGAGAAAAACAGCCATTACACATAAAACAAGAGAATACGGCTATTACACATACAACAGAAGAAAACGGAGATAACACAAACAACAGGAGAAAACGGCCATTACACATAAAGACGGCCATTACACATACAACAGGTAAAAAAGGCCATTACAAATAAAACCAGGGAAAACGGCCATTACACATACAACAGCAGAAAACGACAATTACACATAAAAAAGAGAATACGGCCATACACATATAACAGAAAAAAACGACAATAACACATGCAACTGGAAAGAACTACCATTAGACATACAACAGGAGAAAACGGCCGTTATACATAAAACCAGAGAAAACGGCCTTTACACATACAACAGCAGAAAACGACAATTACACATAAAAAAAAAGAATACGGCCATACACATATAACAGAAAAAAACGGCCATAAAACATGCAACAGGAGACAACTGCCATAAGACAAACAACAGAAGAAAACGGGTATTATACACAAAACAAGATAATACGGCCAATACACATGTAAAAAGAGAAAACGGCCATTACACATACAACAGGAGAAAACGGCAATTACACATGCAACTGGAGACAACGGCCATTAGACATACAACCGGAAAAAACGGTTATTACACATACAACAAGAGAAAGCAGCCATTGTACATATAACAGAAGAAAACGGGTATTATACACAAAACAAGATAATACGGCCAATACACATGCAAAAGAAGAAAACGGCCATTACACATACAAAACGAGAAAACGACCATTACACAATAAAAAGAGAATATAGTCATTATACATACAACAAGAGAACACGGCAATTACACATGCAACTGGAGACAACGGCCATTAGACATACAACAGGAAAAAACGGTTATTACACATAAAACAAGAGAAAACAGCCATTGTACATATAACAGAAGAAAACGGGTTTTATACATAAAACAAGATAATACGGCCATTACACATACAACAGAAGAAAACGGCCATTACACATGCAACAGGACAAAACAGCCATTAGACAAACAAAAGGAGAAAACGACCATTACACAATAAAAAGAGAATATAGTCATTATACATACAACAGGAGAAAACGGCAATTACACATGCAACTGGAGACAACGGCCATTAGACATACAACAGGAAAAAACGGTTATTACACATAAAACAAGAGATAACAGCCATTGTACATATAACAGAAGAAAACGGGTATTATACACAAAACAAGATAATACGGCCAATACACATGTAAAAGGAGAAAACGGCCATTACACATACAAAACAAGAAAACGACCATTACACAATAAAAAGAGAATATAGTCATTATACATACAACAAGAGAACACGGCAATTACACATGCAACTGGAGACAACGGCCATTAGACATACAACAGGAAAAAACGGTTATTACACATAAAACAAGAGAAAACAGCCATTGTACATATAACAGAAGAAAACAGGTATTATACATAACACAAGATTATACGGCCATTACACATACAACAGAAGAAAACGGCCATTACACATGCAACAAGACAACACAGCCATAAGACAAACAAAAGGAGAAAACGTCGATTAACAGAAAACGGCCATTACACATAAAGACGGCCATTACACATACAATAGGTGAAACCGGCCATTACACATAAAGGTGTAATACCACCATTGATTTTCCCCTATTAGTCTTTGTTAAATTTGCACTTTTCAAAAAATTGTGCAGAATTTATCTTTGTTTCAAATAAAGAAATACTTGGCATGAGTAAAGTTTGATCCTGTCCAGTACTATAGAAAAAATTTCACATAACATTTCATTGCATATAAGAAAATAACCATCACTGGAAGTTAACCAATCAAATTTTCCCCCTTTTTTAACCTATGTACAAGCTTTAGTAACCATGTAACCTCAAGTTTCCAAAATATTCTATAGAAACCCCAAATAAAAAAAAAAATGGTGCTTTGAAATACCCAAGATATATGTTTATGACCCAGAAATGTTTTACTGCAATGAAATGTAGGATCAATTATCTACAACTGTCAAATTCAAGGGAATATTTTTTTCGACCTATTTTCGTATGCAACCGGATGTGACGTACTATGATTTGGTGGTATTACACCTAAAACCCGAGAAAACGGTCATTTCACATAAGAATACGGTCATTAAACATTACACATACAACAGGAGAAAACCGCTATTACACATCTAACAGAGAAAAACAGCCATTACACATAAAACAAGAGAATACGGCTATTACACATACAACAGAAGAAAACGGAGATAACACAAACAACAGGAGAAAACGGCCATTACACATAAAGACGGCCATTACACATACAACAGGTAAAAAAGGCCATTACAAATAAAACCAGGGAAAACGGCCATTACACATACAACAGCAGAAAACGACAATTACACATAAAAAAGAGAATACGGCCATACACATATAACAGAAAAAAACGACAATAACACATGCAACTGGAAAGAACTACCATTAGACATACAACAGGAGAAAACGGCCGTTATACATAAAACCAGAGAAAACGGCCTTTACACATACAACAGCAGAAAACGACAATTACACATAAAAAAAAAGAATACGGCCATACACATATAACAGAAAAAAACGGCCATAAAACATGCAACAGGAGACAACTGCCATAAGACAAACAACAGAAGAAAACGGGTATTATACACAAAACAAGATAATACGGCCAATACACATGTAAAAAGAGAAAACGGCCATTACACATACAACAGGAGAAAACGGCAATTACACATGCAACTGGAGACAACGGCCATTAGACATACAACCGGAAAAAACGGTTATTACACATACAACAAGAGAAAGCAGCCATTGTACATATAACAGAAGAAAACGGGTATTATACACAAAACAAGATAATACGGCCAATACACATGCAAAAGGAGAAAACGGCCATTACACATACAAAACGAGAAAACGACCATTACACAATAAAAAGAGAATATAGTCATTATACATACAACAAGAGAACACGGCAATTACACATGCAACTGGAGACAACGGCCATTAGACATACAACAGGAAAAAACGGTTATTACACATAAAACAAGAGAAAACAGCCATTGTACATATAACAGAAGAAAACGGGTTTTATACATAAAACAAGATAATACGGCCATTACACATACAACAGAAGAAAACGGCCATTACACATGCAACAGGACAAAACAGCCATTAGACAAACAAAAGGAGAAAACGACCATTACACAATAAAAAGAGAATATAGTCATTATACATACAACAGGAGAAAACGGCAATTACACATGCAACTGGAGACAACGGCCATTAGACATACAACAGGAAAAAACGGTTATTACACATAAAACAAGAGATAACAGCCATTGTACATATAACAGAAGAAAACGGGTATTATACACAAAACAAGATAATACGGCCAATACACATGTAAAAGGAGAAAACGGCCATTACACATACAAAACAAGAAAACGACCATTACACAATAAAAAGAGAATATAGTCATTATACATACAACAAGAGAACACGGCAATTACACATGCAACTGGAGACAACGGCCATTAGACATACAACAGGAAAAAACGGTTATTACACATAAAACAAGAGAAAACAGCCATTGTACATATAACAGAAGAAAACAGGTATTATACATAAAACAAGATTATACGGCCATTACACATACAACAGAAGAAAACGGCCATTACACATGCAACAAGACAACACAGCCATAAGACAAACAAAAGGAGAAAACGTCGATTAACAGAAAACGGCCATTACACATAAAGACGGCCATTACACATACAATAGGTGAAACCGGCCATTACACATAAAGGTGTAATACCACCATTGATTTTCCCCTATTAGTCTTTGTTAAATTTGCACTTTTCAAAAAATTGTGCAGAATTTATCTTTGTTTCAAATAAAGAAATACTTGGCATGAGTAAAGTTTGATCCTGTCCAGTACTATAGAAAAAATTTCACATAACATTTCATTGCATATAAGAAAATAACCATCACTGGAAGTTAACCAATCAAATTTTCCCCCTTTTTTAACCTATGTACAAGCTTTAGTAACCATGTAACCTCAAGTTTCCAAAATATTCTATAGAAACCCCAAATAAAAAAAAAAATGGTGCTTTGAAATACCCAAGATATATGTTTATGACCCAGAAATGTTTTACTGCAATGAAATGTAGGATCAATTATCTACAACTGTCAAATTCAAGGGAATATTTTTTTCGACCTATTTTCGTATGCAACCGGATGTGACGTACTATGATTTGGTGGTATTACACCTAAAACCCGAGAAAACGGTCATTTCACATAAGAATACGGTCATTAAACATTACACATACAACAGGAGAAAACCGCTATTACACATCTAACAGAGAAAAACAGCCATTACACATAAAACAAGAGAATACGGCTATTACACATACAACAGAAGAAAACGGAGATAACACAAACAACAGGAGAAAACGGCCATTACACATAAAGACGGCCATTACACATACAACAGGTAAAAAAGGCCATTACAAATAAAACCAGGGAAAACGGCCATTACACATACAACAGCAGAAAACGACAATTACACATAAAAAAGAGAATACGGCCATACACATATAACAGAAAAAAACGACAATAACACATGCAACTGGAAAGAACTACCATTAGACATACAACAGGAGAAAACGGCCGTTATACATAAAACCAGAGAAAACGGCCTTTACACATACAACAGCAGAAAACGACAATTACACATAAAAAAAAAGAATACGGCCATACACATATAACAGAAAAAAACGGCCATAAAACATGCAACAGGAGACAACTGCCATAAGACAAACAACAGAAGAAAACGGGTATTATACACAAAACAAGATAATACGGCCAATACACATGTAAAAAGAGAAAACGGCCATTACACATACAACAGGAGAAAACGGCAATTACACATGCAACTGGAGACAACGGCCATTAGACATACAACCGGAAAAAACGGTTATTACACATACAACAAGAGAAAGCAGCCATTGTACATATAACAGAAGAAAACGGGTATTATACACAAAACAAGATAATACGGCCAATACACATGCAAAAGAAGAAAACGGCCATTACACATACAAAACGAGAAAACGACCATTACACAATAAAAAGAGAATATAGTCATTATACATACAACAAGAGAACACGGCAATTACACATGCAACTGGAGACAACGGCCATTAGACATACAACAGGAAAAAACGGTTATTACACATAAAACAAGAGAAAACAGCCATTGTACATATAACAGAAGAAAACGGGTTTTATACATAAAACAAGATAATACGGCCATTACACATACAACAGAAGAAAACGGCCATTACACATGCAACAGGACAAAACAGCCATTAGACAAACAAAAGGAGAAAACGACCATTACACAATAAAAAGAGAATATAGTCATTATACATACAACAGGAGAAAACGGCAATTACACATGCAACTGGAGACAACGGCCATTAGACATACAACAGGAAAAAACGGTTATTACACATAAAACAAGAGATAACAGCCATTGTACATATAACAGAAGAAAACGGGTATTATACACAAAACAAGATAATACGGCCAATACACATGTAAAAGGAGAAAACGGCCATTACACATACAAAACAAGAAAACGACCATTACACAATAAAAAGAGAATATAGTCATTATACATACAACAAGAGAACACGGCAATTACACATGCAACTGGAGACAACGGCCATTAGACATACAACAGGAAAAAACGGTTATTACACATAAAACAAGAGAAAACAGCCATTGTACATATAACAGAAGAAAACAGGTATTATACATAAAACAAGATTATACGGCCATTACACATACAACAGAAGAAAACGGCCATTACACATGCAACAAGACAACACAGCCATAAGACAAACAAAAGGAGAAAACGTCGATTAACAGAAAACGGCCATTACACATAAAGACGGCCATTACACATACAATAGGTGAAACCGGCCATTACACATAAAGGTGTAATACCACCATTGATTTTCCCCTATTAGTCTTTGTTAAATTTGCACTTTTCAAAAAATTGTGCAGAATTTATCTTTGTTTCAAATAAAGAAATACTTGGCATGAGTAAAGTTTGATCCTGTCCAGTACTATAGAAAAAATTTCACATAACATTTCATTGCATATAAGAAAATAACCATCACTGGAAGTTAACCAATCAAATTTTCCCCCTTTTTTAACCTATGTACAAGCTTTAGTAACCATGTAACCTCAAGTTTCCAAAATATTCTATAGAAACCCCAAATAAAAAAAAAAATGGTGCTTTGAAATACCCAAGATATATGTTTATGACCCAGAAATGTTTTACTGCAATGAAATGTAGGATCAATTATCTACAACTGTCAAATTCAAGGGAATATTTTTTTCGACCTATTTTCGTATGCAACCGGATGTGACGTACTATGATTTGGTGGTATTACACCTAAAACCCGAGAAAACGGTCATTTCACATAAGAATACGGTCATTAAACATTACACATACAACAGGAGAAAACCGCTATTACACATCTAACAGAGAAAAACAGCCATTACACATAAAACAAGAGAATACGGCTATTACACATACAACAGAAGAAAACGGAGATAACACAAACAACAGGAGAAAACGGCCATTACACATAAAGACGGCCATTACACATACAACAGGTAAAAAAGGCCATTACAAATAAAACCAGGGAAAACGGCCATTACACATACAACAGCAGAAAACGACAATTACACATAAAAAAGAGAATACGGCCATACACATATAACAGAAAAAAACGACAATAACACATGCAACTGGAAAGAACTACCATTAGACATACAACAGGAGAAAACGGCCGTTATACATAAAACCAGAGAAAACGGCCTTTACACATACAACAGCAGAAAACGACAATTACACATAAAAAAAAAGAATACGGCCATACACATATAACAGAAAAAAACGGCCATAAAACATGCAACAGGAGACAACTGCCATAAGACAAACAACAGAAGAAAACGGGTATTATACACAAAACAAGATAATACGGCCAATACACATGTAAAAAGAGAAAACGGCCATTACACATACAACAGGAGAAAACGGCAATTACACATGCAACTGGAGACAACGGCCATTAGACATACAACCGGAAAAAACGGTTATTACACATACAACAAGAGAAAGCAGCCATTGTACATATAACAGAAGAAAACGGGTATTATACACAAAACAAGATAATACGGCCAATACACATGCAAAAGAAGAAAACGGCCATTACACATACAAAACGAGAAAACGACCATTACACAATAAAAAGAGAATATAGTCATTATACATACAACAAGAGAACACGGCAATTACACATGCAACTGGAGACAACGGCCATTAGACATACAACAGGAAAAAACGGTTATTACACATAAAACAAGAGAAAACAGCCATTGTACATATAACAGAAGAAAACGGGTTTTATACATAAAACAAGATAATACGGCCATTACACATACAACAGAAGAAAACGGCCATTACACATGCAACAGGACAAAACAGCCATTAGACAAACAAAAGGAGAAAACGACCATTACACAATAAAAAGAGAATATAGTCATTATACATACAACAGGAGAAAACGGCAATTACACATGCAACTGGAGACAACGGCCATTAGACATACAACAGGAAAAAACGGTTATTACACATAAAACAAGAGATAACAGCCATTGTACATATAACAGAAGAAAACGGGTATTATACACAAAACAAGATAATACGGCCAATACACATGTAAAAGGAGAAAACGGCCATTACACATACAAAACAAGAAAACGACCATTACACAATAAAAAGAGAATATAGTCATTATACATACAACAAGAGAACACGGCAATTACACATGCAACTGGAGACAACGGCCATTAGACATACAACAGGAAAAAACGGTTATTACACATAAAACAAGAGAAAACAGCCATTGTACATATAACAGAAGAAAACAGGTATTATACATAAAACAAGATTATACGGCCATTACACATACAACAGAAGAAAACGGCCATTACACATGCAACAAGACAACACAGCCATAAGACAAACAAAAGGAGAAAACGTCGATTAACAGAAAACGGCCATTACACATAAAGACGGCCATTACACATACAATAGGTGAAACCGGCCATTACACATAAAGGTGTAATACCACCATTGATTTTCCCCTATTAGTCTTTGTTAAATTTGCACTTTTCAAAAAATTGTGCAGAATTTATCTTTGTTTCAAATAAAGAAATACTTGGCATGAGTAAAGTTTGATCCTGTCCAGTACTATAGAAAAAATTTCACATAACATTTCATTGCATATAAGAAAATAACCATCACTGGAAGTTAACCAATCAAATTTTCCCCCTTTTTTAACCTATGTACAAGCTTTAGTAACCATGTAACCTCAAGTTTCCAAAATATTCTATAGAAACCCCAAATAAAAAAAAAAATGGTGCTTTGAAATACCCAAGATATATGTTTATGACCCAGAAATGTTTTACTGCAATGAAATGTAGGATCAATTATCTACAACTGTCAAATTCAAGGGAATATTTTTTTCGACCTATTTTCGTATGCAACCGGATGTGACGTACTATGATTTGGTGGTATTACACCTAAAACCCGAGAAAACGGTCATTTCACATAAGAATACGGTCATTAAACATTACACATACAACAGGAGAAAACCGCTATTACACATCTAACAGAGAAAAACAGCCATTACACATAAAACAAGAGAATACGGCTATTACACATACAACAGAAGAAAACGGAGATAACACAAACAACAGGAGAAAACGGCCATTACACATAAAGACGGCCATTACACATACAACAGGTAAAAAAGGCCATTACAAATAAAACCAGGGAAAACGGCCATTACACATACAACAGCAGAAAACGACAATTACACATAAAAAAGAGAATACGGCCATACACATATAACAGAAAAAAACGACAATAACACATGCAACTGGAAAGAACTACCATTAGACATACAACAGGAGAAAACGGCCGTTATACATAAAACCAGAGAAAACGGCCTTTACACATACAACAGCAGAAAACGACAATTACACATAAAAAAAAAGAATACGGCCATACACATATAACAGAAAAAAACGGCCATAAAACATGCAACAGGAGACAACTGCCATAAGACAAACAACAGAAGAAAACGGGTATTATACACAAAACAAGATAATACGGCCAATACACATGTAAAAAGAGAAAACGGCCATTACACATACAACAGGAGAAAACGGCAATTACACATGCAACTGGAGACAACGGCCATTAGACATACAACCGGAAAAAACGGTTATTACACATACAACAAGAGAAAGCAGCCATTGTACATATAACAGAAGAAAACGGGTATTATACACAAAACAAGATAATACGGCCAATACACATGCAAAAGAAGAAAACGGCCATTACACATACAAAACGAGAAAACGACCATTACACAATAAAAAGAGAATATAGTCATTATACATACAACAAGAGAACACGGCAATTACACATGCAACTGGAGACAACGGCCATTAGACATACAACAGGAAAAAACGGTTATTACACATAAAACAAGAGAAAACAGCCATTGTACATATAACAGAAGAAAACGGGTTTTATACATAAAACAAGATAATACGGCCATTACACATACAACAGAAGAAAACGGCCATTACACATGCAACAGGACAAAACAGCCATTAGACAAACAAAAGGAGAAAACGACCATTACACAATAAAAAGAGAATATAGTCATTATACATACAACAGGAGAAAACGGCAATTACACATGCAACTGGAGACAACGGCCATTAGACATACAACAGGAAAAAACGGTTATTACACATAAAACAAGAGATAACAGCCATTGTACATATAACAGAAGAAAACGGGTATTATACACAAAACAAGATAATACGGCCAATACACATGTAAAAGGAGAAAACGGCCATTACACATACAAAACAAGAAAACGACCATTACACAATAAAAAGAGAATATAGTCATTATACATACAACAAGAGAACACGGCAATTACACATGCAACTGGAGACAACGGCCATTAGACATACAACAGGAAAAAACGGTTATTACACATAAAACAAGAGAAAACAGCCATTGTACATATAACAGAAGAAAACAGGTATTATACATAAAACAAGATTATACGGCCATTACACATACAACAGAAGAAAACGGCCATTACACATGCAACAAGACAACACAGCCATAAGACAAACAAAAGGAGAAAACGTCGATTAACAGAAAACGGCCATTACACATAAAGACGGCCATTACACATACAATAGGTGAAACCGGCCATTACACATAAAGGTGTAATACCACCATTGATTTTCCCCTATTAGTCTTTGTTAAATTTGCACTTTTCAAAAAATTGTGCAGAATTTATCTTTGTTTCAAATAAAGAAATACTTGGCATGAGTAAAGTTTGATCCTGTCCAGTACTATAGAAAAAATTTCACATAACATTTCATTGCATATAAGAAAATAACCATCACTGGAAGTTAACCAATCAAATTTTCCCCCTTTTTTAACCTATGTACAAGCTTTAGTAACCATGTAACCTCAAGTTTCCAAAATATTCTATAGAAACCCCAAATAAAAAAAAAAATGGTGCTTTGAAATACCCAAGATATATGTTTATGACCCAGAAATGTTTTACTGCAATGAAATGTAGGATCAATTATCTACAACTGTCAAATTCAAGGGAATATTTTTTTCGACCTATTTTCGTATGCAACCGGATGTGACGTACTATGATTTGGTGGTATTACACCTAAAACCCGAGAAAACGGTCATTTCACATAAGAATACGGTCATTAAACATTACACATACAACAGGAGAAAACCGCTATTACACATCTAACAGAGAAAAACAGCCATTACACATAAAACAAGAGAATACGGCTATTACACATACAACAGAAGAAAACGGAGATAACACAAACAACAGGAGAAAACGGCCATTACACATAAAGACGGCCATTACACATACAACAGGTAAAAAAGGCCATTACAAATAAAACCAGGGAAAACGGCCATTACACATACAACAGCAGAAAACGACAATTACACATAAAAAAGAGAATACGGCCATACACATATAACAGAAAAAAACGACAATAACACATGCAACTGGAAAGAACTACCATTAGACATACAACAGGAGAAAACGGCCGTTATACATAAAACCAGAGAAAACGGCCTTTACACATACAACAGCAGAAAACGACAATTACACATAAAAAAAAAGAATACGGCCATACACATATAACAGAAAAAAACGGCCATAAAACATGCAACAGGAGACAACTGCCATAAGACAAACAACAGAAGAAAACGGGTATTATACACAAAACAAGATAATACGGCCAATACACATGTAAAAAGAGAAAACGGCCATTACACATACAACAGGAGAAAACGGCAATTACACATGCAACTGGAGAAAACGGCCATTAGACATACAACCGGAAAAAACGGTTATTACACATACAACAAGAGAAAGCAGCCATTGTACATATAACAGAAGAAAACGGGTATTATACACAAAACAAGATAATACGGCCAATACACATGCAAAAGAAGAAAACGGCCATTACACATACAAAACGAGAAAACGACCATTACACAATAAAAAGAGAATATAGTCATTATACATACAACAAGAGAACACGGCAATTACACATGCAACTGGAGACAACGGCCATTAGACATACAACAGGAAAAAACGGTTATTACACATAAAACAAGAGAAAACAGCCATTGTACATATAACAGAAGAAAACGGGTTTTATACATAAAACAAGATAATACGGCCATTACACATACAACAGAAGAAAACGGCCATTACACATGCAACAGGACAAAACAGCCATTAGACAAACAAAAGGAGAAAACGACCATTACACAATAAAAAGAGAATATAGTCATTATACATACAACAGGAGAAAACGGCAATTACACATGCAACTGGAGACAACGGCCATTAGACATACAACAGGAAAAAACGGTTATTACACATAAAACAAGAGATAACAGCCATTGTACATATAACAGAAGAAAACGGGTATTATACACAAAACAAGATAATACGGCCAATACACATGTAAAAGGAGAAAACGGCCATTACACATACAAAACAAGAAAACGATCATTACACAATAAAAAGAGAATATAGTCATTATACATACAACAAGAGAACACGGCAATTACACATGCAACTGGAGACAACGGCCATTAGACATACAACAGGAAAAAACGGTTATTACACATAAAACAAGAGAAAACAGCCATTGTACATATAACAGAAGAAAACAGGTATTATACATAAAACAAGATTATACGGCCATTACACATACAACAGAAGAAAACGGCCATTACACATGCAACAAGACAACACAGCCATAAGACAAACAAAAGGAGAAAACGTCGATTAACAGAAAACGGCCATTACACATAAAGACGGCCATTACACATACAATAGGTGAAACCGGCCATTACACATAAAGGTGTAATACCACCATTGATTTTCCCCTATTAGTCTTTGTTAAATTTGCACTTTTCAAAAAATTGTGCAGAATTTATCTTTGTTTCAAATAAAGAAATACTTGGCATGAGTAAAGTTTGATCCTGTCCAGTACTATAGAAAAAATTTCACATAACATTTCATTGCATATAAGAAAATAACCATCACTGGAAGTTAACCAATCAAATTTTCCCCCTTTTTTAACCTATGTACAAGCTTTAGTAACCATGTAACCTCAAGTTTCCAAAATATTCTATAGAAACCCCAAATAAAAAAAAAAATGGTGCTTTGAAATACCCAAGATATATGTTTATGACCCAGAAATGTTTTACTGCAATGAAATGTAGGATCAATTATCTACAACTGTCAAATTCAAGGGAATATTTTTTTCGACCTATTTTCGTATGCAACCGGATGTGACGTACTATGATTTGGTGGTATTACACCTAAAACCCGAGAAAACGGTCATTTCACATAAGAATACGGTCATTAAACATTACACATACAACAGGAGAAAACCGCTATTACACATCTAACAGAGAAAAACAGCCATTACACATAAAACAAGAGAATACGGCTATTACACATACAACAGAAGAAAACGGAGATAACACAAACAACAGGAGAAAACGGCCATTACACATAAAGACGGCCATTACACATACAACAGGTAAAAAAGGCCATTACAAATAAAACCAGGGAAAACGGCCATTACACATACAACAGCAGAAAACGACAATTACACATAAAAAAGAGAATACGGCCATACACATATAACAGAAAAAAACGACAATAACACATGCAACTGGAAAGAACTACCATTAGACATACAACAGGAGAAAACGGCCGTTATACATAAAACCAGAGAAAACGGCCTTTACACATACAACAGCAGAAAACGACAATTACACATAAAAAAAAAGAATACGGCCATACACATATAACAGAAAAAAACGGCCATAAAACATGCAACAGGAGACAACTGCCATAAGACAAACAACAGAAGAAAACGGGTATTATACACAAAACAAGATAATACGGCCAATACACATGTAAAAAGAGAAAACGGCCATTACACATACAACAGGAGAAAACGGCAATTACACATGCAACTGGAGAAAACGGCCATTAGACATACAACCGGAAAAAACGGTTATTACACATACAACAAGAGAAAGCAGCCATTGTACATATAACAGAAGAAAACGGGTATTATACACAAAACAAGATAATACGGCCAATACACATGCAAAAGAAGAAAACGGCCATTACACATACAAAACGAGAAAACGACCATTACACAATAAAAAGAGAATATAGTCATTATACATACAACAAGAGAACACGGCAATTACACATGCAACTGGAGACAACGGCCATTAGACATACAACAGGAAAAAACGGTTATTACACATAAAACAAGAGAAAACAGCCATTGTACATATAACAGAAGAAAACGGGTTTTATACATAAAACAAGATAATACGGCCATTACACATACAACAGAAGAAAACGGCCATTACACATGCAACAGGACAAAACAGCCATTAGACAAACAAAAGGAGAAAACGACCATTACACAATAAAAAGAGAATATAGTCATTATACATACAACAGGAGAAAACGGCAATTACACATGCAACTGGAGACAACGGCCATTAGACATACAACAGGAAAAAACGGTTATTACACATAAAACAAGAGATAACAGCCATTGTACATATAACAGAAGAAAACGGGTATTATACACAAAACAAGATAATACGGCCAATACACATGTAAAAGGAGAAAACGGCCATTACACATACAAAACAAGAAAACGATCATTACACAATAAAAAGAGAATATAGTCATTATACATACAACAAGAGAACACGGCAATTACACATGCAACTGGAGACAACGGCCATTAGACATACAACAGGAAAAAACGGTTATTACACATAAAACAAGAGAAAACAGCCATTGTACATATAACAGAAGAAAACAGGTATTATACATAAAACAAGATTATACGGCCATTACACATACAACAGAAGAAAACGGCCATTACACATGCAACAAGACAACACAGCCATAAGACAAACAAAAGGAGAAAACGTCGATTAACAGAAAACGGCCATTACACATAAAGACGGCCATTACACATACAATAGGTGAAACCGGCCATTACACATAAAGGTGTAATACCACCATTGATTTTCCCCTATTAGTCTTTGTTAAATTTGCACTTTTCAAAAAATTGTGCAGAATTTATCTTTGTTTCAAATAAAGAAATACTTGGCATGAGTAAAGTTTGATCCTGTCCAGTACTATAGAAAAAATTTCACATAACATTTCATTGCATATAAGAAAATAACCATCACTGGAAGTTAACCAATCAAATTTTCCCCCTTTTTTAACCTATGTACAAGCTTTAGTAACCATGTAACCTCAAGTTTCCAAAATATTCTATAGAAACCCCAAATAAAAAAAAAAATGGTGCTTTGAAATACCCAAGATATATGTTTATGACCCAGAAATGTTTTACTGCAATGAAATGTAGGATCAATTATCTACAACTGTCAAATTCAAGGGAATATTTTTTTCGACCTATTTTCGTATGCAACCGGATGTGACGTACTATGATTTGGTGGTATTACACCTAAAACCCGAGAAAACGGTCATTTCACATAAGAATACGGTCATTAAACATTACACATACAACAGGAGAAAACCGCTATTACACATCTAACAGAGAAAAACAGCCATTACACATAAAACAAGAGAATACGGCTATTACACATACAACAGAAGAAAACGGAGATAACACAAACAACAGGAGAAAACGGCCATTACACATAAAGACGGCCATTACACATACAACAGGTAAAAAAGGCCATTACAAATAAAACCAGGGAAAACGGCCATTACACATACAACAGCAGAAAACGACAATTACACATAAAAAAGAGAATACGGCCATACACATATAACAGAAAAAAACGACAATAACACATGCAACTGGAAAGAACTACCATTAGACATACAACAGGAGAAAACGGCCGTTATACATAAAACCAGAGAAAACGGCCTTTACACATACAACAGCAGAAAACGACAATTACACATAAAAAAAAAGAATACGGCCATACACATATAACAGAAAAAAACGGCCATAAAACATGCAACAGGAGACAACTGCCATAAGACAAACAACAGAAGAAAACGGGTATTATACACAAAACAAGATAATACGGCCAATACACATGTAAAAAGAGAAAACGGCCATTACACATACAACAGGAGAAAACGGCAATTACACATGCAACTGGAGACAACGGCCATTAGACATACAACCGGAAAAAACGGTTATTACACATACAACAAGAGAAAGCAGCCATTGTACATATAACAGAAGAAAACGGGTATTATACACAAAACAAGATAATACGGCCAATACACATGCAAAAGAAGAAAACGGCCATTACACATACAAAACGAGAAAACGACCATTACACAATAAAAAGAGAATATAGTCATTATACATACAACAAGAGAACACGGCAATTACACATGCAACTGGAGACAACGGCCATTAGACATACAACAGGAAAAAACGGTTATTACACATAAAACAAGAGAAAACAGCCATTGTACATATAACAGAAGAAAACGGGTTTTATACATAAAACAAGATAATACGGCCATTACACATACAACAGAAGAAAACGGCCATTACACATGCAACAGGACAAAACAGCCATTAGACAAACAAAAGGAGAAAACGACCATTACACAATAAAAAGAGAATATAGTCATTATACATACAACAGGAGAAAACGGCAATTACACATGCAACTGGAGACAACGGCCATTAGACATACAACAGGAAAAAACGGTTATTACACATAAAACAAGAGATAACAGCCATTGTACATATAACAGAAGAAAACGGGTATTATACACAAAACAAGATAATACGGCCAATACACATGTAAAAGGAGAAAACGGCCATTACACATACAAAACAAGAAAACGACCATTACACAATAAAAAGAGAATATAGTCATTATACATACAACAAGAGAACACGGCAATTACACATGCAACTGGAGACAACGGCCATTAGACATACAACAGGAAAAAACGGTTATTACACATAAAACAAGAGAAAACAGCCATTGTACATATAACAGAAGAAAACAGGTATTATACATAAAACAAGATTATACGGCCATTACACATACAACAGAAGAAAACGGCCATTACACATGCAACAAGACAACACAGCCATAAGACAAACAAAAGGAGAAAACGTCGATTAACAGAAAACGGCCATTACACATAAAGACGGCCATTACACATACAATAGGTGAAACCGGCCATTACACATAAAGGTGTAATACCACCATTGATTTTCCCCTATTAGTCTTTGTTAAATTTGCACTTTTCAAAAAATTGTGCAGAATTTATCTTTGTTTCAAATAAAGAAATACTTGGCATGAGTAAAGTTTGATCCTGTCCAGTACTATAGAAAAAATTTCACATAACATTTCATTGCATATAAGAAAATAACCATCACTGGAAGTTAACCAATCAAATTTTCCCCCTTTTTTAACCTATGTACAAGCTTTAGTAACCATGTAACCTCAAGTTTCCAAAATATTCTATAGAAACCCCAAATAAAAAAAAAATGGTGCTTTGAAATACCCAAGATATATGTTTATGACCCAGAAATGTTTTACTGCAATGAAATGTAGGATCAATTATCTACAACTGTCAAATTCAAGGGAATATTTTTTTCGACCTATTTTCGTATGCAACCGGATGTGACGTACTATGATTTGGTGGTATTACACCTAAAACCCGAGAAAACGGTCATTTCACATAAGAATACGGTCATTAAACATTACACATACAACAGGAGAAAACCGCTATTACACATCTAACAGAGAAAAACAGCCATTACACATAAAACAAGAGAATACGGCTATTACACATACAACAGAAGAAAACGGAGATAACACAAACAACAGGAGAAAACGGCCATTACACATAAAGACGGCCATTACACATACAACAGGTAAAAAAGGCCATTACAAATAAAACCAGGGAAAACGGCCATTACACATACAACAGCAGAAAACGACAATTACACATAAAAAAGAGAATACGGCCATACACATATAACAGAAAAAAACGACAATAACACATGCAACTGGAAAGAACTACCATTAGACATACAACAGGAGAAAACGGCCGTTATACATAAAACCAGAGAAAACGGCCTTTACACATACAACAGCAGAAAACGACAATTACACATAAAAAAAAAGAATACGGCCATACACATATAACAGAAAAAAACGGCCATAAAACATGCAACAGGAGACAACTGCCATAAGACAAACAACAGAAGAAAACGGGTATTATACACAAAACAAGATAATACGGCCAATACACATGTAAAAAGAGAAAACGGCCATTACACATACAACAGGAGAAAACGGCAATTACACATGCAACTGGAGACAACGGCCATTAGACATACAACCGGAAAAAACGGTTATTACACATACAACAAGAGAAAGCAGCCATTGTACATATAACAGAAGAAAACGGGTATTATACACAAAACAAGATAATACGGCCAATACACATGCAAAAGGAGAAAACGGCCATTACACATACAAAACGAGAAAACGACCATTACACAATAAAAAGAGAATATAGTCATTATACATACAACAAGAGAACACGGCAATTACACATGCAACTGGAGACAACGGCCATTAGACATACAACAGGAAAAAACGGTTATTACACATAAAACAAGAGAAAACAGCCATTGTACATATAACAGAAGAAAACGGGTTTTATACATAAAACAAGATAATACGGCCATTACACATACAACAGAAGAAAACGGCCATTACACATGCAACAGGACAAAACAGCCATTAGACAAACAAAAGGAGAAAACGACCATTACACAATAAAAAGAGAATATAGTCATTATACATACAACAGGAGAAAACGGCAATTACACATGCAACTGGAGACAACGGCCATTAGACATACAACAGGAAAAAACGGTTATTACACATAAAACAAGAGATAACAGCCATTGTACATATAACAGAAGAAAACGGGTATTATACACAAAACAAGATAATACGGCCAATACACATGTAAAAGGAGAAAACGGCCATTACACATACAAAACAAGAAAACGACCATTACACAATAAAAAGAGAATATAGTCATTATACATACAACAAGAGAACACGGCAATTACACATGCAACTGGAGACAACGGCCATTAGACATACAACAGGAAAAAACGGTTATTACACATAAAACAAGAGAAAACAGCCATTGAACATATAACAGAAGAAAACAGGTATTATACATAAAACAAGATTATACGGCCATTACACATACAACAGAAGAAAACGGCCATTACACATGCAACAAGACAACACAGCCATAAGACAAACAAAAGGAGAAAACGTCGATTAACAGAAAACGGCCATTACACATAAAGACGGCCATTACACATACAATAGGTGAAACCGGCCATTACACATAAAGGTGTAATACCACCATTGATTTTCCCCTATTAGTCTTTGTTAAATTTGCACTTTTCAAAAAATTGTGCAGAATTTATCTTTGTTTCAAATAAAGAAATACTTGGCATGAGTAAAGTTTGATCCTGTCCAGTACTATAGAAAAAATTTCACATAACATTTCATTGCATATAAGAAAATAACCATCACTGGAAGTTAACCAATCAAATTTTCCCCCTTTTTTAACCTATGTACAAGCTTTAGTAACCATGTAACCTCAAGTTTCCAAAATATTCTATAGAAACCCCAAATAAAAAAAAAAATGGTGCTTTGAAATACCCAAGATATATGTTTATGACCCAGAAATGTTTTACTGCAATGAAATGTAGGATCAATTATCTACAACTGTCAAATTCAAGGGAATATTTTTTTTCGACCTATTTTCGTATGCAACCGGATGTGACGTACTATGATTTGGTGGTATTACACCTAAAGAAGACTTTTTTGTTAAATAAACTGAATGTGACTTTTTTCCTTTGTAATACTGGTTATTTCAAGCATTCCTGTCAAGTTTTGTCATAATCAGTTCAATAGTTTGAGAAAAATCTAGTATAATGTAAGACGACATCTACAGCGATTCGAGCTAAATTTCTTCGAAAAATCCAAACCAAGCCGCATCATGATAGAATATAGTGTGGACCAATAAATGATCAAATATTTATCTCATCTGCCTACAAACAGTTGAATATGATACAAAAGATGACTTTAGGATGATAAATACTACTAATGGACCTCTTTGTCTTCTTTATAAGGTCTCTTTTGGTCCATTTATACCTCTCATTTCCTCAAAATTTCTACTTTATAGGCCAATAAATAAAAATTTTGGGGTAACTTTCACTCATTTATGATAGAAATGTTATAATAAATGATTAATTGAAGTATTCAAGCTGAATGAACTATCCGTATAAAAGTTTACTGTCTCCAAGGAGGTTTCCATAAGTCCTTACGTCAAACTTAAATTTACGCCGCGTTCCAGAGAGGGACATAAAAAGCTTCTCTTTTGGTGAATAAATTGTTGTTACTGCTTTAAAAATAATTTCATTTACTTAAAACTATATATTTATTAAAGTATTTCTTAGGAAAAATTTTCTAGTATAGCAGAATATAAGAAAAAAGGAGAAAAAGCTCCCCAAAACTCTAAGTATGGCTTATTCTGTCAACTAATATTCATGGTAAAGTCCTATTTCAAGGAAATTTTCTCATAAAATGTGTTTTGGAGACTCAATCCACTCAGAATATTTCATTATTAGTAATATTTCACTTAAATAGCAAGAAATTTTAACACATGAGAGTACTCACAAGGTCAAAGGTGCATGTACAGCTTCCCATATTAGGTGTAATACCACCATTGATTTTCCCCTATTAGTCTTTGTTAAATTTGCACTTTTCAAAAAATTGTGCAGAATTTATCTTTGTTTCAAATAAAGAAATACTTGGCATGAGTAAAGTTTGATCCTGTCCAGTACTATAGAAAAAATTTCACATAACATTTCATTGCATATAAGAAAATAACCATCACTGGAAGTTAACCAATCAAATTTTCCCCCTTTTTTAACCTATGTACAAGCTTTAGTAACCATGTAACCTCAAGTTTCCAAAATATTCTATAGAAACCCCAAATAAAAAAAAAAATGGTGCTTTGAAATACCCAAGATATATGTTTATGACCCAGAAATGTTTTACTGCAATGAAATGTAGGATCAATTATCTACAACTGTCAAATTCAAGGGAATATTTTTTTTCGACCTATTTTCGTATGCAACCGGATGTGACGTACTATGATTTGGTGGTATTACACCTAAAGAAGACTTTTTTGTTAAATAAACTGAATGTGACTTTTTTCCTTTGTAATACTGGTTATTTCAAGCATTCCTGTCAAGTTTTGTCATAATCAGTTCAATAGTTTGAGAAAAATCTAGTATAATGTAAGACGACATCTACAGCGATTCGAGCTAAATTTCTTCGAAAAATCCAAACCAAGCCGCATCATGATAGAATATAGTGTGGACCAATAAATGATCAAATATTTATCTCATCTGCCTACAAACAGTTGAATATGATACAAAAGATGACTTTAGGATGATAAATACTACTAATGGACCTCTTTGTCTTCTTTATAAGGTCTCTTTTGGTCCATTTATACCTCTCATTTCCTCAAAATTTCTACTTTATAGGCCAATAAATAAAAATTTTGGGGTAACTTTCACTCATTTATGATAGAAATGTTATAATAAATGATTAATTGAAGTATTCAAGCTGAATGAACTATCCGTATAAAAGTTTACTGTCTCCAAGGAGGTTTCCATAAGTCCTTACGTCAAACTTAAATTTACGCCGCGTTCCAGAGAGGGACATAAAAAGCTTCTCTTTTGGTGAATAAATTGTTGTTACTGCTTTAAAAATAATTTCATTTACTTAAAACTATATATTTATTAAAGTATTTCTTAGGAAAAATTTTCTAGTATAGCAGAATATAAGAAAAAAGGAGAAAAAGCTCCCCAAAACTCTAAGTATGGCTTATTCTGTCAACTAATATTCATGGTAAAGTCCTATTTCAAGGAAATTTTCTCATAAAATGTGTTTTGGAGACTCAATCCACTCAGAATATTTCATTATTAGTAATATTTCACTTAAATAGCAAGAAATTTTAACACATGAGAGTACTCACAAGGTCAAAGGTGCATGTACAGCTTCCCATATTAGGTGTAATACCACCATTGATTTTCCCCTATTAGTCTTTGTTAAATTTGCACTTTTCAAAAAATTGTGCAGAATTTATCTTTGTTTCAAATAAAGAAATACTTGGCATGAGTAAAGTTTGATCCTGTCCAGTACTATAGAAAAAATTTCACATAACATTTCATTGCATATAAGAAAATAACCATCACTGGAAGTTAACCAATCAAATTTTCCCCCTTTTTTAACCTATGTACAAGCTTTAGTAACCATGTAACCTCAAGTTTCCAAAATATTCTATAGAAACCCCAAATAAAAAAAAAAATGGTGCTTTGAAATACCCAAGATATATGTTTATGACCCAGAAATGTTTTACTGCAATGAAATGTAGGATCAATTATCTACAACTGTCAAATTCAAGGGAATATTTTTTTTCGACCTATTTTCGTATGCAACCGGATGTGACGTACTATGATTTGGTGGTATTACACCTAAAGAAGACTTTTTTGTTAAATAAACTGAATGTGACTTTTTTCCTTTGTAATACTGGTTATTTCAAGCATTCCTGTCAAGTTTTGTCATAATCAGTTCAATAGTTTGAGAAAAATCTAGTATAATGTAAGACGACATCTACAGCGATTCGAGCTAAATTTCTTCGAAAAATCCAAACCAAGCCGCATCATGATAGAATATAGTGTGGACCAATAAATGATCAAATATTTATCTCATCTGCCTACAAACAGTTGAATATGATACAAAAGATGACTTTAGGATGATAAATACTACTAATGGACCTCTTTGTCTTCTTTATAAGGTCTCTTTTGGTCCATTTATACCTCTCATTTCCTCAAAATTTCTACTTTATAGGCCAATAAATAAAAATTTTGGGGTAACTTTCACTCATTTATGATAGAAATGTTATAATAAATGATTAATTGAAGTATTCAAGCTGAATGAACTATCCGTATAAAAGTTTACTGTCTCCAAGGAGGTTTCCATAAGTCCTTACGTCAAACTTAAATTTACGCCGCGTTCCAGAGAGGGACATAAAAAGCTTCTCTTTTGGTGAATAAATTGTTGTTACTGCTTTAAAAATAATTTCATTTACTTAAAACTATATATTTATTAAAGTATTTCTTAGGAAAAATTTTCTAGTATAGCAGAATATAAGAAAAAAGGAGAAAAAGCTCCCCAAAACTCTAAGTATGGCTTATTCTGTCAACTAATATTCATGGTAAAGTCCTATTTCAAGGAAATTTTCTCATAAAATGTGTTTTGGAGACTCAATCCACTCAGAATATTTCATTATTAGTAATATTTCACTTAAATAGCAAGAAATTTTAACACATGAGAGTACTCACAAGGTCAAAGGTGCATGTACAGCTTCCCATATTAGGTGTAATACCACCATTGATTTTCCCCTATTAGTCTTTGTTAAATTTGCACTTTTCAAAAAATTGTGCAGAATTTATCTTTGTTTCAAATAAAGAAATACTTGGCATGAGTAAAGTTTGATCCTGTCCAGTACTATAGAAAAAATTTCACATAACATTTCATTGCATATAAGAAAATAACCATCACTGGAAGTTAACCAATCAAATTTTCCCCCTTTTTTAACCTATGTACAAGCTTTAGTAACCATGTAACCTCAAGTTTCCAAAATATTCTATAGAAACCCCAAATAAAAAAAAAATGGTGCTTTGAAATACCCAAGATATATGTTTATGACCCAGAAATGTTTTACTGCAATGAAATGTAGGATCAATTATCTACAACTGTCAAATTCAAGGGAATATTTTTTTTCGACCTATTTTCGTATGCAACCGGATGTGACGTACTATGATTTGGTGGTATTACACCTAAAGAAGACTTTTTTGTTAAATAAACTGAATGTGACTTTTTTCCTTTGTAATACTGGTTATTTCAAGCATTCCTGTCAAGTTTTGTCATAATCAGTTCAATAGTTTGAGAAAAATCTAGTATAATGTAAGACGACATCTACAGCGATTCGAGCTAAATTTCTTCGAAAAATCCAAACCAAGCCGCATCATGATAGAATATAGTGTGGACCAATAAATGATCAAATATTTATCTCATCTGCCTACAAACAGTTGAATATGATACAAAAGATGACTTTAGGATGATAAATACTACTAATGGACCTCTTTGTCTTCTTTATAAGGTCTCTTTTGGTCCATTTATACCTCTCATTTCCTCAAAATTTCTACTTTATAGGCCAATAAATAAAAATTTTGGGGTAACTTTCACTCATTTATGATAGAAATGTTATAATAAATGATTAATTGAAGTATTCAAGCTGAATGAACTATCCGTATAAAAGTTTACTGTCTCCAAGGAGGTTTCCATAAGTCCTTACGTCAAACTTAAATTTACGCCGCGTTCCAGAGAGGGACATAAAAAGCTTCTCTTTTGGTGAATAAATTGTTGTTACTGCTTTAAAAATAATTTCATTTACTTAAAACTATATATTTATTAAAGTATTTCTTAGGAAAAATTTTCTAGTATAGCAGAATATAAGAAAAAAGGAGAAAAAGCTCCCCAAAACTCTAAGTATGGCTTATTCTGTCAACTAATATTCATGGTAAAGTCCTATTTCAAGGAAATTTTCTCATAAAATGTGTTTTGGAGACTCAATCCACTCAGAATATTTCATTATTAGTAATATTTCACTTAAATAGCAAGAAATTTTAACACATGAGAGTACTCACAAGGTCAAAGGTGCATGTACAGCTTCCCATATTAGGTGTAATACCACCATTGATTTTCCCCTATTAGTCTTTGTTAAATTTGCACTTTTCAAAAAATTGTGCAGAATTTATCTTTGTTTCAAATAAAGAAATACTTGGCATGAGTAAAGTTTGATCCTGTCCAGTACTATAGAAAAAATTTCACATAACATTTCATTGCATATAAGAAAATAACCATCACTGGAAGTTAACCAATCAAATTTTCCCCCTTTTTTAACCTATGTACAAGCTTTAGTAACCATGTAACCTCAAGTTTCCAAAATATTCTATAGAAACCCCAAATAAAAAAAAAATGGTGCTTTGAAATACCCAAGATATATGTTTATGACCCAGAAATGTTTTACTGCAATGAAATGTAGGATCAATTATCTACAACTGTCAAATTCAAGGGAATATTTTTTTTCGACCTATTTTCGTATGCAACCGGATGTGACGTACTATGATTTGGTGGTATTACACCTAAAGAAGACTTTTTTGTTAAATAAACTGAATGTGACTTTTTTCCTTTGTAATACTGGTTATTTCAAGCATTCCTGTCAAGTTTTGTCATAATCAGTTCAATAGTTTGAGAAAAATCTAGTATAATGTAAGACGACATCTACAGCGATTCGAGCTAAATTTCTTCGAAAAATCCAAACCAAGCCGCATCATGATAGAATATAGTGTGGACCAATAAATGATCAAATATTTATCTCATCTGCCTACAAACAGTTGAATATGATACAAAAGATGACTTTAGGATGATAAATACTACTAATGGACCTCTTTGTCTTCTTTATAAGGTCTCTTTTGGTCCATTTATACCTCTCATTTCCTCAAAATTTCTACTTTATAGGCCAATAAATAAAAATTTTGGGGTAACTTTCACTCATTTATGATAGAAATGTTATAATAAATGATTAATTGAAGTATTCAAGCTGAATGAACTATCCGTATAAAAGTTTACTGTCTCCAAGGAGGTTTCCATAAGTCCTTACGTCAAACTTAAATTTACGCCGCGTTCCAGAGAGGGACATAAAAAGCTTCTCTTTTGGTGAATAAATTGTTGTTACTGCTTTAAAAATAATTTCATTTACTTAAAACTATATATTTATTAAAGTATTTCTTAGGAAAAATTTTCTAGTATAGCAGAATATAAGAAAAAAGGAGAAAAAGCTCCCCAAAACTCTAAGTATGGCTTATTCTGTCAACTAATATTCATGGTAAAGTCCTATTTCAAGGAAATTTTCTCATAAAATGTGTTTTGGAGACTCAATCCACTCAGAATATTTCATTATTAGTAATATTTCACTTAAATAGCAAGAAATTTTAACACATGAGAGTACTCACAAGGTCAAAGGTGCATGTACAGCTTCCCATATTAGGTGTAATACCACCATTGATTTTCCCCTATTAGTCTTTGTTAAATTTGCACTTTTCAAAAAATTGTGCAGAATTTATCTTTGTTTCAAATAAAGAAATACTTGGCATGAGTAAAGTTTGATCCTGTCCAGTACTATAGAAAAAATTTCACATAACATTTCATTGCATATAAGAAAATAACCATCACTGGAAGTTAACCAATCAAATTTTCCCCCTTTTTTAACCTATGTACAAGCTTTAGTAACCATGTAACCTCAAGTTTCCAAAATATTCTATAGAAACCCCAAATAAAAAAAAAATGGTGCTTTGAAATACCCAAGATATATGTTTATGACCCAGAAATGTTTTACTGCAATGAAATGTAGGATCAATTATCTACAACTGTCAAATTCAAGGGAATATTTTTTTCGACCTATTTTCGTATGCAACCGGATGTGACGTACTATGATTTGGTGGTATTACACCTAAAACCCGAGAAAACGGTCATTTCACATAAGAATACGGTCATTAAACATTACACATACAACAGGAGAAAACCGCTATTACACATCTAACAGAGAAAAACAGCCATTACACATAAAACAAGAGAATACGGCTATTACACATACAACAGAAGAAAACGGAGATAACACAAACAACAGGAGAAAACGGCCATTACACATAAAGACGGCCATTACACATACAACAGGTAAAAAAGGCCATTACAAATAAAACCAGGGAAAACGGCCATTACACATACAACAGCAGAAAACGACAATTACACATAAAAAAGAGAATACGGCCATACACATATAACAGAAAAAAACGACAATAACACATGCAACTGGAAAGAACTACCATTAGACATACAACAGGAGAAAACGGCCGTTATACATAAAACCAGAGAAAACGGCCTTTACACATACAACAGCAGAAAACGACAATTACACATAAAAAAAAAGAATACGGCCATACACATATAACAGAAAAAAACGGCCATAAAACATGCAACAGGAGACAACTGCCATAAGACAAACAACAGAAGAAAACGGGTATTATACACAAAACAAGATAATACGGCCAATACACATGTAAAAAGAGAAAACGGCCATTACACATACAACAGGAGAAAACGGCAATTACACATGCAACTGGAGACAACGGCCATTAGACATACAACCGGAAAAAACGGTTATTACACATACAACAAGAGAAAGCAGCCATTGTACATATAACAGAAGAAAACGGGTATTATACACAAAACAAGATAATACGGCCAATACACATGCAAAAGGAGAAAACGGCCATTACACATACAAAACGAGAAAACGACCATTACACAATAAAAAGAGAATATAGTCATTATACATACAACAAGAGAACACGGCAATTACACATGCAACTGGAGACAACGGCCATTAGACATACAACCGGAAAAAACGGTTATTACACATAAAACGAGAGAAAGAAGCCATTGTACATATAACAGAAGAAAACGGGTATTATACATAAAACAAGATAATACGGCCACTACACATACAACAGAAGAAAACGGCCATTACACATGCAACAGGACAAAACAGCCATTAGACAAACAAAAGGAGAAAACGTCGATTAACAGAAAACAGCCATTAAACATGCAACTAGAGAGTACAATCATTACACATACAACAGGTGAAAACGGCCATTACACATAAAACAAGAGAATAGAACCATTATATATACAACAGGAGAAAACAGGCATTACACATTGAACACGAGAGAAAAGCCATTAGACATACAACAAAAGAAATTGGCATTTACAAATAAACAAGAAAATACGATCATTACATATACAACAGGTGAAAACGGCCATTACGCATGAAACAAGAGGAAACGGCCATTACACAATAAAAAATGAATATTGTCATTACACGTACAACAGGAGAAAACGGTAATTACACATGCAACTGGAGACAACGGCCATTAGACATACAACAGGAAAAAACGGTTATTACACATAAAACAAGAGAAAACAGCCATTGTACATATAACACAAGAAAACGGGTATTATACACAAAACAAGATAATACGGCCAATACACATGCAAAAGGAGAAAACGGCCATTACACATACAAAACGAGAAAACGACCATTACACAATAAAAAGAGAATATGGTCATTTCACGTACAACAGGACAAAACGGCAATTACACATGCAACTGGAGACAACGGCCATTAGACATACAACAGGAAAAAACGGTTATTACACATAAAAAACAAGAGAAAACAGCCATTGTACATATAACAGAAGAAAACGGGTATTATACACAAAACAAGATAATACGGCCAATACACATGTAAAAAGAGAAAACGGCCATTACACATACAAAACGAGAAAACGACCATTACACAATAAAAAGAGAATATAGTCATTATACATACAACAAGAGAACACGGCAAATACACATGCAACTTGAGACAACGGCCATTAGACATACAACAGGAAAAAACGGTTATTACACATAAAACAAGAGAAAACAGCCATTGTACATATAACAGAAGAAAACGGGTTTTATACATAAAACAAGATAATACGGCCATTACACATACAACAGAAGAAAACGGCCATTACACATGCAACAGGACAAAACAGCCATTAGACAAACAAAAGGAGAAAACGTCGATTAACAGAAAACAGCCATTAAACATGCAACTAGAGAGTACAATCATTACACATACAACAGGTGAAAACGGCCATTACACATAAAACAAGAGAATAGGGCCATTATATATATAACAGGAGAAAACAGGCATTACACATTGAACACGAGAGAAAAGCCATTAGACATACAACAAAAGAAAATGGCATTTACAAATAAAACAAGAAAATACGATCATTACATATACAACAGGTGAAAACGGCCATTACGCATGAAACAAGAGGAAACGGCCATTACACAATAAAAAATGAATATGGTCATTACTCGTACAACAGGAGAAAACTGAAATTACACATGCAACTGGAGACAACGGCCATTAGACATACAACAGGAAAAAACGGTTATTACACATAAAAAACAAGAGAAAACAGCCATTGTACATATAACACAAGAAAACGGGTATTATACACAAAACAAGATAATACGGCCAATACACATGCAAAAGGAGAAAACGGCCATTACACATACAAAACGAGAAAACGACCATTACACAATAAAAAGAGAATACGGTCATTACACGTACACCAGGACAAAACGGCAATTACACATGCAATAGGAGAGAACGGCCATTTGACATAAAACAGGAGAAAACAGCCATGACACACAAAACAAGAGAATACGGCCATTACGTATACAAATAGTGCAAACGACCATTACACATAAAACAAGTAGAAACGGCCATAACACATGCAACAGGAAAGAACTACCATTAGACATACAACAGGAGAAAACGGCCATTATACATAAAACCAGAGAAAACGGCCATTACACATACAACAGCAGAAAACGCCAATTACACATATAAAAGAGAATACGGCCATACACATATAACAGAAAAAAACGGCCATAACACATGCAACAGGGGACAACTGCCATACGACAAACAACAAAAGAAAACGGGTATTATACACAAAACAAGATAATACGGCCAATACACATGTAAAAGGAGAAAACGGCCATTACACATACAAAACGAGAAAACGACCATTACACAACAAAAAGAGAATATAGTCAATATACATACAACAGGAGAAAACGGCAATTACACACGCAACTGGAGACAACGGCCATTAGACATACAACCGGAAAAAACGGTTATTACACATTAAACAAGAGAAAACAGCCATTGTACATATAACAGAAGAAAACGGGTATTATACATAAAACAAGATAATACGGCCATTACACATACAACAGAAGAAAACGACCATTACACATGCAACAGGACAAAACAGCCATTAGACAAACAAAAGGAGAAAACGTCGATTAACAGAAAACGGCCATTGAACATGCAACAAGAGATTACAATCATTACACATACAACAGGTGAAAACGGCCATTACACATAAAACAAGAGAACAGGGCCATTATATATATACAACAGGAGAAAACGGGCATTACACATTGAACACGAAAGAAAAGCCATTAGACATACAACAAGAGAAAACGGCATTTACAAAAAAAAAACAAGAAAATACGATCATTACATATACAACTTGTGAAAACGGCCATTACGCATAAAACAAGAGGAAACGGCCATTACACAATAAAAAGAGACTATGGTTATTACACGTACAACAGGAGAAAACGGCAATTACACACGCAACTGGAGACAACGGCCAAAAGACATACAACAGGAAAAAACAGTTGATACACATAAAACAAGAGAAAACAGCCATTGTACATATAACAGAAGAAAACGGGTATCATACATAAAACAAGATAATACGACCATTACACATACAACAGGAGAAAAAGGCCATTACACATTCAACGGGATGAACAGCCATTAGACATACAAAAGCAGAAAACGTCGATTAACAAATACAAGAGAATACGGTCATTACACATACAATAGGTGCAAGCGGCCAATACACATAATCAGGACAATACGGCTATTACACATACAACAGGAGAAAACCGCCATTACACATATAACAGAGGAAAACGGCCATTACACATACAACAGGAGAAAACAGCCGTTACACATTCAACAGGAGAGAAAAGTCGTTAGACACACGACAAGAGAAAACGGCCATTACACAATAAGAAAAAATACGGTCATTACACATATATCCGGAGAAAACGACCATAATACATGCAACCGGAGAAAACGGCCATTAGACATACAATAAGATAAAACGGCCGTTACACAATAAAAAGAGAATACAGCCATTACACATATTACAGAATTAGAAAAGGCAATAACGCATGCAAGAGGGTAGAACGGCGATAAGATAGACAACAGAAGAAAATGTCCATTACACATAAAACAAGGGAATAAAGCTATTACACATACAACAGAAGAAAACGGCTATAGCACATGCAACAGGAGAGAACTATCATCAGACATACAACTGGAGAAAGCGGCTGTGAAACTATAATAAGAGAATTTGATCATTACACATTCAACAGAAGAAAACGGCAGTAACACATGCAACAGGAAAGAACGGCCATTTGACATACAACAGGAGAAAACGGCCATTATACATAAAACAAGAGGAAACGGCCATTACATTCAAAACAAGTGAATACGGGCAATACATATATAAAAGGAGAAAACGGCCATTTAACATACAAAAGGAGAAAACATCCATTACACAATAAAAGAAGAAAACATCCATTACACAATAAAACGAGAATACAGTCATTACACGTACAACAGGAGAAAACGGCATTTCCACATAAAACAAGAGAACACGGGCTATTACGCATACAACAGAAGACAACGGCCATAACACATGCAACAGGAGAAAAACGGCCATTACACATAGAGACGGCCATTACACTTAAAACAGGTGAAAACGGTCATTTCACATAAGAATACGGCCATTAAACATTACACATACAACAGGAGAAAACCACCATTACACATCTAACAGATGAAAACAGCCATTACACATAAAACAAGAAAATACGGCTATTACACATACAACAAAAGAAAACGGCCATAACACATGCAACAGGAGAAAACGGCCAGTACACATAAAAACGGCCATTACACATACAACAGGTGAAAACGGCCATTACACATAAAACCAGAAGAAACGGTCATTTCACATAAGAATACAGCCATTAAACATTACACATACAACAGAAGAAAACCGCCATTACACATCTAACAGAGGAAAACGGCCATTACACATTATATATACAACAGGAGAAAACGGGCTTACACATTGAACACGAGAGAAAAGCCATTAGACATACAACAAGAGAGAACGGCATTTACAAATAAAACAAGAAAATACGATCATTACATATACAACAGGTGAAAACGGCCATTACGCATAAAACAAGAGGAAACGGCCATTACACAATAAAAAATGAATATAGTCATTAAACGTACAACAGGAGAAAACGGCAATTACACATGCAACTGGAGACAACGGCCATTAGACATACAGCAGGAAAAAACGGTTATTACACATAAAACAAGAGAAAACCGCCAATTTACATATAACAGAAGAAAACGGGTATTATACACAAAACAAGATAATACGGCCAATACACATGCAAAAGGAGAAAACGGCCATTACACATACAAAACGAGAAAACGACCATTACACAATAAAAAGAGAATATGGTCATTACACGTACAACAGGACAAAACGGCAATTACACATGCAACTAGAGACAACGGCCATTAGACATACAACAGGAAAAATCGGTTATTACACAAAAAAAACAAAAGAGAAAACAGCCATTGTACATATAACAGAAAAAAAAGGGGTATTATACACAAAACAAGATAATACGGCCAATACACATGCAAAAGGAGAAAACGGCCATTACACATACAAAACGAGAAAGCGATCATTACACAATAAAAAGAGAATATGGTCATTACACGTACAACAGGACAAAACGGCAATTACACATGCAACAAGAGACAACGGCCATAAGAAATACAACAGGAAAAAACGGTTATTACACATAAAACAAGAGAAAACAGCCATTGTACATATAACGGGTATTATACACAAAACAAGATAATACGGCCAATACACATGCAAAAGGAGAAAACGGCCATTAGACATACAACAGCAGAAAATGTCCATTAAACATACAACAAAAGGAAACAGCCATTACATATAGAACAAAAGAATACGGCCAATACATATATAAAAGGGGAAAACGGTCATTACACATACAACAAAAAAAACCGGCCAGAACACATGCAACAGGAGAGAACTATCATTAAACATGCAACTGGAGAAAAAGGCAATTACACTATAATTAGAGAATACGGTCATTACACATACAACAGGAGAAAACGGCCATTACACATGCAACAGGAGAGAACTACCATTAGACATACAACAAGAGAAAACGTCAATTATACATACGACCATTACATATACAACAAGTGAAAACCGCTATTACGCATAACACAAGAGGAAACGGCAATTACACATAAAACAAGAGAATACGACCAATACACATACAAAAGGAGAAAATGGCCATTACACATACAAAACGAGAAAATGACCATTTACAAAATAAAACGAGAATACGGTCATTACACGTACAACAGGAGAAAACGGTCAGTTTACATAAAACAAGAGAATACCGCTTTTACACATACAACAGGAGAAAACCGTCATTACACATGCAACAGTAGAGAACAGTTATTAGACATAATAAAGGAGAAAACGGTGATTAACAATAACAAGAGAATACGGTCATTACACATACAAAAGGAGAAAACGGCCATAACACATAAAACGAGAGAATACGGCCATTACACATACAACAGCAGAAAACGACCATTACACATAAAAAAGAGAATACGGCCATACACATATAACAGAAAAAACGGCAATAACACATGCAAGAGGAGAGAACGGCCATTAGACAAACATCAAGAGAAAACGGCCATTACACATGAAACAAGAGAATACGACAAATACACATACAAAAAGAGAAAACGTCCATTACACAATAAAAAGAGAATACGGTCATTACACGTGTAACAGGAGAAAACGGCAATTACACATGCAATAGGAGAGAACGGCCATTTGACATAAAACAGGAGAAAACAGCCACGACATACAAAACAAGAGAATACGGCCATTACGTATACAAATAGTGAAAACGACCATTACACATAAAACAAGTGGTAACGGCGATAACACATGCAACAGGAGAGAACTACCATTAGACATACAACAGGAGAAAACGGCCATTATACATAAAACCAGAGAAAACGGTCATTACACATAAAAAACAGAATACGGCCATACACCTATAACAGAAATAAACTGCCATAACACATGCAACAGGAGACAACTGCCATAAGACAAACAACAAAATAAAACGGGTATTATACACAAAACAAGATAATACGGCCAATACATGTACATATGTAAAAGGAGAAAACAGCCATTACACATACAAAACGAGAAAACGACCATTACACAACAAAAAGAGAATATAGTCATTATACATACAACAGGAGAAAACGGCAATTACACATGCAACTGGAGACAACGGCTATTAGACATGCAAGAGGAAAAAACGGTCATTACACATAAAACAAGAGAAAACAGCCATTGTATATATAACAGAAGAAAACGGCTATTATACATAAAACAAGATAATACGGCCATTACACATACAACAGAAGAAAACGGCCATTACACATGCAACAGGAAAAAACAGCCATTATACAAACAAAAGGAGAAAACGTCGATTAACAGAAAACGGCCATTAAACATGCAACAAGAGATTACAATCATTACACATACAACAGGTGAAAACGGCCATTACACATAAAAGAAGAGAATAGGGCCATTATATATACAACAGGAGAAAACGGGCATAACACATTAACACGAGAGAAAAGCCATTAGACATACAACAAGAGAAAACGGCATTTATAAATAAAACAAGAAAATACGATCATTACCTATACAACAGGTGAAAATGGCCATTACGCATAAAACAAGAGGAAACGGCCATTACACAATAAAAAGAGACTATGGTCATTACACGTACAACAGGAGAAAACGGCAATTACACACGTAAATGGAGACAACGGCCATAAGACATACAACAGGAAAAAACGGTTAATACACATAAAACAAGAGAAAAACAGCCATTGTACATATAACAGAAGAAAACGGGTATTATACATCAAACAAGATAAAACGGCAATAACACATACAACAAGAGGAAAAGGCCATTACACATTCAACAGGATGAACAGCCATTAGACATACAAAAGCAAAAAACGTCGATTAACAAATACAAGAGAATACGGTCATTACACATACAACAGGTGCAAGCGGCCAATACACATAATCAGGACAATACGGCCATTACACATACAACAGGAGAAAATCGCCATTACACATATAACAGAGGAAAACGGCCATGACACATACAACAGGAGATAACGGCCGTTACACATTCAACAGGAGAGAAAAGACGTTAGACACACAACAAGTGAAAACGGCCATTACACAATAAAAAGAAAATACGGTCATTACACATATATCCGGAGAAAACGACCATAATACATGCAACCGGAGAAAACGGTCATTAGACATACAACAAGATAAAACGGCCATTACACAATAAAAAGAGAATACGGCCATTACACATATTACAGAATTAAAAAAGGCAATAACGCTTGCAAGAGGAGAGAACGGCGATAACATACAACAGAAGAAAATGTCAATTACCATTAAAAACAAGGGAATAAAGCTATTACATATAGAACAGAAGAAAACGGCTATAGCACATGCAACAGGAGAGAACTATCATTAGACATACAACTGGAGAAAACGACTGTGAAACTATAATAAGAGAATTTGATCATTATACATTCAACAGAAGAAAACGGCCATTACACTTGCAACAGGAAAGAACGGCCATTTGACATACAACAGGAGAAAACGGCCATTACACATAAAACAAGAGGAAACGGCCATTACATTTAAAACAAGTGAATACGGCCAATACATATATAAAAGGAGAAAACGACCATTTTACAAACAAAAGGAGAAATCATCCAGTACACAATAAAAGGAGAAAACATCCATTACACAATAAAACGAGAATACAGTCATTACACGTACAACAGGAGAAAACGGCATTTCCACATAAAACAAGAGAACACGGCTATTACACATACAACAGACGAAAACGGCCATAACACATGCAAGAGGAGAAAACGGCCATTACACATAAAGACGGCCATAACACTTACAACAGGTGAAAACGGCCATTACACATAAAACCCGAGAAAACGGTCATTTCACATAAGCATACGGCCATTAAACATTACACATACAACAGGAGAAAACCGCCATTACACATCTAACAGAGGAAAAGAGCCATTACACATAAAACAAGAGAATACGGCTATTTCAAATACAACAGAAGAAAACGGCCATAACACATGCAACAGGAGAAAACGGCCATTACACATAAAGACGGCCATTACACATACAACAGGTGAAAACGGCCATTACACATAAAACCAGAGAAAACGGTCATTTCACATAAGAATACGGCCATTAAACATTACACATACTACAGGAGAAAACTGCCATTACACATCTAACAGAGGAAAACGGCCATTACACATTTTATATGCAACAGGAGAAAACGGGCATTACACATTGAACACGAGAAAAAAGCCATTAGACATACAACAAGAGAAAACGGCAATTACAAATAAAACAAGAAAATACGATCATTACATATACAACAGGTGAAAACGGCCATTACGCATAAAACAAGAGGAAACGGCCATTCCACAATAAAAAATGAATATGGTCATTACACGTACAACAGGAGAAAACGGCAATTACACATGCAACTGGAGACAACGGCCATTAGACATACAACAGGAAAAAACGGTTATTACACATAAAACAAGAAAAAACAGCCATTGTACATATAACAGAAGAAAACGGGTATTTCACACAAAACAAGATAATACGGCCAATACACATGCAAAAAGTGAAAACGGCCATTACACATACAAAACGAGAAAACGACCATTACACAATAAAAAGAGAATATGGTCATTACACGTACAACAGGACAAAACGGCAATTACACATGCAACTGGAGACAACGGCCATTAGACATACAACAGGAAGAAACGGTTTTTACACATGCAACAGGAAAGAACGAACATTTGATATACAACAGGGGAAAACGGCCACAAAGGAAACAAACATTACATATAGAACAAAAGAATACAGCCAATACATATATAAAAGGAGAAAACGGTCATTACACATGCAACAGGACAAAACAGCCATTAGACACGAGAGAAAAGCCATTAGACATACAACAAGAGAAAACGGCAATTACAAATAAAACAAGAAAATACGATCATTACATATACAACAGGTGAAAACGGCCATTATGCATAACACAAGAGGAAACAGCAATTACACATAAAACAAGAGAATACGACCAATACACATACAAAAGGAGAAAACGGCCATTACACATAGAGAACGAGAAAACGACCATTTACAAAATAAAACGAGAATACGGTCATTACACGTACAACAGGAGAAAACGGTCAATTCACATAAAACAAGAGAAGACCACTATTACACATACAACAGGACAAAACCGCCATTACACATGTAACAGTAGAGAAAGGCCATTAGACATAATAAAGGAAAAATACGGCAATTAACAATAACAATGGAATACGGTTATTACACATACAACAGGTGCAAACGGCCATTACACACTAAACAAAACGATACGGCCATTACACATACAACAGGAGAAAACCGCCACTACATATATAACAGAGGAAAATTGCCATTACACATACAACAGGAGAAAACGGCCATTACACATGCAAGAGGAGAAAACTATCATTTGACATAAAACTAGAAAAAACAGCAATTAAACATACAATAAGAGAAGACAGCTATTTCACATACAACAGGAGAAAACGGCCATTACACATGCAACAGGAGAGAACTATCATCAAACATACAACTGGAGAAAACGGCCATTACACTATAATTAGAGAATACGGTCATTACACATACAACAGGAGAAAACGGCCATTACGCATGTAACAGAAGAGAAATACCATTAGACATACAACAAGAGAAAACGGCAATTACACATACGACCATTACAATGCATTACATATACAACAGGTGAAAACGGCCATTTTGCATAACACAAGAGGAAACGGCAAATACACATAAAACAAGAGAATACGACCAATACACATACAAAAGGAGAAAATGGCCATTACACATACAAAACGAGAAAACGACCATTTACAAAATAAAACGAGAATACGGTCATTACACGTACAACAGGAGAAAACGGTCAATTTACATAAAACAAGAGAATACCGCTTTTACACATACAACAGGAGAAAACCGCCATTACACATGCAACAGTAGAGAACAGCCATTAGACATAATAAAGGAGAAAACGGCGATTAACAAAAACAAGATAATACGGTCATTACACATACAACATGTGCAAACGGCAATTACACATTAAACAAAACAATACGGCCATTACACATACAACAGGAGAAAACCGGCACTACACATATAACAGTGGAAAACGGCCATTTCACATACAACAGGAGAAAACGACAATTACACATTCAACAGGAGAGAACAGCCATTAGACATACAACAAAAGAAAACAGACATTAGACAATAAAAATAGAACACAGCCATTACACATATAAGAGAATAAAAAAAGGAAATATCGCATGCAAGAGGAGAGAACGGCGATTAAACATACAACAGGAAAAAATGGCCATTACACATAAAACAAGAGAATACAGCTATTATATCTACAACAGAAGAAAAACGGCCATTAAACATGCAACAAGAGATTACGGTCATTACACATTTAACAGAAGAAAACGGCCATTACACATGCAACAGGAAAGAATGACCATTTGACATACAACAGGAGAAAACGGCCATTACACAAAAAACAAGAGGAAACGACCATTACATATACAACAAGGTAATACGGCTAATATATATATAAAAGGAGAAAACGGCCACTTCACATACAACAGGAGAAAATATCCATTCCACATAAAACAAGAGAATACGGCAATTACATATACAACAGGAGAAAACGCCCATTACACATACAACAGAAGAAAACGGCCATTACACATAAAGACGGCCATTACACATACAACAGGTGAAAACGGCCATCACACATAAAATCAGAGAAAACGGTCATTTCACATAGGATAAACGGCCATTACACATACAATAGGAGAAAACGGTCATAACACATGCAGCAGGGGAGAACTAACGTTAGACATACACCAGGAAAAAACGACCATTACACATTAAACAGGTGAAAATGGTCATTACACATAAGATTAGAGGACAAAGCCATTACACTAACACAAGGGGAAAACGGTCAATAAAAATTAAAAGAGAAAACGGTAGTTACACATACAGAAGGAGAAAACGGTCAATTTACATAAAACAAGAGAATACCGCTTTTACACATACAACAGGAGAAAACCGCCATTACACATGCAACAGTAGAGAACAGCCATTAGACATAATAAAGGAGAAAACGGCGATTAACAAAAACAAGATAATACGGTCATTACACATACAACATGTGCAAACGGCAATTACACATTAAACAAAACAATACGGCCATTACACATACAACAGGAGAAAACCGGCACTACACATATAACAGTGGAAAACGGCCATTTCACATACAACAGGAGAAAACGACAATTACACATTCAACAGGAGAGAACAGCCATTAGACATACAACAAAAGAAAACAGACATTAGACAATAAAAATAGAACACAGCCATTACACATATAAGAGAATAAAAAAAGGAAATATCGCATGCAAGAGGAGAGAACGGCGATTAAACATACAACAGGAAAAAATGGCCATTACACATAAAACAAGAGAATACAGCTATTATATCTACAACAGAAGAAAAACGGCCATTAAACATGCAACAAGAGATTACGGTCATTACACATTTAACAGAAGAAAACGGCCATTACACATGCAACAGGAAAGAATGACCATTTGACATACAACAGGAGAAAACGGCCATTACACAAAAAACAAGAGGAAACGACCATTACATATACAACAAGGTAATACGGCTAATATATATATAAAAGGAGAAAACGGCCACTTCACATACAACAGGAGAAAATATCCATTCCACATAAAACAAGAGAATACGGCAATTACATATACAACAGGAGAAAACGCCCATTACACATACAACAGAAGAAAACGGCCATTACACATAAAGACGGCCATTACACATACAACAGGTGAAAACGGCCATCACACATAAAATCAGAGAAAACGGTCATTTCACATAGGATAAACGGCCATTACACATACAATAGGAGAAAACGGTCATAACACATGCAGCAGGGGAGAACTAACGTAAGACATACACCAGGAAAAAACGACCATTACACATTAAACAGGTGAAAATGGTCATTACACATAAGATTAGAGGACAAAGCCATTACACTAACACAAGGGGAAAACGGTCAATAAAAATTAAAAGAGAAAACGGTAGTTACACATACAGAAGGAGAAAACCGCTATTCCACATGCAACAAGTGAGAACGGACATTTACAAACTACAAGAGAAAACGGCCATACACATAAAACAAGAGAATACGGTCATAACATATACAACAGGTGAAAACAGCCATTACACGTACAAAATCGCAATACGACCATTAAACAGACAACAGGTGAAAACCGCCACTACACATATAATAGAGGAAAACGGCAATTACACATAAAACAAGAGAAAAGGGACATTACACATTCAACAGTAGAAAATGGCCATTACACATGCAATAGGAGAGAAAAGCCATTAAACATACAAGAGAAAACGGCCATTACACAGAAAACAAAAAAATATGGCCATTACATATAAAACAGGCGAAAACGGCCATTATACATAAAACAAGAAGAAACGGCCATTACACATACAAATGGAGAAAACATCCATTACACAATAAAAACGAGAATACGGTCATTACAGGTACAACAGGAAAAAACGGCCATTCCACATAAAACAAGAGAATACGGCTTTTACACATACAACAGGAGAACACGGCTTTAACACATGCAACAGGAGAAAACTGTCATTACACATAAAGACGGCAATTACACATACAGCAGGTGAAAACGGCCATTACATAGAAAACCAGAGAAAACGGCCATTTCACATAAGAATACGGCCATTGCACATACAATTGGAGAAAACAGTCATAACACATGCAGCAGGAGAGAACTAACATTATACATACAACAGTAGATAATGGCCTTTACACATAAAACCAGAGAATACGGCCAGTACACATACAACAAGTGAAAACGGCCATTAGACATACACCAGGAAAAAAACGGCCATTACACATTAAACAGGTGAAATTGGTCATTACACATAAGATCAGAGGACAAAGCCATTACACTAACAAAAGGGGAAACAGGCCATTAACAATAAAAAGAGAAAACGGTCATTACACATACAGCAGGAGAAAACCGCTGTTCCACATGCAACAAGAGAGAACGGCAATTTTGAATACAACAAGAGAAAACGGTCATTACACATGAAACAAGTGAATATGGTGAATATATATAAAATAGGTGAAAACGGCCATTACACATACAACAGGAGAAAACCGCCATTACACATATAACAGAGGAAAACGGCAATTACACATAAAACAAGAGAATAGGGCCATTACACATTCAACAGTAGAAAATGGCCATTACACATTCAACGGGAGAGAAAAGCCAATAGACATACAACATGAGAAAACGGCCATTACACAGAAAACAACAAAATATAGCCATTACATATACAACAGGAAAAAAAACCGGCCAATATACATAAAACAAGAGGAAAAGGCCATTACACATACTAAAGGAGAAAATGGCCATTGCACATACAAAACGAGAAAACGGCCGTTACACAATAAAAAGACAATACGGTCATTACACGTACGACAAGAGAAAACGGCAATTACACATGCAATAGGAGAGTTCGGCCATTTGACAAAAAACAGGGGAAAACGGCCTTTACACATAAAACAAGAGGAAACGGCCAATACACATGAAAAAAGAGAATACGGCCATTACACCTGCAACAAGAGTCAACGGCCATTAGACATAGAACAAGAGAAAACGAATATTACACATAAAACAGAAGAAAAAGGGCATTATACATATAACAAGAGAATACGACCATTACACATACAACAGGAAAAAACGACCATTACACATGCAACATGAGAGAACAGCCATTAGACATACAAATGCAGAAAACAGCCATTAACAGTAAAAAGAGAATATGGTCATTACACATACAATAGGAGAAAACGGCAATTACACATGCAACAGGAGAGAACGGACATTTTACAAACAACAAGAGAAAACGGCAATTACACATAAAACAAGAGAATACGGCCATTACACATACAACAGGAGAAAAGCGCCATTACACATATAACAGAGGAAAATGGCCATTTCACATTCATCAGAGGAGAAAAACCATTAGACATAAAACAAGAGAAAACAGCCATAACAAATAAAACAAGAAAATGCGGCCATTACATATACAACAGGTGAAAACGGCCATTACACATAAAACAAGAGAATATGGCCATTACACATTCAACAGTAGGAAATGGCCATTACACATTCAACGGGAGAGAAAAGCCATTAGACATACAACATGAGAAAACGGCCATTACACAGAAAACAACAAAATATGGCCATTACATATACAACAGGGAAAAAACCGGCCAATATACATAAAACAAGAGGAAACGGCCATTACACACACTAAAGGATAAAATGGCCATTGCACATACAAAACGAGAAAAACGGTCGTTACATAATGAAAAGACAAAACGGTCATTACACGTACGACAAGAGAAAACGGCAATTACACATGCAATAGGAGAGTTCGGCCATTTGACAAAAAACAGGGGAAAACGGCCTTTGCACATAAAACAAGAAGAAACGGCCATTACACATGAAAAAAGAGAATACGGCCATTAGACATAGAACAAGAGAAAACGAATATTACACATAAAACAGAAGAAAAAGGGCATTATACATATAACAAGAGAATACGACCATTACACATACAACAGGAAAAAACGGCCTTTACACAAGCAACATGAGAGAACAGCCATTAGACATACAAATGCAGAAAACAACCATTAACAGTAAAACGAGAATATGGTCATTACACATACAATAGGAGAAAACGGCAATTACACATGCAACAGGAGAGAACGGACATTTTACAAACAACAAGAGAAAACGGCCATTGCACATAAAACAAGAGAATACGGTTATTACAAATACAACAGGAAAAAACGGCCATTACACATACAAAAAAACAATACGGCCATTACACATACAACAGGAGAAAAGCGCCATTACACATATAACAGAGGAAAATGGCCATTTCACATTCAACAGAGGAGAAAAACCATTAGACATAAAACAAGAGAAAACGGCCATGACAAATAAAACAAGAAAATGCGGCCATTACATATACAACCAGTGAAAACGGCCATTACACATCAAACAACAGGAAACGTCCATTACACATAAAACAAGAGAATACGGACATTACACATCCAAAGGAGAAAACGGTCATCACACATAAAAAACGATAAAACGGCAATTACACAATAAAAAGGGAATACGGTCATTACACGTTCACCAGGAGAAAACGGCCTTTACACATGCAATATGAGAGAACAGCCATTTGAAATCAAACAGGAGACAACGGCCATAAGACATACAACAGGAGAAAACGGCTATTATATAAAACAAGAGAATACGGCCATTGTACATACAACAGAAGAAAACGGGCATTATACATAAAACAAGAAAATATGGCCAATACACATACAACAGGAGAAAACGGCCATTACGAATGCAACAGTAGAGAACAGTCATTAGACATAAAAAAGTAGAAAACAGCTATGAACAATAAATAGAGAAATACGGTCATTACATATACAGGAGGAGAAAACAGCCATTCCATATGCAACAGGAGAGAACGGCCATTTTACATGCAACAAGAGAAAGCGGCCATTACACATAAAAAACAAGAGAATACGGTCATTGCATATACAACATGTGAAAACGGCCATTACACATAAAAAAACGCAATACGGTCATTGCACATACAACAGAAGAAAACGGCCATTACACATATAACAGAAGAAAACGGCCAAAATGACCTAACTTTGGTACATGACATCATCCAGCCCATGATGCATATGAATTTCATGTTTAATAAATCGAAGTTCAATATAACAAACGTTATGATACAAAGCGGGACGGATAGACGGACGGACAGACCGGCAGACAAACGGGTAGGTGATTTCAAATTGCGTTTGCTTGGTATAATAAGCAAATAAATGCACATCTGTAGCTTCTTTTTGCTGTACAACCATTGTCTCATCTAGGACGAATTTCTCAGTATGCGAAATATAAGGTTGCTATTTCTGCAGTTGTGGCGAAAGCTAGATATAAAAAGCTTCAAATTTCTAAATGTAGCAACTGATTGATAATCTATATTTGGTAAAGTTATGAGTTATGGGCTGTAGTTTCCTAAGCATAAGTTCGTTTTTCGTGACCTCATTTTCCTTGACCAAGGACCACTTTAATACATATATTTGTATTAAGTTGTATTCGCTCTTCTTGACGAATCATTTGATCATAAGTTATTGTCATCAATTAGCGTTCTGTGTACGGTTTTCAAAGGTTTTCCTCTGAAATTCTTAAATAGATTTGAACAAAATGTTTTTTGGGTAAGACATTATATTCGAAATGTGATTCTCAATCTCCCAATTTCCATATCCATTGGTCATTTATCAGTTTTCATGTTTAGAGCAGTTTTTTTTAGATACTATAAGTAACATGACAATTATACTTGTCGTGTATACTGATTGCAATGTCATGAATGTGCGCTTGTTCGTCTATCTGGGTTTATTTAACCATGACCTCATTTTCATAGTTCAGCGACAAACACAAAGTTTCATGATAAGGTCAGTTTTTGAGATACTGTAAATGACTGGCCAAAAATATTCGATGTATAGAACAATTGTTATGTGCACATAGTTCCTCAAACCTTGACTTTATTTCAATTCGACATTTTACAGATACTGTACGTAATTGGTTAGCACAATTGTCTGTATAAAACGATTGTAAGGTATTCATGTTCCGTTTAAGTTATATTCATAGTTCAATTCTTAATGATATCATGGACAAGGTCCTTTTCCTCAGATATTGTAAGTTATAGGCCAAATGTGCAGGAGTAGTTAAAATGATTAAAGGGAAAACATATTGTTTTGTATATAAAACAAATGTATCCAAAAGAATTGTTTCTATATTTGTGGTAAACTGTTTAACGTATTTTTTGTTTAGCGTTGAATTTTGTGAAGTTGCATAAAAACTTAGTTTAGCTACCTCCCCGTTTTATTTAACATTTATTTCACACCAGGCTGATTTTTAATTAACCTACCAATCTTTACTAAAAGTCACGAAATGACAGTAACCGGGGGGAGGGGGGAGGTGGTTTGTGTCCCCGCATAGACGTCTATTATACATTATAACATACATGATTTCACGTGTTTGAATCGATGTGAAGAATTCGTTCGCCACTTACACAATACAAATACATGCATGGTTTAAATAAGACATCGTTCGAGTTTTCTGTGTAGTATTATTTATGGACTTTTGCTAGTCTCTTTGTTGTTTGTCGTTTTATTCTTGAATTACCATGGCTTCTTTTTTCTTCGATTTATGATTTTTGATTACCACTTTGGTACCCTCTGCCTCGTTTGACATGTTTTTAAGAAATGTACGTATGTTGTGATACTCTAAAGATGTCTTGATATATTGATTGATCGGTGTTTCCATTGGCAATTGTACGACTTTGCCCCCAGCAGAGCTATAGAAAAACAGTACATTAACGGGTGTTACACGGACACTTTTTAGATGATACACGGACACTTTTTAGTTGTTACACGAACACTTTTTTATGAATAAAATCACTCATGCATGACCAGTGAGTTCATGTGCACTTTAAACTTCAATTAGATTTGAACTTTTTGTTTAACCGACATATTTCCTGCCTTTTTTTTTAAATATTGACGTTGGCATCAATAACTATATTTTTTTCAAACTATTCCAGTATATTACTATTCATATCAGTACACTAAGTTATTAACCATTTAACTTCAAAAGGGGGGGGTTATGGTTTTTCCTAAAAAAATTATCTGATCCCCAATTTTATGAGAAAAAAATATATTGTGGTCAAGCAGATTACAAAATAATGTTCTGATTCCTGATTTTCCGAAAACCGTATATAAAAGTGCTCATTTCGAAAAAAAAACTGGAGTGATAGCGTTGAAAAACTAGATAATTTCTTACAAAAAAAAACATACCCCCCTTATGAAGCTAAATGGTTGGTCGTATATGTATTTTTCTTCTATATATGGACATTAATAGTATTCTGGACAATGCTGAAAGAAAAGAAATGCTGGTACCGACGTTTATATTTCAATAAAAAGGACAGGAAATATATATATAAAAATCAAATATAATCAAAAGATAAAATCCCTATCAACTCACCAATGCACGATTGATCCTATGAATAAAATACATGTTCAAATAGGCAGCAAATCTGGAAGAAAATCATTCAACTTATGTCACCAAATTTGACGGTAAGCTGCGATTGGATCATATTGTGACACGTGTTTAATCCTGACCAACACTATTAGAGACATGTAAAACCCTATAAGCATGAATTTAAAAACAAAATCCAAAATATATGCCTATATATATATATATATATATATATATATCTAATAACAAGACAAAATCCTTTTTTTCATAACATTTCATTCACTAATGAATTAGGAAATTCACTCTTTTTATACATTTTTCGGGTAATTAATACGGATAGCGTTTGACATCTTTAGCCGAACAGATTTATCATTTTTACATAATTTAATTCATTGTATGCTGGTTCATATTCTGGACGCCAGTCTTTGCTCCTTTCTTATATAATTCACAAACAAAAAACAAATATGAAGCTTAGAAATGGAAAAATATTAAATACTAAACTCGTTCAAAGGGTATCTACACGTCTCAATCTTCAAAATCGCTTATCTAAAAATACTACCATCGCTAACATTTTTAACAATAAAAATCGTGGTTACCCTTCTATTGATAAGTGTCATGCCAAAAAATGACTTACATGTCCCCGTCTTTCCACCAACAATACGGTAAGGTCCACGTTTAATGGTCGCACATTTTCTTTTAATTTTGAAACTGATATAACTTGAAAAACAAACAGTATTATTTATTTACTCACATGAAACAAACCGGGATGCGGTATTCAGTACGTAGGTGAAACTGGACGATATTTATCTAAACGCACTCAAGAACATCTGTATCGTTTTAAAAAACCCAATAAATTCAAAAGTATCATTTATCAACACTTTAAGAAGCACAATCATCCTATTAAATATTTAGGAGTTCAACCTTTAGAAGTAGTAAATAAGCAGCCTGGTGAATCTCATTCAACGTTTGTACGATCACGGAAAATATTTGAATTAAATTGGATTAAAAAATTACAGACAGTCTACCCTCTCGGTCTTAATGATAATATCATGGGAATTGGTAATATATCAAGAACCGATTCTGTTAACATTTTGGATATAGTTTCTAAAACTGTTCGTAAAAACCGTTCTCATGGTCGTAGAAAAAATCGCAATCAAAGAAAATTTCGGACCAATCATACCAATATTTCGGACCTAATTTCTATTTCAAAAAACAACGGCAGACATTATCTGTTAACAAAGCTCTGTTCATTACCGGTTAATAAGTTAAATAAAATTTTAGAGGATTGCAACACAATTTCATATAGCAGTCCTAAGTATGAAATCGTTCAAATTATAATGGCATATTGTTATTCTAAACTGTTTCACAAAATTGATCGCCCTGAAGATCATAAAACACAGTTTATTAAAATAAAGTATGTCAATAAAGGTTTTGATTTTGTAAATATTGCCGGTATTTTTAACGACCATTCTGTTAAAGAACAAATTCCGGGACATTTTGGTAATACTGAGCTCCCTCTTATTTGTTATATTTACAAGAAATCTACCCGGAAATTTGTGTTTAATTATAGCCAATTGTGTAAAGATGTTAATATCAGTGAAAATACACCTACTTCATGTAATTGCAGTAATTCCGAATACATTTATGGACCCATTTCCCATGTTATAACAGGAGATCTTAACATCGTTCAAGACCGAGAGTTAAAATCATTCCTCAGTAAAGGACCTTAATATCGTCCCCCGTCAATTATTAATTGGAATGAGTGTCGTAATATCATCCACGACTCACTCCATACTTACTGTTTGAAATGGATAAAACGGGAAAAAGCTGACAAAAATCTTTGGACTCTTTTTTTAATTCAGTAATGAACATAGTTGATATACGTATTCAACATTTTAAAGAACATTTTACTCTTAACAATAACCACAATAAACCTATTTCTCGTATCAAACATAAACTAAAAGAACTAGCCAAGGAATTTGTTTTTGTCCCGGTCGATAAAGCTGCTAATAATATTATTATTGTTTTACGTAAATTTTACATTGAGGTTCTGAAAAAAGAAATCACCAATTCACCAACATTCCAACTAACTCCATTTTCAGAAAACGACATCTGTTACAAACATAAACTTTTAGCTACCGCTTTACAAGCAGAACCAAATACAATGAAAGTCCCAACTATGTATTGGCTTCCGAAGCTACACAAAACACCTTACAAATATAGATTCATTTCGTCTTCAAGCCATTGTTCCACTACTAAATTGTCTATTCTTCTTACCAGTACACTTGGTACAATCAAAAACCTGATAATAAATTGTTCAAATAAGGCCTTCGAAAATAGTAGAATTAATTACTTTTGGAGTGTCAAGAACTCGTTGGAAGTACTTGATAAATTACATGCATATATTGGTGATTTTGAATCTGTTCAAAGTTTTGATTTTTCTACCCTATATACCACATTGCCTCACATTCTCATTAAGAAAAAATTCACACACCTAATTAAATGGGCATTTAAAAAGTCAGAATGTGAATATATATGTTCAAACTCTTTTATGTCATTTTTTAGTAGCAATAAACAAAAAAACTATGTCAATTGGACATGCTTTGATACTATATATGCCCTTGAATTTTTACTACATAACATTTTTGTTCGCTTTGGAGATTCCGTATGGGAACTAACTGTGCACCACTTATTGCGGACCTTTTTGTATTGCTATGAGTTACAATTTATGACAAAAATCAGCAAAGACCCATCGAAACAACATCTGATACACAAATTTAATAATACTTTTAGATATTTGGATGATAATTTGGCTCTCAATAATGACGACTTCAGTATGTATACTAACGAAATTTATCCTGTTGAACTTACTTTAAATAAAGCTAATACTAACAATGACCACTGCCCTTTCCTCGATCTTGATATCTATATCATTAATGGAAAGCTTAATACTAAAATATATGATAAAAGAGATGATTTTTCATTGCCTATCGTTAATTATCCATTTTTAGATGGTGACGTTCCCTTGTCACCATCTTACGGTGTTTATATATCTCAACTTGTACGATTCGCTCGTGTATGTAACAATGTTTTAGATTTTAACGAGAGAAATTTATGTATTACTGAAAAATTATTACACCAGGGTTTTCGATATCACAAACTAGTCAAAACATTTACTACATTTTATCATCGGTATAAGGACATCATTCGTAAATATAGCTCAACATGCAGACTTCTTATACGTTCAGGTATTTCACATCCAATTTTTTATGGAAATATTCTTTATAAAGCACAAAAATGTCAGTATTCACCTCTGAAGCTAACAAAACCTTTAAATAGACTTATTAAGAAGGGATATAGTTACGATACTGTTGTCAGGTCATTAAAGATTGCATATTTTGGCGTTAATATTGATTCACTTATAGGGTCTTTGCATCGGCACTAAACACATTTATTTAAAAACCAGTTGTTGGCATGACACGGGTTATGTTCTTCTCATATATAATATGATGGTATGATACTAAACCCCTAACGGGAAGGATTGTGCCTGATATTCATATGATGAAGACATAATCTTTCAATCAGTTTAATTGAAGTCTGGAGATGGCATGTCAGTTAACTGCTAGTAGTCTGTTGTTATTTATGTATTATTGTCATTTTGTTTATTTTCTTTGGTTACATCTTCTGACATCAGACTCGGACTTCTCTTGAACTGAATTTTAATGTGCGTATTGTTATGCGTTTACTTTTCTACATTGGCTAGAGGTATAGGGGGAGGGTTGAGATCTCATAAACATGTTTAACCCCGCCGCATTTTTGCGCCTGTCCCAAGTCAGGAGCCTCTAGCCTTTGTTGGTCTTGTATTATTTTTAATTTTAGTTTCTTGTGTACAATTTGGAGTTTAGTATGGCGTTCATTATCACTGAACTAGTATATATATTTGTTTAGGGGCCAGCTGAAGGACGCCTCCGGGTGCGGGAATTTCTCGCTGCATTGAAGACCTGTTGGTGACCTTCTGCTGTTGTCTGTTCTATGGTCGGGTTGTTGTCTCTTTGACACATTCCCCATTTCCATTCTCAATTGTATATTGTTATTAAATTCATATAGACTGAATTCATATATATATATTGAATTCATATATATATTGAATTCATATATTTGGGAGCAAACGTACGATTTTTATTATTTGTAAGGGGGAATAGGGGAATGGAATGGCACATCCTGCATTTTTTCAACAAAAAAAGGATAAAACCAGTTTATTTTAAATTTATTTTACCCCCTCCCCCTTTTCCGTTTTCCCCAAAATAAAAATTAAATGTTAGCTTGCTTACCTCTGAAATCTTTTTCATACATTACTTACTTGCGAAGTTGCATTTTAAAAAGTCTCAAATGTGTACGACATTCATCTTTTACTTGCCATGGTTCTTTTTTATAAAATTATTAGATTCTTGAATTTCGTGAGAGAAAAACTCTCGGCTGAGGGGAAGTGAAAAAAAAATTGTTTAAGCTGTAACCTACATAAACTGGTATATGGCCATTTAAGTTTCTAATCTGTTTAATTTTGCTACCTCTTTTAAATCCACAATGTACTACTTCTTTCTTGAAACGTCGTACAAGTCAGATACAAAACAAAGGTAAAAAAAAACCGGCCGGTAAAAAACTGCCGTATAGTTCATTTGCACTTATAGTCAGGTCAAGGTCCTCGGCTTCCGCCTCGGACCTTCGACTGACTACTGGTGCAGAAAAACTATCCGGCAACGGTTGTTACCGGCCTGTTTCTTTGTTACCTTTGTATTATATCTAATACATATTTCATAAATATTTCATCAACAAAGTCCAAATTAAACTAAAATATAGACATTTAAAGTGGATTGACAATGGAAAATTATGACTGGTGGCACAGGACAATGTTGACATGTTGGAAAGGGATACATATTTGTCATGTAAGAGGTCAACTACAGACTCCTTTAAGAGTTGTTAAAACGAATTTTATTTCACTTGCGTCGGATTCATCGGCCTTATTTCGAAAGGGCACATATTTTGCTAAGTTAATTATACGTTGCCGTGCATGCATAGTTAACATATCACCTAACAAAAGGACGACGTTTATGGGGATTCCAAATAACTGTGAACTACTTCTATGTACTGACATACTCTTGATGGTGGTTGACGTCTACTTAATGACTATTAACATCCTTTCTAGAACTCCTTTTATTTCCACCTGTGTCCCCGGAAAATTAGTCTTTGGATCTATTAACTATTATTTTGGTAATTTCGTGGTGAATCAGTGTTGATAGTAGAATCACCTTGACACAATAGAATGAAGATGACACAGACCCTTGTCCGTACCAAGAAGTATATGAAAGGTTTATACACGATATAAATGAAGGGGAAATGCTACATACCCTTCAAGCTGCGAAAAAATGAAGTGCAGTTGAATTTTCTTAATACGTACTAAAATAACTGTTTATCCCTATAAAACAAAGAAGTAAGAAATGCCTGGACCATTATATAAGATTTGATTCAGACTTGGTGAGCTTGAGACGGTTCAAATAAAAGTAATAAAGATTAATCTGAAGGCATGAACTTATAGAGATTTGTGCACTAAAAAATAACAATAATGCCTTAATAGGAAAGGAACACATGTCTCGTTTGTGTATGAGCGTCAATGAATAATCAAAATGATAAATGACGGTAAATAAACACCTTAGACATTTGGAACACAGATTACAAAATATCTTCGTTCCAAATAAAACTCTTCAGTTATCGTCAGTATTACGCGAATACCTATATGACAATTGTTCTAGTTTCTTTTTTATTTAAAGATCCTAGACATTAGGGGATTTTTTTTATCGGCAATAGAGAAGTAGACATTTATTGTTTTAATTTCAAAAATATTTTCAATTTATTTTTTTTGAATGCATTTCTAGATAATAATAACTAATTTTTATAATCATGCATGAACATATGAGAAATCAACACAATTTTGTCATGTTAACGGATATAACCAACATCAGTATCACAACGTGTTTAAGAAAGTCAGTTATAGATAATATTTCAAATTCTATTTATACACGAGAAACATTAATAGTCTTGTATTTTTTCTACATATAAACAAAACAAAAACAATACCCAAAACAAAAAGAAACCAAAATCTATATTTAGAATGTAAAAGCCGTGTCAACTCAGTTTCTGCAAGGTCTGTTTGATTTATGCACGTGTGCACTAACTACATAATATCGTATAGCTTCACTAACAAAGTGTTCTAGACACGGTGGAATCGTTATCAAATAAAAAGTAACCATTTTCTTTGTTGATATGCAATTTGATTTCTTTAATGTCATCATGACGAATAAAACAGTCTCCTGCATTAGATGACACCTCCAAAACAACACTAACCGTTGAGTTACGTACCAACCGTACCTGATACGTAGCAAATCGGGAAACTTCTATTGAGCGTCTTGATGGAGGGATACGTATTTGTGACACCCGTCATGCTATATAGGTGTATATATAGGGATACCTTCAAAACAACACTAACGGTTGAGTTACGTACCAACCGTACCTAATACGTAGCAAATCTGGAAACTTCTATTACATCAAAACCATCATGTATTATTTGTGAAGGTGATACGGAATATTTATCAACAAGGTATTGGTATCTTCCAATAAACTTTTATTTTAGAAAAAGAACGAGATGTTCTTTGACATAACTCTTGTTCATTAACTTTCTTCTCAGACACTGGTGACGTTTTACAAAGTCTGAGTAGCAGGTGTAAGCTCTTGAATACCATATGAGTTGGGAAATGTATATCAAATATGCAAGTGAAGTTGGTATATTGCTACTAAGTTGATAATTTTAAAATTAAGATCGTCTCGTTTGTCATAGATTCTGGTACTGCGATGACTGCTGATTTCAAATTCGAGGTATATGTCTAAAAATGAGGCGGAGGAACGCGTGTCTGATGTTTCTTTAAATTCTAGTTCTGGAGGATATAATAATGGAACCCAATCAGAAAAGTTTGAATTGTTTATGGAAAGAACATCATCAATATATCTGAATGTGAAATTAAATGATCTGGCTTCTTTGATCTTCTTGTTTTTCACAAGTGTCGGAAGGAACTCCGACTTATATGGAAATAAGAAGAGGTCGGCAAGGAAAGGCACACAGTTAGTTCCCACAGGAATGCCGACAATTTGTTGAAAAAGTCTAACTCATAATTCAAAAAATATGTTGTCAATAAGAAACTCCAGCATACTGATCACTTGTTCCTCTGTGTAGCATGTTTAACCTTTATGTTCACTATTAACAATATATGCCGTCTGGTAAGTAAGTAATGCATCAGCGATGTTTTTAGCTTATTTTGAAAAAATTGAACCAAAAGCGAATTATATCATTCATTTAATGATTAAACAAAAAGAAAATATTTTTTTATTTTTTGGTTTCTCTCGAAGCTAATGCCCCTTTAATCGAAATGAGATTTGCCGAAGTCAATGTATAAGTTTCGCGTTTTCATTATAATCGTGTACTAAAAATGTAATAAGAGACATGCCTGTTTCTGCTTATCATTGATTGAAATTGCAAACATCAACCAGTCTTCACAGCTTATAAAATAGAGTGTGCACTTCTTGCATAACAGTCAGCTTGGTTGTCAGATGAACCCTGAAAACTTTGTTAGAACAGATTTGTCAGGCACATTTTGATTGCTTGTCCAATTATTTTACTGCAAATGGTGATTGTGATTGTGATTTTATTGTGTACATATATGCAAACTTGGTTTCATTTTCTTTGTAAAGGGATAGATGCTGAAGCATAAACGTATAAATATCAAAACGATATATAATAATTGCAAAGTACTTTGAAGCATTATCTCCGACTTTTTAATAAATATACCAAAATATATAAATCTCAATAATCTACGTAAGCGCTTATTCTTAGTGAAAATCAATAACAATCAACAAAGAACACAGACATTCATTTAAAATAGTTTATCAATTAAAATTATCAGAAATGATAGCCTATAAAAAGTGTAAGCTTTTCGTTGTGAAGTACATCTTTGAAAAAGAGAACAGGAGATACCAAACGGACAAAAAACAAATCACCAGTCGAAGACAAACAGACAACATACAATGTACCATTGCAAATACTTAGTCAAACAATCACCAGTCGAAGACAAACAGACAACATACAATGTACCATTGCAAATACTTAGTCAAACAATCACCAGTCGAAGACAAACAGACCAGACAACACACAATGTACCATTGCAAATACTTAGTCAAACAAAAAACAATCACCAGTCGAAGACAAACAGACAACATACAATGTACCATTGCAAATACTTAGTCAAACAATCACCAGTCGAAGACAAACAGACAACACACAATGTACCATTGCAAATACTTAGTCAAACAAAAAACAATCACCAGTCGAAGACAAACAGACAACATACAATGTACCATTGCAAATACTTAGTAAAACAAAAAACAATCACCAGTCGAAGACAAACAGACCACACACAATGTACCATTGCAAATACTTAGTAAAACAAAAAAGAATTGTATTTGGCCTAAACCTAGGATTTTTATTTTTACAAAAGTAGACTTCCGTTACAGATGCAAGTGTTATTTACAATGTCAGTGTTATTTAGTCCGTGCGTAAAGATATCTGGTTGTTTATGGAAACCAAACACAGCTTCTCCCCATGTCTCTGTTCCTATGACCAGTACAACTATACCAAGTATATTCATTATAAAACCAACTTTAACCTGAAATTAAACATTGGTATATTTTATCTTGAGTATTAATAAACGTAGCCATTTTTGTTAACATATGTACTTATTGTTAGAGAAATAACCAATTAAATGTATAAGGACAAATAATTAAGCTCACATTGTACTTACTGTTAGATAAATATATAACCAATTAAATGTATAAGGACCAAAAAAGAAAGAATACTTGTTTGTGGTGATTTTAATAGTAGAGTTCGGTTACTAGATGATTTTTTAGATTTTGATCATTTAGATAGATATGTGAGTAGTGTAGTGCATGATGAAATCCCATTACTCCGCCAAGAAGTTCAAAGGATACAACAGTAAATAGGTTTGGTCGAAATCTTGTCCAAATGTGTCATAACACGGGTCTAACTATATGTAATGGTAGGCTACAACACGATCTGACTGGACAATACACATTTTGTACTTCAAACGGAAGAAGTGTGAATGATTATCTGTTAACTTTTCCAATTGATTATAAATTGGTTGAGAATTTTAAAGTTCTGAAACATAATGAATTTTCTGACTATTCACCTTTATTTTATGAAATTCAGACTAATTTAACGTGTAACAAGGAACATTCTTCCAACCATTATACATATATAAAGTGGGACAATGAGAAAGTTAGCGATAACACGCAAGCATTACGGGAGAAACAAACTGAATTGATAGAAATAGTAAGCAACATAAACGATAATGAAAGTGCTAATCACGCCGTAATGTGGTTACCGATGTTATATTTAAATGTGCGCTTAATGTTTTTGGTAAAACATCTGTTAAAAATCATATATGTAAACATAAACTTAGTACTAATGATTGGTATGATCACAAATGTAAACTGCATAGAATTGAATTTCACCAAGCACGGAACTGTTTTCAGCACTACACAAGCAGTCCCAAGAGACAATTATATGTGACAGCAAGAAACGAATACAACAAAGTTAAACGGAAAGCGAAAACATGATATAAACGTACACGTGGACAGGAGCTAAGTCGGCTTGCTAAAGTGAACCCTAGATAATTTTGGTAAAAAAATAGACCTAAAGGTCGATCGAGATGCGCGGCCGATGCAAATGACAATTTTGAACATTTTAAACACTTTCTTGGTGCGGAACCTGGTGATTTATCAGTAGAAGTTAAAACTTTAAAAGACAACATTCGATCTGAAGATCTTTACATAGACGAATCTGCTATTAAAAAACTAAAGCGTGATAAAAAGTAAAATCACAAAAATACTAAACTCCGAGGAAAATTCAAAAAGGAAAGTCCCTAATCAAATGGCAAAATCAAAAGCTCAAACACATCAAACGAATGGATAACTACCGTCATAATCCTGACTTGGTACAGGCATTTTCTTATGTAGAAAATGGTTGATTGAACCTGGTTTTATAGCTAGCTAAACCTCTAACTTGTATGACAGTCGCATCAAATTCCTTTATATTGACAACGATGTGTGAACAAAACAAACAGACATAAAAGTACGGGAACAGATGGAATCAGTGGAGAAATGTTTTTATCAGATTCTCAGCTATTTCAACATTTTTAACAGTTTTGTTTAATAAACTTTTTGAATTTAGTATATACCCCGATAATTGGATAGAAGGAATTGCTATACCTGTACCAAAGAAAAGGGATCTTTCAAACCCTTATAACTATAGGCCAATTATATTGATTAGTGTATTTTCAAAGATTTTTACTTCAATTTTGAATAACCGTCTACTAGGTTAGGCCGAAGATAACGAGATTCTTTAAGCAAACCAGTTTGTATTTCGCCGCCAAAAATCAACTCGATGCTGTTTTCGTTCTTCATGGAATAATATCAACAACCCTTTCACAAAAGGAAAAACTGTATTCAGCGTTCGTTGACTTTTGTAAGGCTTATGACAATGTCGACCGCCGCATACTTTGGTATAAGCTTTTCAATAGTGGAAATAGTAGCGAATTTGTTTCCATGGTGCAATCAGTATATGCAACTTTTAATATTCGTGTTAAATGCGAGGGATATCTTTCAGATGTTTTTTCGCAATACTATTATCTCCTCTGCTTTTCATATTTTTTTTATAAATGACATTGCTGAAGATCTACGTATGAATGATAATAGAACTAGTGATTACATAAACTTAAATGGTTATTTGATATATTTGTTGTTATTCGCAGATTATACTGTGCTATTTGGAAAAACGCCAGAAGCTCTATAGTTTCTTTTAGATAAATTATTCGTCTACTGTACAAAATGGAAAACTGGAGTTAATAAGGATAAAACAGAAGTTGTAGTTTTTCGTAAAGGATGGCAAAGAGTAAATTATTCTTGGTATTATGACAATACGGAATTAAAAGTAGCCAATCAGTATGTATACCTTGCAGTGCTTGTACATTACAACGGTAAATTTCAACAAACTCAAAAACGCCTAGCAGAACAGGGTAGAAGAGCGCTTGCAGCACTGTTAAACACATTAAGATCTACTTATATATCACCAGAACAACAATGTGCTATGTTTACAGTCTAGTTATGTCTATTTTAAACTACGCCTCTGAAGTATGGGGTTTTCATCATGCAAAAGAAATTGAATCTGTATATAATTAATTTTGTAGATTTGTTTTAAAAGTACCCAAACATACGCCTGTCTGTTGTATTATTTTCGATCTTGGTCATTTACCTATGTATGTTACTAGGAAACAAAAGTTGTTGAAATACTGAGTTAATATTATAAAAAAGAAACCAGATATTGTATATGAAATATATGAAGTTCTTATTGCTGACTGTAATAATGATAAAGAAAATTGGGCCACACATATTTGTAATTTACTTTTTCAACTGGGATTTAATTATCTATGGCATGAACATGAGAATGTTGATGTAAACTTTGATATTTTGAATGAACGTCTGTTAGATCAATTTTATCAGAGTTGGTGTGCGTCTGTAGAAAGCTCTGAAAAACTAATATTGTACAAAATATAATAAAAACAGATTTTAAGATGGAACAATATATATTGAAAGATATCAATGTTAAAATGTTGTCTTTATTAAGATTTGGTGTATCAAAACTAAATATGGATACTGGTCGTTATATAAACCAACGAAGGGAGGACAGAATTTGTTAATGTTGTACAATGCAATGTATAGAGAATGAATATCATTTTATTATGGTTTGTCAAGCATATAGACAGTATAGACTTAAATACTTCTCAAGAAATATCCATACATGGCCAAATATTAACAAACTGTATTTATTACTACAAGTTCAAACACAAACATTTATTTACAATTTGATGTGTTTTTGCGTGAAAGTTGGAAACTGTGAACTTTCATATTAACGTAGTTATTTATATATATATTGTCTTTTTTCATTAACAAAGTGTTCATAATGTTTATTATGTTCTCTGCTGTTTTATATAACTATATATTATTATATTACTATAAATTTCATGTTGCTTACACATGATAATGTTGTAATTCAAATGTGCTATAGCATAATTGTGCTTATTGCAATGAACGTCTTTACCTTATCTTAAAAATAAGCTCACATTGTAATTATTGATAGAGAAATAACCAATTAAATGTATTAGGACCAATAAATCAGTTCACTTTGTAATTAATGATATAAAAATAACCAATTAATTATATAAGCTCACATTGAAATTATTGTTAGAGAAATAGCATATTAACTTATAAGGACTAATAAATAATTACGATGTTTAACGTTTAGCCATGATATTGTCTATATGGATCAAAGGAGGTGTGGGGTATCCTTCAATAAAACAGAAACCCAACAACAAATCACATGGAGAAGAAAATACGCAGTTTTTAACAATAAACACATATATAATATATGTTAAGTCTTGATTTTGACAAGTCTGTTGATCATTTATGAGCTTATGCTACGGGCAACATATTACCCTTCCCACTTACACGGGGATGTATCAACACAACATAACACAAACTCTACAAATCATTTTTAAACAGCAATCTTAAGGACGTGTTTTTCAACAAGCAATCGAAATTATCAAGGAAAAAAACAGTGCTTCTCTTCTCTTATATGAAATATATGAAGTTCTTATTGCTGACTGTAATAATGATAAAGAAAATTGGGCCATTGTTATATTATTATATTACTATAAATTTCATGTTGCTTACACATGATAATGTTGTAATTCAAATGTGCTATAGCATAATTGTGCTTATTGCAATGAACGTCTTTACCTTATCTTAAAAATAAGCTCACATTGTAATTATTGATAGAGAAATAACCAATTAAATGTATTAGGACCAATAAATCAGTTCACTTTGTAATTAATGATATAAAAATAACCAATTAATTATATAAGCTCACATTGAAATTATTGTTAGAGAAATAGCATATTAACTTATAAGGACTAATAAATAATTACGATGTTTAACGTTTAGCCATGATATTGTCTATATGGATCAAAGGAGGTGTGGGGTATCCTTCAATAAAACAGAAACCCAACAACAAATCACATGGAGAAGAAAATACGCAGTTTTTAACAATAAACACATATATAATATATGTTAAGTCTTGATTTTGACAAGTCTGTTGATCATTTATGAGCTTATGCTACGGGCAACATATTACCCTTCCCACTTACACGGGGATGTATCAACACAACATAACACAAACTCTACAAATCATTTTTAAACAGCAATCTTAAGGACGTGTTTTTCAACAAGCAATCGAAATTATCAAGGAAAAAAACAGTGCTTCTCTTCTCTTATATGAAATATATGAAGTTCTTATTGCTGACTGTAATAATGATAAAGAAAATTGGGCCATTGTTATATTATTATATTACTATAAATTTCATGTTGCTTACACATGATAATGTTGTAATTCAAATGTGCTATAGCATAATTGTGCTTATTGCAATGAACGTCTTTACCTTATCTTAAAAATAAGCTCACATTGTAATTATTGATAGAGAAATAACCAATTAAATGTATTAGGACCAATAAATCAGTTCACTTTGTAATTAATGATATAAAAATAACCAATTAATTATATAAGCTCACATTGAAATTATTGTTAGAGAAATAGCATATTAACTTATAAGGACTAATAAATAATTACGATGTTTAACGTTTAGCCATGATATTGTCTATATGGATCAAAGGAGGTGTGGGGTATCCTTCAATAAAACAGAAACCCAACAACAAATCACATGGAGAAGAAAATACGCAGTTTTTAACAATAAACACATATATAATATATGTTAAGTCTTGATTTTGACAAGTCTGTTGATCATTTATGAGCTTATGCTACGGGCAACATATTACCCTTCCCACTTACACGGGGATGTATCAACACAACATAACACAAACTCTACAAATCATTTTTAAACAGCAATCTTAAGGACGTGTTTTTCAACAAGCAATCGAAATTATCAAGGAAAAAAACAGTGCTTCTCTTCTCTTATATGAAATATATGAAGTTCTTATTGCTGACTGTAATAATGATAAAGAAAATTGGGCCATTGTTATATTATTATATTACTATAAATTTCATGTTGCTTACACATGATAATGTTGTAATTCAAATGTGCTATAGCATAATTGTGCTTATTGCAATGAACGTCTTTACCTTATCTTAAAAATAAGCTCACATTGTAATTATTGATAGAGAAATAACCAATTAAATGTATTAGGACCAATAAATCAGTTCACTTTGTAATTAATGATATAAAAATAACCAATTAATTATATAAGCTCACATTGAAATTATTGTTAGAGAAATAGCATATTAACTTATAAGGACTAATAAATAATTACGATGTTTAACGTTTAGCCATGATATTGTCTATATGGATCAAAGGAGGTGTGGGGTATCCTTCAATAAAACAGAAACCCAACAACAAATCACATGGAGAAGAAAATACGCAGTTTTTAACAATAAACACATATATAATATATGTTAAGTCTTGATTTTGACAAGTCTGTTGATCATTTATGAGCTTATGCTACGGGCAACATATTACCCTTCCCACTTACACGGGGATGTATCAACACAACATAACACAAACTCTACAAATCATTTTTAAACAGCAATCTTAAGGACGTGTTTTTCAACAAGCAATCGAAATTATCAAGGAAAAAAACAGTGCTTCTCTTCTCTTATATGAAATATATGAAGTTCTTATTGCTGACTGTAATAATGATAAAGAAAATTGGGCCATTGTTATATTATTATATTACTATAAATTTCATGTTGCTTACACATGATAATGTTGTAATTCAAATGTGCTATAGCATAATTGTGCTTATTGCAATGAACGTCTTTACCTTATCTTAAAAATAAGCTCACATTGTAATTATTGATAGAGAAATAACCAATTAAATGTATTAGGACCAATAAATCAGTTCACTTTGTAATTAATGATATAAAAATAACCAATTAATTATATAAGCTCACATTGAAATTATTGTTAGAGAAATAGCATATTAACTTATAAGGACTAATAAATAATTACGATGTTTAACGTTTAGCCATGATATTGTCTATATGGATCAAAGGAGGTGTGGGGTATCCTTCAATAAAACAGAAACCCAACAACAAATCACATGGAGAAGAAAATACGCAGTTTTTAACAATAAACACATATATAATATATGTTAAGTCTTGATTTTGACAAGTCTGTTGATCATTTATGAGCTTATGCTACGGGCAACATATTACCCTTCCCACTTACACGGGGATGTATCAACACAACATAACACAAACTCTACAAATCATTTTTAAACAGCAATCTTAAGGACGTGTTTTTCAACAAGCAATCGAAATTATCAAGGAAAAAAACAGTGCTTCTCTTCTCTTATATGAAATATATGAAGTTCTTATTGCTGACTGTAATAATGATAAAGAAAATTGGGCCATTGTTATATTATTATATTACTATAAATTTCATGTTGCTTACACATGATAATGTTGTAATTCAAATGTGCTATAGCATAATTGTGCTTATTGCAATGAACGTCTTTACCTTATCTTAAAAATAAGCTCACATTGTAATTATTGATAGAGAAATAACCAATTAAATGTATTAGGACCAATAAATCAGTTCACTTTGTAATTAATGATATAAAAATAACCAATTAATTATATAAGCTCACATTGAAATTATTGTTAGAGAAATAGCATATTAACTTATAAGGACTAATAAATAATTACGATGTTTAACGTTTAGCCATGATATTGTCTATATGGATCAAAGGAGGTGTGGGGTATCCTTCAATAAAACAGAAACCCAACAACAAATCACATGGAGAAGAAAATACGCAGTTTTTAACAATAAACACATATATAATATATGTTAAGTCTTGATTTTGACAAGTCTGTTGATCATTTATGAGCTTATGCTACGGGCAACATATTACCCTTCCCACTTACACGGGGATGTATCAACACAACATAACACAAACTCTACAAATCATTTTTAAACAGCAATCTTAAGGACGTGTTTTTCAACAAGCAATCGAAATTATCAAGGAAAAAAACAGTGCTTCTCTTCTCTTATATGAAATATATGAAGTTCTTATTGCTGACTGTAATAATGATAAAGAAAATTGGGCCATTGTTATATTATTATATTACTATAAATTTCATGTTGCTTACACATGATAATGTTGTAATTCAAATGTGCTATAGCATAATTGTGCTTATTGCAATGAACGTCTTTACCTTATCTTAAAAATAAGCTCACATTGTAATTATTGATAGAGAAATAACCAATTAAATGTATTAGGACCAATAAATCAGTTCACTTTGTAATTAATGATATAAAAATAACCAATTAATTATATAAGCTCACATTGAAATTATTGTTAGAGAAATAGCATATTAACTTATAAGGACTAATAAATAATTACGATGTTTAACGTTTAGCCATGATATTGTCTATATGGATCAAAGGAGGTGTGGGGTATCCTTCAATAAAACAGAAACCCAACAACAAATCACATGGAGAAGAAAATACGCAGTTTTTAACAATAAACACATATATAATATATGTTAAGTCTTGATTTTGACAAGTCTGTTGATCATTTATGAGCTTATGCTACGGGCAACATATTACCCTTCCCACTTACACGGGGATGTATCAACACAACATAACACAAACTCTACAAATCATTTTTAAACAGCAATCTTAAGGACGTGTTTTTCAACAAGCAATCGAAATTATCAAGGAAAAAAACAGTGCTTCTCTTCCTGCCGACTTATTCCTTTATTCATATCTGCTATAACGATGATGTCCGCTCACTGAATAATTCAAAGTTCGTTGACTGTGCTGAACACATCTATTGCATCGAACTTGAAATAAAGGATACAATAGATACAGTAATGTCTGCTTCATATCTTGAAATTGACAATGAGACAAAAGAGATGATTTCAGCTTTCAAATTGTGAACTTTCCATTGCTACGTTGCAACATTTCAGCAGTGCCTGCATATGGAGTACATATTTTCTAGTTGATACGATATGCCGGGGCTTGCATTTCCTATCAAGATTTCCAAAATGGAGGTTTATTGCTCACAAGGAAACTATTAACCAAGATTTCCAAAAGTTGAATTCATCCCTTCGAAACTTTTGCAAACGCCATCACGAGATTGTTGACCGTTATAGAATATCTGTTTCACATATGACGAAGGATATGTTCCAATTATCGTAATCACAATCCCTTCATCCTTTGTCCGAATATGACCTACCGAATAAGACTAATCACCGGATTTGTAGTCATGTAAGCAACATGACGGGTGCCACATGTGAAATAAGACCTGCTTACTCTTCCAGAGCACCTGATATCACCCCCGGTTTTTTTTGGGGTTCGTGTTGTTCAGTCTTTAGTTTTCTGTTTGTGTTAAGTTTACAGTTGTTTTTTTTTCTTTTGGTTCTTTTCTTTTTTTGACATGACGTTGTCTGTTTATTTTCGACTTATCAGTTTGAATATCCATTTGGTGTGTTTCGCTTCTCTCTTACAGTATATACATAGTTACATGTCCGCAGTTACTGACAGCTAGTTCAAAGCCAATTACAAGTAAAAATTTCAGACAGCTAACCTAAGAATAAAGATGACAGGATTTCAAACGAACTTCAGCATGTTTGTCAATAGAATCAGTTTTGTGCGCAAAATTCTAGTTAGTAAGGAAAACAATAATCGCCGGCAAAGGATGAATACCCTTTCGACAAAATGACATATCGACCACTTGAGAAAAAGTTTGAATCCCTATGATAACCGAATGGCACACAACAATGTGTACATCATCCGATCTTTTATACATGAAACATCACCTCTTACGATTCTGTATAGCTGTAGGTATGTGAACTCACGAGATGCAGTTTTTAGGTGACATTCGAGAGATAAGTTATTCAACTTGCACACTATTCTATAATTTAAAGACCGTTATTTTTCGTTACCGGACGAATTCCATTTCCAAGCTTGATGTTAATACACGAATCAATCTTCTAAAAAGTACACTTATCTAAAATCGTAAAACAAATCTCACCATGTCTATAACTTTCAGGTATCCATAGGCAAACACTACAGCATTTGGAGGTGTTGCCACGGGCAACATAAAAGCGAACGATGTCGCAATAGCTGCCGGAAACATGAAGTATAGAGGATTTACTTCCAGTTGTAAAGACTACAGATATGAAATGAAGAAAAGATACTTTAACATTGACACATCAAACTATACATGATAGGAATATTGCATGGTGAACATTATTACATTTACCCCAATTTAATTTTAAATAGACACTTGGTTGTTGTTGAAGACCTATACATGTCTTTGTCTGTTTGTGTGTATATGTTTGTTTTTATTTAGTATGACAGAATCGAGCACTTATACCATGTAATAAATTAATAAATAATCGTCGGTTAAAACATTTCAATTAGGTTTGTTTTTTTACTGAATATTTTATGTTTTTAATTAAGGCGACAGTAATTCACCGATGTTCAAATTTCGTTACTCGAAAGATCGGAAGGGACAAATCAGGGTTACAAACAAAATTCTGATGGAACTCCAAAAGTAGCGAGACCAGGTGTTTCGACAAGGTATGTATCTTTTCCCGCATGCGTCTATTTCTAAGCATGCATCGTAGACTCACATATAAATGAATACTAACTAGTTCAGCCAAAATAGGCATCAGGAGTGTGCACATAGCTACATTACTTGTGACCTCCGTCGCTGCCGCCACAATTATACACAATATCATATTCACAATCCATGGATCAAGGGGTTTTAACACAGCCAATTGTGTTCCTAGCCATTTGGATAATCCATATTCCTAAAAATAATTATCATTTATAAAGTTATAATATTTTTACTTATTATTCTGTTGAAAACAATAAGGTTTTCTCTTAGGAAATCAATTATATGAGAACATGTACTTGTTGCCAATCTCACCATTACGAAAAAAAATTGTGAAGAGGTCGATCTAGGTTTATCTTAATTTCACGATGTTTCTAATCTTGCAACGGTATCTTTAAACGATCGTCAGTTTCTAAACTAGTTACAGTCGTTGCGTTCACAATTGTTATGATTTCTGCATGTTTGTTCTCCTTCTTTGCGTTGTTTTAATGCAACATTACAGACTATCAATTTTACTCTACCACATATGAAAATAAAAAATAAAAAATATGTGGTATGATTGCCAATGAGACTTTTCTCACCAAGAGATCAAATTAACACCTATAGTTCACCGTACGACCTTCAACTCAATTACAGGCTCCTGACTTGGGACAGGCACATACAGAATGTGATGGGGTTAAACTAGTTTAACGAAGCGCCAACCCTCCCCTAACCTGGGGCAGTGATGTAACAGTACACCATCAGAACAGACTATAAAAATCAGTTGTACATGCACATTTCGGCAAATAATATTTCTTCAATACTGATCAACGCCTAATCATTCATAAATCCATAACTTCTAATTGAAACATTAAATGCTGATTTAACAAAAATGATCAAATGTAAACATTCGCCATCATGGCCATGATCTTGGCAATACTATAACTTTATTGTTGGTTATTTCCCTGAATAGGGAAACCAGATAGACCGGGTGATTCATCAGGTTTAGGCGACAAGTTGGCAAACCCTTACACTAATCAATTAATGCCTTGAATGCAAGTGAAGACAAACTAAGGTGATCAGCTAGTAAGATGCTGAACAACACAAAAAGTTTTTTAAAATTATGTAATTGTCTGTCGTGATGTATACTCCGCACCATCATTTAGACACTTGATTGAAATAAATGGTTTGACTATGTTGATATTCAGGTGTAAAATGATCGATAATATTTCGTTTTTTTTGCTTAGAATATATTTTTCGTAAATAATCAAATAATATAGTAAAACAAACGTTTTAATTATACCTGACTAACGAAAGCAAGAGCAAATCCTCCGCCTAACAATATAACCACGCCCCATGGTAACTTCTTCTCCACTATCTTCCACGTAAGCAAAGGAGGTATTGGTCCTGTTTGGAATACAACACAGCAAAGTTAATAAAAAAATCATATACAAGTTCAAAACAATTCACACCAATATATCATGAGATTTTTGTTTTTATACGATTGTGTGATAGACATGAAACAGGAATAACAGGATAAATGGAGTATAGCTCATGATTTTAAGAAAAATATTTGTTATGAAGTTGTTCTATTTTTTTCCTAGTGAATACACAAATTTTTGTATCGCCTTATTTGTTACGATGTGGTCCTAGTTTGTCACCAAACACGATCTAGTACTCTGGCAACTAGACCATTTGAATTCGCTTAAGAAGACAGATTACCAAGACTCCTTGAAAAAAACTTGCATTGATTCTTTAGTTGGGACATGAAGTTGTGCACCTGTTACTTTAACTATTATTGATGGTTTCCCTTTGCTATTTGTTATTTTATTTTCAATAAATATATAGAACCTTAATTGCTATAAATATAAATTTATTGTCTTTTCTCATCTGACTATATTTATTGTCACTCAGTCTCTATAAATAGACATTCGATATCTTATCTCAGGTTCATTATTAGTATTAACCCATTGATATTGCATATGCATAGATTGATTATAACAATAGATTTTTTTTTAGATTATCTTGAAAGTTTGGCGAAGGGCGAACATAATTCTTTAGCTCAACAATTGGAGTAAAGCAAGGGTGCCTTTAAGCCCTACATTGTTTTCACTTTATGTGAATGATTAGTTACTATATTTGATAGTACCTGTGATTCTACTAAATTAAATAATAGACATGTATCGACCTTGGTACATGCAGATGAAATTGTGTTAATAAAATATCTGAATCTAAGTCTGGCCGTGTTTAGATAAACATAGCACTTACTGTAATAAGGGGAATTTAACTGTAAATCTAAATAAAACTAGTAAAATGATTTTTTATAAGTCTGGTGAAATTCAAAAAAAAAAAAAAAATACTACTTTAAATTAAATGAACAGACAATTGATCTTACCAATAAATATAAAAACAATTGCAATTTTTTTCCTACATTGTTTGCAATACATCACCATGATTACACATTTCAAAAGCAATGTTTTGCATCCGAAAGTTTTGATTCTGTGATAACCTCATTTATAACTGTTTAAAAGTTGTTAAAAATAAAACTGAGAATGGAAATGGGGAATGTGTCAAAGAGACAACAACCCGACCATAGAACAGACAACAGCAGAAGGTCACCAACAGGTCTTCAATGCAGCGAGAAATTCCCGCACCTGGAGGCGTCCTTCAGCTGGCCCCTAAACAAATATATATACTAGTTCAGTGATAATGAACGCCATACTAAACTCCAAATTGTACACAAGAAACTAAAATTAAAAATAATACAAGACTAACAAAAAACCTATATTACTTTTTTGCAGTAAAATATGGCCTCTTAGTTTTAAAAACAATCCAGGTCTTGAATGTAAATACTTGTTGTTTTTGACATCAACATTTCAAATAAAGTTTTATAAATATTATGTTGATGGATATACAACTGCAGCTAACACAGCAATTTTAGTAGAACTAGGTTAGTTTCCTATAGCTGTTAATGCTATAAAACTTTCTGTATGTTTTTGGTGCCATTTTATGAATGTAAAAGGGGCAATTTATGCTTCAAATGCCTATATTTGTGGCTTACATTTTCATAACAGTTTTCCTGCCAAACTGAAAAATAGTCCTTGAAAAATAGGGTTCAATCACGTATCGAAAAAAAATACGTTCTAAAAAATAACGACTGATTAAAGCTGTAGGCAATGAATTAGTTGGAAAATATTTAGATACAAGAAAAACAGATATTTAACAACCTAAATGACCCAAATGAAAACTAAGAACGTATAGACAATTTCAAAAAATGATTACGAACTTTGATAAAGTAGACCAATACATGATTTCTAATTCTGTTAAAATCAGATTTAGTAATTGTAATTTGCATATTAAACAGGAAAAAAAAACCTTTAAAAAAAATTATGTTCCCTCTGTAAAAAGGGAGTTGAAATAACAAAGGTAACAAACTCGAAGGAAAATTCAAAACGGAAAGTCTTTTATCAAATGGCCAAATCAAAATCTTAAACACATCAAACGAATAGAAACAACAGTCATATTTTTGACTAGGCATGAATGAATTTCATATTGCTTCAAAATCTCAAAATTTAGAAAAACGTGGTTAAAAGCTTTTTATGAAGAAGAGATTATATTCCCATCCTTAAACAATAGTTATCAAAGGTACCAGGCTTATAATTTGATACGCCAGACGCGCATTTCGTCTACATAAGACTCATCAGTGACACTCAGATCAAAATAGTTAGACAGCCAAACAAGTATAAAGTTGAAGAGCATTGAGGACCCCAAATTCCAAATGCCAAAAATGATGATTAAAAATTTACATTTATGGTTACATATAATCAGTAAGACATAGCACGGTCATTGATAAGGGGGTAAAGTATTAATATGTACAAAGAAATAACATAGCTGACCAAATAATAGAATGTTTGATTTTTGTATTAACTATATTTACGTTTAGTTATATCCCCTTTTCCTCGAATTTGACCTGCCGAATTATACTTTTAATCTGGTTTGTACTTACACCAGCAACATGAAGGGTGTCACATATGGAGCAAGATCTGCTTACCCTTCCGGAGCACCTGATATTAACTTAAGTTTTATTGGATTTCTGTATTGTTTTGTGTTGTGTTTTGCGTACTGGTTTTTTGTCTGTTGTGTTTTTCTTTTTTAGCCATGACGTTGTCAGTTTATTTTCGACTTACGAGTTTGAATGCCTCTTAAGCTTTGGTATCTTTCGCCTCTTTTTGTAACACTCGCATTACTAGTATCACCTTCAAAATATCTCAATATATGATATTTTTATATCATATGAATGTTTGTTACCGTTGAATTTAAATATGTTTTAAAAATAGTTTATGATTGTATTGGTAACAATTAACGGTTTGGATTCTACACCAATGAATAATTTGATTTGATTTGATTTATGCATTATTAACTTTTATGTTATCGGACATCACAAAGATCACGCACGAACATTTAATTATTCTATCAAAATCGTCATCATACCGCTACATTGTTTGTTCACGTCATTGAGGACTTAAAGAGGACATTGAGGTTCTAACAAACAGATCTGTCGTTTAAACTGACAACAACAGACATTGATTACATTTATGAAATGAAATGCACAAGTATGATTTTATGATTTTATTTTTTCAATACAAAACAAGTCTATATAATACAGATTTATCAATTACTCAATACTAACCTTTTTCAGAAAAGTTTCGGAGTCTGGACGGAAATATAAATAAACTGCATGATAATAATATAGCTGGTGTAGAGTTTGTAACAGTTCTGGAAAGTCATGGAATTCATTTTAATTTTTAATAGTTACAAACATCACATGGAAAATGTAATATTAATTTTTCGCTTAATCCATGTAACATGTTATTGAAATACATATGCATCCGTCGTTGTACTTTTTTTGAAATGTTAATGTCAGTCTTTACCATACACAATCACCAGGGAACAGGCCACAGAAAAGTATGTTGCCCGTTGCGAAAAGATGGTCAGACGTCGTGCTGGCAAGGCACAAAAAGCGAACAATGCAAAGTTTAACATATGTATCGACTTGGTCTTGAGTTTTTCCTAGAGATCATCGAATTTTATGTGAACGTGTGTCCGTGAAACCATCAATTGAAGGCAGTTGCCTTTTGGACTGATTATGTATGCATAACCACACGTTCATAATTATATTATTATAATTTTTTTCTGTAGATATGCTCTTTGAAACAAAACTATTTCATTTACCTGTTTACATTATTCTATTTGGCGGCAATTTGTTCAAGGTTATGGTTGTCTTTCTGAAATTTTTAACATCTCAACCCTTATTTTATTGATTTTGTATTTACACTGTGTCATAGATCAAATTTATTCGCTCAGTGTATGTTCACTTGTGGTAATATGTCTTTTGATTGAGTTGAGCAATTTCAATTCATATTTTATAGTGTGTCTTTCTATGTTGTAATGTTACACTATTGTTTCAGGTAAGGGTGAAGGTTGGTACCTATTAAAACGTATAAACCCGCTGCATTTGTTTGCCCGTGTCCTAAGTCAGGAACCTGATGTTCAGTGATTGTCGTTTGTTGATGTTGCTCATAAGTGTTTCTCGTTTCTCGTTTTATATAGATTAGACCGTTGGTTTTCCTGTTTGAATGGTTTAACAATAGTAATTTTGGGGCCCTTTATAGCTTGCTGTTCAGTGTGAGCCAAGTCTCCGTGTTGAACACCGTACTTTGACCTGTATTGGTTTACTTTTACAAATTGTGACTTAGATGGAGAGTTGTCTCATTGGCACCCATACCACATCTTCTTATATCTATCTTAGATAATAACAGTTCTTTTTCTTGTTAAAATAATTTCGAGGACAACATGCTACTGCCCGATAGTCAGTACTTTTCTTGTACATAGTTTGACGCCGAGACGCCGATTAATTCACATGGGTAGCCATATCTGACTGGCATTGTTGTCTTCTTCCTATTAGCGCTTTATGCAAGACATTCAAGTAACAACCGTATCTTCCCATCCGAATTAACAAATTGATCATTGTCATATATATGGAATTACAATGTAGTATGAAGCTCCTTCAGACCAAAAATAGTCTGTCAAAATGGTTGGCCACAACGCGTAGCTAATGACAAACACAACCTAATTCGATAAATGATTATAATAATTTGATCTTAATAGTAGTTTTGTTTATAAAAATAAGACGATTTGGTATGAACGCAACCCTACAACAGAAACCAAATGAAATAGAAGTTAACAACTACATGTCACCGAACGGTCTTCAACAATGGGCAAATCCATATCGTTTATATACAAATACACTTAGTACAGATCAGAGAGTACTCGCAGTTACTGACAGCTAATTCGAAGTCAATAACAACCAATGCAAAAATCATGTATCTAATTATAAAAGATCAAGCAGTACACATCCAACATCCAACGAGTTTAGTGTAAAGACGTCATTAACAGTCAGAGAAAACCATGACCTTGTTCAATGCCAAAATAAAGGTATCGACAGATTTTAGTACCGGAAAAGTGCATATCTGTATAACAGAACTATATAGTATGATTTTAATTTACTAATGATAAAATCAATATTAATGACAATATAATCAAAATACAAAGACCTAATTACAGCGTTGAATTGCAAACCTTTTAGAATAAGTTTATCTAAATGATTAACAAGTTTACTAAGATCGTATCTAAATTTCCAGGCTCGGTAAACAACATCTTCCTAAAAAAAGGATGTGCTATTCTGGTTGATTTAAGTTTCTACAGGTACAGCCTAACTTCCAATTAAAATCTGTGTATCTATGGAAGAATTTAGTAACGATTCTAATGTGTCACCAGCAATACATTTATTACGTTCATTGAAATTCCAAAACGTCTCTACAGACACGGGCTTAGTGAATGAGTGGTTATATGTAGACACTGTTAGATGTTTTACTACACTGAAAAGCCAAAGACTTGGGGAAAAATTCAGAACGGTAAGTCCCAAATCAAATTGCAAAATCGAAAGCTCAAACACAACAAACGAATGGATAACAACTGTCATATTCCTGACTTGGTACATTAAATAAGGACAAAGATTTTGTTTTGCATCAATATCAACGGACATCCATCTCTGACATGGGTAAAACTATTGTATGGGTAAAGCTCAAGGTATCATACTTCAATACCCCGGTCAATTATTGGGGTTCGATGTTGTATGCTATATCGCAACGAAAGCAAGTACATGAATATTGTAGATCAAACTTTTTTGCATGGAGAACAGTTTGAAAATTTGTATTACTTACTTTGATGGAAATATATTGTGCCATCCATCTCCATCCCCTATGTCTATTGTTATCCATAAAAATGCAAGGAGAACAAAGTGACCAATTACGGCGGCTTGAGCAAAACTAAAACAAAATGCATATAAAAATAATACCAATCAAAAAAAATGTACAAGAATGTCTTAACTGTATCATCAGAAATATAAACATAATGGATAGTTGTTTCATTGCAAATTATACTACATCTCATTATTTTTTTACATGTCTCCATTTAATTGTAATGCATTGTATTATATGTTAAGAAAAAAGATCAGCTTAGAAACAAAAATAATATTTAGTAAAAAAAAAGATCGAGATACAAAGGGGGAAAGGAAACTCTAAGTCGAAACCAGTAAAAACAATGACTGAAATGAAAGGAAAATATATTTTAAAAATTCAATCAACAGCCAACAAAACAACACACAACTCGAAATATCGAACAACAGGACAAAGTAATTGTACCAATCTAGTATTGTTTACTTAATGAACTGAAAATGGTTCAATACAGTAAAAGTTATTTATCAGTACTTAAATAGTCTTGTACTTAAAAGTACATATGCAAAAGTGACTGCAAATGACATATGTACACTGAATGCATTAATTCAAAGATTGTTATTTTATAGTCTGCAAAAAAACTTGATTTATTTTTTTTGTAATTGCCGTATAACTAGCTTTTAGTTACTTCGAGTACTCTTATCTCGGGACGGTGTGTCTTTAGCATATTTAGTCGTTTGTTATTTGTTCTTTGTCATGTGTCAAGTCTTTCTCAATTGTTTTGATGATGTTATTATGTTACAACAATGTCCCATGTTTGGGATGGGTTCAGCTGTAGAAACATGTTTAATCCCTCCGAAGTCTTTATATACCTGAACCAAGTCAGGAGCATGTAGTTCCATGATTGCCGTTTGTCACCGTCTACGATATTTATTTTTCGTTTATTATTTTGTACATGAATCGGCTGTTGGTTTCCTCGTTAATGTTTTTTCTAAATTTTTCGTGTGCTAGCTTTTGATAGCTTACCTCACACTAGTTTTAGGCTAATCGTTAAAGGCCGTACTTTGATGTCATGTGGTTTCTGATCGATATTAGTTTCAATGGAAACTTTACTACATTCATTTATTTTTATTGATGTCCACAAAACGTATAAAGGAATTACTGTATTTAAGCGTATTATTTAGACCTCTTGGTTTAGTGGCAAACCTATATAAACATCCTGACAGGAAACTCGAGTTCTGTAAAGTCATTTCTTCTGTGGGAAATGTATACTATTATATATATGTTTACTGACCTCTCTATGGGTCTGTAGTATATTAGTAGCAACCGTTCATACGGGATTTATCGTATACGGAACGTTTCCTTCCGAGTTTCGTATAAAGATAAATTATGAAATCAAGTAACAACAATAGAGGACGTTACGTGTTGTTAGCCCTATGAAATCTAGGACCTCTACGAGTATATAAGTGATCACCACTTGACGGCCTTAAACAAATCACCTTTTCACAAATTTACCTCGACCAAGTCAGAAATATGACGGTTGTTACCATCCGTACCGTTTGTTGATAGTCTTTTATGTTCTAGTAAGTATCATACTAATCTGATATTAACTTGGATAGTTGCATTACCGCCTTCTATTTCCAACCCCACAAAAACAATCATCTTAAAAACAAGAGAAAAACAACAACAAAATGGAGAGTTTTTCAATGTTCGTTTTTTTTTTACTTATGAACATTTCAGATTACGTATATATAACCTTACTCAATTGGGCCTAGGCTGGCATATTCTTTTCTCAAAAGCGACTTGATTCTTGACCTAGACTCAGCATTTCCGGAACAAAACTGTAAACAACCTCTTAAATTACAATAAAAAAACATGTATTTACTTCGCTGGAGGTCTAACTGACAATCAAAAAAAAAAAGGTCTTTCGAAAATAATTAGAAAATCAATACTACTAAAGGAAGAGACCGATTTCATTGAGGCGCATTTCCTCTTAAACCATACTAAGTCGGAAGAATTTGTGATATGAAGTATAAATGTAGTGTTTTGTACTTCCTAAATTTGATTTTTTTTCCACAGATAACGCCAGTTTGTGAGGAATTAACCCAATTCGGAGATCTTTATCGATCCGTGTCTTATACGCTTTAGCGCATGCTCAGTTGACGTACTGCCCGCGAAATGTAAAAACTCTTTATTTCAACACTTGCCCAATTGTACCGCGAATTCGCGGGCATCTTCTAGTAATAGCAATTTTTAAGAATAAAATTACAGTAAATATGTTTTTGAATTGAAATTTACGATATACACCTTGTCGACAATGATTTATACTAGACTGTCCGTAAACATATGAGGTTTCTATGTTTCAGTACACATTTGACATTTAAACATTAAAAGACTTGGAAGTACAGTGGTTTTTTACTTGTATTTACTCTTTACAAAAAAACAGTATCACTTTTCTATATTGAAAACAATATAAATATAACATTAGATATCCTCACTTGTCCTTCCGGGGCACCTGCCATCACCACCGGTGTTCTCTGGGCTACGTGTTGGTCAGTTTTTTTCGTATCTTGTATTTATAGTCTGTTGTTTGTCTTTTGTATTTCTTTTGTTTTGTTTTTTTTCAATGACAATGTCAGTTCGTTTTTGTCTTTCGTACCCTCTTTGATACTTATAATTTAAATAAAAAAAACCCTGTCAATTCACAAATCTGATGAGAGGAAAATGAAGTTGATACTTACTCTATGACATGCTTTTAAAGTATACAGCGGTGCGTAATCGTATTCGTTAATTTTGATAAAATACAACAATTAGTTTGTGCGTTGTGTACATAATGTATGACGTTGTATACAAGATATTCCATTTGTAACGTTAATAGCGAAAACCATTTTCATAACTTACCTTCCTAAGAAGTACAATTGAAGCCATGTCCAGGATAACAGTAACATGATAGCAGATATTGGTAAACCGAATGCAAACCATGACGAAAAGGTAACCGGCGATTCTCCTCCGTATTTCTCGAATATGCTGAAAAGAGTTAAATATACCTTTATTATATCTTGTGAATTTAATTTTGATGTTTCTTTTGTAAGTCCGGTTGGATATTGTGTTATGTCTTATGTTCGCTGTTGGAGTCGACGTGGTTCAGTATTTATATATCCCGTTTTGAGGGAATTTTGTTGTTTCTTTCGTATATGTGTAGGTCCGTTGGGTCATTTTGTGCTGAGCTGTTGTCTGTTTATTTCGTTTGTAGTTTTAATTCTGTATTTTCGATACATTTCACATTTGTCTTATTTGTCAGTATAGTCGAGTTACTCGTGGTTCGTCTACAGGGTTTTTGTTTAATGTTGTTTGTTTTCGTGTGTGTTTACTGTTTGGTCTTACTTTATATTACAGTTATTTTATTTCTATTTTTGTTTTTATATGTATATTAAAGTTAAGATAAAAAATCCGCTACTTTATTTATATGATTTTAAACAACAATTCAGAAAATAAAAAAAATAACACCATAACAAACACAACATGCACAAGTCTATTCTAATATTCTTGTCATGGCTAAACAATACATAAAATAACACCATTATAAACTGCATCCCAATGTAAATTCGTGTAAGTGTCTATATTAATTAAACAAATCTATTTTATTTTTAGAAATTTACCTGCGATAATATAAACGTCACAAAAAAAAAGCCACTTTTTGTTTATCCATTCATGTGACGCGCAGTTTATATTTCGTTTGTGGTGTCTTAGTGTGCTGTCGTAAATTCATGGGAGTTGACTGTCGTTTATGGCGGTTAACATGTTGTAATGTACTATTTTAATACTATTTATGTATTTCTCTATGCTGAGAGTCCTGGCGTTTGATTGTACTGTATCCCTGTCACGTAGTGGTGTCATTTTAGCTGTATTTTTTACATTGACATATAACGGTCGGTTTATATAGCCATAAAACTAGGTTCAACCCACCATTTTTCTTAAAATGTCCTGTACAAGTCAGGAATATGGCAGTTGTTATCACATAGTCTGTGTCTATGTATGTTGGCGTTTGTTATTGTTGTAGTTCAGTGCTTCAGTTGTTCCGTTGTTTTACCTTTTATAGTTGACGTGTTTCCCTCGGTTTTAGTTTGTTACCCGGATTTGTTTTTGCTTAATCGGATTATGACTTCTGAAAAGCGGTATACTACTGTTGCCTTCATTCATGAATTTGAGCAAATATGGGGGATACATCGATCAAACTGACACAAATATGTACATGCCATATAAGGGCTACATATAATGTCTTTTACAAAAACATGTGTCTAAGCAATATGCTAAGTTCTAAATATGTTAATGTCCATTAAAGTAGTTAATTTCAATAGAAACAATCAAAGGCCTGTCATTGACAATTAGGTTTCCAAAATAGCGAAAAACATCCTATACAATATAAGTTTTTCACTTTTGCGGTTTGTGACGAGTTTACTGTATATCATCAGTATGACAAGATCATACAAGATCATACAAAGTCTATTAGTACTATGGAAAACCCCATACTATTTCCAAAGAAGAAAATAATAACGAATACATTGTAATCTTGTTTTATGTTTTTGCATCCGATCTCTGTATATGATTTATTAATAAACTTAATAAAATGGAAAGGTTAAGTACAAGTGAACATACTTAACACAGTGAGAAAACGTTTCGATTATCTGAGTTTGTAACGCCCTTTAAAGTACTGTATGTCGTTGATAGGTTCAATCGCTATAGCCAATCACATGCATCTACATTTGAAATACTAATGTAAATGGAAAACTAACATATCACTTTGTCCTTTGAAAACAACATTAGGACCAGTTCCAGTCAAACTCCCGAGGCCACCACAGTTTGCGGCATGTGCTATACAGATAGACATCATTTTACATATTTCAAGATGTTCTTTGCTTTCCGGTTCATCCATGTTGTCTTCATGTTCAGCCTTGTAATTTGAAGTTCTGAAAATATATAGAAAAAATAATGATATACAAGTATTCAACACCTGGATTGTTATCAAGTAATTGTAACTGGAACACTTGTCAAACAAGTAATTCAGAATCTTTCAAAAAAAAAAGGTGTATATGAAACTGCCATCACTAGTGACCAAGCGTTTGTCAGGCATTAAACCATTAAAACAAAGTTGTGTCAGTGCTCAACGACTCTTAAAAATCTGTTTCATACGAAGAAAAAAAGACTGGTACCAAATTGGAATTTTTTTAAAGTATGTTGACAATAATGCTGATTACAAAGCGGTCATCAAAACGGTTGTGTTCAAAAATACAGCAAAGGTCGTCAACGTATATAATTTATCAACGGTGAACTTCACACAGAAAGGATCATCTTACATAGAAACCGATAGACATGAGTAAAGTAAGATAGCTCTCTTAAATTTTTCTGCTACGTAGGATAGTGTTTTTGTAAATATAATAATCATGGAAAGAAGGTTGTACAATCTGCATAATAAGTTTACGCCACTTATCTAACTAGGATATGCAAAAGGGAAAACCTGTATCTGTATCATAGCTTGAGAGTAATCGGACCCGTCTTGGCTTTGAATATAGCACACATATGTTAACGATTAATCAGAACTCTTTTCAACATATACATATCTTCCCATACTTATCTGTTTTCCCTATATCGGTAATTGTAGGTTGAGCATTCCCTTTTATTATACCATTAATGCCTATATCTTCAAGGTGAAGTGCGTCATTATCATAAACTGCAAAGAGATAACATTTGATTTAATAATCTGTCAGTTTAAAATAATAATCTCATTTATGATGAACGTATACATGGCTTTATCGATATAAGTAGTGATTTTAAAAGAGACGGGAGATACCAAGTGGATATTTAAAAATCATCAGTCGAAAAAAAATGAGAACGTTAGGTCAAAATAACAATAAAATGCTTCGCCGAGCGCAGCCTGATACGACCGCAGAGGTCGAACCCTGAACAGTTGGTGCAAGTTTGGACACAATATTCAAGCTTGATACTGTCTGAATTTGGATTGTGATAAATTTTTTTACATAAAATAGGTTTCTGACACAAAATAAATGTGGTGAAAGATCTTAAAAATTTGAAATGGGTTGAAATATTTGTATTTATTTTCAATTGAAGATTTCTTGCTATTGCGCAATACTGTGATATTGTGCAATACTGTGCTATTGCACAATACTGCGATATTGTGCGATATTGTGCAATATTGTGCTACTGCCCAATACTGTGCTATTGCGCAATACTGTGCTATTGCACAATACTGTGCAATTGAAGATTTCTTTCTATTGTGCAATACTGTGCAATTGGATATTTCTTGCTATTGCGCAATACAATGCAATTGAAAATTTCTTGCTATTGCGCAGTATTGTGCTAATGCGCAATACTGTGCAATTGGATATTTCTTGTTATTGCACCATACTGTACAATTGAAGATTTCTTGCTATTGCGCAATACTGTGCAATTGATGATTTCTTGCTATTGCGCAATACTGTGCAATTGAAGATTTCTTGCTATTGCGCAATACTGTGCAATTGAAGATTTATTGCTATTGTGCAATATTGTGCTATTGTACATACTGTGAAATTGAAGATTTCTTGCTATTGCGCAATACTGTGCAATTGAAGATTTCTTGCTATTGCGCAATACTGAGCAATTGAAGATTGCTTGCTATTGCGCAATACTGTGCTATAGCGCAACAATATGCAATTGAAGATTTCCTACTATTGCACTATACTTCATATAATAATTTGAACATCATGTTTGGTGTGTATCTCCTGCCATATCAGTATTTTTTGCTTTTATATATAAATCAGAAATAATCAATACAAAAATTGGATAAGAAAAAAAAAAAAAAAAAAATGATGAAAAAAAAAATCACCCCCCCCCCCCAAATTTGTTTTTAACCCCCCCCCCCCCTTTTAGTTATTACCCCCAAACTCAATCACAGCTTTCCCTTGTGGTATGGTATCTTGCAGTACAATTTCAGAGAGATCCATACACTTAAACACAAGTTATTGTCTGGAAACTAGAAAAATGTTTGTTTTGGCCCCTTTTTGGCCCCTTATTCCTGAATGTTTGGAGCAATTACCCCCAAAATTCAATCCCAGCCTTCCCTTTGTGGTATGGTACCTTGCATTACAATTTAAGAGAGATCCATACACTTTAACACAAGTAATTGTCTGGAAACTAGAAAAATGCTTGTTTTTGGCCCCATTTTGGCCCCTAATTCCTAAACGTTTTGGGCAATTACCCCCAAACTTAATCCCAGCCTTCCCTTTGTGAAATGGAACCTTGTGGTACCAAATGTGTCTTCGGACGACGCAGACGCAGACGACGACGACGACGACGACGACGACGACGACATCATACCAATATACGACGCAAAAATTTGCGGTCGTATAAACACATCGGAAAGATAAAAAAATCCACAGCACACTACATTGAAAAGTAAAGACTGAGCAACACGAACTACTTGTATAAACACATGGTGATCACAAGTTCTCTGGAAGGGGTAGGCAATTACTGACAAACTAGTAGAGAATAGTAACGTTCTGTACAATAAATGATCATAACGAATCTTTATTTGAGCTATTCATACCAATTTGTATGGGATTACAAGTTTTCTTATTTTCCTAGTTTGTAAGCAAGAAAAAAGAGTCTCAAATGCTTTTTCAATCTAGGATGTATAAGAGAGGCGAACGATACAAAAGGGACATTCAATCTCATTAGTCGAAATAAAACTGACAACGCCAGTTTAACGTCTATATGTTTAGAAGTTAGGGAAACAAACCCTGGATGTAAAATGAGTTTCAAGTTAAACTCACCTGATAATTATATCCATAAAGACTTTTATTAATAAAGGTTACATACGCACCGAGGGGTCATTTTTCAATTGCTCTCGAGCTTTTTGATATACTAATACTCAAAAGAATCACTAATAACATAAGTATACAATGAATTATTAGACCATATAACGAAGATGTACTACTGACCATTTGACGGCAATGAGCAACATCAACGGCACGTTGTTAGCTGTAAAAGTTATACAATTACGCGGGAAAACATAACATGAAACATTTTTCACGAAAAAAACAGCCCTGCTTCTACATGTATATATGTTTTGAATATGTCTGTTTGTTTTTATTATAAAATACATAATGTATATTCAAAATTCTACCTACATACTTACCTTCTGTTTCAATCTCTTCGTTTGTGACTTTTGCTTCCTTTAGCTGTACCAGTATGGCGTTTGCAATAGGAATCATCATGGCCGTTGTTGCTGTATTACTAATCCACATGGATAGTAGCCAAGTGGGTAACATCAGACCAAGCATCAGCCTTCAAATATTGTCAAGTGTTTAGTATGGTATCAACAGTGATAAATAATTCATGTTGTCCTCATTATGTACACTAAGTATGTTGTACGTGCTGAATGCATTTCATGAGTTAGTTTTGTGTTCGAGTTTGATTTTCAAATAGTATGGCCTTGAGCTTCACTGAATATGCATTTCAAAATAGACAAAATGTGCATGTGAAGCAATATTTAGGTACCGTTTATAATGCAAGTATTACTAAGATTGAGTTGATACATCGGCTGGTGAAACATTCGTTATCGAGTGTGTTAATTAGCTCAGAACAGCAATGACTAAATGGTTAAATTTAAGGAAACCATTCTAAATAAAGAATTATTTGCCTCGAGAATGTTCTGATTAACCTACGTACTCAACTTGGCTGGCATGCTCATTAACTCTAATCCACACTAAACCTTTCTTTGTCAAGTATGAGAGACTAATTAATTCATCAATTAGACAAAGATGTTAATTGTAGAAAGAAAAACACATTACTGTTTTCGATTGCGAACTATACATGTGGTTAAAATAGTGCAATTAGGACAATAGACAATCGAGAACAAGATTTATTTTAAACATTTAAACGGAATTGAATAGAATTAAATTCTTTATATTCTTTTAGAGGTATTCTGGCAAACATATTACCATGCAAAAATATGAAATAGCTAGTCATATATAAACCCGATTAAATACTATCGACTTCTCATCTCATTCTTTTTAAAATGTCCTATTTTTTGCAAATAACCAACTATCAGTGCAAATTACAGTATTTTTGCATACCATCGTGTCTCCGTTCCAACATACATTAGAATAGCCAATGCCAATCGTTTGTGTATATTCCAATGTTCAATAGCCACGGCAATGATGAGTCCACCAAGAAATAACATAGATGTATCCTAAAACAGAACTCGCACTACATGTTTATTAAGTCATTACACAAATAAACGATTCAAAGGAACACGGCTGAATATTTGTTCTACTATCAAAATGTTCCATTAGAAATAAAAATGTTTTTTATATTAAGTAGAGATAAGAGTAGTAAGTCTATGTTTAAAAATCGTAAATCATTTTGGAGGATATCTGCCAAGAGAACATATAATAACTTTTACAGAATAACACGAGCTAAAACAAAAGTAAAAAAGGCCCTGCCAACTGTGTTAGCATCGTGTGAACCATGACTTATAAGAAATGGCATTATGGGAAAGACTCAGTCAAAAAATTATTTAGGCCAGACTACAATTGTATTTTCTGATCTTAATCTGCGAAAACAATATAAACCAATTCGAACGCTTAAATTAACGGTATCCCTTCAATCGTTCTTCTTCTTCGATGAGCAATCGTTATAAACTTGACTTGATATCCGTCACAATGACAATAGTGCGCTTTGATAAAAAAAGAAGAAATTGATGAATCTTCAGCAATAGGACAGATATTCAATGCTACGAAGTTTGAGCGCAACATCACATTTTTAGCAAAAGCGGTTTTATAAATTTTCAAAAACACTTCAATTCATAGATTTTCGATTTAAAAACATATATGTTAATAACAGTTTAAACATTAAGCTAAAACACAATACTTCGACAAAAATATTCTTATGAGACAAAAGAGTGCCTTGCCTTGTGATATTGGGTATACGTCAAGCATATAGCATAATGAAGATTTCAATGTCCATGTTGACGATTAATGTGTGTTTTTTAATTTTCTTTTACAAAAGCATGACAGATTACACGAGGTACAATAATAATGTGTTTAAATAGTGTTGATCAATTAAGAATTCATAATCTTACGTTGTTAGAAACAAATATTGGTTCTTTTCACACGAAAGGCGCAAAAATGCGGTGGAGTTAAACATATGCATGTTTTGTTGAGATCACAACCCTCCCCTATTCGTCATGTTCGTCTATCCAATGTGAAATTAACAAACACACATCAATACGCACAGTAAAACCCAGTTGAAAAGCAGTCCGAGTCCGATGTTAGAATAGGTAACAGACGGAACTAATCAAAAGGACAATGATGAACATCAATTAGCAAAGAACTACTAGCAGTTACTGACATGACAGCTTTTCAATTTAACTGATTGGAAAATCATGTCTTCATCATGTGAAAATCAAGCACAATCCCTCCCGTAAGGGGTTTAGTATCATACCATTATAACATCCTGTATCATGTCAACAACTTTAGAATAAATGTGTTTATTTACAAAGCGAAGACCATATGAGAGTATGAATATTAGTTCCAAAAAATACAATCTATAATGACCTGACAGCAGTATCGTAACTATATTCCTTTTGAATAAGTCTGTGTAAAGGTTTGGCTAGCTTTTGAGGTGCAAGACAGTTTTGTGCTTTGTTTGGAAAATTACCATAAAAGATGGGATGTGAAATACCTGAACGTATAAGATGTCTGCACGTAGATTTATATTTAAGAATGATGCCATTGTACCGATTGCAAAATTTAGTAAATGTTTTGTGATATCGCAAACACTAGACCAGTGTAAAAACATTTAAGCTTTATAAAAATGTCAGTCGTTAAAATAAAATAAATTGTTACATACACGAGCGAATCTAACAAGTTGAGATATATAAACACCATATGGTGGTGCCAAGGGACCGTCACCATCTAAAAATGAATAATTAACAATAGGGAATTAAAAAAAACCCCATATCTTTCATCGTAAATTTTAATATCAAGCTTCACGTTAAACATATAGATATCACGATCCAGGAAAAGACAGAGACAGTGTTTATTGTTAGTGTTAGCTTTATTTAAAGTCAGTTCAGCAGGATAAATCCCTGTAGTGTACAAACTGACGTCGTCTTTATTGAGAGCCAATATATCATCCAAATATCTAAAAGTGTTATTAATGGTTTGTATCAGATGGTTTTTCGACTGTTTTTAGTCATAAATTGTAAATCGTAACAATACAGAAACAATTCTGCAATCTGTGGTGAACAGTAAGAGTTCCCTTAGCATTCTGATATGTTGACAATAAACCAGATCTCCAAAATGTTATCTAGTAAAAATTCAAGTGCAGATGTCGTATGAAAGCAGGTCCAATTGACATATTTCTTTTGGTTGTTTTAACTTAAAATTGACCCAAAAGAGATTGAACACATATATATATATATATATATATATAAAGAGGGAGAGAGAGAGAAAGAGAGTACCCGACAAAATACATAAACTACAAATTCAGAGGTCAACAAAAAAAAAACACAAAGTTTATCTCGGTAGTGACGTCTGACTTAATTGAAGAATGGGACTGAATTATGATATTTGAGCTTTAGATAAATATTCCCAGGGTATTGAACTTAGCGAGGTTCTCGCTCAGACACAACCTTCCTTATCTTGTATATTATAAGACTATCAACCTACACCACGCGGAGGCACTCTACTGTCTCCACACAGCACTAAAGACAAACTCTGTAAAACAAATTGAGAAGGAAACGGGGAATGTGTCAAAGAGACAAGAACCCGACTAAAGAACAGAAAACAGCCCAGGCCACCAATGGGTCTTCAACTCAGCGAGGAAATCCCGAACCTGGAGATGGTCTTCATCTTACCTCTAAACAATACTATATACTAGTTCAGCTAATTCAAAACTTAGTGGTAAGTTAGTAAAAAAGAACAAATTGATAGGTAGAAAAATATGTTCAAAAAATGTGGAAAAGCTTTTTGCCAAAGATGTCGTAAACTGTTTAGGACGCTTGTATATTGTTGTATTTGATTTCTTCATGTGAATTGTAATGTTAAAATAATTATTTGTTCCCTCTTCAATTCTTTACATGTCATCCATAACATAGTTAGTACTTTTTGAGTTATGAACAGTTACCTACATTGTAACTGCAGAAATAACTTACACTCAAATAATGTGAAGAAACATCTTTTGCACTCCCTAGTCCTACTAATGGTGTCAGAATTATAGGCAATAGTGACGTCACTGCGATAGGCAAAGCTTCGGTGATCCAGTATATTGCCATTATAAACACTATGTAAGCACATTTTGATTCCTGGAATGACAAATGGATATATATATTCACTCTTACAGAATATCCACTAAATTGCATTAAACTTGAAATCTATACAAGTAAAATGATAATGACTATATTCATGATATTTGACGTTCAAAAAAATTGCTACCATTTTTTGGAAAACTTGTAACATTGAATACAGACGAAAGTCGAATAGCGACGCTTTCAACAAGACCTGTTTTTAAATGACATGACTAATATCAAAGTATAATTAATAGAAGTTCATATTGTGAATACTTATATTTGTGTGCAGTATTTCATTAAATCAAGGAAAATGAATCTGTTAGGTGAATTATGTTTGATATAATTGATTGTTAGAAATACTGATATAAGACATTCTCTGACATAGATGTTTAGTCTTTTTTCTTATTTTCGAATTAAGGAGGTCAAAAGTGGCCTCATCATTGCCATATTAGCGGGAGGTTTGGCTAGCAATAAAACCAGGTTCAACACATATTGTTTTCTTCAAATGTCCTGTTTCAAACGAGGAATATGCCAGTTGTCATCAGACAGTCAGTTTCTATGTATGTTGACGTTTACCTTTGTTGTATCTCAGCGTTTTTATCGTTCCGTTGCCTTCTTTTTATATTTGATGTGTTTCCCTCGGTTTCAATTTGCTACTCGAATTTGTTTTTGCTTAATCGAATTATGAATATTGAAAAGCGGTACACTACTGTTACCTTTATTACGCATTATACCTTATTTAGTTGTATTGTGAAACAATGCAAAACAGAAAGAACAGTTTTGTCAAAACAATTGTACTATGAAGAGATTAAATACCATGAATAATAAACTTGATTAAGAACAATCCACATTATAAAATATGCCACAAATAATAGGTGGAATCTTAAAGTCATATGAAACGGTGACTGGTGAACAAAAATGTTAATCCAATTCTTGAACCAATGCATGAATATATCATAATCTTCGTCTTCTGAGCACGATTTTATCATTTTTTACGCATCAATATCGTATAATCGTCAAAAAAAAATTTCACTCGATATGTTTTGATGTGAGTATATGATAGCTAATTAATTGTGTTATGAAGCCGAAGTTTACCGATTGTCCCCTTAGTAAACAATTAACAAAGGAGCATAAGTATTGAGGTAAGCACGTGTATAACATGTACAATAAGATTTTATTGTTTTATTATTTTTTTATAAGTTTATTTTGATGACGACGCGATGTGTATTGCGATCACTGGACAAAGGTCACGCTGAGGTCATTGCATACGGAAAACGTGTCGGCGAATTATTGTCTGGGAAGCAATTTTCAACAATTTAAAGAATATTCTTGAGAAATGAGTATATGTACATACGTTTTATAATAAAAACTAGCCATTTAGTTATAAAAAAAAACATTTGCATCAATTTTTCTTAATTTGAATTTTCATATGACCGTATACAATATTTGTACGACTTTGCCCCCAGCAGAGCTATAGAAAAACAGTACATTAACGGGTGTTACACGGACACTTTTTAGATGATACACGGACACTTTTTAGTTGTTACACGGACACTTTTTAAGAATAGAATCACTCGTACATGATCAGTGAGTTCATAGGCACTTTAAATTTTAATTAGATTTGAACTTTTTGTTTCACCGACATATTTCCTGTCTTTTAAAAAAAAAAAATACGTTGGCATCAATAACTATTTTTTTTCAAACAATTCCAGTATATTACTATTCATATCAGTACACTAAGGGATTGACCATTTAGCTTCAAAAGGGGGGGTTATGTTTTTTTCCTTGAAAAAATATTCGTATCCCCAATTTTATGAGAAAAAAATACATGGTGGTCAGGCAGATTACAAAATAATGTTCTGATTCCTGATTTGCCGAATTCATAAATAATGAATTCAAATATTTGGGAGCAATCGTACGATTTTTATTATTTTTTAAGGAAATGGGGGAATGGCACATCCTGCATTTGTTCAACAAAAAAAAAAGGATCAAGCCTGTTTATTTTAAATTTATTTTAACCTCCCTCCCCCTTTTCCATTTTTACCCAAATACAAATCAAATGTTAGCTTGCTAACCCCTAAAATCTTTTTCATACATTATTTACTTGCGAAGTTGCATTTTAAAAAGTCTCAAATGAGTACGACATTCCTCGTTAATTCACATGGTTCTTTTTTTATAAAATTATTAGATTCTTGAATTTCTTAAGAAAAAAAAACTCTCGGCTGAAGGTAAGCGAAAAAAAAGTTTGTTTAAACTGTAGCTTACATTAACTGGTATATGGCAATTTACGTTTCTAATCTGTTTAATTTTGCTACCTCTTCAAAATGCAATATGTACTACTTCTTTCATGAAACGTCGTACAAGTCAGATACAAAACAAAGGTCGTTAACAAACTGCCGTATAGTTCTTCTGCACTTGTAGTCAGGTCAAGGTCCTCGGCTATCGCCTCGGACCGTCACCTGACTACTCGTGCAGAAAAACTATCCGGCAACGGTTGTTACCGGCCTGTTTCTTTGTCACCTTTGTATTGTATCTAATACTTATAAATAAAACTATTTGGCATTGTATATATGCGGTACTTGTACATTCCTTTGATGAGCTGTAAAATTTATAGGGAACAATGACGTTATCTCGTTGGGCCTTGATTCCCATCTGTTTAAAAAAAGAGTTAAAATTTTTTTTTTAAATTGTCAGTTTATATTAATGAAGGCCTAATGCAAACATTTAAAATAATTGTAATGTATCGAACCTTTCAAATTAATTTACAAAATTATTGGGCACTTTTTTATATGCGGTCTTTGTGTATTTGGATGAGCTGTAAAACCCTGATGGAATCGCATGCGCTCCAAATAAACTCATCATAGATACTTTAGCAAAAGGAGCAGGAAAGGGTACTCTGAGATGGTTAGCGTTAAGTGTTTGTATATATATACTATCCGCTTAAGAGTTCCATCTCATTAAATCATAGTACCGATCCTTATTATTTCGAAATAACAAGCGGTATAGGTAAGATATAAGGTCGATCATTCTGTATTTATGAAATATAATGCATTGCATTTAAGGCCTTATCATTATGCTGTCATGTATAATGATACCAATACATACGCAGGTTATCTTGATATCATATTCTAATCTATACTACATATTTTAAGAAATAAGTGTTGCTATCCATTAAGTTGTCTTCAATTGTTGACATATTCATTCCTCAATTTGTAATGTTTACACACCTACAGATCTAGGTAAACATATTATGTTACACCAGTATTTAACCTGTGTGTGTTTTGATAAATATAAAAGTGTCTGTCCATAAGTGATGGCATCTATTATTCCCCTTTTCCTCAATTTTGTTAAATATTGTCAAAAATAAGAAGATTTATTATATCATTATATTTAGTTTAAAAAAATTGAAATGCATTAAAGATATTTTCTGCTGCGCGAACGCATATATTTTGCGTAATTATATTCATAAAGCTCACAAATTAAGAAATCAATTCAAAAGAACTTTTGTTTGCATGTATGATAACATAAACGGTGCCATTTGTTTCTGAACCAGATGCGCATTTCGACAATCAATGTCTCTTCAGTGATGCTCGAGGTCAAATTATTTTAAAATCCAAAGCTTATTGAAAAGATGAAGAGCTTTAAACCAAAAAGACAAAAAGTGGACTTGCAATAAACCCGTGGGTAATCGAAAGACAAAACAGCTATCCAAAAAACACTTCAGAAAAGGAGGTTTAAACAGTAACAACACGAATCCAAATTAAACCTGGAAGAACTCAATATAGGAGCTTCCGCTACAATAATGACATCAATCGTGTTGCAATAGGTATTTAAAATGCTACACATGATAGTCGATTAAGCGAAGATCAAATTTGTTTTGTAAAGTAAAATATAAGGTGTCTTCAGATCCTTGTAAGTAAAGCTTGAACTCATGATCTGTATCCTAACGGGATTTGTAGAAGACCTCCTAAAATGATTTTACAGTTTAACGCTTCCTGTGTGCTTTTATAAAATTAGCTCAAGAATGTTTAAAGCCAAATATTTCATAGCCAATGATGTTAATGAACCGAAACACGTCAAGAACTTGTTACTAAATGAACCGTATTTTTAATAGCCAACGTTATCTCGAGTCAATTTTGTTTGAGGGAGTTGCAACCTGGGTTTTTAAATGTTTTATAAATAAATGAACTGGAAATTAAAAAAAGTGTTATTTAAAATCATTTCAGTACTACAGTTCTCACTAATAACCTATTGGTACCTTCAGTAAACCATCAGCGGTATCGGCCCATAGCTGAAATATCATTAAGATAGCATACTACAAATTGTATTGTTCGAAGAGCTTTCTAGATTCTCCTTCTTCAGAAACACAGTCTGATATTGTAAAGGATGTAAAGTAACAAAACAAATCGAGATAAATGACAATCCTTTTTGAAGTCAACATTGGCTGATGAAGTCGGAACCTCAGAAAACGAATATCCTTTATCATGTTCTTTTTTTTTTTACTGTAAGATAATGAATCAGTGTTGGCGATAAGGTTTCATACCATAGAAAATTGGTAGACATTTCTCGTTTGCGAAAGCATCGAATCGATAAACTAAATATAGATCAATCATATTACAACGCGTCTTTTCCAATAGGGACACATATCGTGTAGCCATTTTGTACCTACTACTAACGATGGACGTGAGTGGGGTTGTAAATCATTGTTTATTATAATAAATATGCATAATGCTGGCAACTCTCATTAGTAATGTTATTACTGCTTCAAGAGTGACGTTATTTATGTTACCACATTTTTTATGAGACATTCGACAGTCGGTATAAAGTTACGCAAATTACAAAATATATATAGTTGATACTCTTTACCCCTTTAAGCCAACTTTGATCACCTGTTTTCTTTTTAATATCGACAGCAGACTTATTGAAAATGAAAAACAAAATTATATAGTGATTGAGTGATTGACTATCAATAACAATACAACAAATAACGAGTTTTGAAAGATAATGATAAATTAGATTTTTACATTGTTTTTATTTCTCCTAAAAAAAACAGAAAAGAATTATTATGAAAATATATAGATATAAAAATAATTACCTGTGTTCCGACAACTAACGGTAACGGTAGCAAAAAGACTGGCGTCAAAACAACAACAAGTATATTAAATATACGTGAAATATCCTTAGAAATCTTCATGTTATATTATATTGCATGTAGCCGTACATAAAGAGGGGCAGTAGATAAGGAAAGATCAACGTAACACGTAAATTATGGCAGTTCTTTTGTGTATTTACAAGATAACAACATTACGGATCCTTTAAAGTAAATTACTCGGGTTATAGATTCAAAAGTTTGTATCACATAAAAGAAATAACCTTGATACAAAATAGAACCAGTCTACAAAATAAATAGATCTGAAAAAAGAATAAAATCACATTCAGACAAATTCTAACTCGAATAGCTCCTATGTCACAAATATGTATCAGAGATGATAAAAGTGTATATGTAGTAAAAAGGGTATATGTAAGTGCAAATGATCTCTGGTCTTTTTTTGTGATTCGTGTTGATCAGTCTTTAGTTTTCAACATGATATTTGTACATGTTTACTGTGTGTCGATTTTTTTTTTCTTGACATGGCATATTCGGCTAATGGGTTTGAATAACCCTTTCGTATCTTACGCTTCTCTGTTAATGTACTGAATGGTATTGTTCTTATTACTGTTCATCCCGTATTTAGTGGTTTATCCGTTTCTCAGATGACAATGAATATGTTCCAATTGTCGTTTTTTTCACCCATCCTTCCTTTTCACCGAATGTCACCTACAGAATAAAACTTATCACCGGGTTTGAACTAATATGAACAACACGACGGGTGCCACAAGTGGAGCAGGATCTGCTTACCCTTCTGGATCACCTGAGATCACCCCCTTCCCCTCCCCCACTTCCTAGTTTTTGGTGGTGTTCGTGTTGCTCCGTCTTTAGTTTTCTATGTTTATGTGTGTACTGGTGTTTGTTTGTCTTTTTCATTTTAGCCATGGCGTTTTCAGTTAAGTTTAGCCTTGTGTCCTTGGTATCATTTGACTCTCTCTTATACAACTCATTAGACTATCTATGCATACGGAAGAAAAACCTTAGTTTTTCAAAGAATTCAACATGTTATAAACAGTCAACATTTTAATCATATTTCATATCACCATAACAATCCTGACTACTGAGTTGGTAATACTCTTGGGGATGATGCGTCCACAGGCAAATGTATCGGCCCACTAGTTCGAGGTTCATATACATTGTCCTATTACTGATTATACATACGACAAATATTGGAGAAATAAAGAAAGACTTGTGAATAAATTATCAAACAAATATTTGTGTAAACTTAAAAGTACATAGGAGTTTGATATTCCGTTGTGAAAGAATTTGGTCGTTTGTATACAAACATGTCAAACAGCGTTTAATAATGTTTACTTGGCACTTCAACGACAATGTTAGATAATTTCTTATTAAGCCTTGTATTTAAGTGGTTTATCTTAACCTTTGCCAGATATAATTTAAGACACCACTTTATGTAATCCTCATCTTATGTAATGCATTGTTTTGCTGTTGTCTGTTTTATAATGACCATCATTGATCAGATAAAAAAAAACCAAAATGGATTTTCCTTAATCTAAAACTATATTGTTTAACATTTAACCTTCACGACCAATTAGTGGTCATTGAAAGGGGAAACGTTTTGAACCTTTATTTTTAGAGAAAAAAAAACGAGAATTTTGACTGTTTCGATAATAATTTTAAACTTGATATTCTACAAATGTACATACACATCATATCAATATTTTACTTTCATTTATGTTCAAGGTAGTAGCTTGCAATGCAACTCTCTTGGTAAATCTCGACTTAAAACAATTTTTGACTGTTTTTCTATGCCCTTTTGAAAGCAAGTATTTCAGAAGAATCATAACTTTTGTAAACGCATCAATGGCCATCTGAATATTTTTCAACGACCAAGTTCGCATTCAAAACAAAACTATAAGTAAAAAAGCAACCAAAAATTAATAGCATTAGTAACGAACTGACATTCTGAGGTATATAACACGATCAATTAATGATGTTTAATCACGAAAATAACACCAAAGGCATCCTCATTTCCTTTCATGGAACTCAAATAGAACAAACATAAATGTGATCACTTGTATCTCATCTTTAAGGTAGTTAACTGTTACTTGTTTGTGTATTATGAGTAACACTGGTCATTGAAAGTGAAATTGTTCACCCTTTCAGAAATCATTCATCCGGTTCAAAAGTTTAAAATGTAAACAAGAGGCTCTCAAGAGTCTGAATCGCTCACCTTTAATTTTTTGCTTAAATTTTTCATCAATGATAATTTTTGCTTTTCAATATATATTAATGCGTGGCTTAAAAAATGCCATTTAAATGTTCTATGTATCTGTCATATTTTCTTCAAATGAAAAAAAAAATGCATTTTACCCTTATGTTCCATTTTAGTCATAGTGGCTTTGTTTCTTGACGTACAAGAAAATAACATACAAAATTCATACTAGATACTCTAAAACTCATTCATCCCAAGTTTGACAGAAATTGATTCAGCAGTTTCAAAGGAAAAGATTTTTTAAAGTAAGCAAACTATATGAACAAATTGTGAAACATTTTCTTTAAAGGGCAATAACTACTCAAGGGGTCAATTGACAATTTTGGTCATATAAAACTTATTTGTAGATTTTACTTTGCAGAACATTTTTGCTCTTTACAGTTTATCTTTACATATAATATTCAAGATAATTGAAAACTGCAAAATTTCCTTAAAATCATCAATTCAGGGGCAATAACCTAAAAATCAGATACTCGATTTGACTGATAGTTTTAGGGCAGGTAGAACTTGACCTAATGAATACTTTAACTTCTTGTCTGATTTGCTTTAAAAATTTTAGTTTTTGAGATATAAGTCAAAAACTGCATTTTACTCTATGTTCTATTTTTAGCCATGGCGGTCATGTTTTCTGAAGAAACAGAAAATAAAACACAGACTTTATTCACCTTAAGTTTGGTTTAATTTGGTTCAGTTGTTTCAGAGGAAAAGATTTTTTAAAGTTAGAACACATGATAAGCAAATTGTGTTAAATTGTTTTTAAAGGGTAATTACTCCTTAAGGGGTCAATTGACAATTTTGGTCACTGAACTTATTTGTAGATCTTACAGCGCAGAACATTTTTGCAGTTTACAGTTTACCTTTATCTATAATAATATTCAAGATAATAACCATAAACTTCAACATTTCCTTAAAATTTCCAATTTAGTGGCAGCAACCCAACAATGGGTTGTTAGATTCATTGTTAAATTTCAGGGCTCATAGAACTTGACCTAATGGACATTGTTATCCCATGTCAGATTTGCTCTAAATGGGTAAGTTTTTGAAATATAAGCCAAAAACTGCATTTTACTCCTGTGTTCTATTTTTAGCCATGGCGGCCATATTTTTTGACGAAACAGAAAATAAAACACAAACTTTATTCTAGATACCCTAATGATCATTCAGCTCAACTTTGGTTGGAATTAGTTCAGAAGTTTCAGAGGAGAAGATCTTTGAAAAAGTTTAAACCGGTCGGACGACGGACAACGTCGGACGCCAAGTGATGGCAAAAGCTCACATTTCCTTTGGAAAGATGAGCTACAAATGCGACATTATTTTATTTTTTTTTTACTCAGAAGACAGACTGCGCATATAAAGCATCATTTCCAAACTTTCCGATAGTCAGACGATTTTTGTACACGTTTACATTTCTCAAAAGTACCGAACTCCAAGGTAAATTAAACTAGAGGCTCTAAAGAGCCAGTGTCGCCCACCTTGGTCTATATGCAAATTCAACAAAAGAACTCTTCAACATTGTAGACAAGAATAGAATTCATGACAAAAATCTGTTTTGTTGATCTTATATTCCTAATCATTTAGCCTGAGTAGTTACTTTCTATCTTCTTTAGTTTTGGCTCAAAACACAAAAGAAGATAACAAAAATATCCGCATTTAAGGGCAATCACTCCTACAAAGAGTCACAATCTACTTTAACTATATAGGCAAAAATTTACTTTTTAGAAGATCTTGACTTGCTAATCATTTTTGCAATTCAAACATGTTAAAGTGTATCTTTATCTATGATAATATTCTATCATATATGATAAAACGCAAAAAAAGGTGAAAATCGTCTTTAAAGGGCAATAACTCCAATAAGGAGTCGTCTGGCCATTCCCTCAATATTATCTTCACTGTAGATTTTGTTTTGCTGATCTTTTTTGCCTGGCTAAGTTTCTATCTGTCTATTATGATTTTAAGATATAAGGCAAAAACGCAAAAAACAGTCAAAATCTTCATCAAAGGGCAATTACTCTAATAAAGAGTCGATTGTTGATTTCGACTATGTTGACCTATTTGTAGAAATTGTCTTGCTGATCATCTTAACTTTTCTCTGTATCTATTATAGTTTTCAAGATATTAGGCAAAATGAAAATAAGGTAAAATTTGTCATCTAAGGGCAATAAATCCTATAAAAAGTCATCTGACAGTTTTGACATGTATGGACAATTGGTAGAGCTCAACATTCTGAACATTTTTGCACTTGTCAGTTTTTCTCTCTTTACAATGATTTTCAAAATAATAGACAAAACTTGCATTTTACCCACTATGTTCTATTTTCCCATATTGGCCATGTCGGTTGATAGGAAGGGTCATCGGACACATTTAACAAAAAATACCTAAATGATGAGTGTGGCCAAGTCAGGTTGAATTTGTATCTGTAGTTTCAGAGGAGAAGCTATTGTAAAATTTAACGGACGACGGCGGACGACGGACGAAGAACGACAACGACGGACGACGGACGACAAACGACGACGACGGACGACGGACGACAAATGCCAAGTAATGAGAAAAGCTCACTCTGCCCATTGGGCCAGGTGAGCTAAAAAGGTTAATAAAAAAAAACTTTCAAAATCAAACGTCCTCAACCAGCAAGACAAGTGAAAAACAACCAGTCATATTCCTGATTTAGAACAGGCATTTTCTGAAGAAAATGGTGGATTCAACCTGGTGTTATAGCTAGCTAAACTTCAACTAGTATGACAGTTATTTATAATTCCGTTATATTGACAAAATTGGGTGAGCAACCCAAACAGACATAATATGTTAATGTGACAATAATTAAGATCCAGCAGCCAACACTATGTAAACATACAACCAGACATGATAGAATCACAACACAACTGACTAAAAATTCAAAAAATATATTAGTTAATCTAACAAAGACGCCAACAAAAACGTTGCTGTAGTTGGTAGTAAATGTGACAAAGCCGCCTACAAACACATGTTTTGTAGTTTATGATAGATCGACAAATACGCCGAAAAGAAAGTTTGTGTAGATGATAGTACATACCGTACACACGTTCTCGATAAAGTACAAACTAAGTAAAATATAAAACAATGAAAACAAATACCACTCCTCAGATGTGTTGCTCATTGATTTATTCAATGAGGCCATGGACGACATATGGTTTTCCAAGATCTCATCTGTATTAAAAGTAACATTTTGGTCGTGGGATTACAAAGTGCAACGAAAGTGAGCTTACACTGGCTCCTTTCGAAATACCAATGTATTTATGGTACAGGGTTTCACTCATGTATTAGGACCAAACTGAATGGTTATAACCATATGTCGAAAAAGTTAAATGATTTGAAAACTAAGCCGAAGTGGTCTCATAACTTTACAAAATGAAGTGTTGTTACTTTTTATCTTGAACATTTGAAAGATATATATATCTTTATTTCTCAACAAACCAAATTACATTGGTATAGAGATACACAAAATAAATATTACATAATGTATATGTACAGACATACAAAATTTATACGAAAGCAAGAGAGAGGCAAATATCATAAATTACAGTATACATATTAAACTAAATAATATCAAGTACATGAGTTACCCAGGAGAGCCTACAGGCATATTGACTAGTCTTATAAATTTTTCACAAGTTGTTTAGATCAGAAACATTTTTACTATTCATCAGTTCACTTAATTTCAATGAAATTGGTTGAGTTGTATAATCTTTTCCTCAATAACTGTTTACGACTATCATTAAATACAGAGCATATAAAAATATAATGAAATTCATCTCCGATATCGCCAGAGTTACAAAGTAAGCATTTTTGTTTTTTCTCTTGCAACATTTTGCCATCTACCAGTCTCAATATGAAATCTATGATTTCCTGTTCTCAATCTACATAATGTAATAATATTTCTATCATCTAAATTTTTTAAAATAATATTCAAATTCAGTTTTCTTTATACATACGATAGTTTAAAGCTTTTGGCGATTCTAGCACGTCAGTGTGCCATTTCTGTTTAAATTGATCAACAAGATTTTGTTTAACAATAGTATAGAGCCATGTATCACCTACACACTACTAGGTATCCCACACAAATGACAAACCAGGTTCATCAAGAATGGATTTAACATTTTTAATCAAGTAATATCATTTTTATATTTATACAACGAGTACTTGTATAGAATTGCAGGACGTTTTTCTTGTTTTCCAGACAATAATTTTGTCCAGTAGCTAATTATGCGGAGTTTTACATCGATTTCCAAAGGATATCTGCCCAATTCTTCATATAACATAATATTAGGTGTAGAATTTTTAACTTAAGTAAAAGTTTGAGGAATTCCATATGAACCCTTTCTATAACCTAATTATTACCAAAACCCCAGACTTCACTACCATGAATTAAAACAGGTTTAACAATCTTATCAAATAATTCAATTTGACACTCAATATAAAGATTGTGCAATCTTCCTTTTTCATAACGTCGTACATAGCACATAATGCTTTTTTTTTGCTTGTGCTTTTTTTGCCTTTAAAAAATTTCCTGTTCTACTTAATAAGACACCTAGATAAGTAAACTCATCAACAATTTCTAGTAAAATATCGTTTTAATTAAACTTAACATTATTAGGTAGTCTACCTTTAGAGAAAATTACAATTTTATTTTTTTGTACATTCACTTTCAATTTCAACAATTCACAGTATTCAGATAAAGTATCCAGTTGCTTTTGTAAGTCAAATTGCTACTCTGATAACAAAACTGTATCATCTGCATATAATATAACAAAAAGTTTAAGATCACAATCAAGTTCAGTTGTTAATTCATCTAATAGAGTTTCCAAACCATCTACGTTCTTGTCTCTTAGAAAATTCCTCTTAATCATTAACATATAAAGAAAAAAGTATAGGAGATTGATTCCCCCTTGCCTAACACCAACATTGCATGGGAAAAATCTGAAAATTCATTTCTATAAAAAATTCTACATTTTACATTGTTATACATATTTGTAATAGTAGTATACATTTTACCATTCACCGAGTATCTAATCAATTTTGACCAAAGTTCTGCATGCCAAACAGTGTCAAAGGCCTTTGTAAAATCAATAAAGGCACAATACAGTTTTTTTCTCTTTTTATTTTTTAACAGTTCAAATAATGAATGAAGTACAAAAATGCTATCGGTAGTGAAATAACTTTATCTAAATCCAAACTGGTCCGGGTACACAGTTATCGTCCTTTGATTTTCGTTGTCCATGAATATAGTCCCTAGTGTGGACAGTGTGTTACTTGTCGATTTTTTTTATACCCCTTCCAAATTTATTTCTCCATGTTTTATGACTCAAATAGTAAGTAGGGGGGTGAAATGACACTGTAAAAAAATTTGGGTCATGAATTTTAAAGTAAAGTAGTGATTTGGTCCAGCTGAAAAAGGTTAAAAATTAGCACTTCGGAAGCTGTCAAAAGATTTGAAGACCCCCTTAACATGAAATTGTCCATATTTTGAGTTAGAGCCGATGAAGTTTTCTATAATTTTGATATAATTTGTCCCAAAAGTAGTACAACACACTGTAAAAATATTATTGGGAAAGCGCAGGTGGGATTTTTTTAATTTTCATTTATTGTCTAAAAGAAATGCACTACGAAATAACTGTGTACTCGGACCTAAGAGGTGAAATCAGGAAATATAGAATCTGTACTTTGGCAACTTCCCTGAATGATTTGATGGTGTCAATTCATCAAATAGCATAAAACTAAAGGATTTAAACTTTTATTTGATAGAATTTCTGCAAAAATGACCAATTTTGGCATTTTATGGTCAAAATAAGCATTTCATAGCTTTTTCAATTTTGATGCATAAGTGGCATTCTGACTTTCTATCTGACAGGTTTTTATGTGTCAATATTTGTGTTTCTATGCTTCAATCCAGTTGTATTACTCATTTGTGAACTCTGAATCTACAGAAAAGAAGATTATCTCGGACAATATGTGCAAAATGTGTTGTATATATGATCCTCGTCTAACGCCCTGTTTGGATCAAGTTAAATGTGAGGAGCTTGGAACATAAAAGTTGAAGTCCATTATAAAGACCTCACTAAATTTGTATAAAAAGCACTTAACAATGTCTTTTGTACCTGTTTTATGTCACATAATATCTTTCTTTTCTTCTGTAGGATAGCAAGTGGTTCAAATATAAGCCTGTTGAGACTAAAATTGCATGCATGTTTTTCACTAAAAAGTGAAAAATCTTTGTGTCAGGCCATACTGTCTGCAAAAAAAGTTGAATGCAAGAGTCTTTTTGTGCTCAGATTTATTGTATCATGTCACCTGAGTGTAGAAATGATAGAAAAGACACAAAATTTTATTTCCTATAGCTTCAATATGCATTTTTAAATGTAAATATGTGATACGGCCTAAATTGACCCTAAATTATTTTCAGTCTTACTTGGCCTAAGACCCTTTTAAACTAATGTGATATGTTATTTGTAAGTTTTCTTTCCATTTAAAGTACATTAAATACATATGTAAGGATTATTTATAACCAAAAAGCTTTACAAATTTAAAATTGCTGGAAAATATTACATCTTCATGTAAGGCCCCCCTTCATTGGAAAACCTCCATTTTTAGCCACAGGCTCATATAAATTTGACTTTTTAATAATTATGATAAGTCTGATAAATCAAATGAGTACTCTATTGCTTTTAATACATAATATATTATATATTAAGGCATTTCAAAAGTATTTTTTGGCAATATTTTAATTTTTTAAGCCCCAAATGTTGATAGTTGAAAATTTTCAATTTTAACGTCTAAATTTAACACGCAAAGTTGAATATAGAATTAGTCATATTGTCTATAATATAAATCCTATTGCCATGAAACTTTGTAAGCAGTCTTATAATTTAATAAGCTTTGGTCATACCAAGTTTCATTAAGATTGGTCAACTTTTTCTACCCTATTAGGTCCGGGTACACAGTTATCGTCCTTTGATTTTCGTTGTCCATGAATATAGTCCCTAGTGTGGACAGTGTGTTACTTGTCGATTTTTTTTATACCCCTTCCAAATTTATTTCTCCATGTTTTATGACTCAAATAGTAAGTAGGGGGGTGAAATGACACTGTAAAAAAATTTGGGTCATGAATTTTAAAGTAAAGTAGTGATTTGGTCCAGCTGAAAAAGGTTAAAAATTAGCACTTCGGAAGCTGTCAAAAGATTTGAAGACCCCCTTAACATGAAATTGTCCATATTTTGAGTTAGAGCCGATGAAGTTTTCTATAATTTTGATATAATTTGTCCCAAAAGTAGTACAACACACTGTAAAAATATTATTGGGAAAGCGCAGGTGGGATTTTTTTAATTTTCATTTATTGTCTAAAAGAAATGCACTACGAAATAACTGTGTACTCGGACCTAAGAGGTGAAATCAGGAAATATAGAATCTGTACTTTGGCAACTTCCCTGAATGATTTGATGGTGTCAATTCATCAAATAGCATAAAACTAAAGGATTTAAACTTTTATTTGATAGAATTTCTGCAAAAATGACCAATTTTGGCATTTTATGGTCAAAATAAGCATTTCATAGCTTTTTCAATTTTGATGCATAAGTGGCATTCTGACTTTCTATCTGACAGGTTTTTATGTGTCAATATTTGTGTTTCTATGCTTCAATCCAGTTGTATTACTCATTTGTGAACTCTGAATCTACAGAAAAGAAGATTATCTCGGACAATATGTGCAAAATGTGTTGTATATATGATCCTCGTCTAACGCCCTGTTTGGATCAAGTTAAATGTGAGGAGCTTGGAACATAAAAGTTGAAGTCCATTATAAAGACCTCACTAAATTTGTATAAAAAGCACTTAACAATGTCTTTTGTACCTGTTTTATGTCACATAATATCTTTCTTTTCTTCTGTAGGATAGCAAGTGGTTCAAATATAAGCCTGTTGAGACTAAAATTGCATGCATGTTTTTCACTAAAAAGTGAAAAATCTTTGTGTCAGGCCATACTGTCTGCAAAAAAAGTTGAATGCAAGAGTCTTTTTGTGCTCAGATTTATTGTATCATGTCACCTGAGTGTAGAAATGATAGAAAAGACACAAAATTTTATTTCCTATAGCTTCAATATGCATTTTTAAATGTAAATATGTGATACGGCCTAAATTGACCCTAAATTATTTTCAGTCTTACTTGGCCTAAGACCCTTTTAAACTAATGTGATATGTTATTTGTAAGTTTTCTTTCCATTTAAAGTACATTAAATACATATGTAAGGATTATTTATAACCAAAAAGCTTTACAAATTTAAAATTGCTGGAAAATATTACATCTTCATGTAAGGCCCCCCTTCATTGGAAAACCTCCATTTTTAGCCACAGGCTCATATAAATTTGACTTTTTAATAATTATGATAAGTCTGATAAATCAAATGAGTACTCTATTGCTTTTAATACATAATATATTATATATTAAGGCATTTCAAAAGTATTTTTTGGCAATATTTTAATTTTTTAAGCCCCAAATGTTGATAGTTGAAAATTTTCAATTTTAACGTCTAAATTTAACACGCAAAGTTGAATATAGAATTAGTCATATTGTCTATAATATAAATCCTATTGCCATGAAACTTTGTAAGCAGTCTTATAATTTAATAAGCTTTGGTCATACCAAGTTTCATTAAGATTGGTCAACTTTTTCTACCCTATTAGGTCCGGGTACACAGTTATCGTCCTTTGATTTTCGTTGTCCATGAATATAGTCCCTAGTGTGGACAGTGTGTTACTTGTCGATTTTTTTTATACCCCTTCCAAATTTATTTCTCCATGTTTTATGACTCAAATAGTAAGTAGGGGGGTGAAATGACACTGTAAAAAAATTTGGGTCATGAATTTTAAAGTAAAGTAGTGATTTGGTCCAGCTGAAAAAGGTTAAAAATTAGCACTTCGGAAGCTGTCAAAAGATTTGAAGACCCCCTTAACATGAAATTGTCCATATTTTGAGTTAGAGCCGATGAAGTTTTCTATAATTTTGATATAATTTGTCCCAAAAGTAGTACAACACACTGTAAAAATATTATTGGGAAAGCGCAGGTGGGATTTTTTTAATTTTCATTTATTGTCTAAAAGAAATGCACTACGAAATAACTGTGTACTCGGACCTAAGAGGTGAAATCAGGAAATATAGAATCTGTACTTTGGCAACTTCCCTGAATGATTTGATGGTGTCAATTCATCAAATAGCATAAAACTAAAGGATTTAAACTTTTATTTGATAGAATTTCTGCAAAAATGACCAATTTTGGCATTTTATGGTCAAAATAAGCATTTCATAGCTTTTTCAATTTTGATGCATAAGTGGCATTCTGACTTTCTATCTGACAGGTTTTTATGTGTCAATATTTGTGTTTCTATGCTTCAATCCAGTTGTATTACTCATTTGTGAACTCTGAATCTACAGAAAAGAAGATTATCTCGGACAATATGTGCAAAATGTGTTGTATATATGATCCTCGTCTAACGCCCTGTTTGGATCAAGTTAAATGTGAGGAGCTTGGAACATAAAAGTTGAAGTCCATTATAAAGACCTCACTAAATTTGTATAAAAAGCACTTAACAATGTCTTTTGTACCTGTTTTATGTCACATAATATCTTTCTTTTCTTCTGTAGGATAGCAAGTGGTTCAAATATAAGCCTGTTGAGACTAAAATTGCATGCATGTTTTTCACTAAAAAGTGAAAAATCTTTGTGTCAGGCCATACTGTCTGCAAAAAAAGTTGAATGCAAGAGTCTTTTTGTGCTCAGATTTATTGTATCATGTCACCTGAGTGTAGAAATGATAGAAAAGACACAAAATTTTATTTCCTATAGCTTCAATATGCATTTTTAAATGTAAATATGTGATACGGCCTAAATTGACCCTAAATTATTTTCAGTCTTACTTGGCCTAAGACCCTTTTAAACTAATGTGATATGTTATTTGTAAGTTTTCTTTCCATTTAAAGTACATTAAATACATATGTAAGGATTATTTATAACCAAAAAGCTTTACAAATTTAAAATTGCTGGAAAATATTACATCTTCATGTAAGGCCCCCCTTCATTGGAAAACCTCCATTTTTAGCCACAGGCTCATATAAATTTGACTTTTTAATAATTATGATAAGTCTGATAAATCAAATGAGTACTCTATTGCTTTTAATACATAATATATTATATATTAAGGCATTTCAAAAGTATTTTTTGGCAATATTTTAATTTTTTAAGCCCCAAATGTTGATAGTTGAAAATTTTCAATTTTAACGTCTAAATTTAACACGCAAAGTTGAATATAGAATTAGTCATATTGTCTATAATATAAATCCTATTGCCATGAAACTTTGTAAGCAGTCTTATAATTTAATAAGCTTTGGTCATACCAAGTTTCATTAAGATTGGTCAACTTTTTCTACCCTATTAGGTCCGGGTACACAGTTATCGTCCTTTGATTTTCGTTGTCCATGAATATAGTCCCTAGTGTGGACAGTGTGTTACTTGTCGATTTTTTTTATACCCCTTCCAAATTTATTTCTCCATGTTTTATGACTCAAATAGTAAGTAGGGGGGTGAAATGACACTGTAAAAAAATTTGGGTCATGAATTTTAAAGTAAAGTAGTGATTTGGTCCAGCTGAAAAAGGTTAAAAATTAGCACTTCGGAAGCTGTCAAAAGATTTGAAGACCCCCTTAACATGAAATTGTCCATATTTTGAGTTAGAGCCGATGAAGTTTTCTATAATTTTGATATAATTTGTCCCAAAAGTAGTACAACACACTGTAAAAATATTATTGGGAAAGCGCAGGTGGGATTTTTTTAATTTTCATTTATTGTCTAAAAGAAATGCACTACGAAATAACTGTGTACTCGGACCTAAGAGGTGAAATCAGGAAATATAGAATCTGTACTTTGGCAACTTCCCTGAATGATTTGATGGTGTCAATTCATCAAATAGCATAAAACTAAAGGATTTAAACTTTTATTTGATAGAATTTCTGCAAAAATGACCAATTTTGGCATTTTATGGTCAAAATAAGCATTTCATAGCTTTTTCAATTTTGATGCATAAGTGGCATTCTGACTTTCTATCTGACAGGTTTTTATGTGTCAATATTTGTGTTTCTATGCTTCAATCCAGTTGTATTACTCATTTGTGAACTCTGAATCTACAGAAAAGAAGATTATCTCGGACAATATGTGCAAAATGTGTTGTATATATGATCCTCGTCTAACGCCCTGTTTGGATCAAGTTAAATGTGAGGAGCTTGGAACATAAAAGTTGAAGTCCATTATAAAGACCTCACTAAATTTGTATAAAAAGCACTTAACAATGTCTTTTGTACCTGTTTTATGTCACATAATATCTTTCTTTTCTTCTGTAGGATAGCAAGTGGTTCAAATATAAGCCTGTTGAGACTAAAATTGCATGCATGTTTTTCACTAAAAAGTGAAAAATCTTTGTGTCAGGCCATACTGTCTGCAAAAAAAGTTGAATGCAAGAGTCTTTTTGTGCTCAGATTTATTGTATCATGTCACCTGAGTGTAGAAATGATAGAAAAGACACAAAATTTTATTTCCTATAGCTTCAATATGCATTTTTAAATGTAAATATGTGATACGGCCTAAATTGACCCTAAATTATTTTCAGTCTTACTTGGCCTAAGACCCTTTTAAACTAATGTGATATGTTATTTGTAAGTTTTCTTTCCATTTAAAGTACATTAAATACATATGTAAGGATTATTTATAACCAAAAAGCTTTACAAATTTAAAATTGCTGGAAAATATTACATCTTCATGTAAGGCCCCCCTTCATTGGAAAACCTCCATTTTTAGCCACAGGCTCATATAAATTTGACTTTTTAATAATTATGATAAGTCTGATAAATCAAATGAGTACTCTATTGCTTTTAATACATAATATATTATATATTAAGGCATTTCAAAAGTATTTTTTGGCAATATTTTAATTTTTTAAGCCCCAAATGTTGATAGTTGAAAATTTTCAATTTTAACGTCTAAATTTAACACGCAAAGTTGAATATAGAATTAGTCATATTGTCTATAATATAAATCCTATTGCCATGAAACTTTGTAAGCAGTCTTATAATTTAATAAGCTTTGGTCATACCAAGTTTCATTAAGATTGGTCAACTTTTTCTACCCTATTAGGTCCGGGTACACAGTTATCGTCCTTTGATTTTCGTTGTCCATGAATATAGTCCCTAGTGTGGACAGTGTGTTACTTGTCGATTTTTTTTATACCCCTTCCAAATTTATTTCTCCATGTTTTATGACTCAAATAGTAAGTAGGGGGGTGAAATGACACTGTAAAAAAATTTGGGTCATGAATTTTAAAGTAAAGTAGTGATTTGGTCCAGCTGAAAAAGGTTAAAAATTAGCACTTCGGAAGCTGTCAAAAGATTTGAAGACCCCCTTAACATGAAATTGTCCATATTTTGAGTTAGAGCCGATGAAGTTTTCTATAATTTTGATATAATTTGTCCCAAAAGTAGTACAACACACTGTAAAAATATTATTGGGAAAGCGCAGGTGGGATTTTTTTAATTTTCATTTATTGTCTAAAAGAAATGCACTACGAAATAACTGTGTACTCGGACCTAAGAGGTGAAATCAGGAAATATAGAATCTGTACTTTGGCAACTTCCCTGAATGATTTGATGGTGTCAATTCATCAAATAGCATAAAACTAAAGGATTTAAACTTTTATTTGATAGAATTTCTGCAAAAATGACCAATTTTGGCATTTTATGGTCAAAATAAGCATTTCATAGCTTTTTCAATTTTGATGCATAAGTGGCATTCTGACTTTCTATCTGACAGGTTTTTATGTGTCAATATTTGTGTTTCTATGCTTCAATCCAGTTGTATTACTCATTTGTGAACTCTGAATCTACAGAAAAGAAGATTATCTCGGACAATATGTGCAAAATGTGTTGTATATATGATCCTCGTCTAACGCCCTGTTTGGATCAAGTTAAATGTGAGGAGCTTGGAACATAAAAGTTGAAGTCCATTATAAAGACCTCACTAAATTTGTATAAAAAGCACTTAACAATGTCTTTTGTACCTGTTTTATGTCACATAATATCTTTCTTTTCTTCTGTAGGATAGCAAGTGGTTCAAATATAAGCCTGTTGAGACTAAAATTGCATGCATGTTTTTCACTAAAAAGTGAAAAATCTTTGTGTCAGGCCATACTGTCTGCAAAAAAAGTTGAATGCAAGAGTCTTTTTGTGCTCAGATTTATTGTATCATGTCACCTGAGTGTAGAAATGATAGAAAAGACACAAAATTTTATTTCCTATAGCTTCAATATGCATTTTTAAATGTAAATATGTGATACGGCCTAAATTGACCCTAAATTATTTTCAGTCTTACTTGGCCTAAGACCCTTTTAAACTAATGTGATATGTTATTTGTAAGTTTTCTTTCCATTTAAAGTACATTAAATACATATGTAAGGATTATTTATAACCAAAAAGCTTTACAAATTTAAAATTGCTGGAAAATATTACATCTTCATGTAAGGCCCCCCTTCATTGGAAAACCTCCATTTTTAGCCACAGGCTCATATAAATTTGACTTTTTAATAATTATGATAAGTCTGATAAATCAAATGAGTACTCTATTGCTTTTAATACATAATATATTATATATTAAGGCATTTCAAAAGTATTTTTTGGCAATATTTTAATTTTTTAAGCCCCAAATGTTGATAGTTGAAAATTTTCAATTTTAACGTCTAAATTTAACACGCAAAGTTGAATATAGAATTAGTCATATTGTCTATAATATAAATCCTATTGCCATGAAACTTTGTAAGCAGTCTTATAATTTAATAAGCTTTGGTCATACCAAGTTTCATTAAGATTGGTCAACTTTTTCTACCCTATTAGGTCCGGGTACACAGTTATCGTCCTTTGATTTTCGTTGTCCATGAATATAGTCCCTAGTGTGGACAGTGTGTTACTTGTCGATTTTTTTTATACCCCTTCCAAATTTATTTCTCCATGTTTTATGACTCAAATAGTAAGTAGGGGGGTGAAATGACACTGTAAAAAAATTTGGGTCATGAATTTTAAAGTAAAGTAGTGATTTGGTCCAGCTGAAAAAGGTTAAAAATTAGCACTTCGGAAGCTGTCAAAAGATTTGAAGACCCCCTTAACATGAAATTGTCCATATTTTGAGTTAGAGCCGATGAAGTTTTCTATAATTTTGATATAATTTGTCCCAAAAGTAGTACAACACACTGTAAAAATATTATTGGGAAAGCGCAGGTGGGATTTTTTTAATTTTCATTTATTGTCTAAAAGAAATGCACTACGAAATAACTGTGTACTCGGACCTAAGAGGTGAAATCAGGAAATATAGAATCTGTACTTTGGCAACTTCCCTGAATGATTTGATGGTGTCAATTCATCAAATAGCATAAAACTAAAGGATTTAAACTTTTATTTGATAGAATTTCTGCAAAAATGACCAATTTTGGCATTTTATGGTCAAAATAAGCATTTCATAGCTTTTTCAATTTTGATGCATAAGTGGCATTCTGACTTTCTATCTGACAGGTTTTTATGTGTCAATATTTGTGTTTCTATGCTTCAATCCAGTTGTATTACTCATTTGTGAACTCTGAATCTACAGAAAAGAAGATTATCTCGGACAATATGTGCAAAATGTGTTGTATATATGATCCTCGTCTAACGCCCTGTTTGGATCAAGTTAAATGTGAGGAGCTTGGAACATAAAAGTTGAAGTCCATTATAAAGACCTCACTAAATTTGTATAAAAAGCACTTAACAATGTCTTTTGTACCTGTTTTATGTCACATAATATCTTTCTTTTCTTCTGTAGGATAGCAAGTGGTTCAAATATAAGCCTGTTGAGACTAAAATTGCATGCATGTTTTTCACTAAAAAGTGAAAAATCTTTGTGTCAGGCCATACTGTCTGCAAAAAAAGTTGAATGCAAGAGTCTTTTTGTGCTCAGATTTATTGTATCATGTCACCTGAGTGTAGAAATGATAGAAAAGACACAAAATTTTATTTCCTATAGCTTCAATATGCATTTTTAAATGTAAATATGTGATACGGCCTAAATTGACCCTAAATTATTTTCAGTCTTACTTGGCCTAAGACCCTTTTAAACTAATGTGATATGTTATTTGTAAGTTTTCTTTCCATTTAAAGTACATTAAATACATATGTAAGGATTATTTATAACCAAAAAGCTTTACAAATTTAAAATTGCTGGAAAATATTACATCTTCATGTAAGGCCCCCCTTCATTGGAAAACCTCCATTTTTAGCCACAGGCTCATATAAATTTGACTTTTTAATAATTATGATAAGTCTGATAAATCAAATGAGTACTCTATTGCTTTTAATACATAATATATTATATATTAAGGCATTTCAAAAGTATTTTTTGGCAATATTTTAATTTTTTAAGCCCCAAATGTTGATAGTTGAAAATTTTCAATTTTAACGTCTAAATTTAACACGCAAAGTTGAATATAGAATTAGTCATATTGTCTATAATATAAATCCTATTGCCATGAAACTTTGTAAGCAGTCTTATAATTTAATAAGCTTTGGTCATACCAAGTTTCATTAAGATTGGTCAACTTTTTCTACCCTATTAGGTCCGGGTACACAGTTATCGTCCTTTGATTTTCGTTGTCCATGAATATAGTCCCTAGTGTGGACAGTGTGTTACTTGTCGATTTTTTTTATACCCCTTCCAAATTTATTTCTCCATGTTTTATGACTCAAATAGTACGTAGGGGGGTGAAATGACACTGTAAAAAAATTTGGGTCATGAATTTTAAAGTAAAGTAGTGATTTGGTCCAGCTGAAAAAGGTTAAAAATTAGCACTTCGGAAGCTGTCAAAAGATTTGAAGACCCCCTTAACATGAAATTGTCCATATTTTGAGTTAGAGCCGATGAAGTTTTCTATAATTTTGATATAATTTGTCCCAAAAGTAGTACAACACACTGTAAAAATATTATTGGGAAAGCGCAGGTGGGATTTTTTTAATTTTCATTTATTGTCTAAAAGAAATGCACTACGAAATAACTGTGTACTCGGACCTAAGAGGTGAAATCAGGAAATATAGAATCTGTACTTTGGCAACTTCCCTGAATGATTTGATGGTGTCAATTCATCAAATAGCATAAAACTAAAGGATTTAAACTTTTATTTGATAGAATTTCTGCAAAAATGACCAATTTTGGCATTTTATGGTCAAAATAAGCATTTCATAGCTTTTTCAATTTTGATGCATAAGTGGCATTCTGACTTTCTATCTGACAGGTTTTTATGTGTCAATATTTGTGTTTCTATGCTTCAATCCAGTTGTATTACTCATTTGTGAACTCTGAATCTACAGAAAAGAAGATTATCTCGGACAATATGTGCAAAATGTGTTGTATATATGATCCTCGTCTAACGCCCTGTTTGGATCAAGTTAAATGTGAGGAGCTTGGAACATAAAAGTTGAAGTCCATTATAAAGACCTCACTAAATTTGTATAAAAAGCACTTAACAATGTCTTTTGTACCTGTTTTATGTCACATAATATCTTTCTTTTCTTCTGTAGGATAGCAAGTGGTTCAAATATAAGCCTGTTGAGACTAAAATTGCATGCATGTTTTTCACTAAAAAGTGAAAAATCTTTGTGTCAGGCCATACTGTCTGCAAAAAAAGTTGAATGCAAGAGTCTTTTTGTGCTCAGATTTATTGTATCATGTCACCTGAGTGTAGAAATGATAGAAAAGACACAAAATTTTATTTCCTATAGCTTCAATATGCATTTTTAAATGTAAATATGTGATACGGCCTAAATTGACCCTAAATTATTTTCAGTCTTACTTGGCCTAAGACCCTTTTAAACTAATGTGATATGTTATTTGTAAGTTTTCTTTCCATTTAAAGTACATTAAATACATATGTAAGGATTATTTATAACCAAAAAGCTTTACAAATTTAAAATTGCTGGAAAATATTACATCTTCATGTAAGGCCCCCCTTCATTGGAAAACCTCCATTTTTAGCCACAGGCTCATATAAATTTGACTTTTTAATAATTATGATAAGTCTGATAAATCAAATGAGTACTCTATTGCTTTTAATACATAATATATTATATATTAAGGCATTTCAAAAGTATTTTTTGGCAATATTTTAATTTTTTAAGCCCCAAATGTTGATAGTTGAAAATTTTCAATTTTAACGTCTAAATTTAACACGCAAAGTTGAATATAGAATTAGTCATATTGTCTATAATATAAATCCTATTGCCATGAAACTTTGTAAGCAGTCTTATAATTTAATAAGCTTTGGTCATACCAAGTTTCATTAAGATTGGTCAACTTTTTCTACCCTATTAGGTCCGGGTACACAGTTATCGTCCTTTGATTTTCGTTGTCCATGAATATAGTCCCTAGTGTGGACAGTGTGTTACTTGTCGATTTTTTTTATACCCCTTCCAAATTTATTTCTCCATGTTTTATGACTCAAATAGTACGTAGGGGGGTGAAATGACACTGTAAAAAAATTTGGGTCATGAATTTTAAAGTAAAGTAGTGATTTGGTCCAGCTGAAAAAGGTTAAAAATTAGCACTTCGGAAGCTGTCAAAAGATTTGAAGACCCCCTTAACATGAAATTGTCCATATTTTGAGTTAGAGCCGATGAAGTTTTCTATAATTTTGATATAATTTGTCCCAAAAGTAGTACAACACACTGTAAAAATATTATTGGGAAAGCGCAGGTGGGATTTTTTTAATTTTCATTTATTGTCTAAAAGAAATGCACTACGAAATAACTGTGTACTCGGACCTAAGAGGTGAAATCAGGAAATATAGAATCTGTACTTTGGCAACTTCCCTGAATGATTTGATGGTGTCAATTCATCAAATAGCATAAAACTAAAGGATTTAAACTTTTATTTGATAGAATTTCTGCAAAAATGACCAATTTTGGCATTTTATGGTCAAAATAAGCATTTCATAGCTTTTTCAATTTTGATGCATAAGTGGCATTCTGACTTTCTATCTGACAGGTTTTTATGTGTCAATATTTGTGTTTCTATGCTTCAATCCAGTTGTATTACTCATTTGTGAACTCTGAATCTACAGAAAAGAAGATTATCTCGGACAATATGTGCAAAATGTGTTGTATATATGATCCTCGTCTAACGCCCTGTTTGGATCAAGTTAAATGTGAGGAGCTTGGAACATAAAAGTTGAAGTCCATTATAAAGACCTCACTAAATTTGTATAAAAAGCACTTAACAATGTCTTTTGTACCTGTTTTATGTCACATAATATCTTTCTTTTCTTCTGTAGGATAGCAAGTGGTTCAAATATAAGCCTGTTGAGACTAAAATTGCATGCATGTTTTTCACTAAAAAGTGAAAAATCTTTGTGTCAGGCCATACTGTCTGCAAAAAAAGTTGAATGCAAGAGTCTTTTTGTGCTCAGATTTATTGTATCATGTCACCTGAGTGTAGAAATGATAGAAAAGACACAAAATTTTATTTCCTATAGCTTCAATATGCATTTTTAAATGTAAATATGTGATACGGCCTAAATTGACCCTAAATTATTTTCAGTCTTACTTGGCCTAAGACCCTTTTAAACTAATGTGATATGTTATTTGTAAGTTTTCTTTCCATTTAAAGTACATTAAATACATATGTAAGGATTATTTATAACCAAAAAGCTTTACAAATTTAAAATTGCTGGAAAATATTACATCTTCATGTAAGGCCCCCCTTCATTGGAAAACCTCCATTTTTAGCCACAGGCTCATATAAATTTGACTTTTTAATAATTATGATAAGTCTGATAAATCAAATGAGTACTCTATTGCTTTTAATACATAATATATTATATATTAAGGCATTTCAAAAGTATTTTTTGGCAATATTTTAATTTTTTAAGCCCCAAATGTTGATAGTTGAAAATTTTCAATTTTAACGTCTAAATTTAACACGCAAAGTTGAATATAGAATTAGTCATATTGTCTATAATATAAATCCTATTGCCATGAAACTTTGTAAGCAGTCTTATAATTTAATAAGCTTTGGTCATACCAAGTTTCATTAAGATTGGTCAACTTTTTCTACCCTATTAGGTCCGGGTACACAGTTATCGTCCTTTGATTTTCGTTGTCCATGAATATAGTCCCTAGTGTGGACAGTGTGTTACTTGTCGATTTTTTTTATACCCCTTCCAAATTTATTTCTCCATGTTTTATGACTCAAATAGTAAGTAGGGGGGTGAAATGACACTGTAAAAAAATTTGGGTCATGAATTTTAAAGTAAAGTAGTGATTTGGTCCAGCTGAAAAAGGTTAAAAATTAGCACTTCGGAAGCTGTCAAAAGATTTGAAGACCCCCTTAACATGAAATTGTCCATATTTTGAGTTAGAGCCGATGAAGTTTTCTATAATTTTGATATAATTTGTCCCAAAAGTAGTACAACACACTGTAAAAATATTATTGGGAAAGCGCAGGTGGGATTTTTTTAATTTTCATTTATTGTCTAAAAGAAATGCACTACGAAATAACTGTGTACTCGGACCTAAGAGGTGAAATCAGGAAATATAGAATCTGTACTTTGGCAACTTCCCTGAATGATTTGATGGTGTCAATTCATCAAATAGCATAAAACTAAAGGATTTAAACTTTTATTTGATAGAATTTCTGCAAAAATGACCAATTTTGGCATTTTATGGTCAAAATAAGCATTTCATAGCTTTTTCAATTTTGATGCATAAGTGGCATTCTGACTTTCTATCTGACAGGTTTTTATGTGTCAATATTTGTGTTTCTATGCTTCAATCCAGTTGTATTACTCATTTGTGAACTCTGAATCTACAGAAAAGAAGATTATCTCGGACAATATGTGCAAAATGTGTTGTATATATGATCCTCGTCTAACGCCCTGTTTGGATCAAGTTAAATGTGAGGAGCTTGGAACATAAAAGTTGAAGTCCATTATAAAGACCTCACTAAATTTGTATAAAAAGCACTTAACAATGTCTTTTGTACCTGTTTTATGTCACATAATATCTTTCTTTTCTTCTGTAGGATAGCAAGTGGTTCAAATATAAGCCTGTTGAGACTAAAATTGCATGCATGTTTTTCACTAAAAAGTGAAAAATCTTTGTGTCAGGCCATACTGTCTGCAAAAAAAGTTGAATGCAAGAGTCTTTTTGTGCTCAGATTTATTGTATCATGTCACCTGAGTGTAGAAATGATAGAAAAGACACAAAATTTTATTTCCTATAGCTTCAATATGCATTTTTAAATGTAAATATGTGATACGGCCTAAATTGACCCTAAATTATTTTCAGTCTTACTTGGCCTAAGACCCTTTTAAACTAATGTGATATGTTATTTGTAAGTTTTCTTTCCATTTAAAGTACATTAAATACATATGTAAGGATTATTTATAACCAAAAAGCTTTACAAATTTAAAATTGCTGGAAAATATTACATCTTCATGTAAGGCCCCCCTTCATTGGAAAACCTCCATTTTTAGCCACAGGCTCATATAAATTTGACTTTTTAATAATTATGATAAGTCTGATAAATCAAATGAGTACTCTATTGCTTTTAATACATAATATATTATATATTAAGGCATTTCAAAAGTATTTTTTGGCAATATTTTAATTTTTTAAGCCCCAAATGTTGATAGTTGAAAATTTTCAATTTTAACGTCTAAATTTAACACGCAAAGTTGAATATAGAATTAGTCATATTGTCTATAATATAAATCCTATTGCCATGAAACTTTGTAAGCAGTCTTATAATTTAATAAGCTTTGGTCATACCAAGTTTCATTAAGATTGGTCAACTTTTTCTACCCTATTAGGTCCGGGTACACAGTTATCGTCCTTTGATTTTCGTTGTCCATGAATATAGTCCCTAGTGTGGACAGTGTGTTACTTGTCGATTTTTTTTATACCCCTTCCAAATTTATTTCTCCATGTTTTATGACTCAAATAGTACGTAGGGGGGTGAAATGACACTGTAAAAAAATTTGGGTCATGAATTTTAAAGTAAAGTAGTGATTTGGTCCAGCTGAAAAAGGTTAAAAATTAGCACTTCGGAAGCTGTCAAAAGATTTGAAGACCCCCTTAACATGAAATTGTCCATATTTTGAGTTAGAGCCGATGAAGTTTTCTATAATTTTGATATAATTTGTCCCAAAAGTAGTACAACACACTGTAAAAATATTATTGGGAAAGCGCAGGTGGGATTTTTTTAATTTTCATTTATTGTCTAAAAGAAATGCACTACGAAATAACTGTGTACTCGGACCTAAGAGGTGAAATCAGGAAATATAGAATCTGTACTTTGGCAACTTCCCTGAATGATTTGATGGTGTCAATTCATCAAATAGCATAAAACTAAAGGATTTAAACTTTTATTTGATAGAATTTCTGCAAAAATGACCAATTTTGGCATTTTATGGTCAAAATAAGCATTTCATAGCTTTTTCAATTTTGATGCATAAGTGGCATTCTGACTTTCTATCTGACAGGTTTTTATGTGTCAATATTTGTGTTTCTATGCTTCAATCCAGTTGTATTACTCATTTGTGAACTCTGAATCTACAGAAAAGAAGATTATCTCGGACAATATGTGCAAAATGTGTTGTATATATGATCCTCGTCTAACGCCCTGTTTGGATCAAGTTAAATGTGAGGAGCTTGGAACATAAAAGTTGAAGTCCATTATAAAGACCTCACTAAATTTGTATAAAAAGCACTTAACAATGTCTTTTGTACCTGTTTTATGTCACATAATATCTTTCTTTTCTTCTGTAGGATAGCAAGTGGTTCAAATATAAGCCTGTTGAGACTAAAATTGCATGCATGTTTTTCACTAAAAAGTGAAAAATCTTTGTGTCAGGCCATACTGTCTGCAAAAAAAGTTGAATGCAAGAGTCTTTTTGTGCTCAGATTTATTGTATCATGTCACCTGAGTGTAGAAATGATAGAAAAGACACAAAATTTTATTTCCTATAGCTTCAATATGCATTTTTAAATGTAAATATGTGATACGGCCTAAATTGACCCTAAATTATTTTCAGTCTTACTTGGCCTAAGACCCTTTTAAACTAATGTGATATGTTATTTGTAAGTTTTCTTTCCATTTAAAGTACATTAAATACATATGTAAGGATTATTTATAACCAAAAAGCTTTACAAATTTAAAATTGCTGGAAAATATTACATCTTCATGTAAGGCCCCCCTTCATTGGAAAACCTCCATTTTTAGCCACAGGCTCATATAAATTTGACTTTTTAATAATTATGATAAGTCTGATAAATCAAATGAGTACTCTATTGCTTTTAATACATAATATATTATATATTAAGGCATTTCAAAAGTATTTTTTGGCAATATTTTAATTTTTTAAGCCCCAAATGTTGATAGTTGAAAATTTTCAATTTTAACGTCTAAATTTAACACGCAAAGTTGAATATAGAATTAGTCATATTGTCTATAATATAAATCCTATTGCCATGAAACTTTGTAAGCAGTCTTATAATTTAATAAGCTTTGGTCATACCAAGTTTCATTAAGATTGGTCAACTTTTTCTACCCTATTAGGTCCGGGTACACAGTTATCGTCCTTTGATTTTCGTTGTCCATGAATATAGTCCCTAGTGTGGACAGTGTGTTACTTGTCGATTTTTTTTATACCCCTTCCAAATTTATTTCTCCATGTTTTATGACTCAAATAGTACGTAGGGGGGTGAAATGACACTGTAAAAAAATTTGGGTCATGAATTTTAAAGTAAAGTAGTGATTTGGTCCAGCTGAAAAAGGTTAAAAATTAGCACTTCGGAAGCTGTCAAAAGATTTGAAGACCCCCTTAACATGAAATTGTCCATATTTTGAGTTAGAGCCGATGAAGTTTTCTATAATTTTGATATAATTTGTCCCAAAAGTAGTACAACACACTGTAAAAATATTATTGGGAAAGCGCAGGTGGGATTTTTTTAATTTTCATTTATTGTCTAAAAGAAATGCACTACGAAATAACTGTGTACTCGGACCTAAGAGGTGAAATCAGGAAATATAGAATCTGTACTTTGGCAACTTCCCTGAATGATTTGATGGTGTCAATTCATCAAATAGCATAAAACTAAAGGATTTAAACTTTTATTTGATAGAATTTCTGCAAAAATGACCAATTTTGGCATTTTATGGTCAAAATAAGCATTTCATAGCTTTTTCAATTTTGATGCATAAGTGGCATTCTGACTTTCTATCTGACAGGTTTTTATGTGTCAATATTTGTGTTTCTATGCTTCAATCCAGTTGTATTACTCATTTGTGAACTCTGAATCTACAGAAAAGAAGATTATCTCGGACAATATGTGCAAAATGTGTTGTATATATGATCCTCGTCTAACGCCCTGTTTGGATCAAGTTAAATGTGAGGAGCTTGGAACATAAAAGTTGAAGTCCATTATAAAGACCTCACTAAATTTGTATAAAAAGCACTTAACAATGTCTTTTGTACCTGTTTTATGTCACATAATATCTTTCTTTTCTTCTGTAGGATAGCAAGTGGTTCAAATATAAGCCTGTTGAGACTAAAATTGCATGCATGTTTTTCACTAAAAAGTGAAAAATCTTTGTGTCAGGCCATACTGTCTGCAAAAAAAGTTGAATGCAAGAGTCTTTTTGTGCTCAGATTTATTGTATCATGTCACCTGAGTGTAGAAATGATAGAAAAGACACAAAATTTTATTTCCTATAGCTTCAATATGCATTTTTAAATGTAAATATGTGATACGGCCTAAATTGACCCTAAATTATTTTCAGTCTTACTTGGCCTAAGACCCTTTTAAACTAATGTGATATGTTATTTGTAAGTTTTCTTTCCATTTAAAGTACATTAAATACATATGTAAGAATTATTTATAACCAAAAAGCTTTACAAATTTAAAATTGCTGGAAAATATTACATCTTCATGTAAGGCCCCCCTTCATTGGAAAACCTCCATTTTTAGCCACAGGCTCATATAAATTTGACTTTTTAATAATTATGATAAGTCTGATAAATCAAATGAGTACTCTATTGCTTTTAATACATAATATATTATATATTAAGGCATTTCAAAAGTATTTTTTGGCAATATTTTAATTTTTTAAGCCCCAAATGTTGATAGTTGAAAATTTTCAATTTTAACGTCTAAATTTAACACGCAAAGTTGAATATAGAATTAGTCATATTGTCTATAATATAAATCCTATTGCCATGAAACTTTGTAAGCAGTCTTATAATTTAATAAACTTTGGTCATACCAAGTTTCATTAAGATTGGTCAACTTTTTCTACCCTATTAGGTCCGGGTACACAGTTATCGTCCTTTGATTTTCGTTGTCCATGAATATAGTCCCTAGTGTGGACAGTGTGTTACTTGTCGATTTTTTTTATACCCCTTCCAAATTTATTTCTCCATGTTTTATGACTCAAATAGTAAGTAGGGGGGTGAAATGACACTGTAAAAAAATTTGGGTCATGAATTTTAAAGTAAAGTAGTGATTTGGTCCAGCTGAAAAAGGTTAAAAATTAGCACTTCGGAAGCTGTCAAAAGATTTGAAGACCCCCTTAACATGAAATTGTCCATATTTTGAGTTAGAGCCGATGAAGTTTTCTATAATTTTGATATAATTTGTCCCAAAAGTAGTACAACACACTGTAAAAATATTATTGGGAAAGCGCAGGTGGGATTTTTTTAATTTTCATTTATTGTCTAAAAGAAATGCACTACGAAATAACTGTGTACTCGGACCTAAGAGGTGAAATCAGGAAATATAGAATCTGTACTTTGGCAACTTCCCTGAATGATTTGATGGTGTCAATTCATCAAATAGCATAAAACTAAAGGATTTAAACTTTTATTTGATAGAATTTCTGCAAAAATGACCAATTTTGGCATTTTATGGTCAAAATAAGCATTTCATAGCTTTTTCAATTTTGATGCATAAGTGGCATTCTGACTTTCTATCTGACAGGTTTTTATGTGTCAATATTTGTGTTTCTATGCTTCAATCCAGTTGTATTACTCATTTGTGAACTCTGAATCTACAGAAAAGAAGATTATCTCGGACAATATGTGCAAAATGTGTTGTATATATGATCCTCGTCTAACGCCCTGTTTGGATCAAGTTAAATGTGAGGAGCTTGGAACATAAAAGTTGAAGTCCATTATAAAGACCTCACTAAATTTGTATAAAAAGCACTTAACAATGTCTTTTGTACCTGTTTTATGTCACATAATATCTTTCTTTTCTTCTGTAGGATAGCAAGTGGTTCAAATATAAGCCTGTTGAGACTAAAATTGCATGCATGTTTTTCACTAAAAAGTGAAAAATCTTTGTGTCAGGCCATACTGTCTGCAAAAAAAGTTGAATGCAAGAGTCTTTTTGTGCTCAGATTTATTGTATCATGTCACCTGAGTGTAGAAATGATAGAAAAGACACAAAATTTTATTTCCTATAGCTTCAATATGCATTTTTAAATGTAAATATGTGATACGGCCTAAATTGACCCTAAATTATTTTCAGTCTTACTTGGCCTAAGACCCTTTTAAACTAATGTGATATGTTATTTGTAAGTTTTCTTTCCATTTAAAGTACATTAAATACATATGTAAGAATTATTTATAACCAAAAAGCTTTACAAATTTAAAATTGCTGGAAAATATTACATCTTCATGTAAGGCCCCCCTTCATTGGAAAACCTCCATTTTTAGCCACAGGCTCATATAAATTTGACTTTTTAATAATTATGATAAGTCTGATAAATCAAATGAGTACTCTATTGCTTTTAATACATAATATATTATATATTAAGGCATTTCAAAAGTATTTTTTGGCAATATTTTAATTTTTTAAGCCCCAAATGTTGATAGTTGAAAATTTTCAATTTTAACGTCTAAATTTAACACGCAAAGTTGAATATAGAATTAGTCATATTGTCTATAATATAAATCCTATTGCCATGAAACTTTGTAAGCAGTCTTATAATTTAATAAACTTTGGTCATACCAAGTTTCATTAAGATTGGTCAACTTTTTCTACCCTATTAGGTCCGGGTACACAGTTATCGTCCTTTGATTTTCGTTGTCCATGAATATAGTCCCTAGTGTGGACAGTGTGTTACTTGTCGATTTTTTTTATACCCCTTCCAAATTTATTTCTCCATGTTTTATGACTCAAATAGTAAGTAGGGGGGTGAAATGACACTGTAAAAAAATTTGGGTCATGAATTTTAAAGTAAAGTAGTGATTTGGTCCAGCTGAAAAAGGTTAAAAATTAGCACTTCGGAAGCTGTCAAAAGATTTGAAGACCCCCTTAACATGAAATTGTCCATATTTTGAGTTAGAGCCGATGAAGTTTTCTATAATTTTGATATAATTTGTCCCAAAAGTAGTACAACACACTGTAAAAATATTATTGGGAAAGCGCAGGTGGGATTTTTTTAATTTTCATTTATTGTCTAAAAGAAATGCACTACGAAATAACTGTGTACTCGGACCAACTGGTTTTCTTTCAGCAATAAAAAATTCTCTAAAAATGAGCTTACTCTAAGATTGAGCACTGAAGTGAAAAGTTTACCCAAACAGCTTAAAATAGTGATAGGCCTATAATTCTGTGGATCGAGCTAATCTCCTTGATTCTGATAAAAAGGTATAATATTTTCAATAAGCCAAGATTCTGGTACACTTCCCGAACTAAATATAACATTAAAAAGTTTAACATAAACAGGCATAAAAATATTACATGTAGACTTTATTTATTCATTTATATTTAAATCATCATCACATGCTTGTTTCATTAATTCAGTTTTTTATACATATATAAATGTCTACCTCAGTAATACTACTGTTATTAATTTCATTTAATTCTTGCAATTCTTGTGAAATGGTATGTTTTCATCTTCAGAACTGGAAGAATGGAAGAATTAAGACTATTAAAAAAAATCGTAAAGAACATCAACAGAATATTAGCTGGTTTTACCCCCCCCCCCCCCCCCCCCCCCCGGTTTCAAGATCTCTCAAAATTCCTTCAAATTGCTGTTTTTTAATGTGTTCATCTTCTTTCTGATTTCTTCTTTATGTTCCTTTAAGGATTTATCTAGTTGTCTCTTATAGTCTCGCTCTGATTTTGTCATGTACTTTTGATTATTTTCCTTCTTTATACCTCCTTTTTGCGATACGGGAACATTATCTTGCTTCCAAGCATTTTTTGTTAAACCAAGGCTTGTGTACCTTTTTATCGTAGTATTTGTTTACCCCCTTGTTATATGATTCAAAAACTTTTTTTGTGGATTTAAAAATAATAGAATTCACCTGTTCAACGACTCTGTTTATGTTTTCTTTAGCTAGAATGCTAGTTTCTAGCATGTTCAACTCTGATTCTAATTCGCTTAATTTATTGCTGTCAATGCTCTCATCGAATTATCTATCGCCGTTTACTCTATCATTCAATATAAATACATTATTATTTTTACACATATCAATTAAATGGTTACCATATGAATTTTTTGATACATCTTTACTACATCTCTTACGTAACATGCTAAACTGGTTTTAACAACCAGCGTGATCTAAAACAATATAATCGGAATTATGATGAATTTCTGAAATCTCAAAGAAATCTGAATCAGTACTGGTTCTACTATTAAAATCACCGGTGAGAAGAATATATTTATAATTATGAGAACATTTTAGAAATTCCTGCTCAAGCTCGTTTATTAAGAGTTTTCAGGCGGAATATAAATACTACCAATTAAAACATCTTCCTCAGTATCAAAACTTTCTGCAGATATTTTTAACCATAGTACCAATATACTTTCTGTTTCAATAGCATGTACTTGTTTTTCATATTTTTCCTTATAACCAAAAGCTATGCCACCTGATTTTACTTTTGACTTAGTTTTTCTATTTTGCATAACAAATTTATAACCCGGTATATCTATTATACCAAAGTCATCTGTTTTGATTCAGATAAACAAATAAAATCATAATTATGAATAAGTTCAACAAATTCTGGATATTTCATCCTATTCCTTAAACCACAACAGTTTAATGATAACACATTAAATATAATTTCGTTTGTTTCATTTCTTTGTCCTTTTTTTTTTATTGTCTCTCCTTGGGGATCCTAGCATCGTTTGGACGTTGAAGAAATGCGACGTCTCTTACTCGTCTGCTGTTGTTCTTGGGAAGTAAAGTTCAGCGGACTATTTGGTGCCGGTACTGCATGGGAATCCTTTTCTGTCTGAGGATTATACATTTGTCCATCGACGTACAGAATGTTCCGCACTAGTCTTACGTGACTACCCTCAGCTCGCTTCTGTTTCCTTATAGGGTACAGACTTTTCCTTGCTTGTTCGATGGAATTAGGGAATTGTTGGTTTACTCCATATGGTTTTCCTTTCAGCCGGTATGTGTTTGACAGTACTCGGGCACGATCCTTGTAAAATATCAATCGTTCTACGATCGGTTTTGGTCGACCTCTCCTACCAGGCATAACTCCGTGTCCAAATCTATGGACATTACCTAGTTCAACCCGGTGTGTGATTCGAATTTTGTTTCACATGAATTTTCGTATAACATCTACCGTGTCTTCTTCTTGAATTTCATGTAGACCCGTGAAAACCAGATTATTCTTCATTGATCTACACTTTATATCTAATACAGTGTCCTTTGGCTCTTCATTTTTCTCTCTGATATCACTAACTGCTTCAAATTGGGGTACACAAAAATTCCTCTTCTGTTAAAATGGTGAAAGCTGCAGAGTCACTACACTAAGTGTTGATTTAATTTCATGTCTAAGTTCGATTGCTTGATCGTTTAAATCTTTTTTTACTTGGGTCACTAATGTTTTAACATATTTCACATCTTTGGCATTTTGTGCATGTTTCTGTTTAAAATCATCCATAAAGTCACTTATGTCTTGTAGATTCCTATCAGTTTCTGTATAAGTTTTATTTAGCTGTGTAAGATCTTTTTTATTTAAGTTAAAATTGTCTGTTATAACTTTAGCTATTTCAGTTTCATGTTTATCACACTTAATATTAAGGCTTTTAACATCTTTGTCTATTTTAGAAACTGTACTTTTCACTTTATGTAATTCCGAAACCAGGTTTGTTATTAATAATAATCTTGTATTCGTAAGCAATACAACTTATAGAATATAAATATTACAATTATTCAATTACACCAGTGAAATATATATAATACATTTAAACAATCAGTCAAATAATCATATATGTAAGTATACCTATATAACAGTACAGCAGAGTATGATAAAATATAACACATATTAAGCATTTATAAATGAATTTAATCACGTGCCTTCTCGGCCAGGAATAAATACTTCCCTAAATTGTTAAGTTCCTTTACATTATGAACAGATAGCAGTTGTACGAGTTTAAAATTCGAAGGTTTTCTCCAATAATATGGTTTGATAAATTTCTTTCGAAGTTCATCATACTTTTTACATACTAAAATAAAATGATATTCATCTTCAATTACATGTTTATCACACATATTACAAAGTCTCAGATGTCTCTCAATATTATAAAATCTACCAGTTTCTATATTCAAACAATGAACAGATATGCGGTATTTACAAATAAATGGTTTATAAATATAATTTACAGCATGATCTAAATAAAATTGTAACATGTTTGGGTCAAACACATATCTATACAGCATACATTTTGGCGAATCTTCAAAAAATGAGTTCATTTCACTATGAAAACTACCCTTTACTCTATCTTTAAATTCAATTAAAAACAAATCCACATTTTAACACCCTGATGTAACCATACGTCCTGGAACCCATACATGTATAATATGTCTCTAATTCGACAGGCCCAGTTAAATTTGTCGTTTGGTTTTTTAATACTTCTCTCAAGCATTTCTTCATAACACCATTTAGGAATACAGTTATCAGTACATATTAACTTAAACCAGTATTTTAACATTCGACAATATCTTTCTATAAACATAGGGTATCGTCCCAACTCACAATAAACCATTTAATTAACAGTAGATGCTTTCACCTTTAAAATACGTTTTAAGAATTTCATTTGAACTTGTTCGATATCATCACATTTGTGATTTCCCCAAACTTCACAACTATAATTAAAAAAACTTGCTACATACGTATCAAACAATGACAGCATAGTTTCAAAATTAAAACAGTCATCCTGCAATTTACTATACAAACTAAATAATGCTTTATGACCTTGGTTTGCTAATGACTTTTGGGTATATGTAAAATTACCATTATATCTAAATAAAATGCCCCGATATACAAATTCATCACACATATCTATTGAATTTCCATTTAAATACCATCTCTCATTTGCTTTAAAAGAGGGACGAAAGATACCAGAGGGACAGTCAAACTCGTAGATCGAAAACAAACTGACAACGCCATGGCCAAAAACAAAAAGACAAACAGACAAATAATAGTACAGATGACACAACATAGACAACTAAAGACTAAGCAACACGAACCCCACCAAAAACTGGGGGTGATCTCAGGTGCTCCGGAAGGGTAAGCAGATCCTGCTCCACATGTGGCATCCGTCGTGTTGCTAATGTTATTACAAATCCGGTAAATAGTCTAATTCGGTAAGTCACATTCGTGAAAAGGGAAGGGTATTGTAGTTACGACATAAGGAACATATCCGATATCATCTGTGAAACGGTTATTCCATAACGGTCAACCAACTCGTGATGGCGTCCGTAAAATTTACGAAGGGATGATTTCAACTTCACCATTTGGAACTCTTGGCTTAATAGTTTCCTTGTGAGCAGCAATCCTCTATCAAGGAAATCATGATAGGAAACACAAGCCCGGGAATATCGTATCAATTGGGAGATATATACTCCGTATGCAGGCGCTGCTGGAATGTTGCTACATAGAAATGGAAAGTTCACAATTGGGAAGCTGAAATCATCTCTTTTGTCGTAAAGTTTAACTTGACCTCTGTTTCTGAATACAACAATTTTTGTGTTTAAACAATTGATAAATAATTTGTACTTCTTAAATTGTTTAACATTTCATACCGATATAACATGTTACTTTTATTATTCTTCCCTTAGTTTATTTATTTTGTATTTACATTGTATCATAGGTCAAATTTATTTGTTCAGTGTATGTTCACTGGTGTTAATATGTCCTTTGATTGAATTAAGCTATTTCAGTTGATATTTTATAGTGTGTCTTTCTATATTGTGATGTTGCACTATTGTTTTAGAAAAAGGGTGAAGGTTTTGTACCATCAAAACGTTTAAACCCACTGCATTTGTTTGCAACTGTCCTAAGTCGGGAATCTGATGTTCAGTAGTTGTCGTTTGTTGATGTGGTTCATAAGTGTTTCTCGTTTCTCGTTTTTTATATAGATTAGACCGTTGGTTTTCCCGTTTGAATGGTTTTACACTAGTAATTTTTGGGGCCCTTTATAGCTTACTGTTCGGTGTGAGCCAATGCTCCGTGTTGAAGACCGTACTTTGACCTATAATGGTTTACTTTTATAAATTTTGACTTGAATGGAGAGTTGTCTCGTTGGCACTCACACCACATCTTCTTATATCTATTTAAACAATTAATCATCTTTTGTAAATCTTCAATATTTTCACTGAACAATACTGTGTCATCTGCATACATAAGTAAATACAAGTTCAACATTTTTAACTCATAAGGTAGACATCCTTGACTAATAAGTTCTATTTTCATGTCATTTACGTACAATGAATATAAAAATGGGGGTAATGATTCCCCCTGCATTAAACCAACATTACTATTAAAGAAATTTGAGAAATTACCATCAAATTTTACACAACATTTAAGTTTTGAATACATAGATTTTAATACATTTAATAATTTACCAGTTACACCAAATCTTAGTCGTAACCATAATTTCATATGTGTGATACTGTCAAAAGCCTTTTTATAGTCTATCAAACAACAATAAAATCTTTTACCAGATCCTAAAAATTTCGAAATTAAAGAATTGAGAGCGAAGATGGCGTCAGTGGTACCATAACCGGGTCAAAAGCCAAACTGTATATCTGTAAGTACATCATGGTTCCTACTCCATTTTGTAAGTCGAGCGTTGATGAGAGTTGTAAACAACTTTCCAATATGGGACACAAGAGATATTCCTTGAAAGTTGCCAGGCTCATTTACGTCACCTTTTTTGAATACAGGGATAATAATACTTTTTACCCACAATTCAGGAAAGTCACCATTACTAAGAATACAGTTAAATATTTTACACAGCACAAGTTTGATGAAATTTCTACTCATAATAATATACTCGTTCATCATATTATCGAATCCTGTAGATTTGTCACGTTTTAACTTTTTAATACCATCATCAAGTTCTTTTTCCGTAAATGGAGAATCAAGCTCATCGAACACAGTATCTGTATTTTCGCCTGGTAAATCCTGCGGATGTATATCAGGGTTTGAAGTTAATTTCTTAAAATGTTCTTCAAACTGTTCTAAAGTTATAATATTATGTATATCCTTTTTACGTGTTTTAAATTTCCTATAGAATTGTTTCGGATTAGTCCTTCTTAACGAAGACATCATGTTACCGCTTTGATTCTTATATTGTCTCTTCAGTTTATTTTCTAGTCACTTATATCTCTATTTTGCTAAATTTAAACTGAGTCTATTTTCATTGGACCGGTACTTAAAGTTCCAAGTGCTTGTTGGTAAGCATTATATAAGTTTTTGCATTCATCTGTAAACCAGGGGTTATCCGTTGTAGTTTTAAATTGTTTATAATCATCCGAACATATATCACAGGTTTTTTTATGTCTAATTTCTGTCTTTGTATACTGTTCAAAAATATCAGACAATAAAGTTTATTTAATTCATCCACGCAGATATTGGTGTCACTGTTTTCATCTATATTGGTCAACTATTCCACCCCGTTAATTTTTTCTCTACATAAACACTTTTTGTTGTAACCTTTTAGATCGAATTCACCAGGGAATTTGACCCAGCACTCATTGAAACATAGAATATCGTATTTCTTTATAATCATTAAAAAATTTCCATCTTTTAGCTTTCGTACTATTTATTTCGAAATATTCCAAGAACACACATTTAAACACTCATGATTTCCCGTTTTAATATTACATCTGTTTTGTTTAACATCACACTCCGCTGATCCCTAATCCTTCCACATTTGACCGTTAACAAATGGCATATTGCCGACAATATAAGTTTTCTTTTGATTTTCCGCTGTTGGATCATTAAAGGAATAAGCTTTTTCCGTTTTTCAAGCACAACCTTTGGATAATGGGGGCTTATACCAAAATGTGTCCCCTTTAGGCGATTCGATACACTGCGGACATACTCCATATCGGACATATCCCAGAATTTAGACACGATTGGTCTAGGCTTTGACGTGTCAGTATTGGGTTTTCCTAATCGGTATGCCTTTTCAATTTTAATTTTGTTTCTAGCATTTTCAATGTTAAGAGATTTTTCACAAAAATTTAGCACAGTGTCGATACAATTTTCACTCATTTGTACCGGTTCACTCTTCTTATCCTCTGTCCCCGTTGCACCCCCCTTATTTTCATCATTCGTTTCAACATGTACAGAATTTTCTTCTAACGTGAAGAACAGAAAGTTTTGTTTTAGATTCTCTGTTTCTATGTCTATTAGTTGGTCTCAAACAAATATTGTGTCTGTTTTTATCGACTCAATACCATTGCCGATACAATCTACCCTCTTTTTAAGTGCTTTGTGTTCATCTTTGATGTCAGATGAGAATTGTGCATTTTCTTCCAACTTGCTTATTTTGTCTTTGCATTGGAGCATTTCGTTATCAAGCTTATTATGTTTTGTGTCCATCTTTTCTAAACGGTCTTCAATTTTATCTAGAGTGTTGAGTGTTTAGTTTTGTCTCGACTCTTGTCATGCGATGGCAAAGCTCTTTAAAATAAGATTCAATAGCGGGCGGGATTGGGGATGGCGGTATTGGTGTGGTCATCATCGGCGGAGGGTACGACATGTATTGAGGCATATTTTGGTAAACTTGTCATTTGTGTGTATTGGGTTCCTTGATTTAGTGAGTTATTCATTACCATACTAGTATATTGATGGATACTTCAGTTGACTTCACTTAGTGTGTTTGAACGTACCTTGTTTTTGTTATTGTTTTCTTTGTTTACGTCCGTACAATGTCTTTTGTTCATTTAACCAGATTGGTTCGATGAGGAAGAATTTTCATATTTGTATTTATAAGCTGCTGAGCGCTGTGGTCGTTTTCGCTTTCTCGTGGGCATCACTTAAAATGTTTTTATCACAAATTGAGTTCATTTTCACGCAGGAAACTAACAATAATCCATATTTTTCTTTTTTTTCAGCTATTTAAAATTCCTGCCATTTTCGCTGACGCATGCGCACATGACTGTTAATGTACGGTATAAAGTCTCTCGGGGTTTTACGTATTTAGCTAATAAGTTTCAAAGTTTCAAAAACACTAAAACATCCTTAAGCTAGGCAATTGAAAGATTACTTTGGGCGGATGGTCCCACATCAAAATATCAAATGTTATATTCAGAAGTTACTTAATTAGCTCAAGAAATTTCAATTAAAAATATAACTTATCTGATGAGCGATTTTAACCCGTCTTCATCTTGCTTTCGTAACCTCTCTCCTCGATGTGATGTAAATTTACAAATGTTGTAACCACTCCGTTAAAATATAACAGAATACATGTCTTTAAAAGTGAGTGAAAACGACCATTATAAGGCTAAGTAGAAGAAATTACAGTTTTACAATATGAATTAGCAATAAAACTCTTCATGAAATGTCAAATCAAGGGTTCGGGGACTATATAAAAGACACAAAAGTAAATTTGTTCTCGGGTTGCATCTTGAATGAAAAAATCAGCATTTCTTTTTTTTTTTTTTTTTTTTCATTTTATGAAAAAGTAAGATTAAGGTATTGGCACTGCAAAAAAAATCATTTACAGTCTTAAACTTGGGCTTAAAATGGGCAATAATGTCCGTATTCCTTATGGTATATGAAATTGTTACATTGGTCATTTGATAGGCTAGTTTGTTAGCTTATTAAAACAAGTGTCCAATGCATAACGTTTTCATCCAAAATTTTCTAAAAGTATGTAGACGAAAATGCAAGAAAAAGCAATCGCTAAAAAAACAACCGCAAGTACCCAATGAAATGTACTTTGTATATTATTTCAAAATTAGTAAACAGTCTCGGTGGTTAGATGGTAGCGTGTTCGACTCGGGTGCGAGACGTCGCGTGTTCGAACTTCGGTCGGGTCAAACTTAATACTTTGAAATTGGTATATGCTGCTTCTTCCCTAAGCGCGCGGTATTAAGAAGCAAGAGGTAAGACTTAAACATTAATGTTGCAATGTTTGAAACGATGTGTCTTATCTGTTTTAGTTATTATTTAATACCTAGCAAATATCTGGTTACTCATTTCCTTGTTACTCATTTCCGTGTTCGTGGATTAACAACTTTTAGAAGTATGCGGTCATAAAATTTTCGAGCACGATTATCGTACTCAGACTCAGAAATCAACCAATCAAAAGACTGTTTGCTGTTTCAAGCACAAATTTTGTACTCCGAGTACTGAGTAAAGTTTTATGACCGAAGCCACATTATGTGAACGGTATGGATCATTAAAAACAAAAATATCCTAAATAGAACAACTTCTAACGTTTAAAGAGTTGTACTGTATCTTACAATTTTGGAAAGAAATTACTAATATTAAAAAAAAAACAAACAAAAAACAGAAAATATCCGAAAACCTTTCCATGCGGTATCTTATAAACTATATGAGATGTTATAAATTATATCAGATATCTTTATCTTTAGCTTATTAACTTCAGAACTTCCGGTAGTGACGATTGATACAGTATCCGAAGTGTGGTCAACCATTCAGTTAAAATATGAGATCTAAAAGTTCTTGTTAAAGTTTTAGTTTGCTTTCGAGTTATGATTCAGCTATAGGTCCGTTAAGAGATCAAGTTGCATTTTTGAGTTAGAATAAGAGTTAGAAATCCAAATTCAAGTTAAGTTAAGTTATAATTCGTGTTATATTCACCTGGAGTTAACATTGCAATCAATCAACACCATTTTAAAATATAGTAATCATTTCGGTACACATAGGGGAAAATGAAGTCTGTAGGGATAGGAACATTATTCTTCTTGTTTTAAGTTGTATCCATGCTACTGATATTTGTATTACCGGCCTGGTAGAAGATCAATGCAGTTAAAACTGTTAGAACCATCATTAATATACCTGTTCCCGTTATTTCTCATATACACATAATTTCTTTTCAAGATAGTGCCATACATATCATGCTCAAACTGCTTTTTTTTTGTATGAATACATGATTATTTTTTGTTGTTGTTTAAAATGATGTCTTCTATTATAATATGCTCTGTGTGAGCCCATCTATAATATGTTCTTTGTGAGCAAATTTATAATATGCTCTTTGTGAGCACATTTAATGGAAATGAATCGGTGTTATTGCGGTTTGGGGGGGGGGGGGGGGGTAAATGTTTCCAGTAATTTTGTTGCGTATATAAAACATAAGACAATTAGTCTTTTCCCCAAATTGCAGCGATTACAAGGTTGATTTTACTTCTTTCGCTTGTTTTTACTTGACCGAGTTCCAGAATGTCCCACCACAGATTATAAGTAACCTGTCGGACAGTTCTATACTACGGAGTCAAAATGGGTAAAGTGATACTAAAGTGAGCCTCTGTCGTCCCCTAGGTCCATTTTGACCTTCACAAAGAGAAGCGAAAGGTAACAAAGGGAAACTAGTATTAAAACTCATAAGTCGAAAACACACTAACAATGTCTTTGAAAAAACGAAAAACGACAAAAAAACAAAAAAAACGAACACAAAACACAAAATCCAATTCTACAGATTGAGCAAGACAAACTCGCCAAAAACAGCGGTGGTCCGGAAAGGTTAGCAAAACCTCCGGCACAAGTGGCGCTCGTCATGTTGCTCATGTAAATACAAAAGCTGTGATAAGTCTAATTCGGTAGGTCACATTCGGGGAAAAAGTGCAGGATTGTGGTTCTGCTGAATGGAACATCAAAATGAGAATGGAAATGGGGAATGTTTCAAAGAGACAACAACCCGACCAAAGAGCAGAAAACATCCGAAGGCCAACAATGGGTCTTCAATACTGCGAGAAAATCCCGCCCCCGCATATCCGTTCTCATCTGTGAAATCTAGAAATACGAAGAGGTTTAGAAAATAAAGGTATGTCACATTGTGGTAACAACAACAAGAAACAATTCGTCGCCATTTATTAAACACATATTCCATAACAGTCAACCAACTCGTGATGGACACTCGCCAACAATGTGGATTATAATAGAATTCATGGGGAAAATCTCATTTTGTTGATCTTCTTAACCTTTTTTTTGTTTATAGTTTCTCTGTATCTTCTTTAGTTTTTGTAGAGGTAAATAAAATCGTCATTTAAGGCAATCACTCCTATAAAGAGTCTATTAAAGATTTGAGCAAAATTTGACTTATATGTAGATCTTGTTTGAAAATTCGACTATATTCAGAAATAAGTAATAAGAGCACAACAATGACTCAAAAATGGGAGAAAAATACCAAGATGCAATCAAAACACCATAAGTCGAAAAAAAAACTTCATTGTCTAAAACAAAATTACAAATAAAAATACAATTAAGTTTGTTCCAGAACTCCACCTAAGGCGCCCCAAATCAAGTAGAATAATTATAGAGTTTATTGAAACTGATTACTTAAACGAAAGGAAAATGAAATTATTACAATTAAAAATATCGTTTTAGCACTTAAATATTTGAACTTTCCCGTTATAAACTTGAACCCGCTTGTATTACGAACCACCCAACAAAGTGTAGTAGTCAGCCGAGAACCAGCTTATTCCCGTTAACGACGTAATGATTAATAAGACGGAATGCCATATAAACGTGAAGTAGTACACTTCAGGAACCTTACTACATCTTCAGTAACTCTTCATGAAAATACTTCTGGGTATAGGTGGGTGCACTTTTTTCCAGCTTTCTAGAACGTATCATTAGTAATGTATGAAACAATTGACGATAAAAAAAAGACAATTATTCTTGTAACAAGTATGTTCAGTAGAAATATACGACAATGATTGATCAACACACAATTACATTGTGACAAGAGACTGCAAACAAAGAGAATGGATATTTGAATTCTTTTACATTTGTCATTTCGGGGCCTTTGATAACTGACTATGCGGTATGGGCTTTGCTCAATGTTGAAGGCCGTACGGTGACCTATCGTTGTTAATTTCTGTGTCATTTGGTCTCTTGCGGAGAGTTGTCTCATTAGCAATCGTACCACATCTTGTGATTTTGTGATGTATTAAAATATAAGATAAGACGAATATTAATTGATTGTTGGTTGCTTAACGTCCAGTGGCAAATAGTTGATGCATGTTAAGGACGAGATAAACGAATAACAACAGGGTCTTAATGAGAAATAAAACGTTATAAGTTATGAACCCTCCTCCTACAAACGATAGAAAATAAAAATCAACCAAATGAACATAAAAATTTAATTAGATGAGAACCCCATCCTACAACGCTAAGAAAAACTATAGAAATCAACAAAAACAACAAAAAGAACGTAACATGTATGTATAAATAATCCATATAATAATAGAAAGGGTAATTAGTCCCTTTTTCAAAGTATTCCAAAATCAAAATAATTATACTTTGTAAATCTGGAAAGGAGAGGGATGAGTGTGAATAATCTTAGACTGATTTGTTGTCAAAGAGTTTAATAGTCCTTGCAATTTTCATTGTCATACCTTCGAAATCGCCTCAACAAAGTTCCGGTTTAACAACCACTTGCTACAATTGTCCAAGTTTAACAACAACTTGCTACAATTGTCCAAGTTTAACAACAACTTGCTACAATTGTCCAAGTTTAACAACAACTTGCTACAACTGTCAAATTGTAACAACCACTTGAAACTTACTTATACGCCCATATAAGACAACACAAAGTTTGACCCGTTTACGCCATATTTTGAACGATTTATGCAAAAACAAAATGATACATTTTCCAGTCAAACGGGGAGTGTACGCCCTCTACACCCCTTGAATCTGCAATTGAGTGTTACTAACATTTAGAATCTTGTTATCTTAATCGGTAATTTCCTTAAGAACCCTTGTATCTAAAAACTAAACCCCTTTTGTCCTATATCTGTGATTTAGATAATCTATACAGTTCATTTCCTGATTGAATTCAATCGGTTATTGTCGGTACGTTTTATCATACTGAGGTACTTACGTAAACTATTAAAGAAAGGTAAAGACACATCTATTTATGTATACAGCGATACATCCAAGTCACCTTTGAAGAGAAGTTGACAGTTTGTATATATATATATGATTTAAACCATCGCTATTTTTAAACGAGAGATGGGTGTATTACGAGATTTACTACGATTTAGGAACATTTTTATCATAATTCTGACACCTATAATACTTTTGCCAATTATTTTAAGCATTGGAACAAAGGTAAGAATTTTGTTTTAACATGTTTCGTCTTTTCTTATACAATGTAACCTTTGCATTGCTAGATCACAAAAAGAACTAAATTTATGAATTATCTTACGAGATAAATGGCCGTGTTTGTTTAAAATTTATGCAGGAACACGTATGGCTTTCTATTTATCCATAATATACATATATACAATTTATAAAATTAATAAAATTAAAAAGACAACCCCTTTTACATGAATCTTAGTTTGACAGGTTAAGTGACTTATAAACACATTTCAGAAATTAAAAAATTATATAATTTACAAGGCGTATATATATATCTTCCTTTTTGCTAAATTCTGATACAAAAAGTGTAACCGTAAGTTCCGTCCTTACCTCTTCCTCCATTTTGTTCTTTGATTCATTTATTTGTTGTTGTTTATTAAGTCCAGTGCTAATTGATTCATGAATGTTCTTAAGGACGATAATTATTTTTTTAAATATATCATTGGTTTCGTGCATCACTATCAAGTTCACTAGTTCTATTATATAAGTCAAAAGTATGTTTTCAACAAAAAATACTTGTAATTTGAGTAACAAAAACTTGGTTAAATGAAGAGTTTATACGTAGGTACTTCACGAAATAGTAGTGTACAAGAGTCGTAAGTAATTTAGTATATATAACTAACTTTTACATTTATTTTTAAAAAAATGTGAAAATATGTACTGGCGTAAACATTGATTGATTGCTGGTTGCTTAACATCCAGTGGCAAATATTTCATGCATGTTAAGAACTATTGGCGTAAATAAATGATTTGTTACTGTTTGAAATCTGATGTGCGGAAAAACTAGAATATTCTCTATTACCGCAAATAAAAAATGATCCTGTCCTTTATAAAATGTAAACAAACCGGGATGCGCTGAAACATGTATCAGTACAAACATAAAAATCTGGCAATTAGCCAACAATAACAGCGGCGTCGACTTACATTTAAATTTCTCATTCACTAACTTAAATTGAAACATCGTAAACAATCCCGTTTTTCCAGGTACACGTAAAATGTAAGTAAACAAAATTTTCAAACTAGCCAATTTTAGACTTTTGTTGATATTCATAGATATAGTGATAAGAGATGTTAAACGACGAGCAGTCCCTTATTTATCGGGGATATAATTTAAAAAAAAACATCCCATTACTTTATTTACATATCTTAATAAGTTAAAATGACTAAAGAAGATTTTCACTTTACATCGCTTTTGTGCAGAAGAAAAGAATAAACCCTGCTAAAACATTGTAAAATAAAACATCCGATAAAATCAAATAAAAAAAAAGTTGAATACAATTTAAGAATTGTAGATTTCCTGAGGTAAAACAGTGTTGTTCAAAGAAAATTCTGTATGAATTGTTTCTTTTTAAAATATACAGATGGTCAATGTATCTATACATTGATTAAGAACAAAACAAAGAATAGTTCTTTTCTTTTTGTAACAAGTTATTACTAAATCAGAAAATAATGTCTTGAATCAGACTTTCTGTTTCCTTAATGAATTATTGCTACGCATTTTTATAGCTTTTTTGCGGAGAGTATGTGCAGTCAATGAATTGGATTGTATTGGGATATACAGGAACCTGATGTTCAGTGGTTGTCGTTTGTTGATGTGTTTCATAAGTGTTTCTCGTTTCTCGTTTTTTTATATAGATTAGACCGTTGGTTTTCCTGTTTGAGTGGTTTTACACTAGTCATTTTTGGGGCCCTTTATAACTTGCTGTTCGGTGTGAGCCATGGCTCCGTGTTGAAGACCGTACTTTAACCTATATTGGTTTACTTTTACAAATTGTGACTTGGATGGAGAGTTGCCTCATTGGCACGCATACAAAATCTTCTTTTATCTATGATATAGATGGTCCAACCAGGACTTCATTTCTTTAAAAAAGTATAAACTATTTGGGCCAATGACTTTTTTCCATTCCGTGATTTTTCAAAGTTTTGTTTCTCCATTGTACATTTTACTCCATTATTAGTGTTTTCCAATTATATTCTATTCTATGAACCAGTCCCTCTTAGACCTGATATTGAAATTGGAAAATTACACGACTTTTTCAAAAATTTGAACGCTGCACCGGAAGATGATCACAATGTGCACCTTCCCGAGATTGATCCTATGCAATGTGAACAGTAAAACGCACATATAAATTCGCCTTTTTCAAAAGATGAAATTCTCCAGTCCATTAAAAAAACTGAAGAATGACAAAGCTTGTGGAGAAGACGAAATTATAAACGAGGTCATAAAATAAACATCAAATCAGTTTATATTCATTTATGAGAAACTTTTTAACATTATATTTGATAAAAGGGTTATTCCACATAGCTGGCTAATTAGTACAATTAAACCTATTTATAAAAACAAAGGCAACTCCAAAGATCCAAAGAATTATAGACCAATTACTATCGTTAGTTGCCTGGGAAAATTGTTTATTGGAATTTTGAATAAAAGACTAAATGATTTTTCAGAAGAATATATCATAATACAAGAAAATCAAAGTGGTTTTCGGTAAAAGTACTCTACTACAGATAATATGCTTACCCTGCATTCTTTTTTTCTTCGAATTATTGAAATGTAAGAAAAAGAAATTATATTGTGCCTTTATGGATTTTGAGAAGGCTTTCGACGCTGTATGGCGAGATGGTTTGTTTTACATAATGTTATCAAACAATATAAATGGTATGATGTATAAGGTTATATTTAATATGTACTGTAATACTAAATCTCGTATATTATATAAAAATTGTAATTCGGAATACTTTGCTTGTGACAACGGCGTACGACAAGGAGAAAACTTATCACCTTTCCTATTTTCTTTATTTTTAAACAATTTAGAAGATTTCTTTGTCAGTAAAAATATTGCAGGACTTAGGACCATATCAGAAGATCTTGAAAGATAATAAGACATATATCTTAAGTGTTATATCATATTTTACGCAGATGACACGGTGCTGTTGGCCGAAACAGCACAGGATCTGCAGACGAAACTCAATGCCTTTCATGACTATTGTAATGTTTGGAAACTAAAGGTACCCGTTGACAAGACCAAAACCCTAGTGTTTGGTTTGGGTCGTTTGCCAAAAAACCTCCAGTTTACTTATGATGGCATAAATATTGAGATAGTAAAGCAGTTTAACTATTTGGGTATTGTTTATACTAAAACAGGAAATTTTAATATGACTAAAAAATATTTATCCGACAAGGCCTTAAAATCCATGTACGGAGTCCTGAAAATAGGAAGGATGTATTAGCTTTCTGTAAAATGTTATGGAAAGGCAACGGGGTCAAAATTCTTACTTCGTAACTTGTCAATTTGTAACTTGTATCTTTGTAATTTCAAACTTCTTACTTCGTAAATTGTCAATTTGTAACTTGTACCTTTGTAATTTGAAAATTCGTAATACGTACATTTGTCAATTTGTAACTTGTAACTGTGTGATTTCAAAATTATTTATTGGTAAATTGCAATTTGTATATTGATGTTTTGTAACTTGTCGATTCGTTAAATGTCGATTCGTAAATTGTCAATTTGTATATTGATGTTTTGTAACTTGTCGATTCGTTAAATGTCGATTTGTAAATTGTCATTTTGTATATTGATGTTTTGTAACTTGTCGATTCGTTAAATGTCGATTTGTGATTTGTCAATTTGTATATAGATGTTTTGTAACTTGTCGATTCGTTAAATGTCGATTTGTAAATTGTCTGTATTATGCGAACGATCATTATGACGACAGATGGCGCTCGGTTTCCTCTTCGGTGTATAAGCTTACCTCCTGTAAGTAGGAGCACTTCCACGTGGAGTATATACCTAAGTAATTTCATAAATCAATTATGTACAGCATATAAAAGAAAATAAATAGATAAATACATTGTTCGGTTTATATGGCATTTACCAGGGACTCAGCTTTATATAGAGCTGACCTCGAAAAAACATGTATGTCTACCGTACTGGTCACACCACCTGTGAGGGGTGTGTCACTTCCTGTATTTAGGTATACTAGAACACACCCGCGAAATCGCGGGTATTTAGAGCTTGGTTGAAAATATGTAAACTGTTGTAGGATGAATTTTTGTAAAAGATTTTATGTCTGGAGAATTTCAGAAAAGGTATCAAACTGAGTCACAGGAACTTGGAGACAGGACAATTATGTTAAGCCCTCTCCCTTTTTTCCAAAGTCCGTTTTTTTTTTTTTTGCTCTCTGTTAAATTCCATGATTTTCGCGTTTCTGTATACTATGAACATACAAATAATATAAATAAAGTGTATTTGCTATTAATTATCAATTCCAAGTTTCTTCTCCACGGCGATCACTGCTATATTATATAGAGAGTCTCTATATATTATAGGATTATAATCATAGTATACATGCAGAATAACGCGGAAATAATTGTCCTGTCACCGAGTAATTATGAAAATTATGTTTAAAGAGGGGAGTAAAGGGGGGGGGGGGTATCTGCACGAAAGAACGCGAAATAAAATTGCCATTTCACGATGAGCGAACAATTAAAAATTTCTTGCACGCTGATCATTTTATCGATTTCAAGAAACACGGTGAATAACGAACCTTTTTCACGGCTGCACGTGAAATAAAAAGTGGCAAAACACGTTGCACGAAAATAACCCTTTACCCCCTCTTTTAATGTTTAAAATCGGAAGTCTTGGGTATGACTTAAAAGTCGGTCTGATGACGGAAACAATATCCGGACGCCTTCGTTTTTCTCCCAAAATAACCCAAACTGAATAATCATAAGAATGGATGACAAATGCGACTATGCATGGTACCTATAGGACACAGAGGCATGATGATTAATTTATTGGGGAAGGAAGAGTAGCGACACACACAATGAGGTCTTCTCGTTTAATAGTATAGATACTGATGTGTCGCTGGAATGGGCTCCCTTATCAAGGCGCTGTTAATTATGTGTATTGGCATATATACTATATTTTTTGGCTCCCTTATCAACTTCGCAAATATAATACTTTCACTTGGCAGGAAATTTCATCTTGATATTTGACCGGGTCATAATTAGACTAAATACATGAAATATAAGACTGAGCTGGAAATTCAAACTTATATTGTTCTGGGCCGCAAATTTTGGACTAAATGTATGATGGGAGAAATGGGTGAACACCTATTATTCCTTAATATTATAATCTTAAGATATTGGAAAAGAATGTAATTTATATCTAATGATTTTTTAATACAAGAAGCACTGAAATGGATGAAAAATCTTTATTTATTTGGCTCTCGAGTAATGAAGATACAAATGTTTATATCATGTACTTTGCAAAACAAATTGAATGAAGTATTATTTTAAATGAGTCACTTAGTTAATGTATACTATATATTAAAACTATATTGGTATATGCAATATTTTGTAATAAAATCTAAAGGAACCAGAAAACTTATCGAGAACTTAAATGGACTACCCATATTTCAATCGTAGCCAAGAATGCAAACTCAACCGTGACTAGGATTCCTGATAAGGAATTTGAGATATTACCGACCAGAATGCAAGAAAACCGCATATATTTCACTGGTCAATAATGGAGTATGAAGCAATAGTATATGGGACCCCTACGAACATCAAAAAGCTTGAAAGAATACAGCGACAAGCTGTGAGTTTTATAACGAGGAGGCTACAAATCCAGAGAAGATGGTTGCGTCTCAAACACGCTCACCAAAGGCAAACAGACAAAACGCTTAAGCCAGAAGCTAGTATTTCTGTACGAAGTGGTTGAGGGGCTGGTTCTTGCTATAGAACCTGAAAAATTTAAAAAAAGAACAATTGCTGCCAAGGGATTTGACAATTACCAGTCAATAAATATTGTGGAAAAAGAGATCAAGAACTACACAAAGTGTTTTGAGATTTCAGCGATCAAAATCCCACATTCCAACTTATTTTTCGTAAAAACAGTAATCGAGTGGAACCTCCTTGAAGACACTGTAGTGCGCACACCGAGCGTTGACAGCTTTAGATACTGCTCGCGTGCACCGTCAATAAATCATCTGCGCTCTCTCTACCATTGTATTAAAGCCAGAATTGGTATCCCAAACGTATTCCTACAGATACAGATACAGATCTAGAATGATCATGGTACTGGATCGACATATACTAGGAGTTGTCTCCTCTGAATATTTTGTCAATGACCATGATCGTAAAACTATGAAACAGTTTCTTCTTTATTACCATTGTATTAAAGCCAGTATTGGTATCCACAACGTATTCCTACAGACAAAGAGACAGATCTAGAATGATCATGGTACTGGATCGACATATACTAGGAGTTGTCTCCTCTGAATATTTTGTCAATGACCATGATCGTAAAACTATGAAACAGTTTCTTCTTTATTACCATTGTATTAAAGCCAGTATTGGTATCCACAACGTATTCCTACAGATACAGATACAGGTCTAGAATGATCATGGTACTGGATCGACATATACTAGGAGTTGTCTCCTCTGAATATTTTGTCAATGACCATGATCGTAAAACTATGAAATAGTTTCTTTTTTATTACACACCTATACCCACTTTTTACCAAAGTGACACCCTGCCGCTTTGACTTGTCAGATAGAAGATCTCGCCATTTGCATGACCGAAGCAATTATCTCCAATGCTAACCCTAATTTCATTTCCCCATGAAAATCTTTGAACATGATTTAGGGTTTTGGCTGGGGGTTGCGGGGGAGGGCTGTCAGGGAATATTTTGAAGAGTAAAAAGGTGGCAAACTGTGAGACGGGGTAGCCTGGGATCCTGGCTCACTGTTCGACAGAAGAGCCAGGCGGAATACAACAACATGGTTTCGTCAATTGGATATTAGAATGATTCATAAAATTATTTTTAATTTCATATGAAATGCAAATTTAAAATATTTAGCTTATATAATACAAACGTTATTGATTAACATCGTGAATCAACTGTTAATTAACGATCCGATCGACAGCAGTTGATAATGAGGGAATCGGGAAAATTTTGTTCTTTTTGTTTTGTAAATTTTTATAGAACGAAAAATCAGGTTGTGGCAATCCTTAGCTTCATGACCAGAAAAAATTTAGTAGGCATGTAAAAATGAATATTAATATATTATATATATACATGTATGTCAGCCCTTCCCCCTGAGGACTCAGTCAGAATAAAATGGTCCGATAATAGCATTTTAGGATTAATAGAAACCGTTTTTACCTGGATTTTTACGTACTGATGTAGCTTTTTATAGCCGACTATATGGATTTGGTTTTTTTCATTGTTGAAGGCCGTACGTTGCCTATAATTGCTTACATCGACTTTTATATTTGAACTTTGGTGGATAGTTGTCTCATTGACAATCATTCTGTGTATTACCACATCTCCTTATATCTATTTACCCGAATAATTCAGTCGCTATGTTCCGCTAATATACGATTACACCATTAATCTCGCAAGTAGGAGAGATCGATTAACGTGGAAGGAATGAAATATTTGGGTTGTATTTTTATATAGTTTCTGTTCTCGCACGATACGGCCACCTGTCGTCTTCAGAAAACAAAATGTTCTGTATACATGCCATATACAAATAAAAATGTTATTATTCTAATGTGTTCTTTTAGATGCATTTGCTGTACATATATGATTGATTTAAATTACTTAGGTATATATATTTACTCCATATGGAGGTGCTCCTACTTACAGAAGGCTGATTCACCGAAGAAGAAACCGAGCGCCATCTGTCGTCATAATGATCGTTAGCATAATACAACAATGACAATTTACAAATCGACATTTAACGAATCGACAAGTTACAAAACATCAATATACAAATTGACAATTTACAAATCGACATTTAACGAATCGACAAGTTACAAAACATCAATATACAAATTGACAATTTACGAATCGACATTTTAAGAATCGACAAGTTACAAAACATCAATATACAAATTAACAAATTACAAATCGACATTAAACGAATCGACAAGTTTCAAAACATCAATATACAAATTGACAATTTCCAAATCTACATTTAACGAATCGACAAGTTACAAAACATCAATATACAAATTGACAATTTACGAATCGACATTTTACGAATCGACAAGTTACAAAACATCAATATACAAAATGACAATTTACAAATCGACAATTTACGAATCGACAAGTTACAAAACATCAATATACAAATTGACAATTTACGAATCGACAAGTTACAAAACATCAATATACAAATTGACAAATCACACAGTTACAAGTTACAAATTGACAAGTTACGAAGCTTGATCTTTTTGATAAAATGGCCAAGCCCATTCAGTTGTATGGGTGCGAAGTATGAGGCTTTAGTAATAATGATATCTCGGAAAAGATTCATTTAAAAGTTTGTAAAATTCTTTTGAACTTGAAATCCTCAACGCCAAATTATATGGTTTACAGGGAACTAGGTCGTTATCCGATCGAAACAGATATTGAAGTTAGAACAGTATTACTCTGGGCAAATTTGATATCCGTAAACAAGCAAAGTTTTCCTTCATACTATATTAACTTGCTCGTCATATGAACGATCAACATAATAAGCAGATAAAATGGATTTGCTTAAAATATTTCAAGATTGTGGTTTCTCATATATATGGGAAACACAAACCTTTATTAATAAAGAATGGTTAAAATCTGTTATAAAACAGAGATTGTTGGATCAATATCTTTAGAAATGGAATTCCCTCGTTCAAAATTCGCCAAAAGGTATTAACTGCAAAATTTTTAAGAAAAACTTGGAATTCGAGGAATATTTTAATATTTTGGACATGAAAGGCGTTATTGTTCTATGTCGATTTCGAACCACTAATACTAAGTTGCCGATTGAAACAGGACGATGGCAAAGCGTTATAAGAGAAAATCGCATTTGAAATAAGACATGTGACTAAATTGCCAATCTCAATTGCTTGTAAAGTTTGCTTCCAAAATGTTGTATGTATACTTTAAAAGTGTTGTATAATCGCTTTGGGAATCAAATACTTGTATATTTCTTTCTTTCTGTTAAGTTTTGTTTTTATGTAATACACAAACATCCTATTTCTTATTCCACTGCCATTTACAAAAATGTTCAAGTTCACATATTATGACATTTTGGAAGCATGCCTTTCAACAAAATTTGCAAAGCCTGTTTGTGAGATATTTTTTTTCCTAAAAAAATTTACTACATTTTGGAAGCCCTGCGACGATATATCAAATGTTAATGAAACTTCGAGAAAGTTGATATTTTTGCATTTATATTTTCTTGGTCAATATGTAGTGTAAATCACTGCCATATGAAAAATAAAACAAATTGGTCACACTGCTTGCTGGTCAATCTACGGGTTATGAAAGTTCTCATATCTTTAGATAGAAAACAAAAACACTAGTGTGCGACTTAAACTGAGATCCGAATGATGGTTTTATTACAAGATATTGGAAGAAAAAATGTCAGACTTAAAATATAGTTCTTATAAAGTGGTTTAAGAAAGTACAAAAAAATGCGTCATTATATCTGTTATGTTGCTACATACCAGTAACAAATATTAAATTGATAACCATAAATTATAAAGAGTTACGTTAAGTATAAGTACTAACACCATGAAAAATATAATCAAAGTACTGACGCGCTGTTTACTCGGATAAACCCAAGATCTGATGGCTGGTAAATAGATAATAAAAAATGTTCTATCTCCATTTAAACTACTAGCAATTGCTTATTTCAAGTCAAATATCAAACATTTCAGCCACATTTAAGATGTTTACATTCTAGTATTTAACATGTAATCAATTGTCTATGTTCTGTAGGCTCTTCTGAAAGGGGTGAAAAAGTTGAATGATTTTTGTTTTGCACTTTCTGAAGACTGGATACTACATTTGATGAATGCATCTGGATTAAACGGGATTGTGTTTAAAACAAACATCCTTTGCCATTATAACACCGGAGAAGTATATGTGACTATAATTCTATAGTAAAACATTCTACTATGTACACGTATACCTAACAACAAAATTATTTTCATTTACCTGTGTTTAAAGTAATTGCAAATGGCTGATATTTTTGTTCAAACATATTGTTTAACATTTCACAGCGGTATAACATGTTACTCTAATCATTCTTCCCTTAGTTTATTTATTTTGTATTTGCATTGTATCAATGATCAAATTTATTTGTTCAGTGTATGTTCACTGGTGTTAATATGTCTGTTGATTGAGTTAAGCCATTTCAATTGATATTTTATTGTGTGTCTTTCTATGTTGTGATGTAACACTACTGTTTTAGATAAGGGTGAAGGTTTGGTACCATTAAAACGTTTAAACCCGCTGCAATTGTTTGCACCTGTCCTAAGTCAGGAATCTGATGTTCAGTAGTTGTCGTTTGTTGATGTGGTTCATAGGTGTTTCTCGTTTCTCGTTTTTTATATAGATTAGACCGTTGGTTTTCCCGTTTGAATGGCTTTAAACTAGTAATGTTTGGACCCTGTATAGCTTGCTGTTCGGTGCGAGCCAAGGCTCCGTGTTGAAGACCGTACTTTGACCTATATTGGTTTACTTTTATAAATTTTGACTTGGATGGAGAGTTGTCTCATTGGCACTCATACCACATCTTCTTATAACTGTTATACTTAATACTAATAATTAAGATATCAATAAGGAGATAACTAGTTAAAAGTCAGCAGGTCAGCAACCTAACACAAAAGATTGAAATGCAAATACATCTATTGACTACTTGCAATATTGAAAATTCAAAGTCTATCGTTAGTTTTGTTTAAATTCAGAAATTGAATTAGGGCCTGATAAATTTCAAGGCCGTTGACACAAGGGAAAAAAATTGAATAACTTGTAGACTATTTGACTATAGAGATTTTTTTGTTTGATTTTCCACTTTTAGAATCATCCCCCCCCCCCCCCCCCCCCCCCCCCAAAGAAAAAGAAAAAAAACACACAGAAACACATTTTCAGTCTAATCTATACAATGAAGCAGGAAACAGTTACCTACTACAGCGATCCCTACCAGATATGATATAGAAAATGCATCCTCCCCAGAGTATAGACCTAGCATGCCATAGCTCGAAAGCCTAAAACTGTTTTGGTGTTTAGCAGAGTGGGGTTTCTATCTGGCAAAAATACAAAAAACAAAAATGTATTGCCTATGGTCAGCAGCTGAAATCTTAAAGAAATACATCTTGTTTAACCATCAAAATGCATCTTTGTCATTCTTAAATTGTCTGCATGTCAGTAACCATTTCAGAATAAAAGCGTTTAAATATTGAAATCATGTTTCTGAAAATTGACCTTTAGTTGTTAATTTCTGTGTCTTTTTGGTCTCTTGTGGAGAGTTGTCTCATTTTGCAATCATACCACAACTTTTTTTTTTATAGCACTAATGAGCGTGTATTATATATTTACACTTATAAATTTGATATGATAGTTTAAACTTTAATGATGTGATATGATCCGAGTATAAACCCTGCTTTGTAATGTACTGACACACTAAGTATGATTCTCACATGTTTCCCTGCTTTGTAATGGACTGACACACTAAGTATGATTCTCAACATGTTTCCCTGCTTTGTAATGTACTGACACACTAAGTATGATTCTCAACATGTTTCCCTGCTTTGTAATGTACTGACACACTAAGTATGATTCTCACATGTTTCCCTGCTTTGTAATGTACTGACACACTAAGTATGATTCTCACATGTTTCCCTGCTTTGTAATGTACTGACACACTGAGTATGATTCTCAATATGTTTTTCCAAGGAAACAGTGATAATAGTAATATATATGAAGCGATAAAAAAACTCCATTCTGCGATAAAAAAAAACTCGATATAAACGTCAGTGTATTTTCATGTTTACGCAGTAATGCGTGTTTAAAAGCATGCACAAAAACTGCCATAATAATACTTCGAATTCCCTCACGATATCCGAGTAAAATATCTAAACTGAAGGAAAAGTTAGTTCGACAAACCATGTATCATATATGACGAAAAACGAGTGGACTTGGGTAAAATTTACAGTCCCCACTCAACATTTTGTCGGAGGGGGGGGGGGGGGGGGGGGTAAGACAAATACAGATACTGTTTTCTAAGAATATTCTTTTTCAATTCTCACCAAAGGAGGCAAAATGTGCTTATATAGTGATACTTATGGCTGTGTATTGGATAACAGAGGCCTTACCAATAGCTGTGACGTCACTATTACCCATCATTCTCACACCATTGACAGGATTGGGCAGTGCAAAAACTGTTTCAAGCAAGTATCTTAATGTATGTTCAGAATTAGTTCGATTTAGATTTAGTTTGAACAAATTCTGGTGATAAAATGTAATCATATCAAAAACCTTCTTGTGCACTATCACCGTCATATATTTTATGTCGATAAAACTTTTATTCGTTGTAACTTTTGATACATGCATGCGTTCATTATCGAGACATACATGTACACTTCTTCTGTAGTTTAAAAACACAAAAAATAAACCCAAACAGCAACAAACCTAACAAACGATCCAAAACCAGTCAACAAAAAACGTTACTCTTGCAAAAGATATTTAAAAAAAAACATGGAAAACAAATAAATCGTTAATCCGTTGTATCTAGAGGTTAATAAGTATTTAATTGAAACAGCTAACTTAGTGCAACATTTGATGAAATGTTTTTGCAAATAATTGAAAAAGAGGCTATTTAGGACTAAATATATTTTTCTTTAGGACGTTTCTATGTTATTTCTTGGTGGACTAATGATGGCTGTGGCTATAGAACATTGGAACATCCACAAACGATTGGCCCTTAGAATTCTGTTACTTGTTGGGTCCGAACCAAGATGGTATGTCAACATTAAAATGCTTCTTTTTGTAGCTTTTGTCATTTTTTTTATTGGCATGTTAAGGCGTTGACCGAGGCAACTTTTGTATAAAGCGCCTTTTTAATCCTATACGAATACATTAAGAAACATTCAATTTTTATGATTACATTTATAGGACTCGGAGATGCGATGGGGACGCTGAAGTGCGATGGTCCGTACGCTTAAGTGCGATGGTCTATGCGGAAGTGCGATGGTCCGTATGCTTAAGTGCGATGGTCTATGCGGAAGTGCGATGGTCCGTTTGCCGAAGTGCGATGATCTATATGACGCGTGATGGCCAGTTTAAAATCTACAGATGTGTAATTATAATCAGAAGTATATTGTTTTATTATTAAATATATAAATTTGCCTTCAATATTGTCAATGTAAGTCCTTAGTTGCAGTCGCATACTAAATGAGAGATTATCCTCTTTTATTTTCTACATGTAGACATAATTCTGCGTTTACTTTTTATCTTTATTCTGTTTTTTCATGAGTTCCTCGTATACCGTATACTATTATAATAAGGAGATTCTTGCTGCGGACCAGTATGTATTTAGAAAATGCCACGCTCTATCAAACGTGAAAAAATTTCTTTTGTAGATTTCGAAACAAATCCGCTAAAGAAGGTAATTTTTCCCCTGTGTACGCCAATCCTCCCCGTTTCTAGTAGTATTACAATTTAATACACCCCTTATTAACAAGAAAACACAAAACATTGCTTCTACCGAACAAATTGACTTCTACATCGACATGACAGATATTCAAAATATAATGATTTGTTTAGACCATTGCACTTCAGCGTTACCACCATTGTACTTCGGTATAGCTATCAACAAGATAGCGTCACAATGCCACCATTGCACTTCGATGTAGCTATCAACAAGATAGCGTCACAAAGCCACCATCGCACTTCGGTGTAGCTATCAACAAGTGAAGATAGCGTCACAATGCCACCATCGCACTTCAGCATTAATAAAAACGCACTTCAGCGACAAACCATCGCACATCATCGTGACCATCGCGGTTCGGAGAACCATCGCGGTTCGGAGAACCATCGCGGTTCGGTGTACCATCGCTGTTCGGAGTACCATCGCGGTTCGGAGTACCATCGCGGTTCAGAGTACCATCGCGGTTCGGAGTACGATCGCGGTTCGGAGTACCATCGCGGTTCGGAGTACCATCGCGGTTCAGAGTACCATCGCGGTTCGGAGTACCATCGCGGTTTCGGAGTACCATCGCGGTTTGGAGTACCATCGCGGTTCAGAGTCCTACATATGTATCAACCATGAACTAACGAGATGTAAATCAATCTTTTCCTTGTTTTCCTAAGCATTGTTGTGAGGTAGTCATGGGAAGCACGTGCAGTAATGAATGTTGCAGGTTATTACTGAGAAATAACTTATATTTATGGAATGGCTCACGATGTTTGTCAGCCAATCAAAAGTCCGGATTACTATTAAACATACACGAGGCTGTGGATGGGGATTTACAAAATAGAGAATAATGGAAAAATAAAATAAAGAATAGGGAAAAATCCCAAAAAAAATTAAATAAAAGAGAAACAATTGGACCCAAATAATAAAGAATAGAGAATAATGGGCAAAAATTATAAAACATACAGAAAAATGAATTGTAACGTGGTTATTTTCATAACACTCCTTGTATCAATCCGAGACTTCCATTTAAAACCGAGTACTCTTCGAGTCTCATGGCAAATATTGTTACACAATTGTATATACCAGTGCAATACAGATGCAGTCCGTTAATGTTAATAGCAAAGACTTGCATATAAGCATAACACATTCTCTTCCTTAGAAAATTAAGACGTGGTATGATTGCCAACGAGACAATTCTCCACCTGACACTAAATGACGTACAGGATGAGGCGGGGTTAAACATGTTTACTCGCGCCAAACCCTCACTCTTACCTTTGAGAGTGGTGTAACAGTACAGCATACGAAAGAACTACAAAAATCAGTTGATCAGGGCTAAACTCATCGATAAAAAGCATAGATAAAACAAACAATACAAAAGACACAAAGAGATCTGAGAGTACTTGTAGTTACAGAAAACTAGTTTAAAGTAACAACTGAAGAAAAAAAATCATGTCAATTAGCTCTAAAATATTATGACTTATTAGATGCCATTTTTTGTAACAATCCTTGGTAGTAGAGCAATAATAACAAACACAATCGCTTATTTAATACGCTATTCGATCAATATTGTATTGTGAAAGACACAACATTTGAACATTGAATTGCACAGTAAATAAATTGAGCATTTTGTTTCTCTTTATAATTGAGATGAATCTTTCGTGGTACGGGTACCAAGCGTCTTTCGAAAGAGTAAAATTGAGAATGGAAATGGGGAATGTGTCAAAGAGACAACAAACCGACCATAGAACAGACAACAGCAGAAGGTCACCAACAGGTCTTCAATGCAGCGAGAAATTCCCGCACCCGGAGGCGTCCTTCAGCTGGTCCAAAAACAAATATATATACTAGTTCAGTGATAATGAACGCCATACTAAACTCCAAAGTATATGTATCTGCTAAAATGTTTGATAATGTAACATGGGTTTCCTATGTGTACATTTATTTGTACTTTGCGCATATCCACTCACGCGTTTAATGGTTTAAAAATAAACAATTCGCTTCCCTACAGACTATCACAGAGTCCTGCATCATTATTTAGATCGCTGTATAGGATTAGTATGTTCTAGAAATATTTCAAAGTCGAAGGGAACATATTTCAGGCTAATGTTACATATTTCAGGCTAATGTTACTTATTTCATGTTAATGTTGAATATTTCAAGCGAATGTTACATATTTCAGGCTAATGTAACATATTTAAGGCTAATGTTAGGACATATTGCATGCTAATGTAACATATTTCATGCTAATGTTACATAATTCAGGCTAATGTAACATATTTAAGGCTAATGTTAGGACATATTTCAGGCTAATGTTAGGACATATTACTGGCTAACGTTACATATTCAGGCTAATGTTACTAATTTCAGGCTAATGTAACTTAATGTATGCTAATGTAACATATTTCAAGCGAATGTTACATATTTCAGGCTAATGTAACATATTTAAGGCTAGTGTTAGGACATATTTCATGCTAATGTTACATAATTCAGGCTAATGTAACATAGTTCATGCTAATGTTACTTATTTCATGCTAATGTTACTTATTTCATGTTAATGTTACATATTTCAAGCGAATGTTACATATTTCATGCTAATGTGACATATTTCATGCTAATGTTACTTATTTCATGCTAATGTTACTTATTTCATGCTAATGTTACTTATTTCATGTTAATGTTACATATTTCAAGCGAATGTAACATATTTCAGGCTAATGTTAGGACATATGTCTGGCTAATGTTACATATTTCAGGCTACCGATACATATTTTAGGCTATGTTAGGACATAATTCAGGCTAATGTAACATATTTCAGGCTACTTTTAGGACAAATATCAGGCTAATGTTAGGACATATTCCTGGCTAATGTTACATATTCAGGTTAATATTACATATTTCAGGTTAATGTTACATATTTCTGGCTAATGTTACATATTTCAAGCTAATGTTACATATGTCAAGCTAATGTTACATATTTCAGGCTATTTTTACATATTTCAGTCTAATGTTTCATATTTCAGTCTAATGTTACATATTTCAAGCTAATGTTACATATTTCAGGCTTATGTTACATATTTGAGGCTAATGTTATATATTTCAGGCTAATGTTAGGACTTATGTTACCAACCTGGTTCCTTTCAATGTGGATCAGTAATACAGCAACAACGGCCATGATGATTCCTATAGCAAACGCCATACTGGTACAGCTAAAAGAGGCAAAACAAGAAGCAGAAACAAACGGACATGTCGCTGATGAAACTGGCAAGTTCTGTAATTCCTGTTGACGAGAAACGTTAGAAAAGGCAAACCACATATTTTCCAGTTTGAATGCTTGTCTTTTTTTACGAACAACGTTGATTTTTTCAATGGGTCTCTGACGTCGCCTGTGTTTTTGCATTAACCATTAAATATTGCAAGGAGACGATTCAGAGCCTGTTTAAGATTTATATGAAAAAGTTGAAACGATATGAAGATGAGGAAATAGAGTATGATTTTACATTAGACCATATACAAATGGACAACATTGTGAACAACCAAGGTCACCGTTGGGAATATTAATGGACTGCTTTTTTCTGAATTAGGGATATAACCCAAAGAAAAGGCAATCATTTTGAACAGTTCTTCTGTAGTATAAATACGCAACCTGATCTAGACTATTATAAATCCGATGCTCCCTGAATGGTACGCGCCACTCTCCTATCATTCTTGCAACAACTGCATGTCTGTGTCCACAGATTGCCAATTAGAAGATTTAATATGTGTCTCTATTTAACATACCCCATTGTGTAGCGGTTCGCCTCTCATGTCATTCTTCCCAATCTGCATGAAACATATACCCTTGAACATTTAGCAAACAACAATCAATCAATAAATAAATATAATATTTGTGCTTATGATCAAAAAGTCATGGGTTACAATAAATGAATGATTTAATTGGTAAAAAGATTTTACAGTGTATTAGTTTGTTATTTATGGACTGCTACTTTGGTATCTTTTTCCTTCTTTGCTTGCTCTATATATTTATGAAACAATGTTACCCTTACGAATTACATTCAGATCATACTTGGATTAGATTATGTGATATTACCCTCAACAATTTGACTATATATATTTCAGATCATGATAGGGTTAGATTAGACGATGTTGCCCTCAAAGTAAATGATAATGATAAAACAATGGAACAACAGAGTAATGGTGATGTAAATAAAGAAGAATACGAAAAGTAATTATTTTTTTAATTTATTTATTTTTTGGTATTTCAATGTCCACTAAGTACCATGACAAAGAAAACATGTAATCGAGGCGATTTAAATGAAACAGAATTTATTAAACATAAATATGACGTGGAAATTAAATGTGATGCAAAACAAAAAATAAAACATTATTGCCACATAACATAAATGGATAATTGGATCGGTCAAGAATGTTAATCTCCCTGTTGACCCATTAAGATCTTAATATGCTTAATGAAATATGCTAGTAGTACTAGTATGACACTATCCCGTTCTCTTTTCACGAATGTGACCTATCGAATAAGACTATTTACCGGGTTTGTAATAACATGAGCAACACGACGGGTGCCACATGTGCAGCAGGATCTGCTTACCCTTCCGGAGCACCTGAAATTCCCCCAATTTTTGCTGGGGTTCATGTTGCTTAGTCTTTGGTTTTCTATGTTGTGCACGTGTCTTGTGTACTAATTTTTGTCTGTTTGTCTTTTTCCTTTTTAGGCATGGCGTTGTCAGTTAATTTTCGATCTATGAGTTTGAATGTCCCCCTGGTATCTTTCCCCCCTCTTTTTTAAATATTCATCTTATTTTAGAAAGACGTACATACCCGACCCGTCAAAGAAAGAGAATCAAGAATATAAAAGGATATGTAAGATGTTGTCTATCTGTATAGCACATACAGCTAATGTTGGGGGTATAGCTAGCCTGACAGGAACCAATCCTAATGTTATACTGAAAGGACAAAGTGATATGTAAGTTTTGAGAGATTGTGTTGTAACTAATGTCGGGGGTGTAGCTAGTCTGACAGGAACCAATCGTAATGTTATACTGAAAGGACAAAGTGATATGTAAGTATTGAGAGATTGTGGTGTAACTTATGTTGGGGGTATAGCTAGTCTGACAGGGACCAATCCTAATGTTATACTGAAAGGACAAAGTGATATCTAAGTATTGATAGATTGTAGTGTAACTAATGTGGAGGGTATAGTTAGCCTGACTGGAACCAATCATAATGTTATACTGAAAGGACAAAGTGATATGTTAGTAGTGAGAGATTGTGGTGTAACTAATGTCGGGGGTATAGCTAGTCTGACAGGAACCAATCATTATGTTATACTGAAAGGACAAAGTGATATGTAAGTATTGATAGATTGTAGTGTAACTAATGTGGAGGGTATAGCTAGTCTGACTGGAACCAATCCTAATGTTATACTGAAAGGACAAAGTGATATGTTAGTAGTGAGAGATTGTGGTGTAACTAATGTTGGGGGTATAGCTAGTCTGACAGGAACCAATCCTAATGTTATACTGAAAGGACAAAGTGATATGTAAGTATTGAGAGATTATGATGTAACTAATGTTGGGGGTATAGCTAGTCTGACAGGGACCAATCCTAATGTTATACTGAAAGGACAAAGATATATGTAAGTATTGAGAGATTGTGGTGTAACTAATGTCGGGGGTATAGCTAGTCTGAGAGGGACCAATCCTAATGTTATACTGAAAGGACAAAGTGATATGTAAGTATTGAGAGATTATGATGTAACTAATGTTGGGGGTATAGCTAGTTTGACAGGGACCAATCCTAATGTTATACTGAAAGGACAAAGATATATGTAAGTATTGAGAGATTGTGGTGTAACTAATGTCGGGGGTATAGCTAGTCTGACAGGGACCAATCCTAATGTTATACTGAAAGGACAAAGTGATATGTAAGTATTGAGAGATTGTGGTGTAACTAATGTTGGGGGTATAGCTAGTCTGACAATCCTAATGTTATACTGAAAGGACAAAGTGATATGTAAGTATTGAGAGATTGTGGTGTAACTAATGTCGGGGGTATAGCTAGTCTGACAGGGACCAATCCTAATGTTATACTGAAAGGACAAAGATATATGTTAGTATTGAGAGATTGTGGTGTAACTAATGTCGGGGGTATAGCTAGTCTGAAAAGGACCAATCCTAATGTTATACTGAAAGGACAAAGTGATATGTAAGTATTGAGAGATTGTGGTGTAACTTATGTTGGGGGTATAGCTAGTCTGACAGGGACCAATCCTAATGTTATACTGAAAGGACAAAGTGATATGTAAGTATTGAAAGATTGTGGTGTAACTAATATCTGTGGTATAGCTAGTCTGACAGGGACCAATCCTAATGTTATACTAAAGGACAAAGATATATGTAAGTATTGAGAGATTGTGGTATAACTAATGTCGGGGGTATAGCTAGTCTGACAGGGACCAATCCTAATGTTATACTGAAAGGACAAAGTGATATGTAAGTATTGAGAGATTGTGATGTAACTAATGTTGGGGGTATAGCTAGCCTGACAGGAACCAATCATAATGTTATACTGAAAGGACAAAGTGATATGTAAGTAGTCGGGGATACCAGTAAATTAGTGAGCGTGGTGCTGTAAATACTTCTCAATTAAAAATACCTATGGCAATAATAGCCAAAGACAAAGGATATACCAGAAGAATAATCCCGTTGGCAATATTAGCCAACTTCAAATGTTATGATCGGAATGTTTTTTTCAATACATATACCTCTTATTGGTTTTTATTCTTATAGGTCCAAAACATTAATATTTTTCAATTCAATACTTCTGAAAAACACTCGTCACTCAAATGTTTATTTAAGGCAATTCACATTTACTTCTCTTGTATTATATATAAAATAAAGTTTTTTGTTGAAAATAATTGATGTACAAAACAATGAACGAAAAACAAATATCTAATTACAGTGTTGAATTGGTAGCCTTTTAGAACAAGTTTATTTACCGGATCGATACATTCACCCGGATTGCATCTAAATTTCCGGGCTCGGTAAAGCAAACATTATGATCTGCTATCCCGTTTGAAATATTTTTTTCTACGCGTACAGTCAAACTTCCAAACCAAATCTTTATATCTATGGAAGAATTTAGATTTTTAAAATTTTTTTTTTGGTTTTTGAAATCAATTGGTGGTAAGAAAATCTCTGACTTAATAAATTACTAGAATACATAAAATTGAGAATGGAAACGGGGAATGCGTCAAGGAGACAACAACCCTACCAAAGAACAGACAGCACACAAAGGCCACCAATATCCACCAATGACCACCAATAGGTCAACACGGCGGGAAAATCCCGCACCCGGAGGCCCCTAAACAATAATGTATACTAGTTCAACGATAATGGACGTCACACTAAACTCCGAAACATATAAATAAACCATATAATTTTGAGAAATGCCATTTGATCCTGGAATGCCTCACGATTGCTTTCAGCCAATCAAAAGTACAGATTCTTATGAAACATACATTGTATACAACAGATTGGTGTTCATACTCAGCTTGTGTTTTTATATTTATCTCCAAAGTGCTATATTCTTTAAAAAAATAAAATAAGTTAGCCGATATTTTCTCATTAATCTCGTGTATTTGTTTTTATTCAATTGCAGTATCTATGATAAGTACAACGGAACTTCACCTTTGACCTTTGCAACATGGTTCATGTACGGATTACCAATATCAGCTATTATGCTTGTACTTGCCTGGATTTGGTTACAGATATTTTTCCTTCGTGGGTAAGATTTTATATTTGTTTTTGTCTGAATTTTGTACATCTAGTCAGTCGTCTTCCACTATGCAGTTTATATTTTTATAGCTTAGTTTGATTGTAAATAGTTTCCTTTGACTGTTAATTACTTGTTTTTTGTTGTATCATATAACGGCAAAATAATGATTAGCATGTATCAATTAGACATCATTGCAATTGAGATGGGAGCCATCTCTGTGGGCCCTGCTGTGAATAACGTGTGCTAAAAAATTGTATCTTTACCATAGGACATGGGATTGTCATCTGAAACCAAAGTTGTTGACCTTGACCTTTGACATAGGAAGTTGTACATACATTATGACACACCCTCTGGTGTTTGTTAATATACATGTCAAGTATAAAGCATGAAATCTTAACGGTTCTCCAGATATAGAGCATACACAATTTGTTACGGACGGACAGACTGATCACTATAGGGCGACCCGTCATTCGGCGGGGCCCTAATTAATAACACAAACCTATACGCAACCTCACTAGCCTAAAGCTAAGCAACATGTTTTTGTTTCTGTTTTATGTCGCAAGGAGGTAGCCTATATTGAAATTATATGCATTATATCAACAACAAAAATATGATGTATTATAAGTAACCTCGTTACTCGGATTTTTATAACTCTTGATTCTAAAACGAAAATCGTACATGTAGGGTGGACGTCATGGAAATCAGAATTATGTATCCTTATGTGCTTATAAACATGGATAATCAGTTTTTTGTTAGTTTTTTTTCTCACTTTTTTCAGGTCATTTTTTAAATGTTGTGGTGGAACTAAATCGGCAGGTGTAAGAATAAAATCAGTTCTGAGGAAGGAATATGAGAGTCTTGGACCAATTAAGTAAGAACATGAACATTTGATGAAAGTCATTATACTATATTTCAGGCATGCATTCTTAATTTTGTAAATTCGGGATCTGGGATTTTCCCGTTGTATGTTTACTGTGCTTGTCCCAAGTTAGGAGTATGAAATTCAGTGGTTGTCGTTTGTTGCTGTATATCATATTTGTTTTTCGTTCATTGTGTTGTGCATGAATCAGGCCGTTAATTTTCTTGTTTGAATTGATTTACATTTGTCATGTCGAGGCTTTTTATAGCTGACTATACGGTATGGGTTTTGCTCATTGTTTAAGGCCGTACGGTGACGTATAATAGTTGTTAACTTCTATGTCATTTGATCTCTGGTCGAGGGTTGTCTCATTGACAATCATATCACATATTCTTATTTTTATAGTTCACGTTTAAGTTAAATTAAAAAGAAAAGGTATTCAGGGTCAAAACGAAATAAAATGTTGTACATATTTACTAGTAACCAGTCAGAAAATGCCCGTACCAAGTCAGGAATATGACAGTTGTTGTCCATTCGTTTGATGTGTTTGAGCTTTTGATTTTGCCATTTGAGTAGGGACTTTCCGTTTTGAATTTTCCTCAGATTTTAGTATTTTTTTTATTTTACATTTTTATATGTTTTAGAAGATGTTAAGCCACCTAAATTCTTAAGATTATATTCAACAAAATTGAAAATATGACAAAAATGTTGAAAATAACAAAAACATGGAAAGGGTATATTTCAATTATAACGAGGCAAACAGTAAAATAAATCTCAGATCCATGTGTGCATGCTCTTGATCTATAGGGGGAACGGTAGTATTTTGTTGACTGGCATTGTGTTGTCACTTTGTTTACATACTTAGATGAAAAATTGATTGTTTAATGTTTAACGTTCAGTGGCAAGTATTTCAATCTTTTTCAGGACGAGAAAAGATTATCAATTAATACAATAGGTATGTCTTATAATAGAGGTCGTCCGCGGTGAAGGTCGGGTAAATTTAGGCTGCTCCTGAAAAATGAGGGTAAAGTGGTTAGAGCAGACTTTTTACTTTGCCACAAGCCACTTACAGACCCCTCAAAATGTTGTTGCAAGGATTCTTTACGTGTACAGGGCGTGGCATTCTTTTTACACTAGGCATCGGATGTATCGTCCCCATTCTGACTGGACGTGGTTGTGTACTTGTACATCCTGCACAGCCAACCGGACGCCCCACTTTGGCAAGGGTTTTACTGCTGGTCGGCAGAAAACCAAGAATGACCATATTTTTATTCCCCTTGCAGTGTCATGTGAAGGAAGTCAACTTTGAAGCGCTGTTCTTGGATGTAAAAGTATATAATATATTATTTTAATCATTTATGAATAATATGTATATATACAATATAAATTTTAAACATGTTGGGCTGTTTTTTTTTTAATTCTTTGAAAATATCTCTAATTTGTCAGCTGTCGCAATGTATTTTAAACACACTGTAAGGATATTCAACTATTTAACTTTAAATTTCAAAAATATAATAATAAGTTTTATTATAGCACATAACTTGTATGTCTTGGTGTTTAGTGTAAAAATTGATTTTTCAAAAAATGTTAGTATGGTCGCCTTACGATGTAAAGGACTTCCGTTTTCCGTTAATTTGATTTTCTACGATAATAACAAACCTACCTACAAGTAATGTAGATCCGTAGTTGTGTTGTATCAAAGTATGGAAGTGTAGAGAATAATTTGTCTTTTTTTCCTTGTATTTATTATGATTATGTATGGTTATAACTTTATATTGAATAAAAGAGATGTGGGGGGTAACGGCAATAAGAGACAAATTTCCAACATCTGAAATAAAAAGATATGTTGATTCTCTTATCTACATTCGATTCCACTCTGTGTGATTAAATACCATTAAAACACTTAATCTAGTTCAAGAGTTCGAAAAATTATACAGAGAGTTACGAACGCGCTTATACATTTAGTCTGTGTATGATGATAGTACAACATGTTTTTTTTATAATTTTACAGCTTTGCCCAAGCTGCTGTGATAGGTCACTTTTTTATTCTAGCAGTATTATGGATAACACGTGACCTGGGTGGAGCCGGTGGATGGGGAGATATATTTCCGCCAAAGTAAGTGTACGGTGTGTCTTTATTGAGCTTCAGATATATTGCTTATGTTTTTTTTTTATTCTTTTCCAAATATATTGTTATTAATTTTTTTGTGCAAATGCAGGTACAGATCTGTATGAGAAAAGTAATAGAGGTATTAAGGCATGTTTTATTCAGAAGAAAAATATATTTTTTAGAATTATCTCAAATTTATACATGATGTTTGTAATTGCATAAGTTCAAGAACTATAAACGAATGACACAAAATGTTATGTAACACGATCAAAATTTAGCCATTTTATGCGAGATCTTTCTTGTGTGTGCACGTACTTTTCCAATCTAAAACATATATAAAAGTATGTGCAAAACAAGAAAAATCAAGAAAGAAATTTCACAAAATATTTAAATTTAGACATGGTTTGTCACTATGGTCTTGTTTTATGTGCAACTGGACTTATTTTCTAAACATCTCGTAATTGATATAGGAAGGACAATATGTATGATGATGTTGCTTAGTCTTTTTAGTTTTCTATGTTGTGTCTTGTGTACTATTGGTTGTCTGTTTTTCTTTTTTAGCCATGGCTTTGTCAGTTTATTTTCGATCTGTGAGTTTGAATGTGCCTCTGTTATCTTTCGCCCCTCTTTTAATATATGCACTAATAAATTTGGCCATATTAGGTCCTTATTGTCCAATATCCTTTTTAAGGCAATATTGTAAGTTTATTCAAATAAATATTTCCTCTCGCAACAAGAACATGTTCCACCTATACAGGCTGCAAGAAGTTGGCCTATATGGTATTCAATAAGTAGCATAAAACAGATAAAAATAATGTAATATTTAGTCTTATATACAGGATTTTTGATTAGTTGCTAATTGCTTTGAACTAGCGGCCAGTAACTGCGAGTAGTCTCAAATCTGTACTATGTGTTTTTGTTGTTGTTGTGAGGGATGTATAAATACCCTGCCACGTCCGGTCTGTATTTTTGTTAGATGTTTTTCTGTTTCGTATCGATCTGATGAGTTCACAGCCATTTTCAACTGATTTTTATAGTTTGTTTTAATGTTATACTGGTACACCTCTGTCTTAGGGTTGGCGTCTCATGAATGTTTAACACCGCTTAATTGTTTAACTGTATGTCCCAGATCAAGGGCTTGTAGTTCAGTGGTTGCTGCTTCATGTCTTTCATATTTGTTTTTCGTAAACTGTTTAGTTTTAAATCAGGCCATTGAACTGTTTCATGTTTTTAATATCGGGTCTCTTATAGCGGACTATACGGTATGGGTGTTTCTCATTATTGAAGGCTAAATTTCTACATGATCTAAACTTTGGTGGGTAGTTGTCTCATTGGCAATCATACCACATCTTCTTATTTACAAATATACATATACATATAACCAGCAACGGACACAAGAAATATATAAACGTGTTATTTAATGCATTATTTTATATTTACATGACAGTTACAGATTCTACACCATCTATATTGATATCCTGTAGTTTATTCATATTTACAGGACAATTACAGATTCTACACCATCAATATTGATATCCTGCAGTTTATTTATATTTACAGAACAGTTACAGATTCTACACCATCTATATTGATATCCTGCAGTTTATTTATATTTACAGGACAGTTACAGATTCTACACCATCTATATTGATATCCTGTAGTTTATTTATATTTACAGGACAGTTACAGATTCTACACCATCTATATCGATATCCTGTAGTTGATTTATATTTACAGGACAGTTACAGATTCTACACCATCTATATTGGTATCATGCAGTTTATTTATATTTACAGGACATTTACAGATTCTACACCATCTATATTGATATCCTGTAGTTTATTTATATTTACAGGACAGTTACAGATTCTACACCATCTATATTGATATCCTGCAGTTTATTTATATTTACAGGACAGTTACAGATTCTACACCATCTATATTGATATCCTGTAGTTTATTTATATTTACAGGACAGTTACAGATATCCTGTAGTTTATTCATATTTACAGGACAGTTACAGATTCTACACCATCTATATTGATATCATGCAGTTTATTCATATTTACAGGACAGTTACAGATTCTACACCATCTATATTGATATCATGTAGTTGATTAATATTTACAGGACAGTTACAGATTCTACACCATCTATATTGATGTCATGTAGTTAATTCATATTTACAGGACAGTTACAGATTCTACACCATCTATATTGATATCATGTAGTTTATTCATATTTACAGGACAGTTACAGATTCTACACCATCTATATTGATATCCTGTAGTTTATTTATATTTACAGGCCAGTTACAGATTCTACACCATCTATATTGATATCCTGTAGTTGATTTATATTTACATGACAGTTACAGATTCTACACCATCTATATTGATATCCTGTAGTTTATTCATATTTACAGGACAATTACAGATTCTACACCATCAATATTGATATCCTGCAGTTTATTTATATTTACAGGACAGTTACAGATTCTACACCATCTATATTGATATCCTGCAGTTTATTTATATTTACAGGACAGTTACAGATTCTACACCATCTATATCGATATCCTGTAGTTGATTTATATTTACAGGACAGTTACAGATTCTACACCATCTATATTGGTATCATGCAGTTTATTTATATTTACAGGACATTTACAGATTCTACACCATCTATATTGATATCCTGTAGTTTATTTATATTTACAGGACAGTTACAGATTCTACACCATCTATATTGATATCCTGCAGTTTATTTATATTTACAGGACAGTTACAGATTCTACACCATCTATATTGATATCCTGTAGTTTATTTATATTTACAGGACAGTTACAGATATCCTGTAGTTTATTCATATTTACAGGACAGTTACAGATTCTACACCATCTATATTGATATCATGCAGTTTATTCATATTTACAGGACAGTTACAGATTCTACACCATCTATATTGATATCATGTAGTTGATTAATATTTACAGGACAGTTACAGATTCTACACCATCTATATTGATGTCATGTAGTTAATTCATATTTACAGGACAGTTACAGATTCTACACCATCTATATTGATATCATGTAGTTTATTCATATTTACAGGACAGTTACAGATTCTACACCATCTATATTGATATCCTGTAGTTTATTTATATTTACAGGCCAGTTACAGATTCTACACCATCTATATTGATATCCTGTAGTTGATTTATATTTGCAGGACAGTTACAGATTCTACACTATCTATATTAATATCATGCAGTTTATTTATATTTACAGGACAGTTACAGATTCTACACCATCTATATTGATATCATGTAGTTGATTTATATTTACAGGACAGTTTCAGATTCTACACCATCTATATTGATATCCTGTAGTTGATTTATATTTACAGGACAGTTACAGATTCTACACCATCTATATTGATATTCTGTAGTTTATTTATATTTACAGGACAGTTACAGATATCCTGTAGTTTATTCATATTTACAGGACAGTTACAGATTCTACACCATCTATATAGATATCATGCAGTTTATTCATATTTACAGGACAGTTACAGATTCTACACCATCTATATTGATATCATGTAGTTGATTAATATTTACAGGACAGTTACAGATTCTACACCATCTATATTGATGTCATGTAGTTGATTTATATTTACAGGACAGTTTTAGATTCTACACCATCTATATTGATATCCTGTAGTTGATTTATATTTACAGGACAGTTACAGATTCTACACTATCTATATTGATATCATGCAGTTTATTTATATTTACAGGACAGTTACAGATTCTACACAATCTATATTGATATCCTGCAGTTTATTTATATTTACAGGACAGTTACAGATTCTACACCATCTATATTGATATCATGCAGTTTATTTATATTTACAGGACAGTTACAGATTCTACACCATCTATATTGATATCATGTAGTTGATTTATATTTACAGGACAGTTACAGATTCTAGACCATCTTAATTGATATCCTGTAGTTTTTTTATATTTACAGGACATTTACAGATTCTACACCATCTATATTGATATCATGTAGTTGATTTATATTTACAGGACAGTTACAGATTCTACACCATCTATATTGATATCCTGCAGTTCAGTTATATTTACAGGACAGTTACAGATTCTACACCATCTATATTGATATCCTGTAGTTGATTTATATTTACCGGACAGTTACAGATTCTACACCATCTATATTGATATTCTGCAGTTTATTTATATTTACAGGACAGTTACAGATTCTACACCATCTATATTGATATCATGCAGTTTATTTATATTTACAGGACAGTTACAGATTCTACACCATCTATATTGATATCCTGTAGTTTATTTATATTTACAGAACAGTTACAGATTCTACACCATCTATATTGATATCCTGTAGTCTATTTATATTTACAGGACAGTTACAGATTCTACACCATCTATATTGATATCCTGCAGTTTATTTATATTTACAGGACAGTTACAGATTCTACACCATCTATATTGATATCATGTAGTTGATTTATATTTACAGGACAGTTACAGATTCTACACCATCTATATTGGTATCATGCAGTTTATTTATATTTACAGGACAGTTACAGATTCTACACCATCTATATTGATATCATGCAGTTTATTCATATTTCCATCAAGAGTACCAGATATATTTTGTTTAAATAAAGGTATTTATCATAGGTTCCACTGTAACCGAAATGACCCAGTATTATAATACGGATATTTTATATTTTATGTTCGGAAAACATTCTTATATAAGTAAAACGGCGTTTAAACGTGTATATCCAAAATATAAAATGTTAATTTTAAGATGATACAAATTGTATTACTTTTTGGCAAATTTCTGAGTAGAAATATTATCACAGAAATAAAAAAATGTACAAGACGATCTAAAAAGTCTCCTTAAGACCTCACGTCCTCTCCATTTAAAGTGTTAAATTTCTTTTTTTTTTCAAATAATTTTATTGAAGTATGATGATTGATATTCTCATAACAGGAAAAAATGAGCCAATATCTCCTTTGGTACCCTGGAAAGTTGCAGAGAAGAATTTACCTTGGGGTGTTATGATACTTCTTGGCGGAGGATTTGCATTAGCGCATATAAGTGAAGTATGTTGATATAAACAGTCAAATAGAATCGTTACGTAATATTATAATTCATAAACATGTCTTCACTGTTACAATCAGTTGTATTTCAACACTTCATTATGTAATGTTTTTTTTAATTACTGTTTTGATTTTTGTTTTGCTAAAAGCAATACTCTAATGCAACCGTACTGTCGACATGGTGGTGCTTGAGACTATCCGGTTAAGGAGTGAATTATCTCAGAGGTATATATTTAAACAATTGTAAGAGTAAAGCGCTAGGATGATGACATTATGTACACACCACGACAGAATAAAGAACCGATAGATTATGACATTATGTACACACTACGACAGAGGACGAACCGCTAGGATGATGACATTATGTACACACTACGACAGATAAGGAACCGCTAGGATGATGACATTATGTACATACTACGACATAGAAAGAACCGCTAGGATGATGACATTATGTACATACTACGACAGAGAAGGAACCGCTAGGATGATGACATTATGTACATACAATGACAGAGGAAGAGCCGCTAGGATGATGACATTATGTACACACTACGACAGAGAAGGAACCGCTAGGATGATGACATTATGTACACACTACGACAGAGAAAGAACCACTAGGATGATGACATTATGTACACACTACGACAGAGAAAAAACCAATAGGATGATGACATTATGTACACACTACAACAGAGGAAGAACCGCTAGGATGATGACATTATGTACACACTACGACAGAGAAGGAACCGCTAGGATGATGACATTATGTACATACTACGACCGAGAAAGAACCGCTAGGATGATGACATTATGTACATACTACGACAGAGAAAGAACCGCTAGGATGATGACATTATGTACACACTACGACAGAGAAGGAACCGCTAGAATGATGACATTATGTCGTTTGCTATAATGTTATAAATAGAATGAACTCATAGAACTTTATGTGAGCATCTTTATTTAAGCATCTGTATATATACACATTTTCATGCATGCTTAAAGCAAATTGAATACTCTGAAAACAAAGTATTAAATTTCAGGAGTCTGGATTATCTAAATGGTTAGGTAATGAATTGGCTGTCTTTAGTTACCTTGAACCTTGGGTCATGAATCTAGTGTTCTGTATTGTTGTCGCTGCAGCAACAGAGGTTACCAGTAATACTGCTATATGTACTCTTATGATGCCAATTATGGCTCAAATAGTAAGTAATCCATAAGTTTTAAGTCTTGAACTATACGAATAATGTATATAGGAATGTGACTGAGTATTAATAAAGTATTCGCCTACTAAACTAACTAATCGGAAAGCCAAGTAACCAAATAATATAAAGGCTATTTGTTTATACAACACCAGCTTAATAGTAAGACTAAACGTATGTTGTCCCCGTAATGAATTTTCCTGTTACCCATGGTCTTAACCTGTATAAACTTTTCGTGTCTCAGAGTTATGATAAAAAAATTCATAAGGGGTTCCGCGGAACCCTGTGTGTCACCTGCAATTGCTGCTGTCTGTGTTAATATTTTAATGTTGACTTAAAAAGTGAGTCCATTTATCAGTAAAATTAAACGTTTTCTTTAGATGCTATTTGTTTTGTCTTGAAGATGAGCTTCTGTACAAGTTTCATAACAATCCATGAAGGTTTACAAATTTATTATGTAATTTTTTTTTTTATCCCAGACTGTCTTTAAATGTTTACTCTAAAAAATGTAGTCCATCTATCAGAAAAATACAAAAACTAAAAAAAATATATTTTCAAAGGTTTGCTTCAGACATTATCTCTTAATCATTAAAAGCTACTGCCAAAGTTTTATAAAACTCTATGAAGGTTTGACAAACTAATTGATGTGTAACAAACTTTAACCCCTGACTGTATCTACTTGTTAACTGTAAGAAAACTAAATCCATTTATCTGTAAAATACGAAAAAATGAAAATAAATATTTCCGAAATTTTGCTGTGGATACTATATTTTGGTCATAAACAAGCATTCTGTCCAAATTTCATAAATTTCCATGAAGCTTTGACAAAGTTATTGATGACTGAAAAACTTTAACTTCAGACTGAGCCTGAGTGTTAACAGTGAAAAAACTGAGTCCATTTTTCAGTAAAATACGGAAAAATGAAAAATAAATATTTGCAAAATGTTACTCTGGATACTGTCTTTTGGTCATAAACAAGCTACTGTCCAAATCTTATAAAATTCCATGAAGGTTTGACAAGGTTATTGATGTTGAAAAACTTTAAGCTCAGAAAAAATCTGAAGTTAACTGTACTAAAATTAAGTCCATTTATTAGTAAAATACGAAAAAATGAATATAAATATTTTCTAAATTTTGCCCTGGATACTGTATTTTGGTCATATACACTTCAAACCAGTAAAAGTCTGAAATGGCCTATATCTGTACGGGACTGTACTGATTTTTACTCGACCAGTCTGAATTGGTCTGAAATTTACTTGATAATACTCGACTGTAGTCTGAACCATACTTAACAGTCTGAACTTGTACTCGACCCTTACTCGACCAGTACTTAACCATTTTATATGCGTCTGAACCATGCTCGACCTAGTCTGAACCATGCTCGACCTAGTCTGAACCATACTCGACCTAGTCTGAACCATACTCGACCTAGTCTGAACCATACTCGATCAAGTCTTAACCAACCTAGACCTATTTTTTGTATCTATCTATTGTATTTCATCAATTTAGGAACTGTTTTTAACAACAGCTATTTCCCCTGGCTAGAAATTTGAACAACAATTTGAAATTAAAAATGTATTCAATATAGCATTGAAACCAAAATTTCACAATAAACATAATATAACTTCATCACCATATTCATCAACACTTATATACATACATACATATATATATCACCTTTAAAATAAAAATAAAACAAGCTGATCAAATAATCTCAAAACTGAATTGTGACTAACATTTTCAATGTTATTCAAAATGTTTTGAATGTTTCAGATATATTTTATGGTTACTGGACAATTTTCACCATTAACTTAAGCCTCATATAGATTTATGGTGTCAGTTGAGTTTAGTTAATAATGCAGTGAACATTTTTTTTATTAAAATATATATAAAATAGCATATAAAGCAACTTAATAAATTTAAAAAATGACACCTATGTTTTGTTAAACCAAGAATTTAATATAATTATGATAATAGAACTTCCATAGTAATCCTGTGATAAACTTTTAAAAAAGGAAATGTGTTCCAAAGTTACAGTAAAAATTTATTTCAATTAAATTTAAATAATTTTTGTCAAAATTAAAGACATGGCATACAAGAAGCACTTTAATAAGGTTTAATTACCTCAGTAGATGTGTGTTTTACAGGTAAAAAGAAAGCCCTATTTTTCTTAAACTCGTGTATTACTTATCTAGTGAATTCAAAAGGCCTTGCGATTTAAGTTTCACAGGATGTTGCAATTTTGAATGAATGTTATTTAGAATTTAATACTCTCTGACCAGGTGTGATCTTTTTCATGAGTTTGCCCCAAGCAGGAGGTATTACTTTATACCTCACCACTAATCAGAAGAACAATTTTATTAATTTCTTTAATTTTTATCCCTTTTTGATATATATTGTATATAATATATCCCAAATTATAATTATAGATATATTTCTAAAATAAGGTTAAACAATTTCAGTGATTTTGTAGGCTGTTGTTACCTGTTAAAAAGATAATTATATAACTATTGTATATTTCTGTATGTAACCATGAAACCTATGTAGTTTTTATTTAGGAATTTAGGAAAATTAATTAAAAAACCACATGCCAAACAAGAAGCACCTTAATAAGGTTTAATTACCCTCAGTATAGGTGTGGTTTTTAGGTAAAAGAAAATTTTTTTTTAACAAAACTCTAAAACTTTAAAATTCATATAATTAAATTATTATATAAGGTAATTTGATTTAACTATCTCTATTCGATAAATCTGAGAATCATGTAAGAATGTAAAAATCTGTTTTTATAATATATCTTTATTTTATTGTGGCTGTTGTCATGTCAGTTAAAAAGAAATTTATTTTAACAGTTAAAATTTAGAAAAAGTAGAGGTTATTTGGTCAAGTATGGTTCAGACTGGTCGAGTATTGTTCAGACCTTTGGTCGAGTATGGTTTAGACTGAAAACAATAGGTCGAGTACAGGTTGAGAATGGGTTGAGACTGTTTCATACTGGTCGAGTAATAGTTCAGACTATTTTCAATGGCAAAGATAAGGGTCAAGTACAAATCAGTACAGTCGAGTATGGTTAAGACTGGGGTCGAGTAATGTTGAGTAATATTCAGACCAATTCAGACTGGTCGAGTAAAAATCAGTACAGTCGAGTACAGATATAGGCCATTTCAGACTTTACTGGTTTGTAGTGATACCAGCTTCTGTCCCAATTTCATAAAATTCCATGTATGTTTGACAAAGTTTTTGATGTCCAAAAAAATTTTAACCACAGACTGAACCTAAATGTTGACGCCGCCGATGCCGACGCCGAAATTAAGAATCGCTATGTCTTGCTTTCGCGAAATAAATTTCGCAAGCTCAACAAAAAGGTAATGATGACCTACATTTGTACTATGCATACTACGCTTTCCGATTTATTGCATGTATTGTTTGGTGAACATTTGTTTTGCCATGGCGATTTCAGTTTCTCTTTGACTTTATAGTGCCCTATTGATATTTTTCGGATATTTTTTAAAGCTTGCGGAAACTTATGAAATATCTGGAATAATTGTGTCGTCCATGTGTTTCATCGTAAAATCTTTTATTATTCAGATTTGTTGTTTTGGATTGGTACGAAGTATTTGCTAAAGATTTTCTTAAAATATCATAATTTTCCATAATGTCATTCGGGATAAGGAGCTTCATTTTTTGATTTTGCGTATAAACCGTTTTTATTTTAGTGTCGTCAAATCTGTAAATAATCATCAAACCTTTCTCCTTTTTATTTTTTTATTGCTCTCTAGTTTTGGGTTTTACATAGTTACTATGTAGTTATAAGGGATGGAAATTATAGACGGGCTGTTTATTTCTTTACTTTCATATTTTTTTCTTTTTAGGCTCTACAGTTACAACTTAATCCGTTGTATATCATGTTTCCGACAGCTATTGCCACCTCGTTTTCATTTATGTTACCAGTAGCAACCCCACCGAATGCAGTTGTGTTTTCGTACGGACATCTAAGAGTTATAGACATGGTAAGTATAAGGAATTAAATGTACACTTTTAATATTATAAAATCTACCGGTTTCAATTTCAAGACATTTGATATACTCAATTTTATCCCCGTGCTGCAGTACATTTAATAACCCCCATGGTATTTTACAAAACTAAAAATTATACCCATCATACCTGTAACACGTACTTAATATAAGCTTAAGTTCATTAATATGGCAAAGCAAAATAAAAACTAGGATACTGAGTTGGTCAACTGATCTCTTTAAGTGACCAAATATTTATTTGCTTGATATTTTTACATTGGTTTGTTTCAGGTGATGGTTGGTTTTTTGATGAACATCATTGGAATACTTGTACTCATATTAGGAACAGAAACATGGGGAGCTAGCGCTTTTAACTTTCACACATTTCCAGATATATTTAGGACAAACAACAATATAACTGATAGTGCACAGAACATTACTGTACTAATGAATGGTACTTGCTTGTGCTCAAACCTTACCATGACATAACATTCCTTAATAAAAGTTTCTCATAATCCATATACATAGTTCAAAAACAGGTAGCAATTGCATGAAATATAAATTGTAGTTAATGATATGTTGTAAATGTTTGAACCATTTGAAGTAATAATGTGTTTACGATCTGTTTGTCGCTGTGGGAAACTTATTTTTTACTTTAAAAAGTCAGAAGATGTCTTTATATTTTTTTTTATCCTCCACTAGAAGAAGCGGTTTCGTTTCTATATTTGGTGGGGTTCGTGTTGCTCAGTCTTTAGTTTTTTGTGTTGTATTTTGTCCTTTGGTTGTTTTTCATGTTTTCGTCGTGTCGACTTATGAGTCTGGGTCATTTTCCTTCTTTTGAAATACATTAAATATGGATTCTTTGATTGTAATATAATGTATCAAACTCCGAAACAGTGGTAACGTCTTCCCTGCTACACTACGTTGACTTGTGATAGTTTAGCGAAGCAACTTCACCACTGTTTCGAAGTTTGATAAAATATGATATCTCTGAATTAGAAAAGGGTCATGAACTAAGAAGTTGTGATTTGGAATAAGTAAGGTATATGTTAAAGCCGACGAACCCAGTCTCGTTCTTTTAGTGTTCATGTGCTTCCCTCAGGGGTTTTGTTTTATCTTCTTAATGTATTTATGACATTTGAATATCGGTAGTCTACTGTTGCCTCTAATTTAAGTTCACTCTGCAGTTACATATTGCTAACCACTGAGGATTTCGCAAAACCTTATATATGAAAAAGATGAAGTATGATTGCCAATGAGACAACTCTCAACTAGAGACTAAATGACACAGAAATTATCAACTATAGGTCACTATATGGCCTTCATATAATAAAATTACATAAGAAATATTGAGTGGGGTGATCCTTTCTGTAGTTAATATTCAAAATAAATTGACAGCAATGATGATCCGTTAAATGCGCATTCGCTAATGATATAAATAAAGATGTAGACCACGCACTATGAGGATGACAAAAAACAAGTAAGAATGGATAAAATAAGATTTAATGCACATTTGAATTTGCCAAAAAAAAAATACAGCATTTAAATGAAGATTTTTAAAATACACTGAAAATAATGTTAAGTAGTCTCAGTAGCCAATACTATCAAAAATGAAAACAACACGTTATAAATTTGATGCGTTCGAAGCGCTTTGCGGGATTTATCTTCATCTATAACATGTATAATGCTCAAAGCCGAATATTTGAAAGCCAATTATGTATAAGAACCGAAAAAGCTATTTAACCAAAAAAGGCCTTAAAAATAGCCAAATACAACTAGGGTCAACTTTGCCCGAGGGAGATGAAACCTTATTTTCTAATAATTTCAAAATTTATTTGTTACATAGTGTGGTAGTGACCTAGTACGATATATAATGGGGTTTGTAAATTCCATTTGGGGTGAGAGCGAAGATCAAACCCTATACGGAATTTATTTGCCCCAAATGTATCGTATTAGGTCACTACCACACAGTGTAACGAATTTATCTTACCGACTATCTTAACATGTGGCGTTTAGACTAGTGGCCTATCGATGTGATCAAGTCTATACAAAAACAACTGCCAACAATAACAACTTGTTAGCTTTTAATGTGTTTTCGGCATTTATTTCAGTCGTTTATCATCAATTTCTTCGATTGTTAAAATGTTTCAGATTTTTCTCAACGCCGTGATGTTTTTATAAAGGGACGTAACACCACTACTAACTAAAATAAGCCATGCCTACTAACCCCATATGAAATATACACTGTCTCCATGCGGTATCTTTTAACCAATGATATTCCTAGAAATGTTGAGGAGCTAAAAATATATATGATAATATATTGACATTAATTTCGATCGTATCTGTTACAGAATTACAATTCCTATTTAACATGGTCGTTCATAACGAAAGGATGCATACCTAAAGAGTCTACATATATTGGAAGAAAAAATACATCTAAAAGTTTCAATCGTATCTAGCAAAATTCAATTGAGAAAGGAAACTGGGAATGTGTCAAAGAGACAACAACCCGACGAAAGAGCAGAACACAGCTTAAGACCACCAATGGGTCTTCAACACATCGAAACAATACCGCACTTTAGCTTTAGGCGGGCTTTAGCTGGCCCCTTAACAATAATGTATACTAGTTCAGCGAAAATTCATGTCTCACTTAACTAAAAACACGTATCTCAATAAGCTAAATTTATCTCATAATTTTACTCAAGGTCCTTTAACAATGTTTAATGAATTATACGATATATTATATTTAACATATATTTGTCACCAGGTAAAATAGTAATTTTAAATTTTCTTTGAACATCCGATTAGTTACAATTCAGATAAGTTAATACGTAGATATGGAGATGTTTATGTGGTTGTGTGAAGAAATTCATCTTGCATCGTTTAAATTGACAATATAACTGCAAAATCCATTTACGTGAGACTATCTAGTGCTTAATATATATTTATATATATTTACAAACTAATCATGTATAACTTTTGATGCATTCAGGCTTCAACACTGAACTGCATATATTAAAGTTATTAATCATCTCACAGTTCAAAGGAGTAGAGCCAGTAATCCAAAGAAACGGCTGTATAAAAGTGTATTTTTTCAAACTTAAATTGTTTGAGTAAATCTATTGTGTACGCATTGGTAAATTTTTTAAAGTACAGTACGAGATATTGTAAAGCTGCTTCATACATTAGGCTGAAATAGGAATAGTAACGTTTTCATCCATTTTTCTAGAAGCTTATCACTGATCACCTTTTCGACGTTTTTTCTTGATTTAATAAGTGGCACCAACCCTCGCCCATTGGAATTTTGGTTCAAAAGTAGAGAATATGGTATATAAAGAATATTTCAACAATAATATTTCCTATCGAAGGTCGGTGGTTTTCCCCGGGCACTCCGGCTTCCTCCACCAATAAAAACTGGCCGCCACGAAATAGCCCAAAAAGCGGTGCTTTAAAGTGGCGTTTAAACACCAAAAATCAAAAAATCAAATCAACAATAATATTTGTTGGCCAGGGTGGCGCAAGTGTTAATTGTTTCAAAAAACTGTTAAATTTTGAAAACTTTTATGAAGAAATCAGGTTTTAGCGAAATTCATCTACATTGATTGATGACATCACAAATACATCACTAATGACGCAATCAGTGATCATCTTTTAAACTTAAACAATAAGACATTTTAAAATATGTTTTCATCAAATTCTACCAACACTGTCGGGAAAAAAAAGATTTTTAGGGTGAAAAGTTAGTGAACGAACTTCTTTAGCAATTTTAAGGTTTGAAAATGTCAACCTATTTGTATATTCGCAATTTTCTTTTTGGAACAAGCTTCTGATATTTCTTAATGGTTTCAATATAGGCGAGGAATTTGTTTCGTGAATTTATCTTTATGCGAAATTAACAAAATTATGAATCTGCGCAAAAAATTAACAGTAACGCATCAGCAGTTTTAGCGTGGTTTTACTTTCGTTTAATTGTTCAGATGTGACATAAGATTACATGTAGTAGTACTACGTGTTTTAGCACGGATTTAATTAAGTTTTACCAGCAATTCGAGGGCGAATATTTACTCACCCTTTAGACATTACTGATATAAACCTATGAAAACTTGTCCGAGACATTACTGATATAAACCTATGACAACTTGTCCGAGACATTACTGATATAAACCTATGATAACTTGTCCGAGACATTAATGATATAAACCTATGACAACTTGTCCGAGACATTACTGATATAAACCTATGACAACTTGTCCGAGACATTACTGATATAAACCTATGACAACTTGTCCGAGACATTACTGATATAAACCTATGACAACTTGTCCGAGACATTACTGATATAAACCTATGACAACTTGTCCGAGACATTACTGATATAAACCTATGACAACTTGTCCGAGACATTACTGATATAAACCTATGACAACTTGTCCGAGACATTACTGATATAAACCTATGACAACTTGTCCGAGACATTACTGATATAAACCTATGATATAAGTTTTATAAATATCTGGCAAGAACTGTACATGTGAGAGCGTTAACAAAGCCGGACGGACAGACGCATACGTTTTTCTCTCTACATCACAATAATAAGTCAGACATCATATCGGCGAAACAATGCACAATTATGGCAGGATGACCATTCTATAAAATTTATGGCACAATTGTATCCTAAAGGGTTATTACATATACATGTTTGAATTATAGCTAGCAATATCATTAGATCTGAACAAATGATTGAGTGTTTGTTGTTTAACGTCTAATGACTAATTTTTCATGCATGTTCAGGACGAATCTGAACAGATGCAAAAGGTTTTCGGCAATTTATTTTGTGGATAGGCCAATTACTTTCGTATTTCATCAGGCCAATTATTATTTTCGTATATCGTCAGGCCAATTACTTTCGTACATCATCAGGCCAATTACTTTTGTATATCGTTAAGCCAATTACTTTCGTATATCATCAGGCCAATTACTTTCGTATATCGTCAGGCCAATTACTTTCGTATATCATCAGGCCAATTATTTTCGTATATCGTCAGGCCAATTACTATGATATTATTACGTTAGTATTTCTGTATTGGCCTTGTTATTGGTCCGAGGCTTGCTGTTTTGGCCTGAGGCGAAGCCGAAGTCCAATACAGCTGGCCGAGGACCAATAACAACGCCAATACAGAAATAATCACGTCATAATATCTTTATTAATTAACTAGTTTTACAATGTTTTATTATTTCATTTCACAAGAGATAAACATTTGTTTACCTTGGAGTAGAACTATCCAAATCTGAGTTCCCATTTATAAGCTGCAATATCAAATGATCTGGTGCTGTTTAATTTCAGGGTGTCTTCTACATTTTCTCATCTGATGAATTTCTCTACCCTTTCCAATCACTATAAAGTGTTACAATTCATATGTAGACGCAACTCATAAAGGTAATTGAAAAGGTACTGCCATTGCATGTGTAATGCAGAAACAAATTGATTATTCAAAAAAATTAATGTGGGAGTATCATGTTTGAAAATGATACAACTATCCATAAGCCAACTGACCGAAGCACGAAGATTTTAAAAACTACAGGTCACCCTTCCACAATGCATTCATTTGTGTATGCCTGGTTCGGGTTAAAAAATAAATGACAGTTTACAAAAAATGAGAAGCGAAAGTAAACAGTTAATCGATTTGTACCTGAGGTCGACAAGAAATGAAATTTGTGATAATCTAATCGTTGCCCAAACCTGAAATAATTCAATTGTCTGCTTACAAAATGCTTTTTAAATGAATTTGACTGTTTTTAGCCTGAAACATATGGAACACTGAACGTTTCGGCATGTTTATGGTGAGTATATGAAAACTGCGTCTTCCAAACGACAGTTTACTTTTAGTTTGTGTTTATCATGACTTTCGATCTAAAAACTAGAGACGTTCCGAAATCCTGTATTGGCCCGGATCAGAACTCGGCCAATACAGAAAAAAATCAATATTGGCCGAGTTGACACTTTTATATTGCATTGGCAGTTTTCTTCATATTAAGTCCAATAACAGAGTAGTTAATTAATAATTTCGTATATCGTCAGGCTAATTACTTTCGTATATCGTCAGGCAAACTACTTAGTATGTATATTGTCAACCTTAGAAATTTGACACTTTTTCCTCGTAAGGATTTGTCCAAAATACTTCATATATTTGATTTCTGTTTCATGAACGTAATAATTTATATACGAAGGTCTTCTATTTCCATATTTTGATAATTTAACCCTATTTTCAGTCAACACATTCTTATATCGACCACTCTTCGGTAATAATTCTATTGAATTGTGTGTGAAAAGACTTCTCGTACTAAAAGAGTTATATAATTATTATTTGTATATCAGATTATTCAGATAACATTTTTATATGGTATCTAAAACAATTGACTTTCGGAACAGAGTTTTTACATCTTTATTGTACAGTCTTCTGCTCTTCAAAACAGCACAAATGGTTAAGCTCAGTCAATTACTTAAAAAGCATCATGTTCAATTTCATTGTTTACAAGTTTTTTTGTATTTCTATTTATAAGAGTTGCTCAACTATAAATAGAAATAAACAAAAATACGTATTAAAAGACTTATATAATTATTTGTTGATCTGATTATTCAAATAATTTTTTATATGGCATGTATGGTATCTAAAACAATTGACTTTCGGAACAGAGTTGCATTTTTGAAAGATACATTGTTTTCTTATTGTTATTATAGTTTTAAGTTGTTTTGTAATTTTGTAATTTTGAAGCAGGAGAACAGCCAACATTTTAGTCTCCTCAATATCTTTCTGATTGTCCGAACAATATTCTTAGAGAATGGCGGCAAAACTGTAATTATTTAAATTGAGGATTTTACAAATCATTTGGTGTTTTATGCTTGCTTAATACAGGTAGCTTGTGTGTTCCAACTATTTGAAAAAAACCTCAATTTTCTGAAGTCGTCACAACACGTCTTTGTACTATTTCACCGAGTCTTTACTAGCATGCAACATCAACGTTTTATTTACCGTACAGAATCAATAAATAATTGCTACTTGAACATGATATGCGGTACAGAAAACGACCTATTAGTTAGAACAATGTAGACAAGAGAATGAGTGTCTGGTAATGTGGTACAGCAGTCTAATGTATTCTATCTTATGTATTTTAACTGACGCAAACACGCGATAGCTAAGCATTGCTATCACTGAACTAAAGACAGATTGGACAGAAAGATCTCAATAATAATGTAAATTTGTTTTTACCAAAGACTACTGATAAACTGCATTACCTTGCGTAAGAAAAACAGTTGCCTCCAGAGTGTACCTGAGATCCAGTAGGGGTGCACAATTAGTACCCATTGGAATACCGACTGTCTGTTGAAATATCAATCCACCAAACTCGACAAATATATTGTCGATCAAAAAGTCCAGCATTTTGATAATATCATCTTCAGTATATTTTCTGGTAGATTCAGTGTGGTTTTTCACAAAATAAGAATTATTATAACCCAAAACAAGAAATTTGTATCTACGATTCCCATTTTTATAGAAAAAGCTCTGTTTAATGAGATGGTGAAGTCGATCTTTCAACTGAGCATGGGGAATAGTAGTGTAAAGCGTAGAATAATCAAAAGTCTTTATGTTGCTGCAAAATTGCAAAGATTGTGATCGAAGATTAAGCAGTAGATCTTTCGAATTTTTGAGAATCCACATCTGGTTAACACCACTGGTAGAATATGTCTCATCACAATATTTTGGAAGGCTATCTTTAACTGTAGAATGTATAGTAGTCAGTACTTTAGAAAGAAATTTAAAACTATGCAAAATATTGATAAGAACTGATTTTTAATTTTATATATTAATTTACAATATTGTGATCAAAATTAGTTTTTTTAAAATAAATAAATAATTTTGTAGTCGCACGCTTTCTTTGAAACTAAATTGCATTATGGTGTAATGTGTAAGGTGTATGGTGCAAAGGTGAAACGTGTATGGTGTTATGGCACAGGGTGTATGGTGTAATGGTGTATGGTGAATGGTGTAATGGTGTATGGTGTTAGTGGGAAGTTTACACCATCCAAGAATTGTAACAAAGTTATCTGTGTTGATGTTTGATGTTTTTCTACTTTATATCGATCTGATGATTTAAGCCTTTTTCAACTGATTATTATAGTTTCTTCTTATGTTGTACCGTTACACCACTGTCCCAGATTAGGGTAAGGATTGAGCGCTCATAAACAGGTTTAACCTCGCCAAATTATTTATGTGCCTGTCCCAAGACAGGAGCCTGTAAATTAGTGGTTGTCGTTGGTTCATTTCTTGTCATATTTATTTCGTTAATTGTTTTGTTATAAATTAGGCCGTTAGTTTTTTTTCAATTGAATTGTTTCATATTTCTCATGTCGTGGCCTTATATAGCCGACTATACGGTATGGATTTTTCTCATTGTTGAAGGCCGTACGGTTGCCTATAATTGCTTACATCCACTTTATTTGAACTTTGGTGGATAGTTGTCTCATTGGCAATCATACCTCATCTCCTTATTTTTATATTATTATGACTATATAAAGCATTAAAACGATGTTTGAATTATACATGTTTATTACATTTAAACGCCAAGGATGATTGGGGAATAAAAATATAGTCACTTCAGGTCTTCTCCCGAATGGCAGTGAAACCTTGCAAAATAAGGTGGGGCGTCCGTTTGGCTGTGCGGGATGTACAAGTACGCAGTCACGTCTGGTCAGAATGGGGACGTTGAATTAGATGCCACGCTCTATGCACATTAAAAACTCTTTGAGGGGTCATCAGGTGGTCGGTTGCAAGGCAAACTTTCTGTATGAAATATTTGACACTGGACGTAAAGCAACCAACAATCAATCAATTTGACATTTGATAAGAATAATTTTATAAATTATTAATTACTTTAAAAGTGTGGAAAAGTAAAAATTTATAGTTTAGAGGACCACAAAAAAATGTCATTATTCTGGGAAAAATGCAGAATGGGGATGCTATTCAACATGTTGACATGATTTTTGAAACCGCAATGATAGGAATAGCACCCAAGCTACAAAAAGGATGTCATGAAAACAAGGAATGTACTGTTGCAAATATCCAAGTTTAAGGAAACTCCTGGAAGGACATTAACTTGCCGAAAAATTGTTTGTGACCCGAATCCATTTTCAGATTCCTACAAGAAACTTCCTACAATGAATTTTTGTCAGTCTGAAATCCAGTTGAAATAAAGCAATAGAAAAGGAAATCCCTATTAGAGAAGGTAACATGGTCAATGTGTTATATGAGAATTGTTTACATCTGTTTCAATAGGCTTCAGATGTTTAATGAAGGTGTATAAAATTATGATTTTTTCCATCTTATATACATGATTATCCTAACGTTATAGAATGGAGCTTCGAAATATTTGTTAACTTTCAAATTTTACTACTAAACAGTCGATTATGGAAGGTGCAATTACATGTGGATCTTTTTGTAGATAAGCATAAGTTCCGCAGAAATTAGCATCTCTGCAACCGGTAACAAAAATCCTACTAAAAAGGGCAAAAATGTTGTTGAAAAGATAAAATCGTGTCCACTTTTTTATGTTCAGGCGTGTTTGAGTTGACTGATTTGACTTAAAAACGTATAAAGCAAAAATATTTGATACAGCATCTCGCTTCAGATTCCAAAGACAAATATTGGACAAGACGCACTCAAAATTTGAACACTCTACATTACTCCTTTCAAAGCTACCTGCGAGCAACCACTCCAGTTTTTTGTTGCACAGATTTAAGTTTTCTACGCTCCATGTGGTGGACTGTTATCTTTTATTTTGGTTTTTTTCGATTTTTTTGCCAAGCTTTGCCAGTTTGTCTTCGACTTATACGTTTGAATGTCCCTTTGGTATCATCAGAGGCATGTACTGAAACCTTAAATGCACCATGAAAGGGAAAAGATATGTTTTCAAAATACACGACACAAAATTCCGTACAGGAGATAAAACCAAAAGCAAAGGAAAACACTTTTATTGCTTTTCCTCTTACAACTACTGTTACAAATGTAAGAGGCCTTCAACAAGTAGTGACTACATCTCTAAAGGAGACAATTGCAAGCTTTTAAATTTATCAACTGCGGGTTTGAGACTTTTAGAAAAAATCACTAAAGATATTAAAGCTGCAAATTAAATGTCGAACATCTTTCACAGTTCATCTCAATAAATATCATGAATATAAGATACAGCAGTTTGCAGCCATATTGCTAAAAGATACAAATATACCCGATGTAAGCACTGTTTACTAGCATTTGATACAAGAAACGTCGCAAGAATGTCTGAAATTTACAAATAAAAGATACTTTTACAAGTAAAGTACAAGCTCGTCAGTTGAGGTCAAGTTATCAAAATCCTCTTAATTATGTGGATTGTGCTGGCTCTCTGATGTTTTATGGTCCTAAGAGGTCTGTAAATCAATTGAATATTGGTCGATATGAAAAACAAGATTGTGAGCCACAACACGGAATTACGAATGTTATAGTTAAACTGTCTCATCAAAGCATTCCCACATCTTCCTGAAACAATAAAAACAAGCCAAAGCAAAAACATTGACATCATAAACCACATAACAGCATCAGACGACAGGATTTTTGCAGTAAAACTGACAACATTTGCTGGTTACCTTCTTTCCCATCACCCAACTTGTTCACTTGTTCAGTGAAAATGGATGTCACACTAAACTCCGAAACATATAAATGAACTAAAATTAAAAAAAAACATACAAGATTAACAAAGGCCAGAGGCTCCTGACTTAGAACAGGCGTAAAAATGCGGCGCGGTTTAACATGTTTTGTGAGATTTTAACCCTCCCCTATACCTCTAGCCATTGTAGAATAAACAAACACACAGCAATACGCACAGTAAAACTCAGTTTAAAAGAAGTCCGAGTCCGATGTCAGAATAGGTAACAGAAGAAACTAAGCAAAATGACAATGATACATAAATTAACAAAAACTACTAGCAGTTACTGACATGCCAGATCATGACCTCAATTAAACTGATTAAAAGATTATGTCTTCATCATATGAAAATCAAGCACAATCCCTCCCGTTAGAGGTTAAGTATCATACCATCATAAAATATATGAGAAGAACATAACCCGTATCATGCCAACAACTGGTTTTAGAATAAATGTGTTTATTTCTGATGCAAAGACCCTATGAGTGAATCAATATAAATTCCAAAATATGCCATCTTCATTGACCTGACAACAGTATCGTAACTATATCCCTTCTGAATAAGTCTGTTTAAAGGTTTGGTTAGCTTTTTTAGGTGCTTTGTATAGAATATTACCATAAAAAATGGATGTGAAATACCTGAATGTATAAGATGTGTATGCATGTTGTTTATATTTACGAATGATGTCCTTGTACCGATGATAAAATTTAGTAAATGTTTTGACTAGTTTGTGATATCGAAAACCCTGTTGTAGTAATTTTTCAGTAGTGCAGAGATTTATTTCGTTAAAATCAAATACGTTGTTACATACACCAGCGAATCAAACAAGTTGAGATATATAAACACCAAGGGCACCTCACCATCTAAAATATGGATAATTAACAATAGGAAATGAAAAATCATCTCTTTTATCGTAAATATTGGAATTAAGCTTCCCGTTAAAGAATGTTCCATTGGTATCTTTCGCCTCTATAAAAGGACACCCAACGAGTTGTTCACCCAACGAGTTGTTGAAAAGTTTCTTAACATGTGGCACTCTGTTAACACGATGAATCGGATTTAACGTCCCCATTCTGAGAGGAAGTGTTTGTGTACTTGTACATCTCGCCCAGCAAACAGACGTCTTACTTTGGCGAGTTTACTGCTAGTTGGAAGAAGGCCAATTGACCATATTTCTTTTCCCCAGTCACCCTAGGGGCCATGCATATTCAGGATTGATTAATTGATAATGGTTTATTTCACGCATGCTTATGACGTTACCAAATTAACAAATAAATACAATAGGTTCTGCACTAGCGTATCGACCAGGATGATAGGTGGAACATTTTGACTGCCAATGGAAAAGGATGCTATGTTGTCATATCATGAACAAACAAACAACGAAAACGCTCCGGACACACGACATTAATACAATTCTGTTTTAATATTTTGGATAAAGACCCCTTACTTGTTGAAAGTGTTCTTAACGCACATAAAGCGTGATCTCTCTCCATGAGACATAGGATTTGACTACCCAATTATGAACGCACGTGGCTTGGAATTTATACATCCTGAATGCACAGCAATACAAGCCTACCGCTTTGGCAAACGTCTCCTTGAGAAAATTCAGGGATGACCATATTTCTAAATCCGAAATGATAGTATATTAACAAATTATTATATAGTAGGTATATTCTGCACGGTGGGATTTTCAATGCAGTAAATGCAACAGCTCATTTTGTTGATTGTGTATTAAGTTGATTTTAAAAGTATCAACCTCAGCCTTCTTCTGTTTTTTTTGTTTTTTTTTTTTGTTCTCGTTTTAGAACTACCCCTGTTTCTTCAGTAGTTTAGTGCATGTATTCTAGAAATAATCCCCTGGAATTCATGTTGTTGTTCCGCATATGTTTTCTGATATTTTTATATTTTCAGCTTGTTGGTACATCTTACCCAGTGGCTATACAATTTTTTGTAATTTCTTTCTCCCTTTTCAAAATCTATACTTTCTTTTTAATTTCAAACGGTGTTTGTGAACGAGTAAATTTTGGTCCGATGGCCATGTCTTCTCTTCTAAGGTCAGTTAGTAATATTCTACTTATTAGTTTCTTGACTTGACTGTGCTGGAAGATCTAGGCACATGGTACTCCTTTGTGTAGAAGTTCATTAATTTTATCCAGGCCTGTGGTATTTTCAATCTTTCAAATGCTACTTGAATAGTTGCTTGAATAATTGAATACTAACCAAATACTGAACATAACAAACTATTATTTATTTGATAAAAAGTTTAAATTGGAATTTTTGCCATTTATTTCTAAATGATTCCAAGTTATATGTTGGCCTTTTAAATGCTGTACTGTATGTGGTTTATAATGTGTAGTATTTGATACAGTATTTATCATAATAATAATTTTTAGATTTGGGTTATATGTCAGATTTTGGTTTCTTACTTAGATAATATTAAAACTCTTTAAACAGACCCATCCGCCATTTTTACTATTTTTTTCAATTATAAAAATTCTGTATCACGATATTTTTTAGTTATAGAAATTCTGTATCAATAATACATCTATAACAGTCATAAATCATCTAAAACCTAAGAGATGAAAAAAAAAATTAAAGTTAATGATGCATAACAAGTACGACTTATGATTAATCATAACATCATTGGTTATTCTACATTGCATAGAGGTTTTGGGACACTTCAACATTATTTTCAAGAATAATCTTAAAATTCATACAATTAAGAGTTAATTTGTTTCTCTAATTTTTAAAAGTTTCGTTATTTTAAACTATTTTCATACATACGAAATAAAAAAGCTATATATCTATATTTTCAATGTTATGGAGAAGGCACTATTATCATAAAGCAAAAAGACCAAGTCGAACCTTAACTTTTCTGGTGGACCATAAATGGCAGTTCAATCACTTATAAGTTGCCTGGTAGTAGATTCACGTTAATTGTAGTCATTTCAAATGCTGAAGAATTTGCCTTAATATTGTCGACTCCACTTTCACTGGTATCTTTGAAGTTTACCTTCAGTCAATCATCAGTTTCAGTTGAAGCGGGATGTCCCCGGTTTCTGCAAACACATATGTGACGTCCTATTGTAGAATTAAACCAGTTGTGTAACCCCCGCGAAGTATATGTTGGTCAAATTGACGGTCATAAATACTCACCAATAATGGACCTGGAAGATCCATTTGGGATGCAGGAACTACGGCGTTTGGAGAAATGCGTATGTAATATGTTTGGTGAAAACAATTATGGAGCGACAACTATCGAAAAAAAGTGTATACACTGCCCAGGAGCGGATCGATGATTTTATGTTAGGGTGGGGGTGTCGCAAACTAAAAATCTTTTGAGGTGAAATTATCGAAATATTCTTCTAGATTTGGTGCAATGTAGATATATCGGCAAGGGAAGCGTGGCGAGAAATATTTTGTGGTACAATTAGCAAGAAATTAAACTTTCAAGCTAAAATCGCCTTAATCCACCACTGACAACAATCTACAATCACCATAATTAACAAGAAATCTGTGAGCTTCTATTTTTTGAGACTACCCAGATATATTTACCAGAAAACGGGACTGAGGACAAGTAGAATAGTGACAGACCTCAATATTAATCCGGAGTAAACAAGCTGACCCTCCATATAAAAACAAAATCAAGGGAATGTTATGTCAATGGTTGCTGGGAAAACTGGTGTTACAGTCATATTAGTCAATCGAATATATTCGGGGGAAAAAGAAGTAATGACGTAATAGATTTGTATGCTTGCAAATGCAATACCGGAATCCTAGCGGATTCTCCGGACCAAATATCAAGTGACTGACTGACGGATGGACGGACAGAGGTGAAACAATATGTTTCCGCGAAGAGCCTCTGAGGTATGATGGCAAGGTCTCCTACAAACTTAGAAAAATCAACAACAATCTCCTACATGTGTAACATCCCTAACTGACGCCCTAAGGGATTCATATTGCATATATGAGTTTATAAAGCTACAGTTATAAAGCTGCAATCCCAACAGAAAGTGAAGATAATGCGAACATTTTTTTTATTCTCTACAGTGCCCGTAATAATGACTATATATCTATTGAATGATTCAAGTTTTATTAAGCCAATGGATTTAATAGTAACATTCGTCTAGGATATTTCCTAGCATACACGTCCAGAACAGCTTAGATGTCAATGGCAATATCCTTGTTGACAAACAGCAGAACTAAGGCATTAAATCGATCCTCACTCATAGAACTCCTGAAAGAATTCTTCACAAATCGGAGAGAAGAGTTTGCTCTCTTTACTGAACTGGCCGTTACGGATGTTAGTAATAACAAATTCAAGACCTTTGTAATGTTCGGGAACAACAATGGGCATACCCTGCTGTCAACAAGAGTGTCTTTGATGTTATTAGGTTTTTCCGTCTGTGAAGACCATTGCCTTTGCCACAAATTAAATTCTTGTTCAAAGCTTGAAGACATTGGAAAATCATCTTGGTAAACCATCAAAAGATCGTCTAAAACCTCTCTGTTGGTATGCTCTAAATGACCCGGTATCAAAGCCATCGCTTTAACTACATTCTGAGATAGACTACTAAATCGACTACTGTACTTCTGGATCAAAGCATCAATATATGGCAAATATACAGCCCTTTTGTAGTAGACTTGTGGAGTATCTCCCGGAACGTTACTTCGCTGAGTCTGTCTACCATAGCGGCGGGGTATAACAAGTTCGGTATCTGCTAATTCGGCCATCTGATCATCTTTTTGATAAACATTATCAAAGTCTGTATCATTTCCTCTTGCAACACGTTCTTAATGTTATCTACCATTGAGTAACCTTGAAGTAAGTCTAATGCAGTGCCTTGCAATTTCCTACTCAAACCATTCAAATAACCGTAAAAGTACATGGCAGTTTGGAAACATACAATAAAGGTTGTATCTGTAATACGCTTTAGAAGTCCATTAGACTCTGTTACGGCTTTGGTATCCCAACCTCTTTCTGTACCGATCGCTGATAGACAATCAATAATGGGTTGATACATTGCATTAAAAACTTGTATAGTAGTAAACTTCTCTACCCATCTCGTTTCACAATAGATTTTAAACTTGTCATTTTTGATTTTTTAATCCTCTTCCCTGGTGTTACACTTTACAGACGTCGACATCTTTTAGGAGAGTATCAAAAATATATCCCTAACTGTTTTAACGCATCCAGCTTAATATGGATTTCTTTTCCTTTGCTGCTTTTTCATAGCACTAGGTTCAAATCATGTGAACTGCCTTTGAAGAGTGTTCACGGAACTTGGCAGCACTACCATTATATTTCCCGACATGTTGCCGGCGCCGTCCATAGTTGGGACCTGCAAAGTTGAGTATCTAATCCAGCATTACTAAGAGACCCTATAAGTTTGCTTTCAATCTCTACTTCATATATGTATATATATATAAACATGATCAATTCTAATAAGCGCTCCTTTGGATGCCCATCGACAGTATAACGGATGATAAGACCCAGCTGCTCCCAATTACTGGAGTATGTTACTTCGTCACATTGTATTCCATAATACGGGCCAATAGCTTGTGCTATAACTTCGCTGACAATCTTGTTCTGTATGTAATCCCTTAAACACAACAGTAAGTTGTTTTGGAAGTTTAGGTAGCGTTTTTCTTACACGAGTTAAAATGTTTCTCTAGAATGGAATCACCAACGTCGACTCTGAAATTTAGCAATTCTTTGAAATTTCCTTTGTTGGTACTGCTTCCCTTATCAGTATTATCATCCCTGTGGCCACGCAAGGCAATACCTTGTCGATCGCAGAATACCTATGACTTAATTATGGACATGAGTATCTGACGGTTTCGCTCAATAATTGCTTGGTTTCCAGAAGTAAGTGTTGCATCAATTCTTAATTAAGGCTCACGTTGTGTAGTACGAAAAGCCTAAAGTTTTGTCATCGATGACTGATGATAGTGTGTTGTAGCATGCATTTTCAAATCTTCTTTTGTGTGGTTTAGTCGCTGTAGGGTTCTTGTATCAATTTGATGGGTCGTCGATGCGGTGAATCCGGAAACAAACGACAGGGCAAACAATAAAGACCATCTTGAGAAACGGAATATGATATAAAGTGAAAACGGAGAACCATTCTCGCACACATAATCTTTTAAAATTTCCAGACTTCTTTCTTTTATCCGCGTTATTTTTGGACGGGAACTTGAAGGAAATATGTGATTCTCTTTGACATCTGGAGCATCATGTCATGTAGATCACCTCAAACAGCAGCCTCACTACTCTACTGAGTTTGTGTATTTATATTATCAATAGGAACGTTGTCGTTCTCTTCATGGTCACAATGTTCATTTTTATTTTGCAGGTATTGAGTCACAGGTGTACTTTGTTCACTGCTTGTTGCTGCATTTTGTTCATTCACTTGTGAATCTACTTCAGCTTCGATCGAATGCTCTTGATCGTCGCCATATGGTGCATTCGGTGAGTGTACAGTATCTAGTGGAATACATGCTATAGAAGTTGTCTCGAATGGCATATCTAACAAATACAGCGAATCACATATTTCTCTGATATAAGTAACAAGCTAATCTAAGGAACGAAATCTAAGTACAACAGCTGTCCCACCTGGGACCGATTTTCCAGATTCTTCTCTGCTATGCGAGTCCATTACCAAGTACATCTGATCATCTGTCTTTTTTGTACCAATAGTACAATTTGGAAAGTTTCCAACTGTCATAAAACACATATCGGATTTTTCATAGCAGCGCTTAAGTGGTCCTCTGATACTAAAACACAAGGCATCTAAGTCGTCTACTGCATGGTCTGTTGATCCGCCTCTCGACTCTATAACATGGAAGTGTCAACTTCTTCCCGCTATATCAACGGTACTTGATATTTCATTTATAAGCATGTACCCACGATGCGTGCATATTGAGAGGTAAAAATATGTATCAAGCTGAAAAATATGGTCAACGTAAGATGGAGTAGATGGTTCGTGGGTGACAGATGCCATGAAACAAAGGGCGACACAAACGCATTGTCTTCCATTATCTACTAGCATACCTTGATTCTGTGTTCCTTTGCATACCAATCTAAAATCAAGACACCAGCACTTGTTGTAAACTTATCTATATAGTAATATCAGGTAATGTCTAAACTAAACCTTGAAAGACACGGTGCTGGTAGTTGTGACATAAAGAGATACAGGAACACCACAAAAAATAATTAACCCTTGTTTTGCACATCGGAAATGTGTCTAAGCCAACTGTACATGGTTTCAACGATGTGAAATGAAACCGGTTAACTTAAGAATTACTTTAACACTCAATAACACCAGCCCCTGCCCTACTTGGTTAAGACGATGGAAATGTGAAGAGTTGACAGATAGATGGGCGGACCGACGGACGCAAAGTGAGACGAGACAGATGACAATAGCTCACCTGACCAGAATTAGTATTTGCAAACGAAAATTTCTACTTTTACCAGCGATTTTAAATTGTCTTTTCATAATACCTGTTTTTAATTTTATTGATTTTCGGATGTCGTGGCGACTTAATATATTCTATTTTCGCCGTAAACCACTAAAATCAGAATGAGATGCTTTTACGAAGTTATGTTTATTTTCTTTGGATCCCATGTAATACGGGGGCCTTGAAAGTTTATGCATACTTCGGCAAATTTTTTAGGTTGCAAGTGAGAAATATATATAGACACAGAGATATTAAATAATGAAACAAATTAATAAACTAACCTTTCGCTTGAACCAGTATGTCTATCTTTCACTAAGAAAGAATCTAACCTGGACTGTTTTCTTGGCCGTGCGATGATGAAATAATCAATCCAACCGCGGGTAGGGCAAATTCACCTACTTCGTGGGAAAGTGAATGAGGGATGTTTCGGAACTTTGATTATAAAAAAATTGTTTATTAAAACCGCAGCTACAATGAAACAATTATTTTTACTTTAACTGCTAAAAGCCTATAATATTTGTCATCAAACGCAGCGTTTGACACCTTCCTTTGAAGTATATTTATAGAACTTGAATAAACCGTAGGTCAGTTGATTAGTAATCACGTTGATTATGTTAAACTTACTGTTTTATATACTTTGAATGTTAAAACGGATGGAATGCGACGACATTAATTTTCGTCGTCTCTTCAGATACTTTATTAAGCTGAGGATAACCCAGGCTTTGCAAATTTTAGGGGAGCGCACGCCCGCCACATCCCCGCCTGAATCCGCCCATGCTGTCCTTCTGCTTGTAGACAGTCTGAACACATTAAACTATGATACGCAAATTCATCACTTAAAAAACAGAGAAATGGATAACTTGCTACAATTTCCAGTGTTCGTGATGTAAAAATTATTGTTTTACCTCGTTGTCTATTTCCGGTACGGTCTGGTTAATCACCAAGGACGTTATATTTTGTTCTTGTCACTGATGCATAACTTGAACATGTTCATTTATCTTTTAGGCTCTAGCTGATTTATGGCTGTTCTAGGTGTATTCCTGATACAGAATTTTCGTGATTTGAAAAATAATAATAAAAATGGTGGCTTGAGCCTTGCTAACCAAACAGTTTTTTTTTTATATTTGTATTATATTCTTTATAATTTCTCTTCACACTTACGAACAAATGTTGAACGTACCTAATTTACTGAAATACAAATTTAAACAATTTAAAACTATTAATTTAAAAAGGGATAATGGAGGTGCAACGGTTTGTGTAATTGTTGGACATTCGTATCAATTATAAACTGAGTTATTTATTAATAGTAATAAAGAAGATATTTTGAATTTATTGTTGAAATGTCTACATAACATGAAATAGTTTTTTCAGTGTTTTCATTCTTTGCTGAAACTGTTGTTCTCTTTCCCATTACCTCAATTTTCTAATTAACTTTGTTTGGTCAAATCTCAGAGCACGATCTTTCATCTCTATTTATATCGAGGGTTGATTGGGGTATATGAATATTGTTATTCCTTGAATTTGAAACTCCTTGCTAATGTAAAAGAGAAGATAAAGATACCAAAAATACCTTATGCAGGGCGAGTCCTATGTTCTTTTATTAACAACTCTGTGAGCAGTCCGTATCCAGTTACTGGGCAAATTTATGTCCCCATAAAACATACAATAATTTTTCAGTTGTCACTTTATTCCGGCCGATCTCTGACTTGCAGAACCTAATTATTGTATTTATTTACAATTTTTTCTTGTCTTCTGATCGAAGGATACACGCTATTTGAATGCTAAAAATACACAAAATCCCAGTTATAACCCTAGTTTTGAAACATAGTGAAATGATACAAGACTTGACTGGAGTATTAAAATTTGGTAATCACTAGACTCCCCGGTTCTGGAGGTGATAGCCTACATGTATACCGCATTAGGGTGTGAGTTTTGCGTATGCGGGATGTACAAATACGCAGTCATGTCTAGTATAAGTGGTAACTTTTAATAAGATGCTTCTCTTTAGTTCCAGACAGATATTTGCTGTTCCTATAATTGAATCGATACAAATATTAACGTTAAAAGCGTAGAATATTGAATAAGGAAATGTGTTAACAATTTTTCAATAACAGGATATGAGAATTTTAGCAAAAGGTTTGTCATACTAGTAGTTAACCATTTCAAAACTTTCCCCCTCGATTTTTACGAATGTTGCTCTTTGAAAGTGAGCAACCGACGGTATTAGCCAACAAGTAGTCGTAAAGGAATTGCAAAACATATTTTATAAATCAGATTTGTATTATAAGATCCTGATTACAACGAATTCCTACCATTGTTTTTTTTTAATATTTCTGTGTTTATTTTCAAATGTCTGCGACATGGGTAATTGAAACAACCTGAAACAAATAATGACATTGGCGATCAGCTGAAATTGAATATTGTCTTTTTTACCACAAGTATGAACTCAACGCGTCATACTAGAATGTAATTAAAACGATAGTTTTATCTTATGTCTACAATTATTATTGTTACTTAATCATGTTAATAGCATGATTCATACTCGGAGTAACTGTACCTTTGGAAGGTGTCTCCCATGATCATAATTAAACATCTCCGTAAAATAAAAACAATAAAACAATAGCTGCATCCTTGATAAAAGAAATGAATAAAAATAAAACTTCAACCGATTTGATATGTGTAAAATCGTTCATATATAGTGGTTGTCACAGGAAAAGTTTTCTCCAACATGAATGTAGCTTATACAAATATCGAATAATTATAGGCCTTGATAAGAATATAAGAAACAATGATTAAAATGAAATCGGGAACTTTTTAATTCCTGAATCTAAAATTGGTGATCTATGCATATTTGCATTTCATCCATTTTCTGCGCGACTCGTGTAGATTAATTGCTAAGTAACTGGGAAACGTCTGTATGAAGCCTTTTCTGAAATAAATCGGAAGCAAATATCAGTGAAAAGTCGGCATTTCAGGAAATAAAGTTTTGGTTGAAAGGAATTTTAAATCTATTGATAAGATATACATCATGTTCATGATTATGACGGAATTGTCTAAAAGAGTGGTTTTTAACCTTGCAGCTGCAGTTATCGTTTCTCCAATCATTGATCACAATCAAAGTGCCCTCAATCAACGTCACCAGTGTCTGAGCAGAAAGTTGATGAACCAGGGGTATGTCAAAGAACGTCTCGTCCTTTTTCTAAAAAAATTCAGCGGAAGATACCAAGACCTTGTTGATAAATATTCCGTATCAACTTCACAAATAATACACGATGGTCTTGAAGTATAGATTCTAGGTACTGACGTTGTTTTTCATCTTAATAACGTGTTATAGTATTCTTTTATTTGTCTTTGTGAATATTACTTTTACTGCTTAGTCTATTTTTGGTAATATCCATTTGACGTGGCTCGGTACTTATACATCCCGTCATTGTGTTATTGTGATATGGTAAATTTTTGTATTCTTGTCTTTCAATTATGCTTATGTGCCTTGCCTATATGCTTTTTTGTGTTTCTTTGTTGACATATTTTTTGTTTTGATAGTGATTAAGATTATAACACAATGTTGACTGCTGTATCCCTATTTTTGACATTTTTACCTATTATGTCTGTTTGTTTTGTTCACACATCGTCGTCAATATAATGGAATTTTATGCGACTGTCATACAACTGAGAGGTTTAGCTAGCTATAAAACCAGGTTTAATCCAACATTTTCTACATAAGAAAATGCCTGTACCAAGTCAGGAATATGACAGTTGTTATCCATTCGTTTGATGTGTTTGAGCTTTTGATTTTGCGATTTGATTATGGACTTCCCGTTTTGAATTTCATCGGAGTTCGGTATTTTTGTTATTTTACACCTTCATATTGTAGGGCAACGTTTTTTTTTTTTGTGATAAAACGTTACTTGTAATAAAAAAAATGGATATTCTCCTTTAGGTATCCTTATCAATACAAATACATCTGAACTTTTTATGATATGAATATAAAAAGAACAATTTATTGATTCTGTATATTTTTTTAAATCATGATGAATTTAAAGTTTACCAATTACATATCTATTTTGACACATGTATCCGAGTTTAGAATTACCCGATGGGTGATTTATGCATATCAGGATCTCATCTGGAATCTTAGCAATTTTCTCTTTTGTAACTCCAAGGTTTGTCATGTTCTCTAACTTGATTTAAATAAGACTGTAGTATAACGTAAAGGTATGGCTAGGTACAAAGACCTAATATACATAAATTTCTAACATGATTTCAAATTCTATCGGATTTGACACTTCGACGGCTGTACAAATTTACGGGCGTCTCATTTAGTGCAGGATATGCTTACTCTTCTGAAGGACTTGATGTAAATGCCCACAGCGTTCTGTTCAGTGTTGTGGATTTTAAATGTGTCCTTTTATGTGTATATTGGGTGTATTTCTGTCTTCTTAAGTTTTGGATTCCATATGTCTTGTGATGTATTTTTTTTTTAATTTGAAATTCTGTATTTGTTCAAATATAGAGTTTATGCTTTTTTATTCTATAAAATGAGCTGTATCGACATTTATTTTACGACTAATCAGGCAGTTCAGTTCATTTGTTATTCCCAATAGGATACATATATATTATGATTATAAACTTATACCATTTTCTCTCTGTATCCTGACAAAACTCCTACTATTTTCTCACTGTATCCTATTTCCCATCACAGAAGTGTGAACCAGTGGATGATTTATTTCATCAACTGTATGTCGTCGAACTCTGAAACAAAGATACACATGTAACTATATTATACTTCATCATCTATGGTCCGTTTATTCATTTTTTTAGTTCGTGTCTTATCTATTTATAGTTGAAGCGAATTTCCCGTGTTTACCCTCATACATGTATGTATTATGGTGTATTATTTTAACCTTAACCTCAATCTATAACATTGGAAGGAGTTTCATATGAATGGTGTTACCCTTAATTATTTGTATAGTTTTTATTTGAACGCTTTTGAAAATCCTATGGTCAACCCACAATGTAAAATATAACTACATCATATATCAAGAATGCAATATAAATTTCTCGTGAACAATTGAGAAGTCAGGATAACTCGATGATTACAAGTAAGTACACGGCACTACCACTCAATATGTCCCTTTGGTCACAGGTAGTTCCCTAAGGACCATCGATGCATAAACCAAAGTTGACTTATTATCTTCAAGTTTTCTCAAGACCAGGTAAAAAGTTTGATATATCCCTAGCTTGTTCAAGCAATAAACAGAAGAGGGAGAGACCAATTGGACCCCATACGAGAATAATATAGAATGGCTAATACAAGTGTTGCATGTTTTAGTTTAATGTCTTACTCGTTAATTTTAGCTCACCTGGTCTTATGGCCAAGAGAGCTTTTCACATCACTTGGTATCCGTCGTTGTTAACAAAAATGTCTAAAACTACTAAACTAAATTTAACCAAATATGGCCACAAACATCATAAAGGTATTTAGTTTTTAAAATGTGTCCGATGACCCTGCTTGCCAACCAACATGGCCGACGTGGTTAAAATTGGAACATAGGGGTAAAATGCTAGTTTTGTTTTATCTTGAAAACCACTATGAATAGAGAAAATCTGACAGGAGCAGAATGTCGAGACCTACCTGCTATCCATTAACATCAAAACCTTTAGGATTGTTTGCCCTTAAATGTCAAACTTTTAGCTCATCTAGCCTAATGAGCTAAATGAGCCTTTATCATCACTTGGCGTCTGTCGTCCGTTAACTTTTACAAAAATCTTCTCCTCTGAAACTACTGGGCCACATTTACCCAAACTTGGCCACAATCATCATCAAGGTATCCACCTGTGACATCCTGGTCCCCACCTGTGACACACGTAAGGTTGCTCATGTTAGTTAAAACCCGCTAATAAGTCTAATTCGGTAGGTCATAATCGGGGAAAAGGGGACAGGATTGTTATTACGACGCCATGGCTAAAAATACAACATAGGGATAAAATGCAAGTTTTGTCTACTATTTTGAAAACCACTATGAATAGAGAAAATCTGACAGGAGCAGAATGTCGATATCTACCTGCTGTCCATTAACATCAAAACCCTCAGGAGTTATTGCCCTTAAATGTCAAATTGTTATCTCATTGGGTCCAATGGGCCAAGTGAGCTTTTCTCGTCACTTGGCGTCCGTCGTCCGTTAAATTTTACAAAAATCTTCTCCTCTGAAACTACTGGGCCACATTTAACCAAACTTGGCCACAATCATCATCAGGGTATCCACCTGTGACATCCTCCTCCACCTGTGACACACGTCAGGTTGCTCATGTTAGTAAAAACCCGCTCATAAGGCTAATTCGGTAGGTCATATTCGGGGAAAAAGGGGACAGGATTGGAATTACGACAGTTGGAACCTATCTGCCATCAGCTGTGAAACTGATATTCTATAACGGTCAACCAACTCGTGATGGCGTCCGTAACATTTACGACGTGGTTAAAATTGGAACATATGGGTAAAGTGCTAGTTTTGTTTGATATCTTGAAAACCACTATGAATGATTGTCCGACGACTCCTTATTGGAGCTATTGCCCATTAATGACGATTTTCACCATTTTTTTGCATTTTGCCTTATAAGATTAAAATTTTAATAGATAAATAGACAAATATTATCAGCAAGTTAACATCTACTAACAAGTCAAATTTTGCAGATATAGTTAGTAGACTATCACTCTTTTTAGGAGTGATTGCCCTTAAATGAGGATTTTTTTGTTTTGCCCTCTTTTGTGTTTTTAGCAAAAACTAAAGAAGATAGAGAGAAACTAAACAGACTAAATGATCAGAAATACAAGATCAACACAACAGAGATTTTTGTCATGAATTCTATTCTCGTCTATATTGTTGGAGAGTGTCCTTTGTTGAATATGTACATAGACCAGGGTGAGCCACACAGGCTCTTTAGAGCCTCTTGTTTAATATGATTATAAATTTAATGAATTATAAACAAACAGAGGTTATTTGACACATATGCATTTAGAGTAATTTTCAGGGTTTTGTTCAAATGACACTGAAATGTATCGTTCATTAGTAAATCATCATGACAGGCAGTCTGGCAGCATTTGTTCATTCTCAGTCATGGGTCAATAAGTTATGATTGTTTAAAAGAGTATAGTAATTTCGACTTGCCTAAAATATCAAATTCGATTTTTTCTCTATAAACTATCCTTTTTTTATGAAACCAGCAACGTGTGTAACGATTAGCCATCCACCCTTTTTAATAGAAATGTGCAGTTTTATGTACATGGCTACTCAACCTTCAATTAAATGAAAATAGACAGACCTCGGCAGTAAAAGGTTATGAAAATTGAAACAAACTTACCTCAAATTATATGAAATATCCATCTTTTCAATGTATTTTTTTTCAGTTTAATCATCACAAGGTACCCAAACAGCTGTTGATCACGAAGTATGACATAATGTCTTAGCCAAAACTTGGCGTCGATGAATCTATCTAACCAATCAGATGTTGCATAGTTTGGAACATGACGTCAGGTTTATATTTTGATGCAATCACCGAAATTCAGTGGAAATGTTTTTAAAAGTGAACTAACCTACATACATAGGTCGATTTGCACCTGTCACTGTAATGGTGATTCCCGCTTGTTAAATATATACATCATATTTTTCTTTATTTAAAGTTTAAAACCCAAATTAAGCAGTTAAGTTTAATCCTTTCGCCATTTTATCAAAATAGAAATTTATTAAAAGCTATTTAAATCTTGTATAAAAAAATTGGTTTTTATAGTTAGTGGTAACAAAGACCTCTTTTTCAATTGTCCTAAAACGGTATTTTACTAAATAAGGAAGAAAATGTTGTTTTTTTATATTGAATTTCTTAGAAATTGAATGAATACGTAATTTCGTTGAATCTTTAATGCAAACTAAACAACGCAATATCAAAAGGTTTTTGTTTGTGGAGTTTGATGATACCATAGGAATACTGCGAATAAATATTACTGGTAAGTTACTTTTTTTCATATTAACATTATAATCTGTGTAAATCAATGAAAGGTGCTGATAAAAACTTTTATCATGTAAATATTTGTTACTCATTATGGAATGTGTTCATTTGTTTTACGATGGAAGCCTAAAATTTAAAAAAAAATAGACTGTAATATAATAAAAATGATTTGGAAACATCGGGACAACAGAAAAACGAAAAAAATCTGTACAATATATACACTAAACAAAAGCGAAATGAGTAACGTTTGCCAGACTAAAATCAATCAGGAACCGGTATATCAAGATGACCTAATTGTCAATAAACTGGGATACAATTTATAACATTACAAACTAAGTTAACGCTAGAATGTGTTCTTTTTTTCAAGAATCCGTTGTCAACAGAAATTAACTTATATTATAAATGCACTCATCAGTCACATATAGACTCAAGAGATAACTTCGGTGAGTACAAGAGTCTATGACACTAGTTAATAAGTTTTAGCCTAAAACGGTCACTGTGGTTTTTAAAAAAAATACGTTCTTTTTAGATATATTCTTGTCCTGTTCAGACATCTGTCATGCAGTCAATCCAGTACTGTTTATTACCTTTTAAGACAATTCAGTATGTTGAGGTTTATTTTGTACATGTAAATAACAGCTACTGAAAAGTCTGAACATAGACTGAAAAATCTGAACATAGACTGAACAGATCTTAATTGACTACAAGCGATTTGTTTTAACAGTACTGAATTTACTGCAGCCTGCTTCAGGACTGATAAACTGACCATGAATCCATTAATTTGCAGTCTGTTGAGAACTAGTCAGATCAAAATGACCGTTTCATTTCTAAACATGTTTACTAATGAGACAAACGCGACGATTTAATTTTGAAAATATAAATTTTATACCCTGTTTTTTTTTTTTGGCTTTGGATTTCTTTTTGTCCGTAGCGGCGATTCGAACCAATGAGGCTTTTAAAGAGATTTATTTTGTATACCCTTGTGTTTACTTTTTTACTATAATTTGTACTTTATCGGGAAGGCATATTTGTCATGTTTTACTTTACTGTACTATCAACTACAAAAATGTGTTTTGTTGACGTCTTTGTTATACTTATTTGTATGTTTGCTTCTGTATTTTAATTCAGTTGTGTTGTATATCTTTGGTACATGTTTACAGAATTATGACGGCTGAATATCAATTATTGGCACATTAACCAAATATGCCAGATTGGGTTGATAACATTGTTCTGTCAATATAAGGTAACAATAACCAACTTTCATGCAAGAGGGAGGTTTAGCTGGCTATTAAACCAGCTTTAACTAACAATTTTCTTCAGAAAATACCTGTACAAAGTGAGGAATATGAAAGTTGATTCGAATTGTCCCACTGGTTGATATAATCGAGCGTTTGGTTACGTTGATTTTCCTTCTTTTGTTAAATTTCCTTGAAGTTCGGTATTTTTGCAAATACGTTTGTATACCCTCTTTACTCTACACGTTTATTGTAGCGCTAACAGTAATTTAAAATGGACCCTCGTTAAGTCTTGTAACGCGTATACATAAATTATTTGTTAGCTCCTTATAAAGGTAAACATACAAGATGACATATTTTTGTATTAATATTGATTCACTTGATTTTCATATGATGAAGACATAATCTGTCAATCAGTTTAATTGAGGTCTGGAGCTGGCATGTCCGTAACTAGTAGTAGTCCTTTGTTAATTTATGTATCATTGTTATTTTGCTTAGTTTCTTTTGTTACCTATTGTGACATCGGACTAGGACATCTTTTAAACTGAGTTTTACTGTGCGTATTGCTGTGTGTTTGTTTATTCTACATTGGCTTGAGGTATAGGGGGAGGGTTTAGATCTCACAAAACATGTTTAACCCCGCCAAATTTTTGCGGCTGTCCCAAGTCAGGAGCCTCTGGCCTTTGTTAGTCTTGTATGTTTTTTTAATTGTAGTTCATTTATATGTTTTGGAGTTTATTATGGCGTCCATTTTCACTGAACAAGTACACATTTTTATTTAGGGGCCAGATGAAGTCCGCCTCCGGGTACGGAATTTTCTTGCTGTGTTGAAGGCCCATTTGTGGCCTTCGGCTGTTTTCTTCTTTTTGGTCGGGTTGTTTTCTTTTTGACATATTCCCCTTTTCCATTCTCAATTTCAAAATCTTTATTCTTTAAAATTATATTTTCTTGTTTAAAAAAAATTTTAAAAATCGGAACTCTGTATAACGGATATCAATAGACCTACTTTTTTATTATCACTGGGTCTAAACCGATGCTTGAAGACTCTCAGTGGCCGAATGTACCATACGTCATAGCATGTCAATATGAAGGCGTTAGCTCTTCGATGTGTGGTACATTAGGCGATTGGTAGTCTAAAGGCATCAGTACATTCTTTACCTACATGTTGAACCATGTTTTTCATTTACACTGTAGTTGTATATGTCTGTGAAAATGGATTCTTGTTTTTTGATTGGACTAAATGACTACTGGGATTTTCATGTAGATCTTTTTTTTTTCGTATTTTAACTCATGTATAGATATTAAATGGTGATATGTAGATTTATAGGCAGCCACTTGCTTGACCTATTGCAAAAGCGCCGACTTATCATTTAAAAGTTAATATTTAATTTTCATTTTCGAATCTTCAAATTTCAAACTCATGTTTAGTAATTGGTTATTAAAATGTTATCTAAAATGTGTCATAAACAATATAATGAGAATAACTAAACACACGAGAGATGCATTTAAGGCTTTTCTTTTTCTATTCTTCTGTTGTTCAATTTAGTGATGAAATTTGAGACCAAATCTTCCCGCCACAAAGACAGATAATTTAAATACAGCTATGTGACGGAAAGTTCAAATAAGTACTTTATTTAAATACCTTCGTCTATTTTATTGAGTGTTTAACATTGTACGCATCAAATATATACAACGAGTTAAAATCAAAACTGACAAATTATAATTGAATAAGGCATTTTGTACTGAACATTATCACGTAATCTTAAGTGTATTCAGAATTTCTTTAAATAGAAAATAACCACTTTATAAATTTGATGCTTCATAAGTGCTATTCGGGATTAAATTTAATCATGAGCGCTGATACCTTCAAATTTGAAAGCCAGGGAAGTATTAATAGTTTAAATACAAAAATGGTCTTTATCGACATAAAAAGACTATTCGATTTTATTTAGGATCAGCAAACCTGTATGTATCCAACAATATTTGGAAATTCTCAAGTTAATAATTAGATTTATTTCAACTACTTATGAATTCATTTATTTTCGTGGGTATCAATGTTCGTGGATTAAGGAAAACTAGCATTTTCGAGGATATTTTATTTTGTGGTTTTGTCAATATCTACAAAATGTACAAAGCCTATAGAAAATTTGTAATTAGTTGAACATTTGAATTTGTGGGTCACCTGTGCCGTAGAAAATTAGTATTCAACGAATTATAATAAATCTACGGTAATATCAAATCGACCTATTCAAACATTCCCTCCAGCCATTTACGATAAACTAATACTTTGTAAATTTAGTGTGTCTGAAGTGCTTGTATTGATGTAATTAGGAATGCCCCAATCAATGAAACCAAGGAGGTATATCTACTGAAATTCGTCAGGAGCTTTATAACCAAAAGGAGCATTTTTTACTTTCTGATAGCAAAATAAACTCATCGAAGATACCAGGATTGAAATTTTGTATTTGCGCCAGACGCGCGTTTCGTCTACAAAAGACTCATCAGTGACGCTCGAATCAAAAAAAGTTAAAAAGACTAAATAAAGTACGAAGTTGAAGAGAATTGAGGACCATACATTCCTAAAAGTTTTGCCAAATACAGCTAAGGTAATCTATTCCTGAGGTAGAAAAGCTTTAGTATTTAAAAAGTTCAATGTTTTGTAAACAGTTAATTTATAATTATGACCATATCAATGATAATTCATGTCAACACAGAAGTGCTGACTACTGGGCTGGTGATACCCTCGGGGAATAAAAACTCCACCAGCAAGATAAAATGAAGTGTGGGCCAAAAGGAATCTTAATTTCAGTGTCATTTAATTTTTTTTCAGGCCTTAGATTAAAATTGCCAAAGAATTGAAGAAAATAACAAACAAAACTAACAGATTGATAAGCATAAAATGAGCGTATTCACACGTGACGTGATAAAATGTTTATTTATCCTGAGCCTGCTCACTAGTATCCATCAGAGATTTTTAATTGCAGCCCTAGATGGGTCACTGCTATCTAATGAATTGAAAAGGATAAAAAATGACATTGGAGTCAATTATATACAGGTATAACATTTATATTTATTATACGTTGATTGTACATTGTTGTACACACAGACATGCCAAATCTCAAATTTGATATGCGTAATATACGACTACATAATTATGTTTTTTATTTGAAGTTTATAATCATTTTTCATATATATCGGAAAAATATATTAGTCACAGGAAAATTCAATTAACTACATTTTGTAATAAAGAATTAGAAGATGGGGCATAATTGCCATTGACACAACCTTACTACATAGACCAACCAATTCCACCAACTAACGTAGACTTTAGCAACTATTGGTCACCGTACCGACTTCAACAATGAGGAATACCTATACTGTATATTATACAATTTCATTATTAATTGTTGGTTGGTACACGTCCAATAGCAAATATTTCATACATGTTCAGGCCGAGAACAAATTAACAATAATTCAATAGGTAGGTTCTGTAAAAGAGGCCGTCCGGAATTAAATTGTTCCTTGCAGCAGCCCACATACGGACCCCTCAAAAATTTATTGCCAGGGTTGTTAACGTGCAAAGAGTGTGGCACTCTCGCTTCCCTAGGCATTAAACTTCCCCATTCTTACAGGACGTGACTGCGTCCTTGTATATCCCGCACAGTCAAACGGACGCCCCACTTTGGCCAGGGCGTTACTGCCGGTCGGTAGAAGACCAAGAGCGACCGTATTTCTATTCCCTAGTCATCCTTAATACAATTTCAACCTGATCATATGAGTTTCCTTGAAGAAAAACACTCAGTAGTCAAAGTTTGTTCTTTCGAAAGGAAATACGGTGTATTTGAAAAATTTATATAATTATCTATCCAGTAGAATTGTAACCCAATTATGTCCACAACAAAATATTGTGAGAGCCATCTACCTGCTTAATTTCGTATAATTGAAACATATGTCAATTTGTTAGGTTGTTGAAAGAAAGATGTTAATGCCAAAACAACTTCCCGATACATGATTGAATATTAACTTAAATAATAACACGAAAAATTTGCCGTTTTAAAAATAAGAATGTTTAAAATCTTCCTCATTGACAATTTGTTTACACAAATTGCCATCAAAATTATAGGGTTTACCTGATATAAACGAAATAAAAATTTATTACAGAAAATGTATATGAATTAAGATATTCTGAAAGGTACACACAACGTTTAAATTGTCAACTTAAAGAAATAAACCTAAAATAAAATGAAATAGGGGATTGGTTGAGTAAAACGCAACTTGCAACGAGTAGAGTTTGAACTCAGTATTGACAGGCTACTGGTCATTAGATAAAATTCTTAGACTACTCGACAACAGATGCCCCTAGTTACTAATAGAGCGGACACGAGATGTCAATATGTCGACCTAACGGAACCCTCGGGTGACTTAGGAATAGAAGTATTGTTACTCTTGGCCAAAACGGGGCGTACATATGCTCATGATGCTAGTGCGGGATGTATAAATACGCAGCTACGACCGACGAAAAAGTAGGGGCCTTAAACCATAGCAATAACTTTTTAGAGGTTTGTAAGTGGTCAGTTGCAAGGCAAAATGTCAGTCCTTACCCAATACAAAACCAGTTGTTAGTGGCAGTAAATATTTCAAACCATTCATCCCGGTGGACTTCTATTACAGGACTCACCTTTGGTTTTTATTGTTAATATGTCCTGAACATGCATGACATTTTTGCCACTTGACAGAGAACAACAATAAACGACGTAATGATTTACTGTTCAGTCTTTTAAGACCCATAAAGAAGAAGATGTGGTATGATTGCCAATGAGACAACTCTTCACAAGAGACCAAATGTAACAGAAATTAACAACTATAGGTCACCGTACAGCCTTCAACAATGAACAAAACCCAAACCGCATAGTTAGCTATAAAAGGCCAGAAATGACAAATGTAAAACAATTCAAACGAGAAAACTAACGGCCTAATGTATGTACAAAACAATAATCAAACAACGCATATGATCAACAGCAACAAACAACAACCACTCAATTACAGGCTCCTGACTTGGGACAGGCACAAATAGAATGGGGCGGGATTAAACATGCTAGCGGGCACCCAACCCTCCTCATAACCTGTAACTGTGGTGTTACAGTACAACATAAGAAATAACTATACAAATCAGTTAAAAAAGGCTTAATTCATCAGATGGATACAAATAGAAATCCATCTAACAAAAACGCAGAGTGGACGTGGCCGGGTACTTGTAGTGTTTAGATCAAAATAGTTCAACTAGTGATTACATTTTATTCAAACATCCGAAGCTTTAAGAGTCAATAATCGCGTGTATACTAAAATATATTCATTTTAAGAGGTGACATGACAGGTATACAGTTCTTGAAATAGTCTTCCTACTTACACCAAATACAATTACACCATACACCATTCTCTTTCTACTTACTGATTCACAAAATTCAAAATTACGTTGAATGTAACATGTTTAGTGAATATAAAATTGCAATATATATAATATCTTTTTTTTCTAAAACGAAACTTAAATTAGATTAATTCAACGTTCCGTGTGCACCATACTCTATTCTCCATGCACAATACACTATACATTATTCCGTCATACACCATTATGCAATACACATTTATATGGGAATTTTTACCATTCATGGACTGTAGTTAAAGGCAAGAAAACGTCAACTTCCAAACCAAACATACAAACACATTGACAATGATATACACTCTTAACATAAATGTTTGTATTACAGTGAAACATTTTGAAAATCAAAATCAGACCCCTTTCAAAATAATAACCGCTTCTAACTTGAATGGAGGTAGAATTAAGAGTATTGACTGACAGTATAAGATCAAACATAACTACAGTATAAAAACTAAGTAAAAAAATGAAAAATATTGCTATGTTTTTGTAAGGAAATATAAACATATTTTTTGTGTTTATTGCAGGAAAAATTCAACAATTTTCCTTATGAAACAAAAACTGATACCGGGAGTGAGTTACTTCAAAATGTAAGCTGAAAAATACATAAATAAGTTGAAAGAACTGTATAGAGATAGTTATTGAACTGAAAAGTGTATACTTGTTTCTATGTTGAGTTTCTTAGCTGTTTATCGCCCCATGAAACTACTGCCTCATATAATTTAACACCTTTTTTCGATTAAAAATATAAAACCTGATATATCAATAGGAAACTGGTAATGTATTGCTACATAAAGAGTTAGCTTGACACATTAAAAAATGATTTTTTCTTTATAGCAGATACCTCAATGTCAAAATAAAATAACGTTTTTGATACGAATTAGTGTATTTTTATCACAGGTTACTCCCGACTATTAATTAAACAAATAAAAAAGGATGGAATAAATAACGAACTCCACGGCAAATTAACAGATTGGGAAGTCCTTAATACATGTTTGACTATATCAACCAACGGAACGAATGGAAAACAACTGTCATAGTTTTGTTCTGGTACAGGCAGAGAAACAAATATATTGAGCTGAAACATTATATATTATGTTTGATTAATCCCCGGGATGTTTACTTTTGACCGGCAGAATAAAGTTTGGCGTCCGTGTGAATGTGCACGATGTATTAATTCTCAGCCTCTTCTGGTCAGAATGGGGTCATACATCCTCGTTTAAAGAGATTAAAACGTTCTTTGAACGTAAAGAGCCCTTGCATCAAGAGAGGCGAAAGATACCAAAGGGACATTCAAACTCATAAGTCGAAATCAAACTGACATTGCCATGGCAAAATACAAAAAACGACGAACAAACAAACAACAGTACACAAAAACACAACAGAGAAAACTATAGACGGAGCAACACGAACTCTACCGAAAAACCGGGGTTGTTCAGGTGCTCCGGGTAAGCAAAACCTGCTTCACATATGGCACCCGTCGAGCTGCCCATGTAAGTACAAACCCGGTGAGAAGTCTTATTCAGTCGGTCACATTTGGGAAAAATAGGACGGGATTATGGTAACAACAATTTGAACATATCAGTCGTCATCTGTGACGTCTATAAAGGACATCATGATGGGAAATGCAGCCTCTGGAATATCGTATCAACTGCGAGATATATACTGTTACGAAAACTAGGCGGTCGAACCTGAGTGTAATGATATAAAAATGTGTTTTGGTAACAAAATACAAATATAAGCAGTTATTTTCCAATGAATTGATTAATGATTAAGGATATTGCCCAGGTTCATGATATCGAGACCTTTTTTGGCATGGAAAGTTTAAGAAAGGATCTTTCTCCTTTTTATATTTTCCAGTTCCAACTGATCTGTGACTGACAATATCTGAAATGATAGCTGTAAGTCTGTATTGGTTTGAATGGGTGTTTGTAACAGTGGTTTCAAACATAAGTTATACTTAAAATCAACTTTTGAGTGGGTAGGGAATAAAGCTTTGTGCTAGTGTGATGAATACTACACGGGGCTTTTTTTATAAATTACAGAAGGTCATTATTAGAGATATCATGGAGATAAGGTGATGTTTAATTACCTTTACTGCGTCTACGTCCAGTCATCTGTTTGAGGGGTCCGTAGGTAGCCTGTTGCAAGGATAAATTACCCTATCCAATTTATATTCTCATTTACCAGTATTACTCCAAATTTCCAGCCTTCCATCCGGTTGACTGCCTTTGAAAGAACCTAGCTATTGTATAATGTGTGCATTTGTTATCAGCATTAACATGTATGATATGTTTACCACTGGACGTTACGCAAAAAACTATTGGTCACGAATCGTTATTTGCTGTGGTAGTTTCGCAACTATGTACGCTTTATATGTTAAATATTTGAAATACTACAAAACGTATTTCTACCGCATCGAGCTTAAACAATTCACTGTGACAATATTATTTTCTGTGGCATTATATTATGTTATTCGCGTCTTCATAGATACAAGCCAGTTTGAATTCCTCGTTGACGGATTTGAATGAAGTTCTTAATAACATTAAAGACAATATACAACAAGCAGACAAACCCGACAACGTCCATACGGATCTCCCGGAGTGTTGTACCTTACCAGACGATAGATTATCATACGCACCTGAATTTCAGACAAAGGTATGTTCTTATATGTTGTCATTCTTTACATGATGAAACATCAAATTGTGAGAAAAAGAACTAGACTATCTATTTCTACAAAGGTATGTTAGCATCTAAATCAAAGCGTTAACTATGAAAACATTAAAATTGAATGGAGAATGGAAAAGGGGACTGTGTCAAAGAGACACCAAACCCGACCGAAGAGCAGAAAACAGCCCAAGTCCACCAATTCGTATTGAATGCAGCAAAAGAATTACCCAGCCGGATTCGGGCTTAAGCTGGCCACTAAACAATAATGTGTACTAATTCAATAAAACTGAACGTCACACTAAACTGCGAAACATATAAATGAGCTAAAATTAAAAAAAATATACAAGACCACCAAAAGCCAGAGGCTTCTAAATTGGGACAGTTGCAAACATGCGGCGGGGATTTTGGACTTGTTTTGTGAGATCTCGACCCTCCCCCATTCCTCTATCCAATATAGAATAAACAAACACACAGCAATACGCACTGTAAAGCTGAGCTTAAAAAAAGTCCGAGTCCGATGTCAGAATAGGTAACAGAAGAAATCTAGTCCAGCCTTTCTTCCTGGTCGATCTGAATAAGTAGAACTTACGTATCGCATGTATAGTAACGTCCTGAAAATGAATGTAATATTTGCCACTAGAAGTTACGCCAACACAATTCAATCAATCTTTTTCTCTTTTCAGGTGGATCTAAATACAGCATGCTATACCAAATCCCGAATCACCAATAGCAATCTGAAGTATCCAACACATGTTATCACAGAAACAATGAAGACAAACTATCAAAACAACACAAACGTGTTGTGGCAGCACTATAGTACTACAGAGGGAATTTCCGTGATTTATCCCGCAAACAAATTTAAGCAATGTATAAATTTTGATCCACGCTTCACGTAAGTATATGACTGGTGCTGTGTGTTGCGCATATTTTATATTGTAGAGGCTTTTCTCAGCGTATTTTTATTAACGTATCTATCTTATTTACCACAAACATGCACAAACAAACAATCAGCAAAAAGTCTTCATAGTTACTAGTAGCTTTTTCGATCCTTCTTTATTTTATTTTAGATAGTTGTTTCATTTGCAGTTAATCATATAACATCTCCCCCGAATCAAGTTCCCCATACGTTGACTAAGGTATATAAATAAGAACATTCCTTATGCTTCGGACACCTGAGAACATCCCCAGTTTCTGTTGGGGTTCGTGTTGCTTAATCGTTAGTTTTCTTTTTTGTGTTTTGTGATTGTTGTTTGTATGTTGGTCTTTTTCTTTTTTAGCCATGGCGTTCTTCGTTTATTTTCGACTTCTGAGTTTGAATGTCCCTTTGGTATCTTTCGCTTCTCTTTTTCAAACATCTTTTGTAAAACTTTTATTAATTTTATCAGTAATGCAGTTTCCTTTGAAAAACCTAATAGACAGATAAAGAGTGTGAGGTTTTTTTTTATTATCAACAAGAAGGATAAATATTGAACGTTGCTGGTTTCAGCTTTTGTTGTGAGAATTTGAATTCTTAAACTTTGAGAAGACCAATGGCGCGCACAGTGCTGTTTGTCTTTGTTTCCACCACTTTCGATAAATACAGTTCTTAATCTCTATAACATGTGTATGTATCATAGTTAACCCTTTTCACTAGATTTGTGATATCGGTATCAATTAGAAACGATCCTCAATTTGCGTAAAACATCGAACAAAATAATGTAAGTTTCATTCTGGTTTGATGTGTGTCACAATTATCTGACCGTAACAATAGACACTTCAATGACAGAAATCATTTTAGGTCAATATGGTCTTGATTTCTTAGGTCATCTTATACGGCTGCTGCGTATCCGGAAGATAAAGATGTTGTCATAGTATTGGATACGAGTTCTTCCATGGTACAACCATCTGGAGTTCCTGATAAAACAAAAATGGTGATCGCTAAAGAAGCTGTCAGTAATGTTATACAGACATTGAAGGAAGACGATAGGGTAATATTTTGTTTGATTTATTTCAACTTAATTCAAACCGAGTTCATTTGATGAGTTGTTATACATTTTTAGCATGATATATATACAAATATCAGTTTACCATATTTTTGTGTTCGTTAGGTTTCTTTTCCATTCATATGTCGTTCTTGTGATGAAAAACGATGCAAATGCTGCCTACAGATCGATGCATCACTCATCAACTTTTCACAGTAAGGAAACCAAACATAACTATATGATATTTTGCAATGTGACCTGCAAACGCATGAATGTTATTTACATTCTAGAATGTTCGGTTTGTGGTCTCCAATATGTTGGTGAGTCAAAGAAGCCTTTCCACAAACGTCTCAATGGCCATAGGAGTGATATCTCTAAGAAACCACGTCTCCCGGTTAGTCAGCATTTCAGACAGTCGGGTCACAAACTTGATGACTTTAACCGCATAAAAATCCTAGTGATTGAACAGAACATTCACTGGAGAGATGCCCAGCGACAGATTCGGGAAAGCTTTTGGATAAAGGAACTAAATGTACATCATCAAAACGACACCAATAAGAGATACTAGCAGTTTTATATTACACTCATTTTTGGATGTATATATACACAGTCATGTCTATTGAGTATTGAGTTTTGTTTTATATTATGATGTTCGAGATTTGGAATTAAATCAATAGACCAAAACTTAATTGTATTGTTGAGCTATTTTACACATACAATTAGTTTTGTTAAAATTATTGACACTGACGAATGCTATTTGTGAAGCAGAAATATTTGTCAAGACGATTTTATAACATCATCTTCGTATATTACCATCTTATATTAGTACCGTTGTGCAAATCTTTGGATTTATTTAATTTTTTCCTTATCTGTACAGTATCGTCTATTCTAGACGATCTGGTACATATTAAATTTGCTGGTTGGTCCTTTATATATATATATAATATATATATATATATATAGAGAGAGAGAGAGAGAGAGAGAGAGAGAGAGAGAGAGAGAGAGAGATGACTTTAACCGCATGAAAATCCTAGTGATTGAACAGAACATTCACTCGAGTAATGCCCAGCGACAGGTTAGGGAAAGCTTATATATATATAAAATGTCTGAATAATAGCTTACGATAAATCTTTCGAGGCGATGGATCATATAAATATAATACAGTACACTACAAAATATAATATATAATACACAAGTCTAAAAGGGTACAACATCTCCAAAAAAAATAGTAAAATCATGAACAAAGATTAAATATTTCGGATAACTAATATCCTTCATCAGTAAGATGTCAAAAGATTCTTATCTTGACATGTGGTAGTCAAACTGAAATAACACGACTAGCTGATCTCATAAACCTTACGAGCACTATCATAGACCACAACGAGGGTTGGATAAGGGCCAACAGACTTGCCCAAGAAAGCTTTTGGATAAGAAAGTTAAGGAAAGTTTCCCCAGAAGGCATAAATGAAAAAAACATAAAATAAGTCTCTGCCATCACTTGTTTCCTGTAACTCGGGCTTCAGTACAGGACTCTCACAGTTTTAAGGAATTTATTCCTCCTCCCAAATATCAATATTGAAAAAATTTAACATCGTATTCATTCGTGATGATTTGTATAACGATCAAGATTATTATATCAGTTCAACTACCACATGTCAAGATAAGAATCATTTGACATCTTACTGATGAAGGATATTCTCTTATGGTTGTGGCCTGTTATCTATTTCTTGCATGACGAAATATTTCTCGTATCACACTGCACGGAGTGTGATACGCTAAAGTGATATGAAAATATGCGTTAATTTGATTGGCTTTTTCATGAGACGATATTACGACATTTCCATTGGCTATTTGTTAGGTCATTGATTACTGTCGAAGGTTAAGACGATGAACATTTCGTCTGTGGAAACGGACATATGTGATTTCTTCAATAATATACAAAACACACTTTCCACCTGAAAATCTTCATTTTGTCAATTTTTTTTACATTCTGAAGCGAAGCGTACAAAAAGTTTTAAAATGTCTGATGTTAAAGTTTGACATCGGAGCAGGACATTGACGTCAAACTGGTATGTGCAAAAGACTAGATCAACGATTCACGGGATTTTTAATTCAACACAATGAAAGTGTTGACCATAAGAGAAATAGGTTTAACAACTTGTGATAATTGGATATTGCTTGATATCAACTCTCGTTATTTAATTTAAATAGTAATAATAAACTCGCCGAAGGCTCGTTTATTATTATATTGAAATTAAATAACTCGAGTTGATATAAAGCGATGCCCAATTCTCACTCGTTATGAAACCTATAGTTAGCTATCCGAAATATTTAATAGTTGTTCATGATTTTACTATTTATTTGGTGATGTTGTACCCTTTTAGACTAGCTTATTATATATTATATTTTGTAGTGTACTGTATCATAATCATATGATCAATCGCCCCGTACGATTTATTGTTGGCTATTATTCATATGTGGTGAACAAACAACACATGTCTCAGTTTTTTAAGTGGAAATCTTTCAATAAATGACTCGTTATCTATGAGTTTGCTATGTATGAGCGTATAGTTTTGTACCGATGATAGATGAATTTGTTTTCATAATTTCGTAATTGTAAGAAAATGTATGACTTAATCAATTAATATGTATCTTATTAGAAACAATATAAAACAGATGTGTTATGAGTCACCATATGGCATTCAACAATGCGGGGAAACATATCATATAGTCAGTTATTATGATAAAAGGCCCCTACATGTAATTTTTTCACATTGATTATAAAACAAAATAAAAATCTACATTCAATTGTTTTTAAAACATTTTAAGCAGAGGGAAACCATTGCAAACACTTGCAAGATAACATTTTGATAGTATTTAAAATAGCCGTGTGTAAAAATTAACACAAAAATATGTACCAAACAAATATAACATTTTATATTGTAATTAGAATTTACAATATAAAGCAAAACAAAAGGGTAAAAAGCATTAAATGTAAGCATATTAAAAATTGCAAAATTGGCATAAATGCATGAACTCATATAAGTGAACTCTTGACCTCTAAATGAGTATTTTATTTTGATTAAGAAGGTACATTTTATTTTGGGAGGGGGAGGGGGGCTTGTTATTTCATAACCATCGTCAGACCTCTCGTTATACTTAGTGGAAATTTTTTATCAGTGTAGAGTATAATATATTCCTTATATGTTGGGATATGATATTTTAAGTCGGCATTTAAGCGGATTGCAATTTTTTTAGTATTATAAGAGTAACTGTATCATTAATGACGTAAACCCTTGTTCCTTCATTCATTTTCATCTATACATTCGGGCAACTAAACTGATGAAGAAACATTTGGTTGTCAATAGGAGATGACCTTCTGGAAGGATCATAGGTACATACAAAATATATCTAGAAGGATAAGTCTTAGATTTTATGCGCTTGTCATACAAGTGAGAGGTTTAGCTAGCTATAAATGCAGGTTTAATCAACCATTTGTTACAAAAGAAAATGTCAGTTCAAAGTCAGGACTATGACAGTTGTTATCCATTCGTTTGATGTGTTTGAGCTTTTGATTTTGGCATTTGCTAAGGGACTTTCCGTTTAGAATTTTCCTCGGAGGTCGATATTTTAGTTGTTTTACTTTTTTGATACAATGTTAATAATACTGGTGGATCACAACGTGCATTGAATGTATATTTAAAGGCAAATACAATCAGAAAAGACGAACGTACTTAAAATATTAAATTGTCATTAATAGGTTGGTATAGTAATATTTGACAGGAGTGCAACTACACCTATAGGAGAAAACTTTCATCCCTGCTATGATTACAAACTAGCATTTGCAACAAAAGCAAACGTTGCCAAAATGGAGGCATTTGTTTCTCCAATCTCAGGATCTCAATTCGCAGATAGCAATTTTACAGATGCTTTGAGAGCTGCATTTAGGTACTTTGATTCTTCGGACGATACTGTGGATATATCGCATAGAGGTAAATGACTTATGAACAATACAAAACCAGAAATATGAAATAATGAGGACAGTAAATTAATAAAACAATTGAAATCAATGACATACACTGGACTTGTACGAGAAAAATCAACACACATTTAATTTAATAAACATATACTATTATCTTATAATACATATTTATTCAAGGATACAATCGCAGGTTGTCTTTCAACATGTTTAACCCAAAGTGTTTTTCATTGGTCACTGAAATAATTTTAATTAACGAGCATTTAAACTTTTTAACCGACAGCTTACACATATATTTGTATTTGCAACCGAACATTATATGACTTATCTTGTTGATATATTATAGTTTAAAGAAAAGTGTGTAGTACAATCATATAATGAAATCAAACTATAGGTTTTGTATAAACTGAGTCGCAATTACATTTAATATAAAAGAGATTATAACATTCAATTAATCGATATGCTGAAGATCACAAATTACTACTTTTTTTTTTCTTTTCTAATTTTACTTGGTATATGTCATATGTAACAAAAAAAATTTTTAAACCACTGTCATGCATAACATACTTTTTACTTATAAATAAATGTATATTGAATTTCTTTCGATGGACAATATTCAGATCCGTGTTAACGTTGCTTTTCCAAGTTTTCATAAATTTGTGGTTTCAAAATGGAACAAAACCGGTTCATATACAAAGACAAAACCGGGTCATTGTGTAGTAAACAACATTGACAAAACCGGGTCCTTCCATTTTCACATTACCCATTTCTTTCTTTCCATGCACAGAAATACAAGTACTGAGGTGCTCAAAGTGACTAGTCTTGCAATCTTCATGTCAATATCTTTCTTTCCGTACCTTTCTTTCTGTACAATGTGCATAATTTAACGAGAGATTAAACAAATTCGATGCAAGGTTCATTTAGGTCATCATCTTGACGTGCATTTTTACTTATTTCTCCGTTAATCTAGAAACGTTTTTGAGAATATTACATCTCACAATCGAAATAGTTATATATGTATTTATATTCTTCAATATCATAAAGATAACAAATAAATAAAAAGAAACCTACCTTTTCTCTGTCTGTTGATGGTCCGTCACTGTACCAGATATTAGATACCATTGCGTCTAAACATGTTTTGCCGGGGTAGTTTAGACACAGTAGTCTTTTGTAAACGAAACGCGCGTCTGGCATACACAATTGTAATCCTGGTGTCTATGATTAGTTTACTTAAGAGGAGGGCATTGTATTGTCAATTGATCATACGAATGATTAATCCATTTGAAGGTTCCAAGGATATCATATCAAACTGCATTCTTCAACGTTTATATTGCTTTTAAATGTTTACATATGCGGTTACTTTTGTGACGAGTATAACCAAAACATATAATTCACATTTCTCGCTGTTTTTGTGAAAAGGTTAAGCAAGTTTTTTTTATATGTACACATTGCATTTAACACCGTGTTAATTTTTGTGTCCGAGGTTTTTGGTCTGAACCCATCTAAATGACTCTAAGGAATTTCCACTGACATGTCTGATCAGGGAAGACCTTTTCAATTATATTCAATATTTTGTTAGGAATGGATTGCATACGCCTAGTTAAGCACACATTTGTATAATTTTGAACTTCGAACTGATTAGAGCGCCATGGATAGTCGTGTGAAGACGAAACATGCAAATGGCTTTGTAAGCCGGGTATATTTTGATGATTTAAAAGCAGCTAAGCAGTGGTGACTTCTGGTTGAAGTTTCGTCTCTGAGGACAGCGTAAGATAAGTGGCGTACTGAAATATAAATTTAAACAATCAAAATCTCTTTAAAATATCTTGAAAAGTTAAATGTTTTATAAAACAAAAATGCTGATTTCAATCACGTATGCGAAATTAAAACAGATACACTTAAATGACTAAATTATATCTTTCAGAGCAGGTAATTTTATTTCTAAGTGATGGAAGGTCAACAGGAAATGCAGATCCAAGAGAAGTAATTAGAGATGAAAACAAGAAATATGACAACAGAATCAGAATTTTTACTTATCTTATTGGTGACGGTATAAATTTAATGTTACCACATTTTTTCGGTATATTCTTCCTGTTTGTCTCAAAACTTTATAAGACTATACTTTATAGATATTTAAAGGAGGGATACTACAAGAAAAGTTAAAAGCTAATATAATTGCTTAAATGACTAAAATGATAAAGAATCAGTGACTTTAATATGTTCATTAAGTTGATACATGTAGTTTCATTGAGATTTATAACAATAAACAAACAAGTACACATTAAACTAGGACTGCATTTAAATATGCCATTAGCAATATCCTTTGATAATCAATGGTTATAAAATATTTCGAAATAATACATGCAGAACAAATTCATGAATTTGATATGAAATTGGGAAGTTTTTTCTGTAAATTGTAACATTTGTTGTCTGATAATAGACATATATCTGCACACAGCATCATCAAGTATATTTTAGATTTGTTTAGAGCTTAGCAGCCCGATATATTTCGTGTACGTTTAATAAATATTACTATTTACTAATAAAGATAGAAGGGTAAAAAAGCACGTTATGACAGTGAAATACACAAAGGATACAAGTATAATGCCTTAATTTTTTATTCGAAAAACACAAAAAATAAGATTTGCTACTCATGCAGCGAATTTTAAGAAGAACTGCCCAAACGAGACTGAATCCTAATTACTTTCACTAGTAAATAGATTTTAGCCTTTAACGGTCATTGTAATCTTAACTTCTTCTGAAAATTCTGAACATTAAATTAGTCAACAATATTCAGTCTTTCAGTCGATTTTCGGCCTTATCCAATGAAGTACTGTTCAGCTAATTTGCTTGCAGTCAATTCGGTTATTTTCAGTAGCTTTTCAAACAATATAATATTAATAGTAATGGTCAATAATTACTATTGTTTAGTTAACAGATAGATTGAATATATCTTTATTAGAAATATAAATGAAAATACCTATGTTTCAATATTTTAACATAAATAACGATATCTCAAATGTGTGTTCAAGTCAAGTTCTTAAATATTAGAAAAAGAAGCAATGATCCAGCTGAAAGGAATGGCCAACCAGGTCTTGTTAAATACAACACATGGTTCAATTAAAGTGAGTATAATAACGTCAAACCTATCAGTTGTGACTGTTTATTTCTTAAACATTAATAATAATATAAGGCTCTCAAACGTGCTACTAAAATGTTTTCCCGCTTATTCGTTATGTTATATTCTGCAATATCGTGTTCCTTGCTTAATTGTTTCTAGTATTTTCAAATTCAAACAAGATCGTTAAACTTTCTTTCTACACATTGTTAACAAATGTCGAAACTGAGGAAAATATCAAAATATTTTAATTTTTTATAATGTGTATAATGTTCATGAAAATTAAAAAACAAAACGCCATAGTTTAATTATGTAACAACTAATCACAACTCTATAATGTTTTCTATGCCTTTTAGACGGGGAAATTCCAGTTTTTTAACCTTGGGAACCGAACGTTGCTGTCAACAGTCATGGCACAATTTTACCTGGATCTACCTTATGATGACAAAAAAGAGACATCATCTATCTTTTCTGTTCCTTATGTTGACCTATTTTCTGGAGTTGGTAAATATTTTTTCCCGATGGTTCAAACAACAAAATCAAAATTCCACATTTGATTATATCATGGATCCATTTTAAATATGATGGAGTATAATATAAAATAAATCTAGATTTGCAATTGCTAGCAATAGCGGATGACACCCTTGTCCTCCGAATTGCCATTAAACTGTAGACATTTTGAAAATATTAAACTGTGAATGCACAAATATACATTAAAAAACTTCTATCTGTAAATTTTCATGAAATTTGGAGCATTTTTATTTTTTATCATTTTTACTGTATCCATGGTAACGGCGGCCATTTTGGAAATTCCAAAATCAAATGGCACATCTACGTATGCCAGTAAATATTTGTGTGAAGTTTCAATAACATTTGAGCATATTGATTTTTTTGACATTTTTGCTATATCCATAGAAACGTAAGCCATCTTGGAAATGACAGACCCCGATTGCAAATCTACACATACTGGTTGATATTTTGGTATAGTTCCATTAACATTGGTTCATACATTTCCCAGATATAAGCCAGACAAAAGCAAAGTGAAAGAAAAATAATAAGACGAAAAAGAAACGTAGAATAACAATATGTCACCCCAACTCTGTTGAGGGTGCCATAATAAGCTACACAATCCTTGTATTGTGTAAAATCAGTTTAATGTGTAATAGAAAATGATATATGATGATATGGGGAATAATATAAGGTTCGTTTTTGAATGTTTTATCGTGCAACTGTGGATAGAGTATCCTGTACTGTGTTGTTTACACCTTCGTCAATTAATCCTTTTAATATTGAAGTTTGCCAACACCCCCCTTTAAACCTGGAACAGTGTTGTAAAAAGTAAAATAACAAAAATACCGAACTCCGAGGAAAATTCAAAACGGAACGTCCCTAATCAAATGGCAAAATTAAAAGCTCAAACACATCAAACGAATGAATAACACCTGCCATATTCATGATTTGGTACAGGCATTTTCTGATGTAGAAAATGGTACATTAAACCTGGTTTTATAGCTAGCAAAACTTCTCACCTGTATGCATTACAGTACAACATAAGAACAAACTATCTAATTTAAGCGAAAAAGATTCAACTCATCAGATTGATACAAAGCACAAGAAAACCTTACAAAACACAAAAGACACAAAGAACAGATCTGAAATTACTCGCAGTTACTGAAAGTTAGTTCAAAACTAATAACAACTAATAAATAAATCATGTATCTAAGAATATGTCCAAGACTTATACATGCTTGGCTTTGCAATTGTGTTGTAAGTTTGTGATACATGTATAAACAGTTTGAGTTGCATGATCCCAATTATTGTAACGTTAACATATTACGTCTGTTTGGGTTGTTCATCCAGTTTTGTTATTATAACGAAACTATAAACAAATGCCTTACATCCTGGTTTAAAACACCGTTATCGTCGGATAATACCGGTACCAAATTAGGACTATGATAGTTGGTATCCATTCGTTCCGTTGGTTGATACAGTCTAACGTTTGATTTTGTCAGATATAATTATGGACCTCCACACGTTTAAAAATATACTTTGGAGTCTGTTGTTTAAAAGAACGTTTTTCAAATGTTTGGGTTTAAAAATTACTGATCAAGATTTATGAAAATTGTAACATAAAAATACCGAACTTTATAAGGTTATTTTAAAAACGGGAAGTCTTTTTATACGTATAAACGATACTTTGACTTCAAAATACTGGCCCATGAATCGTTTTGAGTTTTATTGTTTATATCTCTTTAGATCGAGAGAGATAAATGTACTGTAAAGAAAATTGATATAAACCTGGAGTCTCATTCGTACAGTTGTTTTTTTTTTTTTCATTTGCAGGTTTGATTACATCATTATGCCTCCCGGTTAAACTCAATTCAAGTCTTCACGGTGTAATATGTACAGACGTTAAAATAAGCAAGTTGTTGACAGAGGTGGAATATTTTACTGAAAATGAATATTCTTATGCTTTTATCATTGATAGAACAGGAAGAGTGCTGATGCACCCACTCTTACCAAATGCTCAATTTGTAACATTTGAGGATGATCCTGTTCTAGTTGATATAAGCGTTCTTGAGAGGGAAGAGGATGCTGATAATATGATAGAATCCATGAAAATGTAAGTTATTTGTTTACAGTAACATAAGTTATTTTACAATGTAATTGTTCTATTGATTATTTCTGGATTCTATTTTCATAATACTTTTTGTGCTTCAGCTTAATTATAAAAACAAGTTATATGTATTCACTAAAATTATTTGCAGGGGACATAGTGGTAATAAGACCTACAAAAAGTTTTTTATAAAGCCACGTGGTCGATTGGTTAATGATGGTAGCAGTAATGTTATTCTTCATGCTGAATTTTTTTGGGGTCCAGTAAGTACACTAATAAGTACTCCTTCACGTATATTTGTATTTGATTATTCATTTAGGACAAAGTTTAAACAAAAAACAAATATTGTAGACAGCGACCAATGACTACCAGTGAATTACAGGTTCCTGACTCAGGACAAGCACATACAGAGCGCGACCATCCCTTAACCTGGGACAGTGGTGTACCAGCACAATATAAGAACACACTGTTAGAATGAACTGAACCGTTATCAGGACAATAACCAGTAAATAAGTGTTTTATAATACAGAGAGTACGGGAAAATGTTTGCTACCAGTAAACAGTCTTTTTACGGAAATCTGTTTGCTTTCAAAGATAGTGTTTGAAAGTATCAACCTGTCAATAGCCTTTTAACGAGAAAGTGCTTGCATCCAGTAAAAGGTTAATACCTAGTAAAAGTAATCCTCTATAAATTTATGGGGAAAAAAATACACACTGAGGTATGATATTATTAATTACTTAATGTATCTATCGAAACAAATTTTAAGTGAGTTTAAACTTAAATAAAAACTGCACATATAATTTCGTGAATATAAAGGACGGTTTAAATGAACTTAGATAGGCCTGCACTAGTACTGAACAAGTGAACTGTCTACAACTTTTAAACTTATATGGAAGATTATTGTAAGACGCGAATAATATATATGTTTGCTTAACAAATCTGCGTCTTTAGTTGATAGAAGTTCTCGTAATTTGTTGATATACCGTTCATGGAATTGTTGTTTAACTTCATTTTTTTTATTTCAACAGGTTCCCAAAAGTAGATTTTCACTTTGCTTAGTTCTAGTCGATGATTCTTACTCTGAATTAAAGGAATCAAATTTCCTCATGAACAGTTCTGAATTGAAAAACATTTCTTATACCATAATCGAAACCTTGTAAAAGATAACCATACAGATTGCAAATTCTATTCAAGACGTGTTACATTTGGTGAGTATTGTCTTAAACCTTCAATATAAAAGCTTAACTGTGATGTAAAAATAAAGTGGAGTTACCTATAATAAACATCACAAAAGTGTTTCTCGGCCTCGGTCTTAATACTTATCTTTCATAAGAATATCTATTATTGACATTATTTTGTTATAATTACGGATACATAAGAAAGATATATCTTCACCACTGTAGAATTATTACATACAAATAAAAATATGTTTGGTCAAAAGCTAGTTATAAACTTGCAGGAAGAATACAATTTAAATTTCACCCGTTTGTTCTCTTAACTGCCTTGTATCTAAAAATAACATTTACCAGGAACATCTATCTAATAGCCCCTAATCTAAATCCCGATAAGAGAGCTTATTTACCTAAGAATTGCTGTTACCTAGAACAGATGTTTCTAGGTGTATATTAGAAACGATTTGAAGAGTTACACCCTGACGTTTCTACCTTTAAACAGTTTATAATCGGTCTGAGTACAGATAAGAACTAATCACAGCTGCAATTGAACTGTTATCTCTTGAACAATTTTTTTGATATGTTTAAATTTTATTTTTTATTACGATAAAATAATTGAAAATTCGTTCGCGTCATGCAACATGACAAAAAAAATAAGAATTTAATATTAAATGGTGTGACAGAAACTCTCTCTCAAAATGTGTATTACTTTTCTCGGATCCAAACATTCGTTTCGTCAAAGTTGTGAATCAGATACTAGTATTGAAAAATATACATAATCCCCAAGAATAGTAACAGGGTCATTGTCTTATCCATTTTGCCTTAAAAGGTGACTGGAAAATAGTAATATGGTCATTCTCCTCATCTTCCAACCATCATTAAATCCCTTGTCAAATGGGGCGTCCCATTGGTTGTGTGGATGCAAAAGTACACAGTCACGTCCGGTCAGAATAGGACGTTAATTAAATTCGATGTTTCGTGTAAAAAGATTGCCACGCTCTCTACATGTCAAGAACTTTTGCTACAACTCTATTCATTCCATAGGTGGCCTGTAGCAAGACAACATTTCTGTCCTTATCGAATATACCCTCATCACCCTAGTACATGAATTTTGATCTGAAAAGGTAATTTTGATCTGAACAGCTCTTAAAAGACTGAAAAATTAATTCTATGTAATTTTCATGCTTTGAATTTTCAGATTTATCCTCTGCGGTTATTTCAGTACAGTTCCGACAATTCGTTTGCAGTCAACTAAGATCTGTTCAGACTTTGTTCAGATTTTTCAGTAGTTGTTATTTACCTGAACGCTTCAACATCATACTGAATTGCCAGACAAACTACTTATTAGTATGGAATTGACTGCAAGCGAACTGTTTGAACAGTACTTAATTTAACGCAGTGGATAAGTCTGAAATTTGACTGAAAAAATGAACGTTACTGAATTATTCAGATCAAAATTGGTTTCACAGTGGCATTCCAAATTTCCATGATTTTCATCATGAATGGCATATATTATTGGCCCTAACTATTTAGTTGAGCAGCTTACCACAAAAATCATGCAAATGGTGATATAAGCATGAAACTTTGTAATAACATGCCTTTAGGTGTATGTAATCATATTAAGGGGGTAGCCACGAAAAAAATCCATCCGATCATGGCGGCCATCTTTGATTTTCAAAATGACGTCTATCAAGGTAAAAGACATCAAATGTATGTTCCCTTTTGCATACATATTGCTTGTTTTTTTATTCAAAATGATACTAGATTGAGTGAATGAAGGTTTATTTGTCTTATTGAAGTAATAAAACATCACTTCCGGTCAAATATCGGTCGATAACTCACTTCCGGTTTTATAAATATCTTACATTTGATCCATACTACCACACGTCAATGTTTAAATCGTAGTACATTGATAGTTATTAATTTGAATCATTGTTTGGGGTTGGTCTTTGGACCTTATCCATTCAATTCTTAATGTTTAGTCTTTACTTGACGTTCTTCCTTAACCATTACTTGGCATCCGTCCATTGTGATGTTGCATGACTTTGTCAAACGTTATTACCAGGCATTACTTAATGTTCATCACCTATCACTAGAAGTCTTTCAGAGAGTGATTTATTTGCACTAACAGGGCACACTGGTAGAAATCACTGCCGATTATCTCGGCATGGGGTCCAGTATAAGCTTTATAAGATTAAAGTGCTCCCAAATACTCCATGATTGCCTCAATTATTAAGTCATGGAGTCGTACCTGAATCGACAGGATGTGATAACGCGGGAGAGCAGAGCCAAAGAGGAGGTGCTTATACCTCTGGATGGTGTACAGATCGTACGGGAGTTAAATGATACTGGATGAACGATCGGGCTGAATGTAGGCCAACTTTTAATTTGGTTTACCGAATTCAGTTGTATCCCATACAACAAAGTGCTATACAGGTGATAAAAGTATAATCCCTCGACTTGATTATCAGAAGAGTTAAGATTTTTTACTCTGACAATATTTGCGTTATTGTTCTATCATTGCATTGTTGACCACTTTAGTTTATCTATATAATAGTTGTTTTTTTTTAATGGCTAAAAGAATTTGCTTGTCAGCTTCCTCAGCAGATAGTTGGGCAACAGATTGGACAAAATGTTGTTTGTGTCAGGAAGACGTCAGATGAAGGATATACAATGTTGGGCAAACATATCCCTCTTTTTCATGATTTCAATTCACTCCCTATCCATCTAGATATTCGCGATGAAATAACGGAGATGGTATTTAAAGCACAATGAAAAAGAAAAATGCTAAGTACCATAATGTGTGCAGAATAAAGTTTAACAATACAAAACTTGAGAGAGCTCAGAAACGCCATATGTCACCGATGCCATCTGGAAGTTCGAGTGAATGTAAGTCCCCTAAACTTTTTAGATTTACTCCTCGTTCGAAAGACCAACAACCAGATCCCGTTGAAAATTTGCATAAATGTTTCATTTGTGATAAAGAGTCGCATTTATCCGCTTTAAGAGAGGCAATGGCAATGAAACTGAACCAACGATTAGTGGATTGTGCAACAGTTCTACAGGATAAACAGCTGTTGGTAAAACTAAGTAGTGGTGATGTAATAGCACAAGAAATGAAGTATCATTCGTCTTGTCTCGCATCTGTATACGACAGAGAGAGAGAGCAAAGAAGAGACAAACAGCTAGAGGCCGAAAGCAGGTGTACACAGGAGGAGGAAATATGATGAAACATCCAGAAGGTTCAAGACATTCAGCTGATCGTGAGACACTATTTTGTGTGTATCTTGGACTATTACTCTTTGCAAAATCCAGGAAGAGACAGCTTATAGATACATTATTTCAACATGGGTTATGCATCTCTAACGATCGGGTACTGGAAATATCAACTCAACTAGGTGAAGCTGTTGTTGAACGTTATTTGAATGAAGGTGTGGTTTGCCCGCCTTTATCATTATTTATTAAAGGGCAAAGTGTTTACCACATCTGTAGTCGACAACATACACCACAACCCCAGCTCAACATCATCAAAATCATCTTTTCATGAGACCGGAATCTCTATTTTTCAACATTCAATGAAAGAAAATGTTGGCGTTAGAAGGGATCAGATAATATTACTTACAAGTAAACCAAAATCTAAAAAGGTACCTGAACTCCCTGCTGCTTACATGAATATGAAACCTGCAGATCTTAAAACAAAACCAGAACCACTTATTCTGTCCGACGATGTAACTAACATGTTTAATCACAACTATATATTAATGAGTTTACAGAATGAGTATGAGTGGTTAAATACGGTTAGGTTAACGAATGAAGATATTACATCTGTAAATATTTCATGGTCATCATTTCATTCTTCAGAGAGGCGTGGACCAACTGTTGAAGTGAGTCTTACCTGCTTAATGCCATTATTTCAAGAACAAGCTCACTCAGTTGCTACCATAAAACATTCGATGGATAAGGTCAGAGATGTTGTGTCAGTTTTGAATCCTGGTCAAACTCCAGTGATTACGGCAGACCAACCGCTATTTGTTTTGGCAAAGCAAATTCAGTGGGAATGGCCAAATGAATACGGTGAAAACACATTCGTTGTTATGTTTGGTGGATTACATATTGAAATGGCATGTTTCAAAGTTTTGGGTGATTTATTGCGGGATAGCGGTTTGATAGAGGCTTTTCAGAAGCAGATGTTGGTGTCCCCTTGGACTGCAGAATTGTTCTTATCAAGTTCTTATACCCCCAAAACTAGACTAGCGCATCAAGTAACCGCATGTGTTTTGTTTGATTTACTGATGTCTGCTTATTAAAGTTTTAATAACGAAAATCCTGATGAATCAATAGAATTTGACAATTTTATACAATGGTGTGAAGAAAGAAAAGTAGGTAGACCTCATTTTGAATTTTTGTATTCGGTTCTTGAAATTCAGCTGTTCGTTTTTTCGTACATTCGATCATTACGAGAGGCAGATTTTGAGCTTTACAAACAAACGTTGTCTTCCTTGATCCCATACTTTTTTGGACTAGATGTCTTCCTATTCACCTTCGCGATATGACTTCATTGGAAACAAAAAAACCAGATATTTACAGAGAATTCATAAAAGGGCATTTCACTGTGAAAAAAATCAAATCGCGTTTTCTCAAACATGGCGATAGACCAGGCTCATGAACAGAATAACGCTATTGTTAAAGGTGATGGGGGTGCTGTAGGGCTGACCGAGGATCCGGCTGCTTGAGACGGTGGATGGTAGCCGGACCAGAAATCAGTAGACTGATAAGCCAGTTCGAAAAATGTTCGTCTGGAAGAAAGAACGCAGATGACAGGCATCATGACAATTCTATGTCAATGCAACGAGATTTCATTGACAAAGTGAGAAGTCTGAAGACTGTCGTGAATGATTAGGGAAATCCATTCCTTGAGGATTCTGAAGATATCTACAAGATAGACAGTAAAGATATTGTACAAGCAGACACAGGAAAGCTGTCGCAAATTAAACAAACTGGATGCAATCAGTACGCTGACTTCAGAACCCGAATGCTAAACAAGGCAAGCATTTATGAACTATTAAGAAAAACAAGTTTCTGTCGTTCAGTCGCCAACAAAAAAAAAAGTTCCAGTGAAACAAAAAGCAAGCGTGACCTCGCCCGAGAAGATTGCAGTCTGTTTTCAAGGCTTTTCATATCCTGTCAAAGCAGACAATGCGACTTGGAAGAGTTTTTCAGTCGCGAAAATCAGAAATGTCCTCTTTCTTCAAAGTGGCAAAATCAATATTGCCGTTAAGTCACAGCTTATTTAAGTTCTGGAAGCTAAGGGGGATTTACCAAGAGAATAACCTCAGACACACATGGTAGTAGTTGAAGGTGCGGCTATGGTCAATTCGAGACCACCGCGTGGAACATACACTTTTGATGAGTACGCGATGTAATTCTGCCGTACATTATCCACCTTACTTCAAAACATTCAAGAGACATTATCTATGATATTTACATAGAAAATAGCCTAAAGGCACAAACACGTAAAGCGAGGGGTGCTGGAACCAGGCAGAAAGTTGTGGGCACCAGTAAGACTCCGAAAACTTGGTCGAGCTTCCTTAGAGTGGACGAAAACAAGACGGAATTGTTTTATTTCCTTGCCGATAAAATTTGCTCGATTCCATCTGACAAAATGATTTTTGTGACAAAAGGCGAAAATGTTATGACCAATTCTTATGATTAACATGATGATCTCAGTCCTTGTAATCATGAGGAGGCAGACACACGGATATTTGTTCATATCAAAAGTGCAGCTAAAAGGGGGTGTAAGTCGACACTGATAATCTACTCAGACACTGATGTAGTGGTTTTGGCAGTGTCTCTTTTCAAAACACTACAAATAGAAAAACTTCGGGTTGCATTTGGAAAAGGAAAAGGAAATTGATCATGCTCTTGGTCCTAAATCAGAGGCTTTGCTATTTTTTATGCTCTCACTGGATGTTACACTGTCTCCGCTTTTCATGGAAAGGGAAAGAAGTCGGCATGACAGACGTGGGAAATAGTTGATGATGTAACCGAGGTGTTTGGGCGATTGAGTTAGAAACCTGTATTAGTCAGTGAAGCTGATATGGAGTTGATAGAGGTATTTGTTGTAGTTATGTACGACAGAACTACAACAACATTTGACATAAATGAATCCAGGCTTGAATTGTTTGCGCGCAAACAAAGACAGTATGACACAATTCCGCCCACCAGAGCTGCACTGCTTGAGCACACCAAACGAGCTGCATATCACGGTGGTCATGTATGGAGACAGGCAGTCACATATGAACAACAACTACCTAGTCCGGGCGATTGGGGATCGATTAAGGAGAACGCTGATAGGTTGTAGATTCCCAATTGGACACAATTAGCAGCAATTGCAGCATCTCGCCAGGAGTTAAACAAATGTGGATGCAAGAAAACTTGTTCTGGTAGATGCAAGTGTTACAAAGCTGGTTTGACATGTACAACATTGTGTTCCTGTAGCTGTTAGAATGAAATACATCGGAACATATGGTAGATTAATACATTGATCGACCCTCCTGCATGTCTTACATAATTACCGATATATCAAACGGACATTTTTATCGCATATCCTTATCCCCATTATTTCACTCGAGTGTATGAACTTTTACGACCCTAACCGGAAGTGGTGATCTATTTTTACAATAGCTGTCTGGTTGACATATTTTCACGTCAGTTTATTGTATTTCAAATAGTTGTCATGATCTATATCAAGTTGAAAAAGGTGTGGATCTGTTTTCAATAACCATTATTAAGCAAAATGATGTCAATTTTAAATTCAAGATGGCCGCCGTGACAAAAATCAGAAATATGTTGGCTACCCCTCTAATATGCTAAAGTACACCCTGAAGAACGTATATGCCAAATCCTATGCTTGTATCATCATTTGCATGATTTTGTCAAATTTCGGTACTGAGCCGCCCCACTAATTGAATTTATTGATATGTTCTTCTCGTCATGAACATGCACGAAATGATTGCCACTTTGAGTTAAGCAAACAACAATTAATTAATCAATTTATCTGTATACATTTTGTCTGATCCGATCACTGTATTTAATTTATTATTGGAAATAATTATTCAGAACAAAGCAATGTGAAGTTTACACAGGCAGCCTTCAAGAATCCATTTCAGTACTTAGATCGTGACGAAACAGCTGATGATGTTACGCAATATGCACTTTATCTAACACGGTCCAGTTCAATAAATCCAGGCTTTCATGTAAGTAAATACTCTGGAGAAGAGAAAAGCAATTTATATTCTGCGGTTTACATGTTGGAATGTACTATTATATTATTTATTTATGTATTTCTTTGTGCTGCGTGTTCTCGCGTTTGTTTGTACTGTATTCCTGTCATGTAGTGATGTCATTTTAGCGGTAATTGTAACATTGCCATAAAAGCGGGAGGTTTGGCTAGCCAAAAAACCAGGTTCAACACACCATATTTTCTTAAAATGTCCTGCACTTATTTAGGAATAGTCCGTTTCTACGTATATTGGCGTTTGTTTTTGTTGCAGTTCAGTATGTCTGTTGTGCCGTTGTTTTCCACTAATAGTTGATGTGTTTCCCTCGGTTTTAGATTGTAATCCGCATCTGTTTTCCCTTAATAGATTTATGACTATTGAACAGCGGTATAATGCTGTTGCCTATATTTGGACCATATAAAGAATTTTGTAGATATTCAATTTATTATGAAATTCGTTTATGAAAGTATATAATTATTATAATGCAACATGAGAACAGTGTCTGTAGATTTCAATACCGTATGCAACAGACTTCGGATTCATTTATTGTCAGTATCAATGTTCATGGTTGGAGAATCAAATATTTCAGGGTATTTAAATTCATAATTCTGTTTTACAAAGTCAAGGAAATGTTGTGTGCAGATAACTAACTTCTTGTTTTTCATACTAAAGACATCAACAAAAAATAGTATCCAATGAACAGAGGATACGAACTTCATTATCATTGTTGTGCTTCTTATGCCAAAACTGCTCGAACAGAGTAATTCGACCGGACGACAGAAATTGACTCTTTATAAGTGGTACAGTCAGCATCATCATAACTAATCGATTGCCCGATAAAATGGTTATGTGTGTTTCAGCCTTGATCTTTAATTCAAAGCTCATGCATTCAGACGAAACCATTGATAGTTTGAATATTTATTAAGCACATACCTTGTATCACCCGTCAGAAGCGCTTTTCTGGATTTACCTTCACCAGGAACGCTCAAAGCCGAATATTTGAAAGCCGAGAATGTATAAGTATCGAAACAGTTGAAGAGCTTTGTGACAAAAAATACCCCAAAAAATAGCCAAATCCATCTAAGGTCAACTTTGCCTGATGAAGTTGAAACCTTAGTTTCTTTATAACAAGTCATTTTTATGTCAAAACGTGTTTAAATTACAAATATTTCAGACAACACTACGATCAGCTGTTTGGGCTTCGTATACAGCGGAACAGTTCTGGAGATCAAAGGAAGTTACATATGTGTCTCTGAGATTTATGGCATCAAAGGCTGGCTTCACAAGGGTCTATCCATCAGTTTCCATAGCAAAGTCCTACGATTTTCAGAAAAGAACATGGTATCAAATTATTGAGAAATATATTACGTAGAACTTTTTATATTAAACCAACTTTCGTACACAACAATAACTCCGCCTCCAGCATATATACTTATAAGAGAAAAAAGTATATTACACAACAAATCAAAATGTTTAATTTTCTCCTGGAAATGGTTCTTCTATGTATAATGATTGAACTGTTTTACCATCCTCTACTTCTACATTTTTCATTGCGTGTACCTGATCTTTGTGGAAATCATCGGTTTCCAATGAAACTTAAGGATCTCTTTGTACTTGTTCAACAGAACGAGACCCACCTCACGTTGGAAACCTGAGATGGCTGACAACCATCACATGTTACAATTTTAACTTTTAAATATATGGTTGGTTTCTGTAGGAAAAAAATAACTCGTAAAACATACCAGGTTTATTATTTGATACACACTACACGCAATTCTTCAACATAAACCACTTCAGTGGCGCTTGAATTAAAACATTACATGAAGAATTTTTTTATAAAACATTCCACCAAAAGGCAGTTGATGATTAACCTCCCTTGAATATGGTAAAGAATCAAAAGTTTTATATTGAGTCAACCTCTTATATAGCGTGAGGAGATGTGGTATGATTGCCAAGGAGACGACTATCCTACCTAATCCAAATAAGAAGCATACACAAAGCTTTTTTATTGCTGTTAAAGTTATAGATTGACCCAACAATTTCACTGTAAAAATACAGTGACAGTTATATGGCACTTTATGATATATGTTAGATGACTAGACTGGAAACTACGTACAAATGATGCAAAACTGTTGGATTGATTGCATTCCATTTATTTTTTAAACCGGCCGAAAGCAGTCGTTCGGTCTAGTTTCGGAAAATGATCGTTTTTCGTTATATGTTATTTGCTTAAATCAGGCACATTGTGTTGTCTCAGTTTTATTGCTAACAAAACGGAGTTTGTGCACGTATGAAGACCGTACATGGAAGTGCTGTTGTTTTCATTCTTTGATCTATTTGATCTTTTGATACTTGCCACATCGCCAATCATAACAGATGGCGTTAATGATGCCAATAAGATCGACAGCCTAGCCATCGAAACCAGATTGATGCCATCTCGTAGCAGATGTGTTTTACCCAAAACCAGTAAGGGATCATGTACAAAATGTTCAAACGGCCTTCAGTATTATATTCTTGTTAATGTCATTGCAGTTAACATGTATGTCAAGCTAACAGTAAAATATTTTGACTTCAAAATGAAAACATTATTGCCGATCCGTTGAAAACTTGATAGAAGGACGTCAAATGTCTTCATTGCTTTACAATAACCAATCCCGATCGGTTAAAGTTAATAGAAATATGATCATCTTGACATTGAGATCTGCACAGGCAGACGCCTTATGTGTGATGAACACATTTAAATGCACCATGTCTTGATGGAAAGGGAAATGTTCAATTAGATCCCCCGTGTTTGGTTAGCGTTCCTTTGACTTTAAAAAAAACCGTAAAATTATTCTTGAAGCTGTTTAGTTAACTTGGTGACCTATTGTAATGTATTTTTGCTTGTTCTCAACATAATTTTCATGTTGATATCTAAAATTCAAGTCTTAGTTCAATTTTGTTGACCCTTTTTTTAACAGTACCTACTTTTATAAGTTAGCAGACATATTCGCCTGAGTCTATATTATATTATAGTCTATATATATAAAAGACAAAAAGAAAAAGCACCTTGCAAAATTCTTTAATTTTACTTTCAGACATATTGATGATGTCCTATCACCGAATAACCCATATTTCAGTCAGTACTTGCATCTCATATATCCCAGTGAACTTGAAATTAAGGATACTACTGATACAAGAAGGACTGCTTCATACCTTGATTTTTTCCTCAATATTGACACAGATGGACGACTTCACACTAAAATCTATGACAAACGGGATGATTTTAACTTCCCAATTATCAATTTCCCATTTCTCAGCAGTAACATACCCTCTGCTACGTCGTATGGTGTTTACATATCTCAATTGATACGTTATGCTCGTGCATGTTCATACTATACGGACGTCATATTTAGGAGTGTGCTCATTACGCAGAAACTGCTCCAACAGAGTTATGAGGAGGAAATATTAAAAATGACACTCCGTAAATTTTATGGACACCATCACAAATTGGTTGATCTATACGATGTGTCTCTGTCTAAACTAACTAATGACATTTTCACCACGTCATATATTGTGGTTTAACATCTATGTCGTCTGTCTGCTAAGTACCGAACGTGACCTATTCCCGAATTTGACTGTTATGCCGAGTGTGAACTTGCATTGCTATACGACGTGTCTCGGTATTTTAATCATCCAACATTCATGCATTTATTTTTGATGTTTCTTTTATGGGTTCGGTTTCATAATGTGTTATGTCTTATCGTTTGTAGTCCAAATAATTATAAAATAGCCTGTCAATACCATCATTGTCGTAAAAATTGTTTGGACTAGTGTTGTGAAAATAATTGTGTGAAGTAGAAGATTACATATTCGTTACAAAAGTGCGCCACTGTTTGTGATGTCCTGTGGCGTCTGTCGTTGATGGAAGATGTTCGTTTTTGTTCTGCGGTTTGCATGTTGTGTCGACTATTATATTATTTGTTTGTGCGTTTTTATGTGATGAGTGTTCTTACGTGTTTTTGTGCTGTATTTCTGTCACGTAGTGTTGTCATTTTAGCGATATTTTTAACATTGCCATAAAAGCGGGAGGTTTGGCTAGCCATAAAACCATGTTCAATCAACTATTTATTTTCTTAAAATGTCCTGTACCAAGTCAGGAATATGGTAGTTGTTATAAAATAGATGGTTTCTATGTATGTTGGCGTTTGTTTTTGTTGCACTTCAGTTTTCCACTTAAAGTTGATGTGTTTCCCTCGGTTTTAGTTTGTAGCCCGGATTTGTTTTCTCTCAATCGATTTATGACTTTTGAACACCGGTATACTACTGTTGCCTTAATAAAATGTATTTCACATAAATTTTGGCAACAATCAATCAGCTATCTTCAACTTCAAAATTAAATCCTAATTTCTTTTGTATGATTGTTAACAATTTTGTTAATTATTGTAAAACATCATAACTGTAGGTGGAGAGAAGCACTGGCACACCCAAATAGGATGATATTGACCTCGCCGTATTATGATGCATCAGGGGCTGGAATTGTCGTATCATTTGTACATACGATATATAGGAAAAAGTAAGTTTGTAGAAACACCATACCAAGGTTTTATTTTTGAAATTTTCTGCATCTTTAAACAAAACATAATTCATAGGACATTCCATCACCCTACAAATAAATGTCAAAAATCCGCATTGTGTTTTATAACTATTGTTTTACTGGTTTCATAAACATTGGTTAAAGTTCATCAGAACCAATTTTTACTGTTACCTTGTAGTTCTCATGGAAAGTTAATTTAAGCATGTGTATGTATCATATGTGTCCGATTATTGAGATGTTTTACCTAGCAACATGAAAAGTCAAAAGATAAACCAAGCTGATAACTCTGTATGCCGAATATGCGTCTCCTCTAAAAAAAAAAGTCCCATGTCAGTGAGTAGTAAATAAAAAAAGGTTGGGAAACCAAATAAATTAATAAGCTGAATAGCTTTGACAACCAAAATTCAAAAATGTTGTAGGAAGTCTATCTCGAATGAAAGTTGGACAATTCCTTTTACACTTGCTTGCTTTACAAATTTGTTATGAAAATTAGGTAAATATTGAAATACAATCAAGTACGTCGTTTTTCAAAAAGAATATATCAAAACATCAAGCGATATATGTAATATTCGAAGTCTTTTGATAACTTATGTTTGTGTTCATCAATCATGAAATGTGCATGTTATACTAAAATTCACAAGTTTTCGTAGTCAGATTGTTTCTCTACTTGGATATAGCAGGAGCCTGTCCTATAATAACGTTTCGATCACGAAAAAAAAAAAACTGTCAAGACCGATCCAACTGGAAATTGAATATCTAAAACCTTTCAACGTATACGTAAAACAGTTTTTCACAATTTACATATTTCCATGAAATTGATATTCAGCGCTACAAGTTGCTGCTAGGTGTATTTAGATTAAAACAAAACAATGTTTATAAAGTCTTCAAATGATTCGTAAAATTTCACATGAAATGACGTGGTTAACAACAAATATTTCATTTGGTTCCGATAGTTAATATATAGCTTCACTACCAATTTAAGATTAGTTTGAATAAAGGATTTCACCTCGAAGAACACAGAGCTACGATGATTTCGGTAAAGATTTAGACACTTTTCGAAAACAGCTTTAGTGGAAAATAAATTCAGGGACAATAGTCCCTACATTTGTCAAATAAGATATAATATATATACTAACTTATGATAAAATGCATATCTTTTCAGTCCTACTCAAACGACCGCCGTTGTTGGTGCTGATTTTGCCTTGAAATATTTCGATTTGTTTGTCAGTAAAGTGTATCCATCATGTGAAAAGGATTTTGGGTAAACAAATACTTAATTTTTCGTTTAACACATTAAAGCATAATAAATAAATATTGAATGGAAATATAATTTTATATTACCGATCTTTAGAATCTGAACGATTACTTATTCATTACTGTTCATTTTGTCAGTCAAGTGTCAGACGTTATCAATTTTTATAATACAGAAATGATTTTAAACTTTGCTTGTGGTCAACTGATATGTATTCAGTTCAATTTGAACATATCCGTCGTCATCTGTAAAACAGATATTTCGTAACGGTCAGCCAACTCGTGATTGCGTCCGTAAAAAACGAAGGGATTATTTCAACTTCACCACTTGTAACTCTTGGCTTTATAGCTTCCTTTTGAGCAGCAACCCTCTTTCAAGGAAATCATGATAGGAAATACACAAATGAAATACCGAATCAACTGGGTGATATACATGTATACTCCATATGCTGGCGTTGCTTGAATGTTTTTACATAGAAATGTAATGGAAAGTTCACAATTTAGAAGCTGAAATCATCTCTTTTGTCGTAAAGTTTTGTTTTCAACCGAACCTCATTGTAAATTTTTATATGCAAGTCAAGATGTCAGGCAGATTAAACTGTATCTCGTGTATCGTTTATCTCAAGTTCGATGGGAAAGATGCGTTCAATACATTCACAAAATTTTGAATTATTTAGTGAGAGAACATCATTTATATAGAGGAAAGTGTAGTTAAATGTCACTAGATTGCAAACGGTTGGAAAAGCATTCAAATGTGAATCAATTTTTTTTAAATAACAGAGAGAAATGTAATATACCACTCTCTTGGAACCTTTGCAATTTGTTTTTTTTTTTCTATAAAATAAACAAAAAAAGAAAAACCGATAACATTTAATAGCGCATTTTCTGTATTTCAAATATAAATTGTATCGTTTCTGTCATGAAATTTGCAGACTTTAATGCATTAGTATGGCTTAAATGAAAAACACATACAAAACTTAACAACCTTCAGCATCTCACTCATCTAAGAATAACAAAGAAGATACGTAGAGGGTAATCAACAACTAGTCAAAAAAAAAATCACCATGACCCAAGGTACATTACAAATAATATCCCGATCAAAATCGCAACACATATATTCAATTTTGCATATTGTTATTGAACTATTTTTTCTTTACTTTTAAAGATGTATTATTATCGATGATAGTGGATTCATTGTAATGCATCCAAAAATAAAAAATATAACAGAAGAGTCACAATTCCAGGAACCTAGACATATAAGTATAGAGGTTTGTCAAGTAATTTATTATGTGTGATCAGAATTTGTAGTGTAATATTTAATTGCAACTGTATGGGAAAACATGATTAAATGAAATTCGTTACGAGAAACCATGAAATAAGAATAACATACAAATAATATTATGTTATCATACGTCACTTACATAAAATATATCAAAAACTATTTAAAATTAACCATTTGGTCATCCACTAAAGTCAATACATCATGATACATTATGTCAATCTCTATTAATAATTATTTAAATTAGAATGTATATTACATAGATTACCCCAAAATAACAAATTCTCACAAGAATAAAACGACTATTAAAAGAGATGTAGGCGATAGGTAGGAGTATTCAAACTCATTAGACGAAAACGAATTTTTAATACGATGGCAAAAATCGGAAAAAAAACTAAAAGACAAACAACAGTCACAACATAGAAAAAAGAAAAACTGAGAAACACAAACCATGGTGGTGGTTTCAGGTGCTCCGGAAGGGTCCCGCTCCACATGTGAAACTCGTCGTGTTACTCTCATAAAATGCGACGTTGATTTATATCAAGTGATAAGGTATCACACACCATGACAATAAATAACACCTGCAATCACTGACGTTCGGAAAGTCTCGGGAAAATGTTCATCAAGCTAAGTTTTCGTTTCTAATTGTCTTTTTTTCAATATCATCAGATAAAAACACTTGATATAACACTTAATATAAAGCAAAACGAACATGTTTGTTTAAAATTTAATAAACTTTATATCATTCATACTACAGATGACAAGACTATAGAATACTAAATGTATTGTGGATTCATTTATTTTCGTGGGTAGCAATTTTTGTGGATTGAGGAAAACTTGCATTTATATAAAAAAAAAGTAAAATCACAAAAATACTGAACTCCGAGGAAAATTCAATCGGAAAGTCCCTAATCACATGGCAAAATCAAATGACAAAACACATCAAACGAATGGACAACAACTGTCATATTCCTGACTTGGTACAGGCATTTTCAAATGTAGAAAATGGTGGATTGAACCTGGTTTTATAGCGACAAACCTCTCACTTGTACGACAGTCTCATCAAATTCCGTTATATTTACAACGATGCGTGAACAAAACAGAAATAATAAATAAAATAGTCAAAATGTAGGTACAGCAATCATCACTTTGTTACAATATCAAAACAAACAATCATTTACAAAAAAGCACAAAAGCATCTATCAAATTAAAAACCACGTTCAGTGCTTTGCGTGTCTGACGTCAGAAAATGTAAACGTCACATAAGAAGAAATTTTGTCGTTCAATGTTTATTCAGAACAATTTTATAATTTCACATGGGGAATGTTGGTATACAGGGTTAAAAAATAAAACGTTATGTTATAATTAATTTCAGAAATAGACCGAGATTTAAAATTGTCCAGAAGTTCTTTAGAATTTTTGAGAATCCACATATGGTTAATACCACTACGAGAGTAAAATAAATTTGTCGTTTGTCGTTCAAAGTATTTTCAAATTTATAATAGAACAATAACATAATGACATATAATAGAACAATAACATAATGACATATAATAGAACAATAACATAATGACGGGATCTTTTAAAGTACAGAGTCACATTATAAGAACCAAAGAAACGCAAAAAGTCGCATATACAAAACACACCAGCAAAAATGAAAGATAATACAAACACATTGACGGGATGTAAGAGTACCGAGCCACGTCAAATGGATATCACAGAAAACAAACCAAACAGTAAAAGTAACATTAATAATAAAACAAAGACAAATGAAAGAATCTATACTTCAAGACCATCATGTATTATTTGTGAAGTTGATACGGACTATTTATCAACAAGGTCTTGGTACCTATATATAATATATAATAACATATATTGTAATGCCTTAAATTGCAAAAAACAAGTTCAAAGTAATTAATCTACAGTACTAAAAAAAATCATGCAGTTTTTGCTACTACGTCGGTATTTTTTACTGACGAAATACAAATGTAGTCTTAGATATCGTATACTGACGGACTTTAGAAACGCAACACACATTTTGGTGATTTTTTTTACCAAATTATCATTGATCCTCATAGAACTACTATTCATGCTTACCATACTTTTTTATGGTTAGAAAAATTCAATACCTGACTTTCCTGAGGTCATTGAACATACCGGATTATTGAAGTCGCACGAATTTCTTAAAGGGAAAATTTGAATCCTATAAATGATTTTTTTAAGGATTTGTTTTCGTGAAACAATTCTTTCAATCCATACCAACACTTGAATCATTAAAAAATTGTTGCATCTCCATATTGCCGAGACTAAGCAATGAAAATCTGAATCAGGTCATAAGAATATTGCAGGCAGGGATATGTGAACGTGCTGTTTTCGGACAATTTCATTTCAGAAACTCGTTTTACTGTCCTTACAACAACGATACAGGTAGACGGGATTTGTTGATGACCATTCATAACCAGACCAATATGTAGTGACAACGCAACGTCAATAAAATTTGATTATGTAACGTCATTTGCGAGACATGTTTACGGCCTCAACGTCAACTGCTAATCAAGTCGACGAATGTCATGGTAGACAGATTCATTCCAAAAATGTTTCCCATATACTGAAATTCCAAAGAATCGACTGCAAAAAAAAACATTTAAAGCCCAAAAGTTTAAACCACTTAATTGCTAAAACACACTGTAATGTATGGGACAGAGATAAATTCAGAAGGTTCAAAACAGAACTCAAAACATGCCCAACAGAATTGGTTGACCTTTCTGACAATAATTTTGGCGTTGGTTACAGGCAGTCATTGCCTTCGACGGTGACACATCCATTAATAAGGGGGAAACCAGGGTTTCGGAGCATACCACATGATTTGAACTTTAAAAATGACGTCATCAGTTCAACTTTTGAACTGCAACCTTTTTTTTAGACAATTAAGAAATAAATAAAATGTATGTTTATACATTTATTTTACGAAAATAGGCTATTTGAAAATGGAAATAAAAAATAATAATCTAGTGTTGCCTTTTTAAAGTCTGTCAGTATATTTTAACTTTTATGTACTGTAAATTCATAAATTATTGCGTGCATTCATAATTATGATTCTTGCGAATGTAAAAAAAATACGAGATTAGTTATTTCGATTTCGGGAAAAAATACATTCATTTATATGGATCAGATATCAGAAACCGAGTTTTTATAATAACTATACTCACCCAGTCGCATTATTTGCATTGATAAAAACCTCGCAATAATTTTTTAATTTACAGTAGCTTTTACATTATGTTATTTAGATTACGAGTTAGATAACGATTGGCCAAAAAGTTCAACAGTTAAATTAGGATTTGAAAAATCGGAATTATGACGTGGGGTAAAAGGTTTTATTAACCACTGTTAACATTGAATTACAGGAGCATAGTATTGCAGAGGAAATGATAAATAGAAATATATTGAATAGCAATATATGTCAGGACTTCTCGAAAAATAAAAACTTACGGTCTTATAGGGTACGTATGATAAAACTTCTGGTTTGAGCTATTTTACGTTCCAGTCAACATCCACTCTAACGACAGTAAATAACGTTGTTACTAAATCAATCACCTTGATGTTAGCGTGGCGCTTTAAAGAAGTAAACACATGATTTGGTCATGACAGAAAAAAACTTTCGAATACACTATTTATCTTATTTGATTTTCAAATGCAAACATGACAAAATTGTCGAACAAAAAGAGATAAGATTTTGTGTGTAAATCATCCACATTAATTTCGAGGTGTAGTCCAAATTTTACTTTACATCTTTACCAAACAGTCTTCTAAACTTTTGTATTTGTAGAAATATTTCAATTTCCCATCAACACGACGTGAATTGGTTTAAAAGATTTAGCTTATAAAGAACTTATTCAAATAATTTATATATATACCTTTTTTGTGGGATTTAATGTTTGCATGTTGTAATACTTACTTTGATTATGATAGGTAACGCTACCATTGCATATTGAACGAGGATTTGAATCGGAAGTTTTTGAGATGAGGCCTATTCCAGAGAGTAATCTATTCATTATCCGAGTAAAACAAAAACCTTCCCTTAATGGATGTTCTTGTGTAAGTACACCTTTTAAGTTAGATACATAAAAGAAAAAAACTTCTTACCTACCTTTTTCTTATCATAAAACAATCAAAATTCAAACGACGGTAACGAAATTTCAGTAACCAATTTCAACTGAAGACGAAACATCGAGGTTTAAAGTGAATCATTGTGTAACACCCTTACGTAAACAGAAAGAAGACTTCTTGAAAATGTGAACTGCATACTTGTAATGTGTATTCTCTCTCTTGTTACAGCGGTAATGGATATTTAAGATATATAGTAATTCATGTAAGACGATATTATTACATGAACGAATATTGATTTAACAAAAGTTTAAAAAAAAATATCAATAAAATGTCACGAAATTTTACGTGATAACTAAAAAAAATGAATCTCATTTTTGTAAATATTGAGCGAAAAAACATAAGACTTTTTTCTGCATTTAACATTTGCTTGTTTTTAATGTACATGTTAGGTTTCAACGTCTCCAGATGACTTGCTTTGCAATGACCATTGTGATTGTCTTTGTCACAGACCAATACAATTCGATGTGTGTACAAACAAGTACGATACAAAGTACGTTAAACAGTGTTATTCATTTTTATTTTTCTTATAGTGTGTTTCGGTTTGTCATGACAATTATATTTGCTTTGATTCTTCAACGCTTAAAACCTTCCTTAAATTAAGTGCGCTTCGGGTAGTTTTCATTTTTACAATATCAGCTCACACTTATAAAGATTGCCTATTAAATATTACAATTTAGGTCAAAGCATTGACCTTCAAACGGTCTTTAACCACGTATACTTTTAATAAACCAGTACTTGAACTTATTAGAATGTAAAACAAAATCCCTTAAGGATGTAGTCAGGTCAGGTTTAGGAATTTTTGTCAGAAGTTCGGACTCCTTGGGTTTTCCCCTATAATACAGGGGAAGATATTTTGCCCCATATCACCCACTTTTCTTCTAATAGAAGATTCAATAGTTCATAAAAAGGTCATTACCAAATTTTAAGCAGGTTCTAGATTTTTTTAATAACGATTTGAGACCCAATTAATGCCAATGCTAGATATAAGGTAAGAGTCCGAGTCAGCCTTTTCCCGCCATTTAAAAAAAAATCAAATATCGCAAAAAGGAGTTCCATATATTTTATTAATATTTTTAGCTTATTTTGTTCCTTAACTAATGCATCTCTGACTTATAGTATCAATTTAAAATTCTAAATTTTCATTATTTCACCTGAGTACATCCTTAAATAATATCACATGTTCATTAAAAGACGTCAAAAAGTAGTCGTATATTTCATTCAGAATTTTAAAACATGAACTATAACACGCACAAACTCATTAAAAAAATACTAACAGAGGCGGAAGATACAAACGGGACATTCAAAACTCCTTCAGAATCTGACAAGCCCTTGGAAAACAACGAAAAACGAAGAAAATGCAAAAATGTCCGCAGAACTCTAAACAACATAAAAACCCACTAAAAACCAAGGTTTATCGCATGTGCTCCGGTAGGGCAGACACATTCTACTTCAGATGGATTGTAAATCTCATATGGATATAACTACATACACATGATCAATGTTTTCTCCACAGAGAAGCAAGTCCACCCTGTAGTGCCAGATTACCAGATACGTCAGCTAATAATGAACCAGATATTTTGGATGGACTGTCAGCATGCTTTGATCCAGCTTGTCCCCGAAAACAAAATAAAACGTATGTATACTATAAATTTCAATTGCCCTTTGAAGTTTTGTATTCTTGTCTTTCGTTTTTTGCTAATGTGCTTTGTCTATATGTCTTTTTGTTTGTCTTTGTTGACATTTATTCTTGTTTTTGTAGTGATTAAGATTATAACTCAATGTTGACTATTGTACCCCTATTTTTGACATTTTTACCTATTATATAGATATAAGAAGATGTGGTATGAGTGCTAATGAGACAACTCTCCATACAAGTCAAAATGTATAAAAGTAAACCATTATAGGTCACAGTACGGTCTTCAACACGAAGCCTTGGCTCACACCGAACAGTAAGCTATAAAGGGCCCCCAAAATTACTAGTGTAAAACCATTCAAACGGGAAAACCAACGGTCTAATCTATATAAGAGAGGGACGAAAGATACCAGAGGGACAGTCAAACTCATAGATCGAAAACAACCTGACAACGCCATGGCCAAAAATAAAAATACAAACAGACAAATAATAGTACAGATGACACAACATAGAAAACCAAAGACTAAGCAACACGAACCCCACCAAAAACTGGGGGTGATCTCAGGTGCTCCGGAAGGGTAAGCAGATCCTACTCCACATGTGGCACCCGTCGTGTTACTTGTGTTATTACAAATCCGATAAATAGTCTAATTCGGTAAATCACATTCGTGAAAAAGGAGGGTATTGTAGTTACGACATAAGGAACATATCCGATATCATCTGTGAAACGGTTATTCCATAACGGTCAACCAACTCGTGATGGCATCCGTAAAATTTACGAAGGGATGACTTCAACTTCATATAAAAAACGAGAAACGATAAACACTTATGTCTGTTTGTTTTGTTCACACATCGTTGTCAACATAATGGAATTTTATGCGACTGTCATACAAGTGAGAGGTTTAGCTAGGTTTAAAACCAGGTTTAATCCACCATTTTCTACATAAGAAAATGCCTGTACCAAGTCAGGAATATGACAGTTGTTATCCATTCGTTTGATGTGTTTGAGCTTTTGATTTTGCCATTTGCTTAGGGACTTTCCGTTTAGAATTTTCCTCGGAGTTCGGTATTTTTGTTATTTTAATTTTTGCACATTAATGTTTGCAAATGAATTCGATTGATTTGTATTTAAGGAAAAGTCTTTTTTAGGAAAATGTTAATGAGAAACTTATGTCATAGAGATTTGCAGAAACAAAGGGCTGGAAAGAAAAATTGTGTATTTTAAAAGAAACATTATCCTCAAGAACGTAGTTATTCAATATACAATCTTAAACATGGTCATTTGCATTAACCATTAATAAACAGGACGACTTTTGTTTGAAGACTATATGATTTGTTTTCGGCATGAAAGTCGCGGACCTTTGCCTTTTGATTGATCCCTCATCTGTGTGTTGTTTTACTTTTTTACAAATATTCTTCATTCAATGTAATAACCATATTTTAGAGATTGTCTTAGTGAAGGTGAGTGTAGCTGGTGTGAATTTACAGATACAAAAGAGCAAATAGAGACGCCCTGTTGTCGGCTGAAAGAAGAGTGCACATTCGGTAAAACTAAATCCACAAGCAGACATACATGTGGTACGTATTGCATTAACTGTCTTTTTTGTATTTTATAATAAATATTAAACGGGTTATAATTAATCAACGATAAGTGAGAACTTACAAATGTCAGACGTTTGAAGTGCTTTTCTTGATTGGGAAACATTAAAAAATATATATTTGGTATACATACTTGATGAGATGTATGACCACACGGAACCTAGAAAAAAAGACAAACTATAGAAGAAACCTAGAGAGAAACTGTAACAGGAACAGTTATCAACAACACAAGTTCAACGAAAACGAGATTTTTGTCAAGAATAATATTAGTATACAAGTTAAACAAAAGGAGATTTGTGTCATAAATAGTATTTGAGTGTACTTGTTGGAGAGTGTTCATTGATGAAGATGCTCATACAATATTGTGTGCTCGATTGCAGGCAAATTGAAAGTCAATCGGTTTATGAATTTAGGTATCACATGGTTGATAACATTCATCACAGGTATCGGATGTATTTGGTTATTATAGCATGACGTATAACCACGGGATTTTATTTCTAAATCAGAAAAATGACACTCTGCTATTTATAAATTAACTTTTAAATATTTTTTATGATTCATTGACCTATTGAGGACATCTGTCGTTTATCCTGAATTATTTTGTTCGCTCAAGTATTATAGAAAATTTAAATGAACAACATTTTTTGCATTATTCAACTAAATGTTGGTTGTACCGAATGTACATTCTTCAATTTAAGCTAAACCTCTACCAGCATCTGCTCCTAGAACTACTGATATAAATAAAGCTGCAATAGTTGGTGCGACGGTAGGCTGTGTATTAGTGTTCATACTGATCATATTAGCTGTCCTGTATTGCTACAGACATCACCATCCAGTACCAGATGACCTTTACATTGATGCTGTAGCAGATATGAACGAGATTTCAAACTACATACATCCAGAAAGAGGAATGAGTGGGGTTAATGATCAATATCCATATAAATGTAAACCGGAAATTAATAACCTTTACTCTGAAAGCAATAGCTTTTAATTAATCTACTTGATTACTAGTATGCGATTTTACCTGATTATGTTAGTTTACTTGAATTTGTGATTCTTAAATATGTCTATATCACTTTAAAAATTGTTGAGTAAAACTAATTTCAATCGTATTTACAAAAAAATATAAAATGTCTATATTTGCTTGCAAGCATAGTAAAGTGTGTTTTTTTCTTTCTTTATCTTGTCGATGAAGAAAGAATGTATGACCGAACATCACAAACACTTCCTAAATAGTGAATGATAATTTAATAATGAGATAATGAGTTTTTAATGTTCGCTACTGTATTTTAAGAAGTGATTGTGTGAGTGTCCTTGCACATAAATTAAAGTAATACTAGCATGATAAAGAATATCCTGGTCTTGAACTTAAGGAATTTGTTTACAACTGAGGAACAGCTACATAGGAGAATCGGAATTTATTTTCTTTTGTAACAAAGGAACGCATGAAATAAAATTAATAAAAAACAAAAAGAATATCCGCCTTCAGAAGCAACATGGATAACAGATGATAAACAACTATTTAATACAACAAAACTGGAATAATTTTTCATCATGTCAACAATAAATTCATTTTCATTTGTCATCGGTGAAGTTCAACTTTGTGCAATCGGTCTTATCTGTATCTTGCTTTTTTGCCGGGGTTTGCATGTTTTGCCAATAAACTACACAAATCACAATTTTACTTAATAAAGATATTGCACGATTTTACAGCCCTCCTCCTTCACTCTTAAATTAGACTTACGCATACCTAACCATCTTTTTTTATAAATATGAAACTACATAGAAATAAAAAAATGGAATCCCAATGACTTGGGTTTTTATTGATTTGACTTAGGATAATATGATTTTTTTTCCGATTCAGTTTACTCTGGGACATAAAATATTTTCGTATAATATTTTCCCAGGTTTACTTGATTTTGAAAAAAAATCCCGAAATTGTAAATAAATTCAGAGCAGGTAACCATGTTTTGTTGAGAGGAAAATGGAGATGACAAAACATTGGCCGCAGTGCAAAGGAAATGTCACTCCGGCGATACTTCTAGTGAATTAATATTTATTTGTTTTGCTGTTTTCAGTTAAAAAATGAACGTAAATTATATATTGTAAATATTTTACATAGATTCACATAGAAGAACAAGTATTATGTCAATTAACACACTGTTTGGTAATGAAAAACAATAAGTTTAAAGAAAGTATGTTTATTCATTGAATGTTTTAATAAAAAGGTGCGTCCCTCCTTGTCATCCTTAATTTTTTCATATTTTGTTTAACAGTTAATTATACATGTATAATTTTGTACTTCATTTTAAATGAGCATACTACAGCTGTTTACCTTTAATTTTATGTTTCTCTGTAAATCTATACTTAGTTTTGGAGAATAAAATATCTTTCTATATGTACAACCAGTATCCTACATCTGAATCTGCTAATGAGTCATTTTTCTAAATTCGTCGTCTTGATAACATTGTGACTTGTACATTTTAACCACGGCATATCAGAGACATTCTATTTTAGTAGGTAATTGCTTCTTAGAGACATTAAAAGAAAAGGTGGATTTTTCTTTTAATAATCTAATTTCATTCATAATCAATGTGTATCTTGTGCTCCATTCTTCCGGTAGGTTCATCTTAGTGTAAAATCAAAAGACAAATTACCATCCAATTAAAATCGAAACAGTACTTTTAAAATTGGTCCTTATAAACTAGACATTTCTCACAAGTATTTATTTATATTTCAGTTATACACATATAGAACCAAAATCTCCTCCAGTGTTACATTTCAAAACGTTATTACACAAACATGCCTTCAATTCATTTTATTTTCGTATTAACCATGAAAGTACATTCCATAGTACGTCAATTGTGTTCATTCACTTGCACCATACGATTATTGTTGTTTTTTATCTTTCGGTGAATGAATGGGACAATTTTTTTCATTTGTGATATGTTATTTCTGAATGACCAAACGCTTAGCTACTGTATATAGATATAAGAAGATGTGACATGAGTGCCAATGAGACAACTCTCCATCCAAGTAACAATTTATAAAAGTAAACCATTATAGGTCAAGGTACGGTCTTCAACACGGAGCATTGGCTCACACCGAACAGCAAGCTATAAAGGGCCCCAAAAATTATTAGTGTAAAACCATTCAAACGGGAAAACCAACGGTCTAATCTATATAAAAACGAGAAACGAGAAACACGTACGAACTACATAAACAGACGACAACTACTGTACATCAGATTTGTATGTTCGTTTTATAGAATAAAAAAAAAGAGAAATGTGAAACCTATCATGAATTAATATTATTATGAGATTTTTATTACATGTAACTACGACATTGTCAGGACAAAAACCTTGGATATAATTGTATCCCGTCAGTGTGAAAGAAATTTAAAAGTGCATGGTTCATGTATTTAATAAATTTACCCGTATAAATGTGGCACATGTATCTATACTAAGCTTATATTGTTCATAATCCGGTACATATGTTATTGCATAAAGATTATTACTAAATAAAAACATATGCCAATGAAATGGGACGTTACAAGTTGTTTGTTTGGGATACGCCAGAACGTTATTAATGAATTATCAAACGCTAAACTTGACTGCAGTTCAGTGTAATGACCTTCAAGGGTACAACAAGATCACCATTTATTACGTTCTATATCTCAAAATATCCAATTCGATCTCTTAGGGACACATAAAGCTTTTTTCGTTGAGATTCATTATTTTACCAACCCGACAACAAACATACACAACTTGTTTGTCAGTTGATATAATGTCATAATAGTACCTTATTTCACCGCGATGACTAATAGTTACAGCATCTCTGCCACATTTACTTCCAAATAAACATTTCATGTGGTATCCTATAAAAATATAGATATTGTAATGATTTAAAATCAATCTGTTATTTATTTATTAATTGTAATGATTTAAAATCAATGTGTAATTTACTTATTAAAACAAGTCTCTTATGTGATGAAATTAAGACAGGTTCTAAATGTCTAGACATTGTGTTCTATTGAAGAAAAAAACTTACATAAAAAGTCGTTATTTTTAATAACGTTTCATAAAGCTTCAAATAAACTCATCATAGATACCAGGATTGAAATTTTATATTTACGCCAGACGCGCGTTTCGTCTACAAAAGACTCATCAGTGACGCTCGAATAAAAAAATATTAAAAAGGCCAAAAAAAGTACGAAGTTGAAGAGCATTGAGAACCAAAATGTATACATGGACGAGATACTAACTACCCTACGCTCTAACATTTGTATATTTGTGGAATTTCCCTAGAAACTACCAGGTCTCCAAAGGTTTATATATATCCTGATGCTACAAACAAATTTTTTCGTTGATCCGTAGAATAAACTAAATATTAGATATATCCTATAGAATGTATGTGATACTATATACATGTACTCCGGGTGCGGGATTTTCTCGCTGCGTTGAAGACCTATTGGTGGTCTTAGACTGATTTCTACTCTATGGTCGGGTTGTTGTCTCTTTGGCACATTCCCCGTTTCCATTCTAAATTATATACTAAATGAAAAGATAAAATTCGCTTGCAGTAAATTCATTACTGTTCAGTAGCGTTTGATGTGAACAGGTAAATGATAAACACTGAATAGTCTAAACATAGAGTAAACATATCTTTATTGACTGCAAGAAAATTGCCTAGACAGTACTGAATTTACCGCAGACGATAAGTCTGAAAATTGGCTAAAAGATTGGATATTATATAAATAATAATTTAATGTTCATATTTAAAAGATCTGTTAAAATCAAAATTGATTTACAAGTGGGACTGAATAAATAATCTATCGATACGCAAATCACAGATACTTTTAACCTTATAAACAGGGATTGATTATAAGTTGATCCGATGAATTTGACTTTTTGACAGACCAACTTCAAGTTATTATTGGATTAAAATGTTAAAATAAATCTCCGGCTTCTACAATAAATGGGATAACATGATATTTTTATCATAATCTCGCTAGTAATGCTTCGATAATCGATTCTTGGTTCATTTTGCAGATGATTCTTAATATTGTACACTCAATATAATGTTTTATTATTCATTGCTAAATGTATGTTTGACGCAAATGCGTCAGATGCAACAGATGCTACAGAGTTAAAAACCGACTGATAATGTCATCTACATAATGAGTTACATCACTATCCCCTGGTGCACTGGGCCAAAGTCTTACTTCAACATCAATATTACAAAAAGGAGCATAACATTAAATTTGTTCAACTGTACTTGAACACTTTCTTCTATTGTTATGTAGAAATTATATATTCTTATTCCTATTCATACAAATAGGTAAACACTTGTAACAAAATACTTACTTACTCGTAAAGTAATTTTAAAAATAATATTCACAATAAAAACTGGATAATTTATCATTTCATCCTATTCTGTTGTATATCAAATGTATTTCGAGCACGTTTAGAACAGTGCTTAATTGCAATTAAATCTTCAACGTTTTAGAAAATACGCTTTCGTACAAAACAAGTTTTAACAATAAACAATTTCGTCGCCTTAATTCATTGAATAATTATAAAAACTAAAAAAAATAGCTTTTAATGGGTTCAAAAGTTTCTCATCTAATTTTTCATTTAATTTCCTTTTCTCCTCATTGAATCGATCTATTTCTTCTTGTTGTTTCACTTCCAACTGTCTGCGTCTATCATCCAATCTCTCACGTTCTTTGCTTCCTCAAAGAGAGTGTTTATTAAAAAATAATATAAGATGCCTATACCAAGTCAGGAATATGGCAGTTGTTTTCCATTCGTTTAATGTATTTGAGCTATTGATTTTGCCATTTCCGTTTTGAATTTTCCTTCGAATTCTGTATTTTTGTTATTTTACTTTTTAATACTTGATTTTTTTTGGAACTGCTGAAGAGGGTTTGTGGTATTTTACTTGCCTGGAGGGCGGGGGGGGGTGTCGTTGGTTTGATCCTCAGGCGGGTCAAACCATATGCTTTAATACTAGGGTTTGCTGCTCAATGCTTCGAATGCAGTTAAGGCGTAGAGGCAAAGGCTGGTCAGATCAGAATAACAATATAGGTCCTGATAGGATGACAATCATAAAAGCTTAGTTAGCAAAATGATAGAACTGTCTGCTCATTAACTACTTTAAAGTCAGTTTCAAACATTAAAATATAAATTAAATAAACTGATCACAGAAACAGAGCATGATTTCATGGGTATCATCAGCTCAGTAGTTGGTACTTCGGTACTGACATGATTAATAACTAACCTTTCTAGATTTGACCGTTTATAAATTTTGAAATTATAAAGAAACTAAGGTTTCAACTCCCTCAGGCAAAGTTGGCCTAAGAAGAATTTGACTATTATTTTAGGTCATTGTTGATTATATAGCTCTTCATCTGTTTCGGTTTTATACATCCTTGGCTTTCAAATATTCGGCTTTGAGCGTTCCTGATGAAGGTAAATTCAGAAAAGCGCTTCGGACGCATTACATTTACAACGTGTTGTTTTCATTTTTTACAGCACTGGGTCGATACCTCTGCTGGTGGACTATCAATCCCCGAGGGTATCATCAGCTCAGTAGTCGGTACTTCGGTTCTGACATGATTAATAAGAAACATTTCTATATTTGACCGTTTGTAAATTTTGAAATTATAAAGAAACTAAGGTTTCAACTCCCTCAGGCAAAGTTGACCTTAGAAGGATTTGACTATTATTTTAGGTCATTTTTGATTATATAGCTCTTCAACTGTTTCGGTTTTATATATCCTTGGCTTTCAAATATTCGGCTTTGCGCGTTCCTGATGAAGGTAAATCCAAACAAGCGCTTCGAACGCATTAAATTTACCACGTGTTGTTTTCATTTCTTAAAGCACTGGGTCGATACCTCTGCTGGTGGACTATCAGTCCCCGAGGGTATCATCAGCTCAGTAGTCGGTACTTCGGTACTGACATGATTAATAACAATTCTTTCTAAATTTGACCGTTTATAAATTTTGAAATTACAAAGAAACTAAGGTTTCAACTCCCTCAGGCAAAGTTGGCCATAGAAGGATTTGACTATTATTTTAGGTAATTTTTTGTTATAAAGCTCTTCAACTGTTTCGGTTTTATACAACCTTGGCTTTCAAATATTCGGCTTTGAGCGTTCCTGGTGAAGGTAAATCCAGAAAAGCGCTTCGGACGCATTAAATTTACAACGTGTTGTTTTAATTTTTTTTCGCAGTCATTCCCGGTCAGAAGAGCTACATTGAATTAAATGCCTCATGTACGGAGAGCGCCTTGCTCTCTGTACGTTAAGAATCCTTTCAACAACCCTTTGAGAGGTCCGTAGGTATCATATTGCAGGCCAAATTCCTGTGTCTATCAAAATAACCCCATTTTCCACTGGCATTCCAAATTTCCCGCCAATCATTCTGGTCGATCCTTTTTTGTATGTTTATTTAATTTGTTCTCGTCCTGAACATGCATGAAATATGTGCCAGTTGGCGTTAAGCAAACAACAATAATTCAATCAATAAAAAAAATACAAAAAAATATATATATAATTACACGACCACAGACAACATTTAATAACACCAGAAAGCTAGTTAGGCACCAATCATTCATCTTTTGTTAGGGTATGGTATATATTTTCGGGACAAAGATTTATTTACGACTTTAATCACAAACATGTTTTGTATCTTCAATTAAATGAGGCAACAAGGAATGTTTATTGAAATGCTGTATCTATTTCCCCTAAATGGAAACATTTATTTTTGTTCCTTCAACTATGAAACAAATTTTTTTCCCAAAAATATTTAGAATCAAACAATTTAGATGTATTTGATATTAAAAAAACATGTCCCCCCTTCAAATAAGATTAGTGGTCGGTGCCTACGTAATGCATACTACAAAGTATACCTACCCTAGTGCCTCAGTCTCTGGATTCGTCTCCATATCTTTTAGTTTTTTTATTTTATATTCTAAATTCCTTAGCAATTATTTCTTGCTTTTCTTTGCTTCTTTCTTCCTCGTTTCTTTTCTGTTCGATCTGTTTTCTTTCATGTTGTCTGTTTTCAGCAGCAGTGTACATTTCATGTGTATAGCACCTCCTTCCATTATCTCTCACAGTATTATATATTTATTTTCGATTAACATGCGAACGTCTTGTTCATTGTTTTTTAGTCCGATTGAAATGTATCGGTTGTCTATTTTCTTCAGAAGTGCACCCAAAGGAGAGTCTTTCTTTGCTTTGTTTTCAACAAAATCTCTTATATTTGTATTAGCATTATGGAGTCTATCCTTATTTGTGAAGACAACACTTGCAAAATCACTACCTTCATCTCCGAAGTAGTCCATAAAAATTTCTATCGTGTTTTGTTCTTCGGCAGTCATTCGTCCTATTTGAAGAATAAATATGATGGCCTGCATTCCAGGAAATGTCAATGCTTCAGATATTTCCTGTAGTATGATTGCATTATCGTCTTCCTTATCAAAGAAACCTGGCGTGTCAAAAACAACAATATTTCGACCATTGCAAGTTCCCCTTGCAGATTTGGTATATTGTGTAACGGATTCGTCAGATACGTCCGCAGTGAATTCTACTCTTCCTAAAAGAGTGTTTCAACTAGTACTTTTTCCTGCTCCTGTTTTGCCGATCAATAAAATGCGAAATTCATTTTCCATGGCTAAATCTGGAATGATTTAATTAAAAGAATCGCACATATACGACATAAAGCAATATTACTATTGATGAAGGTATGGTAAAAGTCAATAATAAGTCCTTGAAATTTTAAATATTAATTCTCTCCAAATACTGTCATTTATTTAGATGAAGGGATATGATTATATCAATTAACAAGTGAAGTGTTGAAATGCCATCCTTTATTCCACTGTGGCGTTCTGACATATATAATTGGCATTTTTGATAAAAAAATTTACACTTATTCTTACAAAAAAATTATCAATGAGCAACAGTATAAATCAAAACTATTTTTAGATAGGCAAAATATAATTCAACTTATTAAAACAAGTGAACATTTTATTTTCTGCATTGAAAATTGGTACTAGTATCGAGTTAAGGGGCTACGCTTAGTTCTTAATTTTTCAATGAAATCCAAGGAAAAATATAAAATAGACCTACAAGAATGTTTGATTATCTACATGCTGCAGCTGGTTACTGCTTGAACACTTCTTGCTGTCTTTATCTACCAAATAAAGTATTAAAGTGATATTTCGTGTAATGTCGATTTCATGCCACGTCACTTATCTTTACAATTTGGGGCTCGTTTAGGGATGAAAATTACGTTTTATATTTGTTTTTATAATTTTATGACTATAATTGCAGCCATTTTAGATGCAGTAAAAAAAAACAATTTTAACATGTTTAAGTCAATGTCAGAAAAACATCAACTTTTTTATTCGGCACGAAACCATTAAATTTTAAACCTCACCCTTCTCCAATTTCTAAGCCTCATCCAAAAAACTTGATATTTTTCTGACATTGACCTAATATTGTATAATTATTCTTTAACAATCACATCGGAGTATGTTTAATTTCCAATTTCATTTTAGCCTACAATATAAAAAATAAGAAAATTTGGTATGATTTCTAATGAGACAACTCTTCACCAGAGACCACTTGACAGGCTACATAAATTTTAAGTCAATGGTATAAAAACATTTAACCTTTCTGCTATTTACACAAATATTACACATTTTAAACTTTAGGACAGATTAATGAATGACGTAGATACGAAAGCTCTAGTTTTATGAAGAGGCAAATCGTCCCTTGCATAAAACACTCTTAATAAAGCAAAATTTAACAAGGAAGCTATCACTTACATTTCGAAAATATTTAATCTTAGACAAATTATTGTACTGACTTTAAATTAAAATAAAAGATGTAAATCGGTAAGGGTCATACTTGGCACCGAATATTAAGTCCATAGTTGGAAGATAGCATCTTGTGTGTAGCTTTTCTTATAAAGCCTTAATATTTACAAGCCAAATAAAACAAAAATCTTGATGAAATTTGATGAAATTGTCCGAATTTCATTGACTATAGATGTTCTACTGTGGCTCCCGGCGTAAACGCTCTTTTGTTTTGACCCGTTAATCGCTCGAAAAGTTATTTTTGTTCGTTCTAATATAGTCGATTCACCAGTTTCCCACTGTTTGATGTTCTCTCATTTCATTTACAAGTTTTAAGACGATTTCGAGTTTGACATATTGTAAATCAGGCTTAAATTAAGAATGGAAACAGGGAATGTGTCAAAGAGACAACAGCCCGACCAAAGAACAGAAAGCAGCCTAAGGCCACCAATGGGTCTTCAACACAGCGAGAAAATCCCGCACCCGGAGGCGGGCTTCAGCTGGACTCTTAACAAAATGTGTACAAGTTCAATGAAAATGGACGTCACACTAAATTCCAAAACATATAAATGAACTAAAATATAAAAAACATACAAGACTAACAAAGGCCAGAGGCTCCTGACTTGGGAAATCTGTTGGTTGTTCGTATCGTTAGGTTACTGTCTCGTTGTTAGTAATCTCCAAGCTTTAGTATATTGTCCTAGTACAAACCAGACGGCAGATTCATATCAAATAAACATGATATCGTCCTGAGTAATCATGAAATACTTGACACTGGAAACCAATCTTTTAAATGTTTAACCTTTGCAATCATCTTTGCAATAACGAGCTTGCTGTGCATGAGCTTGATGTACATTGTACACGTATCTAAATACTAGTTAATCAAAAGAGATTTAAAACGAAAATATTATAAAATAAGAAATATCAAACAATATAAGAAAATAGCCAAGCCTGTTGATAATTAATGGCATCCGAAAAAAAGGTATTTTTAAACGAGTGTGATGACTGAATAATTGTGTGCTTAACACAGTTTTACAATTGACATTATAATTTGACAGAGTCACTGTTTGTATAGCATATATACCTTGAAATAAAGTAAATTTAGTTTTCATGATATTGGCATTAGTAAGTATTACATGTATTCCGTTCATGTAAATTAGCTCTTCTATAAGGCAATCCAACGAAAAATCTCTTGTTCAAATTGGATAAAAAATATCTCTTGTTTTTTCTTGTATTTACCATTTCTGATCACATTTGTTCCTTAAAGCTCGACATACGTTCGAATCTAAGTGTAGTTTACATGCAGATAAAAGTCACGAATATGTGGCAAACAAGTACTTAGTACTATTGAACAAATAACGCAAAATGATTAAACGGACTGATGAAAAGAGCATTTAATAAACGGCCAACAATAGTTCGTTCTCACTTTCCAACAGACACATACATAGATATAGGAAGATGTGGTATGAGTGCCAATGAGACAACTCTCCATCCAAGTAACAATTTATAAAAGTAAACCAGTATAGGTCAAGGTACGGCCTTCAACACGGAGCATTGGCTTACACCGAACAGCAAGCTATAAAGGGCCCCAAAAATTACTAGTGTAAAACCAGAAACGGGAAAACCAACGGTCTAATCTATATAAAAACGTGAAACGAGAAACACGTATGAACTACATAAACAGACGACAACTACCGTACATCAGATTCCTGACTTATGACAGGTGCAAACATTTGCAGCGGGATTAAACGTTTTAATGGTACAAAACCTTCTCCCTTTTCTGAAACAATAGTTTAACATCACAACATAGAAAGACACACTATAAAATATCAATTGGAAGGCTTAACTCAATCAAAAAACGTAAATTAACACACAATGAACGAATAAATTTGATCTGTGATACCTGAATGCAAATACATAGTTAATAAAAATTATAAGGGATAAATAATTAAGGTCAAAAGTAAATAAACAGGTTAAAACAAAGTTAAAGTATGATACCACTGTGAAATGTTAAACAATTTTTAGAAAATCATCACTTTTGAAAAAACATGCGTCATATTATACACAGGTAAATGAAAATAATTTTGTTGTTAAGTATACTTCTTCTGTGTGTATAAAATCTTCCAGTTAGGAATACCAAGAAATTTCTTTAATATCAATAAAACAAATCTAACACTTGGTACATATGGGGTGAATATCAACAATAAAACTATACAATTAGTGCTAGATACAACTTCCTGTACAGGTGCAAGAACAGTATTTAAGGAGAAATGAAATAATTTTGATGTTCATAGTACGAAGAAGTGAAAATTTGTAGTAATTCCAAATAATCAAAGCTGGTATATAGACAAGATCCATGTTAACATTAAATATAAAAAAGCATTACAAATAGTATCAACAGGTCAAATTAACAAGAAAGTACGATATGAGAGTACTCGCAGTTACTGACAGCTAGTTAAAAGCCAAAACAATTAATAATAAAAAATCATGCATCAGAGACTGAAATCAAGAAAAACAAATCCCAGGGATTTAGTATTTTAACGTCATGAACAGTCAAAGAAGACATGACTTGTGCAATGTCAAAAATAAATGTATCGACTGGTAGTAGGATAGTTAGGAGTGTAGGAGTGACTTCTTTATAGATAAAAATGAACGTGTGTGTGTCTCTATACATCCCGTTTGAAAAGAAAATACAGTTAAAAAATAGTTATGTTTTAATTTGCTAATGACAAAATCGACATTAGTGCCAATGTAAACTATATTCAGAGACCTAATTACAACATTGGTACGATAACCCTCACTAATAAGTTTGTTTAAAGGTTCGATGAGTTTACACGGATCACATAGTGATTTCCGCGCTTTAAGTACAATATTACCGTAAAATTTAGGATGTGAAATACCATTTTTTAATAAGTTTTCTACAGGTACAGCCAAATTTACTAATCAAATTTTTGTACCTATGAAAGAATTTAGTAAAAGTTTTAAGTAATTTATGGTAACGAAATCCCTGACATAATAATTTACCAGTGATGCATTGATTACGTTCTTTAAAATCTATGACATCACTACACACACGGGCATACCGAACGAGTTGGGATATATAAACACCGTATGATGGAGCCAAAGGCACAGCGCCGTCTAAAAAAGGAAAATTAACAATAGGGTATGAAAAATCGTCTCTTTTGTCATAAATTTAAGTATGGAGTTTCCCTTTAGAAATTGAAATGTCTAAATCTAGAAAAGGACAACTGCGGCTGTTTATGTTACATTTAGTTAAAGTAAGTTCTTTTGGGTAAATTTCGAGAGTATATTTAGAGAACTCTGGATTATTTAACGAAAAAATATCATCCAGATAACGGTAGGTATTGTTGAATGTATCAACCAAATGTAACAATGATGTGTCTTTACTGAGTTTGGTCATAAACTGAGATTCATAGCAATACAGGAATAAATCTGCTATTACAGGGGCGCAGTTAGTGCCCATAGGAATACCTACTACCTGACGATACAGTTTATCGCCGAAACGTACATATATGTTATCTAGGAGAAAATTTAAAGCTTCAATCATATCCTCACATTTCCAGTAAGTGTATCTAGCATACTTTCCTTTTATCCTGCAATCAGCCAACTTTGAACAAACAACAAGTGTACACACACATTTTGGCTCTATTTTTAGTTATATAAAAAAGTATCCTGATACCCTGCTTTCGTCTTGAGCTAACGAGGTATTTCTGTTTACGAACGTATACAGTTCATATAGGGGTCTTCTTCGCGGTCCACGTTTCTTGCCATTTTGATTTCTATTTAAACTAAATGTTAAAGTGTGGATGTAAATTGCAGGATAATACCAATCATATGTAAATTGTCAGAAATATAAAATGCGTTTGTACTCGTTAATTAAGAAATAGGAGAAAACCTCTGCGAGCGTCGCTTTTCGTCCAGTTTCTAAAGCTCGTGCCTATAAATTTTAGATTTTTCGACAAGGTAAAACTGAGAATGGAAATGGGGAATGGAAATGGTACATATATTGTATATAAACTTTGTAATCAAATAATTTAAATAACCGCTACATACCTTCTGCAAAATACATGGTGAACCAAACAGATAGGAATACTTGTTTACCAATATAAAACATCTAAAATTAAAAAAGAAAAAACTGTGCATAAAGTACATTGTTAATTATCATTGTTAATAGAAATGTTATGTAACATGTGTAAGAATAAATATCATTTTAAGTTCCAGCTAAAAAAAATGTAATTTCCAATTATTGGTGACAAAATGCGAAAGTCAACTCTTCAAAAGATAAAATATTTGACAGTTTAAAATTTTGAAAAAAAAAGCAAAACTAATACTAGTAATGTAAAAATATGACCTACCATGCAAAGAGTCAACGATCTAGGACCTCCTTAGTACATATCAGATAATCGCTATAATCACTATATTGCACATGCTATATTCACATGAATCAGTCTGTGGAAATTTTCAGTTTTAGTTTCGGTTTCGGTTTTCCGTATATAACTATTGATTCGGTATTTTCAGCCAACAAATTGTTGATTACACGTCATTACAAATAACTTAGTCGTCAAAATAGTTTGAATTAAACACAAACATGAAGGTATTACAAATCTCACTTATTTTGTGGGTTACACCTTTATTATCTTCATGTTCCACAGATGACAGCTGTAGTTCTAAGTCAGGTAAGACATTCAAATATTTAATTTTTGATCAGAAAACAAATATTATGTTTAATTTTGATACTTTTTTAAATCATTCTGTCCATATGATCTAAGGTCAATTGACGAAATGCATTAGAGAATATTGATGTGCATGATCCACGAGAACAGCACACAAAGGGTTAACTTGGGAATCTTTAGGCTTTTCTCGTCCGGCAGTAAAACCTTTGCTAAACAGGGATGCTTTGTATCTATGCAGGATGGTCCGGTCGGAATTGGGCCGTTAATATTGAAACAAATTTGTGGTATGATTGCCAATGAGACCACTCTCCACCAGAGACCAAATGACGTAAAAGTTAACAACTATAGGTCACCGTACGGCCATCAACACTGAGCAAAACCGATACCACATAGAAAGATATAAGAAGCCTCGAAATTACAAATTCAAACGAGAAAACTAACGGCCTGATTAATGTACAAAACAATAAACGAAATATAAATAATACATACATCAATAGACGACGTTAAACCCACCCGAATTTAGTCGAAGATGTCCAATTGACCATAAGTCTATACACCCAGTCATCCTTTGGTATTCTCTTTCTCATTTAAACTGCATACGGTCTATATAATGAAGTTAGTAGCAATGCCAATGCAAGCATCAAAGAATTTTTTTTTTAAACTTAACATTAAATGTAATGGTGTAAAATCTAAAAAAAAATTTGTTTCCTTCATTTAGATTAAAATATTGTTTTCGTCAAAGTTGGGTATCAGAATATTCTTTTAGCCAACAAAAAAAAACATAATCCCCTCCACCCTCAGAGGTAAATGATCGTTGGCATTTTGCTTTCTTTTTATTTACATCTAATCGATTCGATTCGATTTAGGGGGCGGCAGCCTGGGCTCCTTTATGGAACTACATTTATGGTTAATACAGACTTTTTACTGTTCCACTCCAAATGTTGACAAGTTTGAGCCATCAGCACCTAACCCACTACCCCCCCCCCCCAACCCCCACCCCACCTCCCCCCCCCCCCCCCATATGTGAATATGTTATGGGACACAAACAAATGTTTCGGCTTGAACATTTGTATGTAAATATATGCATGTACAAACGTAAGAAGAGTTGTGGCGACCTTTTTTCTCTGAGTTATACATACTTTCTGCACACACAAAAACCTGTAGATTAAGGTAAACTTTGGAAAATGAATATTCTTGCTTAATAAGAACTGAGAAAGATAACATCGCCCAGGTAGGATATTCTGCTAAGCAAAATGCAGGAAATTATCGTGTTTAAAAGTGAATATAAAATTAATTTGTCTAGCTGCAAAGCCGCACAAAAAAAAACATACAAATAATACATTTACGTCGATCTGTATTTCACTTGCGCCGATTGTGTCTTTCATTTGCGCTGATTGTGTACAGAGAAAGGTGAATGTTATTTTTTATTTATCATTGCGTTAGTCAAATGTACATATGTTATGATTTGTCACGGCCTGGGTTTTTCTTGATGACATCCATAAAGACATTTATGTTGGGTGGTACGAATCGAACATTTCATTGTAATGCGAATGAAACGATTCTAGACCGTTTTTCGTCCTCTTACAGTTTTAAACGTGTGCATCTGCCCAGAAATGAGGTGGATAACGTAAAGTTGATCATATACAAGTGGGAAGGAATGGTAGCCCGAAAAATTCCGATAGCCATTTACCAGGGTCACTTGATTTGTCTTTATACTCTGTACTTAGCCCAACAGACTGGATTTTCCTCAACCAGATCTGAGCCAGATGAAAACGACAACAATCTATTTGCAGGGGACAACAGTTATATACATGTTATAATTGACAATTCATAACATATGAACAATTGGTTAACGGGAAAGGTTTTTAATGATAAATAAAAAAATAACATTCTTCAGTAATTTACCTGTACACAATTGGCGCAAATGAAAGAATCAAATCGGCGCAAATGAAAGGTCGAAAACTCTTTAAATCGGCGCAATTGTCATACGCCCGTTGCAGTAACAGTTGAAATATTGTTTAATTAATAACAGACTTGCGTTGACCTTCACTCTAAGAAAAAATAAAAGGGCAATGTGGACTGCAGACAATTTAGTTTAATGCCACACTATTTCTCTTTCATAATTTAATTCAAACAATTCCATTTTTTATAGGAACGGTTGCAGATAGTGAAATTCGTCACTGTACACAAAAGGAGAGTGAAGATATAGGTATGCATTGGACACACACACACAAGTTAAATTTCATTCAAATTTCAAATAAATTACGTGAAAACAAAAACTATTTGAATAGAGGAACTTGATCAGGTTCGCTCGAGACAAAAGCAAAAAATTATAACATTGCAGAGTACAGAAACAAAAAAGAACCTTAACATAGCGGTAAAAAAAACGTCTAAGGCAAATTTTAGCGTTAGAGACTACAAACCCAAAATGTACATACGGGTATGACTATTTTCTAAATGTATTAAACTGGAAGTATAAAAACTAAAAGCATAAAACCAATGAGGGCTCTAACAGAAACGGCATAAAAGTTAAGGTTAGTTGTACCTTTTTCCAATTGTATGTACTAATAATAAATTGCAAATATATCTTTTGTTTTTAAAAATTTACGGTTTTATTGTTCTAATCATATTACTTTAAACCAGGTAGCTAGTTTCTTTTTGGAATTGTTTTTTGATTACAATGCCGGGATATCTTAAAGCTTTAAGTAACTACAATATTCAGTATAGGATTTGCTCATTGTTGAAGGCTATATAATGACCTGCAGTTGTATATTTGGCAATCATACCACATCTCCTTATTTTTATACAGTTCTACTAATACCCTGATTCCCCAATTGCCTAATGTGTAAATTATTTCTAAGTTGAAATTATGGCGAAAATATATCTTGCAGGTACATAAGTCAATGCTAAAGTGCTGCATGCTTTCTATATCATAAAACGTAAACAGACGTTCAATACTTCACGAATTTCTTCTTGATAATAATTTTGATAATATTCTTCGTATGTAGGTATAACCGAAAATGAACGCAGAATATTGCTAATAGGCCGGACTGGAGTCGGCGAAAGTACTACTGGAAACACAATACTGGGGAAGGACGTTTTTGTGGCAGATACTTCGGGCGAGTCAGTAACGAGAAAAACGGAATATGCGCGTTCACTGAGTTACGGAAGAAATCTTTTAGTTGTTGACACTACAGGATTGTTTGATACAAGTATACCTAATAATGTAGCTATGAAAGAGATTGCACAATGTTACAGTCAAACAGCTCCGGGATTACATGCTTTCATTTTTGTCATTGAGATTGGACGAATCACCAAACAGGAAAAGGATACATTTGACTTTTTTCTCACACATCTTGGAAAAGATGTAATTGATTATATGATTGTACTATTTACTGGAAAATATAAACTGGATTTTCAAAACAAAACGAATCAACAATTTGTCGCAAACTTAAAGACGAAACCTGATCTTACATGGCTGCTTAACCGTATCAAACATCGCTATACAGTGTTTGGATATAGCGGTAATCGTGCTGAGCGTGAGGAAGAAGTAAAAGAACTTCTACAAATGATCGACGACCTTGTCAAAGAAAACGAAGGGAAATATTATACAAATGACATGTATAAAAGAACGGAAAAATTATTAAAAGAAAGATGGGAAGAGGAAAAACGAAAGGAAACAGAAAAACTTGATAAAGAAATAGAATCAACTTAGAAATCTGTTCAAAAAGAGTTTGAAGAAAAACAAAAGGAACTTGAAAAAAATGTTGAAAGTCAGAAGACTGAACATGAAAATGAAATGAAATTATTGAATTTTAAATTTAACGAACAAGAATCTGATATTGAGAAGATAAAAAACCAAAATAAACAGGACCTTGAAGAAATGCGAAGAGAAATAAAGCAAAGAGAAACGGAATTAAAAATTCGTCGTATAGAAATGGAAAGAGACATTGAAAAAAAAAGGTTGCGAGAGGAAGCTGAAAGAAAATTGAATAGTCAAGAAATGACTTTTAGAGAGGTACACAGATCTGATCCTGGCTTTTTTTAGCAGGCTCTCGGGGTAGGATGAAGGGTTTTTGGAGCTGCTGTAGACGCTGTTAAGGGGATTGTTAATTTTTTTGGAAGTTTTTTTTAAAGTATATAAAATCTTATGAAAATTCATACGTTTGTCTTAGCAATATCTTTTCTAAAAAGACACATTGTTCTTAAAAAAAACCAAGCATACCATCAACTCATTAGCCATATTTTATTCAACGGAAGATAGGAAAATGTATCCCTCTTAAGACAATTGTTGTTAAATCTGAAATACCGCATGCATAACTTGTGTGCAGAATGCAAGAAAAATTATTAAAAAGTGTTCTTATTATTCCTTTTTTTAAAAGTTGTAAGTTTACTACAATTAATTTAGACGTTTTCTTTAAAATGTCCTGTTGTTGCTTAGTCGGTAAAGTAGATTAACACAATTCATATTATACCGATATTGTTATGTACCCTTCGCAAATCGAATTAACACAATTCATATAATACCGATGTTGTTATGTACCGTACGCAAATCGAATTAACACAATTTATATAATACCGATATTGTTATGTATCCTACGCAAATCGAATTAACACAGTTCATATATTACCGATATTGTTATGTACCCTTCGCAAATCGAATTAACACTATTCATATAATACCGATTTTGTTATGAACCTACGCAAATCGAATTAACACAATTCATATAATACCGATTTTGTTATGTACCCTACGCAAGTCGAATTAAAACAATTCATATATTACCGATATTGTTATGTACCCTTCGCAAATCGAATTAACACAATTCATATAATACCGATTTTTTTATGTACCTACGCAAATCGAATGAACACAATTCATATAATACCGATTTTGTTATGTACCCTTCGCAAACCCAATTAACACAATTCATATAATACATTATTTACTTTTTTTTATTGGCTTGTAATATTTTTGGTTTCGAGCGTACCCGATGACTGTTGTTCTGTTATGGATGTACTTAATTCTTTGTCGTATTGTTTTGGTTTTGTTTTTCATATTTAATATCATTTGTAACTTACATGACCCAAAGGATCAGTGTGAGCTTTTGCAATCACTTGGCGTACGTCGTCTGTCGTCCGTTAAATTTTACAAAAATCTTCTTCTCTGAAACTACTATGCCAAATTTGTCCAAACTTGGCCATACTCATTATTGGGGTATTTAGTTTTTAAAATGTGTCCGATGACCCAGCCTGCCAACCAAATAGTCCGACATGGCTAAAAAGAGAATATAGGGGTAAAATGCATGTTTTGTCTAATATCATGATTATCTTGTAAACCACTATAGATAGGGAAATTCTGACATGGGCTAAATTGTTTACAATGATGAGATCTACCTAAAGTTTTTTTTTTTCTTCAAATACAAACTATCAAAGGACTTCCTTCTTCTTAGAGTTATTGCCCTGGATTTTTATCTTCTTTTTCATTGTTGCCAAATATCTTGAAAATTATAATAAATACATGTAGACAGAAACTGTAATAGCAAATATAATCAGCAAGACAAAATCTACAAATAGTTCAACATGACGAAATCGTCACTCGATGTTTATTGATATTATTTCCCTTAAATGACGATTTAACTATGTTTTTGCATTTTTGCCAATCTTTCTGAAAACTATTATATATAGATAGAAACTTTAACAAGCAAAACGGATCAGCAAGACTACTATATCTACGAATAGATCAGCAAAGATGAATTTGTCAGTTGTTTTATCAAAAGAGCTATTGCTTTTAAATGACGATTTTTTAAACCTTTTTGTATTTTGTGCAAAACAATAGAAGCTAGATAGAAACTGTAAACAAATAAATGATAAGCAAACAAGAGATTTATGTCATGAATTATATTCTAGTCTACAATGTTGGAGAGTGGCCATTGATTATAATACACATAGACCCATGTAAGCGGCACATGCTCTTAAAAAAAATATAGCCTCTAGTTTATTATTTTGTATTATTATTATTAATTTTTAAAAGACATTACATTACTGTAGAAAGCTGAATATTAGTTGAAGCAAATACATCGAACGATATACATTGATAAAACAAGAAAAGTTCTGTTTGGTAAGTTGTAGTGAGTTTAGTGTAGAGGATGGACAAGTCATAACGGTTAACCAAATTTACCAACAAAAGTAAATAATTTCAAATTAGTTTAAATTTTTTAAAGAGTTTTCGACGATCAAAATAAAATTAATTCCATTATTTTCGTGTGTTTTATTACAATAACTAAATCAGGGAACTAGTTAAAGAATCAGACATATAAAGTATCAAACACTTATTACGAGCTAAAAATCAAATAAATTTGACGGGCATTTTTGGTGATTAAAGTAGCCTAAATATAAAAGATATTACAAATAAACCCTGAGAAGTGTTAATGACATAATGTTTTACTTTTTGACTCGTCATATTGGAATAATTATATTCCAAACTGATGTCTGACATAACTGATGTATAATTGAAATTCAACTTATTTGATTTGGTTTGAAGGTTTGGTTTTACCTGTAAAAAAAAAAGTTTTTGTGTATTGGTCTTTGTTTCTAAAACTGTTTGCAATAGGTCAACTGTATTGGGTGTATGGAAATATTTTACGATGTACATGTCAGTCTGCCAAGTTTTATTTGACCTTGACCTCATTTTCACGGTTCATTGTTCAGTGTTCAGTTTTTCTGTTTTGGTCTATTTTTCTTAAACTATAAGCAATAGGTCAACTATATTTGGTTTCGGAATGATTGTAAGTTGTAAATGTCTGTCTGGCAGGTATCATCTAACCTTGACCTCATTTTCATGGTTCATTGGTCACTGTTAAATTTTATGGTTAAGTTTGTTTCTTAGATACTATAGGCAATAGGTCAACTATATTTAATGCATATATTGATTGTAAGGTGTATATGTCTGGTATGGTTCATCTGACCTTGACCCCGTTTTCATGGTTCATTGGTCAATGTTAAATTTTCCTTGTTAAGTTTGTTTCTTAGAAACTAAAAGCGATAGGTGAACTATATTTTGTGTATGGAATGATTGTAAGGTGAACATGTATTTGCGGTTTGGTTTAAAATTGAGAATGGAAATGGGGAATGTGTCAAAGAGACAACAACCCGACCATAGAACAGACAACAGCAGAAGGTCACCAACAGGTCTTCAATGCAGCGAGAAATTCCCGCACCCGGAGGCGTCCTTCAGCTGGCCCCTAAACAAATATATGTACTAGTTCAGTGATAATGAACGCCATACTAAACTCCAAATTGTACACAAGAAACTAAAATCAAAAATAATACAAGACTAACAAAGGCTAGAGGCTCCTGACTTGGGACAGGCGCAAAAATGCGGCGGGGTTAAACATGTTTATGAGATCTCAACCCTCCCCCTATACCTCTAGCCAATGTAGAAAAGTAAACGCATAACAATACGCACATTAAAATTCAGTTCAAGAGAAGTCCGAGTCTGATGTAGCATGTATATCTATTGTCATAAAAATTCATAATATCAAATAAAGTTAGTAGATTTGACTAACTAAGTCCTTATAATTGAATAAAGTAACATTTATTTTTAGTGGAAAATTGTTTTGGTGTTAATTAATCTCAACTTGAAAATTGTTTGATAGCCCCTCTTTGTGATCAATGTCAGATAACTCTGGTTCATTTTCCCAAAATTTTATCATCATGGGGAGATATGCCTCTAATAGTATAAGACACAATACAGATCGTATGCTAATGAAAGCCTGAACATTTTGACATTGTTTGTTATTTTTATCCGTGTCTGTTTTTTAATATTATCACACTTTCCTGTTAAGATTCGACTAAATACCCATAGCCCGATATCGTCAGGTAAATACGCTATTTGGTTTATCTGACTTTGGCGTCATTTTCTTGGATCGTGTTAACATTATGTGATACTTGTAGTAAAGCTTTATATTTAGGACTATCAACATAAAATCAGTGATCAGTGATCAGTATAGCAGGCAAGACATTTTAGCGTGTGCACTCTTGTATCTATATATATTATTTTATCATTATAAATGTTAATCCAACTAAATGGTATTGCTATATACTTATGAACATTCACGGTCCTATATTCTGTCACAAGATCGACGAAACACGTGAAATCCTTTTTGACCATAAAGGACATAAAGTAATATAGATTTAATACTGATTTCATTACACCAGATAATTGTTAAGATACATATCTTTTCCATTCATTTTTCTACTGAAATTGTTATTGCCAAGCATCTTTGTAATGGTTTCAATAAAAACACTTCAAAATGAGAATACCATGTACAAAGAGAAGCAATCAAAAATGTTTTTATCTTTCAAATTTGTGTTTTATTATATTTTCTCATTAATAATCTAATTATACAGTCACGTTTCTTTCCATAAGAATCGAATCTTGATCATAAAGGTGTTTATTCTATTTTAATGTCTTGATTGTGAATGTTGTTTTATTAACGTATACTCTATATTTTCTTTCAAGTTTAACTCCAAACATCTTTCTAGTTAAGTTTAGCAGATGATCTTGACCTGGAAATTAACAAATACTAACGGCTTAAATATAACATTTATGAAAGAGGAGAATGTTTTCTAGGAGAGGGTCGTCTTGTAAATTTGTAGTAGTGAAAGAGTGGAACGCCCATATTTACCACATTTTCATCTACGGCCAATTTACATTAAACTTCGGAAAATTAACTTGTAAACACACGTATCTAATGAAGGAGGATCTTAATGACATTCGGTTTTACAGGGCTGCAAACTAACGTATACTTGAGAAGAAATCGAGTATTGTAAATGTAAATATGTGCAATGTGCTGGAGCAAATTGACATAAAATATTTGCTAACTCACTGAGCATGCTTTTATTCAATCCATTTAGCAGATTATTTAAACGCATTAAGCTGCACTTGATTCAAAATTTGTGCCTACACATTTTCAAAATTATCTAAGACGGGGACGATCATTCTGTTAAAAGTCCATCCTGTATATCATATAGTCTCAACGCGCATGCGCGAAACAAAAAAAGAGCAGTGAAAAGCGTGAAAAATAATTTGCAAGTGTTTTGAATATTTGTGTTAAATATTCTCTTGTATCGTTTTTTAACTTGTGATTGTTTTATACGTACGATCAGATTGATTAATTATTATCTCTGCTTAATAAATAGTGGCAAAATATTTCATACATATTCAGGACATTTACAATTTGATAAAAAAAAAGTCGGTTCATGAAGGGTTCGAATGTTTATGGTCACTGAAAAAAAAACACATTTTCCATGTAACACACCCACAAGGCCACTAAAAATTTCATGCGAATGTGATCTAACGTTAACGTACAGAAAGCATATGAGAGGGTCATCACCTATACACGAATATTTTTACTCAAAGTCCCATTCTGACATATCGTTGCTGCGTAATTATACATCCCACACACTGGTTCACTTTCCCAAAGCCAAAAAAAAGCACGTTACTCTATTATGTGCGAACCATTTGCTTCCCTTGCTTTGATGTACGTAATTCAGATGCAGCAGGTTGCTATAGGAATATTGAATCACAAGCCACACATTGCTCCAATAACCAATAACCAGTTACACACGTTAATCCAGCGCAAGTGTCGTACAAAATGTGACCCGAATGGCACCATATATAAACAGATTTTTGTTGGTTTTTTCATTTACTTGAATTGTAGTGGTTTATTCGTACAATAATCACATATATTTTAATATCATACACCCATTTTGATCCAATTTTCGCTATTGCGTATCTATACATATTATTCTAAAATAATACTCTTCATATACTAGCCTGCTAACGTCTAAAAGCGCTTTCGAGGTTTCTTATGCTATCAATTAGTATAAATGATCAATTAGCATAAATGATCAAATGATCGGAAGTCTTGCTTCAATGTTAAATTATTGAAAACAAATCGTCCTAATATAATCAAAATAAAAAATGTCGAAAAATGTGTTATGAACTAAAATATTTTATTTTTTTTGCCTATGGTCGCACTCCTTCCGCTTCCGGAAAGGAAAAAACAGGAACAAAATCAGTACAAATCATATGTCACAGAAATGCTGTCTCTTTAAGTAGCATGATATTTTCTTCCCGGGGATTTTTGTTAATGTACTTCAAATCAATAGCGTTATATTTCCTATTTTGCAAATTGGAAATCTCAAAATATATCTATAACATCTGTATTAATTTCAATGAGGGATTGAAATACCAGCAGTAATACGGAAAAGAAGGAAAGAGAAAACTAGTTCTTGATGGAGCCGTCCAAAAGCATTTAGCCATTGGCTTCAAATATTCAGCACTTCAGACATGTACAATCAGTACTTTTACTATTGAGATATCAAATGATTGAATTTGACATTTTATGTTTTATATGGTAATTAAGTGTTTATGTTTTCATGTCTTAGTGCTTTTTTAACCAGTATATAATATAACAGACACTTTCACCACCAACCGATACAATATTCTTATTACCCTTTAAATATAAGACTGATTAAAAATTTCAGGACATGAAATCTAGCATATGACATTTGCTATGATTCCAAAATACTTCAGCCCTCACAACATTAAGCAATCATTTTTATCGCATTTGAGGTATGAGACAACAAATAATTTAAAAAACATATATAATAGGGCATAAGACATTTTTGCGCTACTAATCAATTTTCGCAAAGAATGAAAATGCATGTAATAAGGGTAATGACAACATTTTGTAGGAGTTCTGACTAAAACTCATTCAAAATTTGCGTCATCTCAACTGCTAAATGGAAATGTGCAAAATACTATTAGAAATTCTATTAATGAACGGAAACTGGCCTCATTCTCAACATGCTATGATTGGGAAGTAGAACTTGTCATTATCCATACAAAAAGGACAAATATGTACGATTAATTAGATGTAAATTAACCCGTATACAACAATTATAATAAAATGTACGCTTTCAAACGTATATGATTTGATTTGATTTTTGGTGTTTTAAAGCCACTTTTAAGCACCACTTATGGGCTATTTCGTGGCGGCCAGTTTTTATTGGTGGAGGAAGCCGGAGTGCCCGGAGAAATCCACCGACCTTTGATAGGAAAACTGACAATCCTAGTCAATTAAGATTGGAGTCGAGTGCATCCGCATGAGCGGGGTTCTAACTCACAACCACAGTGTTGACTGGCTAGTGATTACAGTAGTAACTACTAAGACCACTCGGTTTTGATTCTTTTTGCTATTAACGGACTTAACATTATTGTTGTCAAAGTTTGATAACCTCTGTTTCATTTATTCATATTAAGTTTAGAGCGATTTGGAACTTGAAATATAGTTTTAACAGATGACCATTTGTATTATTTTGTGTTTTAATGTAAAGTGATACAGTGGTATAATTTTGATTTGAATGTGTTGTTTGGTTGATGTCTGATTTGTATTTACCCAACGTCATTTTAATTGACACATAGCTTACAAACAACAAAGGGTGAATGTTAAGGCAACAAAAGGCAATTTTACAATTCACATTTTAAACATAGATAAATACAATTAACCTTCTTGCTGCCGGAGGGACACATGTGTCCACACCGACTGTACCGGAGGGACACATATGTCCATGTTTTAATTTATGCAAGCTTCTAATCATTGCTGTACCGCTTTCAAATTAAAGACCGAAGATAAAACTGTGTAATATATTTCTACAAAAGCTCCCAAATGTAATGGTCATTAGGGCATGACGTCATATATCGAATGACGTCATTGTTGGGAATGTGACGTCACAAGCGTCGAGCGGTCGTATTTTCTGGCACACGAAATGCAACCTTGAAAAACAGCTGGCAGCAAAGGGTTAAAGTCCAAATACACAGTATCTTATGTATTCCAAAAGATGATATTCTTCCAGTGTGCATCTCTTCATCCATAAAGTACCATGATATTAAATGTTTAAAAAAAACAATTACAGAATTATCACCTAAAGTAAGAATCACTGTTCTAAACTGGTTGACAGTTACAATTACATCACATTTAGGACATTTAGTATTATCAAACCCAGATTTCCGAGACATGTTTACATGTTTGACGAAAAAGCAACACATCGATACCGAAAATCAGAAGTCCACTACAAGTCAATATATATTTTGTTATTGATTATTATTTTCGTTACATTCAGCGGCAAGTATTTCAAGTACTTCAGAACGATTCACTTATCATTTAATTGAAATGCAAATTTCAAATAATTTTATGTATTCAGTTTATTGTCGACATATTATAAGTTATATGGTTCACTACTGACCCCTACAGATCCATAGAGGGTCAGTAAAATCCATAGGGGTGAGGCCGAAGGCCGAATCTCCTATGGATTTTATTCACCCTCTATGGTCCGTAGGGGGTCAGTAGTGAACTGTATAACGAATTTATCGCACGCGGGACTGTTTCTGCTGCGTTTTGTAGAAAAATAAACAATGAAACACAACAACATTAATAGATGACGTCACTATTAACAGTAGACGTGACGTTATGAACCCCTATGAAATTTACTAACCCCCTACGGATCCATAGGGGGTCACCACGTGACGGCGTTAAACCAATCACAACGTGATAATTTACCCGCGGTGCGATAAATATGTATGTTGTTATTTCTTTCATTTGACATTAATTCCCAGTAATATTTGGTACATCAATCGAGGTAAATTTAGTAAGTTTGTTTGTTCAACAGTAGTTAAAGAATTTAATAGGGATTTTTGTTTTTCTTGTATATAAGCACGATTATTATAATTCTTATATATGCGTCGTGAATCCTATTTTACTTTCACAATTGTTAACATAGAATAAAGCCCGTCGTACATACTATAGCCAGGATTGTGTACCCACACACTATCATTAGGAAGTAACTGTCGCGTTAGAACAACAGTACCCGTATGGTACATTGTAGAAGGAGGACTACTGGAATAACCAATATATGTGTTCGATATCTGTTTTCCATTCAGATAAATGTAGTAGTTAGCTCCATTTTCCTGGGACATGATTGTAGAAGAAATCATATATAATCCTTTTCTTTGACAAACAAACTTTCCAGTACTTTTGTACGCTGCGAGGTTATTAATGCCAACACTAAACTTGACGTTGTCAAATTTTAGAATGCCACTTGCGGATGTAGTGGATGCAAGATGAGCTGTCATAGCCACTGAAAAAGACATTTGAATTTACACGTAATTTTATTTCATCTTTTTCTTAATAAGTAAAATGAATAAAAACATAACAATGTACAATATTTATGACATAACCCGTCTTTTCTTTCTACAAACAAAATTGAAACTCTTTAAAAACTTTGATAACCAACCCATTGTTTTTAAATTTATTACTAGGTAATCGTATTTATGTAAATGTAATTTTTGGTTTGGATGTTTTTGTTCTGAAATACTATAAACATTTTAACAAACAAAGATATCGGTATTTTTAGATGATTTTCTAGATTACCAGCCTTGTACACCCATGAGCAACACGAAAGGTGCCAAATTGGGAGCAGGATCTGTTTACCCTTCCGGAGCACCTGATATCACAATGGATTTCGATGGGGTTCGTTTTGCTCAGTCTTTAGTTTTCTATAATTCCTGTTGTATACTGTTGTTTGTCTCTTCGTCGTTTTTCCGTATTGTACAATACAATAATATAGTCGGTTTAGTTTTGAATTATGAGTTTGAATATCCCTTTCTTGTCTTTTTCCACTCGTTTATGTTTGTCTTTAGTTTGACTGTTCTTTTAATTTTTTTAACTGGTCAATCAGTGTCATCAATTAATGATATTCGCTGCTCTGTTTCAAAATAACAAGCTTTTTATATAAATTGATAGTATATAAATGCCGGAACTAAAAACTCAGAAAAAAAATGAACGTCTGTGTCCTTCGTTTTGACATAAGATATAAAAAAAGGAGATGTGTTATGATTGCCAATGAGAAAACTATCCATCAAAGTTCAAATGAAGTGGATGTAACCACTTATAGGCAACCAAAAGTCCTTCAACAATGACCATACCGTATGGTGGGCTATAAAGGCTCCGACATGAAAATATCATACAATTCAATTGAGAAAACTAACGGCCTAATTTATAATAAAAAAGTTTGCGAAAAACAAATATGACCGACATGAACCAACGACAACCACTGAACTCCAGGCTCTTGACTTGGGACAGGCACATAAAGAATATGGCGTCATTTAAAAATTTGCGGAAAATGAATTTCTCCAGATTTTTTATACATTTTACATGGTCATTTTGATTTTCCTTCAAAAAGTATTAAGAAATAGCAAGATTTTATAAAAATTTCAAAATGGCTTTTTTGAACTATTATATGTAATAAAATCAATAAAAAAAAAAAAAAAAAATACGGTTCAGCAGGCCAAAAATTGTAATCATTGGCACTACATAAACATAAACTAAAGTTTCCGAATATCAGACGAAAAGTTTTAAAAAAGCAAGTCAGCGAACATCCTTAAACTACAATACTTTTGATGAAGTTCGATATGGATTTTATTGTGATGAGTAAAACACAACTTGTAATAAAATAACTGCAGTTTCAACAAGTTCAATACCAGCGAAAGTATAAGACGCCTTCATGACTATATTTCCTACACTAGGGTGGTACGATAATGTTACTCGAAAACAATTCCACTGATTAAGGTTACACTAAAATATTTGAAACATCATGTACCTGATCAAAGTCATTCAGCTAACAGTCAAAAGCCAATATTGAAAGAATAAATAAATTAATTATCAATCTAAATAAATTGACACACATTCATCAACGAAAGATGGAACTGGGCCCTCATCCTTATGAATATGAAAAAAAGTATAACAAATATTCTGAACCCCAAGGCAAATTGAAAAAGGAGAAGTCCATAGAAACTTTCAAAATCAAACGGTACCAATCAACGGAAAAACTGCCATATTCCTGACTTGGTACAGGCATTAATGTGAAGTTATTTAACGTATTTTTACATTAAACGTTTATTCATGTTTCAAAAGCAATTGAACGTTACTAAATTCATATTTCTTTATAAAAACAAGAATGGTAATAATGCATACTTAACTTCAATTAAGTGATCCAAGTTTTTGTTTTGATAAAGTTGACCATTCTTTTGTCAAATCTGAGATAAAAAAAAATCGAATACGGGAGAAAAGACGTCATTGCAAATTTGGACAAAACAAGGGATTCAGCCTCAGGAAAAATGTTTATTGATATTTTATTATGATTCATATATACCTAGTTCTGTGCTGTCATTTATCTGTTTTTGTATACGTGAAAACGTCAAATTGTTTCGGTTTTCAGTTTCCTCACTTTTCTTTTCAATATCGCGTAAATGAGCAAGCGTTAGATTGTCCCGATTTTCAGTTTCCTGAAATTTCATCGTAAAATCACTTTGAATATTGCTCAACTGTGTGCCTACACTGTATTGCGACAACCTTGTTTCATTTATAAGATTATCCACGCGGTGACCTACAGTTCTAACGGAAGTGATATGATCTTTTTCTAGTTGCTTGATTTTACTTTGGGTGCGAACTTCAAGTTTATTAAGCGAATTTGTAGTCATATTGTATAATGCCAAAAAGTCTTGACTACGTGCACGTTCCTTCAAACTCAGAGAATTGGTCTGTGCAGAAATTGTTTGGACTTTTTGTTGTAAAGTTTTAATTTCTTGAAGTGGTCGAATGCTACCTAATTGTTTTAAGTTTGAAATTTCTAGGTCAACCAGCATTGTTTTGTTTCTTAAGACTGCCGATTCTCTACCTTGAATGGACAAGTTTGTTAGTACGTCATTATATAATCCTGTTTGCAGTTCATCGAGGTGTTTCGTTTTGTTCTTAACTAACTGGAGTTCATTTTCCATCTGATTGTATTTGTTCTGCAACATAGCGTTTTCGTTTTTTAAGTCATTGTAACTTTGCTCCAGAGCTTTATTTTTTTCTACTAATTTTAATACATCCTGGTTAGTCTCATTGTTCTTTTCAATATCAGCTAATTTCGTATCCAGCAAATCCAGTTTCTGTTGTAGCTGAGCGGTTAGCAGGACAAAGGAATTGTCCACGTCATGGCGAAGTGTGGTAGTGTCCTGTTGTAGATTTTCCATTTTCTGCTGCAGTCGTTTCTCCTCTTCAAAGAACTTTGACAGTGTCATATATTAATTGGTAGGTAAAGATTGTCCTCCATAACTTTTTGGCTATTTAAAAGGAAACCATTAACGGTAGTGAAAAAAATGATATAAAACATCGACATTTTGAACACACCCATTATATCGAATACCTAAATGAAGGTAGTTTTATCCTTTTATCTATAAATGAACTTGGTATATTTGCTTTATGATTAGTATCACATGTACATACTTTGGAGCTTGGTTATATGTTATGTGTGATTTAATGCACTAAAATAAATGTTATCTCTCAATTTAAAATATATCAAATATTGGTTTGTATTCAGGATGATTAATTTGATATACATAATTACTGACTTTTCTGAAAGTTATTAAGCTTGTAGGTTTTTCACTTTCACATATATAAAAATTTCGTAATCTCAAGTTTTTATTGAGTCTTTTTTGGTTTACAGTCCTTTTGGAACAATAATAGCATAGAGTTGAAAAAGTAAAAAAACTAAATATCGCACTCCAAGGAAAATTCAAAACGGAAAGTCCTTATCAAATGGCAAAAGTGAAAGCTCGAACACATACAACGAATTGAAAACAACTGTCATATTCCTGAATTGGTACAGGCATTTCCTTATGTAGCAAATGGTGGATAAAACCTGGCGTTATAGCTAGCTAAACCTTTCACTTGTATGGCAGTCGTATAGAATTCCATTATATTAACGATAATGTATGAGCACAACAAACAGACATTACAGGTAAAAATGTCAAAAATAGAGGTACAGCAGTCAACATTGTGTTATAATCTTAATCACTATATCACTATAAAAAAAAATAACTATTTCAACAAAGAAAAACATAATGGTATATAAACACTCTATAGACAAATCTTATAAGCAAAATTGCAAAAATTCAATGGCGGGATGTACGAATATCTAGCCATGCCAAAGCCAAAAGTATATAACCACAAACGGACTTAACAGTAAAGGTTAAAAATATAAAAAGAAGAAAAAAAGTCCATTATAACACGTAATTAAGCTGACAAATAAAGTCAGTACCTAGAATCCATACTGCAAGACCATCATATATTATGTGTGAAGTTGATACGGAATATTTATCAAGCAAGGTCTTGGTATCTTCCTATGTTTTTTTTTTAGAAAAAAGGACGAGACGTTCATTGACATAAAATTGGTTCATCAACTTTCTGCTCAGATACTGGTGACGTTTCATAAAGTCTGAGTAGCAGCTGCAAGCTCTTGGATACGGAATGAGTTAGGAAATGTATACCCCATATGCAGGAGAAGTTTGTACATGTATATTGCTTCTAAGGTGGGGAAAATTTATAATTTCCAAATTTAAAGCGTGTTTGTTTTGCCATAGAGTATGCTACTGAGATGACCACAAATGTCAAATTCGAGGTATATGTCTAAACATGAGGCGGAAGCCGTGTTTGTTGCTTCTCTAATTTTTAATTATGGGGGATATATTAATGGAACCCAATCAGAAAACGTTACTGGAAAGAACATCATCAATATATCTTAATGTGAAATAAATGATCTGGCTTCTTTAATCTTCTTGTTTTTGAAGGACCTCCGACTCATATGAAGAGGTCGGCAAGGAGAAGTGCACAGTTTGTTCCAATATGAATTCCGATAATTTTTTGGCAGTCCACCTCTTAATTCAACATATGTTGCCGATACCAAACTCCAGCAAACTGATCACTAATTCGTCTGTGTAGCATGTTTTACCTTTATGTTCCCTGTAGACAAAATATGCCGTAGTGTATCCCAAAGATATAAATTTATAGCGTATGCTACCATTTTTACATAGATTAGCATTGTGGATTATTTCTTTTAGACGATTTTCAATTTCACATGGGGAATGATGGTATACAGAGTTGAAAAATCAAAAATTTTGATATACATATTTATCGTGTAGAGATGATAGACATATTACAGTTTCTTTGTTCTTAAAAACGGACTTTGGTCGATCGTTGACACAGTTTTCCAACTTGTGAATTCGACGTTTAATCAGAAACCTGATTGTTTTGACCTATTCTGACATAGTGTCCAGTTCAAGTTCTTCTAGTTTAGCCTATGCTCGGGTGTATTCCTCAATGGAATTCATTATTATTTTGAAGTTATGGATCAAATAGATGTGTTGAGGTTCTCTGAACTTATAAGGATCATAAGATATCACCTTTTGGAGATGTTTATGTTGAATTCTGTTTTGATCCCTAGTAATAACATGACCAGAGGGGCTGTAAATATAAGGCGAGTTGAAATAGTCACACGTCAGAGTGTGTTTTAATTATTCTTCTAAATTAAGGTCCTGCAATGCTTGCTTATAGTTAAATATCTCAGGTGCATCGGTGTTAGTATTACTGAATGATACAATATTTAACAGACTGATTTTGAAAATAAAGTGGAATTTTAGATTTTACCTCTTTCTGATGAATAAAGTTGTTGATGTTGAAAGCATCAAATCCTTTATTGGAAAACTGAACTGAATGGAATGTTCTCTTTTTATCATGTAAAGGTTCCGACCTTACAGGTTTAAAAAAGTAAAATAACAAAAATACCGAACTCCGAGGAAAATTCAAAACGGAAAGTCCCTAATTAAATGGCAAAATAAAAAGCTCAAACACATCAAACGAATGGATAACAACTGTCATATTCCTGACTTTGTACAGGCATTTTCGTATGTAGAAAATGGTGGATTAAACCTGTATTTATAGCTAGCTAAACCTCTCACTTGTATGACAGTCGCGTAAAATTCCATTATATTGACACCGATGTGTGAACAAAAACAAACAGACATAATAGGTAAAAATGTCAAAAATAGGGGTACAGCAGTCAACATTGTGTTATAATCTTAATCACTATAAAAACAAACAAATATGTGAACAAAGAGTCACAAAGAGGCATACAGACACAGCACACCAGCAAAAACGAAAGACAAGAATACAAAAATTCACCATAGCACAACAACACAATGACGGGATGTATAAGTACCGAGCCACGTCAAATGGATATTACCAAAAATTGACTAAACAGTAAAAGTAATATTTACAAAGACAAAGAAAAGAATACTATAAAACGTTAGTAAGCTGATAAACAACGCCAGGATCTAGAATCTACACTTCAAGACCATCCTGTATTATTTGTGAAGTTGATACAGAATATTTATCAACAAGGTCTTGGTATCTTCCGATGAACATTTTTTTAGAAAAAGGACGAGACGTTCTTTGACATACCCCTGGTTCATCAACTTTCTACTCAGACACAGGTGACGTTTTACAAAGTATGAGTAGGAGCTGCAAGCTCTTGAATACCGAATAAATTGGGAAATGTATATCCAATACTAGTATGCAGGTGAAGTTGGTATATTGCTACTAAGGTGGGGGAAATTGATAATTTCAAAATTAAAATCGTCTCGTTTGTCATAGATTCTGGTACTGAGATGACCACTTATGTCAAATTCGAGGTATAAGTCTAAAAATGAGACAGAGGAAGCCGTGTCTATTGTTTCTTTAATTTCTAGTTCTGGAGGATATATTAATGGAACCCAATCAGAAAAGTTTGGATTGTTAATGGAAAGAACATCATCAATATATCTGAATGTGAAATTAAATAATCTTGCTTCTTTGATTTTCTTGTTTTTGACTAGTGTCTGACGGAACTCTGACTCATATGAAAACAAGAAGAGGTCGGCAAGGAAAGGCGCACAGTTCGTTCCCATTAGAAAAAGTCTATCTTCAAATTCAACAAATATGTTGTCAATAAGAAACTCCAGCATACTGATCACTTGTTCCTCTCTGTAGCATGTTTTACCTTTTTGTTCACTTTTAACAAAATATGCCGTTTCAACATGGGAAATGGTGGTATACAGTGTTGAAAAATCAAAAGTTTTGATAGAACTAATTTCAGAGAAAGATCGATATTTAAAATTATCCAGAAGTTCTTTAGAATTTTTTAGAATCCACATATGGATAATACCACTACGCGCAGTATTTCTGAAGACCCTCTTTCACTGCGGACAGAATTTTTGTCAATCTAATGGACAATTTTTTCGTCGAACATGCAGATGAACCGGCAATGTACCGTTGTTTGTACGGAATTTTGTGACGCTTAGGTATCCAATACAAACAAGGTAAGTCCTCCGATTTGCTGTTCAATGTAATGTTCATTGAAGCCATGAAGGACCTATGATTCGCCAAAATCTCATGCTTGTCAAATGATATGTTTTTGTATGTGGGATTACCTGAGTGCTCATTTATTCCTAATTCTTTTACAAGACAATCGTAGTAGTAAGATTTACATAAAAAGACAATATTATTTGAAGCTTTGTTCGTAGGAACAACAACATACTTATCGTAAAGAGATGATACACATTTCACAGCCTCTCTGAAAACGAACTTTGGTCGATCATTCACACAGTTTTTCAACTTAAGAATGCGACGGTTTATCAGAGACCTGATTGTTTTGACCCATTCTGACAAAGTGTCCAGTTCATTTTCTTCTCGTTTAGCCCATGCTCTAGCGTAGTCTTCAATGGAATCCATAATTATTTTGGAGTTATTGTTGATGTGTTGGGATTCTCTAAACTTAGGACCATGATATATCACCTTTCGGAGATGTTCATGCTGAATTATGTTTAGATCCCCAGTAGTAACATGGCCAGAGGGGCTGTAAATATAAGGCGAGTGGGAACAGTCACATGTCAGAGGGTTTGTTAGGTATTGTTCTAAATCAAGGTCCTGCAATGCTTGCTTATAGTTAAAACTTTGGGTGCAATGGTTTTGGTGAAGCTGTAGGATACAATAGAAACAGACGGAAAAGACGAAAAAGAGCAACATCACAAATTATATAATGTATGTTAAAGGGGTATTAGCTACGAGATATGAAAAAAATTAGAAGATGTTTTTCTTTGGTTCAATAAAGGCAACAGTAGTATACCGCTGTTCAAAAGTCATAAATCGATTGAGAGAAAACAAATCCGGGTTACAAACTAGAACCGAGGGAAACACATCAACTATAAGAGGAAAAGAAAAGAACAACAGGAACACTGAAGTGCAACAAAAACAAACGTCATATTCTTGACTTGGTGCAGGACATTTTAAGAAAAAAATGGTTTGTTGAACTTTGTTTTATGGCTAGCCAAAACGGCCGCTTATATGGCAATGTTAACAAATATCGCTAAAATGACAACACTACGTGAAAGAAATACAGCACAAACACACGGAATCATTGATAAAAGTGAAATAATGAAACAATAATTCGTTTCTAGCAGCCAATTTGGTTCCATTTTGTCAAAATAAGCAAAGAAATATCGCTGATGAATTATTCACTTGCAAGTGAATAATATGACTTCTTCATTGAATCCGTATTCATGTGACCTTCAATTCAACCCATTATCTAGAGATTAGTTGCGTATGTATTAGTCGTGTTAAGGTTACACTATACCGAATGACGTTAATCCACGAGTTATCGTTCCTGCTTTTGTCGACATCATGAAATTGACGGCAAATGTAAAACCTGATGTTTTATAATAATTTAGAACGAGTTAAACAAACTATTTGCCTCAGTCTGATATAAAAAGTTGAAAGATAAATGTTTCTTTATTTCAAATTTGCAAATATATATATGATTATATATTAAAAATACCTTCATTTTAGTGTCATTTTTTTATACGTATCATATTCAATCACAAAACAAAAACTTTACACAGATGCGCTTCAAATGAAAAAACAAATATGTGAAATTTTAATAATGAATTATCCTTTTATTTTTTATAAATATTTTAAATAGTAAATTTGCATAGATGCAGAGTGTCAAGGGATTTGATGCAATATGTTATTTGCCATTGATTGCTTCGTTTCTTCCTCCAATTCTTCTTCTCGTTCTTTACATTTAAATATTTACTTTGTAAATGTTCTGTTTCTATTGATTAGTAAGCATTTTTTGCGATTTATCTATATATACATAATAAGCTTTTTATTCTGAGTTGGTTTTATTTTGCAATACATTTTTATTAATGATGCACGTCGTTTCCCGATGAAATTTTGTTTTGAAAGTAGAAATCCAAATTATAGAAACGCATGATAATGTGTGAAAATACGGGGAATTGTACCCCAATTATTGCAGTTCCGCTAAGAAGCCCATTCGTTATTAAATTGTCACCTAAAAACGTCTCTAGCAAAATAGAAAAAGGAAATTTATTTGGAAAAGAATACCGATAGAATTTAGTGAAAAAATGCACCGTACAAGCAGAAGTATAAACTCAGACAGAAAATGGTTTGTTGGCATGGAATGAAAAAAGAAGAGAAGTTGAACTTGGCTATTTTGACTGAACAACGTTACTTTTGTTTCAAGTGTAAATAGTCTTTGAAATTTATTGGACTGTACAGAAAAAATCCGATATGGTTTCGGAAGCCTATTTAAAAGAAACTTCTAGCCGATTGTAATCTTATAAGCACAGTGTAAACAGGACAGCTACACCAGAATAAGGCTTAAACATATGGGATGTCAACACTTAATGTGCACTCGGTTAGGACGAAATAAAATTAAATAATTTAGATCCCGTTATTTTTTTTCTTTCAATTCCATTCAAAATTGACTGTTTTCTTGAAATTTACAAGCAAACGATTCATGAAAAACCTGTGGCCACAATAGTTGAATGATCGGTGCTTCCACATGTTCGATGAAGGCAAATCCAGAAAAGTGCTTCGAACGCAAATCCAGAAAAGCGCTTCGAACGCAAACAAGTTATTAAAAGATATTTTCATTTACCTATTTTATTCAAACGGCAAAAACAAACTTAAAAGAACAGAGTTCCAATCCCACCCCATCCCCTTTTTCCCTTCCCGCGTTGTACATATTGTATCTGTCAATGGCCATTATAACTTTAAAAATAAAATTGTTTGTTTTTCTTATTTTTTTTTGTAAACATCGTCAATAGAGAAATGCAGGCTTGAGAGCAACTGCAATGCAATTTCCGATATAATTAATATTTCCAAGGAGCATAACTCTTTTACATTTGTTCGGCACTGACTTTCGAAATGCTGATATAAATGCTGATATAAACATTTAGTATAAATCAGTTAAAGATCTGGCAAAAATTGTACCAGTTAGAGCGCTTACAAATGCAATTTTCCATATAATTAATATTCCCAAGGGGCATAACTCTTTTAAACATAATTGATCGGCACTAATTTTCAAACCGAGAATTGTACACGCGAGAGAGCTAACAAGACCGGACGGACAAATGGACGGACGGGAGGATGGAAGGACGCAGGCCCGGTATTTCTTTGTCCCCCACAACGCGTTGCGCATGAGACAAAATCCAACGAGATCTTAAATTCATTTTGATTTAAGATTCATATTAAATTGCACTTTGGTCTTCGAGAATGGGTGTGTTTTTGCTATTTTGAGTTGTACATGATGTACAGGTACAGCTGATAAAAAACGCTAATTTTTCACAAAGTGCGGATACAAAAACGACTCACAGAAGATTAGCAAAGGTGCCTTTTTTATTGCTCACATAGGCGTCGGGTAAAGTCCGAAAGTATTCGCAGTCTTATAAGGAGTTTTTACAACAAATGTAAATTAAAAGGGTTGTTATTTCTTTGTGTGCATAAATGAAAATAAAAATGCAATTGGCCAATTAACGACACACAAAACCAAAGTCATCTAGATAACTCGTGACTAATGCAGGATGGACGAGTATATTTTTACTGCTAATTTGTAGTTTTTGTAAAGATTCGTTGGTACCTTGAATTGGAAAGTTAATAAGTATATTTAGTATAGCAAGTATTAAATCTATCAATTTATAACATCACATGTTCACAACAAAAGTCAGATTTTAACTATAACAGCAACATATTTCAGTCTCCTTGTACGTATTTGTTAGTCTTTAAGGGAACGACCATTTAATTTCAAAGGGGGGTTATGGGTTCCTTAAAAAATATTATGATCCCCAATTTGATGAAAAAAAGTATTGTGGTCAAGCAGATGACAAAAAAAAATATTCTGAATCCAGATTTTCCCCATACCATATAGTGTAAAATTTTGAAAAAAAATAATTTGATTGATAGCGTCGAAAAACTAAAAAAAAACAATTTCTGACTCAGACAAAAAACCATACCCCCCCCCTCCCTCTTTTTTTGAAGTTAAATGGTTGCTCCCTAAACTTCTTGTATTTCAGGAGAAACTCAAACCATTATTCAGTAAGGAGATGTGGTATGATTGCCAATGAGACAACTTTTCACCAAAGACCAAATGATGTAGAAGTTAGCTTGCTTACGTTGCTACATTTCAAATCTCACAATTACCAATCCACTATGAACTGCTTATTCAAAAAGATATTCTGTCACCAAATGATTTATAAAATAAAACATCATCATATATACTAATATATGTTTTGCTCCCTTGACGAAATGCTGGGAACATAATGTTTTTCCCGTGTCCGTTCGACAGTCCGTCCCGCACTTGGTATATATGGTTTAAACGACTGATTTCTTAGGACTTCAGTGTTTAAGCTTAAACTTTTAAATTATGTACCTGGTGTGAGTACATATACTAAAGATGCGCATCAGATTTGTTTTTTTAGGACAGGTTGCTGAATTTGGCATTTTTGTAATATATTGTGCTGACTTTTTTCTACCTATATTGAGGTTGCATATATATTCTCAGGATCATTTTTTTTTAATAATTTTCCACGAACGACAGAATGTTGAACTTTGTCTATTTAAGTGAATTTTTGCAATTATACATTTTGCAAGGTTTGTTTGACTAACTACGAACCCAACCCAAACGTTTACATCGTACAAAGTATACTATATTTAGAATGTGTATTTTATCAGGATGTTGATTTTCTTTATAATTTTCACAACTAACAGAATGTTTAACCTTTTTTGACGGCTTCATCAAATGTGTCTTTTAGACACAACTATTTCAAATTGTACTGTATCGTCCTGAAAATGCATGAAATATTTGCCACCGGACTTTTAGCAACCATCAATCAATCAATTGAAATTGTACCTCAACATCAGTGTTTACCAAATCAAATTTTTGAAGCACTTTATTTTATTCATGCATGGCGACATCGGTGACATCACCGTTGTCCAGTTTGGCAGGGTTAAGTTGAAGATTCAGTTTTAAAAAGCTAAAAGTGCACCCAGTTAGGACGAAATAAAATTAACTCAGTCGAAAGTTATATTGAATTATAAGAAATTTACGACAGGGGGGTGAAAATTAAACAACAAACACCATTCAGATCCCGTTACATATTTTTTTCAAAACTTCTGAATAATACGTTATTCTGTATTCGGTAACGTCACAAGTTTTCTGTCAAATTCTAAGCGTATCGGTCAACTTTGAAGCAATGTATCTAAAAATCAAGGATAGTGACATATGTGTTTCTATGCATGCATGGATTCAATATACAATCCTGGATATTATGTTAGTTTTTAATCTTTCTCCGTATATAAGAACATAGCCATCTATTGAAAAATCTAAAAAAAAAAAAGTTAAAAAAAGGCATTTTCACTATATTTCTGTATAAATTTGTCGCCAAAATTGACGTTTTCTTATAAAAATTACAAAAAACCAATAATGGTGACCCCATTTTTTATTTCATATTCCGATGTAACTCGATTCGAAGTACAAGTGTGCCAAATATTTTAGAAATCGGGAGATATGCCATTTGGTATCGTGTTACCTTAATGCATTTAAAGGAAAAGAATGTCGACATTGAAAGTGAAACAAAAGTGAACCATTTTGTTGACTGATTCGATCCGCAACAAAATCATTCTTATACAGTTTGAAACGATAATTAACTTATTTTTTAACCTATAACATGAAATTAAACAGACCTAGATAAATCCAATTGCACGAGGTCGCTATCTATTATATATTTATGTTTATGTCTATATCGGGTTATGTGACTGTAGGCATTCTTCGGAGGTCATATCGATAGTTAATTAGATGACTAAAATACACACAAAATTCTGATATATTTTATCGAGTACATGCATTGTTAACTGTTTATTTCAGACTTATTGAAACTTGGATATACGTTTTAGTATGCTAAGAATGAAATATGAAAATTTGAGTACAATCAGTGAACATGAATTGGACAGCTAATGCCCTTATAAGGCCAAATAATTTTATTAATAAATAATAAAAATGTTGTAATATCTGATGACAATTTTAACTTAAAAAAAGAAGATATGATATGATTGCCAGTGAGACAACTCTCCATCAGAGACCAAATAACGTAGCAGTTAACAACTATAGATCACCGTACGGCTTTCGTCAATGAACAAAAACCATACCGCATAACAATCTATAAAAGTCCCGTAATGACAAACGTACAACTTTTCAAACGATAAATCTAACGTCCTGATTTATATACAAAACAACAAACAAAACTTATAGGAAATACAGCAACAAACGAAAACAAATTACTTGTGATTAGCATTTTTTAGAATAATTAGTTTAAACATATTTATTTATAGTGGATTGGGAAACAAGTTATTACAACTTATATTTATCCCTTTCTACTTTGCTGGTGCGAGTGCTGCCTTGTAGCGGCATTAGCCTGCTCTTTTTCGAAATCTACCAAGGTGTCTTTTCATAAGCCAATTACGAAATCACCTTCTGAAACTTGTGCATCTCATGCGGGATAATGTGGTTTGTAATCATATATTCACAAAACCACCGATGATTGATTATAAAAAGACAAAGAAATTTCTCAGATATTCTGACATCGACAAAAAAATATAGGACAATCCCTGAGGATTCATTTTCAGTATTTAACTATCTTTTGAGGTTACTTTCCTTCTGTTTATGTATGTAGCCTTGATTTGTTTCTTCTTAATCGTTTTACGGGATTTAAGCATCAGTAAACTACTGTCACCCTAATGTATAGTTTATCAAAAACATATATACATAATTTTATGTTTTTTAGATAGCTATTTATTATGTATTATTTAACGTTTTAGTGCATGGAAATATCTGAAGTGAAATAAGCCAACCGTCCAAACAGCACTCTTTAATTTTTTAATTGAAAACATATTGCAAACTTTTCTTTGAATCCTTAAAAATAACATCCTTAATATTTTCTTAATATGACCGCTGGTTTTAAAAGAAGCACAACAGTTCCCTGTCCAGCTGATAATCACTTCTTATTGTTGGCTCAATTGCACCTCGAGTGTCTTTCTCATGATCGGCAAGGCTGAATTGTTTTTCTTTAAAAATAGTTTCTTCAACTGTATATACTTGATCTGATGGTCTATCAGAACCAGATGTACCAACGAACTAGTGAAAACAAGGTATATTTTGTAAAGATTAAACCTGGTTCTATAGCTAGCTAAAACTCCCACTTGTATGGCAGTTATTTATAGTTCCGTTATGTTGACAAAATTGGCTAAACAACAGGCATAATTGGTTAATGTGGCAAATGTTGGGATCCAGCAGCCACACCTGTGTAAACATACATCACAGCCATAATCCACAACTGATTAGAAAAATGAATGTCGCCTTAATGTATATTTTAAAATTATTAATACAGAGCCTGATCAGAGGTTGTAGTTTGCTGATGTGGTTCATAAGTGGTTCTCGTTTCTCGTTTTTTATAAAGATTAGACCGTTGGTTTTCCTGTTTGAATTGTTTTACTCTATCAATTTTGGGGCCCTTTACAGCTAGCTGTTATGCGTGAATCAAGGCTCCGTGTTGAAGGCCGTACTTTGACCTATAGTTGTTTACTTTTTACACATGGTGACTTGGATGGAGAATTGTCTCATTGGCACTCATACCACATCTTCTTATTTCTACATAGACATGTATGATGTTTTAGGTTAGTCTATGTGGAAATGTTTTACGTTGTTTGTGCTTTGCAATTTTTTGAAGTGAACTATATGAATAAAACAACTGTACAATCATTACTCTTCAGCTCTGTAATTGAAAACAATTTGCAAATCTTTATATGAATATTTGAGCATAATAACCGTAAATACAAATTAAGATGGCTGGTACAGAAATAATTTTTGCTGATCTCCGTCTAGCTGATAAATTCTGTCTAGACTAAATGTTGACTCTATTGCACCAGCAATGTCATTCTCGAGATCTACAGTTTCTGGTTGCTGTTCACTAAAACGTTCTTCTTCAACAGAACATCAAATTGATATGCTAGTCTTTCAGCACTAAATGCATCAATAAGATCATTAGTGTAATAATCATCATCATCATCATCATCATCATCATAATGGACCTAAAACGAATTGGTAAGTCATTGAATGTATATTTAATATACCAATATAGTCATTGCTTTTACAAATCATTTGAGTAAAAACCTTCTTAAAATGTGTAATAAGATCATTAGTGTAATAATCATCATCATCATCATCATAATGGACCTAAAACGAATTGGTAAGTCATTGAATGTATATTTAATATACCAATATAGTCATTGCTTTTACAAATCATTTGAGTAAAAACCTTCTTAAAATGTGAGCTAACTTTTGTTGACTTTGATTTCGATGTTTCACTTCATGTGTAATTAATTTTACAATTATTTCAATATACATTTTGTACTAGCAATGTGTTTCTTCAAACGTAAATTTGTATATTCATTGGTATTGAAAACATTCCTCATCTGTTTGAATATGTCTCAGCATATCAGTTGTAACGCTATATTATTTTTTCTGGTGAATTGTTGATACAAGTGATAAAAGAGGGACGAAAGATACCAGTGGGAAAATCAAACTCATAGATCGAAAACAAACTGACAACGACATGGTCAAAAATAAAAAGACAAAATGATAAAAGTGATAAAAGTGATATTCCTTTCCAACAACATCAGTGTATGTATTTGTACTGAAATGTGATGATATCATTCATCTAATCTTTGTTAGGATTTTGAAAGGAATGACGTTATTACGGTTTACATCATGTTCATTATGGACAGGCCTTCAGCTCCGTTGTGCAAATATCAGTCATGGACCGAGAACTAATGCAGTATGGAAAAATGGCATATAATAATTAGGTATTAAATGTCAGTATGAATTGTTGATTGATTAGTCCAATTATTGAACTATTCTGTTTGTGACTTGTTTTATACCAATCTTGTAACATTACACGAACGTTGTCTTTTCTGCTGTTTTAAATCCTGATTGAGTTCCTTTTATTCATGTATCTCTGATGATTTTGAAAGAACTGCTGTGAAGTTTGGCATAATTCTGATGTGCAATGAAGACTAGAAAATAAATACATTTTAGAAAAAAAAACATATGTTTTTAATAGTAAGACTGGTGTTAAATGGACCTTAATGACTTTGTAGTCTAAATAATTAACTGATATGGACTGAAACTGACTTGATTTATGGTATACAGTTATGAAATTCTCAGTTGACGAATTTAACTAAATAAGTAAGAAACTCCGCGAGGTTTACCTTAGGTAGATTTGGTGGATTTGTCTACCCTTTTAGTTTTCTTTTAGTCATAGAGCTCCTCAAGTCAAATATTTAAGACATAGTTTGCTTTCCGATTTTTTGATTTGACCGTTCCTGAGAAAGTACTTTCAGAAAAGCAGTTCCAATGCACCATATTTATACGGTTTTTTTGTATGTAATAGTACTGAGTCGATTACACTGCGATTAGACAGTTATTCAACGAGAATATCATCATCGAGGAGTCAGAAATTTTGACAGGACATTATTGTAACATACTGTTCTTAAGTTCTCCGTTAATAAATCAAGAACTCCTTAAAAACTAAGATTTCCACTCCTTTTGGCAAATTTGACCTAACTCTAAGTTGATTTGCTATTTTTCAAAGTGTTTATTGCTCACAAAGCTCATACACTATTCTAGTAAACTTTAGTGCTTGAGCGTTCCGAATGAAGATTTATTAAAATGGGTCTCTGGTGCATTTAGTTTTATTGACATTTTAAGCACTAAGTCGATACTGCTGCTGTGGACTGCTTGCCCATTAGGGTATTACACGCACAGTATTTAGTGTTTCGATACTGACATGATTTATAACACACCTTTCTTAAGTTCTTTTTTGATACATTTTGAAATTCTAGAGAAATTTATGACTAGGTTTAAACTCACTCAGGCAAAATAGACCTCCAAACTACCTTTTATTTTAGAACTTCTGCTTCCGTGTCGATAAGGGGCACCAACGATAACCACTGAATTGCAATCGAGATCTCTAGGCTTCTGACATATAGAAAGTAGCGGGATTAAACATGCTTGTGAGTACCAAAAAACTCATCATAGATGCCAGGATAAGAATTATTTTCGTTAGACTTTTCTTTGTTTCTGTTTAACTTGGAAGCTTGAAATATATATAACTATGATATTTTCTGTGTGATAAATAAAGGTTACAGAAGTATACCGCTTTTCAAAAGGTCATCAATCGATTGAGACAAAACAAATCCGGGTTACAAACTAAAACCGAGGGAAACACATCAATGATAACACATTATAAGATTATAGGATCATTTAATCAAACAATGAATTATAGAATGTGAAGACTTAAAAGAATGTTTTCTTCACCGTTAAACGGTTGATGCTAAACTATTTCATATTAGCCCTTTCGCATTGTTATCACATATGATATAGTTATAAGGCATGCCTTAAAAGTAGTTGAAATATAAAATTAATACTACTATCAATAGAATCGTATGCAATAATTACATTACAAAATTTATGTAAAAGTAATTGTAATTTAATTGAAAATATCATATGTACTTCAGATGTAGTATTAACACGATAAACACACTGCAAATAAAACTTAACATTGAAATAACAGATGATACCTAATAACCTTGGGAATTCCAATTTATCATCGACAGTTTGTTTATGCTATCTTCACAAGAGATATATTGTAATTAAGATGCCGTACATATAATTGGTGAACTATATTCATATATGTTTACACGTTTGTCTTAGAGGTTATTGGAAACACATCCTTCACTGCTATAATTGTCGTGTACATAATTAAGCCAATAATGTTTACTGTTTACATATCAATCTTAAGTGTTTAGGAAAATCCACATTCTATAACAGTTCTAGTACTTATAGTTTATAATTTGTTTAGAATAAACGTTGAACTCAAAGTTTCTATATCAGAGGGAAATACTTAGCAGATATAATTAGATACGAGAGAGACAAATAGCAATGTTTTATGGTAAGTCATTATCAGCGTTTATATTAAAATTGATAAGAATAAGAAGCCTTTCATCTCCTGGTATACGTCTCAAGTGATTGAAATAAGTAATAAGATTTATAATTTTAATTGTATGAACTTTTTACAAAGATAAGCAACAAGTAGCACACTTCACAAAAAAAAACTAAAATAAATTAGAATATCATCAATTAATTCAGCAAAGAATTATTTTGCATGTATTTCTCTATTTTGATACATTTGCTATTGTGAACATGAATAATGTCTCATTAATAAGGATGTCCTTGAGTAATAGCAATTGTTCTATAAGATTTCGCAGAAAACAGCATATTGTCATCTTGAATAACTGAAATCAATTTCATATTTTATTGGGTATATATAAGCAGGTTAAGTACTTTAAGCCTATTTTCGGTAAGTTCAAACGAGTATCATAAAAAATGTGTCGTTTATAAAACCCGTGCATACAACTTACTATTGTTTACACATCTATCTAAGAAGTTTAGGAAAGTTCATATTCTTTAACCGTTGTGATATAAGGGTATATTTTTTGGTTATAATTGCCACTGAGTCATATTTCTCACATCCAGGGGCTGATATATATTTTATGAGGGGGATAACTTAACAGTAACTGGTAAATTGATACTAGCCGTTGTGATACTATAAAAAATCCTATCCGTTTTACTTTGGACAGCCCAAAAAAATAAACAAGGATAAGAATGATGTGATCTTAATATAGATCGATCTACTAATTATAGATAGATATAAGAAGATGTGGTATGTGTATACTTTTTAAGTATAATGCATAAATTTCAAACCAGAATCAAACTTTACCGTTCTTAATCAACTGACCAAAGTTTGATATTTAAAAATAGTTAAACCAATAACTGTTTGCATGTTTTTCACAATATCAAGACATTATATCTTCAAGTTCGTATGTATCTTTTTTCTGTTTTTGGTTTTTATGCATCCTTGGCTTTCATATATTCGGCTTTGTGCGTTCCTGATGAAGGTTTATTCAGAAGTTCGTTTCGGACGCATTAAATTTATCTTTGTCTGCAAGATATATACTTCCGCAAATAAACAAATGTCATGGAAATCATCAGTTAAAATAAGTAAAGGCTAACATTATAAGATACGGCAAAGTTATATTTTATCAGAATTGTTTTGCGTACAATTGTATCGTTATTACAAATGTGCACGCAAGACGCACGTTTCGTCTGCAAAGTACTCATCAAATCAAGTACATTGATAAAGCAAAATAAAATACAGATTTAAATAGCATTTAGGACCAAATATATCGAAATGTTTGACAATTACTGCTAACATAATCTATTCCTGGGGTAAAAAAGACTTTAATATTTCGAACAATTAAAAGTTTTGTAAACAACAAATTTATTATTATGATGATATAAATGATATTTCATGTCAACACAGAAGTGGAGAAAAAAAACTCCACCAGTGGTGGCATAGACTCACTTATTTTTATAAACGTGTAGAATGTTTTTTTAATTATCATTTATAATTACTCAAATCGAAATTACATAGGGAAATTCTAAATTAATATTTGATGCTTCAAGTAGTATAAATTACTCATCAGGCAGAAATTCGTAATATTGAAATCAACGTGAAGAATTAAAATAAAATAAAACAATGTTCCAAAAAAAAAATATTTATGCATAATGGCCCTGTATTAGACAGCCATCAAAATATGGAAAATCAATGATTTCTTTGTCTCAATTTAACTGATATGCATGTTTCTAATTAAAACTACTCGCTTAATTTGCATCCGATCTGACAGGAATTATGTGCGGATTCGTCTTCTAACGATCTTCTATGGTCTAATCGGATAAAAAACATTTCCAACATAGGCAACCTTGGTTCTGATCCTATAATTTCTCAGTTTTCAAAGTAATTATTATTTGAAACTACTTAGTGAAATTTAATTCGTTTGAATACTTTTATCGTTGTATATTGCGGAGAAATTAAACAATAACGGTAATTTGTACTGCTTAAATTCTGGACATGACATTGTTGCCATTTATCTCAAGTTATTCTGTGTTGCTATAAAAGAGGGGGGAAAGATACCAAAGGGACATTCAATTTCATAGATCGAAAATAAACTGAGAACGTCATGGCTAAAAATGAAAAAGACAAACAGACAAATAATAGTTCACAAGACACAAGTTATTCTTTGTTGCTATAAAAGAGGGGCGAAAGATACCAGAGTAACATTCAAATTCATAGATCGAAAATAAACTGACAACACCATGGCTAAAAAAGAAAAAGACAAGCAGACAAATAATGGTACACAAGACACAAGTTATTCTGTGTTACTATAAAAGAGGGGCGAAAGATACCAGAGGGACATTCAAACTCATAGATCGAAAATAAACTGACAACGCCATGGCTAAAATAGAAAAAGACAAACAGACAAATAAAATTACACAAGACACACCATAGAAAACTAAAGACTAAGAAATGCGAACCCCACCAAAAACTGGGGGTGATCTCAGGTGTTCCGGAAGGGTAAGCATATCCTGTTTCACGTGTGGCCCTCGTCGTGTTGCTCATGTCATTACAAACTCGCCGGGTAAATAGTATAATTCGGTAGGTCACATTCGTGAAAAGGGAACGGGATTGTTGTAAGAACATAAGGAACATATCCGATATCTTCCGTGAAACGGATATTACATAACGGTCAACCAGTTGATTTTAAAGACATAGACAGTAAACATTATCCTACTCTGGAAGTCTAGATTAATGTTTATGCAACGTTCATAGATGTGTGATGATTTTTTACATTTGCTAATCACTACTTGATGATCTATTATTATAAGTTCAAGGATGTGTAAGGAGGTTCTTTAAGTAAAACTAACAACAAACGGTAAGGTAAATCATAATTTGTGTGAACAAAACGAAGTTCAAATTAACATCAATTGACCCCATCATCATGTAGGAATCTGTGAGACTTCATCCGAGCATGAGGCGTTAAATTGGCCCTGAAATTCTAATTCTAAATCAAGCTTTTTTTAAATTATGTAAATTTATTGATAAATTGAAGAAAAAGAATATTCCACATGAAATTATCTTTTCACGAATAATTATTGTGAAGACATAAATGAGTAATAGATTAACAACAAAATACACTAGACTCACATTCACATATTTCTAAAAAAAAAAAAATTTGTAGTACATTTTTTTTTAGGTAAAGTCGTTTGTAATACAACAATCCTTATTCTTTTGTTGTAACGTCAACTATTTACGGAAACGGGTCTAGGGTCCAGAAATGGCGGACACATTATAATGAGAGGGGGCCTCGGTGGCCGAGTGGTCTAAGTAGTTACTACTGTAACCATTAGCCAGTCAACACTGAGGTTGTGAGTTCGAACACCGCTCATGCGGGTGCACCTGACTCCAATCTTAATTGACTAGGATAGTCAGTTTTCCTATCGAAGGTCGGTGGTTTTCTCCGGGCACTCCGGCTTCCTCCACCAATAAAAACTGGCCGCTACGAAATAGCCCAAAAGCGGTGCTTAAAAGTGGCGTTAAAACACTAAAAATCAAATCAAATCATAATAATCAATCTATCAAACAGGATCTCAAAGACACAATACAAAATGATAAAAAAGACATTTTGAGGTAAGAAGATGATCTTCAACAAAATGTTACGTATGTTGAATATTAAATACGTAAATTATTTATTTCCTATTGGTTCTTGTCTGTTTAAGTTTATACTTATATTCAGCTTTTATTTTAAAAAAGGAAATTCTTAATTAAAATTTTACAGTATATCGGTCTAATATGAACAATGTTTCATGATTTATAATGCAGGGTATGCTGTTGTGCATTTGTTGTAAAATACCTGAAATATTTCGCAGTCATGTTAATCAAACATATAATAAAGATGTGTACAAATAACGTGTACGTGATATCGCTGCACACCACACGTGTTTCTAGAATAACCTTCATCAGAAGAAAAGACAAAATAGAAAGCCGACAAATCTATAGGCCTAAACAATACACCAAAACTGCCTTCATTTCAATTTCAAGCACAAATACAAGGATGCAAAAGCATTTAATTTTTTTATTTCTTTTCAGTTGTTAAAAGTAGAAAAGGATTCAAATAGTTCACAACTACACAACGTGTCAATACTAGTATCATTCAGTTAACCAGCTGTTGCATTAGTAAATATTCAAAGGTGATAATCTTTGGATATGGATAGAAAATATGTATCAGTAAAAATACTGCAATTATTGTGTGTGGTCTTATCTATACAGACGATATTCACAAATGAGGAGGAAATAGAGAGACTACAGAAAGAAATTGGTAAGCTCTCCCGACAGGTTATGCTACAACAATTATTTATAGAAGAAAAAATTCGAAGTGACGGCGATTCAGGTTTGAAACAGACGAGAATAATAAACGATGGAACTAAACCATACCACTTTCCGACAACGAGATCAAAAAGAGGAGTAGCAGCCATTCATGATCACTCCCATATGAAACGTACAATTGGTGTCGGGGAATTTGTTGCTGTTTTAAATGGAGTTGAATTCAGAACACGGCATAATGATCCTGAATTACGCATGCCAAGTACTTCATCGAACAATTTCTTAGAAACTGAAGAAATACCTTTCCCTGATGTTCCAACTGAAGTAACACAGAAACCCACTGAGGCTGAACAAGTGAAAGAAATGCGTGAGTGGTTTAGGGCTTTTAATGATCAAAATTACACAGAAAGGGACTATCGCAAATATTTCAAACCTGTTCTGTGTTATCTTGAGGGAATGTGGGTATATGATAACTATACTCATATATTGGAACCTTTTTTAAGTGACAGACATCAGTTTGATGCAAGTACTTTTCATGATCTTGAAGAGAAAATAATGTTTACATCTTACGGAGGACGGAAAGACGGTCTTGAAAATTTTGGATGGCTTCCAAAAACAATAATTAATATTGAAAATGGGAAAATTTCAATATACGGCCAATGGATATATAGAATTGTTTGTCATCCATTGAAGCGTGATCTTCCATTAAATCGTTTACGCATGATCGATGATTTAAGCTCAAGAATGATGTTCCTACGTTCCGAAGAAGAAGAGATGAAGACTAGACGTGCCCGTTTTAAACTCAATCAACGTGACAATAACGTATGGAATGAAAGATTTGATCAAAATCCAGCTTTAATTGACAGCTTAATGGGCGAAATACCAGGTTTAGACAATTATGGGGGGAACTTGACAGACGAAGCATTAAATCTTCTAACATTTAGTGCTGATGATAAAAAGAAAAGGATATTAAACAGTGCATATTATCATCGATTCTGGGAAGAAATTCGACCTGATTACATGCGTTTATCATTAAGAAAACGAACATTTTCTGACAGCAATCTCTTTATGGCGATGACATCTCAGGACCAAGTAGCAGGAAAAAGTTTAAATTACTGCACAAAAGAAGAATCATTACAGAACAAACCTTGTAAACCTTACAACCAGCGATGGTCATACGCTGTTCCATTTGAAATCATTTACCTTAACCCACTCAGCAATTGGAATCCTTATAATATTACCTACAAAGGTCATTATAAGAATGACCCGGAAGCACAATACGTTACAGAAAATGGGAAACGAAATGGCGGGAATGATATTCATACAGCGTATAATGGTACTAATAGTTGGTATTTTTTCCAAACCCCACAAAGTTTTTATAGTGGAAAAGAAAAGAAAAAAGGAAAGGCGGGAAACGGAGGCATTGGTGTGCTAGATCGAAACGGTCAAGTCAGATATACCAGGTCAGCTGGCATCCGGGTGTTTCTTCCGGAAATTAAAGGTATAGGGATCATTCGTCAGAGATATCCCATCATGCCACTGTACAGCGAAGGAAACACAGCGTATAAAGAAATGGAATCTCTTAAAGACATAGTTTTGGAAAATAACAAATATCTGAAAATGTTCCACAATGTACCTGCAGATGAGAATATTGAAAAGTTGAGAAAGACACAGATCAAATTATCAGTGAAAAGTGGAATAACGCTCGTAATGTCAATGGCAACTAAGTCCGATCCGGGTCCGCATATTCATTATATTGATTTATCAGCAGAAAACGTCAAAGCTTTAAAATCGAATAAAAAGTTAAACGTTAGAAGCAGTGAGGATAGTGGTCATTTCCATCGTGTGAAAATTATCTACCGGCCACATCTTAACAATCCATTCGTCATGAAACGGTGTGACAACAAAAGAAAATGTTGGGATGGACATAAAAAGCTTTTACTAGAAAACGAAGCACAAATGCAGGAAGGGAAAGAAGCGGGAAAAGATAATTATGAAGACGAGAGACCAGAGAGTTATAATGAATAAATTTTACTTTATTGTTTTTCTGTATCTGAAAACTTCAAAATCGCTCTACCGAGAATTTAATTAGGATGGGAAATATATTTATGTTGCAATTCATGATATCAGCGTAATACGAGAATGAATCATCGTATATAGCGGCGCTTGTAGTTGTTACGTTAATTTTTGTAAACGTGCATGGATCAGTGCATCTAAAAAAAGCTGTCGGCGAATTAGAAAACCGGAAGACAATAATTCAATCACAATACATTTCTGAAAATTGTGATCAAATAAAAGTTTTCTTATATAACAAAGTCTTCATATGTTTTGGAGTTTAGTGTGACGTCCATTTTCACTGAACCAGTACACAATTTTATTTAGGGACCACCTGAGGACCACCTCCGGGTGCGGGATTTTCTTGCTGCGTTGAAGACCCATTGGTGGTCTTCGGCTGTTATCTTCTCTTTGGTCGGGTTGTTGTCTTTTTGATATATTGCCCATTTTCATTCTCAATTTTACAAACTGTTTCATAGTAAAACTTAGCCATTCAAGTATATAAACATTTTCAACTTTTTGTCATTAAATTTAAAGTATCATATGACTTTAGAGGGACATTCAAACTCATTAGTCGAAAATAAATTGACAACGCCATGACAAAGACCAACAGGCAAGCAATAGTACTGAAAACTAAAGACTAAGCTACACGAACTCCAGCAAAAACATTTTCAGGTGCTGCGGAAGGGTATGCATATCCTGCTTCCCAGGTGGCACCTGTCGTGTTGCTCATGTTAGTACAAACCCGGTTAATAAGTCTAATTCGGTAGGTCATATTCGTGAAAAGAGGACGGGATTGTAGTTACAACGTTAGGGCCATATGTGCTATCATCTGTAAAACAGATATTGTAGTTGTCTAATTGGCAATCATACCACATCTTCTTTTCTATATTCTATAACGTCAACCAATTCGTGATGGCTTCCATAAAATTTACGAAGGGATGATTTCAACTTCACCATTTGGAACTCCTGGTTTAATAGCTTCCTTGTGAGCAGCAACCCTCTATCAAGGAAATCATGATTGGAAAAACAAGACCGGGAAAATCAATTGGGAGATATATGTTACGTATGCTGCAGGCGCTGCTGTTGTTAAAATATTCTAGCGCAAGATATGCAAATATCGTTATTAAATTAAATCAATGATAATGCATTTCTGGGCCATTTATAGCTGACTATGCGGTATGGGTTTTACTCATTGTTGTAGGCCGTACGGTGACCTATAGTACTTAATTTCTGTGTCATAGGCAATCATAACACGTCTTATTATTTTTATATTGATAATATGGAAGAGGTCAATGGAATAAAAGATAACTTTATGAAATATGTATACTATCTTACATTGTAGGTGCTGTTTGGTTGCTGTGATATTAAAGTATACCACATATACTGATTTCGTTTGAATGCGACGCATACTGATCACACGACCACACGAGTTTACAAAACGAAGACACAAACACCACACAGAAAACGTAATTGCCAGCATGAGTACCCCCAACCAATTACTTTGATAAAAATAGCTCTGAAATTTACAAATATTATATTTCTAACATCTCTGGTTATACACCCAACATTGACATGAACTCTGTTAGTTGTATTATTAGCAATCATACTACATCTCCTTATTTTCATAAACATACGTTCTTAGATAATACGTGTTGTCTCATGTTTCAATTTAGGTTTCCAACATGACCAAAGAAAGTTTGCATCATTTTTTTATTATAGAAACCCCGTTTGGATGGCAGGTACTGTTACAAGGTATAATATTAGATGTTTCAAATATTAAACAAGGATCATGATAAACCCCTATGATGCACGAAGACACTGATGAAAGCAACAATGTCAATCACTACAGGCATGTCCGTAGGAGTATAAAACACTCATTTCGCATAAAAAGTGATGATTTAACAAGCCTTAACTTACTCCTTTAAGGAAATGCTTTGAAAATTTATAAAACAAAAACCAAATTGTACGTCTTGAAAGATCAGGTGAAAAAAATGATATGATATAATGTTCATGCACACAACACGACGAGTCTCTGGTGTAAAGTACAATTTTGATTTCATTTCCACAGCTTTTCTGTAACTTTTCTGTCCATATTTTTTTAGTTTTAAATATAGGAGGAAGAAAACGGTAGAGTTGTTTTATCTTAAATCGCCATTAAGAGGCAATAACTCATTTTTCCATTTTGTAGATCATCTGTGGCCTATCATTTTTGTCGTTTATAATTTCTGTCTAAAAATAAATTTCATAATGATAAAAATTATATTGTAACAATAACCAACAATTGTCGTATTAAGGCTATAACTCATTGTGGGGTAAGTTTATTTTTTCAGCCATATGCATGTAAAATAAAAGTAAGGACATGTTGTATATAGATATAAGAAGATGTGGTATGAGTGCCAATAAGACAACTCTCCATCCAAGTCACAATTAGTAAAAGTAAACCATTATAGATCAAAGTACGGCCTTTAACGCGGAGCCTTGGCTCACACCGAAAAGCAAGCTACAAAGGGTCCCAAAAATGACTAGTGTAAAATCATTCAAACAGGAAATACAACGGTCTAATCTATATAAAAAACGAGAAACGAGAAACACTTATGAACCACATCAACAAACGACAACCGCTGAACATCATGTTCCTGACTTAAGACAGGTGCAAACAAATGCAGTGGGTTTGAACGTTTTATCTGGCGCCAACCTTCACCCTAACCTGACATAGTGGTGTAGCAATATGACATAAAAGGACGCACTATAAACATTAATTGAAAAAAGGCTCAACTCATCAAAGTATGAATACTAACAGATTTTAGACAAAAGTTAGACCATGAAAACATAATATGCATGTAATACAAAAGTAAGGACAAGTGGTATGTTTGCCAAAGAAACAACTATCCTCCTTATTATATAGCTTTTACAAGTAGGTAGTACCAATAAGATGCATACCCTTAAAATCAATAATGGAAATTTTGTTTCAATTGGTGTTGCAGTTTCGTTGTAGGAGACTATTGAAAAGAGTTTACAAAAAAATCAGATCTGCTATCAATGAAAATATGAAGATGAAGGGATCATATGACGAGGAACTAGATGAATACATGATCAACGCATCTTCTCGTCTGTTCCTAAATGTTTGCTGTCTATTGATTTTTATCAACTTAAATTTCTATTGCTTAGCTGAATCTCACTTTATTATCACTTTGTAAATCTTTATGTTTGTTTAATAGTGAACAGTAGTTAAAATTTGACAACGATTGGTTCTTTAATTCTAAAGGTAGTTTGACATTGATATGTCAAGATGATTACAAAACCTATACAATTGTTCTTCAATCACTAATATATTATTGAAATGTTTACTGCTTATTCTCATTTGTATCGTGTAAAGCTAATTCACTCTGTCTACACTACCACGGCAAAAAAATGTTTGGACTCCATAGTATCTGATATCCGGTACGTTGACGGACCACAAAGCAGAACCCGGTTTTGTCATAGAAAAAAATACATAATCGCATAACATAATTAAACTTCAGCGTTTAAAAGGAGTGTGATGGCTCGTTGGAAAACGATTTCTTTCAGAGAACAACTTATTATTTTTTTTGGAATCTGTAAACACTTCAATTCCTACTTTATAGGGGCCGAAACAGGATTTTTTCGTAATTCCAACATATTATATACCGCCGAGCGTAGCGTGGCAAACACTAGATGTCGTATGGGTATAAAATGGATTTTTCATATGTGCGTGATGAAACATTGAGTTCAAATTCCTAATCAATTTTATTACAATCTTCTAATAGATTTAACAAACAATTATAACCAATAATCATAAAAAAAAAGTGGTACATATAACAACTGTAGAACAGAATGTGTTTCTCTTACTGGTATAAAATGACATTTGTATAAAAAATATTCAAATAGATTGTTAACAGTATAAGAGTTCTCTATCAATATAATTAAGGCCTGAAATTAACAATACAACTTAACAGACTGTTCATCCTCATTGGTGATATTTCCTAGTATGTTTAGACTTGCTAGATCTGTATCGAAAGCCTTTGTTACATATTTAATTTGCCAACAATTTTGGTCTACACCTTTTTTGTGCTTTCCTGTCACATAGTCAGATAAAAGATCTTTCCTCTCGAATATCTGAGGACACATAGAACACTTGAAACTTCTCATTTCGTCTCATCTTGGCGTGCATTTTTACTTATTTCTCCGTTAATCTAGAACGGTTGTAGAAAACATTACATCTCACAATAGGAAATAGTTATATATGTATGTATATTCTTCGATATCATAAAAATAACAAAGAAATAAACAGAAACCTACCTTTTTTCTGTCTGTTGATGGTCCGTCACCGTACCGGATATTAGATACCATTGAGTTCAAACATTTTTTGCCTGGGTAGTTTAGACACATTTTAATTGCAAAATGATTTTCATTTAGTAGTTTACTGTATAGAAACAAATGCAACTTCTATGGAGTCTGAAACTACTGTGTACTAGTATAATACATACTATATCCATTCAAATGGTCTTCTAATTCTTAAGAAGATTCCTACTATAATGTTAGTTTCTTTAATTTTACAGGTTGGACATTTAATGAAATAATGTCATTCGTTGTTGTGTTTAACATGTTTACAGGAAACACAATGCTCCTTTGATGATTCACTATCGTTACCAGGATTTAAATCTGTTAATTTGAAACGACCGAAATCAAAGCGCACAAACAAAAGATCAGGAGGGTTATCCATTTTAGTTAAAAATTCAATTAAATCATGTTAAAATTTCTCGAGCATTCAAATATTGACTACATTTGGTTAAAGTTGAGTAGCTCTCTTTTTAATCTTACAGAAGATATATATTTGTGTTTCATTTATGACCCCCCTGAAAATTCATCTTACACCCATTCTTTAAATGACGATATATTTGACCTTATAGAAAAAGATATTGCAAGGTACTCAACATTAGGGAAAATTGTATTAGCAGGAGATTTTGAATGCCAGAACTGGGACTGGTGAACTAGACTTTATAGATAATGATTCTCAAGATAATCTTCTCCCTTTATATGATAATTACAACCCTGACTATGATATATCAGTCCGTCAGTAAAGACGTGCACTTATCTACCCGTGGGAAATTATTAAATGATATATGTGTGCGACGTGTCTTCGAATCCTTAATGGCAGAACCAGAGGGGATTTCATCGGACAATTAACTTGCCATAATCCTCGTTCGTGGGAGCAGTGTAGTTGACTACTTTATAGTATCAGAGGAACTTTTAGATAAAGTTGCTTTTTTTTTTAAAGTTCATGACTTTTTAGCTGATCTTTCTGATCACTGTCAGGTGTCTGTTATGTTAAATATAGATATGAAAGTTCCTGTACTAGATACTCAGAGTGAACACTCTCAGATAACCCCGTCAAGATATATTTGGAATGATGAGTCTGCATTAAAACTTCAAACAGCTCTGACCTCTAATGATATGCAAGAAAAAATATCAAACTTTTTGTCAGATGACTCTGATTCCCAAAATATGACATCAAAACTAAATGACATAATCTATGAGGCAGCTGATAAATCTTTAAAACAAATATTACCAAAAATCCCTAACTCCTTAAATTCAAATACTAAAAATAAAAAGAAACAACCAAAGTGGTTTGATTTTTCTTTAATTAAAATGCGTAAACAATTAGATGACAAGGAAAAACTATTTAAAAAATATAATAACGACCCTATAGTGAGAGGGAATTTCTTCAGTTTTTTAAAACTTTGTAGAAAAACTAGGAAAACTAAATATAAACAGTTCCGTAAAGATCTTATTGTACAATTAGACAACATGAGAGATAACAATCCATCCCAATATTGGGCCTTACTACAGTCTCTCAGTAATGAATCCTCTACGAAAGGAGATACATCTAATATATCAAACTCTGATTGGTTACACTATTTTAAAAAGCTTAATTCAAATTCCTTACCTGTAAATAAAGAACTAATTGATTCACTTAATAAACTAGAAAAGCATAACATTTTCACAGAATTGGATTATAAAATTACAGAAAAAGAGATAAATGAAGCAGTCAAATCACTAAAAAACAATAAATCAAGCAGCTTCGACTCCATAATAAATGAGATGCTCAAGTGCAGCCAATCATATCTGCTTAAATGTTTTGTAAAGATATTTAACAAAGTATTAACAACAGGAAAATTTCCTGAAATATGGGCTAAAGGATTTATTGTCCCATTACATAAAAGCGGATCTAAAATCTCAAATTTTAGGAGCATCACGATATGTAGTTGTGTAGGAAAACTCTTTTTAAAAATACTTAATAATAGATTAGAAAAGTTTCTAACTAAAAGAAATATAGTTGGTCCAGAGCAAATATGATTTTGTAAAGGAAAAAGAACTAGTGACCACATGTTTGTACTTAAAACGTTGATTGATAAATACACTAAGCATGGACATAAACGCCTCTATACCTGTTTTGTTGATTTTAAAAAGGCCTTCGACAAGGTTTGACATTTAGCCTTATTTTTTTTAAATTGAGGAAGCTCGGATTGAGCGATTTATTTTATAATGTAATTAAAGATATGTATAAAAACACATCTTTGTGTGTAAAAACTAATAGTAACACACTAACTGAAAACTTCCCATCAGATATTGGTGTCCGTCAAGGGGATAATTTGAGCCCTATATTGTTAAACTTTTCATAGATGATTTACCAGATATTTTTTATTCTAACTGTTGCCCAGTTTTGTTAAACAACAGTACCCTTAACTGTTTAGGGATGTTCGCTCCTCTTGTTTTTGAATTTTTGCCAGATTTTCGGAATCCTCTGGTTTTATCCATGTTTGGCCATTAAATAATTTTGTCCACTAACCCATACTTTTCTTTTCATAATTTTATTACATATAGTTTAAACAGCTATATTTGAAAATTTTATAGAATCCTTGTTATTTTTTCATTGTTTTTGAAAGAAAAAAGGAGCCAATGTTAAAAGTATGAAAAATCTAGAGAGAATCATTTCCCGCCAAATTTTCAATGGCGAAAACAAGCACACGGACCCTTCATTTTTTTCTGCTTTTTTAGTTCCTTCATTTATATACTATCAATTTATAACAGTCTTTTAAAAGGCTTATTATTTTGAAACAGAGAAGCGAACATCCTTAATGTATGCAGATGACCTCATTATGATTTCTGAAACTTCATCTGGATTACAAAATTGTTTGGACAATTTAATGGATTATTTTTATAAATGGGGACTAGAAATTAACATAAAAAAACCAAAGTGTTAATTTTTAATAACACAGGAAGGATATCAAAGAAAAAATTCACATTTAATGGTCAGCTTATAAATAATGAGAAAAAATATAATTATCTTGGCATTATATTCACTGTATCTGGCAGATTTACAGGTGCTAAGTTCAATCTATATAATAAAGCATTAAAAGCCTTTTTTAAATTAAAAAGATATTTTACTCATTTTAAACCTAATATTAAAACACTTTTACATCTTTTTGACCACATACTGAAGCCAATTTTATTATATGGCTCAGAAATTTTGGGCCAATTCTCTCTTTAAATAAGTTACAATCAAAAGGGGATAACTATTTTTTCCAGATGTGCAAAGATCTAGTTATTGAAAAATTACATGTTACATTTTGTAAATATTCTCTACAGGTACCTAGAAAATCAACTAACCTAGCAGTGATGGGAGAGTTGGGGCGCTACCCCCTATCTCTTGAGGTTATTCTTAATATGACTAAATTTTGGGTCAGACTTTCAGAACAAAATAACTCCCTCATTAAAGAAGCAGTTGAAGAGTCCAAAATTTTATCTAAAAAATGTAACGACAATTGGTTGGGAAGCATTTATTCATTATCTAAATATCTTAGTGTAACCCCAGAATATTTGTAAAATCACAAATCTAATATAAAGTCAATTATCATTAAAAAACCCCGAATTAAATATGATGAAATTTGACTTAACCAATTAAATAATGACAAACCTGGCATGGTGCAAGGAAACAAATTAAGAACCTATAGACTATTTAAAAATAATATTGGCCTTGAAAAATATTTACTGTTAAATAATTGTAAAACAATAAACGAGTTAACCAAATTTATAGAATCAGTGCCCATGAACTTGAAATAGAAAAGGGAAGACATAAAGGAATACCCCCAGACAAAAAGATTTTGTAAATTATGTAATAATGACATTGTTGAGGATGAAATTCATTTTCTTCTTCAATGTACATCACTTAAAACTGAAAGGTCCAGTTTCATTTTAGAGTTATCCTCTAAATTTACTAATTTTTTTAATTCTAAATGACCAATCAAACTGTGTATGGTTGATGTCAAATGAAGATCCATTTGTTAATAACATAATGATAAAGTTAATAGATAAATTGATAAAGACTAGAAGAGCAAAATTAAGTGATAAAACATGAGTAGCCCCCAGCTGTTCTTTTAATAATACAACGGTACTGATTGTGTTCACTCACTCATTATCTTTGGGAATATACTGTGTTTGTTGTCTCCCTTCTCATACATAGTTTTAGTTTTATTGTCATGTATTGTAATTTCAAACAGTTCAAAGAAAAAAAATCACCACAATTATTTGTACACTTTAATTTAAACTGTAATTGTACTGCTCCTCGAGGCGTCTTGATTGACAAATAAAAATTGCTGTTGTTGTTGTTTAATAAGCAATCTTTGCATAATTTAACGTAAAAACACTTAATTATTGAAGATTTCTAATCGTTGTCGATCCTCATCAAACATATATTGTTATGAAGAGACGAAGAACAGCAATAAATGCGCTGTTCCTTGCTTTTTGTGTGTTTTTGCACTGTAGAACTGATTTTGTGGCATGGGTGTATACCCCATATTTTTTGTTTTTTTGTTATAAATTATTACTTGAAAACATTCTGATTTTAAATTTTAACACCATACCAAAATGTACAGTATTCTTCGCGGTATTTTGAATGACATCAACTGATACGGTCAACATGGTCCAGCAAATCTATGTATATAAATAAAAAACCTCCAGTCAAATCAAATATTTGTCATTCTGAGAAAATAATTGAAACACTTTCTGATGTTTATCAAGTCTATTTAGTGATGCGTGATCGTATTCGTTGGGTTTTTTCATTGATACAGATTGTTTGTTCTGTATGATTTTCAGAAATCAAAAAATAGTTCATAAAAAAACATATATATAAAACTACAATCCTTACTTTTTCTTATGTACTGGCTGTAATATTATTATAATACTAAAAGTTTGAAATGTGCTCGTAAAAGTTTAATTTGTTTTACAAAAATCTCGACAATCAAGTTCAAACGTGTGCTCCTAAAATATCTTTTATTTTAATTTTTTTTAAAGACATCTGGGATGAATAGTGAAATCGTCGATAGGTTTGGCAGTTGTACATGCTACAAAAATATAAATGTGGTACATGCTACGCTAATGTCTATAGGTTATCAATTGTCACGTCTCACCCTGGGTTATCAATTTCCCTGAATCCATACCTTTATTTTAGCAGGTATTTTTTTTATTAACTAAGAATCGATTATCTATACCTGCATGCATGTTCACCATTTTAATTAAAAATCAATCAAGCATGAAATAATAGAGAACTTATTGTCAACCTCTTTTATTTTACAGATAGTTAAATGATAAAAACATACTTTGCTGCATTTGTTTGCAGCTGTCCTAAGTCAGGAATCTGATGTTCAGTAGTTGTCGTTTGTTGGTGTGGTTCATAGGTGTTTCTCGTTTCTCGTTTTTTATATAGATTAGACCGTTGGTTTTCCCGTTTGAATGTTTTACACTAGTAATTTTTTAGGCCCTTTATAGCTTGCTGTTCGGTGTGAGCCAAGGCTCCGTGTTGAAGACCGTACTTTGATCTATAATGGTTTACTTTTATAAATTTTGACTTGGATGGAGAGTTGTCTCATTGGCACTCATACCACATCTTCTCATATCTATTTACATGCGTTTCAGAAATCTGTAAAAAAAATCGAAACTACTAATAGTTTAGTAATGTGAAAATGTTTCTCTAAATTTGAATATTCATAGGTTTTAATGAATTGAATCCATATATGCATGTAATTGTTCAAAGTCTAAAATCCAATTTTACTTAAAACATCAATTCTCTTGAATATTTTAATCAAAAAAGGTTGTGATTATTTAAAGCTCTACAACGTTTAGACCATTATATGCAAGCATTTACGCCAATAATAGGAAGGGGGGTGATAATGGGTTATAATTGGTAAATTTCTCGATGGTGATTGCGTTACGCCGCATCAGCCAAAAAGACTATATCGCGGCGAGACAGGCTATTGATACAGTAGATAAATTATGTCAATTTTGTACTTAGACCATTCGGTCACTGATGCCCTTACACTTGCAATGCTTAATTCTAATAACTGTATAACCAGATAAAGCGACTAGTTAAACCGTTACTCAATTATTCTGCATGACAGACAGCCATGTACTGATATTGAAATTCAGTCTTAATGAAATCTAATATCGGCCACTGTAGTACTTAATTTTATTTAATACGTTACCGTCTTGAATATTAATACAAATATGAATTTAATTATCTTTTAGTATGACTTATTTTTAAACGGTTGTTCTTGCTGACACCAGAATGTTTATCTGGTTTAATCAATTAAACGAAATTTTAAATAAAAGTCTAAATGTGTGGAAATGTGTGGGTGACAATTAAAGAAATAGGGACAATTTTCAGTGAAGGCGGGTTTTTTTTTAAACACTTCTATAAAAAAAACTCTATATTTAATTCTTGCTAAATATAGTTGCAACATTCATTTATATTGTTTTTATATCACAAAATTGAGCAATTTTATCGTCGTTTATGAAATATGTAAACAATTTGCTGATAGACATTAAGAAAATTGGAAGACAAGAATCTTTAATAACATGTCTGATTTTGCACTCCTGATTTTGTGAAAAAGAATACTGCGGTATCCAAAAAGGGTGCATTCAAGTGTATTCGTAACATATTTGCAATTTGGACAAATTACCCAGTTGATACCATTAAGTTGGTATCTTCCTTACTTCATAAGCTATGACATAGTAAAAATTATTTTTCTGGTGCTGTCCTATCAAACCAATGTTAACAATATGTGTTACCCCAATTTTTGACAATCTTACCTATTATGTCTGTTTGTTTTGCTCACACATCGTTGTCAATTTAATAAAATTCTATGCGACTGTCATACAGGTGAGACGTTTAGCTAGTTATAAAACCAGATTTAATACACCGTTTTCTACATAAGGATATAACAGTTGTTATCTATTCGTTTGTTCTCCTCCGACCGGCAGTAAAACCCTCACAAAAGTGGATCGTCCGTTTGTCTGTGCGGGATGTACAAATTTGTAGTCACGTCCGGTCAGAATGGGGACGTTGAATCCGATGCCTCGTGTAAAGAAAGTGCCACGCTCTTTGCACGTTAAAAACCCTTGCAAAAACTCTTTGAGGGGTCCGTAGGTGACCTGTCGCAAGGCTAAATGTCTGTTCCTATCCAATATACCCTCATTTCCCATGGCAATTCTCCAACCTTAATCCCGGACGGTCTCTATTACAAGACCTACCTATTGTATTTATTGTTAATTTGTTCTCGTCCTGAATATGCATGAAATATTTGCCACTGGATGTTAAGCAATCAACAACCAACAATCAATCTATTCGTTTGATGTGTTTGAGCTTTTGATTTTACCATTTGATAAAGGACTTTCTGTTTAAAATTTTCCATAGGATTCTATATTTTTGCTGTTTTACTTTTTACAGAGGTGCTAAATATAAATCACTGTTTGAATAATTAACAAAGAGAAACTTACATTTGACTACCAAACATTTACAAGAACTAAAGCTCTTTCTCCAGGCCCAAACCCCTTTAAAGATCGATTCATTGATGTATTGTTAAACGTCATGCTACAAATATTTCATGCATAGTGCGTCAGCTTGGATAGAGGGCGGGAATTTTGATTACAATGGAAATTAGGGTTATGTTGGATATGGTCAGAATTTTTTTCCTTGCAAAAGGCCACATACGGAGCGATCAAGGGATTTTGCCAGGGTTCTTTAATGTATAGCGATCGTGGTACTCCCGTAACGGATTAAACGTCCCCATTCCAAATCGACGTGGCTGCGTATTTATACTTCCCGCACGGTTAAACGGACGTCTGTCTTAAGCATTGATTTTACTGGCAGATGAGAGAAATTATGGATAATCATATTTATACCCTTGTTGATCTCCTATAGAATCAGAATATATATATGTTATCCAAAAATGCAATATAAGTTACCTTTTGTCATTAAAGTTGAATGTTTATAGAACGGATAACAAAGAGAACTTTAAACCTACCGAGTTAGACTTATCACCGGGTTTGTACTAGCATGAACAACACGACGGTGCCACAAGTGGAGCAGGATCTGCTTACCCTTCCGGAGCACCTGAGATCAACCCCAGTTTTTGATTGGGTTTGTGTATCTCAGTCTTTGGTTTTCTATGTTGTGTTTTGTGTACTGTTGTTTGTTTGTCTTTTTATATTTAGCCATGGCGTTGTGAGTTTATTTTCGACTTATGAGTTTAAATGTCCCAACGGTATCTTCCACCTACCTTTTTAAATTATTTCATTGTTAAAGACATTATCAAAAAGCGGTCTTAAAAAAGGAAGTATTGCTAGTCTGTAGTCAAAAGCGAGAAGATGGAAGTGGGTTTGAGAACATGATAAATCTGATTTATTGTAAGGTAAAACGTGCGGTATTTCTTTGCACAATTCAATATTATTGTAAAATGATTGGAATTAACTGGGACTAGTACTATTATACTAATATGTATATTACGTCCCAGGAATTATTGACTTCAATATAAAAATATTGAAAACATTTTGTTCAATATTCAAATTAAACATTTTCGATATATTCGACATTAGGAATCGTCTATATATTTACCTGTGTTACCTATAAAATTAATACGCGCAAATGTAAAAAGATATTCCGCCGATCGTAAATAAAAATTATTCCGAAAATGCACAATGTTATGTATCTTAGCAGAAGTTAGATGATAGATGAAATCAACTGCTATATCACACCAATGCATCATGTACGACACAACGTTCGACTATGTTTACCTTAAAAATGGCGCAAATGAAAAACAATTTGTTGGCGAGAATGAGAAAATATTTTGGCGCAAATCAAATCCTGATTGGCGCATATGCAAAACGCCCACTAAACGCTATCTTGGTTAGCCCATAATTACCTTTATATAAAAAAAACATGATGTGGACTGTTGTTTTAACAATTATAGATTACAGAAAAATGAACATTAACATCGACATGTTGACGAAAATATTGACCGCCATCAGCTAATAGTGTTTGCCAATGTCAAGGGAGGATTTCACACTCTCTTTAAAAATTGTCTCTCTGTACACAAAGACAAACAGAAATTTAACGACTAAACCAGAAATAGTTACATGTACACCAAGAAAAGCAGAAATATAACGACTTAAAAAGACAAAGTTACATGTACTCCAAGACAAATAGAAATTTAACTACTAAACCAAATATAGTGACATGTACACCAAGGCCAACAAAAAATCAACGACCAAATCAGACAGTTACATGTACTCCAAAACAAACAGAACTGTAACGACTAAAGCAGATATCGCTACATGTACACCAAGATAAGCAGAATTATATTATAACGAATAAATCAGACATAGTTACATGTACTCCAAGACAAACAGAAATATTACGACTAAACCAAATGTAGTTACATGTACACCAAGAAAAACATAACTGTAACGACTAAACCAGACATAGTTAAAAGTTAAATGAATGTACATGAACACCAAAACAAACAGAAAGATTACGAATAAACCCGATGTAGTTACATGTACACAATGACAAACAGAAAAATAATGACTAAACTAGACATATTTACATGTACACCAAGACAAAAAGAAATATAATGACTAAACCAGATATAGTTATATGTACACCAAGACAAACAGACATTTAATGACCAAACCAGACAGTTGCATGTACACCAAAACAAACAAAAATGTAACTACAAAAGCAGATATAGCTACATGTACACCAAGACAAGCAGAAATATAACGAATACATTAGACAGAGTTACATATACTCCAAGACAAACAGAAATATTACGACTAAACCAAATGTAGTTACATGTACACCAAGACAAACAGAACTGTATCGACCAAACCAGACATAGTTAAATAAATGTACATGTACACCGAAACAAACAGAAATATAATGAATAAACTAGACATATTTACATGTACACCAAGATAAAAAGAAATATAATGACTAAACCAGATATAGTTACATGTACACCAAGACAAACAGACATTTAATGACCAAACCAGACAGTTGCATGTACACCAAGAAAAGCAGAAATATAACGACTTAAAAAGACAAAGTTACATGTACTCCAAGACAAATAGAAATTAAACTACTAAACCAGATATCGTGACATGTACACCAAGGCCAACAAAAAATTAACGACCAAATCAGACAGTTACATGTACTCCAAAACAAACAGAACTGTAACGACTAAAGCAGATATCGCTACATGTACACCAAGATAAGCAGAATTATATTATAACGAATAAATCAGACATAGTTACATGTACTCCAAGACAAACAGAAATATTACGACTAAACCAAATGTAGTTACATGTACACCAAGAAAAACATAACTGTAACGACTAAACCAGACATAGTTAAAAGTTAAATGAATGTACATGAACACCAAAACAAACAGAAAGATTACGAATAAACCCGATGTAGTTACATGTGCACAATGACAAACAGAAATATAATGACTAAACTAGACATATTTACTTGTACACCAAGACAAAAAGAAATATAATGACTAAACCAGATATAGTTACATGTACACCAAGACAAACAGACATTTAATGACCAAACCAGACAGTTTATATGTACACCAAAACAAACAAAAATGTAACTACAAAAGCAGATATAGCTACATATACACCAAGACAGGCAGAAATATAACGAATAAATTAGACATGTACATGAACACCAAAACAAACAGAAATATTACGAATAAACCCGATGTAGTTGCATGTACACAATGACAAACAGAAATATAATGACTAAACTAGACATATTTACATGTACACTAAGACAAACAGACAATTAATGACCAAACCAGACAGTTTATATGTACACCAAAACAAACAAAAATGTAACTACAAAAGCAGATATAGCTACATATACACCAAGACAAGCAGAAATGTAACGAATAAATTAGACAAAGTTACATATACTCCAAGACAAACAGAAATATTACGACTAAACCAAATGTAGTTACATGTACACCAAGACAAACAGAACTGTATCGACCAAACCAGACATAGTTAAATAAATGTACATGTACACCGAAACAAACAGAAATATAATGAATAAACTAGACATAGTTACATGTACACCAAGACAAACAGAAATATAATGACTAATCAGACATAGTTACATGTACACCAAAACAAACAGAAATATAATGACTAATCAGACATAGTTACATGTACACCAAAACAAACAGAAATATAATGACTAATCAGACATAGTTACATGTACACCAAGACAAACAGAAATATAATGACTAATCAGACATAGTTACATGTACACCAAAACAAACAGAAATATAATGACTAATCAGACATAGTTACATGTACACCAAAACAAACAGAAATATAATGACTAATCAGACATAGTTACATGTACACCAAGACAAACAGAAATATAATGACTAATCAGACATAGTTACATGTACACCAAAACAAACAGAAATATAATGACTAATCAGACATAGTTACATGTACACCAAAACAAACAGAAATATAATGACTAATCAGACATAGTTACATGTACACCAAAACAAACAGAAATATAATGACTAATCAGACATAGTTACATGTACACCAAGACAAACAGAAATCTGACGTCTAAATCAGGTATGATAATAGTTATATGTACTCTAAGCTAACAGAACTGTAATGACTAAAACAGATATGCATGTAGTTATATGTACACCAAGTAAAATGGAACTGTAAATGGATATAGTTACATGTACAATAAGTTTCGTCAACCTATTTCGTTAAATGTTAAGATTGTGTTTTGTTTGATGTTAGAGCAGGTGTAGTTGTACTACACAAAGTAGAGTAATCATAAATTACAACGGAGTAGACCAACGAATCCTACAAGACCAAGACTTCCAAATATTTCATAATACTCAAGAATACTTAGTATTGGTATTACATATTATAAATCTGGTCACAATATTTTATAACACGTTCCTTGACAGATGAAGAAGAACTTACCAAAAGTACTGGAAGTAGATGTTAAACGATATTTAGAAATTATCTTGCAACAAGCTTGCGACCCCCTCAGGAAATGTTTACCTTAAATGGATTGGTTCATGTCTGTCATATTTGTTTATCGTAAATTGTTTTTTTATAATTTAGGCCGTTAGTTTTCTCAATTGAATGGTTTCATTTTTTTTTCATGTCGGGGCCTTTAAAGCTAACCATACGGTATGGGTTTTTCTCATTGTTGAAGGCCGTACGGTTGTCTATAATTGCTTACATCCACTTCATTTGAAATTTGGTGGATAGTTGTCTCATTGGCAGTCATACCACATTTCCTTATTTTTATATATTTACATGATTTCGGGATCCCTTTAGTCACATAGCGCCTCATGGGTTCCATATTTTTACACGATTGACTTTCAAAAGTTATGTTGTGAGCCTTTTCGATTGAGGTCTGGATAATAAAAAAAAAAGTGCGAATTTACATATATAAAATACAGTTTTTAAGGTTTTTTTTAATTTATTTCAGGAAGCCAACACAAAGTGTACATATTGTGGTATCAAGGAGCAGCTTTGAAAATGTTCTGCATGTTTAATGAAAAATACAAAAGTTGTAAAAAAAGGGCTGTGTTTTGAAACGTTGTCATTATTGAATACACATGAGCAACGGCTCAAAAAAATGTTTAGTTTTTTTCATAAAATGCCTCATACAAATATGTTGGTATCTATGAGAAAAAATATCGTGTTTTGTGTAAGGCTAGTGTTAACCTTTAATTTAGAAAAAAAATGTTAAGTGGCCCAGATTGGTCAAGATATATTTATGTGGCCCAGATTGGTCAAGATATATAAATTTCGAGATGTCCATGTCAAATTACAAGACAAAGATTAAATAACATATTTTTCAAAAAACATAAGGAAGTTTTTCTATAACAATCAACACAGAACATGTACTTTAAGTTAAAAGTTTAAGAAAAAGTAGGATCAAGTAATGTTAAACTATTACTTCTAATAATATCTTTACTGGGTTCTTTACTGCATCCTCATAAACTGCAACTTTATGTTACCTCTTGGCTAAAATCAATGTTCGTGCTTTCACAGACGACCCTGACTGATGACCTTAACGGGAAATACTTTTATAATCAAGCACTTTCGGAAAACTTTCTAACCGTAACATACAAATACTGTATATGCAAATGTACCCGCAACATAAAGAGATATATCGCGCTTCAGTGAATTGAAAAAAGATATTCAGAATACATTAATACGCAATAAACATTCAAATGTTTACATAAATCACTTTATATTTATTTTAAACTGAAAACGTGAAGGTAAGAAGTTATTTATATTTTGTTATTATCTTCTAATTTTATACCGAATCACATATAAATATGTCATGGTGACTTGCAGCAAACATATTCAGAGTACATGTTTGTTGTTCTTTTGTGGTTTTGTATGTAAAATGTATGTACCTTCAAACTAGTTTAACCCCGCCACATTTTGTATGTGCCTGTCCCAAGTCAAAAGCCTGTAATTCAGTGGATGTCGTTTGTTGCTTTTTGTCATTTTGATGCCTTTTGAAGCGGACTATGCGGTATGGGTTTTGCTCATTGTGGAAGGCCGTACGGTGACCTATAGTTGTTACTTGCTATGTCATTTAGTCTCTTGTTGAGAGTTGTCTCATTGGCAATCATACTACATCTTATTTTTATAACACACCTTAAGAATAAGATAACAAAAGATAACCAGCATAGTACAAGTATCTTATGTATGTTTAATTTTAATAAAAATGAATATTTTAAAAAAAATCAATGGGGTTATCAATACCGTGTTTTTAACAAACTTAATGATATTATAAGTTTATAATTTTGCCTAACAATGTTAAAAATTCATTTGTTGTATTTGCACTGTGACATTTAATTTATTTAAATATTATTGTTAACTCGAAATTGATGCAAGAAAACAGAAGACGCTATTTGGTAAGGGGACATAAGCTGTCAAAATCATGATCACAGATTTAGAATTATAATATTTGATTTATAATATACTAAAACATAGAAATGTATATCAAAATAAGAAAAAAATATTAATGCATGCACTCGATATATTGTATTAATATTGTGTGCAAATTTTTTTTACCATGAGCCGTGAAATTAACCATCGAGATGACATAAGAAAACTGCCGATGGTCATACGGCTCGATGTAAACATAAATATAAGTAGACAGACAAGCACGAGGAATCGTATAATGACGATTTTAATTGTAAGTTGGTTTTATTTCATATCATAGACCAAGTTTTTTAATCATGTAAATCATAATTTCACTTGTATGAATTTTTAACGAAATATGTTTTTGTTTTCTTGTGGCTTCCTTGTGGCTTCCTGTTTTCCCATCTCCAGCTAGGGGTCAAACTAAAGGTCGCATAAAACGGATTCAAATAAGTTTTAAATAAATTATTGACTCGGGAGCCATAAATACCGTGAATACATTAGCCATGTTTTGAAATTATTTTGACAAAAAGTTAACTAAACTGGCTGCTTTTATCGAAATATTGTTTCAATATTCTGCTTACATTAATGTATGAAACAAAATAAAAATAAAACTGTATTCATAATAGTAAAACGGTTGACTACAGGACAATTACAATCTAAATTTAGATCGGGTATTCCCAATGTCAGTTCCTCGATTCGTGGAAAGAGACAAATTAATAGCCCGAGACGTTGCAAGACGAAATCTGTGTCAAAATAGGCCATGCATAGTCACTCATGTATGCGTAGGTGTGATGTTTTGTTGCTTTATTAAACTTTATTAAATCATTTTGACTTAAATTACTGTATTTGTGGTATCTATTATTGCACTTATGTTCTGTATTATATCCAACGAATTTTTAATCGTTAAAAGCTGAGGTCAACAGGAGTTTCACCAAATGAGGTAGAGTAAAATTAAACTTAGATGCAATTCTTATTTCTTGAGAAAGTTAAGATTTAGGTGCAGAGAAATGTATCTTCCCAACTTGTATCGCTACTGAAAACATGATTACTACGTAAAACAGAGGTACAATGATGTTGACAATATTTTGATTTGTAAAAATTATATATTTTTTGTAAATTTAAGGTTTGTCACTCGACAATGTTTGTTTTAATAAATCATCCTCACCACACTTTCCACGATCATAATGATAGTACAGTAATTTTTAAGGAGGTCATTTTTGTAAAATAAAAGTCTTCATTTCTTAATTTTGCAAACGTTAAGTTGTGAATCCCGACGATGAGGGTTGCCACCAAGTACCGGTTTGACCTCAAGTTCTAAGATAGAATCAACAATTATTATTAAATAACAAGATGTGGTATGATTGCCAATGAGACAACTCTCCATAAGAGACCTAATGACACAGAAAGTAACAAATATAGGTCAACGTACGTCCTTCAACAATGAGTAAATCCCATACCGCATAGTCAGCTAATACATTAACGTAGTCATATTTGATTCTCATGATAAATAATTGTAAATTGATATATTAATAGACAATAATTGTAATTTACTCTCCTAAAAGTTATCACAGTATACAAAACACCACAAGGAAAACCAATATAATAACATTTGAATTGTAGGTGAGATAGAGTATGTCTCTGATTGAAATTTTTAAAAGGCACTGAACTACATGCAAATAATGCATAAACAATGTTATAGATTGAACATATAATGTATAAAGGCTTTAGTTTGCCACCCAATGATTTTCAGTATTGATTATATCTCCATTAGTTTAAACATGTATCCATTAACGGTTGACTGAGGCATATACAGTCGGAAAGCAAGCCCTTAGAAACGACCGTTGTTGCTACTTTCTTAAGACAACAATGGGACTGATATTAAAACCCGCCATTCTGAAATTGCGTTAATTTCGCGGAAAAAATAATTTGGCGCCAATTTGGAATTTTTTCTTTTTTCTGTTTCTTACTTGCCATTAGGGTCAGAAATAGATTTCTTTCGATTTTTCAAGCATGGTTCTTATTATCAAAGAAAATAATACTTAACCATGTTATAAATTGTCCGTCTTGTAAAAATAACGTAATGCCTTTGATCGTCGTTTAAGAATTATGCGAAATTGTCTGTTATTTTTTTCTTCTTTTTTTCCAGATAAACAAAGAATATACAAACTATATAAAAAATATTAATAAGTATCTCAAAGTTAAAACAAAAAACAAGTCTTACGTTCTATCACCCCTTAGGAAACCCCGTTCGAACTAAATTCCAAACGAAAGACATTTTTTGACATTGTAGTTTTTTTATCTTACACATCGATGTCAACTTGCATCTTTACACAATGTACACACATTTAGTGTGTTTGTTTGAAAAAGCAATGGCGAGTTCAGCTGTGAATATTTGACTGGATTAATTATTTTCTTTAAGTCAGTGAATTGTTTGACTTAACTAAAACAAGGTCAGGAAATCGTATACTGTCTTTACACAACCTTAACCAAAACTCATTCATCGTTTATAATATTTAAAAAAAATTTGTGATGAAGTAATCCTGCAGAACTGCCAAAGGTGAATGAAAAAGTCTTGTCCTAAATATGAACTTAAAACAATCTCTTTCAGACTAGCATTTTAATCACTCTTATTCAAAGCATGTTCATACTGACATGAAGTGTGACTTACTTATGACTTGTGATCTAAAACATAATATTGTTGACCAGCACTCAGAATCTGCTCTGAAATACTTTTATATAAATATAAACTGCATAATTGTTAAAAAAAATTAAATAGAAGAAGAAAAATATTAGACCCAGTCTTTTTTGTTCTTATCTATTTTCAAGTTCATGATTAGAACCATTTATTTGTTGGTTTAGTGTTTTTTTTTTATAATTTGAGTCCATTCATTAGAATCTGCATGGAATCAGTGAGACAAAATTTATTGTTATATCTAGTTTGTTCATACAAGAATTGCAAACTAATTTCCTTTTATTTCAAATAATGAAGAATTTACATTCAGAATACTTTCATTATGGTCTCGTTTAAGTTTAAATGAAAAAGGTAGGTATCAGTAATGAAAAGGAGTTCCTGTATTTGATAATTTTAATCCCGTCTTGATCCATTATTCATGAATATTTTGGCTACCCCTTGTATGATTAAAGTAGAAATTTATTTCTGTGTTGAAATAATTTGGTTACAGCAGTATAAATACTTATAACCAAAATATAAATATTAAATTAACTCTTGGAATAATAATATTATGGCACATACTGACATAGGGCCTATTTCAGTATTTGAGTATTTCAGTGAGACTGAGTTCTGAAAAGTGATAAAATGTGTTTCGCTAATTTTTTTGCACATGTCTTTAGTATCAAAATATATTCAATAAAATTATTTTAATAATATCCTCATGTAAATAACAGCATATGGTGCTTAATATAATAATAGTTTGATCATGAGAGTGTCAATCAAAGGGACGTAACTCGTAAATTACTATCGGCCCCGCTTCGTCAGAAATATCGACACATCGAAGTGGCACATTTGCGTATTACAGCGTATTAAGTGGCACAAATTTGACATATCATAGTCAAAGTTATGTTACATAACATAATTTAAATTCAGCATAGCTTCCCGAGAAGTTAAGAAAGAAAATTACGATTTTAATTTCCAGTGACCGATTTTTTTGGTCAACTCCTAGACTTTGAAGACACATTTTGAGAGAAAAAATTAGTTTAATACATAATTGAGTGGATCAATATATTTTTCATATATTCAAGAACGTTCACTTAAAAGCAAATTAGTTTTAATTCATGCAAAATACTACAAATTCCAAAAAACGGGCTTCACTTTTTTTGATAAAAAAATGCCCATATATGGTAATCACATGACTTCCATTGTTGCTTTAAGAAATGGGGTCAAACCGGGGTCAGCTTTCCGACTGTATAAATACCGTTTATGTTCTCCTTCGCTATGCTCATACGAACGTAAAGATTGTCTTAATAATGCGTAAATAAAACAAAAAAGCAATGTGGGATGAGAAAATGCACTGATCAGTTAAATAATAAATTGTGACAACTCTGTACATCATGGTCTCCAAATCTCCGATTAAATGGTAGGAAATCTACAGAAACAAAAATGTTCAATCAGAAAAAGAGATAACTCTATTTAATAACATATCACGAATGCAAAATATACGTGTCGATCTGATCAATGAATTTTTCTCGACAAGAGAAAAGGCGAGAAATCGAAAAATATATATGTATGAAAACCGAATAACCGAGTCTCGGCATATGCAAATATTTATACGCCAAATTAAGAAATGAATAGACTCTTCACTTCTATAAATCGGCTGTAAAACCTAAACGCACGAAACGGGCGACCGTTTTCCGTTTGAATTATTGATTTTAAACTCCGATGATTTACACGCTTTATCCCTGGCTGAGTATATTTCTAGGATTTTGATTGATTAACGCACGTCGTTACAAAACCCATAGCCCCTGGGTGTTGCTAACCCATATACCAGGACGTTGCTGCCCATTACAACGGGGAACATCACGCGCGTTTTCCCTAGTTCCATGGTTGTTCCTTGTGAAATATCGAATTCTGTAGATTATCCATGAGTATATAGTAAATAGTTAAATATTTAATCAACTACCGATTGTATATTATTATGTCAATCATTTGCACTCAATTTTGGTAAATGCATCACTTGGCTGCCACATTGTCAATGAATGGGACTACTGACCTAGCTATGCAAATGACCTACGTTGACGTCACACCGTCTATGATGTAACTCTCACAACATTGAGCGCCAAATTCAACCCATTCCCGTTTCTCTGTCTCTGGATTAAAAACGTCTTATATTTGACTACCTGTAGGGTTCAACCAAAGGTAGTACCCTACACCCCGTTAAAAATATGTCAAATTCCCAAATTTCAATAAAAGAATTTAAAAAAAAGAAAAAAACGTTGCTTTCACGTTACATTTTGTGGTTGAATTTCTCTAAAAATCGCAAGATTTGGACTAAGACCGGGGATAAATTCGTTATCTACGTTCATATCCGTAGATATGGATATTTTAACACCCTTCAGTACCCTGTACACCCTTCGGCTTTGCCTCAGGGTGTACTTAGATACTTCAGGGTGTTAAAATATCCATATCTACGGATATGAACGTAGATAACTTATAATATCTCCCACTGTCCAATCAACCAATCGATATCATGACTGATCAAACATTAAGTTTTAGTAAATGCTATTATTGATACACCAGTCACTTAGATGAGAAATTCACTCATATACAAAACATGGTATCAAAATGTATCAGACAAAGAAGAAAAATACCATTGTATTCATACTTTAGAAACGTTGATATTGAAATACTGAAAACGAAACAAGAACAAAGAGATTGAACGTGCTTCTACAATACTTAATTCAGAAATAAGATATAAGAAGACATTATTAGATTATCTGTATATTGTCAAATTATAACACAACCTTGAACTTTGTTTCACTTGGGCTACAAATGGAACCATAAATATCGTTTTAACAGTATCCATGGTCAATGTCATATCAATATATTCCAACTATTATACTACAATGAATACTGATAATAGCGCCTACATACTTTGTATAATCTTAAGATCTGGGTAGATTCAGACCATGCAATCGTTTGTCAAAATCGGTTTGAACTAAGAGCTCTGTGGAATCATATAAGTATCCGCAAATACATATATGTTCTGCAAATCATACCTACAAGTGTTTGTCAGTGACAATTTAATTCAAACTACTGTACTATAAAAATTATATATAATACAAGGTCGTAATCCGGACCTTTTTATGTGGCATGCAACTTTATTTACATTATACACGTAAATGTCCTTTTATACATATAACAGTTTAAACTTAATAAAATCTTATATTTCTCCTTTCTGTGAGATAAATTAGACAAATCAACAGCGTTACTTTACATGTAACTATATCACATAATGATATTATCATTCAAAATATAAATACACTTTTCGTTATTAACATTATGTGTACTTTAAATTTTATATCTTGAGCTAAACAAGTAGACATGCGATATGGAGAAAATATTTGTTTGGTGATTTTTTTTAAAAGTGTAGAATAAATGTGTATACTGTACCATTGGTAAACTTGTCCAGTAACCACTAATAGTAAGATACAAAAAGTGTCAGGAACAAATGTATTTGCAAAGCTAACTACATGTACATGCTAGGAAACAGAAACTATAATCATAAGACTTTTAGTGATAATTTTTAGTTTATACAGGTCAAGAAATAATAATTTCCTAATGTAACTGATAATAAAATTAATATTATTCAAGCACTATACGTTTAAACAGATGCTACAGGTAAAGTTGACCTTAGATGGATTTGGCTATTGTTTATGTCTTGTTTGGTCATAAAGCTCTTCAACTGTATCGGTTCTAATACATCATTGGCTTTCAAATATTCGGTTTTGAGCATGTCTGCTGAAGCTAAATCTAGAAAAGCGCATTCGGACGCATGACATTTATAACGTGTTGTGATCATTTTAAGCGTTACAACCAGACTTATAATTCTATTTATTGTACTTCATGTCAAAATGCCAGACTTTGATTGGTTTGATACGAGGGAGACAATTTACTTTATTACACTTCACGGAGACGCTTGATCAAATGTGCGCTTTATTGAATACGGATGGTTGTTTTGTACAAGACGTCATAGTGATTTCTTTTAATTTGAAACTCAATAGACAGTAATAACAGAACATTCAGTATAATAAATTAAATAACACATATCTGAGAGGGTGATAGAGCAGATTGTTACCCCTCGAGAAGACATTGTCAACCTTGGCTTCGCCTCAGTTGACAATGTTTTCTCGGGGTAACAATCTGCTCTATCACCCTCTCAGCTATGTGTTATTTATATAATGTTACAATTCGTTATTTATTTTTCAATTTTGTAGGCTATTACATCATTTTTAGAATTAAGTGTCTTTATATTTAGTTTTTGTTCTATGTTCCTGTTTGAACACTTTGCTAATCTAATGATCAAGATTAAAAAGGGGAGGGTTGAGATTTTAAAATTCTAGTTTATCACCGCCACATTTTCATAAGCCTGTCCCAAGTCGGGAACTTCGACATTAGTTGTTGTATATCATATTTTAATGTTTGTTGATATTATACACATTTTAATAGCCTCTAGGCGATTTTGAGCTACACCTTTTTATAGACACCTTTCTCTGGTTGAATACTTGTTTGTATGTTGCCTTTTAGATTTTATTTGGTTATTTTTGTCGTTGGTTTGCTGTCTCGTCGACGTTTACCCCACATCTACTTTTACCAGTAATAACCTAGAGGAAAGAATGGACACAAGGCTGAAGATTTAATAAATTTATCTGTATTGATTATATTAATTTCATTAAATATTTTCATAGTTTCTTTATACCATAAGCGTCGATTTCTTCTTGTTGAATAACGTTGAATACAATTTTTCATTGCTACATAAATTTGACGGTGTACCGAACATAAAAGACATCTTCGTATTTTATCCACTATATAAAGAACTACATGCAGATTCATTGGAAATTAAATTTTCTTCTCGTGGAATAAATGCAGTATACTTACACGTAAGTATAATGAGGCAAAATATATGCGAAGAAAAATTGAAATAATAAATCTCTACGTGCTCGAATATATATTATATAAATCTTATAGTACATGTTATGTGCATAAGTTGTTCTTATTTAGCTGTTACCTTTGCGTCATTAAGAAAGACACCCCCAAAGTGTTTGGTAAACAATCCTTTTAAACTATACCCATAAGTCCACGTCACCTCCGATGAAAGGTTGTTTAACTTCAGTAATTTCATTATTAAGATTCATAAAAATCAACAATATATTTGTTTATTTGAACACTAAAAATCATATATAATGTAATGTTCGACTTAATATGGGGTAATGGTTTGTAAATTGATATACGTAGATAAAATATTTAAAGCAATAAATAAAACAACTGTGAAATAAATGATTAATGAAAATGTTTTAACGCTTTGTAATACAGCTAATACAGCAGGAACTTTGTCAAAATATTATAATCTAAAGTCGGGTATAATAACTTTCAAAAACACACATTAAATGTATTCTTTAAACGATATTCCCTTTCATATGTAAGTAGATATAAGAAGATGTGGTATGAGTGCCAACAAACGACAACTATTGAACATCAGATTCCTGACTTAGGACAGGTGCAAACATTTGCAGCGGGTTTAAACGTTTTAGTGGTACCATACCTTCACCCTTATCTGATACAATAGTGTAACATCACAACATAGAAAGACACACTATAAAATATTAATTGAAATGGCTTAACTCAATCAAAAGACATATTAACATCTGTGAACATACACTGAACAAATACATTTGATCTATGATACAATGTAAATACAAAATAAATAAACTAAGGGAAGAATAATAATAGTAACATGTTATACCGCTGTGAAGTGTTAAACAATTTAAGAAAAACAATATGCTTGAACAAAAATATCAGCCATTTGCAATTACTTTAAACACAAGTAAATGAAAATAATTTTGTTTTTAGGTATACGTGTACAGTTCAAATGGAGAAAGGAAATATTTTTACAAAATAAATAATTTTGATGTTCATAGTACGAAGAAGTGAAAATTTATAGTTATACCAAACACTTATCAAAGCTGGTATATAGATCAGATATAACCCTGAATAAGTAAACATTAAATAACAAAAAAGCATTACAGTTAGTAACAGGTCAGATAAACAAGAAAGTACGTTTGAGAGTACTCGCAGTTACTGACAGCTAGTTAAAAGCCAAAAACAATTAATAATAATAAATCATGCATCAGAGACTAAAAGCAACTAAAACACATCCCAGGGATTTACTATTTAACGTCATGGACAGTCAAAGAAGACATGACTTGTGCAATGCCAAAAATAAATGTATCGACAGGCAGTAGGCTAGTTAGGAGTTAACCTCTGTATAGATCAAAATGAACGTGGATGTGTCTTTATACATCCCGTTTGAAAAAAATACAAATTTAGTTATGTTTTAATTTGCTGATGACAAAATCGATATAAGTGCCAATGTAAACTATATTCAAAGATCTAATTACAACATTGGTAAGATAACCTTTACTAATAAGTTTGTTTAAAGGTTCGATGAGTTTACACGGATCACATAGTGATTTCCGCGCTTTAAGTACAATATTATCGTAAAATTTAGGATGTGAAATACCGTTTTTAATCAGTTTTCCAGGCACAGCCAAATTTACTAATCAAATCTTTGTATCTATGAAAGAATTAAGTAAAAGGTTTACGTAATTCATGGTAACGAAATCCCTGACTTAATAATTTACCAGTGATGCATTGATTACGTTCGTTGAAATCTATGACATCACTACACACACAGGAACGAACGAGTTGGGATATATAAACACCGTATGATGGAGCCAAAGGAACATCGCCGTCTTAAAAAGGAAAATTAACAATAGGGAATGAAAAGTCGTCTCTTTTGTCGTAAATTTTAGTATGGAATTTTCCTTTAGAGATTGAAATGTCCAAATCTAGAAAAGGACAACTACTGCTGTTTATGTTAGATTTAGTTAAAGTAAGTTCTTTTGGGGTAAATAACGGTAGTATATTTAGAGAACTCTGGATTATTTAACGAAAAAATATCATCCAGATAACGGAAGGTATTGTTGAATGTATCAACCAAATGTAACAATGACGTGTCTTTACTGAGTTTGGTCATAAACTGAGATTCATAGCAATACAGGAATAAATCTGCTATTAAAGGGGCGCAGTTAGTGCCCATAGGAATACCTACTACTTGTCGATACACTTTATCGCCAAAGCGTACATATATGTTGTCCAGGAGAAAATTTAAAGCTTCAATCATATCTTCACATTTCAAGTAAGTGTATCTTGCATACTTTCCTTTTTCGTTACAGAAAAAGGCTTTAAACGAGTTACAGCAAATAAATTTTTAATGAGATTTTTCAAAAAACCATTTAATTAAATATGAAAACTTTTTCTTGATAAGATTGTACGTAAGTCCATGGCCATAGTATAAATAAACTTGAATGGATTTAAAAAAAAAATAAAAAATAACGATTTCTGTATGTTTGTGAAAGCGATAGATTCTTTTTTGATATCAATATCCAACCGGCTGTCAGCAGTCAGTTTGATATTCATATGTTCTCAGTCAAGAGTATTCAAAAGGATAAAAAAACATATTTAAGCAACTGAATATTAGTAAAAAGGTATATAGGAAATCATTTTGTAACAAGTTATCGTAATTTCTCGTTGTCCTCGAATCTAAACCCTTACGTAAATCAGCTAATCCCAATTCAGGAGCCTGTAGGTCGGTGGTTGTCGTTGGTTCATATCTAGCTAGTCCCAAGTCAGGAGCCTTTAGGTCAGTGGATGTCGTTGGTTCATGTCTAGCTAGTCCCAAGTCAGGAGCCTGTAGGTCAGTGGATGTCGTTGCTTCTTGTCTGTCATATTTTTTTTTTCGTAAACTGTTTTCTTATAAATTAGGTCGTTAGTTTTCTCAATTGAATTGTTTCATGTCGGGGTTTTCTATAGCCGACTATACGGTATGGATTTTTCCCATTGCTGAAGGCCGTATGCTTGCTATAATTGCTTATATCCACTTCATTTGAACTTTAGTGGATAGTTGTCTCATTGCATGTCAATCAAATCACATCTCCCCTTATTTTTATATATAATTTTGTATACATTTACTGCCAAAATTTTTAAGATACAAGTATGCTCGTTTCGAAACAGACTTGGGAAAATATGAAAATTACAAAGCGAAAAAATCGCAAACAATAAGTAAGATATCTGTACAAACTTGTAGAAAGTCACATGTCCTTCTCTTTTGCAGGAAACAGTTTTAGTTTTTAGTTAACAGAGGAAAATGCTTCTTATATTGACTTTTCTAATTGGATTATATACATGTACCACTGTAACTGCAGTTGACAGTATAGATGGCAATTTACTAGCAGCTGAACTGAGAAAGGTCAAAGAGGGTATTGGTGTAAACTATTTACAGGTAAGGGAGGACACATGGTCTTAGAAAGGTCAAAGCTATTGGTGTAAACTATTTACAAGTGAGGGAAGACACATGGTCTAAGAAAGCTCAAAGAGGGTATTGGTGTAAACTATTTATAGGTAATGGAAGACACATGGTCTTGGAAAGGTCAAAGAGGGTATTGGTTTAAACTATTTACAGGTGAGGGAAGACGCATGGTCTAAGAAAGCTCAAAGAAGGGATTGGTGTAAACTTTTTACAGGTAAGGGAAGACACATGGTTTTCCATTTTGAAACCATTAAAACATTTTAAAATCTAAATTTTTGTTAACGAGATGAATTCAGATAGGAATGCATATTTTGAATGATTATTGACTGTAATTTAGACATAGTACAACATAATCGACTTTACAGTAAAGACTCGCTAATCCATTTCAGTCTAAAACAATTTGAAGAACTTAAGGGATCGAATCAAATAAACGCAGAATTTACTGAACAACTGTTTAACAATCTTGTATCTATTATAACCGCGGCAAATGCAGTACATTTGTTTTAAAACAAGATATGGAAGACTGTAATTAAGTGGTTCTCATTGGTTTAATTGCCGTCTATCATATTTGTTTTTTGTTTATTGTTTTGTGCGTACATCTGTCCGTTGGTTTTCTCGTTTCAGTTGTTTTACAGTTTGTTTCTTTAAGGGCCTTTTATAGCTTATACCCGGTATAGGAATTTCTCATTGTTGAAGGTTGTACGGTGATCTACGGTTGCTTACATATACATCATTTGCGTAATTGATAAGCATAACACACACATATTTTTAAAGTCCTTTATAATGACTTCGTATGTTGATGACATTATGGTTTATTATGAGCTAAAACAACACGTTCTCCAATACAATGTGATTAAATAATCATTAGTTAAGTAATTTCTTAAAGCATAACACACACATTTTTTTTAAAGTCCTTTATAATGACTTCGTATGTTGATGACATTATGGTTTATTATGAGCTAAAACAACACGTTCTCCAATACAATGTGATTAAATAATCATTAGTTAAGTAATTTCTTAAAGAATAACACACACATATTTTTACAGTCCTTTATAATGACTTCGTATGTTGACGACATTATGGTTTCTTATGAGCTAAAACAACACGTTATCTAATACAATGTGATTAAATAATCATTTGTTAAGTAATTTCTTTTTATTTCAGGAGCAATTTAACAATTTTCCTTATGAAACAAAATCAGACACAGGAAACCAGTTGTTACAACGGGTAAGAAGACATAAATGTAAATGATGTATTTAAAATTAAAAAAACGGAACAAGAGTTACTGCTATGATGAAATGTCGATGAGATGTAAAGATGTACAGAAAAGTTACCTAAATTATTGCATTGCAAACAATCAATTGGTTTAAAATTGCGGCGATCCTGACATTACACCTCAAAAACTACATTAGACACATTATTCTGAGGCCCTTTCTATATATATTAAAATACTATATACTGTTTGTTCCTTGTTGAATGTCGTGTGGTGATCTATAGTTTTTCTTATCATTGTCCTTTTGTATTTGGTAAAAGGTTGTCTCATTGGCAATATTACAATACGCATGTATCCTCTAATTCTAATGATGTAGTTGTCACAATAGCTACAGTCATCGATTAGAAAGTTCTAACTGTACATTCTGGGTGCTTACTAACGAGACAATTACAAGTAAATATGTTGTTCTTAATGTGTTAATTATTGAAAAATACTTTAATTTTGCCGTTTTCATATTTCACAAATATCATCATTTTTAACCATTTTAATAAGATGTGATGTGTTAACTTAAAGAAAAATATTGTGGTCTGTGTATACACATTCTAGGGACACATCTTAAGGATGAAATGGCGTTTGTGAACCCATCCCTTTAAACTTCAAGACCAAAGTCTGTAAAATCAACAGTTCAAATTTGATTTCAGCTGCACAGGACTTTAACCTATTAAACAATGTACAGTACCACTGTTCTTATAACGCCTGTAATAGCTTTGTACTATTTTGTTAAAATACTACATTTTATTAGTTCTTTTAAATCGTAACGGTATTGCCAAGGCATCGGCAATAGCAATCAATCAATCTAATTTAATAATGACATCTGTAATGTAACAATATATTTTATCACAGATTCAGTCTAGTCTCGATGTATCGTTAACACAATTGAACAAAGTGTTGACCAATGTAAAAGATGAAATAGTGAGCGTTAATACAGATTCTGATAGTTCGAGTCTTCCGAGATGTTGTAATATACCAGACGACCAGCTTACCTACGTACCAAAGTTCCAAACAAAGGTAAACACATGAATAAATTTCTTTTATGCGGCAATGACAAAGCAAATTAACCAACAAAGACATCTGCCCAAAACCTTTAACAAGCTCTTTTTCTCTCCAAGTACTCACACAGCAAGAAGAGTGAAAACAATGAGGAACTTACTCAAACGCTTTCTAACCATTGTTATGTTATATAAATATCTTATTTGATACTTTTACTTAAATATTTTGTGCCTAAAATCTAATAAAAACATTTAACAAATAACGTCTATTTAAATCTAATATTTTTGTTTTACCTCAAAAAAGTAAAATCTAATAAAACATTTTAAAAATAACGTCTATTTAAATCTAATATGTTTCACCCCAGTCATTCAAAACATTAAAGGTTTTGGCAGACAAATCTCCGCATACACGGATTTATACTGCAATCAGATTGAATAAAATAAAATTTCCTTGATAAAATGTTTTAAATCATTGCATAGGACTACTCTAGAAGTTATAAATTAAATGTCATGGCTGAAAATGTCAGAAGCAATCATCCGTAAACATTTTTAGGTAGATGTCAGTACAGCATGTGTAACAACCTCACCTATTGTAATGGACAACTTAAAATATCCGACAGATCAAGTCAGTGCAACCATGAAAAACAATTACGACTTAAACAAGAATGTTTTATGGCAGCATTACAGTACATCAGAAGGAGTATCAGTTATTTATCCTGCAACTAATTGGGAAAATTGTCAAAATTTTGATCCAAGATACACGTAAGTTTAAATATAATTGTTAAATCTGTAACTAAGTACCTCTAACATACAAATAAGACATAATATAATGCTCTCAATATTATTAATTTAAGGCGATATTAGTTTAGCAATGTCTTAATTTTGTAAATTTATAATAAAGAGACAAATCGAGCTAACAACCAAAAAACGAGGAATCATTAGAACTCCAGCAGGTACGTTGACAGGGTAAAAACTTAGCATACAGAAGGAAATGCTATAATATAACTGTTATCGATGTTACGAAATAGAATAAAGAAGTGTGATATCATGAACAATTTATCACACTACACACACAGATATTTGGTATAAAAAGTAAAGAGATGCAATACGATTGCCAATGAGACAACTATCCGTCAAAGATAAATTGACATGGATTTACGCAAACCACTATTGTGTGTCATACATGTGTAAAAATGTTTAGGTTTTTTTTAACTATTCTATCATGACAGGTCCGCATATGCTTCAGCAGCTTCGCCTACAGATAAGGATGTTGTCATCGTAATCGACACTAGTTCCTCCATGAAACAACCATCTGGTATTACAGCCAAAACCAAAATGGTCATTGTTAAAGAAGCAGCAAATAATGTCATTCAAACGCTGAAACCGAACGACAGAGTAAGTATGCATGGCTGTAAAACCAACATATTCTTACGAATGGTACATAGATATCAAGGCAGAGTCAATTTTTATTTGGAAAATTATTTTACTGTACCTGATATACAACTGCAATATCCAAGTCAGTTTTGATACAACAAAATAAGAATGAAACTTGACAACGACAGGGTTTATCGGTTTATTGATTGTATCGAATTCTATCCTCTCAACACATCATCAGATCATTTCCACAACTTCAGAGGGTTGAACGGAAAACGTAAAACTCTACCAAACATGTCTTTATTTTCCCAGTCACCAATTCAAAATAATTGTTTTGGCGATCTATTTTTCTTAAAAGAACTTTGACCTTTAAATGATGTTTGTATGATTTGTTCTTTTTAATATACTAGTGCTATCGCTTCATAATCATTGTGAGATGGAGAACATCGGTAAACAAGCTTTTCCCTTTGATTTCGTGTTTATATGACTTAAGTGTTTGTGTGTTTATATGACTTTAGTGTTTGTGTAGTGATTTTGTGTTTATATGACTTTAGTGTTTGTGTAGTGATTTTGTGTTTATATGACTTTAGTGTTTGTGTAGTGATGTGTGTTCATATGACTTTAGTGTTTGTGTAGTGATTTTGTGTTTATATGACTTTAGCGTTTGTGTAGTGATGTTGTGTTTATATGACTTTAGTGTTTGTGTAGTGATTTTGTGTTTATATGACTTTAGTGTTTGTGTGTATATGACTTTAGTGTTGGTGTAGTGATTTTGTGTGTATATGACTTCAGTGTTTGTGGATTGATTTTGTGTGTATATGACTTTAGTGTTTGTGTAGTGATGTTGTGTTTATATGACTTAAAGTGTTTGTGTAGTGATTTTGTGTTTATATGACTTTAGTGTTTGTGTAGTGATGTTGTGTGTATATGACTTTAGTGTTTGTGTAGTGATATTAAGTTTATATGACTTTAGTGTTTGTTTAGTGATTTTGTGTTTATATGTCTTTAGTGTTTGTGTAGTGATTTTGTGTTTACATGACTTTAGTGTTTGTGTAGTGATGTTGTGTTTATATGACTTTAGTGTTTGTGCAAGGATTTTGTGTTTATATGGCTTTAGTGTTTGTGTAGTAATGTGTTTATATGACTTTAGTGTTTGTGTGTATATGACTTTAGTGTTTGTGTAGTGATTTTGTGTTTATATGAATTTAGTGTTTGTGTAGTGATTTTGTGTGTATATGACTTTAGTGTTTGTGGATTGATTTTGTGTTTATATCACTTTAGTGTTTGTGTAGTGATTTTGTGTTTATATGAATTTAGTGTTTGTGTAGTGATTGTGTGTTTATATGACTTTAGTGTTTGTGTAGTGATGTTGTGTTTATATGACTTTAGTGTTTGTGTAGTGATGTTGTGTTTATATGTCTTTAGTGTCTGTGTAGTGATTTTAGGTTTATATGACTTTAGTGTTTGTGTAGTGATTTTGTGTTTATATGACTATAGTGTTTGTGTAGTGATGTTGCGTTTATATGACTTTAGTGTTTGTGTAGTGATGTTGTGTTTATATGACTTTAGTGTTGTGTAGTGATTTTGTGTTTATATGACTTTAGTGTTTGTATAGTGATTTTGTGTCATAAATTTATACACTAAAGTATATCCTTTCTTTTCCAAGAGAACAACACTCATTTATAATTTGAATTCTTTTCAACGTTTTAAGTACTGTGATATGTTAACATTATGGAGATCTTTATAAACATAATTTCTCTACTTAAATATTTTTACAGGTTGGACTGGTTTCATTTGATAAGGAGGCAAAAACACCATCGGTGCCGTCAACCAGTCATACATGTTATGGAAACGAGTTAGCCTTCGCAACGAAGGAAAATACAGATGAATTGAAGCAGTATATCTTTACATTAAACACTGGTAGCACAGGAGATTCAAACTATGAAAAGGCCCTGTTAGTGGCTTTCAATTACTTTCATTCCTCAAACGACACTTTTGACAATGACAACAGAGGTATAGTACATTTTGTCACATCGTACAAAAGAACCTCTAATGGACTGTTATTGAACATAAAAGCCATTTTGACGCCATTAACGAAAGATTTGTAATTTCAATACGTTTAAGAACTGTCAGACTTCACAGTTTACATCTTGTTCACACTGTATTACTAAATACTAAAAGAAGCATGTTTCTTCATTTTTTTTATCAGTGGTGGTTTCGTTATGATTTAAATGGCGCTCGTCCGTGAAAAAGTTGTAGAGTTATGATTATAAATACATGTATAAGCTTATTCATAGATTGATGAGTGTGTCATGTTCGGCGGCATATTACAAGAGAAAGAGTAGAGCCAGTGACCCCAATTAACAGCCCTGTAAAAATGCATTTTTAAAACTTTTAGCCAGAAACAGATATAGATTTCATTTTAGTCAATTTTCTTGTAATTTATTATCTTTCCGACCTTATTTCATGATTTCATATGTGGTGCCATCCCTCGCCTATTCAAATTTAGGTTGAATAGTAAAGAAAAAGGTATCTTACCAAATTATGCCAAAAATAAGGCGTTCTCAAATTCATCTACATTTATGACGTCAGAAATACATCACTAAAGAAGTGATTGGTCAAGAATATTTCATAACTGAAACAATTGGACATATTAAGATATGTTTTCACATAATTTTCTCAACTTCATCGCAGTTAAAAACAATCTGAATTTTTGGGCCAACATTATGAGTGTGTAAACCACCGAAATAAAGATTCCTGGCGTTGGACAGGCACACAGAGAATGTGACGGGTAAAATATATTAGCAGTCAATTATGTGCTGTCATGAAGATTGATGTAACAGCACACTGTAAAAATCTTTCCAAAATGATTTGACTTACAATGTATCAGGTGATCGCAAATTTAAGCACAAGTTACAAAATTACAAAATATACAAAGAACCGATCTAAAGGTTGATTATAACATTGATATGATTACATAGACATTTATAAATTCATTTCAGTGAAAGTGATTTTATTCGTTACTGATGGGAAATCAACATCGGGAAGAGATCCTGTTCACGTAATAAGCGAAGAGAATGCCAAATTACAGAACAAAATAGCAATTTTCACATACCTGATAGGACAAGGTTATTTTTTTACAATTATTCCTTCTTCCACACTTTTGGTTAAATTGACTTATAATTATTATATAAAAAATATGTTCCCAGTTACGAAATATTTTCTCAGTTAAGAAATATGAGGGGAAAATCCTGAAATATTCATGATCGCAAGTGCAGTAAAATGCATCTGTATTATATCATGCGATGAACTTATTATGTATTCTTGTCTTTAATATTTGCTTGTGTGCTTTGTCTATATGATGATTTGTTTTTCTTTGTTGAGATATTTATTTGTTTTTTATAGTGATTAAAATAAAACACAATATTGACAGCTGTACTCCCATTTTTTGATATTTATACCGATGATGTTTTTTTTTGCTCACACATTGTTGTCAACATTATAGAATTCTATGCGACTGTCCTACAAGTGAGATGTTAAGCTCGCTTTAAAACCATGTTTAATCCAACATTTTTTACATAGGGAAATGCCTGTACCAAGTCAGGAACAGGACAGTTGTTTTCCAGTCGTTTGATGTGTTTGAGCTCTTGATTTTGTCATTTGATAAAGGACTTTCATTGAATTTTCTTTGCTATTTTTTTTTTTATATTACTGTAATCTCAAAATACTCTGATGACTTATACTCTAATGATGTTACACTCAATATTTTTTATTCATTCCATTTTGTATAATGAACTCCCATGTACAAAAATTACAGGGCTGTCTGTCAAACGTTCATTGGAAAGTATTTCATCATGAGTTCAAATGTAATTCAGAAAATATGAGGTCCAAAAACTGTAATTTTCATCACTTTCGCTGAACGGTCATACATATATTATTTAATAGTTCGTTTTTATGTATGTTGCATTGTCGTTTGATTTTTTGTTGCACTCCAGTGTTTCTGTTGTTTCGTTGTTTTCCTCTTATAGTTGATGTGTTTCCCTCGGTTTTAGTTTGTAACCCGGATTTGTTTTCTCTCAATGGATATATGACTTTTGAACAGCGGTATACTAAAAGAGGGACGAAAGATACCAGAGGGATATTCAAACTCAAAGATCGAAAACAAACTGACAACGCCATGACCAAAAATAAAAAGACAAACAGACAAATAAAAGTACAGATGACACAACATAAAAAACTAAAGTCTAAGCAACACGAACCCCACCAAAAACTGGGGGTGATCTCAGGTGCTCCGGAAGGTAAGCAGATCCTGGTCCACATGTGGCACCCGTCGTGTTGCTTATGTTATTACAAATCCGGTATACTACTGTTGTCTTTATTGATATACAAACATATTAAATCTAAAAAAAAATGACATATCGTCAAAACTCCTTCAGTTTATCCTAGTGTTAAACAAAACTATCATGTAATTTTCCGATTGAAACTCTTAGTTCTTTATTGTTTCCTTTTACTATTAGAGAATGCTAGCTTCTTTACATATTTATTGTCATAGTATTTATTAAGAATTTTTTTTTCGGTCTGTAAAATTCTTTATAATTTTTTTCTACCAGAATTATTTTAACTTAAAAATATGTATAAATAGTATATTAATTTCTTAATTTAAATCTGATAGATCTTGATGCTCAACAGCAATTAGCAGACATGGCTAATCAAGATCTTTCAATTGGACCTAAGTCAGTGAGTATCTGATTATGTTGTGTGCATGCTGATTTTATCAGTCAATGCAGGCATCAATGAAAAAATTCGTTTGAGGGAATTTGAAATTTACAATCGATTCGATGCTAGCGACATATATATATATATATATATAACAGAAAAACAACAACGAAAACATCATTCCTACTCTTTTAGGTATAAAGCTTGGAATTTTGTATATAAGTTTGCAAAAACAATAACAGCAGCTCACACAATAATGCCGATGAATTCACATGGTACACTTAAACTATTTCCGATTTCGTATTTCAAATCCGGGAATAGTTGGATAGGCATTAATTTTAAAAAATGATTACCTATTATTCAATTATGTACTGTCGATAGTTATAGTTAATTGATTTTCTAATACTGAATTAAATGTGAATCTTAGTGTATGTAACCATTATAAGCCCAATAACGGAGATTAGCATTTTTTTTGTTTTTTTTTTATAAATACTTTAACCCCAATACATATTCATATGTCTGTCCTACTTTGAACGACAAAATTATGTTATGTCTACCTGTGCGAATTTCAAACGCGCGATTTTACTCCAGTACTTAAAACCTTCTATCTCTTATGGGTGGATTTTACATAAATAAATAAAATCGTATAATATAAGCAAAATGAGGATGTTAAATTTGATGTATGCCTTTTTGTGCTTCTTCGTTACATTTGTTTGTTTTTATAGTGATTAAGATGATAAAACAATGTTCACTGCTGTACCCCTATTTTTGACATTTTTACCTATTGTGTCTGTTTGTTTTGTTCACGCATCGTTGTCAATATAATGGAATTTGATGCGACTGTCATACAAGTGAGAGGTTTAGCAAGCTATAAAAGCAGGTTCAATCCACCATTGTCTACATAAGAAAATGTCTGTACCAAGTCAGGAATATGACAGTTGTTATCCATTCGTTTGATGTGTTTGAACTTTTGATTTTGCCATTTAATTGGCGACTTTCCTTTTTGAATTTTCCTCGGAGTTCAGTATTTTTGTGATTTTACTTTTTTCTAAGTCGGGAACATAGTTTGCCTTTTTAAAATTTTTTTTTTATCTAACATGTCTAAATGTGTGTTGTTTTGTTTTTATTATTTTGATAAATTAGTCTATATTCATAAACCAGACACAATTAAATAATGCAGTTTCTTTATTGATATTAAGAAATGATGTAACCAATTCTTTCAGGATGGTCATTTCGAAGGTTTTAACCAGATTGATCAGAAACTGCTTTCAACTAAATTGGCCACATTTTATATACATCTGACAACAGGTAGTCAGTCAGATCAATCAACGTTCACTGTTCCCTATGTCGACCGTTTCTCAGAAGTTGGTAAGAATTATTGCAATATTACATGATTATATCAGTATCCGTCAACTTTTTTTTCAATGATTCCGTGTCATAAATTGACACTATGTCAAGGATATCTATTGAATTTGACTTTTTCATACTTATTGTCGAAAACGCATCAATTAAAGTAAAAACTTGATTAATGTTATTTCTAGCACTGGGTCGATATATCTGCTGATGAACTGTTAGTACCAGTCCCAGTACCCAGTGCATTAGTAACAGGCATGACCATACGGAACTGTCCTATTATATTGTTGGGCAAAATAAGAAATTATCGCACCGCGGGTAAATTATGACGTTCTGATTGGTTTAACACCGTGACTAGGTGATGGATCCATAGGGGGTTAGTAAATTTCATATGGGGTTCATGACTTCACGTCTACTATTAATGGTGACGTCATCTGTTGATGTTGTTGTATTTCATTGTTTATTGTTCTACAAAACTCGGCAGAAAATGTCCCACGTGCTATAAATTCGTTCACTACTGACCCCATACGGACCAAAGAGGGAGGGTAAAATCTGAAAAGCTCCAATCCCTTTTCTTTGGTTGGCTTTTCTTTTTATACTTGTTGGTCTTCTTAGGTCTTTAACGTTTGTATTAGGTTTTGAACTTTTAAACATTTTATTACTCTAGCATTACTACTGATAGATTAAATGACAAAATGCGAACCGGATACAGGAAAACTGGTACTTGTAGTGTAAATAGTCATTTCAGAGTCATGTACTTGAATAACAAACAACAAGGCATTTTGTTACACGACAAGTCACTTATGATTTTACAAACTCTTACGAAATTTTTACATACTGGTTTGTTCATTCAAAACATCTTAATCATTCAAAATGTACTCATTTACATGTGGATGAGTATATAATGCGCTCATAACAGATGTGTTCATGCAATATGAATACTAACGCACATTCACTTTGTTGTTTAGAGTTTCCTGTAAATGAAAAGTATTACTCGATTTCTTTCTTCTATTGGTATGTCTGAAATGAAACCATAAAGAAAGGGATTCTTCGATCTTGGAGTACTAGTGTTTACTTTAGAAATGGTACACTATCGTGAAAATATGCATTTTTTCTACTAAGTAATAAGTATTGCCTCACCGCTGTACATGTACATTACCTATTTTGTAGGTTTGATAACATCATTATGCCGTCCTGTTAACGTCATTAGCTTTCATGGAGTCATGTGTACAGATGTGAAGATAAGTGAACTTTTAACTGAAATTGAGTACTTTTCAGAAGACGAATATTCATATGCTTTTATGATAGATGGACTCGGGAGAGTTTTTATGCACCCTCTGTTGCCAAATGCAGCCTTTGTTAAATCTACCGAGGATCCCGTGTTAGTTAATATTGGTGTATTGGAAAGAGAACAACAAACCCAATCTGTTATTGAGTCAATGAAAAGGTAATTTCGTATAGTATACAGAAGTAATGCACGTTACGTCGCAGTGGAATTGTTACAGTTTCTGGCTGTCATCTTGACTACTTAATAAAAGAGAAATTGAATCAATTGAAAAACGATGAAGCGGATTTTCTCCAAAGTTTCAAAATTTTGATAATCTAGAACGATTTTATTTATTCTGCCCCACCTAAGGGCATTGTGTTTTTCGGTCTGTGCGTCCGTTTGTTCGTCTGTCAGTCCACATGTCCCGCTTTAGGTTAACGTTTTTGGTCAAAGCAGTTTTTGATGAAGTTGACGTCCAATCAACTTGAAACTTAGTAAACTTGTTCCTTATGATATAGTTTTCCTAACGTTAAAGCCAAATTAGTTTTTAACTAATTTTATGGTCCACTGGACATAAACAATGATAGTGTGAGAGGGGCATCCATGTACTATGGACACATTCTTGTCTTAATAATTACTGTTTTTAAAAAAGTTTTTCGTCAAGGTAGTTTTTGATGAAGTTGAAGTCCAATCAACTAAAAACTTAGTACACATGTTCCCTATGATATGATCTTTCGATTAATGCCAAAATAGAGATTTGACCCTAGTTTCACAGTCAACTGAACATAGAAAAATGATACGGTTCTTCTACTTTTCAGGTTTTCAAATGTTCGGTTTTAGTTGTTCTTGATGAAAATACTTAGATAACTCATTACGTATTGCATTTATATAGTGTTGTTTTCAATTTTTGTTTTAGTGGTGGCATGGGAAAGAAAACATTAACGAAGTTTTTTACGAAACCACGTGGCAAACTTGTGAATGATGGTAGCAGAGATATTAGTCTTACAGCATATTTCTATTGGGGCTCAGTAAGAATTTACAAATCATTCTGTTTTTATACATTTTTATAATTCGAAAGTCATTCATTAAAATCATATAATGTTGGATCTTCACTCTTTAAGTCTGTATATGTTACAGTTACAGGAAATGAAAACTTTATATCTGATCGCTTATCAAACAGCATTATAAGATACGGAGATTTGGGACGAATGCAGACACAAGAACTATCCACCAGGGTCCAATTTAAGCAACTGTATAAGGCCTTCAAAAATGAGTAAAATCAACATTGTTTGATTAGCATTAAAGGCCCGGCATGCTAAAGTATGGAACAATTCATACGAACAAAATGATAAACGAAAAACACATATGACAGACAAAAAACTCTGAACTAATGGCCCTTTGCTGTAGACAATCAAATGTATAGAATTTACTAGTTAAACAAAATTGTAACCGCCCATCTCTCCCCAAACCTTGGACAATGTTGTAAAAACATAACGTCCGATCAACCTGTTAAATTCGACAATAGCAGCTTAACACATCAGAATGGCTTAATTAAGTTTTTCAACTGCTAAGTACAGAAAACTTAAATGTATATAAACCTTTCGTTAACATAATACTTATTGGAAGCGCTTAAATCAAAGAGAAGGTAAAGGAAGCAAAATAAAAGCAACGTTGGTGAAAAATAAAATACAGGTTTACCAAAACTAGAAAAGCGTTGCATCAATAGCTGATCTACAATACAGTATGAATGATTTGCCACAAATGAACTGACTATTGAGATAAGACGCCCAGATGCATGATGTCTACTGACTGATTGTTAGAACTTTCATGTGAAAGTTGTCTAAACCAGACAAAGAAAACATAAATGCGATACTGACATAGAAATTATCATTACAGGAAACAATTATAAAAGAATTCCAATTGAATGAGGAATAAACATTTCAAATAGTGATGAGTACCCATTCAAACGTCTAATTTGGTTTGAACTGGTTGATTGTATATGATGAATAGTGTGTCATAATATTTTATAAAAGATTAAACGTTTACTTATATCCTTTCATTTAGTGTTTTAAGCCTATGATACAAGTGAGAAGTTTAGCTAGCTGTAAACCAGTTTTGATCCACCATTTTCCACATAAGAATATGGCTGTCCCATGTTAGGAATATAACAGTTGTTTTCCATTCGTTTTGTGTGTTTGAGCTTTTGATTTTGCAATTTGATTTTTTTCTATGTATATTCTTGTATTCAGTCATATACAATCTAATTTTCTTGCCTTATCTGTAGATACCACAGAGTAATCTTTCCTTGTGTGTTGTTCTTGTGGATGAGTCGTATTCCGAAATAGACGAAACTGAATTCAAGCCCAACGATGTAGATTTACAAAATGTATTCATGTACCATGACAGAAGCCTTTTGAAGGACTCCTTTTCCGATTGCAAATTTTATTCAAGACGAGTAACATCAGGTATGTCAAAAGGATGTGAATCATCTGAATTTGTTATAGTTGTTAAATATTAAGATAAGGTAATGTGCATTGTGATATGTTTATTTTTGTTTTTTTTATTTTACATTTGCTAGAAGTATAGGGGAAGGTTGAGATCTCACAAAACTTGTTTATCCCAGCCGCTTGTTTGCGCTTGCACCAAGTCAGGAGCCTCTGGCCTTTGTTAGACTTGCATGGTTTTTTTAAATTTTAGTTCGTTTATATGTTTTTGAGTTTAGTTTGACGTTAATTGTCACTGAACTAATACACATTTTTTATTTTAATCAATTTATTTAGGGCCCAGCTGATGCCTACCTCCGCGTGCGGACTTTTCTCGCTACTTTGAATACCCATTGGTGGCCTTTGTCTGTTATCTGCTCTTTGGTCGGGTTGTTCTCTTTTTGACATATTCCCCATTTCCATTCTTATATGACGATTTCGTAAAAAATATTTATTTTAGGGAATGGCGAGTACATTTTTCTATTATTAAATTTGTACATAAATCAAGCCGATTTTTTTTTTCTCGTTTCATTTTAGAATTATTTTTGTCAACTCGGGGCATGGTATGGCTTGATATGCAGGATAGGCTTTGTTGACGGCCGTACGATGACCTAGGGTTGCTAACTTTTGTTCTGATGACAAGTTGTCTCATTGCTATTCATACCGAATCTTCTCATGTTTTTACAAACAAGGAATCATATGATAAAGGTATATTGTTAGCAAATTTTACTTTACACAAGGTAGCTGTTTAAATAATTACAAAACTTTTTACATTTCTGTGTCAATATAATGAATACCTTATACATTTTAGATCGAAGTAGTGTGAAATTTTCCCAGTCTGCATTTCAAAACCCTTTTCAGTACTTAGACCACGATGAGACGGCTGAAGATGTCACAAATTATCGCGATTATCTTACAAGACAAAAAATAACTAATCCTGGATTTAAGGTGAGATAGTCATGATAGTATACATTACAACAACAACTGTTTCGATAATGTATCTTTATACCTGTATTAAGTAATTATAACATTATTTTTTTTTAAGTAAAGCTGAATTCATTATAAAATTATATTTACTTGCTATTTGTGAAAACTCTCTTAAATTTTGCTCCTTAACTTTTTCCTGAAAACGTTTGCATTTTGATTTTGATATTGGATAAAATATGTTGTTTAACAAAGAGAATATTTATAGTTAAAAGGAATAATTTAACAATTCTTCACAGTTTCTAAATTGAAAATCGGTATTTGTTTAATACACATAAGTATAACGTGTGTTTATGGTCTTATATCTTTTGATGTCAGAACTTAACTACATACAACCTTTATGTACCAATCTACATTATACTATATTGTTCCATCGTGATACGAACGGCATGAACGCTAAATAAAGGCAATAGTAGTGTACCGTTGATCAATATTCATAAATCGTTTAAGCAAAAACAAATCCGGGTCACAAATCAAAACCAACAGAAACACATCAACTACGAGAGGAACAAAATAACGAAATAGTTATCAAAGGCGCGTTTCGTCTACATAAGACGCATCAGTGACGCTCAGATCAAAATAATTATAAAGCCAACCAAGTACAAAGTTGAAGAGCATTGAGGACCCAAAATTCCAAAAAGTTGTGCCAAATACGGCTAAGGTAATTTATTCCTGGGATAAGAAAATCCGTAGTTTTTCGAAATCTTCAAAGTTTTGTAACAGGAAATTTATAAAACTGACCATATAATTGATATTCATGTCAACACCGAAGTGCTGACTACTGGGCTGGTGATACCTTCAGGGACGAAACGTCCACCAGCAGTTGCATCAACCCAGTGGTATAAATAGTTATCAAAGGTACCAGGATTATAATTTAATACGCCAGACGCGCGTTTCGTCTACATAAGACTCATCAGTGACGCTCAGATCAAAATAGTTATAAAGCCAAACAAGTACAAAGTTGAAGAGCATTGAGGACCCAAAATTCCAAAACGTTGTGCCAAATACGGCTAAGGTAATCTATTCCTGGGATAAGAAAATCCTTAGTTTTTCGAAATCTTCAAAGTTTTGTAACAGGAAATTTATAAAAATGACCATATAATTGATATTCATGTCAACACCGAAGTGCTGACTACAATAGAAACCCTTAACTGAAAAACAAGAACAAACGCCACCATACATAACAACGGACCTTCTGATAATAAATGCCATATTCTTATTCCATATATAAGAATGACATCATAAGTGTTCATCCTGTCGATGCTTCCAGTATATCTCTATTTGGAGTTAGTGCGATTCCTTAGTTGTTTTCACTTGGATAAAACAGTAAAAAATGGCAAAACGAGGTTACAACATTACTGCCGATCTTCCCGCATTGGGCAAACTGAAGAACGCCTATTCTAATATGTTGATGATTTCGTATCATTTTAATGCATATTTGCCTGTCGTTCACGTGTCAAATATTCTTTCCCTTCATAGAATTATAGTTTTGCTGTACTCAATGAACTATCAATAATCATCACATTCATAGCTCTAAAGAGATAACAATGCAAGAATATTGATAATGATAAGATGACTGCAGTGTATGATAGCTCCAAAAATGGCATTACACAGACTGCAAATCACGTATTTGCATAATCATTATTACTTTCGCTTTTACGCATTGCACTTAACATTTAAGTATAAATGTTTTTCTTTACATTTATTTTGGCAGTCGACGTTAAGATCAGCGGTTTTGGCTACATATAAAGCTGAGCAGTATTGGAAATCTCATCCCGCGAGATTTGTGTCATGGAGATACATTGGAACAAAAGCAGGAATGATTAGAATTTATCCTGGAGTTTCATTGCAGAAACCTTATGATCACGAAAAGAGAGCTTGGTAGGCCATCGATGCATTTTACGTTCATCTCATGTAATAAAAAAACGTTATTAATTTCATGCGCCCTAATCGCTTTTCTGTATTTACCTTCATTAGACGAATATTTGAAAGCCAATGATGTTAAAGAACTAAAAATGTTGAAGAGCTGTAAACCAAAATAGACCTTAAATGATAGCCAAATCCATATAAGGCCAACTTTGCCCGAGGAAGTTGAAACCTTAGTTACTGTATAATTAAAAAATTATAAACAAGATAAAATTCTATTCCAAAATAGTTGAATACAAGAAATACGTTTAAGTACATAATATTTTACTGATATAAATTATTTTAAATAAACAGCAATTTTAATATTCATCTAATTTAACAGATACATATATGTGAAGGGTAGTATTGGGGACAAAATAAAACAGGACATATTTTTCTTTCAAATAACAGACAAATAATGTTTATCTGCCAGCGTATAAATAACCTGGATTTAAATAAGTCAAGGTCACTGTACAACCTTCAACAATTAGCAAAACCTATACATCACAGTAAGCTTTGAACGTGACAAAATGTTTTCAATGTATCTTAAGGAAAAATTTTCGCTTAGTGTGTTGATTATCCAAAAAACAAATACTGTTATTGGACTAGAAATACAAATAAGCGATAGAATTTTTCAGAAAAAAGTATGAGTTTCACACTATGATAATACGCTTTCAACCTACTTATACTTTTCCGCAATTAATTCTATGACATACAATCGAATTTTTAACGATCATGCTTTAAAAGTATTCATAATTATAAAGTAAAAGGAAAACATTATTTTCCACTGATTTACTTCACACGCATATCGTGTACAGCACGTGTTTTATTTATAGGTGGCGTCAGGCAATGGCACATCCCAATGTAGATCACATGTTTTATTTATAGGTGGCGTCAGGCAATGGCACATCCCAATGTAGATCACATGTTTTATTCATAGGTGGCGTCAGGCAATGGCACATCCCAATGTAGATCACGTGTTTTATTTAAAGGTGGCGTCAGGCAATGGCACATCCCAATGAAGATCACGTGTTTTATTTTTAGGTGGCGTCAGGCAATGGCACATCCCAATATAATGTTTTTAACTACTCCTTATGTTGATTCTTGGGGATCTGGAATAGTCTTATCTCTCGTGCACACTATATACAAGAAAGGGTAAGTTGTGTATGTTGTAAATAACTAGAGATGTGTATGGTAAAAATTAAAGTAATGAGAGTCATCATATACCGTTGGTTCACCTCTTTATAAAAAACCAGTTCAGAAGTCAATGTAATAGAGCCAAGTCTCTGTACCCAATAAAAAATATTTTGAGTCATGTGTTTGACTTGTTTCTGCAATGGTCAGAACCAAATAAAAGTATACACAACCGGACAATGAATTTTCTTAATGGTGTCTTATTGAATTTGGCTTTTCTTTGTTATATGCTATTTAGCTGGTATGTTTTATGACGCGGAAAAGACATTGCTATTGAAATTTATGACACGTCTCCGGAAAACTTTTGTTACTATGATTTCGAACTTGTTTCTTATTCATAATAAGAATTTTTGTCACATTGACAATCAAACACATTGACAATCATACAACAAAATTTCGTTTCAGTTAAAAGATTTTGTGTCTTAAATTAAAAATGAATTCATAAATTACAGAAGTTTTAAAACTTTTAATCAAGAAAAATTTGTACATGAACTAAATTGTGTAAATTTTGATAATTTGCTGTCAGTTGAAGCATATTCAAATTTTCAATCTGAATTTGTTAACATAATTGACAAGCATATACCAATGAAAAAAAAAGAAGATCAATAGAATCACCTGCACACTTTATGAATAAAGATCTTAAAAAGGCAATTTACAAAAAGAATGTACCGTAACATTTACAGATCTGAGAGTGCTCGCAGTTACTGATAGCTAGTTCAAAGCCACTAACAATTAATAAAAAAAGTCATGCATCTAAGACTAAATTATCAATCCGTACACATCCAACATCCAATGGATTTAGTGTAAAGACGTCATAAACAGTCAGAGAAAACCATGACCTTGTGCAATGCCAAGATACAGGTATCGACAGATTGTAGATCCATGAATGTGTATATGTATATAACAATAATATTTAGTTTGCTTTTAATTTACTGATAACAAAGTCAATATCAGTACCAATAAAAACAACATTTAATGATCTAATTACAGTGTTGAATTGGTAACCTTTTAGAATAAGTTTTTTTAAAGAATCGATAAGTTTACCAGGATCGTTTCTAAATTTCTGGGCACGGTAAACAATATTGCCGTAAAAATGAGGATGTGCAATCCCGTTTGAAATAAGTTTTCTACAGGTACAACCAAACTTCAAAACCAAATCTGTATATCTGTGGAAGAATTTAGTAAAGGTTTTAAGTAATTTGTGGTAACGAAATCCCTGGCTTAATAATTTACCAGTAATACATAGTCGATTTGAAAAGCTCTCTAGAGCTTGTGTTTATGTAGTTTATTGAATATCGACTTTGAAGAAAACTTTGAATTTGAACTCTTGGTTTTATCTTTTAATACACTGATTCAGAATTGTTGTAACATGCATTTTGTGTGCAGCTATTAAATTCTGATATTTTATTGCAGTTCTACCACAGTAACTGCTGCTGTCGGTGCTGATTTTCCACTAGAATACTTCAATTGGTTGTTCAGTAGTGTTTATCCTAGTTGTGATGATGTAACTTACTGGTAATTGTTTTGTTTAATATCATTTTTGTAGGGTATCATCAAATGTGTAGCTAGTGCTTTACAGTGGTAAATCATTAAAAAGTAAACAAAAATACCGAACTCCAAGGAAAATTCAAATCGGAAAGTCTCTTATAAAATGGATAAATCAAAAGATCAAACACGTCACACGAATGCAAAGCAACTGCCATATTCCTGAATTGGTACAGGCTTTTCCTTACGTGGTAAATGGTGGATTAAACCTGGTTTTAAAGCTAGCTAAACCTCTCACTTGTATGACAGTTGCATAAAATTTCATTATGTTGACACCAATGTGTGAACAAAACAAACAGACATCAAAGTGTAATATGTCAAAAATAGCATTACAGCGGTCAACATTGTGCTATACCCTTAATCACTATAAAAACAGACAAATATGTCAGTAAAGAAAACCAAATTGCTTAGACAAAGCACATAGGCAAAATGAAAGACAATATTACAAACATTGACCACAAAACAACAACACATCGGCGGAATGCATAAGTACCGAACAAGATAGAGTTATATAATTTGTTATTTTATCTCAATTTGTTTCAGGTGATTCGGATTTATTTTTTTCATTTATCATTATTTTCTTGTTACTTTCTTGCTTTAGTCACTTTTTATTCATAGAATTTTTTTTATAAATAAATGGCCAATGGAAAATAGTCTATTAAAAGATGATTCTGTATCATTTTGTTAATACTCAACAAACATAGAATTTTGTTGTAAGTTCCAGTCTTTGTAAGAATCGGGCAATTTTGAAAAAAAATCAAAACATGAGCGAGAAAAACCCATCGACCTAACCATCCTATTTTGAAGTTACCCTCATCCTGTGTTAGAAATGGTAGGTCTTTCATTTCTGCGTGTCTGGTAATTCGAGAAATCTCTAGATAAATTTTAGTTACAATGACAACAAAATACAGAGCTAGTTACCCTTAACTGGTAATTTCTAGTGTATTTCAGCTAAATCATATCTTGATGTACGAGAACAGGAAAAGGAAACGAATGTTATATTCGTGCAGTTTTATACATTTTAAACATAAATTATTTTCAACTTGAGTGGGTTGTTGATTGTCATGTTTTCACCACTTCCTGATTCGTTGGCAGATTGACACTTAAATGTTTTCATTTCAAAGAGACTTAATTATAAATAAACTCATCATAAATACCAGGATTGAACACTACATTTCTTATGTTATCGGTTTTCGATGTCACTAATTGATTTAAATAAAGGCAACAGTAGTAAACCGGTGTTCGAAGGTCATAAATCGATTGAGAAAAAACAAGTCCGGGTTACAAACTAAAACCGAGGGAAACACATACATCAAATATAAGAGGAAAACAAACGAACAACAGGAACCCTGAAGTGAACATATAAAAACCTCAGAAATAAATAACACTTTTATTTCTCTTGATAATTAAAAAAGCCATAAACTCGCACTTTATGTTCAAGCATAGTACATGCAGTACGCCTTTTGTGTTAACATACACATAGTCACAATATTTATAAAACAAAGTAATTTCCCTACGAAAAACCGAAATTACCTTTAACCTCTGAACGCCTGCTCTTATTGTTAATTAGTTATACCAATGCAATGCAAAATAACACTTTAGGCGTACCTCAATTTCTGGGTTTATATTCATCATATACATTTTCTATTTTACAGGTGCATTATTGTTGACGACAGTGGATTCATAGTAATGCATCCGCGACTTAAAGAAACAACAATCGAATCGGGCTTCAAAGAACCAAAACATATCACAATTGAGGTTTGTAACAAATTCAACGCTTATAATTATGGATTAGTTTATCCATATAAGCAGCCTCTTTTACAACTCATATTTAAAAACTTTTTATTTTCATTATACAAATTTTATATGTTCTTTATTGTTTGCTTTTTCTCACAGTTGTTTTTTTTTTAAGAAATATTGTACTAAACAAATTTACGAGATAAAAAAAGAAAGGAGTTACTTTCTGTCCCTCACTACAATTATTTTCAAACTGCAGTTTGTCATTCCCAGCATGTGTATGTTCCTGCTTTCAATTAAACAATTGACGCCAAGACCACTGAAATGCAAACTTATCAGATTGAAGACTGTGCTGCTTTTGAATAGAAAATAACACTTCTAAAATTCTCTGAATCTCTTCTCTGGGCTTACCTTCATTAGAACATGCATATCTTAAAATTCGAAATCCAAGGATGTATAAACATTTGCAAAAAAATCTTCAGGAGCTTTATGACAATAAGGAACTTATAATAAATGGTAAAATCCACCTAAGCTCAAACTAACAAAGCTAATCCAAATTTAAACATGAATTCAATCCCATATTGAATTTGTCAATTTTATAAGAAGTTCACTTATTGAAATGTTAGAAGCACGTTTGAAATTTAAAAAAAAAACATAACCTCAGATACTTATAATCTTTCATCTTTGACAGCTATCTACTCTGAATAATATTCATGTAAAAGCAAGACAGAAAAAGAGTCGAATGAATAAATGAAGATATGTAATCGCTTTCATCATGTTCATGTTACTTCTTTTTTCTAAATCCTTTACTATATAGAACTGAAGTATTTTTTCTTTGTGTCAATTTGTTTTGGTTCATCATTGAAAGTTTCTTCCTGCGTCTTCTGAAATTTCAATATCATTTTGAAATACATTGTTATGAATTTGTTTTTCTATTGCTGTGTATTTTTCAGGAACCAGGTATTGCAAAAATTCTGAAACGAGAAGGTGTACTTAACTCGAAAGAGTGCCAGGATTTTTCGAAGAATACAAATTTAAGGTCCTTTCGGGTGAGTTTTAAACATGTTAAAAAGAAGATATAAATTGACCTTAAATTAGATATAAAGGATAATTATCAATCGGTAACATAACTTATTGTGGACTTCTTGGTCCGACAACCTATATTTATCAATTATTATGTGTTTCATTTAATTTTTTATTAGCTTTACATCTTCGAAAACGGTTTGTTGTTTGAGATTAAGCTGAAACTTCGTAGACATTTCTCCAGAAAATGACTCTTAAATAGATTGTGTTTTGGTGAGGTTTGTTTGTTTCATTTTACGGGATTTGGTAGAAGGGATAAAGTAGTTATTTACGATTTTGAAGGGTGTGCAAATATCTAATTATAAAGTTCCTTTGCCAAATCCGGCCTTAACCGGAGCCGTATTTGGCACAACTTTCAGGATCTTTTAGTACCAATGCTCTTTTGAGAGTATTTTATACCAATTGGGTCCATGCAACTGGTAAGACGGACCAAGGGTATCACTCTCCCAATACGCATTTTTTTGTTAACATGAAATATTATTGTCACATACATTTTCTGAAATTAAAAATTGCACATTGCGAAGCCAAAAGGTTAAGGTTTTTCTACCTCGGGCATATATAGTTTCAATCGTATTTTGCAAAACTTTTAATAAAAACTGAATTTGTCTTTCTCACTGTTTTGATTTGACCTTTACTGATGAGTCTTGTGAAAACGAAATGCATGTCTATTGTATCAAATTAAAAGCCTGAACTCTTTGCTGAGTTTTAAACTGATCTTATTGTTCTACTGAGTTAAATGCTTTAAAAATTTGGCATTGTTTTTCTCTCGAGTTAACCTAATGACATACACCACACACACATATGTCTAGCGCAGAGGAATTATAATTGAAGGTTTTTAGTAAGCATGATTATGACGTCTATATGACATTACATACAATTTAGGAACTTTAATGAACAGACTAGATCGCATTCTAAGAAAACGAGGTACTGTTTGTTCCAATCGTTTCCTGTTACACCCATTTAAAGGACCAATTATGGTTCTTTTATACATTTTTTTCACCTTCTCTCAGGGATGATTTATTTTAGAATAAGATATAGAAAAAATATAATTACAATGTTATTCGATCAAATACGACATTTTTCCTCAATAAAATTACAGTGTACAAATTTTGTTCCCATATGACCAGATGTTAGGAAAAACTTAAAGAATTAAAGATACCGAGGAAAGATATATCAAAAGTCTTAGTTTAACAAACGTTCACTAATGTTATTGATTAGGTGACTATGCCAGGTAACAAATTAGGAGGGCTAGATTTCAGAGACACTGATGAAACATTTGAAATACGACCTATTGCAGAAACGAATGTATTTATCATAAGAAGACAGACGCAACCTTCTACTGACTGTAAATGTGTGAGTACCACATATCTTCATTACAATATATGTATTTCACTCTTGTCGCTTCAGTAGATGTAAGTTATTTGGAATGCGTTCCCTTTGAGATGTACTTATATGTACATTATCAAAGAGCTTGTAAACAATTGATATTCCTCTACTGCTTGATACGAATAATCAAAGATATGTTTCATATTGAATTTTAAACATATTTTGTATTATTTCTAGTCTTGAAAGGAAGAACAGCACAAAACACACACTCGTGTGTTGACTGCTGATACAAAATATGATGGTAAATTACATAGTGATCTTTTTAGAATTGTCTGAACTGAAGTGTCAATAAAACGTATGGAGTGCTCAGTACGTGACGTTAATACTTGCTGAGTGTTTTGTTATTTGTGTGAGTGTCTATAATGAATTTATATAAAGCAATGTTTAATTGTAAAGAAACACTATTCAATTACTAGTAATATAAAGTTAAAGCGTTTCATCAATTCTATCTTTTTACGATAGTGCATTATCAATGAAAGTAATATAACAAATAATTGCTTTCTTAAACTGACATGCAGACATTAGTGAATTTTATTTTTTCAAATAACACATCGGGGATCATTTCATTTGCTGTAATATTCTTATATGATATAGTTAAACTTCTAATTTATCTTTGAATTCATTTGTGTTATCTTGAAGGACTCTACATCACCTGACATCGTAGAATGCAATAACCAGTGCCAATGTTTATGTCACAGTCCAATTACTTATGATGTGTGTTCTAACAAATATAATACAGGGTAAGCATATGAACAAATAAAGTTTTTGCTCATTGTTGAAGGCCGTATGGTGGCCTAAAGTTGTTATTCTATGTCATTTGATCTCCTGAAGAGTTGTCTCATTGCCAGTCATACCACAGCTTCTTTTTTTATATGATAGGGACATGCAATTTTGGAAATATCTCAATTCAAATTTTACATTTATCTCTTATTGACCATCTCTCATTTGCGTACTAACATTTCTTCATTCTAACTTTGAAGTGGCAAATGTACAGTTGGAAGTCACAAATTATTAATTTTTAAGTTGGAACTGAGATATTCCAAGTTGGATGTGGTAAATGTCAACGTGATTTCTCCCATATTTTTTGTTTAGGAACTGAAAAGAACTCGGAAATGTCAACTTTAAACTGATTAATTTGAACAAAGGAATCTTCCTACTGGTCTTTCGTTATATACAGATAAACACATTACTGTAGATTCATTTAGTTTCGAGGGTATCAATTTTCGTGGATTGAAGAAAACTTGCATTTTCGTGGATATTTAATTTCGTGGTTTGCAAAGATCTGCATACATTTCTTCAGAAAATTAGTGATTTGTTGAACATTTAATTTCGTGGTTCCCCTCTGACCACGAAATGCACGAAAATTGGTATCCAACGAATAATAATGAATCCACAGCATATTCCCGATATTTATATATTTTTGCATAGTCGGCCATAGCTGTTGTAGTTTTTAGAAGCTTTTAGTGAGCTATAAAACCAGCTTAATTCAACTTTTTTTTTTTACATAAGAAAATGTCTATACCAAGTCAGGAATATGGGAGTTGTTTTTCATTCGTTTTTGAGGTTTTGATTTTGCTATTTGTTTTGAATTTACCTTGTAGCTCGATATTTTGGTTATTTTACTTTCAATAGAGTGTATTAAACGGCTCTGGCCTAACTTTTCTTTTTTTTTTTGGTTTTATCGGTCCTTCAATTTTTGTTTAAGTTTTGGATTTTCTAATATTGGCTTATAGTATTTTAGTTTTATGCATACGATAGTGTCAATGAACTACAGTTTATTAAAAAAATCTATTTTAGATTATTTGGCCAATTCTAAAACTATAAAACGATAACACTTTATGCTGAAACTATTTTTGTATTACCTAAATAATAACCTTGATTTGATCTCAAAGTGGTATACATAGTTACTAGTACGTAAAACCAACCATGTGTTGAACAAAGTTCTTTCAAAATTTCTTATTTGCTTTGTCTATGGAGTGTCTTATGCTTTTTAATTTTTCTTAGTTGACATAGTTGTTTGTTTTATTGTGTTTAAGATTAGAAAACAATGTTTTTGATGTGAGCGTCACTGATGAGTCTTAAGTTGACGAAACGCTCGTCTGGTGTATTAAATTATAAGCCTGGTACCTTTGATAACTATTGACTGCTGTAACAAAATTTTAGACATTTTTAGAAGAGTGGCGAAAGATACCGGGGGAACATTCATAGATATAAGAACATACTGACAACGCCATGGTATAAGAGCAAAAGACAATCAGACAAATAATAGTACACAAGACACAATATAGAAAACTGAAAACAAGCTATTATGTTTTTTCCTTTTGTTCACACATTGTTTTCGATGTAATATTTTATGCGACTGCCATACAAGTAAGAGGTTTTGCTAGCTATAAAACTAGATTTAATCCAACATTTTCTACATCAGAAATGCCTCCACCAAGTCAACAATATGTAAAGGACGTTTTTCATCCGTTTGATGTGTTTGAGCTTTTGATTTTGCTATTCTGAAAGGGACTTTCCGTTTCGGATTTTCCATGGAGTTCGATATTTTTGTTATTCTACTTTTTATTGTAAAACAGTTTATATATTAAACCATAAATTAAGATTGACCTCAAGCAAAGTATCTCATAATAATAAATTCATTTATGTTAGAATATCATGTAATTGGCCAGATAGAAACAACATGTTGATTAAATGATCATTATAGACTAAAAAACTTTTTACTCTAAGAATATGCTTTTATTGATTGGAAAAGTTTAAAAATCCATGTATAGATCTAGGCAAACGTATAGTAAAACAAATGATATTTTGTTTCAATAGGTCTGCTGTTCCGCCATGTAGTGCCCGACTGCCAGATACATCAGGTGTAAGTCAGCCAGATGATACACAAGGTCTAAGCACATGTTATGTTCCGAAATGTCATCAAAAATCAACAAAGACGTATGTGTTAATCTCTATATTTTGTCTAAAAAGTTCCAAAAACTTTTAGTCATGGGTTTCCGCCTTTACTTTAAACAATTCAACAAATGACGACTAAAGTGTAATAATATTCACTTCATATATATAACTACATGAACAAAATATATTGATTTCATTGTGTGTGGTCTTAAGATGGATAAAAAAAGTCCATTGAAATATAGTATGTGCAAAAGTTAACAATAAATCGAATAGCAAGATGGAAACTATTGTTTATACGGAGGGGTTGAAAAACGTTTAACATAACTAGAAATTGGTTACTTACCTGGTATGCCAGACATAACCAATATATGAAAATACGAAAACAAAAATTGAAAGGCTTTGGATTGACCCACTTGCGTATAGCGGGCACTTGCAGCTACCCTCAAACACAGAAGCGACCAGACAAGAAAAAGAAAAAAAATATTTCAAAAGATTTTACTTAATAAAAGTATAACAGTTTGATGAGTGTTTTGCTATTGCTTTAAATTATGTCACAATATATATAATGTATAAAACTGTTGATTTTTTTTTTATAATTCATCATTGTATTATGATAAAATTAAAGACTCGGCAAATCTTAGATCATTGTGGCAATGGAAGTAAGTCATATTCGCGAACATCGAACTTATTTTGTTACTATAAATTCATTATTATTCGGTATATAACAATTTCCGTGAACTTCAAATTTAAGTGTATCACGAAAAACAATTTTTCTACGGTCTTATAGTCCAAAACCACATAGTTAACGAAACTAAAATATATACGAAAAATCTCATCTCTATTCACGAAAACTAGTAAACAAGAACATAAATTAATCTACTTTATTTTGTGAAAAGAAGATATATTTTGGTTTTTCCGGATAGTATTGAAAAACGTCACACACTTTATTCATTTGACCTCATTTCAGAGACTGTTTCAGTGAACTAGAATGTAGCTGGTGTGAATATACAGACCTCTTACAACAAATAGCTACACCATGTTGTAGGCTTAAAGAGGAATGCACATTTGGTAAAACAAAATCTCAATACAGAAATACGTGTGGTATGTATACAACCAAAAATTTACCATTTAGGAGTACCTATGTGCTGGTGGCTATCGTGTTGCTCGGTCTCTAGGTTTGTATGTAGTTATGCATATACGATTACCGTAGTGGAGCCCTGTGTGTTGGTGAAATTCGTGTTGCTCGGTCTCTAGGTTTTATGTAGTGTCTGGAGCACCTATGTGTTGGCGGCATTCGTGTTGACCAGGTTCTAGGTTTGTATGTAGTGTCCAGAGCCCCTATGTGTTGGTGGCATTCATTTTACTCAGTCTCGTGTTTTGTATGTAGTGTCCGGATCCCATCTGTGTTGATGGCATTCATTTTAATCTGTCTCGTGTTTTGTATGTAGTGTCAGGAGCACCTATGTGTTGGTGGCATTCATTTTACTCAGGTTCGTGTTTTGTATGTAGTGTCCGGAGCACCTATGTGTTGGTGGAATTCGTGTTGCTCGGTCTCTAGGTTTTATGTAGTGTCTGGAGCACCTATGTGTTGGCGGCATTCTTGTTGACCAGGTTCTAGGTTTGTATGTAGTGTCCAGAGCCCCTATGTGTTGGTGGCATTCATTTTACTCAGTATCGTGTTTTGTATGTAGTGTCCGGAGCACCTATGTGTTGGTGGCATTCATTTTATTCAGTCTCGTGTTTTGTATGTAGTGTCCGGAACCCCTCTGTGTTGATGGCATTCATTTTAATCAGTCTCGTGTTTTGTATGTAGTGTCAGGAGCACCTATGTGTTGGTGGCATTCATTTTACTCAGGTTCGTGTTTTGTATGTAGTGTCCGGAGCACCTATGTGTTGGTGGCATTCATTTTATTCAGTCTCGTGTTTTGTATGTAGTGTCCGGAGCCCCTTTGTGTTGGTGGTATTCATTTTACTCAGTTTCGTGTTTTGTATGTAGTGTCAGGAGCACCTATGTGTTGGCGGCATTCATTTTACTCAGTCTCGTGTTTTTTATGTAGTGTCCGGAGCACCTATGTGTTGGTGGCATTCATTTTACTCAGTCTCGTGTTTTGTATGTAGTGTCCGGAGCACCTATGTGTTGGTGGCATTCATTTTATTCAGTCTCGTGTTTTGTATGTAGTGTCCGGAGCCCCTTTGTGTTGGTGGTATTCATTTTACTCAGTCTCGTGTTTTGTATGTAGTGTCAGGAGCACCTATGTGTTGGCGGCATTCATTTTACTCAGTCTCGTGTTTTTTATGTAGTGTCCGGAGCACCTATGTGTTGGTGGCATTCATTTTACTCAGTCTCGTGTTTTGTATGTAGTGTCCGGAGCACCTATGTGTTGGTGGCATTCATTTTATTCAGTCTCGTGTTTTGTATGTAGTGTCCGGAGCCCCTATGTGTTGGTGGCATTCCTTTTACTCAATCTCGTGTTTTGTATGTAGTGTCAGGAGCACCTATGTGTTGGTGGCATTCATTTTACTCAGTCTCTAGTTTTGTAGGTAGTGTCCGGAGCACCTTTGTATTGGTGGCATTCATTTTACTCAGTAGTGTTTAGTTGACTCGTTTTTCTTTTCGTTGATTTGGGTTTTTGTAGTGCCCTGACGTTGTCACTTTCTTATCGATTAATGAATTTTAATGTGCCCTTGACTGATGTATGGTAGAATTTTACCATGTACTGTTTCTTTATAGTCTTTGTTAATTCGTTAACTGTATTTTGCTCAATGCAATACATTGATTAATAATTATCCAAGAAAACCTTCAAATACGTTTTTGCGCAGTTAGCCCTTTTGAACAGAAAATATGGAGATGTTGTATGCTTTCCAATGAGACAGCTATTCACCAGAAACCAAATGATGTATATCAACTATATGTGCAATGAACAAACCCCGTACCGCATACAAGATCAAACCATTCAAACAAAAGATGAATGTACAAACAAAAAACGAAAAAAAACAATATGATATACAGCAAAAAGCGACAACCACTGCATTACAGGTTCCTGACTTGGGACATGCACGCATATACAGAATGTGGTGGAGTTAAACATGTAAACGGACACCGAACCATCCACGTACCCAGAACAGTTGTGTAACGGCACAACATAAACACCAACTGTAAAGATCAGTTGAAATACCTATGGCTCATCAGATCAAACATTTCAGCCTACTTCGCAGAGATTTGTAATTGTTTTTATTAATTTTAATTCGTTTATTCATATAGGACAAAATCCAGTTATAATGTCTTCGCGACTATATTTATATTCGCGTTATTTCTCAACTCCCAAAATTCTCGAAATATATTTGGTTAACAGAACATACCAATATTTTATTTAGCACCGGCTACAACAGACAAGACGTCAGGCGAAATTGATGCAAGTAAAATTGGAGGAATAATTGGTGGATCAGTAGCATTTGGTATATTACTCACTCTTATAATGATTTGTGGAATAAAGTATTTCAGAACTAGAAATCGTAATGAAAATGCGGATCCGTATATAGATGCTATTCCAGATTACGAACTTAGACAATACACAGAAAAAGAGGAATGTAGTAGTACGGATTCACCACCACCGCCATACCAGATTCAACCTGCAATTAATCATAATTTTTATTTTGACTCATCTCCTGGACAAAAAGTTTGATATTGACAATTGTGAAATAAAAGATTTCTTCATAACATCCGCTTTTAATACGTGTTGTTTCAATTTTTTACAGCACTGGGTCGATACCTCTGCTAGTGGACTATCAGTCCTAGAGGGTATGATCAGCCCAGTAGTAAGTACTTCGGTATTGACATGATTAATAACAAACCTTTCTAAAATTGTTCGTTTATAGATTTTAAAATTATACAGAAACTAAGGTTGCAACTCCCTCAGGCAAAGTTGAGCTTAGATTGATTTTGCTATTTTTTTAAGTACTTTTGGTTATATAGCTCTTCAGCTGTTTTGGTTCTTATATATCCTCGGCTTTCAAATATTCGGCTTTGAGCGTTCCTGGTTAAGGTAAATCCAGAAAAGCGCTTCGAACGCATGAAATTAATAACGTGTGTTTTTATATTTTTTCCCATATCATGCAAAGACCTTTTCTAGGAGGAACAATTTACATAATCTGTTTTTTAACATATTTTTTATAATTTACATCTCCTTATTATATATATTTTTATATAGTTTTTTTATCATGTTTTTATTCTTGTATTAAAAACAAGGTACAAATAAATGTTTGCCCCTCTCCAAATAAGTTTATATTAATATCATTGATGGTCTTAGTAAAGAAACTTGAAAAAACAATAATGTTATTGTGTTCCGGTGAAAGGAAGGTTGCCTAGCAACGGTTTTAGCTAGATTTTAAATTATCACATATTAATTGCTTGATCAGTGAAAATTAGATCAATTCCAAATAATATGGTCTGTTTAAGAAGAATTTGAAGTCACAAATGAAAAGTCCCTATATGGTTAAAAAACAACCTAGCAACGATTAAAAAATGGGTGTTTTCCCCTCTGAAGTATGAATTTAGCAGTTGTTTCGAGATTTTTCTTTTCCATATAGTATTGCATTCAATATACTGTCTAAGTCATCATTATTCTTTTTAACAAATTCCGTATTGAGCATAGCAAAACAAATGTTGCTTAGCAACAGCAAACAAAGGTTTGAATTAAAGACAACTACTAATCAATTAGTAATTTTCTAGTACAAATTAAATTAAATGCAATACAGATTGTTTGTTTATAAACAATATATTAGTTATAAATGATAAGTCAGTTCAATTGTAGTTCACTTAATGCTTATTAACAACTTATCTAGAAAACAAGTGCCTAGCAACCGTTCAGTAGTGTTTTTTTTATGTTATCTGAACTATGAATTTAGTAATTTTGGAAGAATATACATGTACTTTCTCATAAGGTGTTACACTATAATATAACCATATAGATTATCATTAATCTTTTTTATGAATTCTATATCGAGCATAGAAACACACATGTTGCTTAGCAACAGCAAACATTTTTTTTTAAATTAAAGACAACTACAAAACATACGTTTCAATGTGAAGGCTATCATGAAAAGAAGACTATAAAGAATTTACTAATTAGGGGTTGGTCTGAACAGTTTTTAAAGATATTCAACAGTGAAAGTCACTTGGAAGCCAGGCAAAGAAAAATGAGAACTGAGTACTAAATAAACTGTCGTTTCTTTGATGATGAAATGAAATATGGAATATTTTTTTTTTATCTGTAAACATGATGTGGATACTGGCGATGTCGAAAACGATTTCTCTTTCGTTGTCGAATGATTCGTGAATCATCATGTAAAATTCACAGTACGTGTTTCTCTTGCATTTTTAATGTTTTCATTTTGTTTTTGTGTTTTTATATTTTGTTTTTCAAAATGACTAATTATTTTTGGACATGCAAGTTACTGATAAAAGTATATGGTTGCAGAAGTCAATTCTTTTGGTGGATGCGTATGTTTAAGCAAGAATTTATAAAAGAACGATTCCTATTATATGCATCCTTCATTTTAGTCAATGTACCATTAAATAAATAGAATTAATTAATTAAAACTATACATAATCTTGTCAAAACTGACCGCACATTAAATGTTTTTTCAAATCGCACAATTTAAAAAGTCGTAATAGAATGACACTTAGTTATCTCAACTTTTAATTATCAATAAATACATTACATATTTGTCTCATAAGAAGCAATATTTTGATTGACGACAACAATCGAGAGGCATTCCAAAATCAGATGTTATTTCCCCCTAACTACAACATTTATGACAGCACGTAATTCCCTTGACAACGTCATGAGATTGCATAGGAAGACAAACTAAAAATTTTGGTGCACAGTTTTGCTTGGTTAGTAATTTTTCCGCCCAGCGCAAAATTCATAAGACAAACAAACACCGGCCGGGTCAAACTAAAGACTCTAAAATTGGTATTTGCTGATTCTCCGCTAATCACGTGGCATTAAGGGCAAAGAACAAAGACTAGTTGGCTCGTAGTCAGAATATACAATGTCCAGTTAGGGTGATATGTCTTCCTGCGGACTGTAATCTTGTGAGCTAGCACGTTAAAAATCATGACACAAACAACCCATGCAGTAACGCGATGTCCAGTAGTCAGCACTTCTGTGTTAACATTAGTTATCATTCATATGTTCGTATATTGTAAATAAACTGTTAACAAAACTTTGAATTGTTTGAAAAACTACGGATTTTCTTTTCGGGAAATAGACAACCTTAGCTGTATTTGAGAAAAAGTTTCGGAATTTTGAGTCTGTTTTGGTCTTTTGGCATATTTTATTCAACTGTGAAATTCTATCTTCAATTGTAAATACTGATGCTGCAAATGATAAATGAATGAATATCCCAAACATGTGTGAAAAATATGCCAACATAATTACAAATACTGCAAAACTGTAAATACATGCACCAAGAGTAACTGGTCAACATTCTTAACGGCAAGATTATTAGGCTTTATTTCAAGACTATCGTATATCTGAAATATTTTCGAATCATATAATCGTTAAAAAAACATGCTCTCTCGCAAAAATGAACTGAGAATTTGGTGTGTTTTACATGTTTTATGTCGGATTGTGAATTTTAAATTATTTATGTCATTGAAAATGCATTGTTACCGTTAATCTGTTTGTCTAAAATTGACAGCTGGGCATTCATGTCATTGAAAAGTCAGTGTATCCAGGATGCATTGACAACCTTTTGGAACGTGTGTTTACTTAGAAGACGCGCCTTTTAATGCGGCGGAAAACGTGAGATTAAAAAGCCCGCTTACTTCCTCTGTCTACTGAAATTTTGGTGTTAAAACTGAGTTAATGTGGCGTTTACATGGGGTGGAAGTGAGTGGACGCCGCAATAACTTTTCGCGCAGGTTTGAATATAATGTTTGGTCTGTACCCAACTGAACATGTATATCAATGTATACTAAGTTATGTTTTAATTGTTCAAAAACGAATTCAATGTTTGTACCGATTACAACAATATTTAAAGATTTTACTACTATGTTAAATTGAAAACCTTGAGAAAAAGTTTATTCAAACGATCGATTAGTTTACATCGATCTTACTAAATCGCGCTATTTAAACAACATCACCGTAAACATAAGGATGTGATATTCTGAAGAAAATTAAGGCTTAACCTCCCAATTGTGCACATATTTAACTGTGAAACTATGAATTCGTGTAAAGCTTGAAATATAATTGAGAATGAAAACGGGAAATGTGTCAATGAGACAACAACCCGACCAAAGAGCAGAAAACAGCCCAAGCCACCAATCGGTCTTCATCGCATCAATATAAGCCTGAAAGTGCGGGCTTCAGCTGGCCCCTAAACAAAAATGTATACTTGTTCAGCGATATGAACGCCACAATAAACTCCGAAACATATAAATTAACCAAAATTACAAAACACACATGTCTAACATTGTCTAGAGGTTCCTTACTTGGGGCAGGCGCAAAAATGCGGGGGGTTAAACATGTTTTGTGAGATTTGAACCCTCCCACTATAACTTTAGCTAATGTGGAATACATAAACACATAGTATACACACAGTAAAACTCAGTTTAAAAGACGTCCAAGTCCAATATTAGAATAGGTAACAGAAGAAACTAAGCAAAATGACAGATTTTTTGGAAAATGGTAAAGTTGTCAGAGGGAATTGGACCTACGTTCAGCAGAATCTGTTAAAAGGCAACGGGTGTATTTTTTTTTTTTTTGATTTTATTATCTTCATGCTTGTGTCTACATTGTCAATTATTAAAAACTCATTTATATCACTATACTAATTCACATATCATCAGTATTGTTTGCCGTACATTATTTGTGAAAAATAGTAAACATATTATATTACATTTAAACTTTGAATCCGTCCACTCCCTAGCATCAATATCAATTGTAGTATGTCAATTTAAAGTCCACAGATCATGAACATAGGGAATTTAACAAACTGAAGCACAGAAGAACAAAAGGTTTATTTGCCGTAACGGTGATTTTTTTGTAAATTTATAGTGTTTTAATATTCGTACTTTTATATTAAACACAAATATAATTACGGCAGTTAGATCATTATCTTTAATGTATGCAATCGCTTCAGTGGATTTATACACATATTAATAATTTTAAATATTTGCTGTCAATTTATTTTTCCATCATGGGAATACTAGGTGATTTATCTTAAGGTTAGTCATGTATTTATAAATCAATTGGTGGTTGTTTTTAAAGTGATTAGGATTATAACACAATGTTGACTTTTGTACCCCAATTTTTTACATTTTTACCTATTATGTCTTTTTTTGTGCTCACACATTGTAACCAATATAATGGAATTCTATGCGACTGTCATACAAGTGAGAGGTTCAGCTAGCTGTAAAGCAAGGTTTAATCCAACATTTTCTACATAAGGAAATGCCTGTACCAATTCAGGAATATGACAGTTGTTTCCCATTCGTTCGTTGTGTTTGAGCTTTTGATTTTGCCATTTGATAAGGGACTTTCCGTTTTTTTTTGTTTTCCTTGAAGTTCGGTATTTTTGTTATTTTACTTTTCATTAATTTCTGTTGTTTCCACAGAGAGAAAGAATGGAGTTTAATTTTAATATCCGTGTAATTTATATTACTTATTTGTTTTTGCATAATGAAGGAAAATTATAACTTTTGCTTACATCCAGTTCATTTAAGGTAGCAGGGGTGTCTAAATGTTCGAAGATAGATTTTTCTTAAACTTTTATAAAAGACTTCTGGGTCAATGTTATTCCAAATTTCAATATAAAAACTGGGGATCACAGACCTAGGTTTTTCGTAATAATACATTGAAATTAACGAAATTTGGGTTATTTCATATTGTTTATATAGGGGAAACTGAAGTTTATTGATTGAGGAAACATTAAACGATAGAATTAGCTAAATTTCAATGAGAGAATCGCTTTTCATTAATACTTCTGAAATATCAAATATTTTCTTGAAAAAATTCCCAAAAAGTTTAAATATACTTTACGACACTTAGTATTTAGATAGTTCAATCTTTAAATTTCAAGTTTTAGGTATTTTGTGGTAAATTGAATGATACTTGGTAAAATATTTTTAAAACAAAAAAGTATTTTACAACATGACCAGAACGGACGCTCGGAAAAAGACACCCGATCTACCTTAAACTGTGGCAGATAGTTGTCTCCTTTGCAATCATACAACATATCCTTATTAACAAAAAAACAATTCATTTGCATTATATACAGGCACAATTCGTATGGCACTACACTAGGTCAACTCGTATAGCATTAAATTATCAACAATGTCCTTGCATTACACTGGGTACATTCTGATCAAATTTCACTAGCTACATTTTTTTAGCATCATACTGGATGGATACATTCTCATAACATCACCCTTGGTACATTCTTAAACTATAGCATTACATCAGTACATTTATAGAATTACACCAGTGCATTTATAGCATATCACTATACACAATTACAATATACACAATGCTAAGGCATAACACTGGGAATGATCTGTGCTACGGGAAGTTATATCAAAAACTCCGATCTGTTTTATTTTTGCTGAAATTCATTTGCGGGTTCTTCTTTTGACCTTATTACAGTCATAAAAATTCTCAAGATAATATATGCAGATGCAGTTTTCTTATTTTGTTGGAGTCGTGCATTTGGATATTTAACAAATAATGGAAAATTATAATTACTGTCTTTGTTACTGAAACTCCAGCAAACATTATATCATGTCGTCTAGTTAAAAAAAAAGGGAAAGCGTACGAGACGTGCACGTGTGTAAACCTGACAAATAAAATGGGTTTTATGCGCAATACCTCGAAAAGCGCCGAAATGGTGAGGATGAAAAAATGCTAAAAATTATATTTACTTTTTTTAAATACAAGCATCAGAAATAAGATTTTAAAAATGACGTATATACGCGATCCCAATCTTATAACAGATTATTTAAATATGTATAGAATCATTCTGTCAACGCTGTGTTAACCGGGACAATTTCAAACTTGATATTTGATTCATAAAAATTAGAACAATACAATCATTTCAAAAATATGTGGAACCCTGTCTAATTTAGAAAAGATGGAGTTAAATTCTATACAGTAACTTTCTTTTACACGTACTTATTATATATATCATGTATATACATATATATACTTTTTCAAAATGATTGAAAATGTAACTTGCTTTGGAATAAATTAAATCCCGTTCGTATATTTTTATACGCAAGGCGATACATCATACATTCGTAGTACTGTAGATCTCTACTTCGAGTGAAAATATTAATGAATCTGTAGTACCTTATAAGATATTGTAGTCTAACATAACGCTAAAGCCCCCACCCAAATACAAGAGTGATAGCACCCGTCAAAACTGAATGGTTAATGCCTAATAAAAAGCCTTAAAAAAGCAATATCACTGTGTATTTGACACGTTTATGAACAAAAAGAGGTATGGAGTAAAAGTCATGGGGACAATAACCGAACAACACAAAACAATGATGATGATGATGATGTTGATGATGATGATGATGATGATGATGATGATTGATGTCAACCACAGAGTAGAACCCGTGTATATTCCCCAGGCTGTATGCTAGACAATGCATTGAACATGTTATAACTGAAATGTTACAAAACATAGCCTAATATACCATTCAATTAAAATCAATTCTTTACCTCTAGTAAAATTCGAGGAATTTCAAGTGAGCACGAGTCATCGATCAAGAATAAAAACTTAGAAAATGGAAATGTTATTTGCGCTTGTATATATTTTTGGAATGTTTTCTGGTGAACATGCTACTGATAGCGTCGATGGCAATAAATTAGCACAGGAACTTAAAAAGATAAAAGAAGACATTGGTGTCAATTATATGCAGGTATCTATATATAGATAAAAAGATATATTGCTCCTTTCAGAAAAAGACAAATCTAATATTTATATATATTTGATAGAAAATAATTGATAAATAAAAGCTATAAAAAGTTTGTACATTCTTATTCAAAGTTAAATTTATGAAATTTTACAAGTTGACACAGGTCAATTATGTTGTACTTTCTGAAGTGATACATAAATATCAATTAAAAATATGTGCAAAGCAGTATAAAGAAAAAACAATAGCCCCCAATAAAATCAAGGTCTTTATACATCTTCATTTGCACATTATTTAAAATTATAGCGATGCGTTTTCCGTGACAACTATGTTATCTCTTTAAAATGACAAGTAAGTAAAAATTCATATGAATGTATTAAGTTTTATAAGAGACATAAACGGAAATCTGGGTACAAAAAAACCGCTACCCGACATCATTAAAAATCAAAAACACCTATACCAACATAAAGTCTTTAAAATGACATGTCTATCAACCTAGCAAGTCTCTATTTCACACTGCCCCAAGGGAATTGTTCTTACGCATCTGGTCTTTGTAAAATTGACCAATTGTGAGTAGTAAGGAGATGAGTTAAGTGGTTGGGAAATGCCTTTATCAGTTTAGAAGTTACAAGTGTAACTGCTTGACAAATAAGTTGAAAACAACAGAAAGCCCAAGTATTGATAAAACATGTGATCCATAGGGGGTCACCACGTGACGACGTTAAACCAATCACAACATCACTGTTTCCCCAAGATTCGACAAAATATGTGAAACATTTTTGAGCAGATTACAAAACAGTGAGTTGAGGGTCAAATGATTATTCAATACAGTACAAATACTGTTATACCACTAAACGAAATGATTTGCATTGCATTTTATGTTAAAAATTATTAGTTTTCTGATCCAATTTATGAGTGGTTAAAACCTTAAAAAGTTTAATCCCGCCATATAATCATGTGTTTTCCAAACAGATACCAAGGGGACATTCAAAATTCCCGTTTAGTCAGGACACTTTGTAGAAATTATCTTATAGCATTTTCCCCTTTAATTTTTTTTGTGTTTTTTTTTGGGGGGGGGGGGTTTGGTTCTGATGGCATATCTTTTATCATTTGTGTTTGATTAGTTCCCATCATGTTAAAATTATGGACGATGTAGAGCTCGACATAGTGTACATGAATAGTGGACACCTGTATTTTGTTTAAGACTGTATGTTGATGCGACTGTCATACAAGTGAGAAGTTTATCTAGCTATAAAACCAGGTTCAATCCACCATTTTCTACATAAGAAAATGCCTGTACCAAGTCAGGAATATGACAGTTGTTATCCATTCGTTTAATGTGTTTGAGCTTTTGATTTTGCTATTTGATTAGGGACTTTCCTTTTTTAATTTTCCCCTGAGTTCAGTATTTTTGTGATTTTACTTTGCACTCTAGAACATTAATTTTTTTAATTTCATGGATTTCCCCAATTTTTTAATTGACTTTGGAGTTCGGTATTTATGTTTATACTTTTTCAATATAGTTTACGCTAATAAGAAAGTACAGTCATATACACAAGACGCATCATTCTGTCAAAGAGGGAAAGGGGGGTTCTCATTTATAATGACAGAAACCAAGCAGGATACAACAAAATTGACCTGCAAATGTTAACACAAAATATCGCTGAATTTGTATTGTTATGTCTCATTATGGTTTTACCCATATTTGTGTGTGGATGTCTGTCAACACACTTGAACCTTTCTTCTTTTAGGAACATTTCAATAATTTTCAATATGAAATTAAGTCGGACACAGGAACACAGTTATTGAACAGGGTAAGACAGAATATTAACAAAACAGTAACCGTTTTCGAACCATATACAGTCAAAAATGAACAAAAGACTTAAATTGCCGGTTTTCACATTCTGTTTCTTAAACACTGGAAGATTGTTTACATTGAATATAGGAATGTAAAATAATAAAATTTTGGGCAAATCTTTAAGGTACAATAATCAAAGTTGATCGACGTCATTGTTGAGTAACATTTCAGGAAAGTTTTAAGTACATTTTGTATCTTGAAACTGCAAAGGAAATAATTACACCAAATTTGTAGAACTTTATGGGAAATTTAGCTGAAACAAAAAAACTCATTTCCTAGGTGCACAACTTCAGTATGTATACATATGTTAAGGATATTTCGAGGAAATTTGTTGAAAAATGTACATTCATACCATTTTGTTGAGGAAATTATTTCCCAAGTCCAGGTAAAATCTTCAAATAGTTCCATTATACAAGTGTCATAACTTAAATACATGTGCAATTTTGATATAAAGTTTCAAGAATTTTGTCAAATTGAAACAGTTAATTTCACAAATATGGGGTCTTTTGCAAAATAATTAATTTAAAATTCTGGTAAATATTGGAAAACATTTATCAAACATTACCATAATAAGATGTTGATTATTTCAATCTGTGTTCAGTTTATCGGTGACGTTTTAGTGATTTAAATAAATCATTCGAATGTTACTGGGAAATTTAATGTAAAAGCTAGCTAAGTTACACATGATACGTGCGAAAAATTCAGTATATTATCAATACCAACAAACTGAATGAAAAACGCGTGAGCAATTAATACTGATAACAGTACTTGTAATGTTAATATGCTACCATAGTCACGGCTTTAGCCAAGGGCCGATATGGGTCGAGGGATGATACCAGGGCCAGTATGGAAAAGACATGTCATAATCTATTTATCACATATTTAAGTTCTGCAGAAAAGAGAAAAAAGTTCAATTATAACAATTTAATGAAATATAACAGGTAAAATCTTAAAAATTTTATCACAAAAGTTTTATCACATTTTCATATTTAGTTTTTATCATTTACTCCATAGAAATTTATTGTCACATATCCACTTATTTTGGAATATGGCAATACCCAATTGCGTAATTCTCCGGCACTTTTTAACCACTCCTTTAAATTTTTTTCCATTTGCTCTACAAAGTCTGCCGTATCGCTTTCCTCCACTGCGATGAAACGAGCACCGTCATTGTTCGCCATTGTCGTTAAGGACGCTATGACGTCACGTCATTTGGAATCAGGGCACAAAAAACAATAACCTCTTTTTTGCCAAGGGCAATTTTGAGTTTATTACATATGCAAAACCCAACGTATTCGTAACAAATATGTGATAAATCGTATTAGGTCACTACCACACTATGTAACTAATAATATTTGATTTTACTTTAAACAAATTGTTTACACTAGTTTTAACGATAACAAATCCTGCAAAGCCTATTTTATGTATCATTTTTACATTGATTGCATTATTCAGATTCAATCCAGCCTGGACACGTCTCTAAATGACTTGAATTTAGTTCTAGACAATGTAAATTCCAAGGTTTTATCTGTGTATTCAAGTACTCCGGATTCTCAATTAACAAATTTAGATAGATGCTGTGATCTTCAGGACACTGACGTAACGTACTTGCCGGAGTTCCAGTCAAAAGTAAGTAGGTTCGAAGGGTGTCAATATAAATTTAAATTTCTATTAAACATGCGGGGTTTCCCTTCTTCTATGCAGAACAAATCGTAATGCTTATTAATTTTGTTTGTCATAAGCAATAGGTATCATATTTTAGTTTGAATATTGGTCACGTTTTGGTTTAAATTACGTAGTGATAGTTTATCATTAAAAAAACGTTCACGACTAGATATAGTGTCTATTTCATTATCATTTTATCTTCACTTAGAACCCAGAATGTTGACTGAGATATAAAAAAAAAATGGTCATTCCTAGTTTTCTCCCAATTATTCAGTAACACCTGTGTTAAAGAGGGCCGAACACTGGGTTGTGCGGGATGTAAACGCAGCCATAACCGGCCGAATTGTCAAAGCTTAATCCGATACCTAGTGTCCTATCACATTTATCCTCACGTTTAAGAAACTTCTCACTAAAATCTATGACTAACGGGATGATTTCTACTTCCCAATTATCAATTTCCCATTTCTCAGCAGTAACATACCCTCTGCTCCGTCGTATCTCAATTGATACGTTATGCTTGTGCATGTTCACACTTTATGGACTTCATATTCAGAAGTGTGCTCCTTACACAGAAACTGCTCCAACAGAGTTATGAGGAGGAAAGATTAGATTGACACTCCGTAAATTTTATGGACACCATCACGAATTGGTTGATCTATACATTGTGTCTGTGTCTCAACTAGCTAACGAAATTTTTACCACGTCTTAGATTGTGGTTTGCCATCTACGACGTCTGTCTGCTAAGTACCGAACGTGACCTATTCCCGAATATGACTGTTTTGCCGAGTGTGAATTCGCATTTCTATACGATGTGTCTCGGTATTTATACATCCAACATTCATGTATTCAGTTATGATGTTTTTTCTGTAAGTTCGGTTAGATATTGTGTTATGTTTATCGCTTGTGGTTTGAATTCTGTATTTTTGGTACATTTCACATATGTCTTATTTGTCAGTATAGTCGAGTTACTTTCCATTTTCCATGGATAAAGTATTGTGTTAGTCCAAATAATTATGACGTCGTCACAGCATTATTTGATCTAGTATTGTGAAAATAATTGTGAATTTTTAATCTCGTTCCATATAATTGTATGAATTTCAAGATTATATATACGTCACAAAAATACGTCACTGTTTGTGGTGTCCTGTGCTGTCGTTAATGGGAAATGTCCGTTGTTATTCTGCGGTTTACATGTTGTACTGTACTATCATATCATTAATTTATGCATTTCTGAGTGTTCTTGCGTTTGTTTGTACTGTATTCCAGTCACGTAGTGTTGTCATTTTAGCGATATTTTTTAACATTGCCATATAAGCGGGAGGTTTGGCTAGCCATATAACCAGGTTCAACCCAACATTTTTTCTTAAATGTCCTGTACCAAGTCAGGAATATGGCAGTTGTTATCAAATAGTCCGTTTCTTTGTATGTTGGCGTTTGTTTTTGGTGCAGTGCAGTGTTTCTGTTGTTCCGTTGTTTTCCCCTTATAGCTGATGTGTTTCCCGCGGTTTTGATTTGTAACTCGGATTTGTTTTCTCTAAATCGATTTATGACTTTTGATCAGCGGTTTACTACTGTTGCCTTTATCTAAGAGCCATTGCAACAACTCTTTCTGGGGACCGTAAGTAAAATGTATTTTCCTATCCCACATGCCGTCAATTTCCATTCACAGTCAAAAATTGTGCTTTCATCAAGAGTTTACTTTTTTGATTGATTGTTAATTTGTTCTCGTCTTGAATATGCAAGAATAATTTTCCAGTGTACGTTAAACAAAAAGAAATGTGAGCTATTAAATGATTGGCTTGAACGCCATAAACTAGGTGAGCATAGACAACTATGCTAAATGATGAAAAACTAAATTGCACCAAGAAATAGAATAGCATGGAAACGGGAAAGCCTCAGCTGTTCCCTTAACAATGATACATACTAGTTCAGCGAAATGGACGCCACACTAAATTCCGAAACATACAAATGAACCAACATTAAAAATGTTTTAATATATCTTTTCAGGTCGATAGAAGTAAAGCATGTGTTACCACATCTCCCTTGGCTGCAAACAATTTGAAATACCCAACAGACCAAATCAGTGATATAATGAAAAATAACTATGAAAACAACAAGAATGTGTTATGGCAGCACTATAGCACAACAGACGGCGTGTCTGTTATTTACCCAGCTACGAAGTGGGATAACTGTCAGAACTTTGATCCAAGATTTAAGTGAGGATATTGCTTCATCTTTTGTTTGCTCAGTCCTTGTCTTGCTTGTTTTTGTTTTCGTTTGGTTTTTTTTAGTTCCAAGTTAAAAATGAGATAGATATCATTATAAGTTATCTACGTTCATATCCGTAGATATGGTTATTTTAACACCCTGAAGTATTCAAGTACACCCTGAGGCGCAGCCGAAGGGTGTACAGGGTACTGAAGGGTGTTAAAATATCAATATCTACGGACATGAACGTAGATAACAATTTATCCCCGGTCTTAGTCTCAATCTGGCGATTTTTAGAGAAATTCGACCAAAAAGTTTAACGTGAAAGCAACGTTTTTTTCATTTTTTGAATATCTTTTATTGAAATCTGGGAATTTGACATATTTTTAACGGGGTGTAGGGTACTACCTTTGTTAGAACCCTACAGGTAGACAAATATAAGACGTTTTTAAACTAGAGACAGAGAAACTGAAATGGGTCGAATTTGGCGCGCAATGTTGTGAGAGTTACATCATAAACGGTGTGACGTCAACGTGGGTCATTTGCATAGCTAGGAAAGTAGTACCATTCATTGACAATGTGTCTGCATAGTGATGTATTTACTAAAATGAGTGCAAATAATCGATATAATAAGATAAAATCGTTAGTGAATTACGTATTCAATTATACAGACATTATGGAAAATCTACAGAATTCGATATTTCATAAGTAACAACCATGGAACTAAGAAAGACGCGCGTGAAATTCCCCGATGTAATGGGTAGCAACGTCCGGGGATATGGGTTAGTAACACCCAGGGGCTATGGGTTTTGTAACGACGTGCGTTAACCAATCAAACTCCTAGAAATATACTAAGCCAGGGATAACATATCATATCATTGTTAACGCCAAGAAAAATGTTAGGATTTAAACAAACTGTTAAGAATATGCCAAATCTCCTTCTTTGTAAGATGCATACCCTATTAATTTTGCGTATCCTGTTGACCCGGCTGATCTCACTACATCTAGAGATCACGCAGTTCTGTTCATACATCCACTTCCATTTGTATTTGTTATATGCTTTTACGTTACTTTGCTGTTCTACAGTCAGATATTTAAATTTAAGAAAAAACAGACTGAAGTAAATACCGTATTAATGATGCCAATACGAGAAATAAAACAGAAAATTTCTTAAGATATCTACACTAAGTACAAGTTCAAACAGATTATTGGTAAAAAGCTAAACATTTGTTCAAAACCGTTTGAAATGTCAATGTATCATCAGTTTGTACTTTTATTAAAACTTTTCATTTCAAAAGGTTCATATTATTAAATTCATGAGCATACAGATACAGATATCTTTTGAAGACGAAACGTGCGTTTGATGTATACATTTTGAATTCTGGTATCATATGATATGATTTATTATCTTATGTCACGCTAGCATGTCCATATATGTGGTAAATTGATTTTGATTTAACAAATACATGAGGAATTAGTCATTCAAACTAAAACAGAATTCAATTTCTCTATCAAATGTATATAATTAATTGTAAATAATTATCCATTAAGTAATTTTTAAGTTCAAACGGTAATAACATAAAGGGAAGTATTAGGACAAAAATTTAGCATGTATTGTATTATCTTAAACTTCTTGTATAGTATCATTTATGTTTATTCGTGACTTTAACCGATTATATTCTTGGCATATTTTATAGATCCTATAAATTATTAAATACACCGTGTTGGCTTTTATCTAAATTGAGTTTATAATTGCGTTCTGATTGAAATATACTCAGTACCTGTTTAATTTTGTCCGTTGTGTATTAGTTTATTTCCGGGTTTTTGTACATTTTTTGTTGTTTTTTTCTTGTTTGTTTCTATACAGTATTTTTTTATTGTATGTTTATATTCGCCTACTTTTTATTGACTGTAATGTCGTTTTTCTTTGACAAACGATTTTTGATTGCAACCTCCGCTTCTTCTTTCTTTTTTCCACATCCATTTCCATTCGTATTTCTTTTTGTCTTCGTCAGATCTTCATACGCAGCAGCAGCTTCGCCAACTGATAAGGATGTTGTAATAGTGATTGATGCAAGTTCATCTATGAGACAGCCATCTGGAGTACCAGCCAAAACCAAGATTGTCATTGCCAAAGAAGCAGCAAACAATGTCTTACAAACGCTGAAACCGAATGATAGGGTATTTGGTATTTAGTAAACTCCCGTTATATTTGTTCAAGAATGAAAGGGGAGTGTGAAAGTTTTCAAATTTACCCAAGGTCAAATCGATCCAACCCTTAACTTAAACAAATGATTAAACATGTGAATGTTGAACCATTCAAATTAACCATTATCATTTAGATTTAGAAAATGTCTATTAGCATTACAGTGAATTATCGTCTTTTAGAAAAATTAATATATCCGATTTCTATATCTTATCGATCAACTTAACATCATTTGTAGATAGTACTGAAAACACAGAAATAACTGGGAATGGTAAAATATATTTTTTACAATTATCCTTTGAAAAATAAATTCTTAATTTACATTAATTTCTTCTTTATTTTGTGGTATATTGAAACAATATATGTATTTTGTTTTAATAATTCACTTTTGATTTATTTGATAGGTAGGGATTGTTCGATTTGATAAAAATGCATATACTCCAACAGGAGGTACCTATAGTTCCTGTTATGAAAACCACCTTGCATTTGCAACAAAAGAAAATACGGACAAATTAAAACAATATATGTTTTCAATAGAGCCAGGAGATGCTGAGCCTAACTTTGAAAATGCGTTATTATCTGCATTCAAATACTATAATTCCTCTGAAGAAGGTGTTCCACTGGAAAATAGAGGTAAAGTGTGTTTTTGTTTGTTTTTCTACATCATAGATACAAGGATTAAAAGTTGACGCGTTTCGTCTACAAAAGACTCATCAGTGACGCTCGAATCAAATAATTTTAAAAAGGCCAAATGAGGTTCGAAGTTGAAGTGAATTGAGGACCCAAAATTCCAAATGGTTTTGCCAAATAAAGCTAAGGTAATCTATTCTTGGGGTAGAAAATCCTTAGTATTTCGAAAAAAAATAAAAACAGTTGATTTATAAATATGACCATATCAATGATTATTCGTGTCAACACTTAAGGTCTGACTACTGATGAGTCTAATGTAGACGAAACGCGCGTCTGGCGTATCAAATTATAAGCTTGGTACCTTTGATAACTAACTACTGATTCAGATTCCAATTGCTTTGTATATCATATATACCGAGATGTAGAAAAACACCTTGATTTTAAATCTATTAGTTTAAGCTTGAATTGTTGCCATCTTCAAATATTTTGGTATTCAACAGTTAGAGAATATTTATAGGCATTATCTGTCAAATCGTGTTCACCAATTTGACTCAAATGTTCATATTTGATTTATTACGTACTCAAACGTATATCAAATAAAAAAAACTCAAAGAGAAACATTTAACCATGTAAGTACTAGTTATAATGCATCAACATTTCGTGCGTATTTTAGACTAGACGCCATCTTATTAACCATCAAGTGCAATCGTACAATGACGAATTTTCAAGGTCTGTTTGACATAGATTAAAGTGTATGTAAGGTATATGTAAATTATTGTTTTATTTGGATAACTATTATTTGTGTGTAGGTAGATTCAGTCAACAAAATTGTTCTTCGTTGTGACTTCCTTATCTTGCTTCACATTTTGATATTCACATTTCAATATTCACACATATTAATATTCACATTTAAATATTCACATTCTTTTCTTTTTATGATTAAACATGCTTATCGCAGACGTAACCAATCTTCAGATAAGGGTCAAACTAAAGGTCGAATGAATACGTATTCGAATGATATTGAATTATTCACTTGGAAGCGATGATACACTGTCGTTGGTTCGAGTTTTTTTGATAGAATTACACCAACTGGTTGCTAATAGCGAAATATTATTGCAATATTCCGCTTATCATTAGTCGAAATTTTTTTCTAAATCTTTTTTGCAAAAAAACAATCTATTCACGAGATTTGAATGTCCTTGTAATTTATGAATGTCTGAAAGAAATTATGTTTAGATTGTTTGTTTAAATCTTAAAATCAGTCGAATAATTTCTGGTATTTCTCCACATTGTATCTTATTTAGAGCTCTTAAACTCAAATAATACATATGAAACATCTAGAGGACAGTTTGCAATCTTAAAAAGATAAGGACAGACGTCTTAACTTTTGGCCCATCTCTTAACCGGACTATATATAGACAATTTGTGGATAAAAAAAAACTTAGGATTTGCTATCAAAGTCAATTTTTGAATGGACAAAAAAATTAAAGTGAAGTAGATATCTATACAGATAGCCACAAACGACTGTCCTGCATTTCGACAAGGCACATAACCCTTTTTCAATTTACTGTTTTTCAGAACAAGTCATTCTTTTCATCAGTGATGGTATCTCTTCATCAGGGAGTAACCCGGTTCAAGTTATCAGCGATGAGAATTCAAAATATGAGAACAAAATTGCAATATTTACTTACTTGCTGGGACAAGGTAATATTTGTTGCTGTGGCATATAATTATTTGCTTTATATACTTACTTGGAAGCGAATTTATCAATTACAGGGATGTAAAAAATACAAGTGCATGAATATTGTTTTAAATAAATTATATTTTACTTGCTTCGGCTAGCACCTGACCAAATACGCTTAACCTTAAGTTCTGAAACATGTGTAAACCAATAAAAAATATTGTAAATGTGTTATAAAACAAAAAAAAACATTTTGTTTATCAACCATATTAGAATGTAACTTGGCATGTTTGAAGCCAACAGAATATAAGCATAGGAAGATTTGGCATGGTTGTCAATGAGATAACTCTTCATCAGAGACCAAATGACGCAAACGTCAAAAACTATAGTTCACCGTACGATCTTCAACAATGAGCAAAACCAATACCGCAAAGTAAGCTATTGAAGGCCCCGAAAGGACAAATAAAGAACAATTCAAACGAAAAAATTAACAGCCACTTAATGTACAAAACAATTAAAGATACAGCAACAAACGACATCCACTGAAATACAATCTCCGGACAGAAATATACAGAATGTGGCGGGATTAAAGATGTTTGCTGCCGCCGAACCCTACCCCTAACCTAACAAAGTTGTGAAACATAAGAACGCAGCATAACAATCAATGAAAAAGAGCTTAAGTTATCGATACAAAGCGTAAACAAAACTGACAAAAACAAAAGAGACACAAATAACAGATCTGATAGTACTCGCAGTTACTGAAAGCTAGTTAAAAAAAGCTAACAACAAAATTATGTATCTAAGACTAAAATATCAATCAGTACACATCTATTATCCAATGGATTTTGTATAAATGTAGTTTAATTTATTTAACATCTTCATGCAAGAAACACTTAGTGATTTCCACAATTCAATTTTTTTTTTTTAATTTATAAGTGAAGGAAAAACATTTCTCAAAGGGTTGTCTGTGGCATAGAAATATGGTCATAAGTGGATGTCTACCGTCTGTTAGTTTAACCTTTGGTGAAGTGGGACATCCACTTGCCTGTTTTCGATGTACAAATGTGCAGTTACATCTGGCCAGAATGAAGACGTTAAAATTAATGCCTCTTGTGGGATGGGTACCATGGTCTCTGCTCAATAAAGAACCTTTCCAAGAATTATCTGATAACTTCTTAGGTGATCTGTTATAATGCCAAATTTTCTACCACTATCCACTATCCGAACTTATCAGTGGAAGTCCAAATTCCCTGTCTTTCAACTCGGTTAACTTAAATGACAGAACCTAAATTTTGTGTAAACTCTCAATTTGTTTTAGTCCTGAATATGCATGACATATTTGCACATGGATGTGAAATAACCAAGCCAGGATCAATTACTCATTCCTATTTATTTATCTAAGTTTTAATTCGGTTTACTTGACACAAGGCCATACGTATATACTTCTTTTATCGTTCAACTTTTTTCTCATTGAGGCATAGAAAAAGAGAATCTTTCAATCATTTTGATCATCCTTCTTTGTCTGAAGCAATTAAAGTGAAAAATGCTCTTTGGTCGGGTTGTTGTCTCTGACATATTCCCCATTTTCATTCTCAATTTCATTTATAATCAAATATTAACATGCAAATGTTTGAATGACTAAATCTTTGATATTTTAATAACGTTGATTTGTTGTTTCCTAAAAATCAATTGAAACAAAACAAAATCAAATCATGCAATACTGATGATTAAACTGCTAAATAGTAAAATTGCTTCCATACAGAGCAAAATGCAAAGACACAGTTACAAAGTATGGCAAATCAAGATCTACACAATGTTTCTTTTGGACCTAAACAAGTAGGTATATGTATATATATGTTTGAAATAGCACACCTTTCTGAACAGTGCTGAGACTGTCAATTTTCTACGTTTTACCATTATTTAAATCAACAGTGTAGTTGATCAAACGATTTAATGTCGTATATCATTGTACAATTTAAGAGGATTCAGTGCATATGGAAAGAACAAAATATGTTGACGTCAATATTAATTTAGATGGGAAATTATAGCTAGATAAAGTATACAATCGATGGCAGATGTTGATGACATGAAATAGTTTAAATGTGAAGCCGTTCGTTTTGTTAATTTAGAAAATTGAAAATCCAACGTTGACTTCATTTGTTTACCTTATCATTTAAATCATTTGTATTTTCAGATTGGAAACTTCGAATATTTTGACCAAGGCAACCAGAAATTTCTTCCAACTAAATTGGCTACATTTTATGTACATCTATCAACAGGCAGTCAATCAGGGCAATCAACATTCACTGTACCATATGTGGATCCCTTCTCGGAAGTTGGTACGTATAATGACATAAGAATGGAGTCGTATGAAAATTACACTACACTATATATTTATGGGGTTGGCACATTTTAATAAAACAAAACAATATCATTTGTTTTCATGATATGGTAGACAAATCGTAGTATAAGAGGGGCGAACAATACCAAAGGGATATTCAAACTCATAAGTCGAAAACTAACTAACAATGCCATGGTACAGAATGAGAAACCATCAAAAGACAAACAATATACACACCACAACATAGAAAACTAAATACTTAGCAATACGAACCATTTCAAAAACCGGTTGAAATATCAGTTTCTTTTCGTAACTTGTTTTGATAATAATTTTTTTGCATTTGTTTTTTTAGTAATTTGTATTCCTGTTTTAGTGTGAAAATGATATTTCTTCAATGACTTAAAAACATAATAGGCATTTTTTTTTTTACTCAACGGATTCAACCTGACTGTATTTGACCTTTTAACTGGGAAACACGACCTTCCTGTTTTCTGACATTTTCTGAAATCAGCATTGAAGAAAAACGGTATATTGTTCAAGTAGTATTCAACTCTGAAGATTTTAATTTTTTTAAGTTTAGATTTGTGTTCAAAGCTTCTGATAGTATCAATGTTTAGCTTTTCCATAGTTTTGAATTGCACGCAGAGGTTTGACAGGTCACCTCTTCAATCAATTTTGACGGTAAAGATGCTAGCATTATGATATATTGACAGCATAATTTTTATCTGAGTGTATATTTCTTTTTTTTGAGACTCATTACCATATTTACGTAGTAAAATCTGATTCATATTAAACCGTGAATGTACAATTTCAGAAGTGGTGTTATATAATAGGAATGTCCCTGATTTCGATATTCTGATTTGTCAAGATGTAATCATTTCTGATGACCTTAAGACTGCATAAGGTATAATGTAAGACCGGAACTTGTATGTAGGGAGGGGTTCTTTGTGTCTTCTCTTTAAAAGGGAGGCGAAGATACCAATAGGACATTCAAACTCACAAATAGAAAATAAGCTGACAACGCCGTGGCTAAAAAAGAAATAGACAAACAGACCAACAAAAGTACACAAAAAACAGCATAGAAAAAGTAATTTATTTAACATCTTCATGCAAGAAACACTTAGTGTGAGAAACACGAACCCCACCAAAAATTGGAGTTGATCTCAAATCTTTCATTAAATCAAACTCTTAAAAAAAGATGATGTCCCCCTAACGTTGAATTTGTGTCTGTATGAATACAAAAAATACAATACTGTAAACCAACTAATTTTCGCGACGTTCGCGAGTCGAAAAATAAAGCGAATATAAATTGTCGCGAATATGTTAAACTTGAATCCTTCCTAATTTAACTACGTCAAATAAATTTGAAATCGCGAAGTTGAATTGCCGCGAAGTTGACTAGAAAGAGGTAAACGCGAAATAAAGTATCCGCGAAAACAAGTTGGTTTACAGTATATGATATGATTTACGTTTTTTAGGGTTGATTACATCATTATGTCGCCGTGTTCATGTGTCGACTGGTTTTCATGGAGTTATGTGCACAGACGTGAAAATAAGTAAACTCTTAACTGAAATTGAGTACTTCTCTGAGGACGAATTTACCTATGCGTTTATGATAGATGGTACAGGGAGAGCACTTATGCATCCTTTGTTACCAAATGCAGCATTTGTAAATCAACACAAGACCCTGTTTTAGTCGATATTGGTGTATTCGAACGAGAAGATAATGCCAAATCAGTCATTGAATCAATGAAAAGGTAGACACTGTTGTTTAGTTATCTTTTTTATCGCATTGTTTGAGTTCAATAAATGTGAAATTATTGGTTTTCATAAGTAGATTGGGATATAGAAAAATGTTCATCTGGACTTCTTGAACAGTGAAGTCAAGACAAATATGTGCACAACTTTATACTATCAACTTGTTTTCAAGTTATATTTCAAATTAATTGCCCATTATCTTTGTTGACTTACTTAGTATTCTGCAATATCTATTCATTTCATTTATTATTAATTCAATTTCGTCCAAAATTTGCATGAAAGATTTGTCACAGGACGTTAAACCAACACCAATCAATTAATAGTGCAATTCTGAAAACAAAACATTCACTTGAAAAATTGTTTCCCTTGTCACAAATATAATTTGTTGATGTGATAAATATAAGAAAATACTGCCATTCCATTTTAAGGGGGAAATTTAACGTTTTCTTTTGAAGAAAAAGATCCGGTTTTTTTTTGGGGGGGGGGGGGGAGACCAAAACTTACAAAAAAACTGACGTTAGTACATTTGTTCATTTCAATTTTTCCATGAGTAGACTTTTTACGCTAACACATATCTTGATTTCACAAGATGTATACATGTAAATATCCATTTTAAGTACGTCAAGCAAATTTCAAAGACACTGGTGTATCATGTTAGGAATATATTGGTTTGTTCAATTGTATATACGATGATTTCCCCGGTTAATATTTGCTCGAAAAGACTCATCGGAGATACCAGGCCTATACTTTGGTACGCCAGATGCGCAAAACGGGAACATTAGTATGATAGAGGCAAATGATTTTGAACCCATCACAAACATTGAATTTAAAATTTATCAAACCACATTATATTTGCAAATTTATATATATAGTAATAAAGAAACAAATGTTTTTACAGAAGATTTCTTTATTTTAGCGGAGGCACTGGTTCCACATCTTTTACGAAGTTCTTCACCAAACCACGTGGTAAACTAGTTAATGATGGTAGTAGTGATATCAGTCGCCAGGCACATTTCTTTTGGGGTTCGGTACGGTTTATTAACATTTTAGCTACAGAAGTAATTCCCCAAACGTATTAAATTAAGAAATAATATTCTCAGTTGTACCAGTAACTGAAATAATCTGCATTATTTTTAACCATAGTTTATCATTATACCTAACCCTGCCGCATTTTATTAACATTCACAGTACCAATTGTACTACACATGATGAGCCTTCATACGAAGTATATATCTCCCAATTGATATGATATTCCCGGGCTTGTATTTCCTATCATGATTTCCTTGATAGAGGGTTGCTGCTCACAAGGAAGCTATTAAACCAAGAGTTCCAAATGGTGAAGTTGAAATCATCCCTTCGCAAATTTTACGGACGCCATCACGAGTTGGTTGACCGTTATGGAATAACCGTTTCACAGATGATATCTGATATGTTCCTTATGTCGTAATTACAATCCACTTCCCTTTTCACCACGAATGTGACTTACCGAATTAGACTATTTACCGGATTTGTAATAACATGAGCAACACGACGGGTGCCACATGTGGAGCAGGATCTCCTTACCCTTCCGGAGCACCTGAGATCACCCCCAGTTTTTGGTGGGGTTCGTGTTGCTCAGTTTTTAGTTTTCTATGTTGTGTCTTTCGTACTATTATTTGTCTGTTTGTCTTTTTATGTTTTAGCCATGGCGTTGTCAGTTTATTTTCGATCTATGAGTTTGACTGTCCCTCTGGTATCTTTCGCTCCTCTTTCTTTCCGAAAACAGAGGCCAAATATTAGAAAAACTCAAAACTAAAATCAAACGCTGAAGAGCTTTACAATAGAAATAGACGAAAGGGTAGAGTCTAACTCGGACACAATAAAGCAACAAACAACAAAACGTCATTTAATGGTCAATATAAGGTCATGATGGTAAACACTTGGTCAATTGGTAGCATTATAAAGACAGTTTAGGTGGATATTTTAATTGTCATGATCCGGTGGTGAGTGGTGATTCACTAGTTCTTCTTGAAGTTTGACCAGTATTAGTCAATATACGAATCATGCAAAATGTGAAAAAGGTATAACAAAAATCTTGAACTCAAAGGTAAATTCAAAAAGGTGAATTTCATAAAAACTGACAAAATAAAACTTTATCAACCAACGGAACCAGTGGAAAACAGCTGTGATATTGCTGACTTGGTACAGGCATCTTCCGAAGAAAATGGTGAGATAAACCTGGTTTTATAGCTAGTTCAACCTCTCACTTCTATGACAGTTTTTTTGAAGTTCTGATATATTGACAAAATTAGATCCATGGATGAAAAACCTACGACTAGAAGAAAAATAATATCTTATTTAGAAGAAATTATGTTTAAATTCATACAGAGTTTTTTTTTAACAGGCCTTACCAGGTGATATATAATTATTGAGGGAGATAACTCGTACATATACTATAGAATATGTATAAAAATGTATGCCAATTATCTGTCCTGGTAAGGCAATAAATGGACAATATATCACATTTCTTTCATCTACACCCATGTTCCTACTGATTGAAAAAAATAAACATGTTTAGCCTTCCGTGAAGTGTGTCACAATATTTGGATTTTGCATGATTCATATATGGACAACTACATAAGCAAGCATTAATTTCTATCCATTGTTAACGTTAATCCGATTGTAATTTTATGCCGTGACCCTTATTCTGACAAATAGTGTGTATATGTTGATTTAGTAACTAAAGATACGTCATCATTGTATGAAAAATGTATAACCTTACTTACACTAATGTACATATGTTGTGAATTGCAGATACCTAGGAGTAACTTTTCTGTGTGTGTTGTTTTTGTGAACGAATCGTATGCCGAAATTTCGGAATCCCAGTTTCAACTGAGTGACACAGATATAGACAAGGTTTTTATGTACCATAATCGAAGTTTGCTTACTGATCCCTTTACTGATTGTAAATTCTACAAGAGGCGTGTAACATTAGGTAGGTGGAATCAAATATATAAACCAGAAAGTCTTAAACTTGCAGTGCGGTGAGAGTTTTTTTTTTTTTTTTTCTGTTTTTTTGCTTCGTGTTGAAGGCCTTGTTGTGACTTTGTGATGAAGAACAGCAATAAAAGCGCTGTTCCCTTTGTTTTTTTTTTGTGTGTGTTTTTTTTTTGGGGGGGGGGGTGCATTTACTGATTTTGTGTCTTGGATGGATACTCCATATCCTTTGTTTTTCTATTGTTACAAAGACAAAAGGTACAGGAAAAAACCGGATACAGGAATACTAGTATGTACATTGAACACATTGTCACATTATATACATCAGATATTATTTTCGGCAAATTGTAAACTTTTCGTAAAACCTTTTATCAACATTTTGAATGTAGATCACGTAACCAAATCTCCCATGAAAGATTAAGTGAACCATTTTAAAATATTTTAAATAGTTAAGAAAGAAAAAAATATAAGGTCGACTCAGCTTGGTGCGTTATATTTGATTGATTAATATGTTTTTCTATGATAATGATTTTAGTCTACTACGGAAGAGTCTATTTCATTTACTAGCACCGGCTCGATTCCACTGCTGCTAGACTGGTTGGTTTGTGACCCGGATTTGTTTCAGCTAAATCGATTTATGACTATTGAACAGCGGTATACTACTGTTGCCTTTATTAGTCCGAGAAGGTATAAGCAGCTCAGTAGTCAGTGATTTGGTTCTTTCTGGTCATACAATTCCTAACGTTGTAGCATATTTACGCATCCTTGGATTTCAAACGTTAAGGTTTGAGCATTTCTAATGAAGGTAAATCCAGAAAAGAGCTTGGATGCACGATATTTATAAAGTGCTAGTTGCATTTTACTGATTTGTTCATATTCAAGATTGCTACAGTCCATCTGCCATTATCATCATAAAAAAATATTGGTACAAATCCTATGTAGATGCTTGTGAGGTTTTTTTTGTGTTTAAAGTCTTTCAAATCTTTACATGAGATTGAAATGATTATGACATTCAGTTTTAGTAATTTATTATGTTTCCGGATGTATTTCCTCTTTTTTTCCTTTGATGTTCAATTTCATGTATTTACGAGATTTGAACGATAACCGTTTTTTAATTTTCTTTTCAGACCGTAGTTGTGTAAAGTTTTCACAAGCTGCCTTTGAAAACCCTTTTCAATATTTAGACCGTGATGAGACTGCGGCAGATGTCAGTAAATACAAAGATTTTCTAACAAAAAAGATCGTCACTAATCCTGGATTTAAGGTAAATTGATTTTCAACTTTTATTTAAACAATTTAAAGAATTGTAGGTAATTATTACAATTGAATACTAGTAAAATAGTTAAATTTTTTTTGTTATACCATGGCATAAAATTTATAGTTTGATTTTAGACCGAATAAGTGCTAAGTTTGAAAGGTATACAAAGATATATTTCATACATATTTACTCTTTCATACATATCATATTAATTCATCACTAGTCTTCAATCATTACCTTTTGCGTTTTCTGGGTCTTAAATAACTGATCTAAGACACCAGACTGATAATTTAACACGTCAGACGCGCAGTGCAAAAGGTCAAATCAGTTACAACGTTGGAGAGCACTATAAATTGAAAAAATTGAAAAAGTTGTGATAAGTCTTTATATGTATGTAGTGTAAAAAACCTTAGTGTTTCGAATAATTTTAAAGTTTTATGAACATTTAAAGAACATAAAAACCAATTGTTCCAATGAATTTTATATACCGACTACTTAGTCCACCTCGAGTAGAGGAACAAAAACTATAACAGATACTAGGTTCATAATTTAGAACGCCAGACAAGCGTTTTGTATGATTTCATGCCTATAATTGTGTGCCGTTTTGCTCATGTAAGTGACGTAGGTATATACTATTCATCAGTTGAACGGAGACACTTATATACACTATATCATATACAGGTAAACAATGTACAGGCGAAAAGAATCATCTGCAGAATCATTTTTTATCATATCTCGATAATGTATATATTGAATTTAATTATATATCGTAAAGAAAATGCATAATGCAGAGGTTAATAAAACATACGAATGGACTAAAATTTATTAACGGAATTTGCTTGATATCCGTTGATACCAAAATCCTAAAAGTATTTTTTACAAGGAAAATTCAATTCATAAAAAAGCACGTGTCAACTAGCAAATCAATGACTAATACAAAACAAAATAAAAGACATGCTTACATTTCGACTATAGGAAAAAAAAGAATAACAAATATACCGAAGTAAAAAACACTGACAAAATCAGACGTTATCAACTAACGGAACAAGTGGAAAACAACTGTAATATTCCTGACAAAGAAAATGGTGGATAAAACCTGGTTTAAACTATGCAACAATGATTGATCAGTACCGCACTCAACATGGAAGGATGACATTTCATAGCTTGGTCCCTATATTCTGTTGATTCCTTACATGGGTTCGTTAAACATTGAATTGAACAAAAACAAGTATTTGGTATTTGTTAAAAATGTCTTAATGTAATTAATCACGTATTTCTTTATTTGAATAACCGTGTTACTGATTAATTGCCAATCTGTCTCAACATTTGCTGATCTAAGCAAAGAATTAGACTGACTGTGTACTGCTATTTTATAATCCAAGATGGCGGTATACAGTATATCGACCTTAATCTTTACAATATATAAGTAGAAACATCTAAAAATTATACTTTAATTAATTTGTATTTTTAAACATTCACGTAAAGTCAACACTTCGGCCATCTGTTTGGGCTACGTATAAAGCTGAACAATTTTGGAAGAGTCATAAGGCGAGGTACGTGGCATGGCGATACATTGCAACAAAGGCAGGGCTGATCAGGATTTATCCTGGAGTTAATCTACTAAAATCATATGACCACGAAAAGCGAGGCTGGTAAGCATTACGTTAAAGGAAAATAATAACAGCTAAATATACTGTCGAAAATATATTTTTATTGAACTTTTCAAGTTTTACTGAACTGCAAAATCAGCGTTTTAAAACAAGAAATAAGATCATTTAAAACTTTTCAAAATAGTTATTTATTATATTCTCCTTTTCAATACAATCTTTAACACCACTATAACGTTTAGTGAATGTACTTTTAAATTCAGTCTGTTATACTACTTAAAATAAGAATAGTAAAAAGAAACTGGACATGTAAATATAAAATGAAATTCATTTAAAACATGTTTCTGATATGATGACTTATCATTGAGTACATATACAGTCGATGCACATTTCTATAGCTAAATTAAAATTGCTCTTAATTTATGACTTCAATTTATGCCATGACGAAAAAACGATGTTAAACAATTAATTTTACAGGTGGCGACAGGCGATGGCACACCCAGACTCCATGTTCGTAACCACACCTTATGTTGATGCCTGGGGATCAGGAATAGTTCTAACATTTGTACATACGATACATAAAAAAGGGTGATTATTATCTCAAATGAAATAGTCAAATGTTTTTGAATAGAACACTATAATGTGCAAAGGATAGTAAATCCAAAAAAAAAAAAAAAAGAATTTTTAACTAACACCAAAATTAAAGCAAGTTGCATCAGAACGAGGATGTTCTTAGATTTTATATCAAAATAAGGAAATACGATCTTCATATTCATAACATGATATAAGAACTTTTAAAAGGATAAGAAAGCAGTGTTTTAATGTGTGTAGTTGTGTAAACCATTCTCTTTCTTAACCTAACTTTTAAAATTTTTCTTGTTGTACTCTCAGGCTTGGCCCACATAAATCAAATGATGATGAAACAAATGTTAAATTGATCGGGTGGCAACTTTTCCAAAGCAATGCATTGAAGACTTTTTATGTCGCCCAAGGTAGGAGCCAATTTGTCAATCAAAGAAAAAGATTAAATGATTTTGTTTGTTTTCTTGCATTGCTGAAAGCATTCCATTAAATTATTTTACTTTTCTTTTTTTAGGCCAAATGCTCCTTTCATTCTTTCAATTATCAGACCTAACTCTTTATTTAGATATTTTCTTTTGGATCGCATACTATAAATCAATATTTTCAATGGTTGCATATAATCGGGATCATTTCCTATTTGAAAAACTACAAACACCAAGTTAAGAATGAGACATCCATTTTGCAACTTTACGATTAAGAAATGTCTGCTTGATCTGTAATACTCCTGTTATTTTCTCTGTCTTTAGACAGGAATGGTAATTATGAATTACATGAATTGATAAAGTAGAGGAAATCTTAATCTTATTAATTTATTGATTGCTTGAGCTTTTTTTCAGTTCGAATATAGTAACTGCTGCATCAGCTGCCGATTTTCCATTGGAATATTTTAATTGGTTCATAACTAGTGTGTATCCATCCTGTGGCGATAACAGGTTAGCAAAATTTTCAATTGGAATATTTTAATTGGTTCATTACCAGTGTGTATCCATCCTGTGGCGATAACAGGTAGGCAAGATTTTCCATTGGAAAATTTTAATTGGTTCATAACTAGTGTGTATCCATCCTGTGGCGATAACAGGTTAGCAAAATTTTCCATTGGAATATATTAATTGGTTCATAACCTGTGTGTATCCATCTTGAGGCGATAACAGTTAAGCAACATCAGACAGATTTCACTCATTTGTTTGGTATTTTTATACTATTTTATAGTTCATCCTTGATTCGAGTGGCACTGGTTAGTTAGATGAAGGCGAAAAGAACCTTTAGTTTACAAAATTATGTGCCTGGTATCATCGATAAGCTTTTTACATTTCCCAACTCATTCGGTATTCAAAAGCTTGCAGCTGCTACTCAGACTTTATCAAACGTCACCAGTGTCTGAATAGAAAGTTGATGAACCAGGGTTATGTTCCGTTGTTTTCCTCCTATAGTTGATGTGTTTCCCTTAGTTTTGGTTTATGACCTGGATTTGTTTTCGCTTAATCGATTTATGACTATTGAACAGCGGTATACTACTGTTGCCTTTATTTATGTCAAAGAACGTCTCGTTCTTTTTCCATAAAAAAACTTCCTCGAAAAATACCATGTTGATAAATATTCTGTATCAAACTCACAAATAATACATGATGGTCTTGAAGTATAGATTCTAGGTACTGACGTTGTTTATTATCTTAATTACGTGTTATAGTGTTCTTTTATTTGAATTTTCCTTTTCGGTACTTTTTACTTCGTTTGTACTATAAAAAAGAGATGTAGTGTAACTGACACCTAGTAAGCGCACAGTCATCAACAATAGATAGGTATATATACAATGTACAATTAGAATTGTACAACCGTTTCTATGATGTTCAGTTTTGACTGTTTTATTGTATAAATTTCAAGATTTTTATAGTTTTATTATCAGACTAGATTGACATGATGGATTTTACATCGTGATCATACCGATAAAGGATATCTGTTATCCGAAATATTTAACATTTGTTCATTTTATTATTATTTTTTGGTGATGTTGTACCCTCTTAGACTTGTTATATATTAAATTTTGTAGTGTACTGTATCATACGTATATGATCCATCGCCCCGTAAGATTTATCGTTCGCTATTATTCAGTCATTTACAATGTACAATATACATTTAGCCCATTAAAAATGGATCTTCCAATAACACGCAGTTCTTCAAATAAACAAAATTTGTGTTTCTAATACTTACTCTTACGGTTTTTTTCTCTGAGAAAATATGAAAGAGCAATAAACTTTTTTTTTCTTTTTCTTAGTGGCTACAGTTGCATTATAATAGATGACAGTGGATTTGTTGTAATGCACCCAAGACTCAAAGAGACAACCGACGAAAATGCATTTAAGGAACCTAAACATATCACTGTAGAGGTTTGCTGACAATACCATTTGATAAATATGTTTTTCGTTACAATATTTTAGATTCCTTCCCACTTACGACATTTTAACTCTGTCGTACTTCCCATATGTTCGTCAATTGTTACCAAATTTTGTTATGCGACTGCTTATTAACATTTGTTGTTCGCTCAGAATGGATGATGAATGCTGCAGGAGATGATCATCCTGCTGACACACCTGATCTCACTTAATCTGATATTTATGCTTTCCTTATGTTTTTGTATTGTTTATACCCGAACTTACGGTTTATATACTGAACATCGGTATACTGCCGTCGTTAAAATTGCAATAAATGAACCACGAAACCTGCAGTAGGAACGTCGTTAAGTTGCGCTAATTGAATCACGAAACCTGCAGTAGGAACGTCGTTAAATTGCACTAATTGAATCACGAAACCTGCAGTAGGAACGTCGCTAAATTGAACTTTTTGAATCACGAAACCTGCAGTAGGAACGTCGTTAAATTGGACTAATTGAATCACGAAACCTGCAGCAGGAACGTCGTTAAATTGCATTAATTGAATCACGAAACCTGCAGTAGGAACACAATACTCACTATATTGTTTCAATGAACAATTATGTACACAACATCTGCAACTTTGAAATACAAAGCAATCAAATTATGTTTTTGAAACTTCCAATTTTTGGAATTGCTTATAGTCATTTCTTTACTTCAGAACAGGTAATGATAGATACAGATATCAAACATGAATGATTAATAGATGCAAGGAAGACACCATAAATTGCTGTAGAAAGCCATTTAAAATCGACATACGCATTACTTTAGTCCACTTACTGAATATCTTATAATTGCAGGAACCTCGTATTGCAAAAATATTGCGAAGTCAAGGCGTGTTAATTCCAAAATCCTGTCAAGATTATTCTACGAATAAAGAACTTTCGTCCTATAGGGTTAGTTTATTATATTTGGAAACAAAAGTGCTAGAAAGTAGGTAAAATAATGCGTACAACATTTATAAGACGATTCAAGGGTAAAAGTTGTCCATTTAATATATCTGATAAACCATTTAGTTACAATTATGAAGCAATATATTTAGCACTATTGACAACACAAACATTAACATTCTTATAAGAGTGACCTTTCTGAAATTTGAATGGTTTTTATTTATATACTCTTATGATGAAAATGCATATAAATGTCATTAAATTTAATTTTTCTACACGTCATGATAGAACACATACTTCAGAGTTCCTTTATATTATATAAAGTGGTTTACTTGAATATTTTACATATAGTCCATTTCTACGTAAGATAACTGAAACACATTGTTGCATGAATATCTAGCATTTATTATTGTAAAAACTAATTTGAAAGAGTTAATTTTATTTATTAAAAGTGACTTTACCAACAATAATGTCTAGTGGACAAGACTTTGCAAAAGATAAAACTAATTTATTATTGTAAAAACTAATTTGAAAGAGTTAATATTATTCATTAAACGTGACGTTACCAACAATAATGTCTAGTGGACTATCCTTTGCCAGCACCGATAAAACTCATTTCATAGACTTAATTTTATTTATTAAATGTGACGTTACCAACAATATAGTCTAACGGACTAGACTATGCCAACATAGATGAAACTCATTTAATAGAGTTAATTTTATTTATTAAATGTGACGTTACCAACAATATAGTCTAACGGACTAGACTATGCCAACATAGATGAAACTCATTTTATAGAGTTAATTTTATTTATTAAAGGTGACGGTACCAACAAAACATCTAGTGGACTATACTTTGCCAACACCGATAAAACTGATTTAGTAGAGTTAATTTTATTTATTAAAGGTGACGTTACCAACAATAACGTCTAGTGGACTATACTTTGCCAACACCGATAAAACTCATTTTATAGAGTTAATTTTATTTATTAAAGGTGACGTTACCAACAATAACGTCTAGTGGACTATCCTTTGCCAACACCGATAAAACTCATTTCATAGAGTTAATTTTATTTATTAAAGGTGACGTTACCAACAATAACGTCTAGTGGACTATCCTTTGCCAACACCGATATAACCCATTTTATAGAGTTAATTTTATTCATTTAAGGTGACGTTACCAACAATAACGTCTAGTGGACTATCCTTTGCCAACACCGATAAAACTCATTTCATAGAGTTAATTTTATTCATTAAAGGTGACGGTACCACGATAATGTCTAGTGGACTATACTTTGCCAACACCGATAAAACTCATTTTATAGAGTTAATTTTATTTATTAAAGGTGACGTTACCAACAATAACGTCTAGTGGACTATCCTTTGCCAACACCGATAAAACTCATTTCATAGAGTTACTTTTATTCATTAAAGGTGACGGTACCACGATAATGTCTAGTGGACTATACTTTGCCAACACCGATAAAACTCATTTTATGGAGTTAATTTTATTTATTAAAGGTGACGTTACCAACAATAACGTCTAGTGGACTATCCTTTGCCAACACCGATAAAACTCATTTCATAGAGTTACTTTTATTTATTAAAGGTGACGTTACCAACAATAACGTCTAGAGGACTATCCTTTGCCAACACCGATAAAACTCATTTTATAGAGTTAATTTTATTCATTAAAGGTGACGTTACCAACAATAACGTCTAGTAGACTATCCTTTGCCAACACCGATAAAACTTATTTCATAGAGTTAATTTTATTCATTAAAGGTGACGGTACCACGATAATGTCTAGTGGACTATACTTTGCCAACACCGATAAAACTCATTTTATAGAGTTAATTTTATTCATTAAAGGTGACGGTACCACGATAATGTCTAGTGGACTATACTTTGCCAACACAGATAAAACTCATTTCATAGAGTTAGTTTTATTTATTAAAGGTGACGTTACAAACAATAGCGTCTAGTGGACTATACTTTTCCAACACAGATAAAACTGATTTAGTAGAGTTAATCTTATCTCTTAAATGTGACGTTACCAACAATATAGTCTAACGGACTAGACTATGCCAACATAGATGAAACTCATTTAATAGAGTACAGTTTATTTAATAAAGGTGGCTTTACCAGCTATAACGTCTAGCGGAATAGACTTTGCCAACACAGATAAAACTAATTAGGTAAAGTTATTTGTAATTATTAAAGGTGAAACTACCAACAATAACGTCTAACGGACTAGACGTTGCCAACACAGTTAAAACTTATTCAACTAGTTAATTTCATTTATTAAAGGTGACGTTACCAACAATAATGTCGAGTGGACTAGATTTTGCCAATACAGATGACACGTTTGAGTTGCGACCTATAACAGAAACTAATCTGTTTATTATCAGAAGCCAGTCCCAGTCAAATCAACCGCTAACATGTACTTGTGTAAGTTTGCACTAGTTAAGACTTGTTTTTGATATTTCATAGAATACCACTTTACCATTGCTATGACGTCATCAAGTTCGTTTACCGTGCTTAATTTTTCAACACTTTCCAAATGTCGCTGAAATAGAATCACCAAATTATATCAAATTTTTCGCTGTGTTTGCTAACACTTCATTAGCTTAATTGACTTACATCCTCGATGTTATGACCAGCCCGGAAATCACCAATTTTGTGTTGACATGAAATATCATTGATACGGTCTCTTTCTTTTTTTTATGTATACCAATATGATCATGATGATTAGTGTGCACTTTATAAAGACTCCTTTGTTGTTTTAGGTGGAACAGTGGCTTATATGTCATACATAATATTTCATACATTTACAGGAGTTATTGCCCTTTATTGACAATTTTCCCCAATATTTTTCATATTTGCCAATTATTTTGAAATACAAAATAGATAATAGATAGAGAGAAACTTTGAATACAGTAAATAATCAACATGACATAGTTACAAATGAGTCAACATGGTTGAAATTGCATGCATACTAATTAAACGAGGTATTGCCTTTAATTGACGATATTTATCAAAACTACATTAGAAAGACAGAAACTTTAAAAAGAAAAAATAATCAGTAATAAGTTCCATGTCCAAAATCTTAGATCAACTCCTTATTGACCTTAAATGAGGATTGTTTCCATTTGTTTGAGTTTTTGATTTTTATCTTGAAAATTATAATAGATAAATAAAAACCTTCAGATGCTTAAATGATCAACAAGATCTTCAAATAAGTCAACGTTGCAAAAATCGTTGGATGTTTCTTAATATGAGTTATTTCCCCTAAATTACGATTATTACCATCATTGCGTTATCTTGAAAACCATTGTAGACAAAGAGACACTAACACGGAAAAACAAGACAAGATCTTAAAGTCTGTGTAGATGTTTGAACTCTACGGTCGACTCCTTAAAAGGTTTATTTCTCCTAAATGACGATTGTTTTGTTAATCAATAACTTCATCAGATAGCTTTTGATTATAGGATGACTCTAAGTCACCAGATGTTGTGGAATGTAAAAGCAACTGTAACTGATTATGTCATAAACCTATCATCTACAACGTGTGTGCCAACACATATGATACAAAGTAAGTATAACTGTTAGTGTCATAAAACGTATCATCTATATCATGCCTAACGGGGATTACGGTTGATTTCCATATGATAAAGACATAATCTTGCAATCAGTTTAATTGAAGTCTGGAGCTGGCATGTCAGTAACTGTTAGTAGTCCTTCGTTAGTTTATGTTTATCACTGTCATTTTGCTAAGTTTCTTCTGTGACCTATTATAATATCTGACTCGGACATCTTTTGAACAGAGTTATACTGTGCGTTTTGCTGAGAATTGTTTATTCCACATTGGCTAGAGGTATAGAGGAGGATTGAGATCTCACAAAACATATTCAACTCCGCCCCATTATTGTGCTTTGGTCCAAGTCAGGAACCTCTAGGCTTTGTTAGTCTATTTAATTTTGATTTATTTGTATGTTTCGGAGTTTATTGCGGCGTTCATTTCGTTGAACTAGTATACATTATTGTTGAGAGGCCAGCTGGAGCCCGCCTCTGAGTGTGGGATTTTTCGCTGCGTTGAAGGCCCATGACTTGCCGTGGGTTGTTTGCTGCTCTATGGTCGGGTTGTTGTCTCTTTGACACATTATCCGTTTCCATTATCTATTCCATCTACAATGTTTGCACAATCAACTATAAAACAAAGTAGGTCTAAATGAGAGTCATTTCAATTTACACGAATTTAATTGTTGCTGGTCTTATATTTCGGAATTTTTCAGTGTTTAAGATTTTATACAAAAGATATAAAATATGTTTTATTCCTCAGTGAGACTCAGCTCAACCACACAAAAACAAATATATAATCAGAAACCAGCTCAAGGGTTCCAACAACAATAAAGTAACCATGCACTTGTCAAGTTTTAGATCGGATCGAGGCTAGAAAGGTTGCAAATATGTTAACCTCATACTACTAATGAATTCCTGCTATCATCAAGTCATTTAAAAGATTCTTAAAGACATAACGAAATACACGCTCATGAACAGTATATATCTTATGTTTCCTACGCATCAGAAAGAATTGACAAACAGGATGTAAACTTTAAGAAATAGGCTTATTTGACAATTGGTTCACAATGAACCGATGTATTGTTATGTCTCTTATTGCAATTGCTTCAAAACAAATTAAAGATCAAATCGTACGCATACAGAATACGTTTTTGTATATTTAGATCTGCCCCTTTCCCATGCAGTGCGAGACTACCTGATACATCAGGAGTGAGTGAACCTGATGTTACAGATGGACTGGAAGCATGCTATATTCCGACATGTCATTCCCGACCAAAAAATGAGTAGGTTTACTTTCACTTTGTTTCAATTATAAGATATAAAAACAATGTTTAAAAGAAAAGAAAATAAGACTGTACTGTAACGTCGTTCGGTCAAATCTGTATATGAATCTACAACATATACATGTGATCACATGTATGAATAACATAATTCTCCATTGATAATTTAATATTTATTAAGAAAAAGATTTCCAATTCTCTCAGAAAGAATTACAATGAACGTATTTGGCTATTCCATTTTATCTCTCCAGTAAATCATTCTTCACGTTTTTTATATGAATATTAATCTAACGTCGTTTTGTCAAATCTGTATATAAATCTACACCATATACGTATGATCACATGTATGTATAACACAATTCTCCATTGATGATTTAAAATATATTAAGAAAAAGATTTCAAATTTTCTCACAAAGAATTATCATGGATGTATTTGGCTATTCTGTTTATCTCCCCCAAGCGATTATGTAATTCCTCACGTGTTCGAGTACTTCTACATCCGGGTCTTCAAAGTTTTGGGTTTGAGAATTAGTGCTGATGTTTATTGCATCGGAAGCAACACATTGTTAAAAGAGCTGTATTTTAATTGACTGTTCTTCATAGCAGCAAAACAGAAGTTGTCCCTAGAGAAAGACATTGCGTATTATCAATATCTATTCCTATTTGTGGTATAGCCGCAATCTATAAAAATGTTGCTACAAAGTATAACTGATAAGAAAATCCGAGTGTCTAGATGTTTAAAATGTCATTCATAGTGCCTCTTATTGTTTGTCTAAATGAAATGTACCGGTTCAATGTAATTAAAAAATGTTCATTAATCATTCCGCGGCACCTCTTCATTTTATTCGGAGCGAACATTTTCATATAAAACCTCCTTGATTAAACTGACCGATGCAAGTATTCATTATATACATCTATTTTTTATTCTTATGCTGATGTCTGGTTGAATGTTCTCTGCATCGTTCCTTAATCTTTGGGTCCTTATTCAAATTTTGATTAACTTGTTTAACTAATAAAGTTTATAGCAGATAGAGACGTAAGTTGGTGATGTCTTTTATTTAGTGTATACTGGTTTTTTTGTTCGTTAATTGCTAGTTAGTCTTGAAAAATATAGAAACAATCCGATGCACATATGTACCGAAATATGTAGATCAAATGCTCTTTCCAAAATATGCACAAATATTCGAAATATTGCTAAGATAAAAAATATTTGTGGCTATATTAATGGTAAGGATTCCGCAGTTATAAATGTCATGTTTTAAATTTTATTTTAGAGATTGTTTTAGCGAGGCAGAGTGTAGCTGGTGTGAATATACGGACACAGGCCAACAGATAGATATGCCATGTTGTAGATTAAAGGAGGAATGCACTTTCGGAAAAACAAAATCTACAACAAGAGATACTTGTGGTACGTTAAAAAAAGAGTCGAAAAAAGTAAAATAACAAAAAAACCGAACTCCGAGGAAAATTCAAAACGGAAAGTCCCTAATCAAAAGGCAAAATCAAAAGCTCAATCACATCTAACGAATGTATGACAAATGTCATATTCCTGACAAAAAGGAAATGCAAAAACAAAGCATATGTATGAAATATGGATAAATAAGAAAACATGTTTACCAAAATATATCTAGGGTCATTATCACCTCTCCCGGTGAAGGAAGAGTATGTGTATCCTTCTTTGCATAAATATCCGTGTAAAAGTATAATGATTCTTTGTGCACCTTTTATTCCACACATGTTATGACAAATCTACATGTTCCATGATATGGTACAAACATATATCTTTGAATAAGGACAGCAGATATCGTTGCTTTAGAATTGCTTTTTTTCAATACCCATGTTGGTTATAACTAAACTTTTCACATCCAAGTCGTCCATCTGTGTCAAAATCTAGGGAAAGATCAAGGTATGAAGCAGATCTTCTTATTTCAGTAGTTTCCGTAAAAAGAAACACAAATAGTCCAAAATATTGTATATCAATTAAATTTCGAAAAGATACAAAAGAGGTCATGTGATCAAAGAAGACACTTGAATGACTATCAGTAAAAGGCTTTCTAATAATTGCGTTAGAATTGTCTTTATATCTAATATATTTACATTTACATTTTCCTAATTATGCTATAGACAGAGTTCAGCTCAGCAGTTTTTTTTTTATAATCTCCTGTACCAAGTCAGGAATATGGCAGTTGTCATTAAAAATTCTGTTTCTATGTATGTTGGCGGGTTGTTTTTTGTTTTGTTTTTTTGCAGTTCAGTGTTTCTGTTGTTCCGTTTTTTTCCTCTTATAGTTGATGTGTTTCCCTCGTTTTTAGTTTGTAACCCGGATTTCTTTACGCTTAATCGATTTATAACTATTAAACAGCGGTATACTACTCAGGGATGGGCACGATTACTGACAAATGTAATCGATTAATAATCGATTACTTGAAGGATTTTTGTACAATCGATTAATAATCGATTACACAGATTTTTGTATGTAATCGATTGCTATCGATTACTTTATCAAAAGCAATAACATTTCTTTCCGATTACTGTCAATTACATAAAAAATAATAATATAAAAAAAAAATTTAATTTAAACATAATTCTGTTGTTCAACGTATTTATGGTGGAAATTTAGAACTTTACAAAAACAGCTTTTAAAGCATTGTTTCCAAATGTTATGTTGACAGTTGTTTTCTAGATGAAAGCTTAAGCTCTTACCAAGGATTCAACTATATATACATTCTTGAGTGACTGATTATAAACATTAGAACATTTTTGAAATGACAGCGACCATCGCATCAATTGTTTCTGTATATTGTAAGTACTTTTCTCCATATTTTGCCAATTGTCTCACTGCTTTTTGGTTTTTTTTTTTCATTTTTAAACAGGTATATTTAAATATAATTCAAATCAGTTTTGGAGGTTTCCTCTGAAAAATATATATAAAAAAATAGAATAATTAGTTCAGTTTATTTTAAAGATGGAAAATAATAATTTCTAATTACATGAATGAATTTATCCTTTTGTTTGAATAACCTTCCTGATTACAGGATATAAAACTACTGCCAATGGAGAACAATAAATAACCTAGGGCAATATAATGTAAATCTCTCACTTAATTACACATTATTGAAATCAAAACAAAGTCTGTTTCTAATTAATTAGAAGTCTATGATCATCTGATTAGTAAAAACAAAAATGTTGTTGAGAATTCTTATTATAAAGAATATATATTTACAGTGTCAATATGGCATACATGTATCTATTACTGTACAAGAATTGCAATGCAATGGGTCACTGTCAAAAGAATTTTGTATACTTTCTTAATTTTTATATCATGACATAATGGAGAATCAAGAGAATATCATTTATAAGCTAAAATGCTATATCTTATTAAAAATTATGCTTTAAAGAATTTCATTACAAATAAGCTTACTACTTCAATGTAGTATAGAATTAATTTCTTTTTTTTTTAATATAAAAGGTCTTAAAACATGGACAAGTAATTTAAAGACTTTTGTTTCAAAAGCTTGAAATACAGTAAAATTTGTTAGATCTGGTTAATCATCATGCAGCTTGAGACAACAGATCTGAATTAGGTATTTGAAAAAATTTCAAGAACTTCATTAGTTCATTCTATTTTAACTGGTAAATGCATGCAGTTGTCTATTTTCATTTAAACTAGGTCATATTTCGTCAACCTATTTTACTGAAGTAATCGAAATGAAATCGAAAAGTAATCGATGATCATCATGTTTTTTTGCTGTAATCTATTAAATTACGATTACGTGTAATCGAAAATGTCGTCGATTACAGATTACTGTTGGTTACTTGAAAAAATGTAATCAATTACAATCGATTACGATTACAGATAACGATTACCCATCCCTAATACTACTGTTGCCTTTATTTATCGATATGGAAATCTTAACATTTTCGTTTTGAAAGTGCCGTTGAAATGATTTACTATATTGGTGCAGTAGATTGTGTACCTGCGCCTGTGGTGTATGTCCTTATGTTTAACCTTTATGGTTTTTGCTTGTTAAGAGAGCTGTATACATCTTCTTTTATAAATCTGTGTATACATATATTTTGGCATTGAACAAGCTCATGGTTTTCTCTTACTGTTAATGACGCCTTTACACTAAATCCAGTAGGTTTAGCTATTAAACAGGTTTAACCCAACAGTTTCTTCCGAGAATACATGTACCAAGTCAGAAATATGACGGTTAGTTTATATTCGTTCCGTTGGCTGATATCGTCGATCGTTTGATTAAGTCCGAACTCTGAACTTACCATCGAATTCAGTATTTGTGTTACAACTTTTAAGTTTTTTGTCCGTTCCTTATTATCATCATTGTTCATTTATATAACAAAAAGCATTCCGAGAGAACCAAATCTATAAAGTGTTATTTACATTTACCAGGCATACAAGGTTTAGCGTTTTTTAAGTAATGTCATAGATAAGAAAAAGATTTCCCGCTCATTGATGCATGATGGAACTCTTCTATTATATGATGCCATGTCATCTGGATAGGTTGAGTATTGTACAGGACAATTTGTTAATATGAACAAATACAAAGTCTTATAAACGAAAGGAGGTCACGGCTATACATCGGATTATTTAACTGACAGACCAGGTTATTTCATTGCAATCGATTAAAAAGTTACTTTCATCATGCCTGAGTATCTAACAGGAATATTGATTGATTGGTCAATTGGTTTTTTTAACATCACTTTCAGCACTATTGTGCTATATCATGGCCGTCATTTTTTATTGGTAAAGGAAGCCGGAGTCCCCGGCGAGAACCACCGACCTTCAGTAGATAAACTTACAATCATAGTCAATAAAGATTTGAGTCGAGTGCACCTGTTACGAGTGGGATTTGAATTTACAACCTAAGTGTTGATACTGATTCAGTAATTCGACTACTTAGACCACTCGGCCATCGATGCACCTAACAGGGAGAAATAAATATTTGAGCGAAAAGTTAATCAATGATATACCCGTTATATTTTCAGCACCACTACCAAACCCAACTTCAACAGATAAATCGTCAGGTGGTACTGAAGCAAGTACAATTGGAGGAATAATTGGTGGATCTATATTTTTTGGCATCCTAATCACTCTTATAATAATTTTCGGAATAAAGTATTTCCGATCTAAATATGCAAATGAAGATGTGGATCCTTATTTAGATGCTGTTCCAGGTCATGAACTTAGACAATTCACAGAAAAAGAGGAATTCAGTAGTGCTGAATCACTACCACCACCCTACAAAATACAACCTGCAGTTAATCAAAACTTTTATTGTGACTCGGCTTCTTAACTAAAAGTTTAATATAGACTAATGTTACTAAAAAGTATAAGAAAAATGTAAACAAATACCCGTGTATACTTTCTGATCAACTCTGGTTTAAACTTATATCAAAAATCTAAAAATGATTTAAAGGATTGTTTGCTAAAGACTGGAACACATTAATATTCATTTTCACGTTTACGAACCCCACTCAGCAGGTGTCGGAATCTTTATATGTATCTTTTCCTTTTTCAGTTTGTTGTTAATTTTAGACGTCATAGATTTGAGTCAATTAGTCAGAAAGTTACTTCCTGACTTTGTTTACTTTTTAAAAAATATCTTCATTTAATTAATAAATTCTATAAGTGAGATCATTCTTCCACAATAAATACTATCTGGGTTTTTTTTTTTTTTTTATTTATCTATTCATTTGTTTATGTTTTAGTAGTGAAAAGACCACTTACGTTTAAATCTCTGATAACCCGGCGCACCAACTGTGAAATTTACCAATAAGGAGGAACCAAGGCACATAAATTTTAACGTTAGATTAATTAAGCGTAAGTTCAAATGAATAGATTCCATTGATTTGGTTAGAAAAATCTTCATTTTGCTCAATTAAACCAGCTTTGAAATTTATAGTTATCCAGAATTCTGTTTTCTATGGTTTTAATTACAATGAACATTCTTAGAGTCATTTGTAACTTTTCTTATTCAATTTGTAATGATCGATTTTAACTTTGATAATGTAACTTTAGTGCATACATGAAAATTTCAATGTCTTAAACATATCACAATTAAACAACATAACCAAAAAAAAAAATGTCATATGATTTTTGATAAATTTTATTCTGTGAAATGACTTAATCAAAATAATATCATTATATGATACATCTTATATCAAAATATTGGTCTTCATAATTAGGCTGCTGCACATATATTAATACAACATATATTAGTCTTAGTTATTTTTCTAATGCTACAAAATATTGATATTCAAAAGACGAACCCAAGTGTTGACTGCGGTATATAAAAAACATCCATGGACTTTTCTCTCATCCGGCAGTAAAACCCATGACAGAGAGTAGCGTCCGTTTAACAGGGCAACATGTATAAATGTTCAGAATGCCTAGTCAGAAAAAGTTAAAATCCGAAGCCCCGTATTGGGAGAATCCAAAATATCTGCACATTAAAAAATCCTTGCAACAAAACTATTTCCCTTACATGTATATATATATCGTCTCACTACATATTTTACATTTGGGACATACATTGAAAGTTTGAAAAAATTGTCAGCCTCATCTGTCACTTTGACTGACAGCAAAATATGGACACTGAGTGTTGGTAGACAGCTAAACTTTATTACAAAAACAATGACTCCAATATTACCATTGTTAAGATGCGAACCAGTAAAGTTCATTCGTGAAGCACCTGCAATTAAGAGTATATATAACCCTAGGCCTATTAATATGATATTCAAGGCTTGCATTTCAAATTACAATTTACAAGATAACAAAAAGAAGCCCTTGAACAAATAGTCCCTTATGGTAATGTGGTCAACACTTTGAAACTTCAAAGAACCCATGAATATGTTGATTGTTATGAAATATAAACCGATATCATTGGATTATTGCATGCAATGCCATTAAGAAAGGCGCCACCGAGTTCTGCCGGACTATATGTTGATCAGGTACCACTCCAAGAGCATCCAAGTTTTGTAGGACTATATGTTGATCAGGTACTACTCCAGGAGCACCAGAGTTCTTTATGACTATCTGTATGATCAATCATTTGTTTTAAGTGCAGTGTTTTATAGTTCTTTGCCTTGGGTTGTAAATATAGCTACTTGTGTTCCTTCAAATTAACGCAACAATTATAAAATTATTCTCTTGTTCCATCTGGAGATAAAAATGGTTGGCAAAAGTCAAGGTCAAACAGTGAAATAAAATAACTATTCATTCTGTAATTATTAAAACTTTAATAACTAAAAACAATATTTGTATCAATAATATTAAATAATAAACATATTAACAGATCTATTTGGCAGTACAATGAATTTGGAATGTGTTATTTTTTTCTTTTCTCCTTTGAAGAGTGCATTTTTTTTTCGAAATTTAATAGTAACAAATTTATTTGAATATGTAACGATGTAATTAAGAGGAAAATAGTAGAAAAACAAGGAAAGGATTTTTTTTAATTTAAGCCACACATGCATCGATCAAGGAACATTTGAGGTTTAGCAGATCTATCATTAATAAGCAAATGGGAACAGAAAGTAATGTGTTATTACTCTCTTAAAACATTGTAAATATGTACAAATCATTTCAAGTTCTCAATTCTTATATAATAGAATTTTACGTAGACAATGACAAACATTTTCTAGTTTGATACACTTCATTTAAATAGTATTCTTTTTTTCCAGTACAACAGTAAATATTTATCTAATTCAATGTGTGTAGTTGTTTATATCAATCAAATAAAAGACAAGGTAGTACCAAAGTGGATATATTAAACAATCAATATTCTGATTGATTTCAAATTCACATATAATAAAATGAACAACTGATTCATGTTTCAATTGTCAAAACAATAACAAATATAAATACAAATATAAATAAAAATACAAGTATCACTTTGATTGTTACTCACTGTTATAATGGTTATAAAGATAAGTGTTTTAACCTTGCATCAACGGTAGCAATGATTATTCATATAGCAAGTCATTTACGTTCCTTTCTGCGGAAGCTGATAAGTGGTTCAGTTTCACTGCTAGTGCTGCGAGAAAAGTTCACATTACTGGTTGAAACATCAGACAGATCTGTAGATGTGTTATTCCACCAAGATGAAAATGAGATTCTGCTTTCTGGAAGTCCCCACAACACTAATGCACACAACACAGGTTGCAGTGGATTTAAAACGCACTGAAAAGTCAATGCTATAGTTTGAATACATAAAACACACTAAAAAGTCAATTCGATAGTATGAATACATAAAACAAACTGAAAAGTCCTTGCCATACTATGAATACATAAAACACTTAAAATTCTTTTTTTTTCAAATTTAATAAGTTTGGTTTGTTTTAAACTAAAAAAATATAAATGCATCCTTCAAATAAGCATAGAGTCATTTTCACTATCACATAAAACGACAGGGAAACCTTTCTTAATTATTTCAAATTACTTACAAATCTCTTCCATGTACAGGGGTGCGAGTACACAGTGAAATATAGCTCATTGAAAATAACTTAATTTAAGTATGAACTGTGACATTAAATAGCCATCATGAATAATTGTAGTGAATATTTTTCTGGAAATCACCGATATATAACTATTTTTTAATGTTTCAGAATAAACCTTGAAGTGAATTATACTTCTATTTTCTATTTCTATATTAATTTTCGACAAACTATCTATATTTTTTACCTGCAATAAGAAAAAGGACACTAGTACTTATTTTTTCCATTTTTAAAAGACATTATAAAAATTTTTTTTTAAATATTATTTTCCAATTATTTCATACATACTGTATAATATTGAACTCATAACCCAAATTTTTTTTTATGGTGATTGCAATCTATTTCAGCTTTCTTGAGATAACTTTCTTCTTTAAGTAATTTTATTGTCAGAAAAATTGCATGCATCTCTTCTTTTTATGGCTCATTGCCGTTAATTTAAAGTACAAAGCCTACCATAATGATCCATATTGTTAATTTTGCTGTTTTGTTGTCATTTTGTGCCATGTGTATTACAGCATCAATTATATTTGGCAGCCAGCTAAAATAGAAAGCAGAATTGTGATATATGATTAAACAAGGCTGAAAACAGAGGGAACATGTGTGCTAATGTCTTGTTATTTTGACTTGTTTCGAAACATGACTTGGTTGGCTGACGCATACAGTGTGTCAAGTGTTTCAAATCACTGAAACATGTTACATTATGTATTTGTTTTTTTTTTATCTATCTTGTATTATCAGCAACAAGAGTACTTGTCTGATTACAAAATGTATCCACTGTATCATTCACTGTTGTCGTTTTTGTTCATATGGCGGCTGATGTTAACCCTGTGGACTCACCCTCTATTTTGTATTCATATGATCCCAATAGTTGTTTACTTTTTTTTTCATTCTAAAAAAGTATAGCAAAAATACAAACTCCAAACTTCTAAATTAAAAGTCCGAAGCATCTTATTTCTTAACTTCTATTTACGATATTTGAACAGCGGAAACTTCGCTTTGTATTGATTTTTTTTTTTTGTGTCAGCCTATAACGTAGATTAACTCAAAAGACTGAAACATACTTTCAAAGAACATGAGAACTCCATACCAATGTATTATGCATCAGACCTAGTCAGGAAAGAAAAACAAACTGAGTAGTATCGTGTGTATAACCTATAAAAATAAACATTTGAGAACCTTTAAAGCGCACAACATAAAAAAAAATTAATTCAATTTGAATTTATTACCTTGTAAGAAAAGCAGCTAAAATGAGGATAAATTTGAAGTGGATTGAATCTATCAGTTTTCTTTCACTAGCTGTGTATCTACCATAATGCCATATTAACGCACGTTTTGCTAAAATGGAAAGTTAAGAAAGTTAAGTCAATTCTCAATAAATAATTAATAAAATACACTATTATAAATGTTAAAAACTTTCAAAAAAAAAACAATTTTGTCAATGATAGTCTACAGTCTGCTGTGATATATTTTAAGTTTTCGTAAAGCAATCTTAAAATTGAGAATGGAAATGGGGTATGTTTCAAAGAGACAACAAACCGACCAAAGAGCAGAAAACAGCCGAAGGCCACCAATGGGTTAACACAGTGAGCAAATCCCGCACCCGGAGGCGGGCTTCAGCTGGCCCCTAAACAAAAATGTGTAACTACTAGTTCAATGAAAATGGACGTCACACTTAACTCCAAAACATATAAATGAACTAAAATTAAAAAACATACAAGACTAACAAAGGATAGAGGCTCCTAACTTGGGACAGGCGCAAAAAATGCGGCGGGGTTAAACATGTTTTGTGAGATCTCAACCCAACCCCTATACCTCTAGCCAATGTAGAATGAACAAACACACAGCAATACGCACAGTAGAACTCAGTTTAAAAGAAGTCCGATCAGATCTCTTCAATTCTTTTTATTCATAATTCGCATTACTGTGTGAAATGTTCCTAAAATGAGTGTCCATGAAAACAAATGCGTGGTGTGATTGTGATTTGAAAGAGCAATCTGCCAAAAGCAAATAACAATGTGTGTCCATTAACACCCAGCTTCGCTCAAATAAATGGGGAACGTGTCCATGGGACACAGATGATGCACCGGCTTGAATATAACGTTATAAAGGGAAATAACGAAGAACTGTAAAAGTGACACTACCCAAATTTGTCCTTGATCTGAGTTTTGTGGTAATAAGCATTGTGTGCAAGTTTTATAACATTTAGTTGAGGCAAACTTAAGTTAGAGAACTGAAACGAAAAATTCAGCAATTTTACCATTTGTAAAGGAGCATAACTCTAGAACGGTAAAAGTGACGCCACCAGAATTCAAATTTGATATGTGTTTTGTTGTAATTAGCATTGTGCATAAGTTTCATAACATTTGGTTGAGGCAAACTTAAGTTAGAGAACAGAAACGTATATTTCAGCAATTTTTCCATTTGTAAATGAGCATAACTCTAGAACGGTAAAAGTGACGCCCCCAAAATTCATACTTGATCTGTGTTTTGTGGTAACAAGTATTGTGTATCAATTTCATAACATTTGGTTGAGGCAAATTAAAGTTAGAGAACGGAAACCAATTTTGGGACGTACGGACGTACGTACGAACGTACAGACGGACAAGGGTAAAACTTGATGCCCCTCCGCTTCGGTGGGGACATAACTATCACATTTACAGATTTAGTGAACCTCGAAATCTTGGTAAAATCATAAATACATAATATATATATATACATTAAAAGGTTCTAATTAAAATTATGAACCTAATAAATGCTCAGTCTTTTGTTTTCTATTAAAATTTTTGTGAACTTGTCTCATGTGTCTATTCGTTTTTTGTTTTTCAGTCATTGCGTTTTCATTTCTTTTTTTTTTCGACTCATGAGCTTTAAATGTCCCTTTATATCTCCTTCCTGTTTTTACAGAAATATTTTCATCCCTGTTTTTCTCCGGTCTGGCAGTTAAACCATTGCTTTAATAGGGCATCCGTTCGCCTGTGTCGGATGTATGAATATGCAGGTAAGTTCGGTTTAAATAGGGATGTTCAATAGTGCCATGCTTACTTTGATGGGACCATAGGTAGCCTGTGATAAGGCAAATCTTTACCCCAATCTGCTACATTTCCTCAATCTCAAGAGGCAGTTAAAATTTCCATCCTTCATTCCGGTCGACCTACATTCCAGAAGAACCTACTTAATGTTCTAATCCTGAATATGTATGACATATTTTCCACTGGACGTCAGGCAAGCAACATTATCGTTCAATCAATTCATAATGAACACATGATCTACGTTCCATGTTTATGTGAGCCAAACTTCATGATACGTTTAAACCGAATTTTTTTCTTCATCAACAACGGACTCTCGGACTGTAAATCAAGATGCCTTTTCTTCTTAGACAAATCATTTAAAGCGGATTTTTCTGGTATTTGGATTAAACTTGTCAACACAATAGTTGTTGTCAAATAAAGTTTTTTTCTTAAAATATGTCAATAACCCCACTGCAAATCAAAAATGACGTAAATAATTTACAGATGATAGAGATCATGCCTTCGTAAATAAAGTTTTATTATCGACAGTAAGTGCCGTATATTATCGTAATTAACAGATCACGAGTACTATGCAGTCTATAAATAGGGTTTGTTACCGTTTACTCATCCATCTTAGTAATCCATATTCAGCAAACGTCATAACAATAATAACTATATATATTATATTAAGAACTACAACTGAAATCTTATAACAGCGGAGAATAACACTAGATAAAGAAGATTATTGTCATTTTTAATGGTAAGTCAATATGAGTCTTTTAAATTTCCGGTGATTTTAAGACCGTTCAAATGAAACGTTCTATATTGAAATGTATCACTCTATTAAGTTAGCTTAATACTAAAAGCAGTTTAGAAATTCCCTTTTATTAAACTTTTCTTCATTCGAGCGTCACTGGAGAGTCTTTTGAAGACAAAACGCGCGTCTGAAATTTGATGCAACTGTCATACAAGTGAGAGGTTTAGCCAGCTATAAAACCAGGTTCAATCCACCATTTTCTACATAAGAAAATGCCTGTTCCAATTCAGGAATATGACAGTTGCTATCCATTCGTTTGATGTGTTTAAGCTTATGATTTTGCCATTTGATTAGGGACTTTCCTTTTTGAATTTTCCTCGGAGTTCAGTATTTTTGTGATTTTACTTTGTACAAATTTGAAGCCTGGCATCTATGATGTATAAAAAGGATGTGGTATGAATGCCAATGAGACAACTCTCCACAAGAGACCAAATGATACAGAAATTAACAACTATAGGTCACCGTATGGGGCATTCAACAGTTAGCAAAGCCTATACCGCATAGTCAGCTATAAAAGGCCCCGAAATGACAACTCTAAAACAATTCAAACGAGAAAACTAACGACCTAATTTATGTACAAAATAATGAGAGAAAAACAAATATGCAACACAGCAACAAATGACAACCACTGAATTACAGGCTCCTGACTTGGGACATGCACATACATAATGTGGTTAGGTTAAACTAGTTTGCTGGCGCCAAACCCTCACCCTAACCTGGGACAGGTGTGTAACGGCACAACATAAGAACAAACTATGCAAAACAATAAACGAAAAACAAATATGAGAAACAGCAAAAAACGACAACCACTCAATTACAGACTCCTGACTTGGGACAGGCATATGTAGAATGTAGCGGGGTTAAACTAGTTAAACCCTCCCCCTAACTTGGGACAGAAGTGTAACAGTACAACATAAGAAGAAACTATAAAAATCAGTTGAAAAAGGCTTAACTCATCAGAGGGAAACAAATAGAAATACATCTAACAAAAACAGAGTGAACGTGTGATTATTTATTACTTAAATGTAATGTTCAATAGTGAACCATGAAAATAAGGCTTAAGCACACGTGAACTGTAACATCTATGTGTCATTTTTATAATACATCCTCACATTATACGAATATTAGTATATAACCGTGGCATTTATAACATTTAATGGGTCAGTCAAAACAAATTCAGTTCAGTGAATGATGTAAATTCTAAATTTCATGATAAGTATAGATACATGAAATTGCAATTAAATTTGTGCATGAAGTCATAAATTAGACACCAATTATTCATAATTTAGAGGATGGTTGTAACGATGATATTCAGTGAACAATATTTTGTTCTGTCAAAGTAAGTTATTTCTTATTTCAGTATTATATTAAAGTGAAAAATTTTGTACTGCATTTGTTTATAGTTGTAATCTCTGTCCTGCCTTTTTATTTTTCACTCTATTCGGTCCTGCCTTTTTTTATTAGTTTATCCTGACTTTTTTTACATAAATTGTCATCCTGCCTTTTTTTTTTTTTTTTTTTTTTCGCAAAGTTGCCCATCCTGCCTTTTTTTATATACAAAACTCCTGTCCTGCCTTTTTTCAAATTTCATCCTAGCCCCCATAAAAATCAAATGGTAGCTCCCTAAAACTGACCTGTTCTACGGTTTATATTATTGTTTCCGATTTTTTTAAAGACTAAAGAGGTTTTTTTAAAACTTTAGGCTTATGACAGCAGAAGTGAACAGGAGATGATCTTTTACAAACGTTAATTACCTCAATGTTAATTCAAAAACATGTTAGGTACTGCAAGTAATAATAATACTTACTAATTACTACAAGGTGAGGGTTTTTAAATAACCAATGAGGTTTTAAATTATCATTATGAATAAATGGAGGTTATCGGTCATTGCCTCAAATTCCAAATGATTCAGTCACTCTAATGCACAAAATGTTTCTTTTCCGAGATAGCTTACGAGTAACAAAGTACGGTAAATCATTTATCTTATCATTCGCGCCAAAATTTTCTATTATCATGGTTATTTCTTTGAAAAGCACATATCAATCATCAATCATTTATTTCCTATTCTCAATTCAGGAAAGACCTTTGCTTTATAAAAATAAAAGCAAAACAGCACCAGGTTTTTTTTTCATAAGGAGTCGTATATACTCTTAAAAAAAGATTATTTTTATAAATGTAACCATTAAAATACAATGACATGTCTAATTGCTATTTATTTTCGTTATAGTTGATGTCAATTGTATACAGATTCTGATAGTCAACTCTAATAAACCTTGCCAACAAGGTTTTAATTAAGATCACAAGATATCGTTGAAGAAAATATTCAAATTTGAACTTCTTTTGCTATGTTTATAAAATATTTATCAGTGAAGTTACTGCAATACATGTGTGTGATCTTATCTATACGGACGATCTCCACAAATAAGGAAATAGAGAGACTAGAGAAAGAAATTGGTAAGCTTTCCCGACAGGTTATGCTACAGCAATTATTTATAGAAGAAAAAACTCGAAGTGAAGGAGATTCTGGATTGAAACAGACGAGAATTTTAAACGATGGATCTAAACCATATCACTTTCCGACAACAAGATCGAAAAGAGGGGTAGCTGCCATTCATGATCACGGACATATGAAACGCACAATTGGTGTTGGTGAATTTGTTGCTGTTTTAAATGGAGTTGAATTCAGAACACGGCATAATGATCCTGAACTACGCATGCCAAGTACCACTTCATCAAATTTCTTAGAAACTGAGGAAATACCTTTTCCTGAAGTTCCACCTGAGGTAAAACAGAAAGAAACTGTGGCTGAGCAAGTACAAGAAATGCGTGAATGGTTTATGGCTTTCAAAGATCAAAATCACAAAAAAAGAGATTACCGCAAATATTTCAAACCTGTTCTGTGTTATCTTGAGGGAATGTGGGTATATGATAACAATACTGATATATTAGAACCTTTTTTAAGCGACAGGCACAAGTTGGATGCTAGCACTTTTGAGGACCTCGAAGATAAAGTAATGTTTACATCTTACGGAGGACGAAAGGATGGTATGGAGAATTTTGGATGGCTTCCCAAAACAATTATATACACTGAAAATGGGAAATCACCTTCATACGCACAATGGATATACAGAATTGTTTGCCATCCATTAAAGCACGACCTTCCGTTGAATCGTTTACGAATGATCGATGATTTGAGCTCGAGAATGATGTTCCTACGTTCAGAAGAAGAGGAGATGAAAACAAGACGTGCCCGATTTAAGCTCAATCAAAGGGACAGACAGGAATGGAAAGAAAGATTTGATCAAAGTCCTGGATTTATTGACAGCTTAATGAGCGAAATACCAGGTTTAGACAATTATGGCGGGAATTTGACAGACGAAGCATTGAATCTGCCAGCATACTGTCCCGGTAAAGAACAGACGATATTAAACACTGCATATTATCACAGATTCTATGAGGAAATACGACCTGATTACATGCGCTTATCCTTAAGAAAACGAGCTTTTTCTGACAGCAATCTGTTTATGTCGATGACATCACAGCCACAAGTAGCAGGGAAAAGTTTAAACTATTGCACGAAAGAAGACTCATTACAGAAAAAAGCCTGCAAATCTTATCACCAGCGATGGTCATATGCCGTTCCCTTTGAAATTATATACCTTAACCCACTTACAAATTGGAATCCTTATAACATTACCTATAAAGGTCATTACAAGAATGACCCGGAAGCAAAATTTGTAACAGAAAATGGAAAACGAACTGGCGGGAATGATATTCATACAGCATATAATGGAACAAATAGTTGGTATTTCTTTCAAATTCCACAGAGTTTTTACAGTGGAAATGAAAATAAAAAGGGGCACGGAGGCATCGGTGTGTTAGATGAAAACGGGAAAGTGAGATATACCAGAGCATCCGGAATCCGAGTGTTTATTCCGGAAATCAGAGGCATTGGGATCATACGTCAGAGATATCCCATCATGCCTCTGTACAGTGAAGGAAACACAGCGTATAAAGAAATGGAATCCTTAAAAGACATAGTTTTGGAAAATAACAATTATCTAAAAATGTTCCATAATCTACCTAAAGATGGAAAAAGTGATAAATTGAGAAAGAACCAGATAAAACTTTCAGTTGAAAGGGGAATAACTCTTATCATGTCAAGGGCAACATCGTCCGATCCAGGTCCGCATAATCACTATGTTGATCTTTCGGCAGAAAATGTCAATACTTTAAAATCAAAAAAGAAGTTAACAGTTCGAAGTAGCGAGGACAGTGGACATGACCATCGTGTGACGATTGAATACCGTCCACATCTCAAAAATCCATTTGTCATGACTAGGTGTGACCACAAAAAGAAATGTTGGGATGGTCATAAAAAGCTTTTACTAGAAAACATTGAACAAGAACATGAACAAGATGAACTGAAAGAAAATAATGACGACGACAGACCAGAGAGTTATAAGGAATAAACTTCAGTATTCTATTGTTATTAATAATATTGATTTTTCTGTCTCTGAAACAGAAGTATAGTATACCATAAATGTCACCATTTGAATACTCTCAAAATATCAAGGTTCAGATTTATGATTTCATATTTAAAACAATTAGGGTTGTCCTCATTAACTCACATTTTTTCAAATTACTTTTAAAGAATTAAAAGTTATAAAATCAGAGCAGATATATATACTTCGTAATTCAACTCAAGACCTGAAAACAATGAACTCCTTGTTTAACTTATTTGATTCAAATGTCAATGATGAGTCTTTTGATGTCGAAAGGGAGGAGAAAAAGAAAAACACAAAGTTAAAGATTATAGGGACTAATAGGCAAAAAGGCAGTAACAAAACACTACATAGAACAAGAATATAAGCCCATAGGACACCATGCCCTGCTTGGACTCTCTTGTCCATAGGACACCATGCCCTACTCGGACTCTCTTGTCCATAGGACACCATGTCCTGCTCGGGCTCTCTTGTCCATAGGACACCATGCCCTGCTCGGGCTCTCCTGTCCATAGGACACCATGCCCTGCTCGCACTATCTTGTCCATAGGAAACCATGCCCTGCTCGGGCTCTCCTGTCCATAGGACACCATGCCCTGCTCGGGCTCTCCTGTCCATAGGATACCATGCCCTGCTCGCACTATCTTGTCCATAGGACACCATGCCCTGCTCGGGCTCTCCTGTCCATAGGACACCATGCCCTGCTCGCACTATCTTGTCCATAGGACACCATGCCCTGCTCGGGCTCTCCTGTCCATCAGACACCATGCCCTGCTCGCGCTATCTTGTCAATAGGACACCATGCCCTGCTCACACTATCTTGTCCATAGGACACCATGCCCTGCTAGGGCTATCTTGTTCATAGGACACCATGCCCTGCTCGCGCTATCTTGTCCATAGGACACCATGCCCTGCTCGCACTATCTTGTCCATAGGACACCATGCCCTGCTCGCGCTATCTTGTCCATAGGACACCATGCCCTGCTCGCACTATCTTGTCCATAGGACACCATGCCCTGCTTGCACTATCTTGTGTATAAAAATAAAAAGATGTGGTAAGATTGCCAATGCATGTTCAGTTAACCATGTAATATCAGTTAAGTATTTCAAAACGTTCAACTCATGATAAGCATATGTACCAAGTTTCAAGTTGATCTGACTATAGCTTTAACGTTAAATTCCTCAACGAAAACATTTCACCTCAGAATGTACCCATAATTCTATGTTTTGTGAACCTTACATTTTTTAAAAAGTTTTCATCATAATTAAAATGTACACTAAGTATCAAGTTTATGTGACTACATCTTCATCATTTACTACCTTAACCAAAAAATTTATTCTGATTCGGGATGGACGGACAGACCGGGCAACGTAATGCCTTCTTCTATCTTAGCTATATATATAGGCATAAAATTGTTTTCGGCATAAAAAACCAAGGATGAACTCATGTTCTTGAGAATGGTAACACGATGACATTGTACTGTTTAAAATACATCCACGTTTACAGTAAAATACATCATCTTCATTCCAAAATTCATAAAGAAATCAGGGCAAGTAAGTTTTCTTTCAGACTATTAAAATTTACAATTTTACTTGCCCAGGGACAAGTGGTCACAACAAATATTTCCATACCCCTGCTCTTTTGGGGAGAGGAGACCCACATTTAAATTTTAGCAAGTTGTTTGATCATTTTCAATATCATCATGAATATAGTATTTCGTTCTATTGATGAGGAGAGTGAGATATACAGTTCTGGTATATCCTGTACCTAGATATATTGAAATAAATCTTATGTCATGTTACACTGATGGATAAGTTAAATCTTCAACAAAACATATCAATTGGAAAATTTTTGACTTATTTAAAATAATAGGTTTCATAATGAGTGACAATTTGGGATATCGCTTGATATATATCAACTTCAGTTACTTAATTTCAATATAAAAATTAAAATAGATCTTCAGTGATTTATTATAACTATTAAATTTAAATAACAAGAGTTGATATCAAGTAACATCCAATTCTCATGAGTTGTCAAAATTATTTCTCTTCTGTTCCAACACTAATTGTGTTTCATAAAAATTTTTGTGAATTGCTGATCCTGTCTTTTGCACATCCCAATATGACGTCGTATGTCTTGTTCCAGTGTCAAACTTTACATCCAGCATTTTAAAACTTTTTGTACACTTAATTCAGAATGTATTAAAATTTGACAAGAAGATGATTTTCAGGTATAAAGTGTGAGTGTTTTGTTTTATTAATGAAGAAATCAAAAATGTCCATTGCTATTGACCAAATTAACATCGTCTTACTACATCAACCTCATTTTTTTCAGAATTTCTCAAATAAATTCAGTTAGAAAAGACTTTTCCTTTATCACTATACGCTGTGAAAAATAATAATTGTACATTTTTTATTGTTTTTCAATCGCCCCTTGGGAACATCCTTGCCTAACTTTGTGTCAGACAACTGCTCAACTTTGTTTTCAAACTTGGACTCAGTTCTTTTAATCACTGTTTTTGGCAAGATAGCTAGATGCTGAGAGGTCGTTTCAGGATTTCTTATTTGGGGCAAGTTTTGATTTTGTTTTCCAATAAACCAGGACACTTCCTCTTTCACTGTATGTGGGATAAACCAGTTGAATCATTGAAAAATTTACGTTTTCGCTTTTCCCTATAATATTTTTGGTCTTTAGTCAGATCCTGTCATTCTGGCTGCATTTCATCAATCAGCCGTGCTGTATCACCTGTTTCGTCAGGTTTTCTTTTGGAAGAGGTCACTCCAAAACCAAAAAGACTCATTACTAGTTATGCTTGAGTATTAAATATATTCTGGAGTCACCCGGTATCTTGTAGGATGACTAGTCCCTTGACTGCACTTCAAAACAATTGCGAAGAATTAAAGCAAACACATAAGTTACTAGATCATTATATTTTTTGTTCAAAATACTTGTGTAATTTTTTTAACCTGCAAAAATACAAAAGTCCATCGAGTGTAACTAACTCCCAGTGGGAAGGTCTGAATCCTTAAATGGAAGGTCACAGACCTTGACCCACCACTAATTGGAACCCCTGATGACCTAACGAATAGCCAATAGAAATATTGTCTCATGATGCTGGATAAGCCAATTACATTAACACAATTTTCATATCACTTTTTTGTATCCGTGCAGTGTGATACTAGAAATATCTCTTCATGCAAGAAATAGATAACAGGCCACAACCATAAGAGAATGAATGGTTATTTAAGGATAAATGTTAGTAAAAGACATGTATAAATGTTAGTAATAGACATGCATAAATGTTTAGAAATGGACTGAATACAAAAACATCCAGTCACCTTTTAACAATTACTGAAAGACAGCATGACTCTGTTTTTCAGTCAATAAAAGCAAAAAAAAATTAAACTTTGTCTTTTTTATTTCCGAAACAAATTTGCAACTAGTTTGCATAAATATCAATGAAAGGTAAAAGAGGATTTATCTTTAAGTGTGAATTAAATTGAGAAGAAATTAGCCTTTACAAACTCACCTGCTTTTGATGCAAAATAAAACAGGAATGGATTACAAATCAACACTAATAAAATAGGCAACAGAAAGATGAAGTATAACATTGCTCTTTCAATTTCTGTCTTTCCATCATACCTGAAACATAATAAAACAAGAATGGGTCCATAGTACACGGATGCCCCACTCACACTATCTATGTTCAGTGGACCCTGAAATTGGGGTCTAAACTCTAATTTGGCATTAAAATTACAAAGATCATATCATAGGGAACATGTGTACTAAGTTTCAAGTTGATTGGACTTCAACTTCATCAAAAACTACCTTGACCAAAAACTTTAACCTGTAGCGGGACGGACGAAATGACGGAAGAACCAACGGACGCACAGACCAAAAAACATAAAAAAAACTCATTTTGTATGCTAGATGGGCATTTGGGTAAACAAAAGTTGCATTAGAAACACTGGAATCAATAAAGTTAAATGGCCAAATACCTGAAACATAACAAAGTATGATAATAAGGTTGACTAACTGTATTTTGCATAATGTTCAAATCAAACAAACTCACATTCCTCCAAATTCAAATTTTATCAACTAAGAAATCTGTTTTCATACAATAAAGCATGTTCAATAAATAATGTGTAACATATTATGGTTAAGGTATGTTAAAGTTACTGCAAACTGCTGTAAAGCTTGTTGTGAAGTTCTTGCAAACTTTTGAGTTTTCAGTAACCCTGCCATAAACTATTTCTTTGTTCGCCAAAAGGTCACCCATACCTGCTAACAACTCAGATCTACTTTTATGTCTTGGAAAAAGCAACCATAGTGTTATGTGGCATAATAATAAGTGACTAATTTGAATAAACAAGGCAGACAACTTAAGTTACCATGGTAACAATTTTAATACTTACTCTTTAATACCATTATGATATAGCAGTAATAATCCTGATCCACATACAATTCCAGGCATGATCCATCCAAGAATATACTTTACAGCTGTAGGTCTATAACAAAGTAAAGGTAATTAGATTTAATTCAATTGGTTTATGATTACAGCAAATAGTTCATGCAGAACGAAACATTTCATATTATGGTTAGAAAAAACTTGTATAAGATACTAGCTTGCTTATAACATTAGGCGTCAGATCTGTGTTTCATCTACATTAGACTCATCAATGGTGCTCCTATATTAGACTCATCAGTGGTGCTCATACATTAGACTCATCATCCATGGTGCTCCTACATTAGACTCATCGGTGGTGCTTCTACATTAGACTCATCAGTGGCGCTCATACATTAGACTCATCAGTGGTGCTCATACATTAGACTCATCAATGATGCTCATACATTAGACTAATCAATGGTGCTCATACCTTAGACTCATCAATAGTGCTCATACATTAGACTCATCAATGGTGCTCATACATTAGACTCATTAGTGGTGCTCATACATTAGACTCATCGATGGTGCTCCTACATTAGACTCATTGGTGGTGCTCCTACATTAGACTCATCAATGGTGCTCCTACATTAGACTCATCAAAGGTGCTCATTCTCATCGATGGTGCTCCTACATAAGACTCATCAATGGTGCTCATACATTAGACTCATCAATGGTGCTCCTACATTAGACTCATTGATCGTTCTCCTACATTAGACTCATCAGTGGTGCTCATACATTAGACTCATCAAAGGTGCTCATTCTCATCAATGGTGCTCCTACATTAGACTCATCAGTGGTGCTCATACATAAGACTCATCAGTGGTGCTCATACATTAGACTCATCAATTGTGCTCATACATTAGACTCATCAATGGTGCTCATACATTAGACTAATCAATGTTGCTAATACATTAGACTCATCAATGGTGATCCCTCCCCTAAAAAGTGCTTTACTGATGTAGTTCTACACCACAGTAATGTAACTGTTGCTTGATGAAGGCAAATATTTCATGCAGAAATAGAAATACACTCCATCAATTAGAGCTTGACATATGGAATTGTTAAATACATAATTTTGTCTTTAATTATCCTTTAATTTTGGTTTATTGTTGTAAACCCCCAGATCTCTTTTATATTCATAAAAGTGAAATGATTCTGAAATAACTGTCATATTAGTGGCTATCTGATGTAACTGTCATGTGTGTGGTGGTGTAATGAAACTGTCATGTATGTAGCTATCATGAAACTGTCATGTGTGTGGTGTTGTTATGAAACTGTCATGTTTGTTACTGTCATGAAACTGTCATGCATGTGCACGTGGTTATCTGATGAAACTATCATGTATGTGGCTATCTGTTGAAAGTGTCATACATGTGGCTATCTGATGAAACTGTCATGTATGCGGGTATCTAATGAAACTGTCATGTATTTTCCTATCTGATGCAACTGTCATGTATGTGGCTATCTGTTGTAAGTGTCATGTATGTGGCTATATCTGATAGAACTGTCATGTATGTGGCTATCTGATTAAACTGTAATGTGTGTGGCTATCTGATGAAACTGTAATATGTATGTGGCTATCTGGTGAAACTGTCATGAGTGTGGCTATTTGATGAAACTGTCATGTGTGAAGATGTCTGATGAAACTGTCATGCATGAGGCTATCTGATGAAACTGTCATGTGTGTGGCTATCGGATGTAAATCTAATGATACTTACAGCTCTTTGTTGTTGGCCACCATTAAAGCTTCTATAGCATACAGAATTATCCAAAAGTAAGAACTCTCATAGAAGTATTCTATAAATACCTGCAGTGATAATAGTAGGTGAATTAAAGGAAATATCATCAATGGTACAGAAACCCAATGACACACCATGCACATACTGAAATGTTTCATCTGGTTGATTGATTACACATGCAGGTAAATGATGCGAGTCTGATTATAACATGTAAATCTAGAATTAAGAAAATTGCTGTTTAACAATTGACCATGACAGTAGTGGTCTGAAATAATTTTTTTTTTTTGTTGATTTGGATTATAATTAAGTTCCAGATTAGATAAGAAGTAAACAAGATAAGGTTCATTCTTCGTTATTATTGGCAACTGATTTTTTTTTAAATTCATATAGACAGAAAAATAACTATTTCTTACCAAAATGCATATCATACATGTTATACAATCTTTCAAATTGAAGAAAAAGGTGCTATCTCATCTGTATATCCCTTATATTCATATATGAAATAACATTTACAAAACATCTTTTGAATGAAATCCTGAATATAAAGATAATCAATGTCATCAGATTTATAGAATACTTACATTAATTACAATACAAAATATATGACCACCATTAACCACCTCACTTGGACCAGGGAAATTTTCATCCATCTGCACTGCAGATCTTACTAAAATTCCTGAAACAGATTGTATTGATAATCATGAGAATATTATATAGGAACCAAGGTCAAAATTCAAATATTTATTTTCACTTCATTTATAGGCATGGCTATAACCTTAAAAACAAATTACTAATTTATTTTCATTTGCCAGGCCCCTCATGGGGGTGTCCAAGTAATCACATAATCATTAATTGTTTTTTTAAACAAGATAATCAAATAATCAAAAATACAGTTCTAAATTATGAAATAATCAAATAATCATGAAATATTTGGTCTGGTAATCAAATTATCACTATAAAAACCACATGAGGAGGCTCATTTGCTGGATACAAATATTCATTTATCATCTGGGTTAAGGTAAAACACAAATTAAATCCTCAATAAAGTTTTCTATAGACCAAATCCTCAATAAAGAACAAGTTTTCTATAGACCAAATCCTCAATAAAGTACAAGTTTTCTATAGACCAAATCCTCAATAAAGTACAAGTTTTCTATAGACCAAATCCTCAATAAAGTACAAGTTTTCTATAGACCAAATCCTCAATAAAGTTCAAGTTTTCTATAGACCAAATCCTCAATAAAGAACAAGTTTTCTATAGACCAAATCCTCAATAAAGTACAAGTTTTCTATAGACCAAATCCTCAATAAAGTTCAAGTTTTCTATAGACCAAATCCTCAATAAAGTTCAAGTTTTCTATAGACCAAATCCTCAATAAAGTACAAGTTTTCTATAGACCAAATCCTCAATAAAGTACTAGTTTTCTATAGACCAAATCCTCAATAAAGTACAAGTTTTCTATAGACCAAATCCTCAATAAAGTACAAGTTTTCTATAGACCAAATCCTCAATAAAGTACAAGATTTCTATAGACCAAATCCTCAATAAAGTTCAAGTCTCCAATAGACCAAATCCTCAATAAAGTACAAGTCTTCTATAGACCAAATCCTTAATAAAGTACAAGTTTTCTATAGACCCAATCCTCAATAAAGTACAAGTTTTCTATAGAACAAATCCTGAATAAAGTTCAAGTTTTCTATAGACCAAATCCTCAATACAGTACAAGATTTCTCTAGACCAAATCCTCAATAAAGTTCAAGTTTTCTATAGACCAAATCTTGAATAAAGTTCAAGTTTTCTATAGACCAAATCCTCAATAAAGTTCAAGTTTTCTATAGACCAAATCCTCAATAAAGAACAAGTTTTCTATAGACCAAATCCTCAATAAAGTACAAGTTTTCTATAGACCAAATCCTGAATAAAGTACAAGTTTTCTATAGACCAAATCCTCAATAAAGTACAAGATTTCTATAGACCAAATCCTCAATAAAGTTCAAGTTTTCTATAGACCAAATCCTCAATAAAGTACAAGTTTTCTATAGACCAAATCCTGAATAAAGTACAAGTTTTCTATAGACCAAATCCTCAATAAAGTACAAGATTTCTATAGACCAAATCCTCAATAAAGTTCAAGTTTTCTATAGAGCAAATCCTCAATAAAGTACAAGTTTTCTATAGACCAAATTCTTTGACCAAATCCTCAATAAAGTACAAGTTTTCTATAGACCAAATCCTCAATAAAGTACAAGATTTCTATAGACCATATGCTGACATATAATATAAAAACAAGAAGATGTGGTATGACTGCCAATGAGATAACTCTCCACAAGAGGCTAAATGACATTGAAGTTAACAACTATGGGTCATCTTACTGCCTTCAACAATGAGCAAAACCCATACCGCATAATCAGCTATAAAAGGCCCTGAAAAGACAAATGTAAAACAATTCAAACAAGAAAACTAATGGCCTAATTTATGTACAAAACAATGAACGAGATAAACAAATATGATATACAATGTAAAGCAACAAACAACAAACATTGAATTACAGGCTCTTGACTTGGGACAGGCACATACAGAATGTGACGGGGTTAAACTAGTTTGATGGTGCCAAACCCTCCCTTAACCTGGAATAGTGGCAGTACAAAATAAGAACAAACTATAAAAATCAGTTGAAAAGGGCTGAACTCATTAAATCGATATAAAGCAGAAAGACATCTTTAAACAAAAACACAGACCAGACGTGGCAGGGTATTTATACATCCCAACAACAAATAAGATACTAAGTACAGATCGTACAAGGTCATTTTGAATTTTTAATGCTGAGACTCTCGAACTTCAGGGAACAAACAAAATTCAATACCGAAATTAATTGAAAGAAGAATAATTATTTGAGACTTTTAATATATTGTATAAATAAATATTGTTCATAGTAATAATATGTGTACTTATGCCTCTAAAAATGTATTTATTGAGTAGGGTATGAACCTCGTCATTAGTTGTCTTATGCCAAATCTGAATGCTGGAGAATTAGGTGTTGATGACAGATCTATTGTTGTTTCACAATTTTTACAGACTAGGAAAGATTGAGAGCTAGACTTATTGTTGAAGACTATATTTTGCACTCTAGATGTCTTGGCTATTTTTATCATTGCTGAAGACTATATTTTGCCCTCTAGATGTCTTGGCTATTTTTATCATTGCTGAAAACTATATTTTGCCCTCTAGATGTCTTGGCTATTTTTATCACTGCTGAAGACTATATTTTGCCATCTAGATGGCTTGGCTATTTTTATCATTGCTGAAGACTATATTTTGCCCTCTAGATGTCTTGGCTATTTTTATCAGCATTGATATAATGTATACACCATGAAAAATATTGATGACGGGTTCAAAGTTTATATCAACAACATTTTCAAAATGAAAAAAAAACAATCTCTGTAAAATAATATGAACTACATTTATGAATTTTAATTACAATATACCATGATACAATTTGTCTGCAGAATTATCATGACTATGGACTGACTCGATTGCAGTGAAAAGAATAGGTCCATATCAACTTAATAATACACAATCTGTGTAAATGGGTGCTTGAGTACATTCTTCATCACATTGCTAATTTATTGAGACTTCATTTTACATAGAAACACAAGACACAGTATCCCTGTTTTTCTGGTTTGATCTTTGTGTGATAATTCTCTATCTCACGATTTCTTATGGATCAGGAGAATGGATTTTCTCAAATTTATAAGTTGTGCGAGAACACAATAATGTCATAAGTCAATGTCAATGACATTGCCTAGGGAAAAGCAATAAACAGATTATCAACATTCTTTCAACTCCAGGAAGTTTCTTGGCTACATCAATGAGATGGTTGCCAAAAAACTCCCTCTAGATTTCAAAACCATAGATAATCTATAAGTGTGTAATGAAGGTGTGTACTCATGTACATGTATCATGTGCATAAACAAACATTTTTCCAAAACAACACAAAAATGAAACATTTCTAGACCAGCTGCTCTAGACTCATCATCTTTTTCTTACCTAAAGTGCCAAGGAAACTTGTAATCACAACAGCTCTTATTATAGCATTTAAATTTGGTCCAACAAGAATACGTCCAGGATTTCTCCACCATTCTGATCCTCTCACATCTCTAGGTAACAAGAGATAGATAACAACCAGCAAACTTATCATACAGAATGTCATAGCAACAATCGTGACAACTCTCTCCACCAATACTCTCGCCTCATGATGATGATCATGTTTAGTGATGTTATTGTAAACAGCACAGGTATGGAAGAAAGCTGGTGATGCCATGGCTACTGTTGATATTAGAGATTATCTTCCTCCATTGTGTTCTGTTAAATAAAAACATAAAGGGAATATTCATTAGTGTTATACAAATGAGAAATGTACTTTCTACATTATCTAGCTTGATGTTACCAAGGGGGATCTCTTCCTATACGAAGTTAATTCAGATATATATACAGATACATATTTGGCGAAATTAATCATTTCTGGATAATAAATAATTCTTTGTATTATTAAATGATATGAGTAAATCAGCCCTATTACGGATAAATCAGCATGTGCAATACTAGTGACGTTGTCCTGTCGATATAAATCCGGAGTTAATATTGGTTTTCGGACAGGGCCAATACGGAATAAACTGCTTCGCTGAGCGCAGCTGGATACGCCCGCAGAGGTCCAACCCTGAACAGTTGGGGCAAAAATGGACACAATATTCAAGCTTGATACAGGTCTGAATTTGGATTGTAATTCAATATTTGATCTATTATAGGTTTCTGAATAAATGTAGTCAAAGAACTAGAAATTGGTTATATGAAAGATTTCTTGCTGTTGTTGTGCAATATACACTGTGCTGTTGTGTAACACTTAGTAAATCTGTTGTCAGACTATAAACAAATAAAATCTTATTACTATAAACAAATAAAATCTTATAACTGGGAAACATAAAATCGAAAATTTATAAAAATCAAAAGGGATCTTACAAAAATAGTTATAAACAATTTACCAAAGTTTCATAAAAAATGCTAAAAGCATTTTTGAGTTATTGTCCGAAAACTGGAAAATCCCCCTTTTTGTAATGAATAAAACCCAATAAATCTGAAACGTATAGTCTGAAATTTATAATAAAATGCTCCGCAGGGCGCAGCTTGATACGACCGCAGAGGTCGAACCCTGAACAGTTGGGGGAAGTATGGACACAACATTCAAGCTTGATACAGCTTTGCATTTGGATTGTGATTAAATATTTGACACAGCATAGGTTTCTAACACAGAATGAATGTGGTCTAAGAACTTAAAAATTTTAAATTGGACATTCACCTATTATGGTCCAATATCCAAAATCTAAATACATGGTTAGATTCAGCATATCAAAGAACCCCATATATTCAATTTTTTTTAAATCAAACAAAGTTTAATTTTGGACCCTGATTTGGACCAACTTGAAAACTGGGCCCATAATCAAAAATCTAAATACATGTTTAGATTCAGCATATCAAAGAACCCTGAGAATTCAATTTTTGTTAAAATCAAACTAAGTTTAATTTTGGACCCTTTGGACCTTAATGTAGACCAATTTGAAAACGGAACCAAAAATTAAGAATCAAAATACACAGTTAGATTCGGCATATCAAAGAACCCCAATAATTCAATTTTTGATGAAATAAAACAAAGTTTAATTTTGGACCCTTTTGACCTCAATGTGGACAAAGTTGATAACGGGGCCCAAAAATCAAAAATCTAAATACATGGTTAGATTCAGCATATCAAAGAACCCCATATATTCAATTTTTGTTGAAATCAAACAAAGTTTAATTTTGGACCCTGATTTGGACCAACTTGAAAACTGGGCCCATAATCAAAAATCTAAATACATGTTTAGATTCAGCATATCAAAGAACCCTGAGAATTCAATTTTTGTTAAAATCAAACTAAGTTTAATTTTGGACCCTTTGGACCTTAATGTAGACCAATTTGAAAACGGAACCAAAAACCAAAAACTAAATACACGGTTAGATTCAGCATATTAAAGAACCCCATGAAATCAAGAATAAAACCCCATTGAAATTGGTCAAGAAATAAGTAATTTATAGGAAGTATCTTCTTTTGCACAATCCTGTGCTATTAAATATTTCTTGGTATTGCACAATACTGTACAATTGACAATTTCTTGCTATTGCGCAATATTGTGCTATTGGATATTTCTTGCTATTGCGCAATACTGTGCAATTGAAGATTTCTTGCTATTGCGCAATACTGTGCAATTGAAGATTTCTTGCTATTGTGCAATACTGTGCAATTGAAAATTTCTTGCTATTGCACAATACTTATTATATAATAATTTACACATCCTGTTTGGTGTGTATCTCCTACCATATCATTATTATTTGATTTTAAATATAAATCAGAAATAACCAACTTAAAATGGAAAATTTTAAAAGAAACAAAAAAGGAAAAAAAGAAAAAAAAGGAAAAAAAAATAAATCCCCCCCCCAAATTTTTTGAACCCCCTTATGATTCATCACCCCCAAACTCAATCCCAGCCTTCCCTTTGTGGTATGGTACCTTGCAGTACATTTTCAGAGAGATCCATACACTTGAACACAAGTTATTGTCTGGAAACTAGAAAAATGTGTTTTTTGGCCCCTTTTTGGCCCCAAATTCCTAAACGTTTAGAGTAATTACCCCCAAACTCAAACCCAGCTTTCCCTTTGTGATATGGAACCTTGTAGTACAATTTCAGAAAGATCCATACACTATCACACAAGTTATTGTCCTGAAACTAGAAAAATGCTTGTTTTTGGCCCCTTTTTGGCCCCTAATTCCTAAAATATTGAGGCAATTACCCCCATCATCAATCCCAGCCTTTCCTTTGTGGTATGGTACCTTGCAGTACAATTTCAGAGAGATCCATACACTTGAACACAAGTTTTTGTCTGGAAACTAGAAAAATGTGTTTTTTGGCCCCTTTTTGGCCCCCAATTCCTAAACGTTTCGGCAATTACCCCCAAACTCAATTCCAGCTTTCCCTTTGTGATATGGAACCTTGTAGTACAATTTCAGAAAGATCCATACACTTACACACAAGTTATTGTCATGAAACTAGAAAAATGCTTGTTTTTTGCCCCTTTTTTGGCCCCTAATTCCTAAAATTTTGAGGCAATTACACCAAAAATCAATCCCAGCATTCCTTTAGTGATATGGAACCTTGTGGTACAATGTCAGAGAGATCCATACACTAACACACAAGTTATGTCTGGAAGTTACAAAAATGCTTATTTTTGGCCCCTAATTCCTTTACTGTTGGTACCATAACCCCCAAAATCAATCCCAACCTTCCTTTTGTGGTATTGAACCTTGTGGTAAAATTTCATAAAGATCCATTCACTTAAACTAAAGTTAGAGTGCGAAAACCAATGTGTCTTCGGACGACGCAGGACGACGCCGGACGACGACGACGACGCCAACGTCATACCAATATACGACCACAAAAATTTTTTTGCGGTCGTATAAAAATCAAAAGGGAGCTTATGTCGATAAAAATAAACAATTCACCAAAGTTTCTTGCAAATTGGTGAAATTGTTTTTGAGTTATTGTCTGAAAACTGGAAAATCCCCCCTTTTTTAATGAATAAAACCCCAAAACTCGAAAACAGTAAATCCTAAATTTATAAAAAATGAGAGGGAGCTCACGTCAATAGATATGAACAATTCACAAAAGTTTCATGCATATTGATTAAAGTGTTTTTGAGTTATTGTCCGAAAACTGGAAAATCCCCCTTTTTTTAATGAATAAAACCCCAAAACTCGGAAATGGTAAATCTGAAATTTATTAAAAACGAAAGGGAGCTCACGTCAATAGATATAAACAATTCACTAAAATTTCATGCATATTGGTTAAAGTGTTTTTGAATTAATGTCCGACATGTTGACGACGGACGGACGGTCAGCGGTATACCATAATACGTCCCGTAAACGGGCGTATAAAAAGCCGTATTGGCCCCCGTATATTTGTCTTAGTTTCTTATTCTTTTAATATTTTTCTTGGTAATTATGTTGAGTAATCAAAGCACTGTAAGCGCTGTAGGCAGTTAACCAAAAACCAAGGCAAATGTAATTATGAAAACTGTGGCAGTGTTGCTTCATTTTTTTTAAAAAGATTTGAAAGAACAAACATTAAACATTCGTATATTGTACTTTTTGGAATTAAGGGTCCTCAATGCTCTTCAACTTTGTACTTGTTTGGCTTTATAACTATTTTGATCTGAGCGTCACTGATGAGTCTTATGTAGACAAAACGCGTGTCTGGCGTATTAAATTATAATTCTGGTACCTTTGATAACTAATTGTACATTTATGTTTATTTAATGAATTGATTATTAAGGTAAATTAATTAATATTTCATCAAGGTTTTCAAAAGCAACTCATATATCAATGTAAATGACCCCCATCTTCACCCCAAGTCCATCATGTCACTCCATACCAAGTTTGGAATAAAATGACAGGTGATTATAAAACAGTTTGTCAATCATTCTTGGGCTTTACACTGCTTGAAAGATTTATATGTTTTCCTTAAAATGAGCTATACATGAAAATTATTATAGGCCCAGAAATAAAATAATTAAAGTAAATTCAATTAACCTAGACTAATTTTTTGCATCAATAAAATTTTATAATAAACAAGAAATAATTGTAACAGGATGCCGTTACGAAGTCTCCCAAACAAAGCTCACATAATTCGTCATTCCCATGGTCGCCTGACATTGGGCAAAGTCCAGTACATATTGGTTTGGTCTAGTAACGTGATATGCATATGTGACCCTGTATGTCATTCAAATCTTTTTTGAAATGACGAACAAGAAAAAATAAAGTTGAGGAGTGGGTATCTCGACCATTTACAAGTTCTCTAACAGGGGGGAGTGGAGTGACCCAAGGGACTCCCCATATATTTCATTCGATTTGTTGTATTATCCCATTCATGAATATATATGGTTTAGGGGTGGGGATCTCGACGGTTTACAAGTTCTCAAACAGGAAGGGGTATGGTGACCCTAGGGACTCCCCATATATTTCATTTGATTTGTTATATTGTCCCATACATGAATATATATTTTTTAGGGGTGGGGATCTCGACCATTCCCAAGTTCTCAAACAGGAGGGGTGGGGTGACCCAAGGGACTCCCCATATATTTCATTTGATTTGTTATATTGTCCCATACATGAATATATATGTTTTAGGGGTGGGGATCTCGACCGTTTACAAGTTCTCAAACAGGGGGGGTTGACCCCAGGTACTCCCCTTTATTTCATTTGATTTGTTTTATTGTCCCATACATGAATATATATGGTTTAGGGGTGGGGATCGCGACCGTTTACAAGTTCTCTAACAGGAGGGAGTGGGGTGACACTAAGGACTCCCCATATATTTCATTCAATTTGTTATATTGTCCCTTTCATGAATATATATGGTTAAGGGGTGGGGATCTCGACGGTTTACAAGTTTTCAAACAGGAAGGGGTATGGTGACCCTAGGGACTCCCCATATATTTCATTTGATTTGTTATATTGTCCCATACATGAATATATATGGTTTAGGAGTGGGGATCTCTACCATTTCCAAGTTCTCAAACAGGAGGGGGTGGGGTGACCCCAGGGACAACCCATATATTTCATTTGATTTGTTATATTGTCCCATACATGAATATGTATGGTTTAGGGGTGGGGATCTCGACCGTTTACAAGTTCTCAAACAGGAAGGGGTATGGTGACCCTAGGGACTCCCACTATATTTTATTTGATTTGTTTTATCGTCCCATACATGAATATATATGGTTTAGGGGTGGGGATCTCGACCATTTCCAAGTTCTCAAACAGGAGGGGTGGGTGATCCAAGGGACTCCCCATGTATTTCATTTGATTTGTTATATTGTCCCATACATGAATATATATGGTTTAGGGTGGGGATCTCGACCATTTACAAGTTCTCAAACAGGAGGGGGTGTGGTGACCCCAGGGACTCCCCTATATTTCATTTGATTTGTTTTATTGTCTCATACATGAATATATATGGTTTAGGGGTGGGGATCTCATCCATTTCCAAGTTCTCTAATAGGACGGAATGGGGTGACCCCAGGGACTCCCCATATATTTCATTCGATTTGTTATATTGTCCCATACATGAATATATATGGTTTAGGGGTGGGGATGGCGACCGTTTACAAGTTCTCAAACAGGAGGGAGTAGGGTGACCCAAGGGACTCCCCATGTATTTTATTTGATTTGTTATATTGTCCTTTACATGAATATATTTGGTTTAGGGGTGGGGATTTCGACCGTTTACAAGTTCTCAAACAGGAAGGGGTATGATGACCCCAGGGACTCCCCTATATTTCATTTAATTTGTTTTATTGTCTTATACATGAATACATATGGTTTAGGGGTGGAGATCTCGACCATTTCCAAGTTCTTAAAAAAGGAGGGGGTGGGGTGACCCCAAGGAATCCCCATGTATTTCATTTTATTTGTTATATTGTCCCATACAAGTATAAATGTGGTTTAGGGGTGGGGATCACGACCGTTTACAAGATAAAAGCACATTTTCAAATTGAAGGGTGTTGGGACGACCCCCAGGGACTCATCCTATATTTTATTTGATTTGTTTTATTGTCCTGTTCTTATTACTGAAGACTGCGTGTATCTATCACTTACTGTTTTGGAAAAATAGTCATTTGAAAATTTAAAAAAATAAAATCCTATGGGGTTCTTCATTAAACCCATCCCTTCTTTAGGCCCCTCAAAACACCCCTAAATAGACCCCAATGCACAAACAAAAGCTTATGGCTCCGCTATACAAGTTAGTCTAACATTTTATGAAACCCTAAGAAAATCTGACAAGCCGTCCGAGTTGTCTTTTTAGACGGTTCGAGTGGATTCGGTCCGACTTGTCTCGGGGATGAGTTGTCCACATTGCTTAAAACATCCCATCAACGTCGATTTCCGGATCTGTTCCATGACCTCGTTTCATTCATAAAAAAACAACCTTATTTGGCATGATAAGTTAAAATTACTGCCAACTAAGATATATCACTTTATTTCCTCTATCAAAGAGATTTGTTGTACATGAACAATATTCCTGCGCATTTTGCCATTTGGGAAATATAAACAATTTGTAATTACGGATTTTCGGCGATGAAATATTTCATACAATTGTTCTTTGACATCCTAGCCAAAAGCACAGGGGATAATAAACTACGTACGGATTTGTATTGAGCACTATTTCCTATGTGCAACTTCAAACATTATGGGTCGTTCGACGATCATTTAAGGTTATTCTGGTCATATTTTTTGTATTCCAGAATTAAAAGTATGAAAAAAATGTCCAATTAGTTATAAATAACATATTAGCCTTCTGGATTATAACAATGGCACTTTTTTCAGCATTCGTTGGGAAGAACACAAATCTAGGGTGCTAGCATAAGGCAGCTTAACTGCCTAAAAATGGAAAATAAAATCAAAGATAAGTTATTGACTAGCATTTGAAAACAAAACAGAAAATCCTTTAAATAATAATTTTTTAAGAAATAAAAAAGTTATTGTACATGATGTTCATTGTATTCAATTGTTCATTTTAATTATGAAATGAATTATTATTAATTTTAACTTATAATCACAATAATTATCAAATGACATGTTTAAAGGAACCATGAAGCCAGTAATTTAACAAGTCTGTTTACTTAACAAAATAAAATGTTCTTATCTCTCAGAATAAAGTGAATCTTATGAAAAGAATTTGTCTCCAGAAAATATAAAGTACACTTCTATAGATTGTGACATTTTTATGATCTATGAATTAAATCATTTTTTGTTCTGTGTATTATATTCTCGAAACTGCTGGACTGGCATAATACATATTCTTGGTATACATTTGCCAAGAATATTTCACTCAACCCAGGCCTTTTAGATAAAGTTAATAATAAAGTAGGGACTTGAATGAATTAGTATCTTTAAAGCCCTTGATTAAAAATGAATTTACAGAAAAAATATAAATATATTTTTGAAAATAGAATAAAAACTTATGATGAAAACTTAACTGTCAACTCAAATGCTTAAATGTGGTAAAGAATTAGTGGTCATAATTAAGAAATAGAAACAATGGATAATATAAAATTCCTAGAGAGGATAGAATATGTAAACTGTGCCATTAGTTGGACGATGAAGAACACTTCCTCCTAGATTGTAAAATTAACAAAACAACTAAGAAATAATCTATTTGAAAATTGTTTACATTCTCATAATAATGTCTCTTATCCATGTTACCCAAGAACAGAAAGTATAAGAAATGCTAACATGGCTAAACTTCTAAACAATGATATTATTATTATTGAGAAAACATGGAACATGTTTAAAATATTGGCTCCTTTATAAAATAGTCATTAGAACTGAGGGCAGGAACCTAATAATTTTTTTCCATGTGTTTAGAATTGTTATTTCTTTGCATTATAATGTTTGTTTTGGGGTTTTTTGTCACAAAACTAATTATAATATTTTTATATGACAATAAAAATATCATCAAATTTTGGTGTAATGAATATATTTTGAATATATTTATTCAACAGAGAAATAATGAATTGCCTAAATTTTATTTAGAATAATGTCCTAAATATAATCTTTTAAAACATTCGTTAAACAATGTAAAATGCAGATCAGTCTCTCTAAGTATAAACAATTTTGATTTTAGAAAAATTAATTTGAGAAACCCTTTTTAAATAGAAAGAGGCAGGCATTGTCAAAGTTTGCATTATATAAGATAATATTCATTTATTCTTCACTTTTCAAAAAATACATGTAAAAAATAACTTAAATTGATAGAATTGTTTAAAAGTTATACATGTGTTATAACTTCAACACAAACAGTCATGAGACAATTTAAAAAAAAAATTATTTACCTATATGTTCAACTAGTTTTATTATTTCATTTTATTTTTGAATTTTCTTGTCATAATCACAGTAATTAAATTTGACAAATATTTTACCTGAGACACTTGACCTGTAAGTTGTATAAATTTAACACTTCAATGCAGTCTTGATTTCTATTTATCCATGACTAGTTTTTGATTAATACCTTGTGTATTAATTAAGCAACACAGGGTATAATGATGGACATATAGGGCCATCATGGTGGACATAGTTTTTATGGCCACCATTAATAAGATAAAGTCACAGGTAGTACTGTAGTCTACAGGGAAAAAACTTAACGGTCGCCCAGTTGCCCATGGCAACCAGAAATTGACCTGGGCGATCTTTTTATTCAGTTGTGGTAGCCCAGGTGGCGAATTGAAAACAAAGTACTCGACAGACGGAAATCCGCTGTTTACTGTGGCTCCAAGTGCCGGCTACTTCACTGACAAAAATATAAATTCAAAAAGAAAAAAAAATCTTTTTAAAATGTATACAGGCAAGTGTCGACAGTCGTATTGTCGCAAAGTCGCGGTCGTGATAAACAAGGATGTAAAATCAGTGTTTACCATTGACTAAATATAGTTCACGTTAATTCAGGTCACTGATTGGTCGTCTATTTAAAGTCCGGAAAGTATCCTATGTTTGCAAGGATAACAAGAGAGACGTTCCGATGGTCATTTACAATATGAAGCGATCAAATACCCTGTTCGGTTTTGGCTTCAAGAAAGCGAAGAAATTCAGAGAAGATGACAATAGCATGTTATGAAATAATATCAGTCAAATAAAAGAACGTATAATATATAATGTTGTTAAGAATCTGGAAAACAATACCTTTTGTAGTTCCCTTTTCAAACCCCACGTAGTGTCCAGAGAATGAAGGTCAAAAACGAAAGTAGAATATTGTCGACCACAAATAAATAACATTAGTTCAAAATGATTTTAGTTTCCTACTTACTGAACAGTTTACAAAAAAGAGAAAATCAGAGGAGATATCAATTTTATGACAATGCTTTTGAAATACGTGTACAAGTCTTTTGAGAAAAAAGGGGGGTCATTTTTTTACAAATGTACGTAGTTACGCAAAAATAAATCGATCAAGATATTTAATAAATTAAATTAAATTATTAAAGAAATAAAATTAAATATTTCATCGATCATCTACATGTATTTAAGGACAGAGAATTCTTTAGTTGTCTTAAAAAGATATTAAAAAAAAACTGGTACACAGGGCATGAAGATTCCCATTTTGTAAATGATTTTTTTTTTATTAAATTTGATTGAAGTCAACAACAAAAATAAGACAAAATTTACATTTTCCCAAGCATTTAAATCACCTCCAGGTATGCTCAGAATGCAGGGTTTTGAGTCTAAAATCTCAAAATTTTCATGGGGGGGCATGCCCCCAAACCCCCCTAGCAAGTTCAGCCCGCTTCGCGGGCTTCACCGCTGATACTCATAGTGAAATAAAGTGAGCTACTAACTTTTTGTCTGGGCTAACTGATTTTCAAGTCTAGTAGCCCAGCTGGCTACTGGCCTTACAAAGTTAAGTTTCACCCCTGAGTTTACGGCAAGAATTACAAGATAGGTATCACTAGAGGATTAGGAACTGCTTATCCTTTAGGAATATATCGTTCCAGCCCGCAAATCCAGAGAAGATTGGCAGCCATATCAGAATATCGCTTCTGACTCAGTTAATTGTATTAGGTATTTAGTAAGTATAGATATTAATGATCTATCATTTGTTTTATAATCAGGAAGATTTGTATGCAGGATCTATTACAACTTCCGTGTGACCCATGTTTAACTAGAATTTTGATTATTTTTTTAATTAAATTTGATTGAAGTCAACAACAAAAAATAAGACAAAATTTACATTTTCCCAAGCATCTAAATCACCTCCAGGTATGCTCAGAATGCAGGGTTTTGAGTCTAAAATTTCAAAATTTTCATGGGGGGGCATGCCCCCAAACCCCCCTAGCAAGTTCAGCCCGCTTCGCGGGCTTCACCAGTGACACTCATAGTGAAATGAAGTGGGCTACTAACTTATTGTCTGGGCTAACTGATTTTCAAGTCTAGGAGCCCAGCTGGCTACTGGCCTTACAAAGTTAAGTTTCGCCCCTGAGTTTACGGCAAGAATTACAAGATGGGTTTCACTAGAGGATTAGGACACTCTTATCCTTTAGGAATATATCGTTCCAGCCCGCAAATCCAGAGAGAAGATTGGCAACCAAATCAGAAAATCGCTCCGGACTCAGTTAATTGTATTAGGTATTTAGTAAGTATAGATATTAATGATCTATCATTTGTTTTATAATCAGGAAGATTTGTATGCAGGATCTATTTCAACTTCCGTGTGACCCATGTTTAACTAGAATTTTGATTATTTTCCCCATATCCAAATCATTTCACTGTAATGAAAGTAATATGTTATCATATAAATTAATAAATGTCAAACAGTCAATTAATCTGCTTACTGTTTACTTTCTTGTCTGTGATTTTTTTTTATTGTTTTGGCATGTGACAATGTCGACTGGTTTCTTGTTTTGTAACAACAACAAAATTCAGTAGAAACACTCTAAAAGAAACGATACATATCCGTGCTCATACCAATTTTTTATTGGCTTTTTAAAACGGTGATTCCTTTTCGGTAAACTACTAGCTGAGATACTGAATAATATAGTAATCTGATGTGAAAAAAATGATACTAATTATATTATAAATAATAATAAAGGAGAAGTAGGAAGAAGAAGAAGAAGAAGAAGAAGAAGAGAAAAAAAAATGATTACAGAAATGACGACCCACATCAAGGAGGGGATGGATGGGGTTTACATGAAGGAATAATGGGCGAGATAGGCTGAATAAATGACAAAAAAATAAAGAATAGAGAAAAATCGGCTAAAAATATAAAGAATAGAGAATAACGTTGTGCTAAAATATAATAAATAGATGATAAATCCAAAAATTATAAAGAACAGAGAAAATTGGCATAAAAATTAATAACTTCAAGAGACACTACCGGAAGCCCCCCTCGACCAGTTATGTAAACGTGATCCCTAATATGCAAATAATATAAGAATTATCTAACGATGTGGGTTACTATAGTAACATTATTCAACGTTGTTACAACGTTTTGTATGCACATTTCCAAACCAAAAGACAAATTGAAAGAGTTGGTCTGCTTTGTTTCATAAAAGCCTGAGAATGGCCAACGCCCATCGTAGATACAAGTATTTTGTCTTAGGAAAGGATAAATCGTACTTTGTAAAAATCACTCCGATTCAAACAAAAAATTCTCTGAAACTAACATTATCAAGATGCTTGATTTCTTGATTTACAACATATTTGTTACGTTTGGAGGACGTGTTTTTCAACAAACAATCGGCATTCCCATTGGAACTAACTGTGTCCCTCTTCTTGGCGACTTGTTCCTTTATTTATATGAGGCTGACTTCATACTTGTTCTCTCACTAGATAATTGAACATTTGGTGACAATGTTGAACGCATCTATACCATCGAACTATATATAAAGGATAAAACAGATACAGTTAAGTCTTCCTCATATCTTGACTTAATTACTTCTAGAAATTGACAATGAAGGTCGGTTGAAAACAAAACTTTACGTCAAAAGAGATGATTTCAGCTTCTAATTGTGAACTTTCTATTTCTATGTAGCAACATTACGGTAGTGCCTGCATACCCAGTTGATACGATATTCCAGGGCTTGTATTTCCTATCAAGATTTCCTTGATAGAGGGTTGCTGCTCACAAGGACTATGCCATCACGAGTTAGTTGGTCTTTATTGAATATTCGTTTCACAGATGACAACGGATATGTTTCAATTGTCGCAACTACAATCCCGTCCCTTTTTTCCCGAATGTGACCTACCGAATTAGACTTATCACCGGGTTTGTACTAACATGAGCAACACGACGGGTGCCACATGTGGAGCAGGATCTGCTTACTCTTCCGGAGCACCTGAGATTACCCCCAGTTTTTGGTGGGGTTCGTGTTAATCTTGCTCAGTCTTTAGTTTTCTATGTTGTGTTGTGTGTACTGTTTTGTCTCTTGGTCTTTTTTTTTTTTTTTTAGCAATGGCGTTGTCAGTTTATTTTCGACTTATGAGTTTGAATGTTCCTTTGGTATCTTTCGCCTCTCTCTTACGTCCTAACGACGTTGTCCCAAATATACAGAAACATATTGTGGTCTTATGTTATAGGACTAAGGTGTGAATATGTTTGATGGGATTTATTTAGGAGGAGTCAGGTATTGCTGGTTATGTTTGATGGGATTTATTTAGGAGGAGTCGGGTATTGCTGGTTATGTTTGATGGGATTTATTTAGGAGGAGTCGGGTATTGCTGGTTATGTTTGATGGGATTTATTTAGGAGGAGTCGGGTATTGCTGGTTTTTATTCCTGTTGCATTGTTAAGCTATATTTCGTAATACTTGGTATCCTTTTTATGTTTTAATAAATAGTTAGGTGGGACAAGTTGCAACCGTTTTTGACAATCACAAAATATTTTTCAGGTCGACTTTAGCATGTTTAGAAATGTTTTATATCTGCCATAAACACATTCCGCCATCGTTTCTAAATATGATGTCTTCAATGAACATGATGAAATATGTGTGCCTGGTGGTAAGCCGTGAGCATATCTTCCAGAAAACTAAGCATTTATCTGTCATTGTATGTGTCGACCCGTCTTCTTTTTCTTCAATTTTGCTTTCTTCTGATATCAGATAAAGAAGTCCAATATTGCGCTTATGTATCAAAATAAAAAAGTAAGACCTTTAAAACAATATCACTGTTTGTTTCAATTAAGGTGCTCCATAAACGCTTTACTTTAGCAACAAATAACTCCCCCCTTTCTTGGCCAATTTATGTTTTGACGGATCTGTGATAGGGAAGACAGTTATCAGACCATTAGCTGCAGTACACTGCGGAAGTATGCACTTAACTGCATCTTAACGTAATTTACTGTATAAACACTTAAATGTTTAACATAACCAAAGAACCTTTATCTTTGAACTTTATACATGTTATATTTATAGATTTAAACTTCCTCATTCGATCAAAATGACAAGACTTAAATTTGTTGACGGGTTTTGGGTAAGTTAAATTTAACATGCAACAATTGGTAATACTGATATTTACATTACGTTTGTTTTTTTTCATTACATAAATTCATTAATTCTTGTGTTTAAAAGATGGTATTGTTCATCAAAATGTATTGAACTATATGACAGTATATATAGACACAGTGCAACATCAAGGTCTTAGGGATACATTTAAACCAGACCAGAAACGCTATGAGAAGACACTTTGGTTTTCAGTAGGATTTTTTACAAGTTTGAATGATACAGGGAGACAGTACTGTTTCAAATCTACATGTGTTTTCTGTTGTTCTTTTTCTTTTCTTTTCTTTTCCTTTTTCTATCATGAATGTTTCATTATTTTCCGTGTTTGATCTTGTGCTAGTGTCATTCGGTTTCTATTCCTTTCTTTCCTATAATTGACTTTGATCCGGTAAAAAGATATTTTATATAAGTGACTGCACTTGTATAACTTATCTACATCCTAGTTAAACAGGAAGTTTGGTTTTATATACAATCATAAATGAGGGTCTGTAATATAAATGAGGGTATGGTTGTGGTTGATAGAAATGAGAATAATGGGTCAAAAAGTTATGAATAGAAAAAAATGGCAAAAAATTAAGGACAGTGAATAATGGATCGCAAAAATATAAGGAATAGAAAATAATGTGCAAAAACATGAAGAATAAAGAAAAAAGAAACTAAAAATTGAAAAATAAAGAAATGACGACCCACATCCAGACCCTCTATGAAAAAAAACTTTGAAGGTTATGAAGCACTGAAAGTACCACTCAACAAAACGAAATAGGAAAACAAACACAAAAACACACAAACAACAAAACCAAACACACCTGTAATTATTTGATAAATTATGACACAATTTTTTTAAATTACTACAAGTTATGCACGGGACCTAAATTAACTTTTTTCGATTAATTGTTTGAGTGAGTGAAGATGAAGATTAAACAATTATGCCACACATCACACCAAATACGTTCATTTCTCACATTTCTCACATTTCACTTTCGATTAATCTGCTAGCTCCGTCCTTAAAAGAGAGGCGAAAGATACCAATGGGATATTCAAACTCATCAGTCGAAAATAAACTGACAACGCCATGGCTAAAAAAGAAAAATAAAACAACAGACAAACAATAGTACACAAAACACAACAAAGAAAACTAAAGACAAAGCAACACGAACCCCACCAAAAACTGGTGGTGATATCAGGTGCTCCGGAAGGGTAAGCAGATTCTGCTCCATATGTGGCACCCATCGTGAAGCTCATGTTAGTAGAAACCCGGTTAACAGTCTCATTCGGTAAGTCACATTCATGAAAAGGGGACGGGATTGTAGTTACGACATTAGGAACATATCTGCTATCATCTGTGAAACGGATATTCCATAACGGTCAACCAACTCGTGATGGCGTCCGTAAAATTTACGAAGGGATGATTTCAACTTCACTATTTGGAACTCTTGGTTTAATAGCTTCCTTGTGAGCAGCAACCTCTATAAAGGAAATCATGATAGGAAATACAAGCCCGGGAATATCGTATCAATTGGGAGAAATATACTCCGTATGCATGCAGGCGCTGCTAGAATGTTGCTACATAGAAATGGAAAGTTCACAATTAGGAAGCTGAAATCATCTCTTTTGTCGTAAAGTTTTGTTTTTAACCGACCCTCATTGTAAATTTCTAGATGTAAGTCAAGATATGAGACAGACTTAACTGTATCTGCTGTATCCTTTATCTCAAGTTCGATGGGATAGATGCGTTCAACATAGTCACCAAATTTTGAAATATTTAGTGAGAGAACATCATCTATATAGCGGAAAGTAAAGTTAAAGGATATTGGTAACTTCTTTTCTTTTTTCCTAAGAAGTTCCTGTATGAAGTCAGCCTCATAAGAATAAAGTAACATTTCGGCAATAGGGGTTCCCTTGGGAATGCCGATTGTTTGTTGAAAAACACGTCCTCCAAACGTAACAAATATGTTGTCAATCAAGAAATCAAGCATCTTGATAATGACAGTTTCAGAGAATTTTTTGTTTGAATCAGCGTGATTTTTTACAAAGTAAGATTTATCCCTCCCTAAGACAAGATACTTGTATCTACGTTGGCCATTCTTTTTTATGAAACAAAGCAATAATTATACCAACTCTTTCAATTTGTCTTTTAGTTTGGAATGGGGAATACTTGTGTAAAGTGTAGAAAAGTAAAATATACTAACGTTAAAAGTATGCAATAAGTAATGTTAATGTATGCATGGTATGGGTTTTTCTCATCGTTGAAAGCCGTAGGATTGCCTATTATTGCTTACATCCACTTCATTTTAACTCTTGTGGATAATTGTCTAATTGGCAATCACACCAGATCTCTTTATGTTATATATTAAGATCAGGTGGTATAGCATTGACTGGCACTGCAAGGGGTCAAGATTTTATCATAGATGGTACACCGCTGGTAATAATGGAAAGAAAATATGCCCTACTGCTACATCAAAATCAAGTTCAATCAAACACATTAATTGTCGCGATCGAATATATATCGCTCGAAATGTACATTATCAAACTTGAATATTTTCTTATATGATTAAAGTGACAGAGGTTGAAAATCGCGAACAATATTCTGTAAGAAATAATTAGCAAGGGTTAAACACGAAAGTAACTGCAAGTAAATTCTTGGTTAACAGTAAAATTGGATATATACATTGTTAATTTTTAGCGACAACGTGGCCAATTACGGCCAATTATTGGTACAGATTCCTTACTTTTATACACACATCAGATAATTACGCATGCATTGAATCAGGAACATGAATAATTCACTATTGTGGTTTTTTTGTTTTTTTTTTATCATAGGACGCTGACTTTTTAGGAGTTCGAGGCTATGAAGTTTTATGTCAACGATTGAAATCAGGCAAAAAAATGTGTAAAGAAATAGATGAATTCCTCAAAGAAAGGTAACTCAAAAGACAATATACTAATAACACTAGTCTATGATGTAGTCAGATTTTCATTCACGAATTTCCTCGATTTGGATGACTTTTTTTTCATGCAATAACAGCCTTTGGAAATTGTACATATCGTCCTTACTTATTAAATGATTTGCATTTAATGTAAACACAAATTTTTAACGGGATTTAAAATTTTAGCAATTTGTCTACACTGTAGTCGATATAGAACTTGACATACGCATAATGAAAGAACTTTGTCTACTGTTGAATATAATGTATCGTCCTCTTGTTATCTTTACTTTTTATGTCGTTTGGTTGATGATTTTTTTTACGTATATCCATATCTTATTTACTTCATATGTCGGATATCAAGAACACCAATATACAAATATTGTTTTACCCAAAGAAAAAGAACGGTGCTTTTATTGCAGTTCTTCATTCCAAAGTCACAGTCAAGTTTCAACACTAGGGAAAGGCTCACACCTCGTTGCAACCTCAAGCAACCCCTAGCGCCGGTTTGAGCGGAAATCATGCTAGTTGTCGATGACACCATATTTATTTATGCATTGACGAACGATGATACGGGGTATGTGTATTGTACATTTAAATGTAATAAAATAGACATGCCTTTTGTTTTTAAAGAATAAAAGCAGAACAAGCCTACTCTAAGGCTTTGTCGATCGCAGTGAAGAAAATTGGTAACCCAGAAGAGATGGGGTATGTTGTATTTTATATTGTTTGTGTTAATTATACCAGAACTGGTTGTACAGACTCTTAAATAAAGTAAAACATGATACAAGTGCATGCAATAGTAATTTTCTTTTATGTGTCAATCAGAAAGAGGGCGTAGAGAATAAGAGAATTAGGTAAAAATGAACAAAGAAGAAAAAACCTTCAACAACAAAAAACCCTGACATCGTATTGAAAAGACGTGCTATTTTTTGCAGTTCAGTTGTAAAGTGAACTAGATATATTTGAAAATCAGGTTAATTTCATCAATATTCCATTTCCTACATATGATTCGAACCCCAAGATTTGAATGGCGTATAGACATATGGCCACCTGGATGTCTCCAATCCGAACAAGAATACACATGCTAAAGAAGGGAGTTCGTTTTGCTGTTCAGAATGGTTGATGATTTTTTTTTACGTATATCCATATCTTATTTACTTCATATGTCGGATATCAAGAACACCAATATACAAATATGTATGAATATGCAGCCACGTCCGGTTGGAATGACAACATTAAATCCAATGCCTCGTTTAGGGAGACTCAGACTGCCAAGCCCTTTCTTGAATGGTCAGTAGGTGACCTTTTGAAATCTAAATGTCCTGTCCTTCACCCTGGTCGGCGAAATTTGCAATACATACCTATCGTATTTATTGGTAATTTGTTCTCGTCCTGAATATCTATGAACTATTTGTTATTGGACGTTAGGTAATGAATCAATCGACTTTTACTTAGAGTTGCACTATATTAGCTTATTAATGCATTCGAGTGACATACAAAGGATGGTAAAATACTTGCAAATTTTCTAATTTTTAAAACTTTCTTTTTTTTTCTTTAATTACATTATTTTTATATTATTTCTTTTTAACGATATGTGATTGGTTTATAACAATTAATTATACTACGATGTCTATTTTTTTTTTTTTTTTTTATTTTGATTTTAGGAATATATTTTTTTTTTTATTTTTTTAAATAAAGTTCAACGAGAAACGTTTAAGTTTTTTGTGTTTGTGTGTATATCTTTCAGAGATCTTGGGAAATCAATTTTACAGCTGCAGCGTGAGACGGAAAAAATATCAGCAGTTCATGACTTGGCAGCAAAGCAATTCCTCTCATTGGAACGTGAATTAACAGAGTTCAGTGCTGATCAGAATAGTAAAAGGCATGTGGTACGTTATTTAATGTCAAGGGGCCTCGGTGGCCGAGTGGTCTAAGTAGTCGAACTACTGTATCACTAGTCAGTCAACACTGAGGTTGTGAGTTCGAATCCCACACGTAGCAGGTGCACTCGACTCCAATCTTAATTGACTAGGATTGTCCGTTATCCTACCGAAGGTCGGTGGCTCTCTCCAGGCACTCCGGCTTCCTCCACCAATAAAAACTGACCGCCACGAAATAGCACAATAGTGTTGAAAGTGGCGTTAAAACACCAATCAACCAATCAATCAATTTATGTCGGATTATAATAATGTGACATAATAATGTATAACATATATAGGTCGCTGGACACAGTGCAAGATATATATGAGCAAGAGCTTTACCCAAAAAGATATTTTACATATATTAACATTGCTTTTATAGTATATTTGTGTTTTAGTCGTTTTTCTGCCATGGCATTATCCATTATTTTTCGACCTATGAGTTTGACTATCCCTTTGCTTACCTTCGCCTCTCTTTACGAATTTGACTAGATGGGAAAAATTACTGACAGATTTGTCAATAAAGTTTGAAAACAAATCTTAATAATAACATAAGGTTGAGTTTGGTCATAAAGTTCCTAAAGTATTCATTTTTTTCTACATCATTGGCTTCCAATTTGTGTGGGTGTGACCGTTCCCTGTAAAGGTAATTCAAGAAAAGCGCGTCGGACGCTCCTTATTTACCAAGTGTCAGTTACATTTTCTAGCACCTGGTCGAAACTGCTCCTGGAGGACTGCTGGTCCTAAAGGACATTATCATGTCATCAGTCAGTACTTCGGCTGGCATGAGTTATTTCATACCTTAAATTTAGACCTTTAATAAATTCTTCGTCGATACATTAAGAAACAATTTAAAGGTTCACACTCCTTCAAGCAGAGTGGATTTGTACATTTAGGTCATTTTTGGTCATATAGCTCCTCCAGTATTCCAGTATTTTTTTCAGCCTTGTCTTCAAATTTTTGTGTTCGAGCGTTCGATCCTGTTGAAGGTATATCGTAGAAAAGCGCTTTGGACTCCAAATTCATTAAGCGTTCATAAAATGATAAAGTGTAATTTTCATTAATTAATTTTCCTTTCACAGCTGTACACAGGTTAATTTGTTTAAAATGGATTGAGATTATAAACTATTTTATTACGGAAATTATATATTATTTTACAGACTGACGAAAATATAAGAAAATCAAATCAATTAAAACAACAATCTTACAAGCATACTATATCAGTGAGTATTTCTATTAAGAACATTATATTATTTATTATCATAGAAAGTACTATTTCTTGTAAAAAGTAACTATATGTTTTAGGATTAGTAGCTGTTTGGTATACATCAATGATGATGATGATGATGATGGATGACTGTGTAACGTACAGAGACAAATTAAATGCATATTCAGGACGAGAACATTTTTATGAAGTATAAATATTAACCTTGCTTTGTACTAGACCGACACGATGAGTCGATTTTCTAACGTGCTAGTTTACAAGGTAACAGTCCGCAGGAAGACAGGTCACCCTATACGGACACGTTATTCCGACTCCGATTTGACCAGTCTTTGCGCTTGGTCCTTAATGCCGCGTGCTCAACGGAGAAGCAACAAATACCAATTTTAAAGTCTTTGGTTTGTCCCTGTCTGGGTTGGAACCCGCGACCTTCCGCACTAGAGGCGAACACGCTACCACGAGATCACCGAGGCGGTTTGTATACTTCATAGGAGACGCATGAAACACAGACATCTAGAGGTGAACAAGTGTGGTCTCTAACTAAAGACACGACAATTTATTTACAGTAATTCAAGCTCTTAATCTCCCCGAGACTAAAACAGTTGTGACAACTTAACAAAGATCTGTCATTGACACAAAATTCCAAAATGCACAAACCTACTACACACGCATTGAGTTATGACAAAAGACTAACACTTACGAGGTTCCTTGCAATGGATAGGCACATTTAAGTCTGGCATGGTTAATTTGAAACCCAGTGTCGATAAACTCATCATAGATACCAGGCTGAAATTTTGTACGCCAGACGCGCGTTTCATCTACAAAAGACTCATCAGTGATGCTCGAATAAAAAAAAAAGAATAAAAGGCCAAATGAAGTTCGAAGTTGAAGAGCATTGAGTACCCAAAATGTAGAAAGGTTTGCCAAATACAGCTGAGGTAATCTATACCTGGGGTAAAACATCCTTGGTATTTCGGAAAATTCATAATGTATACAATTGTGTATAAAGCACCACAGTTTTAAATTCTGGCTACGAATCCGCAATACTTCCGAGTTTTTGAAAAAAATGAGGGTCTTGATGGGGTTTATAGAATAGAGAATAATGACCAACTAATATAATGAATAAAGAAAGTAACAGAAAAATTAAAGAATTGATAATAATCGGGTATAAAGAATAACTGTGGAAAATAAAAGAATTAGATAATACAGATATCATTTAATTGCAGATATAATTGATAATAAAATCATTTTCATTATTTTTGAAAATTAAGAAAAATGTCTTAATAATTTGAAGAATAAGAATACATAAATTAAGGACCCCTCCCTTCCCCCTTCAAATATTTGTTCAGTCAACTGAACGATGGTTTAGTTTACTTTGGAAATGTAAACTTTTTAAACGATCATATATTTTGATGCAATACTCCATTTTGTTTTCTCAACGGTACGGTAATCCTATAAAATGCCAACATTTTGATAAACTTATTACATGTACTTATCTACAACATTGACACAATAATTTTTTGGCAAACTTACTTTCATGACACGAAAACAGTGTTAATCGCCAAACAATGATGTACTCATTGAGCCAAATAAGAATTCTCACAAACCAGATAAGTTTCTTTTAGTCATGAAATCATCCCAGGTAGTTCAAACTAGATTCTCGTGTATTGCACAAGTTCATAAATTTTCCAGCTTAAAGAAAAATACACTCAAAGATGTCGGGAAAAGGATAACGCCGAAGAGGCTTTCAACAATGCAAAACAAAGTGTCACTGTGAAAACGAAGGATCTAGACAAGGTAAGCCATTGCTTGTCAAATTTAAACATCGAACATGCCCTCAACTTAATTGTGTGTTGCTGCTTACAAAAAATATTGATTCAAGAGTTCTGAATGGTTAGTCGAATGTCTCTTCGAATATTTCACTTACGTCATAATGATTTTGTTTAGAGTTATGAAATATCTATGTCACAGATGATCATGAATATGCTCATTTGTACCCACAATTCCGTCTATTTTTTTTTGACATCACAGAAGTAGCTAGATTTTAACATGCCATGAGTAGCACGATATATGTCACTAGAGAGACATGTGCAGGAACTGCTTACCCTTCCAGAGCACCTCATGTCGCACTTTGTATTTTTCAGTATTGTTTTTGCTGCTTTTTAAATTTTCAATGTACAATATTATAAGTTATATGGTTCGCTACTGACCCCCTACGGATCCATAGAGGGTTAGTAAAATCCATAGGGGGTGAGGCCGAAGGCCGAATCCCCTGTGGATTTTATTCACCCTCATTGGTCCGTAGGGGGTCAGTAGTGAACCGTATAACGAATTTATCGCACGCGAGACTTTTTCTGCAGCGTTTTGTAGAAAAATAAACAATGAAATACAACAACATCAATAGATGACGTCACCATTAACAGTAGACGTGGCGTCATGAACCCACTATGAAATTTACTAACCCCCTACGGATCCATAGGGGGTCACCACGTGACGGCGTTAAACCAATCACAACGTAATAATTTACCCGCGGTGCGATAACATGTGTTATTTCTGTCGTTGCCAAACTTGTATATTCTTTGTTCTGAATAATCGTGCTTATATTTAAAAGTCCCTCTTAAAGGTCAAGTGTTTAGGGCTAGGTAATTTACATCATACATGTACCGATGGTTTATGAAATTGGTGTCTGAAATAAACGCTCTAGGAAGATGTACTTCTATACTTCTACACTTCCCTGTCTGAAATAAACGCTCAGGACAATGTATTTCTATACTTCTACACTTCATATACACTCGAGACCAAACCTTTGAAACGTAAAATAAATGTATGAAGATTAAGAGCATATGAAAACAAAAGGGATCGAAAACAAACAGTTAAAACTGTCTTATGTTAGCTTAAAGTAACCTAAGATAAATTTGGCTATTCTCATCAGTCTCTTTAGATCATATAGCTCCTAAAGCTTTTTTCTGAGTATTTATACATCCCTGGCTTTCAAATGTTTAGGATCCTGGTGGACGCACGTAATTAAGTTGTATTTCCATTGAATTGGGGGATTGCAGCTTTATTTTCCAAGAGTAATCATGTACCATCATGACGATTTCCAACATCAAACCATATTCTCTAAATCTCTTACAGATAATTACCATATCAGAGCACTCGGTTACCATCCATTAGGGAGTTCATGAGTTTCCATCCATTAGAAAGTTCGTTGTTTCTATCCATTAGGGAGTTCATGAATTTCCATTCATTAGAAAGTTCACGAGCTTCAATCCATTAGGGAGTTCATGAGTTTCCTTCAATTTTTGTCTTTGTTTGTATACTCATAACGAATTTACGAGTTGATTATCGATTAAAGTAAAGAATTATTGCGCACAAATTACAACATAACCAACCGTGAGTGAATAAAAGCTTATTTACAGTATATCCACACTCCAACAAGTTAGATAATAAGTGTAAATGATGAAGAGCGGTTATAAATCTATTCGGTGAAGGGGAGTAACACTTTAAATACTTCCAACACAGCTTGGAGTCTTGTATGTGGGTTATTCCAATTTAGCTTCGTTGTCACAAATATTTTTAAGCCAGAAATAGCAAAAATTGTTGAATTTTATCTGCGTTACAATTCATTTGCCTGACATGAATATTATACCAACTTTTCTGTTGTAAATGTAAAAATAAATAGATGGGGTATAATTGCAAATGAGACAACTCTCCACCAGAGACAAAATGACATAGAAGTTAACAACTAAATGTCACCGTATCATATGGCCTTCAACAATGAGCAAAACCCATACAGCATAGTCAGCTATAAAAGGGCCCGTAATGAGTGTACTTATCACATGATACATAACCAACAGCTGGGTCCAATGAATTCATATATTGTTTTAGGCATCAACACTTATTTAGTAAAATTAATTTTCCCTCTGTTTAGATACTTGGAGAATTGTAATTGTACTTTTCTTGAGATGCTCCGTCAGTTAGACATTCTATTCTTAAAAATGTATATTTATATATCGATTAAAAAAAATATTTAGTGAAACATAGATATACTTTATATAGTTAGTAGAGAGGCGAAAGCACCAAAGGGACATTCAAACTCATAAGTCGAAAATAAACTGACAACGCCATGTCTAAAAAAGGAAAAGACCAACAGACAAACAACAGTACACAACACACAACATAGTAAACTAAAGACTGAACAACAAGAACCCCACCAAAAACTGGATGGAGATGATCTAGGTATTAATTCTCAAAGGATACTAAGGTTGTGTCACTATTCTGACTCAAAACATTATACCCATAGAAAAGGAGATGAAAGTATAATAAATTACATTTTTAATGTGTTATAACTAATGTTTCTTTTTATTTTTAGATAGAGAAAATCAAAGAAAAATCTGTTGAAACTATGGAACAAGCAGGTAATGTCATTTTGGCTTTCAGTAATATAATGTGTTTCAGTAATATAATGTATTTCAGTATTAATGTGTGTCAGTAATATAATGTGTTTCAGTAATATAATGTGTTTCAGTAATGTAATGTGTTTCAGTATTAATGTGTGTCAGTAATATAATGTGTTTCAGTATTAATGTGTGTCAGTAATATAATGTGTTTCAGTATTAATGTGTGTCAGTAATTTAATGTGTTTCAGTAATATAATGTGATAACATTTAACGTCAATGTACTCAGGTCACATAAATGTTAACAAATAGTTCATCTCAGTATACCTAAATTCCCAAGGGTACACAGCAGTGTACCTAGATCGCCAAGTGTACAAAGAGCTCACGGCTGTATACCTGGATCGCCAAGTGTACAACACGCCATTCTATGTGTACCTAGATCGCAAAAGGGTACTCAATTATCCTATAGCAGTATATTTTGATCGCCATTGACAAGCAAGCTTTGATAGCCAATGTTGCACAATTAACAAATAGCAGTGTACTCTGAACTTAAAGGATAGCCCATAGCAGTGAGCCTTAATCGCCATGTGTACACCCATAGCCTTTAGTAGTGTTCCTGAACCGCCAAATGGTAAATAAATATCCAATAGCAGAGTACGATGATCCCCAAGGGTACACACAAATATGTCATTGTAGTGTATATATATGTATGCTATTTAGAGTAGTTATATAGCCCTTAGAGTGTACCCAAATCAGCAACAGTATATAAATAACACATAGCTGAGAGGGTGATAGAGCAGATTGTTACCCCGAAAAAACATTGTCAACTGAGGCGAAGCCAAGGTTGACAATGTCTTTTCGAGGTGTAACAATCTGCTCTATCACCCTCTCAGATATGTGTTATTTAATTTATTATACTGAATGTTCTGTTATTACTGTCGATTAAATTTCAAATTCAAAGTAATGAAATATGACGTCTTGTACATAACAACCATCCGTAATTAATAAAGCGCACACTTGATCAAGCGTCTCCGTGAAGGGTAATAGAGTATTTGCCATAGGATAGAATCGTATTTAATAAAGCGCACACTTGATCAAGCGTCTCCATGAAGGGTAAAAGAGTAAGTTAACACCCTGGTATTAGCCAATCAAAATATGGCATTTCAACGTGAAGTATAATAAAACACAAATATCCCACTGCATGCAGTGTATCAAGATCGACAATGTTATCAAATCAGCCCACTGCAGTGAGCCTTTATCACTAATGATACCACAAATAGCCCAAATTAATTTACCTAGATCAGCTAACATTCCCAAATAGCCAATAATTTATAATATATAATTTTAACGGAGAATTTAAGAAAAGTCGGTATTTATCCATGTCAGTGGGTGTACTGAAGCACTCACTACTGAGTTTATGATACTAACAGTCCTAGAACTCGTGAATACTAATTTTACACACAAAAATTCGTAAGGGTTCCGCGAAACCCAGTGTCTCGCCTACTTTTGCTGTTAGTCGCAGGCTCAACAAAAATGGGGAAATAATTGATTAAAAATTTCCTCTAGATACTATCTTTTGAATGTAAGAAGCTTCTGTTCAAGTTTGGTAAGAATCCATGATGGTTTATGAATCTAATAAATTTTTTAAAAACTTTAACTGCAGATTGTATGTAATGTGAACTGGAAGAAAAACTAAGTCCATTTATAAGTAATATACGGAAAAACAGGAAATTTTTTTACAAAATTTCCTTCTAGATACTAGCTTTTGATCATAAACAAGCTTCTGTCCAAGTTTGGTACAAATCCAGGATAGTTTAAGAAAGTTATTAATATTTTGAAAACTTTTAACCACAGAGTGAATGTAATGTTAACTGGCAGAAAAACTAAGTCCATTTATAAGTAAAATACGGATAAACAGGATTTTTTTTTTTAACAAAATTTACTTTTGAATACTATCTTATGATCATAAACAAGCTTCTGTCCAAGTATGGTACAAATCCAGGATAGTTTAAGAAAGTTATTAAAATTTGAAAAAACTTTAACCACAGAGTAAATGTAATGTTAACTGGCTGAAAAACTAAGTCCATTTATGAGTAAAATACGGATAAACAGGATTTTTTTATACAAAATTTACTTCTGGATACTATCTTATGATCATAAACAAGCTTCTGTCCAAGTTTGGTAGAAATCCAGAATAGTTTAAGAAATTTATTCAAATTTGAAAAACTTTAACCACAGAGTGAATATTTGTGGACGTCGACGAAGGAATGTAGGATCGCTATGTCTCGCTTTTGCGACAAAAGTCGCAGGCTCGACAAAAACGATGAAGAACACAGGTACTCCAAAGGGGAATAATTATATTCCGCAGGTGGTACAAAACTATCCATTCTCTGTCATTGTAATTTAATGTAAAAGTAACATTTCCTTATGAATAAACTGACCATAGATATCAGGATTAACATTTTATACGCCAGACGCACGTTTCGTCTACAAAAGACTCATCAGTGACGGTCGAATGAAACTAGTTAAAAAGGCCAAATAAAGTTCGAAGTTGCAGATAATTAAGGATAAAAAATTCCAAAAGGTTTTGTCAAATACAGCTAAGGTAATCTATTCCTGGGTAGAAAATCTTCAGTCTTTTGAAAAATTCGAAGTTTTATAAACAGTTAATTTATAATGATCATATCAATGATCGATAATTCATGTCAACACAGAAGTGCTGACTACTAGTCTGGTGATACCCTCGGGGAGAAACCTCCACCAGCAGTGGCATCGACCCAGTGGTTGTAAATAAACTCATCATATATATCAGGATTAAAAATATATACACCAGACGCGCATTTCGTCTACAATATGAAGCTAAAGCAAAACGATTTTACATCTTTAAATATGGTTTGGCAAATCAGGATCGTCAGAATTATATGCATTTTAAAATATAAGTACTAACAAAAATATCGAACTCCAAAGTAAATTCAAAACCTGACAAATTCAAACGTTAATCTATACCAATCAACGTAAAGAACGGAAAACAACTGTCATTAAGGATACAAGGATACAACAGATGCAGTTAAGTCTTCCTCATATCTTGACTTGCATCTAGAAATTGACACTAAGGGCCGGTTGAAAACAACACTTTACGACAAAAGGGATGATTTCAGCTTTCAAATTGTGAACTTCCCATTTTTATTTAGCAACAATCGAGTAACACCTGCATACGGAGTATATATCTCCCAGATGATACGATATTCCCGGGCTTCTATTTCCAATCATAATTTCGTTCATAGAGGGTTGCTGCTCACAAGGAAGCTATTTAACCAAGAGTTCCAAGTGGTGACAATGAAGTCATCCCTTCGAAAATTTTACGGACGCCATCACGAGTTGGTTGACCGTTATGGAATATCCGTTTCTCAGATGATAACGGATATGTTCCAATTGTAGTAACTACAATCCCGTCCCCCTTTCCCCGAATGTGACCTATTAGACTTATTACGGGTTTGTACTAACATGAGCAACATGACGGTTGCCACATGTGGAGCAGGATCTGCTTACCCTTCCGGAGCACCTGAGATCACCCTAGTTTTTGGTGGGGTTCTTGTTGCTCAGTATTTGGTTTTCAATGTTGTGTGTGTGTACTATTGTTTGTGTGTTTGTCTTTTTCTTTTTTTGGCCATGGCGTTGTCAGTTTATTTTTGACCTATGAGTTTGAATGTCCCTTTGGTATCTTTCGCTTCTCTCATATTCCTGAATTGGTACAGGCATTTTCCGAAACGAAATGGTGGGTTTTATAGCTGGTAAAACCTCCCACTTCTACGACAGTTGTCCATAGTTCCGTTATACATCTGTTATTTAACGATACTTTAAGACGAAAATAAGTATAAAATAAATAGTTGATTTCCTTTATTCCAGATCAATCCTACAAGAGCAGCATAGAAACTTTAGAGAACATAAGAACGCAATGGGAAAAAGACATGGAGAACACATGTTTTGTAATTAAAAACTTTTTTTGAACTTTGACCTGATGTGGGTTTTTCTACAAATTGATCGAGAAAGGAATGGCATCTGGCAGCTTATTCTTAATTCTTAATTAATGTTGAGTGGTTCAAATCTCGTCAGGATGTTTTATTTATTTTTTTGTTCGTTTTACCATATTTATAATGTAATGGACGACAAGACATTCTTGTCTTATTTTCTCTCATTGGTCACAGACAATATATAACTTTGTAGATAATAAGGACATAATATGTAGATGTGCATTTTGATAGGAAATTCTGATTCAATTTTGTTCTAGGAGTTATGCCCATTTGAACTTCGAATTTTAACCTTAATATACTACTGCAACAGCTGGTCAGTGCAACTCCTCTGAATCCACACAACAGAATTTCATGAAAATTTGTAGTTAATGAGGACATAATATGTATATGTGCATATCCACAAGAAATGTTTGTCAGTTTATTTTTGAAGGAATAATGAGTCTTTGAATCTGGTGAGATTTTGTTTGCCCAGTGACAATGTTGGGTCTTGGGTTATGTGAGCTTGCTCAAAAAGGTTCTTTAATTTTCAATTACATTTGTTTATATTTAAGAAGGGCATTTTTGTTTTAAATTATTCACTACTTCACCAATATCAAGAAATGATCCTAATTCACTTTTTCTTCCTGTTCACATTGTCATTTCGTTACTTTTATATGCATAATATATTAGATCAAACGAATTGTACGATATCGAAGATCACTGTTTAGATGTCAGCTTGGTCTTGATTGAAAGAAAGTGACTTGAAACGCTCTTTGGCACCATAGCATTTTACCACTTGTTATAGAAACATATGGAAAACGATATATAATAAACACAAATGCATGTGACGCTGTAAATGTCTACAGGTCATGAAGGTCAATATTCAGGTCAATATAATTTACACCATCAATATTTGAAATATTTCTTCTCTAGACATTTTCTATTCATAAATGCACGTTTACTAATTTTTTTCTGCAGGTATTTGAAAATCTCGAAGAAGCGAGGATTGAACTTCTTAGAGATCTACTCTGGAAGTGTACTAATATAGACTCCCAAACATGTGTAGATCATGATCAGGTAAGAGCTTATGTTGGCCATAATCATGTATAGATTCCCAAACATGTGTAGATCATGATCAAGTAAGAGCTTATGTTGGCCATGATTATGTATATATTCCCAAACATGTGTAGATCATGATCAGGTAAGAGCTATGTTGGCCATGATCATCTGATTCCAAAGCTAAATGTTATGTATATCATCATGAGGTGAGCATTCATTATGAGTACGGATTCTCAATGTTGGGTAATTAGAGGCAAAATTTGTCTAACGATTCTCAAATCTCACAAATCTATTCAATCGTACATGAGGTAGAAACCACATCCTGCGAGACTGGGTACGTCGACATGATAAGCGTCTTCTATGCCTTTGTAGATCATGTTCAGGTTCGGATTATCCGGCTTGTGTAAATCGCCATTAAAGTAAAGATAAAGATTCAATATTTTGTGTAAATCAATTTTGCAGTGCATGTATATTGATAATTTGATTAACAATGAAAACATTTCAAATTACAAAATAATTAGCATTATAGAAATAATAATAATTGTCTGCTTGAGTGCAATATATAAGGTAAAAATATTTTGCACCTAGGAAAATATATAGAGCAGTTATTATCTGATCACAATTTAGATTAAGTTTATTATTTTACTTTAACTTCTTCACTTCCTTAAACATTTTGAATATAAATTATATGAAATTGATTTATTGTATACATGTGGTACCACAATCATGTTAACATTTCAGATTGAAACTCGACATAACTCTCAGAAAAAAATCGAAAAAACAATCTTCAATATATCATATCCTATTCCCTTACATTTGAAAAATACTGTAGACAAGGTCCTTTGAACATCAACTTAACTACCGGTTAACCGGTTAATCGGTCGAAAGATTATCCGAGTTACGAATTAAAAAAAAAGTTCAATTAGACAACACTAATCAATTCACTAGTCAATGAGATCAGAATTCAAATAAAACTCTTACTTATTTTAAGTAAAATACTCCCAAATCTTTAAATTACATACTTTTCCATTTAGTTTGAATTCTCAAAGGCATCCTACATGTTCCATTGGATTGATTCAAACCTAAAAGGTATATCTATTAAGACGGAGTTTACATTTGGATATTACTTTAAAACGAACCCATTAGTCAGAACTTTACCAACACCTTCTACTAGTAGCATTGTATATCATGTCAATATTTAATCCGGAACCAATCCGAACTTAGATGCAGTTAAATATCGACATTTCAAATTGTTACTTTAAGGGCATAGTAAAGTCTAGGGTATTATTTCTATAATCAAACGTAAAGGAAGGTCATCGCTAAACATAATCCAAACACGTTGAAGAGAGCTTTAGCTGCGAGTAGGGCATTCCACATTAGTCTATCAAATAATCGTAATTTATACTTTTAGTGTGCAGAAAATGTTCGGCAAATGTTAGAACTGTGTGACATAGACAAAGAATTACGTGAATTTATTGACAGACACAATACAGGTTCAGAAAGGCCAGGTTCGTTACAATTTGTTTCTTTTTTTTTTGTATCAGATGAATAAACGATAACATTTTCCATTTTAATTTTAAGAAATTATCATTATTGTAAAATTTTAATAATTCAAAGTTGAAAGTGTCAACTATTAGGTTGCATATCCCACATACCAATTGTATTATTATTTGGTTGATAGCGTTTTATTTTTTTTTTATACCTTGGGATTTTTCAAACATTAACTCTGAACTTTTCTTTTGATGATGAATTTACAGTATATCAAATACAAAGGAAGCTCATCATAACATAAACGGTACCAATTGTACTGCACCAGATGTGCATTATGACAATTTCAATTGGTCAAAATATTTGAAAATCCAGAACCTCATACAAACATTTTTAAATAGCATGTTAAACCAAAAAGGATCTACATGTTAAACGTTAAACCAAAAAGGATCTACATGTTAAACGTTAAACCAAAAAGGATCTACATGTTAAACGTTAAACCAAAAAGGATCTACATGTTAAACGTTAAACCAAAAAGGATCTATATGTTAAACCAAAAAGGATCTATATGTTAAACCAAAAAGGATCTACATGTTAAACGTTAAACCAAAAAGGATCTACATGTTAAACCAAAAAGGATCTATATGTTAAACCAAAAAGGATCTACATGTTAAACCAAAAAAGGATCTACTTGTTAAACCATAAAGAATCTACATGTTAAACAAAAAAAGGATCTACATGTTAAACCAAAAAGGATCTACATGTTAAACCATAAAGAATCTACATGTTACATAAAAAAAGGATCTACATGTTAAACCAAAAGAATCTACATGTTAAACCAAAAAGGATCTACATGTTAAACCAAAAAGGATCTATATGTTAAACCAAAAAGGATCTACATGTTAAACCAAAAAAGGATCTACATGTTAAACCATAAAGAATCTACATGTTAAACCAAAAAGGATCTACATGTTAAACCATAAAGAATCTACATGTTAAACAAAAAAAGGATCTACATGTTAAACCAAAAGAATCTACATGTTAAACCATAAAGAATCTACATGTTAAACAAAAAAAGGATCTACATGTTAAACCAAAAAGGATCTACATGTTAAACCAAAAAGGATCTACATGTTAAACCATAAAGAATCTACATGTTAAACAAAAAAAGGATCTACATGTTAAACCAAAAGAATCTACATGTTAAACCAAAAAGGATCTACATGTTAAACCAAATAGGATCTACATGTTAAACAAAAAAAGGGTCTACATGTTAAACCAAAAAGGGTCTACATGTTAAACCAAAAAGGATCTACATGTTAAACAAAAAAAGGGTCTATATGTTAAACCAAAAAAGGGTCTACATGATAAACCGAAATAGGGTCTACATGTTAAACCAAAAAGGATCTAAAGTATAGCCAAATGTTATGTATTTCATAGAAAAAAAGGATGTAAACAATTTTTTTTCTTCAGAACAATATCAAATTTTGATTAGTTTGTAATTTTTTGTCATTCGTGTCAATTCAACACTATATCAATGCCATTATAAGTCGATTCGATGCTTTATTACAATATTTTGAAGAAGAAAAAAGTCTACATTTATCACAAACTGAATAAAACAATGACCTCTTACAACAAAGTCGGATATGTAATCCCCATTAACATTACACAGAGATTTTTAGCTTCTTTTACGAATTATGTTCATATGTTCCGTAGAAGCTACCTAGTGGTGAGAAATTCAAAACAATAACTCAAGATGATAACAGACAACACAATGCATTGACAAAAATGAAAAATGATGAAATATAAACATTAAGAAATACAGTACAAAGAAATCAGAAGATTAACATCATGAACCCACTCCGAAACTGGGAGGTGAGGTTTCACAGAAGGGTCAGTAGACCACTTCAGTAAGAGCCAGTAGTCAGGTATTAACAAGATAACTTATATATTTTTGTGTCAAGCATCTCCTCAAGTCCAATCAAAAGAAAACAAATTGGTGATATATAAACGTAATAAGTATTAAACGGTCGTTGGTTATCTATTCAACCAATTTACCTTTATTATAATATGTGATGTGAATTATTGATACCATTATAGTCAATCATTTTCTTTTCTGTATAGAATTACCAAGTGAGTTTATATGTAATATGCTTTTACTTAAGATTGCTCTCGAAATGCCTATATCTCTCTCTTGTTTGAACTACGCATTTTCTCATCAAGTATATGTTCTACCACTAGCAACAGTTATTTCCTATTCAGGCCTTCAGAGACCTAATATTGTATATACACGGTCAGGGACAAGAACGTAGCTGGATACTTCGTATTAAATTTACTAACCGTGTGTATACCATATAAGGTCAGTGTCGGACTGTTTAATATGTATATCCTACTTACAACAAAAAAGGGTATATCTTTTTACTAACTTTGAGCAATTAACGAATGTTGTCTTATTTCGGACAATGTCAAAGAAAGATAACTCGACGCAGCAGAACCAGTCAAATCTCGGAGATCTATAGCAGGTAGGATATATTCTAAGTTGGAAAAAGCGACAAGAACAAAACAATAATTGAAACTTGCATTTATATCTCTGCCTATAATGTGTACAAAACATAAATGTACTGCATTAATTCCTCTCACATCATTGTTGGGTTGCTTGATGATTTGCAATAGTAAATTCCTTCAATTAATTCGGAATTGAAATTGTGCTGTGACGTTATGATGGACAGTGTAAGCTTATTTCTTGTGGATTAAATTTTTCGATGACAAAATACTGTTGCCAGTGGTAGGTTAATATATATATGTGATTAAAACAGATAAAACAGTGTATTCGAATTATGGAATGTGCTTTATATTAACAAGCTGCATCGCTTTATATGTCAGATATGTGTTATTTCTAACTAACATTATTTCCCCCTCTTTTGGCATGCGACCGAAACATTTTGTTTGCTCTTTTGTTATTTGAGATGAAAACTTGCTTTTGAAATTACACAAAAATAAGAAGTAGTTCTCAAAATCACAAAAGGTAATTGAGCATTTTGAGAGCTCACTGATAATCACAAAATGTGTTCACATTATTATTAATAGTTAGGTATACTTATATTTTGAACACTCTAACATTTAAAATAGTACGACAGAAAAAAGATATTCATTTGAATGAAAACAATATTTCACAAAATAAAAACAAATCAATTTGAAATTATTAGTACCTCATTCTAGCCCATTATTCAAAATTTCAAGGAAGTATTAAATTCGTACAAAATGTATTCATCAGGTCAAATTACAGCATTTTAATAAATAGAACACCGAATCAAGTAGCTGTGATCTAAACATATATTTCAAACAACACTGGATAACTTCTTATCGATTCGAAAACATAAAAATTTCATTAAAAGGTGAAAATATTTAAACAATACTTTATCCGATTATATATTTTCCGTTTGAAATGTATAAATCATCATAGTACGGTGACAAATAAGGTAAATTTGAGAATTGAATGGACCGAAATACCTCACGGCTAATTTTGGTCTTATTTTGTAGATAAATATAATATCCTTTGATTAAGGCGTGTCGTAGAGTGCCAAAGTGGTGCAGATTTTTGAAAACTGCGGTCAAAGGTCAAAAGAGGGGATTTTTAAAAATTGCAAATTTTCGACATTTTGGACAATTTCTCGGTAGTCTCTCATGTTAACTGAGAAATTTTTTCGATGGAAGCATGCGCTAGGAATGCTTCACAAATACAGCTAGTCATATTTATGTCTGATTACCAGAGATAAGTGATTCATACCCTCGCTTGCAACATGTAAGAAAATGAAACAAATATCTTTATTTACGGAAATTATCGACAAAAAATATTCATAATTAAGATTTAGCTATGTAATAATATATGGCCACATATGAAGATATTTTTGAGAAAGTGTTGTTAAAATGCCATAAAGAACAGAGGAGAAATAAGAACTGTAAAGTTAACACCCGGTCCATGATGTTATGAAAAAAAATGATGAAATTCTTGGCTTATTATTTAAACTTAAGAGGATGTTAGAACTATAAAAATTAGTCTTTATGTTCATCACACTATAGTATATGAAGTTTGTTTTTATGTTAATAAATAAATCAGTACCGAAGTAGACCAATAGCACATTGAGAAGATGTGTCCCCCTTTTTTATAAATCAACGACAGACATGGTTGTCGTTTGTTGATGTGGTTCATAAATGTTTCTCGTTTCTAGGTTTTTACTGTAGATTAGACCGTTGCAATGGTTTTACACTAGTCATTTATTGGAGCCCTTACTGTTCGGTGTGAGCCAAGGCTCCGTTTTGAAGACCGTACTTTGACCTATAATGGTAACTTTTACAAATTATGACCTGGATGGAGAGTTGTCTCATTGGAACTCATACCACATCTTCTTATATCTATAAACAATGGAATATATAGCAGACTTGAAAGCCCGATATATATGTGTACTACAAACAAAGATTCACAGGGATATTACGCTTCAAAAGTGCTGTCTATGTTTAATTATAATACACTAACACTAGACATCAATATGCACATCAATTTGAAAAGGTAACGGAATACTAGAAAAAAAAAGTGGATGTCATTGTATGGCGCCGACAAAACTCATGAGTTTTTTCAGATCACCATGTACTGATTGACCATTGCTTCTGGGGTCATTTTGATCCGCGGTGAATTGATTTTCACTGCAACATATGTGTCAATATAAGAATCCACAAGAATGACAAATTTTGATACATGCATGTTTTTCCCGAACCCTTGTAATTGTCTTCCTTTGCCAATTTCGATTAGAGAAGACGTGTCGCATCCTGTAAGAGCGCGAGCTGCTGTTAGTGTGCCAGACATCAGGGGTCCAATAACTTTTAAAAACTGTCGTGAATAGGTAAAAACTTTTTTGTGGCTTTGGTTGAAGAAACGCCTCCAGTCTAAAATCAAAATTCAACATGTTTGACATCTGAGGAAAAGACCTTATTAGAAATAAAACATAACTGTCATGATTTTAATATGACGCAACCCTTGGAATAACTTTTCAATATCTGTTCATTGGCAAAAAGAGGCTGCAGAATAATTCTTATATCTGCCTCTTCAGTCACTTACAGATTCTTCACAAAATTGCATCACAGTCTAGATTTTGAAAAGATCCCGCTAGAAATATTTCGTCATGTTCTTGCAAATCAAAATCATTGTAGTGTGATAGTGCATAGTTACAATGTACCTACAAATCTTATCAACCCATGTATATTTTCAGGTGCACAAAGAAATTTCTTACAATCTCTAATTGATCTGCATTCAATGACTTGAAGAACAATTTCGATCTACCACCATTTGAAATAAACCTTATCGTCCCTTTGACGCCTTTAATAACTGACTATGTGGTATGGGATTTGCTCATTGTTGAAGGTCGTGCGGTAACCTATAGTTGTAAATATCTGTGTCATTTGGTCTCTTGTGAAGAGTTGTTCCATTGGCAATCAAACCACATCTTCTTTTTATATACTAGTACACCAATGTCCGATGTAAGGAGAGGGTTGGGCGCCCGCTGACATGTTTAACCTCGCCACATTCTGTATGTGGCGGTCCCAAGTCAGGAGCCTGTTATTTAGTGGTTGTCATTTGTTTCTGTTACATTTTTTTTTTCACTAATTCAAATGCATGAAAATGTTTTCTTCTTGGACATGTAAAGGCTTAATAACACGATCTAAGCTACTTAACTCGTTCTTATTTAATGGAATAAGCACTGACAATAATTTTCCGGAATTTTTCGGATGTGTTCCAATGTGGTTTAAAATTAGTCTTTTCGAAAAACAAAAATAAAAGCACATCAAAAGTTATTAAACCTTAGCATCTGTACTTATTCAAGCACATAGACACATCTATTGATACAAATGTATATACTTTTTTTATAAAACTTAAGAAAATGCATATTAAATTCATTGCATTTCATATGACAAGGGAAAATAGGAAAGGGGAACGTTACATGACTTATTGAGGTGAAAATTGAGTAGTAATACTGCTATGTGACGAGTTTTATAAAAATGCTTGTAAAAGTTGATTTGTATGTTCTATCAAACTTTTATATATCAAAACTTCTTGAGTATTGGTTGTTCCACTATTTTTTGTAAAAAATTACTATTGGTGATATATATAAGAAATGTAATATACTTTGACAGACAGTAAGATTGAAAAAAATGTTACATACATTTGAAAATCGTCCAATTCACTCAATTTATATGTTCATATGATATTAAAGTTTGATGTCAAATGAAAGCTGATACATAACTCTTTTATCTGATACAAATCTTTTTGATGATATTTTCATTCGGGAATTTATTATAAGCGTTCCCGTGTTTGAAAATGAAAAAGAAAAGACTCCGAAAATCACACTTTAACGCGATTTTACAAAAAACTGCACCGTGGGAAAACTCTACGACAGGGCTAAAATGAAAGTATAATGTTTTATGTCTTCATGTGAATTTTCAGCCGTGAGGTATTTCGGTCCATTAAACTCTTTAAATAAGCGACTTTTCCTGATTTGTCACTCCACTATCAGACATAATTTTCAATAAGAATCTGTATCGATAGGACACACATGTTCAGTAAACCGCGTAATGTGGATCACAATACTAATTAATATAAATATAAGGCGATGTGGTGTGATTGCCAATGAGACAACTATCTACCAAAGTTCAAATGAAGTGGATGTAAGCAGTTATAGGCAGTTGTGCGACACACAATGAGAAAACCCCATACCGTATAGTCAGCTATATAAGGCCCTGACATGAAAAATCTGAAACTATTCAATTGACAAACCTAACGGCTTAATGTATAACAAAACAATTTACGAAAATCAAATATGACAGGCATGAACCAACGACAATCACTGAACTACAGGCTCCTGACTTGGGACAGGCACATAAAGAATGTGGTTAGCATATTTTCGAGTTTACGTCCCAATGAATATGTGTACTAAGTTTCATTGATCTCTGGTGTAGAATTGTCTCATTTACAGTCATACCAGTCATATTCATTTATATGTTTTGGAGTTTAGTGTGACGTTCATTTTCACTGAACTAGCACACAATTTTATTTAGGGGCCAGCTGATGACCACCTCCGGGTGCGGGATTTTCTCGCTGCATTGAAGACCCATTGGTGGACTTCGACTGTTGTCTGCTCTTTGGTCGGGTTGTTGTCTCTTTGACATATTCCCCATTTCCATTCTCAATTTTATACCACAGCTTCTTATTTTTCATATAAGTTATTTTATTGGATATGTTGTTTATCAAAGTGTTAATCTTATGCTCTATGAAAATGTCACAAAGGACAGTTGGTTTCTACAATTTAGTTTTTTTTTACTGCATCCTACTCATCCATTGTTTTGTTAAAAATAAAAGATTTAAACTTATGGAAAAAATATTTGTATGTTACAGTATCCTAAGCTTTTAAAATATTCATCAAATATATATATTAAGTTGCGTATGTTTTTTTATTCACAGTGTAATATATATTTTAAGTACGTGGATGATATTTTATACTTCTTTTTTTTTAATGCAGTGAATTTTTTTCTAATGGAAATGTACAATGAAAAGATCATACCTTTAATTTTTTGGTATTTTTTTTAACCAGGTAGGTCTCTGTTGTAAATGTACATTTCCAGTACACTTTCTACAGCTTAATCGAAAATTTCTTTCGTTTGTCAATGAAAAAAAAAACTGTTAATGAAATGTAAATGACAAACACTTTACCCTTGATACCTAAATGAATACATTACGCAATAGGTCCGTGTACTAAGTAGCTGCTATCACTACGTTGACTGTTGTTTTTCATTTTAATCAATTTTGAATTTTAGATCTTAGGGACAGCGTTTCACTAACAAACGGAACTTTTTAAAAATTATGTACTTTAGACTTCTTAAACTATGTAGAAGAAAATTGACAATATCTAAAATAAACAACCTAATTCATAAACATGATTTTCAATTAAAAAATTTATGTACATTAGACTTATTAAACTATGTAAAAGAAAATTGATAAAATCTAAAAAAAAAAAACCTAATTCATAAACATAAAAAAAATGAAGATTTAGATAATTCAAACGGACTTTACCCTATATATTCTCAAAGAATATGTGGACAATTATGATTAGAAGAATTTTATTGTTAATTGCATTGGATTGTGAAAATGTGTGTGGGTTCATTCTGAATAGATGACAAATTTTTGCACTTGGATCAAACTTATTAAACTTCGAAAACACAACTAAAATATAGTAAAATAAATGAATCCAGGAGTTTATAAATTGTAGAAATACAGGCTTTTTGAAGTATAGATTCTGCATACTGACGTTGTTTATCATCTTAACAACGTGTAATATTGTTCTTTCATTTGTCTGTGTTCTATTATTAATATTACTTTTACTGTTTGGTTTGTTTTCTGTGATATCCATTTGACGTGGCTAGGTACTTATACATCCCGTCAATGTGTTTGTATTATCTTTCATTTTTGCTGGTGTGTTTTGTATATGCGACTTTTTGTGTTTCTGTGGTTCTTATAACGTGACTCTGTACTTTAAAAGATCCCGGCATTATGTTATTGTTCTATTATATGTCATTATGTTATTATTCTATTATAAATTTGAAAATACTTTGAACGACAAACGACAAATTTATTTTACTCGCGTAGTGGTATTAACCATATGTGGATTCTTAAAAATTCTAAAGTACTTCCGGACAATTTTAAATCTCGGTCTATTTCTGAAATTAATTCTAACATAACTTTTGATTTTTTAACCCTGTATACCAACATTCCCCATGTGAAATTATAAAATTGTTTTGAATAAACATTGAATGACAAACTTTTTTCTTATGTGACGTTTACATTTTCTGACGTCGGACACGCGAAGCAATGAATGTGGTTTTTAATTTGATAGATGCTTTTGTGCTTTTTTGTAAATAATTGTTTGTTTTGATATTGTAACACAGTGATGACTGCTGTACCCATATTTTGACTATTTTATTTATAATGTCTGTTTTGTTCACGCATCGTTGTAAATATAACGGAATTTGATAAGACTGTCGTACAAGTGAGAGGTTTAGCGCTATAAAACCAGGTTCAATCCACCATTTTCTACATTTGAAAATGCCTGTACCAAGTCAGGAATATGACAGTTGTTGTCCATTCGTTTGATGTGTTTTGTCATTTGATTTTGCCATGTGATTAGGGACTTTCCGATTGAATTTTCCTCGGAGTTCAGTATTTTTGTGATTTTACTTTTTTTTTAATGTTAAAAGCAAAGTTGATTTTTTTCAATATAACGTAGAATTTCTTCATTGAATATGTTAACTTTGATTTGCAACTACTCGCGGGAACAAATATCACATAAATGATAATGAATATATGGTAAACTTTTAAAGGGGAGTTAAACAATGACCATTTTGTTATTTTAGCTGAGGTCTTTTACGAGAATTATTATGCCAAAAAGGGCAGTTCTGGACATGACCAAACAAGACAGAATGATAAAACCACACTAAGCAGACGCCCACCTGAACGCATTCCACAGGACTTGCCAAAACAACCAAGAGTAAGGCCCCCTCCTGCCCGTCCTACAGAGCAGCCAAAGCCAACGGAAAGAATTACTACAAAAGAACAATGTCTTATTTCTTTTGATGATGACATTAGTAAGTACACTAAAGAAAACAATGCTTACCATAGAAATTGTCACATATTTTAACACACGTGTAACAAAATGTTGTTGCTTTTTTTAATTTTTAACGTTTCCGTCCTACTTTTCCAAACTTTTACTTTTATTTTACTTTTTAGTGGTACTGCTATTGAGACTTAGTTTTCTTTATCAGTTTTATGCAGTCAATGCTTCAGGTTTTTTCAATTTTTCCCAAAAAATAATTAAAATCATGACTCAACCAATATTCAGCACGCAAAGATGTGTTATGTTTTTGTCGGTTTTTGTGTGTTTTATTTGTTATGGTTTGCTTTTTTGTTGGGTTTTGTTTTGTTTTGTTTTTTTTGTACTTTGGGGGTTTTTGGGGGGTGAGGGGTTTGTTCTTGTTTTCTTTGTTTGCTTATCAATTTAAATCTTTTTAAGATCTAAATGTTGAAATAAGGAATTAAAGTAAACATGCGAATGAGACAACAATCCATCCTAGACTAACGGATGAAGATGTAAGCTACTATCGGTCACACTGTACGGCCTTCAACAATTAGCAAAAGCCATACCGTAAAGTAGGCGATTAAAGACCCCAACATGACAAAAAGTGAAACAATTTAATCGAGAAAACGAAAGTCCTGATTGATGCTAAAAACAATGAACAGGAATAAATATAAAAGATAACAACGAAAAACAACCAATCTGTTATAGGCTCCAGACTTAGCATATAAAGAATGTGGCGATTCTAAACATGTTTGTGAGCTCTTAGTCCTCTCATTAACAACGAACAGATGTATAACAGTACGAGGCAGAAAAAACCTACCTAAAATGCAAAAGAGAAAATGCACCGTACTCGCACGAATCGCGTTTTCCTAAACAAAAATATAAATCAGCATACACCCAAACCAAACAGTCATGCTAAAAGAACTCGACGAGGAATTTGTTTTTGTTCCGGCTGATAAGGCTGCCAATAATATCATTATTTTTATATGTAAATGATATCTGTAACAAACATAAACTTTAAGCTACCTCTTTCAAACAGAACCGAATATCATGAAATTTTCAACTATGTACTGGCAACCGAAGCTGCATAAAACACCTTACGTGTTGCTTAGTCTTTTGATTTCTATGTTGTGTCATCTGTACTATTATTTGTCTGTCTTTTTATTTTTGGCCATGGAGTTGTCAGTTTGTTTTCGATCTATGAGTTTGACTGTCCCTCTGGTATCTTTCGTCCCTCTTTTACAAATATAGATTTATTTTGTCTTCAAGCCATTGTTCCACTATTAACTGCATGTCTGTTCTACTTACTAGTACACTTGGTACAATCAAAAACCTGGTAATAAATTGTTCAAATAAGGCCTTTGAAAATAGTGGAATTAATTACTTTTGCAGTGTTGAAAACTCGTTGGAAGTACTCGATAAATTGCATGCTCATATTGGTGATTTTGAATCTGTTCAAAGTATTGATTTTTTCTACCCTATAATCCACTTTGCCTCATAATCTCATGAAGAAAAAATTCACATACCAGTTTAAATTGGCATTGAAAAGGTCGGAGTGCGAATATATATGTTCAAACCGTTTTCGGTCATTTTTTAGTAACAACAGACAAGAGAATTATGTCAATTGGACCTGCTTTGATACGATAACTGCACTTGAATTTTTACTAAATAATATTTTTGTTTGCTATGGAGACTCCGTCTATTGTCAAGTTATCGGAAATCCAATGAGGACTAACTGTTTACCACTTATTGCGGACCTTTTTCTGTATTGTTACGAGTTACAATTTATGAGTAAAATCAGCAAAGACTCATCGAAACAACATCTGATACATAAAATTTAATAACACTTTTAGATATTTGGATGATATATTGGCTCTCAATAATGACGACTTCAGTATGTACACTAAAGAGATTTATCAAGCTGAACTGAGTACTCTCAGATCTGTACTTAGTGTCTTTTTGTTGTTTGGATGTACAAGTACCCGGCCACGTCCACTTGTATTTGTAGTATTTGTATTTTTATCCATCTGATGAGTTAAGCCTCTTTCAACTGATTTTTATAGTTCGTTCTTATGTTGTACTTTTACACCACTGTCTTAGGTTAAGGGGAGGGTTTGGATCCCGCTAACATGTTTAACCCCGCCACATTCTGTATGTATGTGTCTGTCCCAAGTCAGGAGCCTGTTATTCAGTGGTTGTCGTTTGTTTGTGTGTTACATATTTGTTATTCGTTCATTTTTTGTACATAAATTAGGCCGTTAGTTTTCTCGTTTGAATTGTTTTACATTGTCATTTCGTGGCCTTTTATAGCTAACTGTGCGGTATGGGCTTTGCTCATTGTTCAAGGCCGTACGGTGACCTATAGTTGTTAATTACTGTGTCATTTGGTCTCTTGTGGAGAGTTGTCTCATTGGCAATCATACCAAATCTTCTATTTTATATTTGAATTAAGCTAATTCTAACAATGAAGAGGGGCCTGATGGGTTATTTTCGTTCTTCGTGATAGGCGCATTTTCGCTATCGTGGTCCGTTTTTCTACAGATTTTTTTTTTTTTTATATTTTCGTGATCCGTGATCATGGAAATTTATTTTCTGTGAATCGTGATTGACCAAAAAATCAACTCGTGAATCGTGATGAGACCCCCCCCCCCCCCCCCCCCCATCAGGCCCCTCAATGAACACTGTCCTTTCCTGGATCTTAATATCTGTATCACTAACAGGAAGCTTAATACTAAAATTTAAGATAAAAGAGATGATGTTAATTTTCCTATTGTTAATTATCCATTTTTTGAAGGTGACGTTCTATTGGCACCATCTTATGGTGTTTATATATCCCAACTTGTACGATTCGTTCGTGTATGTAACTATGTATTTGATTTTAACGAAAGAAGTCTCTGTAGAACTAAAAAAATATTACACCAGGGTTTTCGATATCACAAACATTTACTAAATTTTATCATCGGTACAAGGTCATCATTCGTAAATATAAATCAATGTGCAGACATCTTATACGTTTAGGTATTTCATATCCAATCTTTTATTGTAGTATTCTATACAAAGCACAACAATGTCGTCATTGACCTCAAAAGCTAGCCAAACCTTTACACAGACTTATTCAGAAGGGACACAGTTACGATACCGTTGTCAAATCATTAAAGATGGTATTTGTTTTAATTAATATTGATTCACTCAAAGGGTCTTTGAGTCAGACATAAACACAGTTATTGGCATGATACGGGTTATGTTCTTTTCGTATATTTTATGATGGTATTTTACTAAACCCCCTTTTGGGTGATTGTGCTTGATTTTAATATGATGAAGACATAATCTTTCAATCAGTTTAATTGAGGTCTGGAACTGGCATGTCAGTAAATGCTTTGTTAATTTATGTTCATCAGTGTCATTTTGCTAAGTTTCATCTGTTACCTTATCTAACATTGGACTCGGACTTCTTTTAAACTGAGTTTTACTGCGCGTATTGCTGTGTGTTTGTTTAATCTACATTGTCTAGATGTATGGGGGTGGGGGGTTGAGATCTCACTAAACATGTTAACCTCGCCGCATTTTTCTTCCTGTCACAAATCAGGAACCTCTAGCCTTTTTTAGTCTTGTATGTTTTTTTTTTTTTATTTTGGTTCATTTATATGTTTCGGAGTTTAGTATGACGTCCATTTTCTCTAGTACACCTTTATGTTTAGGGGACAGTTGAAACCCGCTTTCGGGTGCGGGATTTTCTCGCTGTTCTGAATACCCATTGGCGACTTAGGCTGTGGTCTGCTTTTTGGACGGGTTTTTGTCTCTTTGACACATTTCCCGTTTCCATACTCAATTTTATTACCTTGTGCAGTGCCCAAATATAAATACAATGTATAAACAGGATGTAGAACCATAATATAAGTTATATGGTTCGCTACTGACCCCCTACGGATCCATAGAGGGTTAGTAAAATCCATAGGGGGTGAGGCCGAAGGCCGAATCTCCTATAGATTTTATTAACCCTCTATGGTCCGTAGGGGGGTCAGTTGTGAACCGTATAACGAATTTATCGCAGGCGGGACTTTTTCTACTGCGTTTTGTAGAAAAATAAACAATGAAACACAACAACATTAATAGATGACGTCACCATTAACAGTAGACGTGACGTCATGAACCCCTATGAAATTTACTTACCCCCTACGGATCCATAGGGGGTCACCACGTGACGGTGTTAAACCAATCACAACGTGATAATTTACACGCGGTGCGATAAGTATCTATAGCTGTGTTGCAATTCATATGCAGTTACGTTCTAATTTGTTAATAGCGCAATCAATGTAGATACCGATAATCTCGTCATATATACCTGCAGGATTAAAATTGATTACGCCAGACGCGCGTTTCGTGTACTAAAGTCCAATATGTGACGCCCGATTCAAAAAAATTAAAAAGCCAAATAAAGAACGAAGTTAAAGAGCATTGAGAATCCGAAATTCCGACATGCACGCGAAGTCAAGACCAATGCTAACATATCGTTATAATGTTTACAATTTGTTTTGAAATATCATTTTAAAAGAATGAATTTTTTATCTTAAAATCATTTAATAACTTTGAATTTCAGCGTCTAGTGGATATTCAAGTATATCTGATGTAAGACCAAACAGAGGTAAGTTCTTGGTATGTAATAATAATAAAGTAAAATCAAAACATAATGTAAGAGAAGATTAAGCACAATAACACATTTATGTCATGAAACAACACCAACGTACTAATTTGAAAGCAAAGATGTGATGCCACACATAACTCTTTCACTTAAGATAACAGGTATGAAAATTGCTTGTCTTATGATTTTTTTATATAGAACTTTGAGTTATATTTACCTGAGAGAGTTTTAATGCTGTCAAATTCACGTTTACTGATTTGACTCAAATTCTCATATTTGATTTATACATACTAAAACGTATATCAAATTTATAGAAAGTCTAAAATAAACAATTTACAATGCATAGGCTCGATAATATGTATCAAAATTTTGTGTATTTTAGTCTAGACGCCATCTATTAACCATCGTAGTGATCTCCGAAGACTGCCGACGGTCATATAACCCGATATAAACATAAATATAGATATAAATAGATAACGAACTCGTGCAATTGGATTTTTCTAGGTCTGTTTGATTTCATATTAAAGGTGAAATATATATGTTAAATCATCGTTTTACCTGTATAAAAATGAGTTTTTGTGGATCGAATCAGTCAATCAAATGGTTTACCCGTGTTACACTTTCAATGTGGACATTCTTTCCCCTCTGATAATTGAACACGCCTAATTCATGCGTAATCCATCTCTAGCTAAGGAGTTAAATTGAAGTTCACATGAATACGGATTCAATGAGGTCGAATTATTCAGTTGCAAGTAAATAATTCATCAGCGATGTTTCTTATCTTATTTTGACAAAATTGAACCAAACTGGTTTCTAAAAACGAATTATTATTTCACTATTTCACTTTCATTAATGATTGAACAAAAAAATCTTATCTTATTTGTTTATATATCTCGTAGCTAATACCCCTTTAAATTGTTTTAAATTTAAAAAGAAAGGTATGTTTATGAATCATGTATGTTCTAGTAGTCTAACAGCAATGGTATCGACCAGTGATTGAATTGGAAATGATACACAACAACAAGGCTAAGCCAAAACATTTAAATGCCAGGGAATACGTTTCCTATATGCAGATGCTGCTGAAATATTGTTATAAAAAAAGAAATATTTTAAATAGGAAATTTGAAATCATCAGTTTTGTAGTACTGGAGTGACCATATGGAGGCAGACAAAATTGGATAAAAAGTAAAATAACAAAAATACCGAACTCCGAGGAAAATTCAAAACGGAAAGACCCTAATCAAATGGCAAAATCAAAAGCTCAAACACATCAAACGAATGGATAACAACTGTCATATTCATGACTTGGTACAGGCATTTTCTTATGTAGAAAATGGTGGATTAAACCTGGTTTTTAGCTAGCTAAACCTCTCACATGTATGACAGTTGCATAAAATTCCATCATGTTGAAAATAATGTGTGAACAAAACAAACAGACATAATAGGTAAAAATGTCAAAAATAAGGGTACAGCAGTCAACATTGTGTTATAATCTTAATCACTATAAAAACAAACAAATATGTCAACAAAGAAAAACTAAAAGGCATATAGACAAAGCACATTAGCAAAAACGAAAGACAAGAATACAAAAATTTACCACAATAATTACACATTGACGGGATGTATAAGTACCGAGCCACGTCAAATGGATATTACCAAAAATAGACTAAACAGTAAAATTATAATATACAAAGACAAATAAAAGAACACTATAACAAGTAATTAAGATGATGAACAATGTCAGTACCAAGAATCTATACTTCAAGACCATCGTGTATTATTTGTGAAGTTGATACGGAATATTTATCAACAAGGTCTTGGTATCTTCCGATGAATTTTTTTAGAAAAAGGACGATACGTTCTTTGACATAACCCTGGTTCATCAACTTTCTGCTCAGACACTGATGATGTTTTACTAAGTCTGAGTGGCAACTGCAATGTATATCCCATATGCAGGTGAAGTTGGTATATTGCTAGTAAGGTGGGCGCAATTGATAATTTCAAATTAAAGTTGTCTCGTTTGTCATAGATTCTGGTACTGAGATGACCGCTTATGTCAAATTCGAGTTATAAGTCTAAAAATGAGGCAGAGGAAGCTGTGTCTGTTGTTTCTTTAATTTCTAGTTCTGAAGTATATATTAATGGAACCCAACCAGAAAAGTTTAGATTGTTAATGGAAAGAACATCATCAATATATCTGAATGTGAAATTAAATGATCTGGCTTCTTTGATCTTCATGTTTTTGACAAGTGTCTGAAGGAACTACGACTCATATGAAAATAAGAAGAGGCCGGCAAAGAAAGTCGCACAGTTCTTTCCCGTAGGAATGCCGACAATTTGTTGAAAAAGTCTACATCCAAATTCAACAAATACGTTGTCAATAAGAAACTCCAGCATACTGATCACTTGTTCCTCTGTGTGGCATCCTTTTTGTGCACTATTTACAAAATATGCCGTATGGTATCCCAAGGTAATAAATTTATAGCATATGCTACCATTTTTATGTTGAAAAGCATTGTGGATTATTTCTTTTAGACGATTTGTCAATTTCACATGGTGAATGTTGGTATACAGGGTTGAAAAATCAAAAGTTGTAATAGAATTGATTTCAGAGAAAGATCGAGATTTAAAATTATCAAGAAGTTCTTTAGAGTTTTTTAGAATTCACATATGGTTAATACCACTTCGCGAGTTAACAGTTTCACAGTATTTCTGAAGACCCTCTTTCGCTGCGGACAGAATTTTTGTCAATCTAAAAGTAAAATCACAAAAATACCGAACTCTGAAAGTTCAAAACGGAAAGTCCCTAATCAAATGGCAAAATCAAAAGCTCAAACACATCAAACGAATGGATAACAACTGTCATATTCCTGACTTGGTACAGGCATGGACAATTCCTTCGTCGAACATGCAGATGAGCCGGCAATGTACCGTTGTTTGTACGGAATGTTGTGAAGCTTAGGTATCCAATACAAACAAGGTAAGTCTCCGATTTGCTGTTCAATGTAATGTTCATTGAAGCCACGAAGGACTTATGATTCGACAAAATCTCATCCTTCTCAAATGATGTTTTTGTATGTGGGATTACCTGAGTGCTCATTTATTCCTAATTCTTTTACAAGACACTCGTAGTAGTACGATTACATACAAAGACAATATTATTTGAAGCTTTGTCCGCAGGAACAACATCATACTTATCGTGAAGAGATGATTTCACAGCTTCTTTGTCTTTGAAAACGGACTTTAGTCGATCATTCACGCAGTTTTTCAACTTATGAATTGGACGTCTTATCAGAGACCATATTGTTTTGACCCATTCTGACAAAGTGTCCAGTACAACTTTTACTCGTTTAGCCCATGCTCTGGCATAGTCCTCAATGGAATCCATAATTATGGTTCCAATTGAAGAGTTGCGGTTCTTTAAACTTAAGACCATGAAAGATCACCTTTCGGAGATGTTCATGTTGAATTATGTTTAGATCACCAGTAATAACATGGCCAGAGGGGCTGTTAATATAAGGCGAGTGGGAACAGTCACATGTCAAAAGATTTTTTAGTTATTGTTCTAAATCAAAGTCCTGCAATGTTTGTTTATAGTCAAATACTTTAGGTGCAATTGTTTTGGTGAAACTGTAGGATACAATAAGGAACAGACTGATTTTGAAAATAAAGTGGATTTTTAGATGTTACCTCCTTGTGATGTAGAACGTTGCTGATGTTGATTGCATCAATTCCTTTATTGGTAAACAGAAAAGGAAGGAATTTCCTCTTTTCATTATGTAAAGGTTCCGATCTTACTGGTTTAAAAAGACGGAAAATAACTACATCACAAATTATACTGACCAGTCTGTATATTGAAGAAAATGTATTTATGCATCCTTTGTCAAGTGCATAATCTCTCAAACATTTTAGAAAACAAACAGGCAGCGAAAAAAGAATAGTTCTAATGTAATGCAACCCTAGCGGATGATGAAGGTGTGAAAGAAGTTCATCAAAACTAGCAGAGTGCGATCTAGATTTGGAAGACTTTTTTACATTAGGCCGATGGTAATGTGTTTGCCCATGACTACGCTGGTGTCTTTAAGTAGTATTAAATAAGCTCATTGCATTTACATCACTGGTCTGGTCTTAAATATTCTGGCCTCCATTAAGTTCCAAATATATAAGGTTGCCTTATAACACATGAAAATAAATATTCTGGCCACAAAATGTTCAAAATATCTCTCTGTTAAGCAGAAAATAAATATTTTGGTTTTAGTCTGAGCGAAAATAAATAATCTCGCCACATTTAAGTTGCAAATAAATATTCCGAACTCATCAAGTTTGCCAACCATCCTTACAGAATTAGATTGTCTCCCTCTAAAGCTTACCTCTCATATTTCACACACTGCCATGTCAAAGTATATGCCAAGATATTATACTCTACAATGTAATAAATGCTGAAAACATTTGGTAATTATTGTTGTATCATGTTTATTTTTCGTTTTCGTTTTTGTACATAAATCAGGCGGTTAGTTTTCTCAACTGAATTGTTTTACGTTTGTTATTTCGAAGCCTTTTAAAGTTCATTTTGAGGTATGGGTTTTGCTCATTGTTTAAGGTTTACGGTGACCTATATTCGTCAACTTGTACGTCGTGTGGTCTTAGATGGAGAGTTGTCTCATTGACAATTATACAATATCTTCGTAGTTTTATATGGTCACTAAACTTTGGATTATTCAGTGAAAAGTTGTCATCTATTATAGTGGAAAGTAAATGTAATGATGACGGTATAGTTTGTATGCATTTATCTCTAGTTGCTCCTTTATGAAGTCTAACTCATACGAATTAAGCTAAATGGTTGTGGGGTTAAATCCAGACAGGAAACATTTGAGGTTAATATTTCAGGGTCTAACTTCATATTCACAGATGCTTAGTACATGGTCTGAATTACCAAACTCAGTAGCTGCAACCCGGTGTAACTTCTCAATCATAGAAGCTAACATCACACTGCTTATATCACAGAGGCTGAAATTATAAAGTCTACTGTTCCAATCACAAATATTGACAGTCCATCATTTTACTAATCACTGAGGCTTTCTTCATTATCATATACGATGTTGGACATATCAAATATACTATTAACTTCCAGGTTCTAACACCACAGAGTCTGGGTACTCTGATGTACATGACGTCATGCCTGAACGAGCACAGGTTCGAATACAACGACCTTACACATCGAAGGTAGGTAACATAATTACAGACTTGACAATAAGTTATTAGTTCATTACAGACATGACACTAAGTCATTAGGTCAATACATACATGACACTCAGTGATTAGGTCATTACAAAAAAGAAGAGAGGCTGCATAAACAAATATTTTAAACAGATATTATCATAGATATGACAGCATGCTAGGTAATCTTGATATACAACAATGCTACACTAACAATAGAAAAACAAAGGATATGAGGTATCCATCCATGATACAAAATCAGTAAATGCACAACAAAAAAAACATACAAAAGGCAAAGGAATAGCGCTTTTATTGCTGTTCTTCATCACAAAGTCACAGTGAGGCCTTCAACACGGAGCCTAACAAAACCTCTCACCTCACTGCAAGTGTAAGACGGCTCCTAGAACCGGTTTTAACAATGCATGTCCTGTTATTTTGGTGCTTTTTAAAACAAAACCTTTAAGACTTGTTAAATTTTACTTTCGAGAGTACTTGAAGAATTTTATTCAAGAAACTCATGTTATTCGACAAGACAAGTAAACAGAAATGTAGAGTTAAAAATAAAAATCAAGATTAGAGTTTCTAATTAACACTAACATGTCCTGTTTCGAATATCACAATTGTGAAACTCTCAAATTGAAAACAGAGCACCGAACATCCTTAAAACAAAATTGATTTGACAAAAGTAAGCATGTGCTGTTTCGAATATAGCAATTATGAAATTCATATATTCAAACATGCTAAAACACATTGGATAGAAATTTGAAGAAAAAAAAAATTATAATTCTCAGTGATAACACGAACGTACAACAAGAGAGACAATTTGAGGAACTCTAAGAACGAAACATATCTTTATACATATTCTTGAAATTATTAATGAATGCGTTTGTTTCATATATTTTACTTTTAAAAAATCTATAATGTAATTTTGCATTTAATTATACAAAATAAGGTATAAATATAAAAAGATGAAGTCTTGCAACATACGTCATCTGTAATAATTATCAATAATAAGAGTTTAAAATCAAGGTAGTGTATTTAAATGTTCAAGTGCAACTGATATCCTGTCTTGGACATATTCTAGAGAATGCGATAAATTCAGATGGTGACGGACATCAAAACGTGGAAGGGAACTAAAAAAGAGACCATGTCACATACAAACAATTTCCAAGAATTGAAAAATAGATGTATACAAATACAATAACAACAAAATGAAAATTAAAGCTTGCGCAAATCGGAAACAATTATCACTTATAGTGATCCAAGCATGTACTACTATACAGCTACAAATACACAACATGAACATTTCCTAACCAAGGATTCAGTATAGGTTAACAAGTTGTGACTGATATTGTATTTCTTTCAAGAATGTTCAATTAAAATATATTACTTTTAATAGAGCCCATCAGAACACAATGTACAAGTAGGTGAAGTGGTAGAAATTGTTCGTGAAATGCCAGGAAATAGTGTTCAGATTGTGAAAAATGGACGAATTGGTCTAATACCCAAACAGTGTATACAGATGATGGCATATGTGTAGGAAAACTTTATTTAATGACATTTTCACCATTATGAACCACGTGATTGCTACAAATACCCAGATGCAAGAATAAAAGCGACGCCATGATATTTACAAACTTCAACAAATCAGTTTAAAATCATTTCTGTTTTACATAAGTATGTATAGGCATAAGAATAAACTGATGTGTCAGAATTCATACTTTGATTCTATAAAGTAAAATAATCAATTGTGAAACAACTTTTTTTATGTGCAGCATCTTGATTTTAAATTACACTTTCACAGTAACAGTGTATTTTATGTAATAATGCCAGTATTATGGTATTTCTCTCTAAGATGTCTCTAATGGTAGTCTGCTGTTAATGAATCTGTTTATATAGTTTTTTTTAAATTTGCATATATACCTGTATCGTTGCTTCTTATTCGTCTCTATAGATTTCGATTAATTTTGTGTTTCCTCGTTCTTAAATATATCAAAATATATCAAAATGTCCAACAAGTAAAAAACACAATTTTGTAGATAATTCCAAATGACTCCAAAGATACAAACACAATTCTGTAGATAATTCCAAATGACCCCAAAGATAGAAACAAATACAACTATGTCATTTGTCAATAAATATATTTATCTGAAAAGAAAGATTCAAAAGGACAATTCTTAGACTTATTTGTTTCCTTTGTCTTAGTTTGGAACTGGAAACCCATACAATCATTGACATTTATAAAAAGACTATCCCTCATTAAAAAAAAGGCTATCCCTCATTAAAAAAAGATTATCCCTCATTAAAAAAAAGCACAGGGATGTTAACAACTAAGGATCAATGAACACCCTTCATAGCCAAAAGTAAAAGTATTCCGAAAGGAACAACTTGATTCAATGTATATCATTACCCATTAATTTAGTCGAAGACAAACTATCAAGAAAAACAAACAAGAGTCTACAAAACACAACATTCAAAACTGAAGACTGAGCAACACGAACCAAAACAAAAGCCGGTGGTGATCTTAGGTGCTCCTGAAGAGTAATGGCACACATTCGATTATAAGTCTCAGTTGGTTATGTCATATTCATGTAATAACTGCGAGTACTCCTAGATCAATTTCTTGACTTTTTTTTTTCTTTTTAGGTTTTTTGATTTTTTCTGTGGAGCGACCTTTTCATTATGTTCTATTTATTTTTCAATGTCAAAAATTTCTGATTATTACTCATAACTTAAACATTAAAAAGTCTTTGGTACTTATTGTATAATGATGGCAATCAGAAGACAATGTGAAAAAAATCAAACGGAGGTAAGTGACTTTGAGTAAACCGGAAAAAGTTGTTTTTGCAATTATTGGAAGGAAAAGTGCAATACTTATGGTTTCCATTGACGTTAGCGTGAGATAAGGTAGATAATTAGCTCCTTCCACTTTATAAAATGCCAAACACGTTTTTTTTTATATTTCTGTCAAATGAAGAGAGAAAATCATTGTTTCTGACAAAAGACGATTTAAAAATACTGCTTGAATATACTTGTCAGACTCTGTGAAATAGCGGAGATAATAGTTACATTAAAAAAGGGTGAGTTTTTATCAGATGATTACGAAAGTTTATATCAAATAGGTATAGGAAGATGTGGTATGAGTGCCAATGAGACAACTCTCCATCCAACCACATCTTTTCAAATTTGAAGAAAATAACATAAATCATGCAATAGAGTTCAAGATATATTCTCATGGTCTTAACATATACCATTAAAGATATGTTTCCCTTCGTTACATGAACAGTTTGATATTCTAGGTACTAATGAAAGTACCATACGTTCGATAAAATCCGTTTACATATAAACAAAATGTTATGAAACATATTTAAATTTATTTAGTTCTTTCTGCAAGATTGGATATGATCAGAAGATCGCTCATTCAGAAGATGAATTCTTTTGTTTGATATGTTTCCCGTTCTATTGTAATCTAATGCCAGCATTAAAATAATACAATGTACACCCCTGTGCATTTCATTCTTTTCATTTTCACGATTTATTTTTACTGAGAGTTTATCTCACATTTACACGAGGACTGCGTTCGGTTTGATATGGTTTTCCAATATATATATATAGGTCTGTGAACATATACAATGATATGCATGCCTTGTACAGTAACTGTTGTCGTTTATATTCCCTTTTGTCACATATTCCCAATAACTTGGCTGATGCATTTCAATATTTTCACTCTATGTTGGAAATCCACTGCCAGTTACATCTTCAAGCCATATGAAAAGTACAAGGGTTCTTAACGTAAAGAGATTGTAGCACTCTCTCTACACGCTGCATTGGACTTAACGTTCACATAATAGCCGGAAGTGGTTGCATACTTATACATTCCAAATAGCAAAACGGACGCGCCCCCTTTGACAAGGATGTTACTCTCGGATGATCCAAGTGACCATAATGTTCTATTCCCAAGTCACCTTTGGGAGTTTTTTTAAAAATTAAATTAAAGATAAACTAATAAAATAACATTAACGGTTCCAATCTTACTGCACCAGATGCGCATTTCGACAATAAATGTCTCTACAGTGATGCTCGAGGCCAAAATATTTGAAAATTCAAAACTTTATTAAACAATGAATAGCTTATAAAGCAAAAGACGACAAAAAGTATAGCCAAAGCCGGGCAAGGAATCAGAGTTGTGCAGGAGGGAGATATATTCCTTAGTTTAAAATAATTTCTAAAATTATGTAACAGCAAATGTTACTAAGTAAACACAATATCATTATTTTCAAACCAGTACCAAAGTTCTGGCTACTAGGCTGGTGATACATTCGAGAACTAACAGTCCACGAGCAGAGGTATCGACCATGTGGTATTTATAACATTAACAGTACCAATTCTACTGCACCAGAAGAGCATTTCGACACAAACGTCTCTTCGATGCTCGAGGTGGCTTACATTTATATGTTTGGGGGGTGGGGTTGTTGTAGTTATATTTTTGTATTGTTTTCAAACATGTACAAGAAAGGAATATGAATAATTATGAGTTATTTGTAAGCAGTCAGAGTGCTTCGATTATATAAACCTCGCTGATACAGTAGCGTCGTACAAGATTGATTTCGACCTTTATAATAGATCCGGATGCTTACTACCTATGATATAACCTTAGTTGGCGATAAGGTACGCGTGTGGTGAGCATGTTCAGTTATCTAAAAGGTTATACTACTGAAGCCAGCAATTCCGTTATTTATTATTTTTTATCTATGAAATCAAAATAAACAAAGATAATCCTGGTTATACTAATCAGCTAGATCATGCCAATCGGAAGTTGTCAGAAGTCATGTCGGTCGCTAGTTATATGGCGTCTAGTCCCAAAATACACATGAACTGTTTCGATACTGTTTAACAATTCCATACATATTCTATTGTTTCATGTGGAAATTGTGTAACCCTAATATACATTTTAATTTCCAATATATCTTCATTCTTTGATTTCTAAGTCATTAAGAAAGGGCCAACGCTTATATTGCTGTTTCATCGATTATATTAAAGCCTTTGATAGTGTTTTTTCATGTAAAGTTGTGGTTTAGAGTGGTTAGATGTGGAGTTACTGGTAAACTTCTAACTGTAATTAAATCTATGTATTTAAAATTGAAAACTTGTATGAAGTGTAATGGAAAAATTTTCAGATTGTTTTTAATGTAATACTGGCTTGATGCAAGGGGAAACTTCATCTTCATTATTATACTCGTTGTATGTTAATGATATGGAAGTAGAGCTAATTAGTAATGGCTGTCAGTCATATGAATTGAAATCTTTAAATATATCCTGCAATCAGCCAACTATTGCACAAATAACAGGTACACAAATAAATTTTTGCTTTATTTGTACCTCTACAAATACAGTCTCCTGTTACCCCTCTTCCATGTTGAGCAAGCGGTAATGTGGATATTTCTTTTTGTGTACCAGTTCATTGTGGGGTCCCCTTCGTGGTCTGCGTTTAAACTATGTCGATTTTCTTTTAGAGATAATAATTTAGATTTTAACAACTAAAGTTTCAAGTGTTGGGTGTAAATTTCAGGATAAAAACAATATATGTACATTGTCGGAAAATATAAAATTTATTTGTACTCGCTGCGAAACAGGAGAAAAGCTCGGCGAGCCTCGCTTTTCGTCCTATTTCTAAAGCTCATACAAATAAATTTTATATTTTCCGACTATGTACATATATTGTATATTTATTTTTACTTATGTACGCAGACGACACTGTTTTATTTAGCGAGAACATAGATGATTTGCAAAATATGATAAATGCTGTAAACTATTCTTCAAAGGAATATGGTTTATATATTAATATGTCTAAAACTAAAGTAGTCGTGTTTAAAAATAGAGGTAGTGTAAAAAGTCAAGAAAAATGGTTTTTAAATAACAACCAACTTGATATATGTGACAATTTTGTATATTTAGGTATCCTTATTAATTATAATGATAGCTTTTTACATGCACAAAAAAAATGTTAGCCAATCAAGGTAGAAAGGCTGTTTTTCTTTATGTAGTAAAATTGAGGATGATTTTTTTAACTGTGAAACGTTACTGTCCTCATTTGATACTTATGTATCTAGTATTCTTAATTATAACTGTGAAATGTGGAGAAATCATAAAGCTAATGATATAGACAAAGTACATTTTTATTTTGAAAAACGAATTATAAAGGTTCGAAAAACTGCTGTTAATAACATCGTTTTCTGTGAATTGGGACGTTACCCAATGTATTATGAAAGACACAGAAGAGTGATTCAGTTTTGGTTCAAATTATTAAATACTGATGACTGTATTCTGTTAACTTATGAAGATATGTTGGAGAGTTCATTTAAAAAACCCAAAGACAAATTGAATTGGGCATGTTCAGTCAGAGAGATTTTATGTAGATATGGTTTTCATGATGTATGGCTAAAACAAAGCGTAAATAATGTTGATATATTTATACATGAGTTAAAACAAAGAATGAAAGATACCTTTATTATACTGATGTTAATGCTTTTTTTAACAATTCATCTGAATGTATACTTTATAGATATATATATGACACAGATATATTGCAATTTTATTAAGATAGAACTGCTAGTCAAATATATAAACCTTATATATGTAAATATCGTATCTCTGCCCATAACCTCAATATAGAAACAGGCAGATTAAATGTAGACAGAGAAAATAGATTATGTACTATGTGTAATAGCAAATTTGTTGAAGATGAATACCATTTTATTTTAGAATGTAATAGGTATAGTGCTGTAAGAAAATAATATATTAAGAAATATTATTGGCAAAATCCATCCACTTTTAAACTTATACATTTGTTATCAGTTCACAATGTGAAAGAACTTAATAATTTAGGTAAATTTTTGTTCAATATCGAAAAAAATCCGTAATATGTAGTTGTATTCCTTATTTATCATATGAATTTATTGTCATTTTTCGCCATATGTGTATTTTGTAAAATTATTGCTATCAATATTACACTGATGCTTTTAAAAATTAATGTAGAAATGTATATTCTATAAGCTGTATTGCTTCTGAATAAAGTATTATTATTATTACTGGGGGCGGAATATTTTGATTTAAAATTTGAGAGTTTGAGTTAAATACGCGATGTGCATTTATTTGGCCGGTAATGCAGCTTTAAAATGTTTACGATCAAAGCAAACAATTAGAGACAGATAAATAAGAACAAACCATATGCGGATCCAGGGGGGCCGGGGGCCCCGGGCTCCCCTTTTGTGGGAAAAATTTGGTTGATTATATAGGGAATCACTGAAGCATGACTGGAGCGGGCCCTCTCTTAGGGCAGTCAGTGCGCCCCCTCCCCCCTCTTTATGAAAATTTTTGGATCCGCCACTGCAAACACTAAACAGCCAGATTCAAGCTAGCGACCAATTTCTGGCGACAACTAAAGATCACAATACAAATCAACAAGCCCATGATAGAGAACCGTTAGGCGTTATGTCTGAAACCCACATTTGCATTGGGTAACAACATTGTATTAAGAATAAAAATATAGCTACCAATACGAAATATATCGCGTTTTTTTTATATTAAATTGACCAAACATGTCAACATTATATATAAAAAGCGAATAGTACAATAATACGGTGACGTGTGCAGCTGATTTAATAGGTTAGCTTGCTTGCTTAAAAATAGTGCAAATAAGCAGGTAGCTATATAGTTCGACTCTGGTAAATCGGCCATTAAGTTACTAGGAAAAATAGAGCCCGCAAATCTCAAAATATAAAAATCATTCTTATTAAAGCTTGCGTCAGTTGCATGAAAATGTTTACTTTCTATAATTATTTAATATATGTGTATTCATATTGTTTAATATATGTTAACTGTATTTGGCATTATACATTACGAACTTACAAATGTATCGTGGGCTGGACCTGGCCTGTTTTTCTACAATAGTCTTATTACATTTGATTTGATTTGAAACTATTTAAGACAACATTACTTGTCGCATCATTTCTATTTCATTGCATTCAAAAACATACCATATATGTATTTTTATAAATAGAAGGGCCCTCCTTGAGGTCTTTCCTCACTTACAAAATCGGGAAAGGGACAAATTAAGAAAAATACGCATTTTTATGTCTGCTTTGCTTTCCGAACTGTCTACTGAGTATTTAAACTTGTAACAATTCTTGTAAATAAAATATAAATGTTCTAAATACGCTTAATTTTAGTCATAGATACATAATTTGTTTTATTTGTTATTGGCTTTGAACTTTTAAAGCCATTATGTTCTATTATTGTGCTTGTCCAAGGTTAGGAGCTTGCAGTAAAGTGGTTCATGTCTGTTATATTTGTTTTGTTTTTTTTGGTAAACTGTTGTTATAAATCAGGCCGTAGTTTTCCCGTTTATATTGTTTCACATTTTTCGTGTTGTGGCCTTTTATATCCGCCTATACGGTATGGTTTTCCTCATTGCTGAAGGCCGTATGGCTACCTATAATTGCTTACTGTCACTTCATTTGAACTCTGGTGGATAGTTGTCTCATTGGCAATTATACCACATCTCCTCATTTTTATATTAATTGACATAGAAGTTAACAACTATAGGTCACCGTACGGCCTTCAACAATGAGAAAAATCCATACCGCATAGTCAGCTATAAAAGGTCCCGAAAAATAGAGGCGAAAGATACTAAGGGACATTCAAACTCATAAATCAAAAATAAACTGACAATGCCATGCCTAAAAAAGAAAAAGACCAACAAACAAACAACATTACACAATTCACAAATTAGAAAAATAAAGCCTGAGCAACACGAACCCCACCAAAAACTGGGGGATGATCCGAAGTGACATATCAATCGGGAAAACTGACGGCTTAAGGTATGTACTGAAAAATGAACGAAAAACAAATATGATATACAGCAACAAACGACAACCACTGAATAATTACAGGCTCCTGACTTGGGACAGACACATACAGATAATTGATAATTGTTGGTTGCTTAACTTCCAGTAGCAAATAGGTCATGCAAGTTCAGGACGATACACAAATATGACAGACGTGAATCAACGACAACCACTGAACTACAGGCTCTTGACTTGGGACAGGCACATAAAGAATGTGGCGGGGCTAAGCATGTTTGTGAGCGTTCAATTCTCCCTTAACCTGTGACAGTGGTGTTACAGCACAGCATAAGAACAAACTATAAAAAATAGTTGAAAAGGGCTTAACTCATCAGATCGATACAAAGTAGAAAAACATCTAACAAAAACACAGACTGGATTTTGCAGGATATTTATACATCCCTAACAACATAAAAGACACAAAGTACAGATCTGAGAATACTCACAGTTACTGACAGCTAGTACAAAGCCAATAACAACTAATAATAAAGGTCATGTATCTAAGACTTATCACTCAGTACACATAAAACATCCAATGGATTTTAGTGTAAAGACGTCTAAACAGTCAGAGAAAAAAACATGACCTTGTGCAATGCCAAAATATAGGTATCGACCAATTGTAGTACCTTGAAAGTGCATACATTTATGTGTATAATTATAATATTTAATATGGTTTTAATTTACTGATAACAAAATCAATATTTATACCAATAAAAACAATATTCAAAGATCATGTATCTAAGACGTATCAATCAGTACACATAAAACATCCAATGGATTTTAGTGTAAAGACGTCATTAACAGTCAGAGAAATAAACATGACCTTGTGCAATGCCAAAATATAGGTATCGACGCCATTAACAGTCAGAGAAAAACATGACCTTGTGCAATGCCAAAATATAGGTATCCACCAATTGTAGTACCTTGAAAGTGCATACATTTATGTGTATAATTATAATATTTAATATGGTTTTAATTAACTGATAATAAAATCAATATTTATACCAATAAAAACAATATTCAAAGATCTAATTACAGTGTTGAGGTAACTTTTTAGAGTAAACTTATTTAAAGGATTAATAAGTTTACCCGCATCGTATCTAAATTTTACAAAAACTCAAGTGGTATGGATTGGAAGTAAAAAATACAGTAGAGAAATGTTATGCCAGAACAGAAATTTATCATGGGGGTCAACTTCTTTTAGGCTGTTAGGGATAAACTTCGATATTGATCTTGAACAAAATTTAAACTTAAATTATACTAATAAGTTTCTTCAGATAAAAACTTTGATTAATACATGGTCTAAAAGAAACTTAATTGGAAAAATATCGGTGGTTAAAACTCTTATTATTCCTATACTAAATCATCTCTTTTTAACATTACCAAACCCAAATGCTGAGATGATTAAGAAAATTAATGATGCTATTTATTATTTTTTGTGGAACTCACCAGTTCATAGAGTAAAAAAAGAAGTGTTACACATGGATTATAAGAAATGTGGTTTAAAGATGATAAATATTAATCTATTTATGATAGCTTTAAAATGTACATGGATAAGAAAATTGTTTAGTTCTAACTGTAAATGGTTAAATATTTTATTTAGAAATATAGATAAAAAGAAATTGTTCAAACTAGGAAATAGTTACACAACAAACACTATTTCAAATGTCAAAAACAAATTTTGGATTGATGTATTTAAAGCATGGCAATATTTTGTAGATAAAGATATAAATTCTACATGGGAATTTTTCTTGCTATTCCATTATGGATGAATAAGAATATTAATATCAATAATAAACATGTATTTTATAGAAGTTGGTATAATAAAACTATTGTTTTTGTAAATGATGTGATTAGTAAAAGTGGAAAGTGTCTCTCCTATGGGGAAATTAAAGACAAATTGATATTTCTGGTAATATAATGATGTATAATAGTATCATATCAGCATTAAACCAGACAAAGAAGCTGTATTCAAGGGGAGATAATAAGCTCGCAGAACCTTTTATTCCCTCTTTTGTTCAAACCATTTTAAAAAGAACTAGAGGCTCTCAAGAGCCTGTGTCGCTCACCTGATTCTACTTTGGTTTTGGAAATAATGTTAAGATAGATTAAAATCATAACAGATACCCTAATAATGAGTGAGGCCAAATTTGGTTTAATATTGGCCTTGTAATTTAATAAAAAAATCCTGGTGGCCATCTTGAACAGTAAATCAGCAACAAAGTAGCAACACTTCATCAGCACCTCATAAGAAACAGTTATGCCCTGTTTGGTTTCATTCCATTCAGTGCACCTCTAGAAGAAGCATTTGTATGTATTTCCAATAGGGTCTTATGTTAAAGGAAGTCCACCCGCTGGCGGCCATCGTGGATGAAGGATCAGCTTCAAAGTAACAACACTCAGTCAGCACCTCATAAGGAACATTCATGCCATGTTTGGTTTCAATCCATTCAGTGGTTCTCTAAAAGAAGACATTTGTATGTATTGTCCATAGGGTCCTTTCTTAAACACTGTCCCCAGCTGGTGGCCATCTTGGATGATGGATCGGCTTCAAAGTAACAACACTTGGTCAGCACTTCATAAGGAACATTCATGCAATGTTTGGTTTCATTCCATTCAGTGGTTCTCTAAAAGAAGACATTCGTATGTATTTCCCATAGGGTCCTATGTTAAACTAAGTCCCCCACTGGTGGCCATCTTCGGTGATGGATCGGCTTCAAAGTAACAACACTTAGTAAGAACCTCAAAAGTAACATTCATGCCATTTTTGGTTTCATTCCATTCAGTGGTTCTCTAAAAGAAGACATTTGTATGTATTTCCCTTAGGGTCCTATGTTAAACTAAGTCCCCCGCTGGCGGCCATCTTGGATGATGGATCGGCTTCAAAGTAACAACACTTGGTCAGCACCTCATAAGAAACATGCATGCCATGTTTGGTTTCATTCCATTCAGTGGTTCTCTAAAAAGAAGACATTTGTATGTATTTCCCATAGGGTCCTATGTTAAAATAGTCCCCCACTGGTGGCCATCTTGGATGATGGATCGGCTTCAAAGTAACAACATTTGGTCAACACCTCATAAGGAACATTCATGCAATGTTTGGTTCCATTCCATTCAGTGGTTCTCTAAAAGAAGACATTTGTATGTATTTCCCATAGGGTCCTATGTTAAACTAAGTCCCCCGCTGGCGGCCATCTTGGATGATGGATCGGCTTCAAAGTAACAACACTTGGTCAGCACCTCGTAAGGAACATTCATGCAATGTTTGGTTTCATTCCATTCAGTGGTTCTCTAAAAGAAGACATTTGTATGTATTTCCCATAGGGTCCTATGTTAAACTAAGTCCCCCGCTGACGGCCATCTTGGATGATGGATCGGCTTCAAAGTAACAATGCTTGGTCAGCACCTCATAAGGAATATTCATGCCATGATTGGTTTCATTCCATTCAGTGGTTCTCTAGAAGAAGTTCAAAATGTAAAAAGTTAACGACGACGGACGACGGACGCCAAGTGATGAGAAAAGCTCACTTGGCCCTTCGGGCCAGGTGAGCTAGAAAAGGGAACAAAAGATATATATTGGATGTAAATACCTAAAGTGGTTCCTAATGGGCAGAAAAAGTGGAATGAAATTTTGGAACTTGATGAATTAGAATGGAGAGAAATTTTCAAACTCCCTTTTGTAGTTATTAATAACACAAAATTACAATGGTTACAGTTTAGAGTTAATCATAGGATATTAGCTACAAACAAATTTTTGTGTAAAATTAATGTCATTAATAGTCAACTATGTAATTTTTGTAAGGAAGAAAAAGAAACTATAGAACATGTACTATGGAATTGTGAAAATGTCCAGAATTTTATAGAAGAAATAGATATATGGTTTTTATCTAATGGTATAAGTATCTCATTCACCAAAAAGAATTTGTTGTTTGGTGATGTCTCACATGTACATGATGTATACAAGGGTGAAATTTGAAACCTGATTTTTCTGTGTCTTAAACAATATATTTATAATACAAGATATTTCCAGAAAGTTTTATCAATTCATGCTGTGAAGAAAATACTAAAAGATCTTTATAATCGAGAGAAGTGTACAGCATTAAGAAACAATAAACTTGAGAGTTTCTACAAACTGTGGATTCAGTTTACTTATGTGTTCGATTGTAATTAAAGTCCTATTATAATTCATATGTGAATAACATGATGGAATGTTGATTTGTTAACTCAAATAAAACAATATTTTTTTTTTTTTTCTTTTTTATGTATTTAAATTTTTTCTTTTTTTTTTTAAATTCACTTATTTTTCCCCAATATTTCCATTCTTAAAAAAACTATAAAACTTAGAATATCTGTATAAAGATATAAGAAGATGTGGTATGAGTGCCAATGAGACAACTCTCCATCCAAGTCAAAATTTGTAAAAGTAAACCATTATAGGTCACAGTACGGTCTGTTTGTTAAAATAATTATTCTAATTTGATCATACATTTATTTGTGGTCCTTTTTTGAACATTCTATTATGTTATTTTTTTACTTTTTAAATGCAAATTAAAAATATGGTATTATATTAAGTAACTACAGCTCATATAATGTTTTGTAAAATGAACTAACAAATACTAACAGATATATATTAACATTTTCTATTGCTAACATTAACGAGGCCGGGATAAGGTACCGGTATTCGATGTTTTCATTACTAACAAATGTACAGATTTCAATAAAAAATGAAAATTATAAAAAAAAAAGATATTTCGGGCTCGGTAAAGAACATCACCATAAAATTAAGGATGTGCTATTCCGTTTGAAATAGTTGTTAATTTCTGTGTCATTTGGTCTCTTGTGGAGAGTTGTCTCATTGGCAATCATACCACAACTTCTTATTTTTACATTTAGATAAAAGATTGATTTGGTAAAATATTATAGGAGCGGAAAACGATATGCATAATGGTAAAAAAGAGGGACGAAAGATACCAGAGGGACAGTCAAACTCATCGATCGAAAACAAACTGACAACGCCATGGCCAAAAATAAAAAGACAAACAGATGAAGGTAAATGATGATGAAAATAAATTATATAGCAAATAAAACATGAACCCGGTATCAGGAACAGGTGATTATTTTGCTGTTCTTCATTAAAACTTAACCAATAAACAAATAATATGTAGTACAGTATATTATACAACAAAGTATTTTAACACAAAATCGTGTAATCTTTTTCACTTAAGGTTACTATCGCTACTGTACAACATTACGTTGTAAACCGTCTTAGTACCATGCACACATTGTCTATATAATGTAGGTCGAAAATTAAATGAATCGATAAAATGGGAGTCCAGTGTATACAACCACATGCATTCAAGCTAAAAAGGTAGTGTATAAATATATTGCAGGAGGCGAATCACTGTACATATCGATCCGGACTAATTAAGCTTAAGCTCATATTCTTTAGATTAGAGGCCGAAAAAAATGGGTCAGAGGTAATACATTTTCGAACCTTCAAGACATATAGACATGATAGAGTTACTGAGAACATTCTGAAGACCGTACTTTGGCCTATAAGGGTTTACTTTTATAAATTTTGACTTGGATGGAGAGTTGTCTCATTGGCACTCATACCACATCTTCTTATATCTATTTAAAATATAATGCACTGTAATTTTACTTAAGTTTGTAAATATCACACCATTTTGTTCAATTCATGATACTAGTTACTTTGAATGTATCGATCACTATTTCAACAAGAATTGAATTGTTTCAATAACTATGAATTGTCCTTCTAAAGGAAAGTTAAACTACGAATCATCGTATATAAAAATTACTACGCATGGTAAGTCCTGTAGTATTTCGTCCTTATTTAAAGAACAAATTAAATGAAAAAAATATTGAATTTCATGAAGACTCCATTCGCCGGGTGCCCTCTGCTCGTTCCGTTCCATTCAGTTCCGTAAAGTTCTAATAGCCGTTTTAAATGACACTTAATTAGGCATCTATCTATTTACTGACCTCGAAAGCAGTAGAAACTATTACCCGAGTTGTGTCGAGAAATTGCTTGAATCATACCAGGATCAACATTTTGTACACAAGACGCGCGGCGGCGCGTTTCGTCTACATGGTCTACAAAAGACTCATCAGTGACGCTCGAATAAAAAAAGTAAATAAAACACAATAATATTATAATATGTAACTTTTCTCCTTCATAACATCTATATATATGTACGTTTCGGTAATAATGCAAATCAACATGTTGTATGTATTCATATGGGCACCGATTGCAACCCTTTAATCATGTTATAGCAGACGTGTTTCTGTATTGTAACAGTTTATGGTCAAACTCAGCCAAGGCCCGTCTTAATTCGATTAAATTGATAAATCCAACAACATTTACTTTCATCTTATTTCAGTTCTACATGGGCAAACATTTTCGGCAAAAGAGACGATTTTTCGGTCCCTTTTATTAATTTTCCTTCATTGGACGGTGGTGAAGAAATATCTGTATTACTGAAAAATTATTACAACGGTGTTTTCGATATCACAAACTTGTCAAAACATTTACTAAATTTTATCATCGGTACAAGGACATTCGTAAATATGAATCAACGTGCAGACATCTTATACCATACGTTCAGGTATTTCACATCCCATCTTTTATATGGTAACATTCTGTACAAAGCACATAAATGTCGTCATTCACCTCAAAAGCTAACCAAACCTTTAAACAGACTTATTCAGAAGGGATATAGTTACGATACTGTTGCATGATGTGTTGTCAGGTCATTAAAGATGGCATTTTTGGAATTTGTACTGATTCACTCATAGGGTCTTTGCATCGGAAATAAACACATTTGTTCTAAAAACCAGTTGTTGGCATGGGTTATATATACATATATGTTCTTCTCGTACATTTTATGATGGTATGATACTAAACCGCTAACGGGAGGGACTGTGCTTGATTTTTATCGGATGAAGACATAATCATTCAATCAGTTTAATTAAGGTCTGGAGCTGGCATGTCAGTAACTGCTAGTAGTCCTTTGTTCATTTATGTTAATCATTGTCATTTTGCTTAGTTTCTTTTGTTACTTATTCTGACATTGGACTCTGACTTCTTTTAAACTGAGTTTTACTGTGTGTATTGCTGTGTGTTTGTTTATTCTACATTGACTAGAGGTATAGGGGGATGGTTGAGATTTCACAAAACATGTTTAACCCCGCGCATTTTGCGCCTGTCCCAAGTCAGGAACCGCTATTGCCTTTGTTAGTCTTGTATGTTTTTTTAAATTTTGGTTCATTTATGTGTTTCGGAGTTTAGTGTGACGTCCATTTTCGCTGAACTAGTACACATTTTTGTTTAGGGGCCAGCTGAAGCCCGCCTCCAGGTGCGGGATTTTCACGCTGTGTTGAAGACCCATTGGTGGCTTCGAGCTGTTTTCTGATCTTTAGTCGGGTTGTTGTCTCGTTGACATATTCCCCGTTTCCATCCTCTATTTTATGTTGGTGTTTGTAGAGACGTTACTCATTTCAATGAACGAAATCTGTATATCTTTGACCACTATATAATTACTTAAAATCTTTACTGATTTTTTCCATAGCTAGGATATTATATTCTTGTATTTCAATACGATGATGTTGTTTAAAGAGCTGTTTGTAATTAGATTTCTACAGGTAGAGCAATACTTCCAAAACCAAATAGTTTTAAATAATTTAATTGAGCCTGGGTAAAGAGGTAACAATTTACCAGTGATTCATCGATTTCGTTTTTTGACTGAATCTATTATAAACATGCGGATAAAGTCTCTACACAGATACGAGGGCATAGCGAACGAGTTGAGAGATTTATATACAACGTAAGCATGGTAAGATATGGTTCCAAAGAAACATCACTGTCAAATGAAGGAAAATGAACGATATGAACCGAAAAATCGTCCCTTTTGCCTTTTTTTGTTTTGTTTCCCATGTATTATATGTCTCTGGTGCCATATATATAACATGTTAACAAGGCCCTTTATGATCCTTTATATTTTCTTCAGTGGATGATATTATATATCCCATTAACAAAATTCTAAATTAGTTTGCAAATTTCTAACTCATATTTACGGTTTTGTAATTAGCATTTACAATAATATCAAGATGAAGATTCAAACAAAGTATTATCTGTTAATAAGTCCAGGATGTGATTCGTATAAACCTATGTTTAACCCACATTTGCGATTTTCGAAACTCATATTAACGACTAAAAATATAGAATTTTGATGTAAAATAATTTTTTTCATGGTATACCTACAACACAACTTCTATTTGAAACTGGGTCACCCACTTATTCAAACCCATTGCCCCGGCAGTTCTGTATGGCTAGGGATTATAGATTCTGCTCTAATAAATAGCTTTTGGGTAGTACTATATAAGTTTAAGTACAACATTTTAACAAACAATAAGTGTGAACATATTTACAATGGGACTATTATACTAACATTTTTACAGATTTACAGATTCAGATTCATATTCAATATTTTATTAAAGTCTCACCACTTGTATAACATTATACATTCCAATATACATATAAAACATTGCGTATAACATAAAATATTGAAAAACATATATAAAACATATAGTATATTAAAACTAACAGTAAAATATCATTAGCTTAAATACTAAAACATGCATATACAAGCGCCATTCTATTAAGAATTATGAGAGACTATTAAATGATTAATTATATACAATATTTAACATAATTTTAAAACTATATATATCTAAGATTTAAAATACATCATCAGCTATATACAAATAAGAAATTTGTTCTTCTACCTAAAATATTAAAGTAGGTTTTAGCAACTACCTGACATAGTTCTTCATTTCTGAATAAAAATATAAACTTTTCGTCATTAGATAAGTTATAAAATTGATCATTATGTTTTACTGCTTCACTATACAATATATTTCGAAGGTCTGCATATAAAGGACATAAAGTAAATACATGTTTTTCGTCTTCAATTTCATTTTTACACATAAAACAAGATCTTTCATTTATTGGTTTATTCTCATATCGTCCTGTTTCTATTTTAAGTGGAGCAACACCACACCTAAATTTTGCATAAGCACTTTTAAATTTAATAGGCATATTTTGTTTTAAATATAACTCTGTACAATATTGTGATTTATATAGCTTATAAGTACGAAGCTTGTTACCATTACCCTGTGACAAAATTTTCGTTTGCCATTCTGCAATATATTTATTAAATAAAACGTTTTCAAGTTGTAGAACAATATTCTTATGCAGCACACTATCAATACTAGTATACAAATCAAAATTACAACCTTTAAGTTTTTTCATGACTCTATTACACCAGTTTTTCTTATTATTCACAGCATTTTTATGTGACCATTTGAAAACTTTATAATTTATTCTGTCATTGGTCATGACACTACATCTTGCCCATGCAGTGCCTAAAGATACATGTCCATTGTTTTACACTAGGTGGTCTCCAGCCCATGTCCCCGTTAATAGCATCGTTTGACGTATACTTGCCAACACCCATAAAGAACCTGATAGCTCTGTTCTGGACAGCTTTTATACAAGAAAATGAACGAGTGCCCCAAATGGATGCACCGTAGCTTATGACTGGCCAGACCAGAGTATCAAATAATGTTGTAAAGGTATTGTGCTGGAAACCACATGTGTGCTTTACTTTTAACAATCAATAAACTTAGAGCTCGACTTGCCGACCTTGCTACAGCTTTAGCCATCTCATTATAATCGAGATATTCTGTCAACATTAGACCCAGATATTGGTAACAAGATACTATTTGTACTGTATTATTATTTAACAAAAAAGATTTAGATGTTTGTTGAACCGAAGGGTTCCTAAAATGGATAACTTTAGTTTTATCTAAGTTCACATTCATACAATTGGTAACACACCAACTACTTAATACATCTAATAGAGTCTGTAAATTATTTTCATTTTCAGCAATAAATACAATGTCATCAGCATATAAAAGTATACCAACTTTTTCACCATCAATGTCTACACCAATGTCTATAGTGCTTTTATTACATCAATTAAACTATTAATAAAAATATTGAACATAACAGGCGATAATACACATCCTTGTTTTAAACCTGAATTAACGCTAAACCAGTCTGTCATATTACCATTAAGTTTAATACAACATTCTACATGTGAATATATAGCTTTCCAATGTACATACAAAAATGTGTATTAATTCCTAAATCATCCAATTTAGTAAACAATAATTTTCTACTAACAGTATCATACGCTTTTTTAAAATCTATGAAAGCTGTGAATGTTGATAACTTTTTCAGTTTTCTAGTTTCAATGTACTTAGATGGTCAATGGTACTTCTACCTTAAACGGAAGCCATTTTGCTCATCATGAATAATATCTCTTTGTTCTAACCAATACACTAATCTATCATTTACATTAGAACAACATGGTAATCAAAGGTGCAATAATAGTACATATAATGAATACTGATATGTGACAGGAAGTACAAATTATAGTAATATGATTAAGCACATGTATTTTAAAAAAAGATTTTAATAAGGCTCAGCGCTACGAAAACGGCGGGAACTTCGGTTACTGCCCTTTAACCAAAAAGGAGAGATGGGAAAGCTACATTTCTTTGTATATTCACCTTACGCCTTGTTTGAAATGCCTTTTTGTTTTGTCAGATATTTAACAATAAAACAATGAAAGAAAAAAAGAAAGAATTTTACTATAAAAGTCTAGGAAGAAAATCAGAAGCAGTTCATCAAATAGTTTATAGGTGGCGCTGTGTTCTGTTGACTCCAAAACGAGGAATCAAGATGGTGGGTTACAGCGAAAACGTTTTGAAATAGACTAGACAAAACCCATTGTGTAGAAATTTGTTTATACAAAATGAATGAAACCTCATGTATAAATAGAGATCTTAATAACGGAAATAAGTACAAGGGCTTAAACCTCGACCGTTTGTGTAGATCATAGTATCCTGTTGTTACTATGGCCGGTCATGAAAACAACGAATTTTCTTAGTTTTTGCATCATATTGACTTCATTTTATGATCCGTATTTCTGAAATGCCCATTCTACATTTTATCCATGATGAAAAATAACCGATGTATGTTGAGTCCGTAGTTGTTACGATTACGCAGAACACCGTGACCATGTGTCATTGCGAATTTTCCATTTGAATCCGATCATTTACAATTTACTGCGTAAGAAATAAGATACAGATCCTGTGCGATACTAAAACATAAAGATACCAGGTTATTCTCAACCCCCTGCAGTTATAAACAAATATTGTAATTAGTTATATAGATCCCTTATTAATTGTTTGATGAGGTTGTAGGACTGGCCTGTGAATATTTTTTTCTGTGCAAGTCTGTTACAGTACGCACTGTATGGGGGGAATCCGGGTCCGTTCGCGCCCATTCACGTTCGCCCCCTTTCACGTTCGCACCCCGGGTCCGTTCGCACCCTACACGTTCGCACCCTTTTTATTGATTTTGTCTTAAATAATTTTTCAATCGTATTTTGTTAAGTGTATTGCTATAAATATTTTTTTTGTTCATTGTTTTAAAATGAAGTGACTTTCTAAAAACGATTTTTGTGTTGAATAATTTTTTAATCGTGTTTTGGTTATTGTATTGCTATAAATAAGTTTTTTTTCATTGTTTCAAAACATGCAAAAATAAAGTGACGTTTTTTGTGTTGAATATCTTTTTAATCGTGTTTTGGTTAGTGTATTTCTGTATTTTTTTTTTTCATTGTTTCAAAATAAAGTGACTTTCTAAAAAAGGTTTTTTGTGTTGAATATTATTTAAATGTTAAGATACCAAACCGCTTTAAACTCAACAACAATAACATTTTGAATCTTAATTGTTTTTACTCATACCAAGTTAAATACATGCTAATATAACTACATGCAGAATTTACATCAAGTTTAGCTGTGTAAACACCATATATAATTAACAGTAATCATAAATAATTAATCATCAAATCAATTTAAAACAATATTTCATTTAAAAAATTCAAAAATTGCCGAATTTTTCTGTATTTTGAGATAAACATCTTAAAAAACATCTTATAATTCATCGGGTTTTTGAATAAAAAAAAAGGTGCGAACGGACCCAGGGGGCGAACGTGTGGGGTGCGAACGTGTAGGGCGCGAACGGACCCGATACCGTATGGGGGCATGGTTTAGTGGTTAAGACTGATGGTCCTGAGTTCCATTCTAATTCGGGGCGCCCAAAAATGTCAGTACATCAGTAAGGTGATTTTCACCCTCGAGCTCCCACACACATCTATGGTACATAGAATGGGTACTTTGGGGGCCTCAGTTGGTCAATGTTGCCTCCAACTTTAACCCAGAGATAAATCTACTGATATCTCTTGGGTTATTCTGTGTCTGCCGAGCTGCCCAGAGGTTCTCTCCAAGTTCTTCGGCTTCCTCCGCTATAATAACAGACTGCCCGGTGTCCTAGCACTCCCTTTGTGTTTGGGTGGGAATTGTCCTTGTAAATACGTTGGTGACACATCTCCATTACTCCCTATAGGGAGCATACACAAATTCCACTGTACCCTCGCAGCTCTCGAGGGGTGCTCCGAAACAGAGGGATCTATGTAGATACATACATACATACATTATGTACATATACATACAATGTAGTAAGACCCATTGGTGGCCTTGGGCTCTTTGGTCGGTTTGTTGTCTCTTTCACACATTCCCTATTTCCATTCTCAATTTTATTTATAACATGAACAGACTTACAGTCTTTACAGAACAAAAGTATTTACCAGACTTGATGGTATCTATAGACTATACTGTTCACTAACGTGATTGGGATGTCAATAAGTTTATCTCACTTTTGTGTCTGCTGCTTCATCTGAACCTTTTGATTCTCTTTTGAAAAAATTGTGAACCCGTATTTTACTCATATGATGTACATTTGTACAATCTTATTCTATTCTCATGTAAACCCCTAATTAGAATTTAATCAGTACTGCAGATAACAATTATGTATGGCATATATATATTATAAAGTGAACTGCGTTTAAACCAAATATACTGCATATACGAAGTCATACCACATCTCCTTATCTTTATATACATACATTGTATATTTCCTCCCCATAATGGCATATAACATGTATAATATACATACATTGTATATTTCCTCCACATATAACATGTATAATATACATACATTGTATATTTCCTCCACATATAACATGTATAATATACATACATTGTATATTTCCTCCACATATAACATGTATAATATAATCATGGTTATTATTTGATGGTCTTCATTTATATAGAGAAACATCAAAACACAGTTCTAGCGTTCCAAAGTGTTGTCTATTATCTTTGACTTAAGAATTTTGATTGCCCCTATGGATTCTTTTTCCCCTTTTGTCTCACCTGCAACGAAAGTCATGGAAAGCGAGACATAGTGATTGCTTTTCCGGCAACGGCGATGACGGCATCAACAATTGTTAAGTTTTCTGCCTAAGTTAGTTTGATAGGAAGTACTTGTGATAGATCAATGATGTTTTGTATGAAGTTGCATTACTATCAGTACATATCAGTTTGACGATAATTTTGAGGCCATGGTCCAGTGATTTTGATTTAGTTAGCCATTTTCAATGTTGAAGTTTTCTGCTTAAGTTAGTTTGATAGGAAGTACTTTTGATAGATCAGTGATATTTTGTATGAAGTTGCATTACTATCAATTCATATCAATTTGACGACTATTTTGAGGCCCTGCCCCCTAGGCCATGGTTCAGTGACTTTCAATAAATTAGCAATTTTCAATAAGTTTTCTACTTAAGTTAGTTTGATATGAACTACTTGCAATAGATCAATGATATTTTCTATGAAGTTGCATTACTATCAGTACGGCTACATGTATATCAATTTGATAACTATTTTAAGACCCTGCCCCCTAGGTCATGGTCCAGTGACTTTCAATCAGTTAACAATTTTCAATGTTAAGCTCAATAGGAGCTTACAATAGACAATATATTCTATAAAGTTACATTGCTGTTTGTACATCTCAGTTTGTCAACCATTTAAATATTAAAAGTTATTAGAGAAAAATAACATACATGTGTTATTACAGATACTTTCATGAGTTGTCTGCTCTTTATTTCTTAATCTAGTAACATATGTTTGTTATTAGTTAATATATCAAAATATATTTTTGTTTTTAGTGGGCTCTTGGGATTTCTTGAAACTTTGTGCAGAAACTTAATGTATAGCATTTGTATAGCCTTGATAATTAATTTTCCAATTCAATTAATACATTTTTGATCAACCATGATAAATCAATGAGACAAGGCTTTTAAGGGATACACTAAAATGTAATAACAAGACTTAGTTATTACAGGCATGTAACTTATAAAATGAGACATTTGGGAATTACTGGGAAGCTTGCTCAGAACCTCATTACATGCTCTGATCATTATTTCGTACAATGAATTAAAATACATTGTGATATATGTCTGAGAAATCGGTTTGAAGAGATGTAGAAAAGATGTAATAACACCCTTTAGTTATTACAGGCATATATTTTCTGTAATAACATAGGTGTACTATACATGATTGGCAAATTATAAACTGTTATATCTTTCTAAAGTTAAGTATACATAAAGACAATAATAATACCAGTAGAACTTGTATACAATTTAACAAAGTAAAATGCCCCCCCAAGAAAAACCAAGATACGACACCAACAAAATCTCACTACGATGTCTTTATACGATTGGGAATTTTAGAGCTGAAAATTTGGAAAAAAAGAGCATATTTCTCTTTAGGATTGGGACCCAAATTCTGACCCAAAATGAGGGTTGGAAATCCCTGGATGCATGGTTACCAAGTGTGTGATCCTGGTTCCTTGGATCCCCAATTTAATTCTAGTACATATATTAATTCTCCAAAGCTAAATTTATTCATTTTATATTTATTATACTTTTAGGATGTATTTTTAATGTTACGAAGGAAGAAGGCGACTATCTTCACAGATGCAAAGGAGTCGACAACCGTGCATGAAGTAAAGAGAATAGTTGAAGGTATTCTCAAGGTCAGACCTGAAGATCAGAGGCTGTATAAAGATGATCAGGTTAATACTTTATTAATATATGTAGGCTGCTTGCATTTTGCCATTAAAATAAAAATAATGTATGGTCTGAAGGTTGAAATTTTTTTTTTATTATATTTTCCTTAGCAGTAATTCACAGCAAAATTCATGCCTTCTTCAGCAGAAAGTAGACATTTATTAAGTCTCTCAAACAAAGTTTGGAGACTTATTGGTTTTGCTCAGTTCTTATTATGGCACCCTCAACAGAGTTGGTCACTTGATAAAGGAAAATGGAAAAAATTTTCGTTTCCAAATTCATTTGTCATGTTTGTAGTTTAGAATCAATTGAACACATCAAGTGCATCTGGTTAATTGTAGTTTCTCAGAATGGAAAATGCATGCATTTATTTCATTAAAATCATTTCATTATTACCCACTACAAATCTTTATTCAACATTTTTCACAAACGGGTATGAAATTTCTTGTTGCTACAAACGTTGATACAGTGTATGAATATAAAGATAAGGAGAAGTGGTATGAGTTCGTTTATGATGTGACTTCTCAGTTCTGATTTGAAGTGACGGCTTGATACTGGAATTGTTACAAATGACAATCAATGATAATATTGGTTATATTCTATAATGAAATTAATTTAATAAACTATATTAATATAACAGGCTATCCACTATTTCTCACAACAAATGGGAGAAATGAAATAATTTTGATCACAACACATGGGGGTTTTGTCCCGGTGAAAGTTTCTCTATGGAGGTCACTGATATTTTTAGAGAAACACCCTGACCACCCAGTCCATAAATTGTCAAATAGACCCCAGTGCAAAGAAATATTTAAGTATTTTGACCACAGGCTTTTGTCTCTGCAAAAAAAAAGTATTATATTAATGTATATTTGAAAAAAAATTCCGAGTCAAGTGCCTGTGAATTTGACATTATTTTTTGAGCCATTGGACAACACTTAGATGCCAGGACGTTAGATATTAACATTTATATTTCAACAATTGGAATACAAAAAGATGTCTGAAGTTTTATCTTTGCGTTTGTTTTTTTATTTTAGCCATTGGACGACAATAAGACATTAGGAGACTATGGTTTTACTTTTGCCACAGCTCGAGCACAAGCACCAGCTACTATTGGATTAGCTTTTAGACAAGATGGTAGGTTCAACAGGATGTCACAATATTTTTATATCACAGGACTTTTCAATGACAGTGCATGCGCAGTGTATATATAACATATATATAAACACACTCTTTGGAAATGAGATATGTATAAAACACAAGGCAGGGTTGTTTATAGTAGGGTCTGTAGCCTGGAGGATGAGTTATATTTTAATTCATGTAATCATGATGTTTTTTAAACTTGCTTGGCTCAATATATAGCCACAGTGCACTTCTGAGCTGACGTTGAATAAAAATCTGTGGTTTATAGTTTAATGATCATCTTGTTGGTAAAAAGTTTGTAATTATATTTATTATGAAGTCAACAAACAAAGAACAACTATGATATACAACAACATGTGACAACCAAGGTTCCGGAAACGATCATATTTGCTAGACATGACCTAAACTGAAAGCTATTTGTCCTAAACGAAAAATTGGGATTTAGGACAAATTTTATTTTTTTAAAGAAATAATTTCGGTTATTTCATTGAGATCAGGTTTCTTAATCGCAATTTTGCACTTATATTTGTTTTATAATCCCTTTCCTGTAATAAATCTGCCACTCCAGTATAGTTTAATAATCCTGAGGGCCCTCCTTAAAACTATATTAATGCCTCCGGGAAATATTGGCTAATGATCACTAATCGCTTTTTACCTGTGTTTTTTTAATCACACCTGTCATTGATCACAAGCTCAGAACTATTAGGGACTTATTATTTTTTACCTGGGAGGGGGTGGGGGCTGGTCCAAATGTAGGGGGGGTCAAGTTTTTTTCTGTAAGTGGAAAAGGGGGTTCAAATTTTTTTTATAAATTTTGAAGTGGGGGATCAATTTTATCTCTAATGAAACATTTGTGAACTTTTGAATCTTCAAGTATATCATATATGTATGTCATGTGTGTCAAAGGTAAGTGTTTTGCATGTTAAAATTTTGGCATGTTTAATAGAGAGGGGATCAAATTTTTTTAAATGTTTTTAAGGGGGGATAAAATAAAAATAATGAAATATTATAGGGGATCAAGAAAATTTTATATGTTTGATTTCTAAAAAACCAGCCCTCCCTCCCAGATAAAAAATGATAAGTCCCTAATAAAGAAATTTAAATTCCATGACAACTGTATTCGTTATTTAATTACTTTTCAGCAAAGACACTCATCAATTCTGAATTAAAAATTAAAACTTAATCTAATTTACGTAGAAAAAAGTAATTTTTCACGAGTAACACACATGCTTTATTTACTATGTAATTCACATGTGTGAAATTGTCTTCAGCAGATTAGACACCTAATCGAAAAATGCAAAATGATTTCATGCCAAATTAAACGAGTGCAACTATTATCTGTTATATTCAAACACTTAAATAACTTTTAAAGGTAATAAAATTAAAAAAGCGGTGATTTCCTGTCAATTTGATAAACAAAATGATTCCCGGAAATGAATCCGGAATTACTCGTACTTTATGTATTGTCGCAAAACTTCCGGTTTTAATTTCGTCTTCAAAATCAAAAGAAACATTAGCGATGTCTGAGAAATTAACCATTTTGAGTCATTAAAATCATTTCAATTTTAAACTGTTGCCTTCCCTAAACTGTTCTTGAACGTTTTAGAGAAATGGTAAGAAAATTCACGAATTAAATGCAATGAAACAGTCAATACAAGTTCGTTGATGCTTTGAATCTAGTGTTATATCAACAATTGGAAGAAGGGACACCATCTTTTAAGTCATCTTAAAATGACCGAATTTGTAAACTATTTCCGGATCCTTGGTGACAACCATTGAATTACAGGTTCCTGATTTGGGACAGGCACATACAGAATGTGGCAGACTTAAACATGTTTGAGGGCACCCAACTCTCCCCTAACCTGGACAATGGTACAACAGCACAACATAAGAACAAACTACAAAAACTTTTGAAAAGGCTTAATTCTTCAGATCAACACTAAACAACACTGCTAACTAAACTACTAAAGCATGTAAAGACTGGGAGTACTCCTAGTTACTTAAAGCATGTAAAGACTGGGAGTACTCCTAGTTACTTAAAGCATGTAAAGACTGGGAGTACTCCCAGTTACTTAAAGCATGTAAAGACTCGGAGTACTCCCAGTTACTTAAAGCATGTAAAGACTGGGAGTACTCCCAGTTACTTAAAGCATGTAAAGACTGGGAGTACTCCCAGTTACTTAAAGCAAGTTCAATGCAAATAACAACTAATAAAAAAATAATTTATCTAGGACTAAAAGTTTGCATTTTGGTTTTGTTGACCTTCATTGGAAGGAATTAGGGATCAAAGGATATATTTTTGTATATGCTGAAAGACAAATGTGTTTATGTCATTTAAAATGTCAGTTAAGACATGAACTGGTTTATCATGATTAATATTAAACAAACCCATTGTAAATAACCATAAACAGTCACTGCTTTCCTACAGATTTCTTTTTTTTTTTTTTCAGATGGAGAATTTGAGGCATTAGAAGTAACACCTTTGTCTAATCCTCCAGAATTACCAGATGTCATGAAGCCACAGGATACAGCCACACATGCACAGGAACAAACAGCATCATAGTTCTCTCCTCATTATCATCGGATCATCACGTTCAAGGGGAGATAATTCTCCAGTATTTTTTTTAAGCCATCAGTACTAGCAGTTATTTTGACATTTTAACTTAATTTATTTTGTACTTTTCCTGTACTGTTTATTGTCTTTTTAAAGAGGATGTGAATGGTTGTTTGGTTGAAGAAGGATGGATGCATGTTTAAGAACTGTTAACAATTACTGCCAACTTAAAGTATTTGCAATGATATAATCCAATGCTACTTTAGTAGAGGCTTCATGGTAAATTATAGAAGACAGCTGAGAACAGATACAACAATCTTAAAAAGATAAATAAGTTTTTACCCTTGTTCCGGGTCTTCCTTTTTCCAGTTCAGCTATACAAATTTTTCATAAAAATCAAATGCTCCGTTAATTTTTATTTCTCCATATTTTATCACTTTTAGAAGAAGAAAGGCCCAGTGATGTCTATTGAAGAAGGCAATGAATATACAACTTTATGTCAACACTAATAATATCCATAGTGCTTTTATTTATTTTAGTATGGAGAACTTTTTCTTTATTTGTGCCGGATTTTTTTTTTTCCTTTTGAAACTTTTATCATTTTATGTAAATTTTCAAGAGGAAGTGTTTAAATCCACTGATAATTGGTAATGGATACCCCATACATCAAAGGTAAAAGGTCAGAAAATATATGTATACACACAGTTTTGCATTTATACATAATTCCTTCTTGTAGATTTAAATTATCTGATTAATAGGTCTATTTATTGAGCAGTATTTGAATTGATTTGTTTATACTTGTATGCTTTTTTTTATTACCAAGAACAATTCTTTTTATTATAAAGTCATGAACATGTGTTAACAGTACCTGAATTAACAGGAGACTAATGATTAATAGGTTTCGGAGGATTTACGGCTTCACATACCGGTAGTTGAAATGGTAAAGTCTTTCTCAATTGTTCAAGTCCTTACATTTACATTTTCAATATTTTTGAAGTTGTTGGGTTGCTGTTCAATGGACATTTTCCTCACATTTCCTTTTATTTATTTAATAAATAATTTTATCACATTATAAAAAAGGGTAAATCAATTATATAATTACAGTTGAGCCTCACATGTTTTTATGTTCATAGATATACAGTATAAACAATGAAATCCATAAAGCAACTCAAATTTTCTGTAAAAGTCTCTAAGTAAAATATGTAAATGTTTTTAAATATTTGCTGAAACTGTTTCATATTTAAACCTGCGATACTCCATAAAATGTGTATTGCATTTCTTCAGTTCTGAGTTTGTTTCTGATTCTTACTTATTTAAATATTATGAAAAATTGTACATGCAATAAGTAGTTCATTTATTAAGAATTAAAGATGTATGAAAAGTGTTTAGTGCTGTCTCGGCAGTGTGTTTGTACATGTTTGTATTGGACTGAAATGTTACACGATATAAATATAGAATGTACTGTTAAGAGTTCAGTTTGTTTGCCATTTACTATTGCCAATAGTTTTACTCTTAACCCTGGCCTTGCAGTCTTAAAAATTTCAAGAAAACCTATCTTCTCATTTTATTTCAAAATTCTCAAAGATTTCTTTTATTCACAAAAAAAGTGTTTTTTCATATCATTAGTCAATGATATTTAGTATGCAATAACTTTTATATAAGAATTGACAAATCTCATTTCCATGGATATTATTTTGCCCCTGCCCCTCAGTCATGGTCCATAAATGACTGAAACTTTTGCGTAGTTAACATTTTAAAGTTTGTGATTAGGTTAGTTTAAGGTAGATCATAGGTATATATTTCCTCAGATAGAATTTTTTATACTTTGCCAAAATAAAGATTTTTCTATGCTTTTTCCAAAAATATAATAAAAAGTATGGGTCACCGTGCTATTTTTCAAGCTACGGGTCATCAGAAATTGCACAAATTTTCTTAGATTGTTCATGAAAAAAACACATTTTTGTGCATAAAAAGAAATCTATGAGATAGAATTTTGAAATAAAATATGAGAAGATAGGTTTTATAATATGCTTTAAGAAAATAAAAAGAAAAAATGGTGTCACCTACTTGTTTTCTTGCTACAAGTACAAAATTAAAATTTCCCTATCAGTCCAGTATAATTTTTTACTAAAAGAATTATCTCCCCTTAAATGGCCAAGTTGGAAAAATGATTCTAAAAACACAATTATTTGGTATTTATTTAAACATTTTGAATAATGCAATAAATCACCAAAAAGTCTCTAAATTTGCAGATTTGGGCAAAGATCTAGACCGATTGTGTACTGCGATTGTACAATCCAAGATGGCGGTATACCATGAATCTACCTTAAGATAAACCATTATTAGTAATGCAATGATATTTGGTATACATTTGTATTAACATTTGAATGTTAAGTTTCCATGGAGATTATATGGCCCTCATCCTTATCGTGGTTTTTATGCCCCCTGCAACTGAAAGTTGGGGGGGGGGGGGGGGGGGGGGCATATTGTTTTATCCCCATCCGTCTGTCCCATTATGGGTATATAGTTATTCCTGATAACTCTTCCTACAGTTTAAATGTTAGGAAGTTTTCACTTTGATGGCTGTTTGTACATATATTGAAGGTGTGCATGTGGTCAGGGTTTTGATTTTTATTGATATTTGCTCTTTTGGGAGATAGTTGAAGTTTGTCATTTTCGGAGTATATACTTGCATAAGAGGTGCATAGCGTTTCAGTATAACTCCTCCTACAGTGAACCATAGACCTATGTGCTCCCATGCTCAACTTTGTGTATTTTAGAATAACACTTTGAATCTGCGGGGGTATCATTTGTGTCTCCAAGACACAATAATATTGCAAAGAAAGTCCTACATTGACTTTGTTATAATACAGTTACTTCAGAATGAAGTGCGGGGGCATCACTTTGTCTAGTTTAACTTTGAAATTTTTACATAGTTGATGTGCAATTTTGTGATTAGATCAGATTTAATGGAAACATTTATGATAAATCAGTGGTATTTTGTTATGCAGTTGCATCATCATTAGTATTTCTTATTTCTATCCTGCACCTTCAGTCATGGTTCTTTGACTTTGAAAGTTTAGCATAGTTTACATGTTAAAGTATTGCTATTTCAATTCCATCATTTGCATTATACTATCAAAATTACATAAAGGCTACAAATATCTTTAAGTAAACAGTTTATTTATTATGTCTCATGCCTAACATATGCTAAGAACTTATTGCTTTGACTTTATCTTCACCTGCAAGTGGTCTTGTCAAATTCAAGTGCTACTACACATCAAAGGTTGTGCACTGATATTTGGTTCTGGGTAAGTTCATTAATTGTATTGTGTATTCGTCTGTTTATGTTTATTTGCAATGGAAATAAAAAATGTGGCCTTTATCTGATTTTTGTGCTCCGTTGTTCAAGTGAATTTTGTCTCGCCTGTGACGCAGTATGCAGGACATAGTGATTACTATACAGCGGAGGTGACAACGTAAAATATTGGTTTAAAGCTTTATATATCAGAAGGTAGTTGTAAGACCTGGATGCTTCATACCTGGTATGCAGAAGTCTTCTGTTACAAAGTTTTTGTCTGTAATATGTCCTATGTCCTCGACCTCATTTTTAGTCCCCAACCAACGAAGTCAAAGGGGACTTTAGGTTTGCACTCTGTCCGTCCGTCTTTCTGGCAAAATCAGTTTTCCACACTTTTTATACGACCGCAAAAAATTTTTGCGGTCGTATATTGGTTTGGCGTCGGCGTCGTCATCCGGCGTCATTGTCCGAAGACACATTGGTTTTCGCACTCTTACTTTAGTTTAAGTGAATGGATCTCTTTGAAATTTTACCATAAGGTTCAATACCACAAAAGGAAGGTGGGGATTGATTTTGGGGGTTATGGTACCAACAGTTAAGGAATTAGGGGCCAAAAATAAGCATTTTCTAGTTTCCAGACAATAACTGGAACGGTGTATGGATCTCTCTGAAATTATACTACAAGTTTCCATACCACAAAGGGATGGTTAGGATTTGCTTTGGGGGGTTATGGCTCAAACCGTTTAGGAATTAGGGGCAAAAATGGGGGAAAAACAAGGTTGTCCTGGTTAATGGACAAATACTTTAGTACAAAACATAATTTAAAGCAGTGTAAAGGAGATAAATCAAATACATCATTGAAATTATCTCCCTTACACTGCTTTTAAATTATGTATAAAGTAATGGTTAATGAACAATTAAGATAATTTAAAACCGTGTAAGGGAGGTAATCCAAATACAACGTTTTGGTTACTTCCCTTACACTGCTTTTAAATTATGTTTAAAGAAATGCATATTTATAAAGGAAGACCAGTAAAAATATCTGCAAATGTTGCATCTTTTTTTTTTTACAAAAAAATTCATATGAAAGATTTGACACTATATTTTAAATTCTATTATAAAATAGATTAAGTTAGCACTATGGTAAATTTAAATGGGTAATTATGGTTGCAAACTCCATTGGAAATTTGAATTGAGATTATGACCATATCTTGAGGGAAAGAATTTTTTGGGGGAAAAAAGGGGGGGGGGGGGGGGATAGAAAGAAATTATGGGGGGTCAATTTTTTCTCATTTCAGATTTCAGAAATTAAAAAGAATTATTCTTCAAATATTTTTTTTTTTCAAGTTTCAAATATTGAAAAATTTCAAGAAGTAATCTTTAATTGCACAGTATGGCGCATTAGATATGTAAAATCTTTGACCACATTTATTTATTTGTTATGCCGAATCTAACCGTGTATTTAGATTTTTAATTTTGGGGCCAGTTTTCAAATTGGTCTACATTAAGGTCCAAAGGGTCCAAAATTAAACTTTGTTTGATTTTAACAAAAATTGAATATATGGAGTTCTTTGATATGCTGAATCTAAACATGTATTTAGATTTTTGATTTTTGGCCCAGTTTTCAAGTTGGTCCAAATTGGGGTCCTAAATTAAACTTTGTTTGATTTCAACAAAAATTGAATATATGGGGTTCTTTGATATGCTGAATCTAACCATGTATTTAGATTTTCTTATTTGTGGGCCCGCTATCAAATTGGTTCATATTGAGGTCAAAAGGGTCCAAAATTAAACTTTGTTTGATTTCATCAAAAATTGAATTATTGGGGTTCTTTGATATGCCAAATCTAACCGTGTTTTTAGATTTTTTATTTTGGGTCCCATTTTTTAAATTGGTCTACATTAAGGTCCAAAGGGTCCAAAATTAAACTTAGTTTGATTTTATCAAAAATTGAATTCTTGGGGTTCTTTGATATGCTGAATCTAAACATGTGTTTAGATTTTTGATTATGAGCCCAGTTTTCAAGTTGGTCCAAGTTGGGGTCCAAAATTAAACTTTTTTTTATTTCAACAAAAATTGAATATATGGGGTTCTTTGATATGCTGAATCTAACCATGTATTTAGATTTTTTATTTGTGGGCCCCGCTATCAAATTGGTTCATATTGAGGTCAAAAGGGTCCAAAATTAAACTTTGTTTGATTTCTTCAAAAATTGAATTATTGGGGTTCTTTGATATTCCAAATCTAACCGTGTATTTAGAATTTTAATTTTGGGTCCCGTTTTTTAAATTGGTCTACATTAAGGTCCAAAGGGTCCAAAATTAAACTTAGTTTGATTTTATCAAAAATTGAATTCTTGGGGTTCTTTGATATGCTGAATCTAAACATGTGTTTAGATTTTTGATTATGGGCCCAGTTTTCAAGTTTGTCCAAGTTGGGGTCCAAAATTAAACTTTGTTTGATTTCAACAAAAATTGAATATATGGGGTTCTTTGATATGCTGAATCTAACCATGTATTTTGAATTTGGACATTGGACCATAATAGGTAAATTAAAAAAATTCAAGTTCTTAGACCACATTCTTTCTGTGTCAGAAACCTATGCTGTGTCAAATATTTAATCACAATCCAAATTCAGAGCTGTATCAAGCTTGAATGTTGTGTCCATACTTGCCCCAACTGTTCAGGGTTCGACCTCTGCGGTCGTATCAAGCTGCGCCCAGCAAAGCATTTTATTTTCTTCGTGCTTGAAGATATTGATTTGATATTTGGTTTATATTTTCATCATGGACAAGTTACAGATCAAGTTCAAATTTTGTTCCTTTCTGATGATTTTGTCTAGAGTTATGGTCCATGGACTTAGTAAATTCACCCAAATATTCAGTTTTCCGCACCTTTTTTCTTCGTGCTTGAAGATATTGAATTGATAAGTTATCTACGTTCATATCCGTAGATATGGATATTTTAACACCCTGAAGTATCCAAGTACACCCTGAGGCGCAGCCGAAGGGTATACAGGATACTGATAACGAATTTATCCCCGGTCTTAGTCTAAATCTGGCAATTTTTTTAGAGAAATTCGACCACAAAGTTTAACGTGAAAGCAACGTTTTTTTCATTTTTTAAATATCTTTTATTGAAATCTGGGAATTTGACATAATTTAAACGGGGTGTAGGGTACTTTCTGAAATGGGTTGAATTTGGCACGCAATGTTGTGAGAGTTACATCATAAACGGTGTGATGCCAACGTGGGTCATTTGCATAGCTAGGTCAGTAGTACCATTCATTGACAATGTGGCTGCATAGTGATCCATTTACTAAAATGAGTGCAAATAATCGATATACAAATGTAATAAGATAAAATCATTAGTGGATTAAGTATTTAATTATACAGACATCATGGAAAATCTACAGAATTTGATATTTCATAAGGAACAACCATGGAACTAAGGAAAACGCACGTGAAATCCCCCGATGTAATGGGTAGCAATGTCCGGGGATATGGGTTAGCAACACCCAGGGGCTATGGGTTTTGTAACGACGTGCGTTAACCAATCAAACTCCTAGAAATATACTAAGCCGGGGATAAATAGTGTTATAATGACAAGTTACAGATCAAGTTCGAATTTTGTTCCGATCTGATGATTTTGGGCAGAGTTATGGTCCTTGGACTTAGAAAATGCTCCCAAATAATCAGTTTTCCACCCTTTTTTGGTCATGCTTGAAGATATTAATTTGATAATTGGTATGTAGCTTAATGATGATAAGTTACAGATCAAGTACAAACTTTGTCACAGTCTAATGATTTTGTGCAGAGTTATGGTCCTTGGACATGGAAAATTCACTCAAACAATCAGTTTCCACACCTTTTTTTCATCATGCTTGAAGATATTGACTTGATTTTTGTCGAGCCTTCGACTTTTGTCGAAAAAGCGAGACATAGCGATCCTACATTCCGTCGGCGTCGTCGTCGGCGGCGTCCACAAATATTCACTCTGTGGTTAAAGTTTTTGAAATTTTAATAACTTTCTTAAGCTATCCTGGATTTCTACCAAACTTGGACAGAAGCTTGTTTATGATCATAAGATTATATTCAAAAGTAAATTTTGTAAAAAAAAAAATTCCATTTTTTCCGTATTTTACTTATAAGTGGACTTAGTTTTTCTGCCAGTTAACATTACATTCACTCTGTGGTTAAAGTTTTTAAAATTTCAATAACTTTCTTAAACTATCCTAGATTTCTACCAAACTTGGAAAGAAGCTTGTTTATGATCATAAGACAGTATCCAGAAGTAAATTTTGTAAAAAAAAAATTCCATTTTTCCGTATTTAACTTATAAATGGACTTAGTTTTTCTGCCAGGAAACATTACATTCACTCTGTGGTTAAAGTTTTTGAAATTTTAATAACTTTCTTAAACTATCCTGGATTTATACCAAACTTGGAAAGAAGCTTGTTTATGATCATAAGATAGTATCCAGAAGTAAATTTTGTAAAAAAAAAAATTCCATTTTTCCGTATTTTACTTATAAATGGACTTAGTTTTTCTGCCAGTTAACATTACATTCACTCTGTGGTTAAAGTTTTTAAAATTTTAACAACTTTCTTAAACTATCCTGGATTTGTACCAAACTTGGACAGAAGCTTGTTTATGATCAAAAGCTAGTATCTAGAAGGAAATTTTGATAAAATTTTGTTCCATTTTTTCTGTATTTTACTTATAAATGGACTTAGTTTTTCTTCCAGTCAACATTACATACATTCTGCAGTTTAAGTTTTTAAAACATTTATTAGATTCATAAATTATCCTGGATTTTTACCAAACTTGGACAGAAGCTACTTACAATCAAAACATAGTATAGAGGGGAATATTTTTATTAATTTTTTTCCTCAATTTGTTGAGCCTGCGATTAACACCAAAAGTAGGCGAGACACTGGGTTCCGCGGAACCCTTACGAATTTTTTATTATATAGTTTACACCATGACAAGTTATAGATCAAGTGTAGCATTTTGTTCCAGTATAATGAAAGTAGGGGACTATGTATTGTCATGTATTGTCATGCAATACTCTCAGAATGCTTGTTATGGTTACCAATTGAAAATGAAATTTTTTGTCACGTCAAGTTCTCACTCATGATTAATAGGATAACTGTATATGGGATCCTTGCAAGGTCTACAGGTCCATCTGACATGATTCACCTGAACTCCTGTCATGGATCAATGATTTAAGGTTAAGTTATGTGGTCAAGTCCATATCTCGGATACTATCAGCAACAGGTTAACTATGAAAGGTGTACATGTCTGTCTGGCAAGTTTCATCTGATGTTGCTCTCATTTTTATGGTCCATTGGTCAATGTTAAACTTTTGTGGTTTTGTCAGTTTCTCAGATACTAAAGCAATAGATCAGCTTTATTTGGTGTATGGAATGATCTAAGGTGTACATGTCTGTCTGTCATGGTTCATCTGACCCTGACCTCATGGTTCATTGACTACTTGAAAAAACAGTTAAGATTTTTTGCAATGTTAATTTCTCTCTAATTATGAGTAATAGGATACCTGTATTTAGTATGTGCGTTCCTTGCAAGGTCCTAGTGCCTGTCAGACAGTTTCATCTGACCTCGACCTCATTTCATGGATCTGTTAACAAGGTTAAGTTTTTGTTAAGTCCATATCTCAGATACTATAAGCAATAGGTCTACTATATTTGGTGTATGGAATGATTGAAAGGTGTACATGTTCAACTGGCAGGAATCATCTAACCTTGACCTCATTTTCATGGTTCAGTGGTTAAAGTTAAGGTTTTTGTTCTTTTTTGTCAAACCTGCGACTTTTGTCGCAAAAGCGAGACATAGCGATCCTACATTCCGTCGGCGTCGTCGGCGGTGTCCTAAAATATTCACTCTGTGGTTAAAGTTTTTGAAATTTTCATAACTTTCTTAAACGTGCTATTTTTAATTATTTAAAAATATATAATTGGCGACTGAAGATTAAAGAAATAGACTTTATACTGTTCGAATTATTTCGGTTCTTTACTTTTAGCTAATGATACAACTTGTTATGAATTTTATAACACAACAATGCATTTTGATTGGTTCCTTTATAGACTTGTGATTTAAAGGAATTAAAGTTTTTCATTCTGCCGTTGATAGCCGAAAACTAACCCTCCCATTATTTATCCCACCCAATATTTATGATCAGTAGTTTCATTCTCATTTTCTGTGGAAGTTTTATTTTTCAGCGTATGTTCCTTGCTAATTTGTTACTGTGGATAGACGAATTTACAATGTAATTGAGTGATTAAAGAACGATCGAGCAACTTAGTTTATACCTGATAATTTGGATTCGGATTATTTCGCAATGGATTCAAGACATTTAAGATTTATTGTTACCCGCTGGATATAGACGTGTGAGCAAAGTGTTGTTGATAAATGGTGCTAAACATTGATTGAATTAACTTTAACGTCTATTATTGTTTTTTCATATGAAATTGTAATAATTTGCCAAAATTAAATGTTTTATTTTAATTCGCTTTAATCATTTCTTAGCATTTAATTAGTATTGCTTTGCATCCAGTCGTCTCATGGTTTATATATCTGCGTCTATTTACTTCGTAAGAGCAAATTTATCCTGCATTTCAACCAAACTTGGACAGAAGCTTGTTTATGATCATAAGACAGTATCCAGAAGTAAATTTTGTAAAAAAAATAAATCCTGTTTATCCGTATTTTACTCATAAATGGACTTAGTTTTTCTGCCAATTGACATTACATTCACTCTGTGGTTAAAGTTTTTCAAATTTTAATAACTTTCTTAAACTATCCAGGATTTGTACCACACTTGGACAGAAGCTTGTATGTGATCATAAGATAGTATTCAAAAGTAAATTTTGTTAAAAAAAAAAATCCTGTTTATCAGTATTTTACTTATAAATGGACTTAGTTTTTCTTCCAGTTAACATTACATTCACTCTGTGGTTAAAGCTTTCAAAATTTTAATAACTTTCTTAAACTATCCTGGATTTGTACCAAACTTGGACAGAAGCTTGTTTATGACCAAAAGCTAAGTATCTAGAAGGAAATTTTGTTTAAATTTATTTCCTGTTTTTACGTATATTACTTATAAATGGACTTATTTTTATTCCAGTTAACATTAGGTACAGTCTGCAGTTAAAGTTTTGAAACATTTATTAGATTCATAAACCTTCTTGGATTTTTACCAAACTTGAACAGAAGCTTCTTACAATCAAAAGATAGTATCTAGAGGAAAATTTTTGATAATTTTTTCCCCATTTTTGTTGAGCCTGCGATGAACAGCAAAAGTAGGCGAGACATTGGGTTCCGTGGAACCCTTACGAATTTCTTCTAATACTATATGCAATAGGTCAACTATATTAGGTGTATGGAAATATTTTACGATGTACATCTCAGTCTGGCAGCTTTAATTTGACCTTGACCTCATTTTCAAGGTTCATTGCTCTATCTTATGTTTGTATGTTTTGGGTTTTCTTAAACTATAAGCAATAGGTCAACTATATTTTGTGTATGGAATGATTGTAAGGTGTATATGTCTGTCTGGCAGGTATCATCTGACCTTGACCTCATTTTCATGGTTCATTGGTCAATGTTAAGTTCCATGGTTAAGTTTGTTTCTTAGATACTATGAGCAATACAGGTCAACTATATTTAATGCATAGCTTGATTGTACAGTGTTCATGTCTGTCTGGCATGGTTCATCTGACCTTGACCTCATTTTCATGATTCATTGGTCAATGTTAAGTTTTCCTGGTTAACTTCCTTTCTAAGAAACTATACATATTATAAGCAATAGGTCAACTATATTTGGTGTACGGAATGATTGTTAGGTGAATATGTATTTTCGGTTTGGTTTATCTGACCTTGACCTCATTTTCTTGGATCATGTTAAGTTTATGTGATACTTGTAGTAAAGCTTTATATTTAGGACTATCAACATAAAATCAATGGTCTGTAAAGCAGGTGAGACATTTCAGCGTGTGCACTCTTGTTTTCCTAAGGTACAGGGTAAAATATTTTACCCCATAACACCTACTTTTCTTTTCATACAAGACTTCAATAGCTCATAAAAGGTCAAATACCAAAATTTAAACAGATTATAGATTTCTTTTCTTACAATTTTAGACCCAAATAATGCCAATGTAAATATAAGGTAAAAGTGCAAGTTAGCCTTTTCCCGCCATAGCTTATTTTGTTCCGTAACTAATGCTCTTCTGATATGAAGTATCAATGTTTTAAAATTTCACCTGACTACATCTTTAAGAAGTAATGGTTGAATAATTTTAATGTCAGTCTGGTATGTTTTGTCTGACCTTTGCCTTTTTTCATGGTTCATTGGTCAATATCAAGTTTTCATGGTTATGTATGTTTCTTAGGTACTATAAGCTATATGTCAACTATATTTTGTGTATGGAATAATTGCATGGTATTAATGTTGCGATTAACAGTTTATAGCTTTATTTCATAAAGACCAACTCAAACACCAGTTGATAAGATATTTCCATAACAAATTTTGAGAACAGAAATATAGATATAAATTTTTCAAATAATAATGAAATAATGAAATACTGTATCCAATCTGCTCATAAAAGATAACAACACCTAATTTTGCATACAGTTTATTGCAAATTAATGAGTAACCTTCCTCTTAATGTTCACTGCATTCTATAGAATTTTCAAACTGATGTAAACAACCTTTTTTTTAATAAAATAATCACAAGCTAATTTCTATTTACTATTGCACTATAAAAAAAATATTAAAAACAAGAATATGCATCCATATGACCCACTATCACATTTTATGTTTGGTGAACTGCAAAATCTGGGTCACGGCACCAATTTGGCACATATTTAAAATATAAGTCCATATTATAATGAACATCTGAACTAAGATTCAAGTTGACATGTCCATGAACTCATGGTAAACTACAAAAATGTACCTTAAACCAAAACTTTAACCTGAACAGTAGACAGGGCATAATCCAAAATATTTCCACCTATAGTTTTGACATTGTGAGGGGGCGAGACAGGGGTGCTCCTTTTATTGCTTTTTAACAAATATCTAAGCAAATCCCCTCTTGTACCCGTTTTAAAGGACAAAAAAATACTAAAAGAATTGTTCTAACTCATACTGATTGTATGCATTATAACCGTTTTGATTTCATTTTAAAAAAGATATACTAAAGAATAAAATCTTCAAAAATATACACCTTTCAATTGCAAATATTATTGCAAAACATTAAATGAAAAATATCAATATAATCCATTGGTATATAATAAAATGCCTTTATTAACTAATGACTTACATTATAAATTGTCAATCAATTCAATTCCATGTGTCTCAGAACTAGTCTTTAATACAGGTTTAATGCACAAAAACCTGTTAATTATTTGACAAAGAACAAACATATGTTACTACAGATTAAGAAAATTTTATGAATACAGGATATTAGCTTCCAGTTTTTGGTTCAAAAAGGTGTCAAAAAATGGAAGTGTGTACATGTATTACGCGAAATGTGTTAAAATTGTTGGTTTTTTTTTCGTATGACCAGAGACATATTGTATTTTTATATATGTATGAAAAAATGGTATGATATAATATTTTTTTCTTTAAGTTTTAAAGGTTGACAATCTTGGATATGCACCTATTCTAAGAGGCCACATTTGTTTACCTATATCGAACTAATAGTAGAATGGCCTTTTGGAAACATTGAAAATACATGTTATAGAAGCTCTTGCACATTTCTTACTGTAGGACTAGTAACAAGTTGTCAAAACACTTATGTCAGAGAATTATTTTGAGTCTTAAAATGTCTCGTATGTACAACAAAAGTGGACTTATTCTGTAATATATTGATGGCCCTGAAAAGGGCTGTTTGTGAATGCTATTCTCGGCACCAGATGGATTTCCAATACTTGATTCTTTTGTCACTGGACAGATTTCTAACCTTGCTGTTTAGTTTACATGCGTCAGTAACATCATTTTGATGGAGGATAACGCAAGAATAAATCACGAGACCTAATAAAGTTCTTTATCGTGAGTATTAGGGCAATTTATCGTACATTATTAATCAACATTCTTTGCATTTAAATGAAACTTAATCCAATAAGTTCATATTGAACACTGAACAAGAGGCTGTCAGAGAGACAGCAAACCAGGTTTTCCTGCAGTGGTCGAACCCTGAACAGTTGAGCAAGTATGGATACAACATTTAAACTTAAAAACAGCTGTGAATTTGGATTGTGATTGAATATTTGATACAGCATAGGTTTGTGATCAAAGAATTGAAAAAATTGAAATTGGACATTTACCTATTATGGTCCAATATCCAAAATCTATGTACATTGCTAGAATAAGCATATCAAGGAATCCCAAGAATTCAATTTTTGATGAAATACTTCTTAGTTAAACCATCTCTGTTCAAAGGGAAATTTATTTCCAGGAACCAATAATGTAAAATTAAAATTAGATATGTTTTAACTATAGTTCTCTAGAATTAGATATGATGTAATTAGATATTATGTTATATTTATTTTCAAATTATAACCCAATATAATTAATAGTTTTCAAATAAATCTGTCACTACAATTATAATTGGGTGATTGACAATTACCAGATGGTGTGTTATCTTGATAAAAGGTGAAAATCATTTAAAAACACTTAGTGTAATCAAACTTTATATATATAGTTAATAGTTCCCGATATTTTTTTTCTTTCATTTGTAACTAACTAATAAAGATCTGTAACTTATCTATGAAATTCTACAACTTTATCTACACAATGTAATGTAATGAAATATATCCTTTAATACAAATAGATTATTGTGTAATGAATTTGCAAATCTGGAAAGGATCAAGTAAAAATTAAAATAACACACACTCAGACAATTAGTTTATACAGAATAACAAACAAACCTACCACAAAATTGTTCAAACAATTTACCAAAGAAAAGTAAAAAAAAATCCAAAATGTCATTTATCAATAATACAATGTCTTTTAAAAATCTTTTTAAAAATGAGTTATTTCCCTTCATACAGAAATGGATTAATTCATCAAAAATTTGAATTCTTGGAAAAAGGCTATATCTGACTAATGAGAAAAGCTTAAATCGTGAAAACTGAACTTGACCTTCATTTAAACACAGGGCCAAACATATCTTAATTTGAAAAATTTCTTCAAAGCGTTTTCATGTAAATGAACGGACACTGCTTGGCAGTCGCCCACCCGCCGTACATCGCCAAATCAATAACTGATTTTTACTTTGAAAATCCGGTTAAAAATCAAATATTCTAATACATAATTGATTTCAAGTATCACTTTTCAGCTCTAAATTTCATTTATAAAAAAGTATGCTTAAGAACTTAAGAAATATACAGCTTTAAATTGCAAATACTTTGCAAAACATTAAAGAAAAATGAACTAAATGCAACAGATTACTCATATGATTAAAATCAATGTAACAGAAAGAATATGGTGAATCAAAGAATAAAACAAAGTTCCTACGAACACTTGACAAACCCATTGCTTAGAAATTGTGCTTATATTGCTGTTCTTCATCTGAAGGTCACAATTAGGCATTCCAACTCAGAGCAAATTCTCATGATTAACTGCAAGTTCAAGACTGCCCATAGCACCAATCTTCAATGGCTGGATTATTTGCCTAATGTTGATAACATTGCATATTTGCACTTAACAAAAATGCAGGATAATATCAACAAATACCAGAATATTACAGACAAATTAAGAAGTCCCATAAATGCTGTCATAATTTGCCTGAAAATCTCAGAAAATACAAAGTCAATAAAAACAATCAGACAACCATGGGGCACTTCATAACATTTGCAATAATCAATGGATAAATGAGCACTAGATGAATGAGCACAAGATTATTGATCACATGATTTATGATTACATGATAGGTGATCACATGATTGATGATCCATTCCATTTCTTAATGATTACTTGAAAGACTGTTTGTGTAAGTAATTGACAATCTTCTGTAGAGTCACTTGGAGAATTGATCAACTTCTACTGGTTTAGCGACCCAATTTCCAATTCCTATGTCATAACAATGTTTTCTGAATGCCTGTTTGGCTCTTTGATAGTTTTTGTTCATCTGTTTGGCTGCTGAGTACGTAGGCACTTGTAGAAGTTGATGCTGGGAAGTCAATTTAGCTAATTCTTTATATCTATGAAGAAACCCAGCCTTACATAGACGACTTGCTTTTGAGGCTCCAGCTTTGTGGGGAGATCTGTAAAAGACATGTAGATATGGTACACACATTGTACATAATACATGTATATATATAAATATGTGCAAAGTACATATGTGTAATTATTTTTTTAGGTATGGTCATATATATTGACAATAGTAGTGACTGACATAAAAACAAGAAGGCTAAGAATTCGGAAAATATGAGACTCTGACAAGCATTATCATTGTTTCCGCTTGAATATCTGTATCACTTTCACTATTGTTTTCTTTGTGTTGTAATCTGAAACAACTTTATTCCCAACTAGTGGTTTTTTATATATTAAGAAGTGCTTGTAAAGGTTTCCATTGAGTATATTCATATAATACATCAAAAACTATTTCATCATCAACGAGGTAGTACATATAAGGAGTACCAGGCAATGTAGTGCAAATACACACCCACTCCTTATTTAATTCCATGCTCAGTGTATATAGTTAAATGTACTGACAACCAGGCAGTGACTGTCAAGTAGATCTGAAAATGACTGTAAAAATCAAAATAATACTGTTCCGGTCAAAATATTTAATCCTTTCTTATTACAATAGCTGAATAATATGCAACAAAAGTAATGAACAAAGGGATTGTAGTTAAGGTGATTGCAGTATAACAAACCCTCTGTGAGTTGGGGGTATACCATGGATTCATTATATTTGTTGAGTAACAGTTTTCATGGGATTTCTTTTGTAAAGGTGCACCACAAATTAAGTATACATTTTCTTTAAGCATGTTTGCAGACTTTGGCAAAACCATGAAATCAAATATTCACAAAAAAACAATTTTTCCCTCAATCCACGAAAATTTGTGCCCACGAAAATAACTGAATCCTCAGTAATTAAAATTAACTAAATACTTACATATGATCAGTTCTACCTTCCAGACCATCAATGACTTCCACTTCGTCCTCAACTGACCAGTCCATACACAAATGTGTTAAAGTTTCATCATGGTGTTGATATGGAGTCGACAAAGTTGTCAAGGTTGGATGATTGATGCGATATCCCTTAGGAAGGTCCTTTTCTAGGACATCATACACACGACAACACACAGCACGTGAGAAATGTCCATGATCATACTGACGACCTAAAAATATATTTCATGTATTAGTGTTCTTTGACTTGAATTGTATGCAGTTCAACATATGAAGCCACGGAATGAGCAACTGGCCTCTCACCCCTGACACAAAAGCTCAATTAATATAAAATTCATATCAAAGGAAAATTAGTATTTTTTATTTGGAAAAATAACAACTCTATAAACCTTCATCGTAAATACATCAGTTCTAGAATTATTACAGAACAAAATAATAACTTACAAGCAGGGTTTCTGCCGGACGTCAACTTTATTGCAATTTGCGAAAAAAAGTAAACTTGTGATGAAAAAATAAAATTATAGGCGAAAATTATAGTGAAAGAATTATATATGTTATAAGATTTGACGTCCATCTTGTTTATTTTTTCAGGATCATCTGACTTTTTCATTATCAATCAACACAATGCTTATTTTACCTTAAACTCGTCAAATGTTTTGATTTTGATAAGTTACAAGTTTTACAAACTGATATTATTAATTAGTTTTTGTAGATTTTTAATGATATAAATTGATTGAAATTTATACTAAATAATTCTCATGCAAGATTTTTTTTCACTACATCTTTTTAAAAGAACTTCTACCTGTTAAACTAACCTACAGTAATGGAAGATACATATGTGGGTTGTAAAAAGTTACTAAATAGTGCCCCTTGGACACCCACAACATTCCACAGTAACAGTTTATCACTACACGTCATCAGTAATAACGAATGATCACCACTTAGATCAGCCATAGTTTGTCGGGGTTCTTGGTCCTCTTCTACTGGTAAAACTTCACCTGTAAATATCAAAGAGAGAAAACATAAAACAAGAGCGACAACTCTAGATCATCAAATTTTAGAATTTGTTTAGCATTAGCATTCTAGAATTTAGTTTTTTTTTATACTTTTGTCAATGAAAAACCAGATTTATTTAGAGTTCTGATTGCCATGGAGATATATACCTGTAAAAGGTTACAACCTTCAATATTCTTCTTTCCACTGTTACATAAGGTAGAGTAATGACCATGTGATTGATTAATTGTTGTTTAATTTTCAGTTGCTGAAAATAATGCATATTCAGGAGACTACAAATTAAACAATAACTATGAATAAAATGCTCCGCATGGCAAAGCTTGATACGACCACAGAGGTGGAACCCTGAACAGTTGGGGCAAGTATGGACACAACATTCAAGCTTGATACAGCTCTGAATTTGGATTGTGATTAAATATTTGACACATTATAGGTTTCTGACACCGAATAAATAAGGTCTAAGAACTTTAAAATTTAAACATTTACCTATATTGGTCCAGTATCCAAAATCTAAAGACATTGTTAAATTCAGCATATCAAAGAACCTCGAGATTTCAATTTTTTAATTTGGGACCCTTTGGACCTCAATGTCAACTAATTTGATAATGGGACCCAAAATCCAAAATCTAAATACACAATAAGATTCAGTATATCAAAGAATCCCATATATTCAATTTTTGTTGAAATAAAAACAAAAATTTTGGATCCCATGAGCATGATGAGCCCAAAATCAAAAATCTAAATACATGTTTAGATTCAGCATATCAATGAACCCCATCGCTGCAATATAGGCTTTTTGTGCTGAGGCAGCGTCAAACAAACGCCTATCAATCAATCAATCTAAGAACACCAAGAATTCAATTTTTGTTAAAATCAAACTAACTTTAATTTTAAACCCTTTGGACCTTAATGAGAACAAATTTAAAAACCGGGCCCAAAATCCAAAATCTAAATACACTGTTAGATACAGCATATCAAAGAACCCCAAAAGTTCAATTTTGTTGAATCAAACAAAGTTTAATTTTGGACCCTTTGAACCCTATGTGGATCAATTTGATAATGGGGCCGAAAATCAAAAATTTAAATACATGGTTAGATTCAGCATATCAAAACCCCATTTTTCAATTTTTGTTGAAATCAAACAAAAAAGTTTCATTTTGGACCACAATTTGGACCAACTTGGAAAACTGGGCCCAAAATCCAAAATCTATATACATGTTTAGATTCAGCATATTAAAGAACCCCAAGATTTCAAGACTTTAAATTAAAACATTGAAATTTGTCAAGAAATAAGCAATTACTACAAAGTATTAGAAAAGTATTGTTTTGGGCCCTTTTTTTGGCCCTAGTTCCTAAAAGGTTAGGGCCATAACTCCCAAAATCAATCCCAACCTTCCTTTTTTTTGGTATGGAACCTTGTGGTACAATTTCATAGAGATCCATAGACTTATACTCAAGTCATTGTCTGGAAACCAGAAAATCAGAAAATCTTGTTTTTAATTCCTAAATGGTTTGGGCCATAACCCCCAAAATCAATCCCAAGCTTTTTTCTGTGGTATGGAATCTTGTGGTACAATTTCATAGTGATCTATACACTAATTCTCAAGTTATTGTCTAAAAACCAAATCTCTTTGGACGACAACATTGCAATACCATTATACAGCCGCAAATTTTTGCAGTCGTATAAAAACTCATATGGACAATCAGATAGAAAATAAAATAACATATTATTTCAGTGTTCAATAAATTATTACAATAGTTACACTAACCATCTTCATTCTTGGTATTAAACCAGCCAGGTAAATCTTCAGCAAAGTTTGGGAAGTGAGCTCCTTGTAACACTAACTGTTGTTTCTCCTCAGATAATGGTGTACACGGCCTGTCAAGGTTAATAAGGTCAATTACAGAAGATAACAAAAGTTTCTCCTCAGATAATGGTGTACAAGGGTTGTCAAGGTTAATAAGGTCAATTACAGAAGTTAACAAAATAAAGCAACAGCAACATTTGACTGTGATAAAGATTTGCATTCATATATATATCTATTTTGTGTAACATTTATTCTGAGTGGTAAAAGTTGTAATTCTTGAAGTGAGACTTTCTTTAAACACAAAAAAAGACCATCCCATGGACATGCAGGAATGTTGGGGTATGACCATTCAATAGACTTATCAATAATAGCCAATTTCATTTCAATAAAATCATATTTAGTTATTTATTTTTCTTCATTCAAGAATGATATTTTTTCTATCAAATACCTGTATTTGCTTACATCCATGTATTTGGACTCTGATGGATAGTTGTCTCATTGGCTATCATACCTCATCTCTTTATTTCTATTCAGCATGGAAATAATAACAACCACTAAGATGTTTTATTTCAACAGGTATTAAGTTTTGCTCCTGACATCAGCATAAAATCCATATAAACCAATCAGAGGGATTGTTACCAACAGGTGCACTGTTGAGTGCACGTGTTTACATGAAAATCAACAAAGTAACTATAGAAACCACAAATGATGGTTTGTTATAAGAGGTATACTGTTTAGAGTTCACCCCAGATCAGCATAGTAACCATAGTAACCACTGAGATGGTTTGTTATTAGAGGTGAAATATTTAGAGTTTACTTCAAATCAGCATAGCAACCATAGTAACCACTAATATGGTTTGTTATAAGAGGTATATTGTTTAGAGTTCACCACAAATCAGCATAGTAACCATAGTAACCACTGAGATTATTTTATATTAGAGGTGAAATGTTTAGAGTTTACCTCAAATCAGCATAGTAACCATAGTCCCCAGTTGGAGGGTCTGTTAAGAACAAGTGTAAGGTTATGTGTTCTTTTAACCTCAGCATACATGATGTCTCCAAATCCTGCTCAAAAATGGATAATATCTTGGCTCCGGAACCACCTTCCCAAAAACTCTTTATTTCTTTGAAAAAGTATCTAAAAATATCAAATTTATATAATGTATACAGTTAAAATGCTATAAAAGAATAAAATATCAAATTTTCATAATGTATACAGTAAAAATGCTATAAAAGTATAAAATATCAAATTTATATAATGTATACAGTAAAAATATTATAAAAGTATCTAAATATCAAATTTATATAATGTATACAGTAAAAATGTTAATAATGAAATAGGTAAAAAATCACTACACAAACTTTTAGATTCCAAAATCAAAGGAACAGTGCTTTTATCATTGTATATCACCTAAAAGTCACAGTGAGGCCTGCAACATTGAGCAAAACAATTTCACCTAACCCTTACTGCAAGTTCACGACAGCCGAAACCCCAGTTTGAGTGGAATTCTAGATGTCAATCATACTACACCTATGTACTAATGTACACAGCAACAGGTTTACATCAATAAATCCTAAATTATTTTAGGCAAAGAAGAACAAATAAGGTAAAAAATTGCCTAACAATTGCACTATACATACAGTAATAATACAAACATTTTTGTTGTTTTTTCAATCTACTATCACGTTCTATATCTATCATCAATGTACTAGTATAATCAAATCCTGTCTTACTGTGGATATTAACCAGACTCATGTTACAAGAATGCCAAGTTCTCTACATGCAGTGGTGTATCCAGGATAGGTCTTAGTCAGACATGGGGTCAATTACTTTTGAAAGTAATTAATTACATTCAATTACAATTACAAAATCTTCAATTAAATTACACATTACATTTGACTTTTTTTGACAATGTAATTAATTACTTTCCAATTACTTGGCAAATGTAATTAATTACTTCAATTACTTTTGAAAGGAAAATTTAGAACATGCATTTATTCTATCATATGTACATAATTATCATACATAGCTTTATAGAAATAACAAATGAGATCTACAGTGACTATTTTCAAATTCAGCCAGTATTAAAGAAGAGTAAAAGTTAAATATCTGGTGTGTTACAGGAATAAAGAAAAAACAAACATAAATCTGAAGTGCACATAATACTTTGTCTATCAGGAATCGTTAGGACTAGATGTCTGGTTTAATTTAATGCGCAAAATAATAAAAAGCCGTATTCAATATTTGGAAAATATTAAAGGGATACTTCGCAAAAAAATGAAAAATTGATATTATGTTGATTATGTATAAAAAACCACAAATTCATAAATATTAAAGTTTAATTCTGCTAGATAAGAGATCACCATCGATTTTAAATTTAGAGTATCACTTCTCCGCGTGCGGCCATTTTGACATCATCCCTGAATAGAAACCACGATATATCTATATACCACAAAGGACCAAAACAAGCAGTAACCTAACGTAGCCGTAATTGAGTGTCGATATCTTGTCAAGCGTACGGTTGTTTTACCCGACAAGGAAAGCCTAAACAGTTTCCCGGGTCACAAAAAAGATTATAATAGACATGGTTGTGCATGCAACCTTTCCTTACTAACTTGATACGGAAAATGTAATTATATATAAATTTTTTTGAATAACTAGTACTATGGTCTGTCGTTTTAAAACTGTTTTTTTTTTACTAAGTTTTTGAAACAAGAAATTTTAATGGAAATTAGTTAAAAAGTTCAAAGTGATAAATTAAGTGTTCCGTGTAAAAATGTTTTCGAAAATCTAGTGTGTTCATAATTCATTTATATGTAATAATCTTATTTGAATAAATTCGGACCTTCCCTTATCTGATCACCAGCATGGCTAAAGGAATTGTTCCCAGAGGTATTGTGAGTTGACACGTCCAGGTATTCAAGCGATTTCCTGTCGGGCTTTAAAACTCTTATTACACAATTACATAAAGCAAGTTCGTGCATCACTTCACCTCTGAGAGTATTGAGAAGTGTACACGGCCGATAACTTGTAACTTTCCATTTTGAAACTATCAGGTGAATATACATCTTTGTCTTGCGTGTCCGATAGTGATATGCTAGTCTTTACTAAACCATAGATATAATAGCCATTATATATATGACTAAACTCATACGCTTGTTTATAAATAACATTCATGGTGTAAAGAATATTTATGAAAATCTAAATAATTCCAAAAAAAGATTTGATAAAATAAAAATATATTTACATATTTTCCAAACGTAAATTTGGGAAAATGTAAGTAATTACTCGTTGTCAATAATTATGGACATTTTGAAACGTACAAATATTGATTTAACAAAATGTACGCACTTGTCGATCATTGGATTATACGCCTAGATAGAAGGTTACGGAACTATAGATAGTCGCAATTTAGAATATATACATGTATATTGAATATACGAGAGAAACATCCAAAACCAATCTGATTTAAATACAGGTCGAATTCTAAGTGTCTCATAAGTCTATTCTAAGGCTGGATATTTGATCTCTGTTTTTATTATGAATTGTTGTATATATATATTGTTTGATCAAATATGTGACACTATTATAAAATAATTATTTTATTTATTTTATTTATTTTGTTTATTTTATTTATTTTATTTATTTTATTTATTTATATCTAACTTGCTTTGGTTCATCGAAGTTATGCACATAGTAAAATCACAGATTTTTATTTCCATTAGATTATTTTGAACAGTTTAAGAAAGTCGTCATCATCTCAATGGTTGTGTATTATATATAATAATGTAATAATGTGAACATGGTTCTATTATACCGGTAGTACCTGATGTCAATTTTCCTGTTCCGACATGCATGTAATATATATGCCACTGGACGTACACTAATGATCCCCAAAAAGCTTATTTGAGAAATAAAGAAACTTCACTCCGAATAGACTGATAGTAGATGTATTAACGTCTGGTCAGCTAGAGGGTTGATTAATTTATTTAGTAAGCTTAAAAGGGAGGGGGGATAAACCATTCCTAATATTGCACTTATGCATAAAATATTAAATGAGAGTAATAAAAAAATATAAATACGAAAAGTCGCATATCTGGTAAAAAAAAGTCTCACTGGCAACTATAGAATTTCATGTACAATTGTCATTCTTAATCGAAATAACGGACAGTCATTAAAATACATGCATGTACACTTTGATAAAAAGGGGTGCTGCAGTTGCATATTATTCATCATAAATCTATTTCAAGTATATACTTTCCTGTCAATCTAAGTTAACGCAGATACATGTAACTTTACATCTCTAGTTAACGACAATCAACCATATAAATATTTGAATCTGATGTGACTTAACGTTCATCACTTTCTTTTTTCATCTTTTTTTTTTTTATTTGGGCAGGTACACAAACATTGTAATGTTAGATATAATGTTCCCAGGTTGGGAGGGGGCGGTGGTTGGAGGTGAAGTATATCGAAAGTTACAAAATAAGAACGTTGTATTTATGAATTTACATGAAGAATTCTGATCTTGGGAGTAGGTTTCTTTTTTTTTTCAAGTTCAGTGATTTAAATTGAGAGAAAAAAATCTAGTCAGAATTTAAATCGTACCGGCAATTTCCACCTAAGACTCCTCTAAAATCATGAATGGTCATGCTTCACAACAATCATCAGAATTTTCCTTGCATTGGTACATTCTGTATCGATAGTGATTTACCTTGACATTTCCGGGTATAACAGAGCTACTTGTATATTACCTGTATGTGGTTAGGTGACATCCCATGAGGTCTTACGTATACAGGTTCACATTTATAATGGTTTCTGATATAACAAGATTTTATGACATTCACAATTCTGCATGTTCTGTATACCAAATTCTTATCTTATTTTCAGACCAAACGAGGATGTGAATTTTTTCCAGGAAAAATATTGAGTATCAAAGTATCAAATTAATTTCGGGATTTTTTTCTTTCTTGGTATTACATCACAGAAACTTAAAGAATATACTGCTTGTCAGCTTTAGGTGTATTCTTGTCAGTTAAGACTGACATATATGTCTCTGGTATATAGTAGGTTTATGAATGAATGATAAGTCTTGCAAAGGTACAAGATATAAAGCACATTGAAAATTGATTCCGCCGGTCTGTCTCCATTCAAAAAAGGAAAGTTGACGTTAGATTGATTCTGTTATTTTTTTTAAACATCGTTGGTCAAATAGCTAAAGTATGTATACGTTGTGAGATTTTAAATATTTTAATAAGGGCATTCCCGATTAGGTAAATGTAGATCGCTGTGGACGGACCAAGCTATATTAACCATGTAACCGCGATAATTTTCTCTAAACATTGAAATATTCAAGGTTAATACCCATGATAATTTGAAAAAGTAAGTACAGTGTTTGGTTTATACGCTCGTTTTCGTGGGCCATTTTTATTTATATAATTATTTAATTGAAAGTAATTCAGAATTTCGATGTTACAACAAAATACTCACCTATCTATTTTAAAATTAAGCTTACGCAAAATATAAAAGATATACATGTATATAACGGCGATTTAGGTATTTTGCCACCTTATTCCTCCCCAAATAATTAATGTTTTTATCATTCATACGAAATGTTGTTCACACCTGTAACGGTGAACCGTATTGGCTAAAATTCACTGAGTGAAGATCAAAAGAATAGAATTACAGAATGCTAATCTTTTAATTACCTTGAATTTAACCACGCATTCAACAGGTGGTCACTTAGTGTCACAGTACAATACACATTGTATTTACACAGTACTAGTGGGAAATGTTTGCTAAACTGAAGTAAAAGCCTTCAGGTGAGAATACAAACATGCATTTGTAAAACAATATCAGTTATATATGTTTGTTCAAAATATCCGTCGGAAACAAAAAATCATAAAAATATATTCTATTGTATGATTTACTTTTATTACTATAATCATATCAGAAATCCTTTAAATATAAATCGTACATTTTAATTTTGAATGTTGCACGGCGGATCACTTTACTTTCTTAATTATTAGTTGGTTAATAGCTACGCCAAAAGTCGTCGATGCGCTATAAATCGCGTTATTAGTTGATTAACGAACAAGACTTACAACGAGATTTATTCACTACCAGCATGCAAAAAGACTTAAACTACGTCACATAAGTCAGGAAGTTGGAATAAATTAAATTATTTATTCCCAATTTTCTTCTTTATTAGTGTTCATATCCAGATAAAACTTGGTAAATATGTTTTTTATGGTATTATGAACATAATAAGATGAAAAGTAAAAAATCACAAATTTTCCCTTTAAATTTTGTTTAATTACCTATTGAAATTTTATGTTTTAATGTATTAATATTTCATTGAAAATGATACAAGATGAGAGCCCTATAGATAAAATTTTATTTTTTTAATTTGATCACAACTTATTAAAATTATTTTTCCTAAAGAAATGATTTAGGAAGTCTGACTTTTTTAAAAATATGATGTAGTTTTAGTCACAATTAATTAATTAAAAAAAAAATCATGTACCTAGGGGCATATTTATCTCTCTCTAATTGGCTTAACACCTGTTTAACATGCAAACATAACTGTTGTAAAAACAGTCAGTATTCTCTATACTACAGACGACAGACACACAAATGACACCCTTTTCTGCCACTGACAGCACACCAACAACACCTTTTTGTACGCATGGCAGAAAAATAAAACTCAAAAGCAAATTCAAATTTGCCGACAGCCCGTCGTACGTGATGGACGCCAGATATAATTGTATATAATATATAATCGTGACATATCATCAAATAAAACATATAAATCAGTAATCAATTGGCATTTTCATTCACCAATCATATCATTATGTACAAAACACAGCAAAATATCAAAATATTGGCAGCTGTACGTTTAATAAATTACCCCTCATTGATAGCCAAGGCCGACCAGGAAAAACCGTATTACGGAAACCTGTATCCGAATCAATGCTCGAGCCTATCTCAGGATAATGACGTCGGACCTCGTCGGTTCAAACAGTTAACAAAAAGCAAAAATATTTGTCTAACAATAGATATATAAACATCATTTAAAATAATGGAGTTTACTCGGTCAATACGACGGCTAGAAGTGAAGTTACCACACAAAAAAACACATTATATATGACCACAACTCAGCCCCCTGATTGGATAGATGTACATCGGCCTACCGAAAATTAACGATTCCATACCGAGAATACAACATTTTCCCGCTATACTGATCGAAACGCGGGAAAATATTAGTATTCTCTATACTACAGACGACAGACACACAAATGACACCCTTTTCTGCCACTGACAGCACACCAACAACACCTTTTTGTACGCATGGCAGAAAAATAAAACTCAAAAGCAAATTCAAATTTGCCGACAGCCCGTCGTACGTGATAGAAAATCAAAGAAAGGGGTAATCTATAGGCCTAATACCTTAGATATCTTCAAACGTTTCTCAGTGGAATCTACTATGTAACCGTCTTTACTGGAGTCAGACCTCCATCTGCCGTGCTTCTTTAAGCATCTGTCACTAACATCAGCGTTAGCCGCCATCGTGGCCCCACCGGATCTGAATGAATGAAGACCTATGTTTCCCTCTGGACAAATTGTCCGGATTCTCTTAAGAATTGACTCTCTAGCCGCCGTGTAACTTAGTTTTTTATTTTTTGTAATGAGCTTGCATGTATTACGAGATCTATAAATAGGCCGAAACAAATAACAGTTTTGCTGACCAGAATCACCAAAACCTGCTAACCTAGTGTATCTTATAAACATTGTGTAAGGACAAGCAGATGAAACACCCCTAGAAATCAAGACTTCAGAACTTTGTCTATATTGGTCGGTTTTACTTTTTTGAATACACAAAATTAAATGAGACTCGTGTACTTTAACATCACAAAAACGTAAGGAACTGACCTCATCATATCTGAGAAATCCTGAAAAACTCAAAATCATCATTGCCAAATCCCTTATAACAAGTAAATCTGAAGAATCTTTAAACATGTCACAAAGTTCAATTAAAGTTTCAGGAGTAATTGGATCTTTCTTTTCTGCCTTTTTTGATGCTACTCTTTTAGAAGCTTCAAGAATCGATGTTACGAAAGTGTTTGTTGTAGGATCATTTAGACCATTTATCTCATGTGCCCATTTAATACCATAAACTGCGTTAGAAACAGGGTGACAAGTTGAATTATTGTTCAATAAATGTGTTAAATACAGTGCAACATGAACTGGCTGAGCTGGCAAAGATTTGTGACCTTGCAAAGTAATGAAACGTTCCCACCGTTTATATGAATTAAAATATGATTTAATGGTATTGTCACTTTTAGAGTTGATCAACAGTTCACACATTTTCGGATAAAGCTCGTACATATAACTGCCAACTTCTATCCCACTGTCCTGGACGGTCTCCTCCACTGTACGGTCTAATTTAACCCCTGTCAAAATAAATAACGTCATAAGTATATTGCAAACTAAAATTCTATTCTTATAGCAATTAATCTAAATTTTAAGCGCTGTTGTCCAAATACTCCGCACTGACCTCTGCCTCTTTTAGTCAGATTTTCCCCTTGAAAAAACTTGCTATCAACTATGAAATCCTTAAAATTTCCAAGTCGATCCACCAACATGGGCCAAAATGGTGCCGATGTCCATTCCGGGATGACTAAAGTGCCATTACATTTTTCTATACTAATCTTATTTATTACCTTTGGAATCAAACTTGGTGGTGGAACTACCCAATTATTATGTCCACCCCATTCTACTGTAAACGAGTCTATCCCAGCAGTCCCGGGGCACCAAAACTTTGAATTAAATTGCTTGCACTTGGCATTGTAATCATGCGCAAACCTATCTATATCATGTGGACCCCAAACATGATTAAGGTACAGAAAAACCTCATCTTGTATTTCCCAGTCATCGCAATCTGTTACCCTACTTAAAGTATCTGCATACTGGTTTGTTTCTCGTGGTATCCAAACCAAGCTCAACTTAATTGCATTCTCTCTGCAGAATTCATCAATGAACAAAGCGATTTTGTGCAAAACCATCTTCCTGCTACCAACATTAAGTATATGTGTGATATTCAGGTTATCTGTGAACACTCTGATAATCTTACCAGTGAGAATATTGACAAAATTTATCAATATTCTTTTTACAGCCTCGAGCTCTCTCCAGGTCGAACTTTCGGACTGTTCCGTCAACAACCAACTACCAAACATTTCAAAAGGTTCGTCCTCTGAACCAGTGGTAACAAAACCACCGAAACCTGTACCAGATGCATCGCTGAACACATAATAATCTTGTGTTTCATTATAAGTCAACTGACTTAACCGAGATCCTATCTCGTTAAAGCTTTTAGCTTTATGTTCCCAAAAAGTGCATTCCTTGAATGCGTCCGTACTAACTAGTACTTGGGCGTTCCAACTTGCCCTTTGCAATATACATTGATACAAATACCTTGTTCTTAAACGTGCCTGATCTCCTAATACAGGCTGCATTGATATGATCTGTCCTACAATACTTGCAATGAATTTCACCCGGAAAAGCCTAATCCCGTAGTGAAATTGTGTCCTGAAAACTTCTAAAATTTTCAAAAGCTTTTCTATTCTTTTTTCGGTAATTCTTATAACCCCTTCTGTCATATCCCAATGAAAACCCAACCATTCTAAACTTTGAATAGGGGCCCAATTGCACTTCTCTGCTGCAAGAACAAAACCAAATTTCTCCAAATCAGAGTGAATTTTTTCGCTCGCTAACATAGCCTCTTTCATGTTTTTGCCCCCGCCGAGGCCATCGTCTAGATACATGACGATTTTTAAACCTGTACTTCTCCAATATTTGATAACCTCCCTGACTACCTTTGTAAAAATATATCCGCTAGTTGACAACCCAAAAGGCAAAACATTATACACATAATATTCATGCTCCCATTTGAAACCTAAATATGTAGTGTCTGCTTCAAAAATACTAATGTGATGGTATGCGCTTTTTAAATCGTAAGAGAATACAAAATCTCCTTTATCGTATAGTTGTCTAGCAGTTTTTGCATCTTCGTATTTGTGTTTAAATTAAACGACATGTGGATTGATATGTCTTGCATCTAATACTAATCTGAGTTTTGAACCTCTATTATGAGCTACAGTTAGAGGATTAACTACATATGGCTTACGAGACACTCGAGTAATACATCCTTTTTCCAGCAGTTTTTCAATCTCGCTCTTTACAAAATCGGGATTGTCTCGTGCCGATTTGTTATTTTGTAATTCAACCGTGCATGGAATGGTACTGAAAGGAATTTTATACCCGTTTGCTATAATGTCTATTACAAAATCCGTGGCACCTATTTTCTTCCATTCGCTCAAGCTCTCTTTTAAATGACCTACACCTGTACCGTTATTTTTTACTATAGTAGTAGTATGTGTATTGCTCATTGACTGGACATCACGTGATGTCTGTGTTATTGAATTTACATTACTCATTGAATAGAGTTCACCCTATGCTAGATCGGTCTCTGGGTGTGTATTCAGTTTTACGTTATCGATTTTACATATAGTAGTATCAATACTTATCTTGTGTTTTTGCTCTGCAGCAGACTTTGGACAATTCCTAATCCAGTGCCCGTACTCATTACAATGAAAGCATCTACCGGGTCGTACATCAGACCTGGATCCACCACTAACGTTCACCGGGATCGAATTTGCTGCTTTTGCTGGGGCCTGTTGTGTGTATGGCACGCTCTTGCGGTCTGGGCGTCTTTTTAACTTTTCCTTCTTCAGCTTGCTTTCTGCTCTATTTTGCGCTTTATACATCTTCTTTTCGTCCTCTGAGTCTTCTGCGAGTGGGTTAGTTACGTATTCATCTACCACGCGCCATCCCGCGTCTGATGAATCGGCAAGTTTTATCAGCTTTTGTCGATTTTTAATCAAGTCCATACCTTCAGAAATTTTTCTCTTGGCACTGTTAATGTTTGACTGCGTCAAATTGTCGGTCTCGAATTCGGCGTGTGCTTCTCTAATTTTAACGAACACTTTCTGGTTGTGCTTGTGTTGCTCCTCATTCCCCCTCTTTCGAAATTTGTAATTGTCGGTTAGTGATTCGTCCATTCTTGCTATTTGAGTATCTGACAGCACTTTCTGGTTGTCTTGTATCCTCTTTTGGAAACCCTCCAGACGTGAATCCAGTAACTTCGTCATGTTGTTCAACAACTGGTCCTGCGTAGATTGAACGGCATTTTGTACCTCTGTCTGAATAACTTGCTGTAAATTGGCGTCCATAAGTTTACTCGGTCAATACGACGGCTAGAAGTGAAGTTACCACACAAAAAACACATTATATATGACCACAACTCAGCCCCCTGATTGGATAGATGTACATCGGCCTACCGAAAATTAATGATTCCATACCGAGAATACAACATTTTCCCGCTATACTGATCGAAACGCGGGAAAATATTATTATATATAGTTTATGATAAAACAAATAGCCAGAGGTTATATTTATTGATTGACTTATGACCTTTCAAATTGATTATGTTAAATCAATGTCTAACAATATCCATCTGAATATACATGTAGGTAACAAGCTAATTAAGGTATAAGACACTGACTTACTAATGGTTTCTTTTAAATACAAATTATGGCATGTTTCTACAATTTTTTTTTTCTTTTTTCTTTTTTGTTTATTCATTACAAAATAAAGAATCTTCCATGGTTGTGTAATTACAGAAGGTATACTGTGTAGGCTTTGATTTGTCAGCTAACTACATTTGCTAAGGTCATGGCTTTTCATAATTTTTTGAGAAAACACAAGATTCAATCGTTCTGATCCCAAATTTCAAATGTAATTGAGTTGTAATTGAGAAGTAATTGTCAATTACAGACAATTTTGGCTTTGTAATTCATTCCTTTCAATTACTTGTAATTGAAAAAATGCTCAATTACACTTTACATTCAATTACTTGAGAAATTGTAATTACAAAATGTAATTACAGCCAATTACAATTACATATTTCAATTACCCCATGTCTGGTCTTAGTGGGTGTACACCATCCGTTTCCTTGACCAAACGAAGACAATCTCATGTTTCTCACAATTTTTATGAATTTATAAGCATAAAATTGCCCCCAAAAAAATACTTTGAGTTCCTCTGCTCGGCAGTATTTATTACCTTTTTTGGAATATCCCCCCCCCCCAACTCCCATTTCAAAATTCCTAGATCCGCCCCTTTACATGTAAACCAAACCTGTGTAACTTCTCTTCCAAAATTATTTGTGACAAAATTCAAATTCCTATTTCCATTCACTTAAGACTTAAATTTGAAAAATTAACACTCTTGTCAGACAGAAAAATAAAAGCCTCTTCAGGACAATATGTTTATAGATATATAGTCTTACTTCAGAAGTGCCCTCCTTGCCAACGCTACAGCATAGCTATCAATCAGACATCGTCCATCCAATGTCAGACTGTCCTTAGATAGACAACAGTTACCTGTGCCAAAAGCTACAACCTGTGGTTCAGAGTCACCTGAAAATGGACTTAATTTCAGACAGATATTTCACAAAAGTTATCTTTCTTGACTCACAAGTATATTAAAATATACCTTTAAAAGCCGGAGAGTTAAGACAATAAAACATTTGACCTGCATTTTTCTCTTATTGTAGGATCATCAACATTCCTAGTCCAAATAATTATGACGTCTTCAAAGGCTATTTTATTTTTTTGCTTTGACGCCTTACTGCGACGTCATAACGCCAAACTCATTTTTTCAGTTGGACTTTGAGAGAGAATTTACTGCTTTATTAAAACGTTTAGCTGATTTCTACTCAAGATACTTGACTTTAGGAGTATAAAATAAATTTTTGCACCAAAATTTGACGGACCTGAATTTCCGGATAATATAAAACTTACGATCCGGAATTTCGGGTCTGTCCAATTTTACCAAGTTTGGTCCAAAAATTTATTTTATACTCTCCTAAAATGAAATCAGCTAAACGTTTTAAAAAAAGCAGTAGATTATCGTCCGCTTCGGATGGAATTGTAACTTATTTTATCATTTCTTTGGGAAATTATTGCAAAAATTTTGCACTAACAAACGTATAAAAGGTAAAAACATATAAAAGGTAAGCATTTGTATATATGCAAAAATTTCTAGCCATCAATGAAAATTTTATGGCTAAATTGGGTCTCAAAGTTGAGAGCAAAATTCCCTCTCAAAATCCAACCAAAAAACATGGCTTCAGCGTTATGACGTCGCAGTAAGGCGTCAAAGCAAAAAAATAAAATAGCCTTTCAAGATGTCATAATTATTTGGACTACAACATTCCTAATGTACAAATTTTCTTGGATTTCATGGTTATATGTGAAATACAAATTCCTTAAAAAGCAGATTTCGTCAAAACTACAAAATCAAGTATCCATGAAAAATATATTTTTATTTATGCATTAAAAATAAGTACCAACACAAAAATAAAATGAATCCACATTTTCTTAGATTCTCATAGATAACAGAGCTACTTCAATTTTATCTTAATCAATTACAGTAAAAATATAATCTGAGGACTTCCATCTTTGACAGCTGATGGTTTCTTCTTGAACTTACTCAGTCATGTCAGTAAGAGTGGTATCATTAAATTTCATGTGTGCGTGGATGGAGTTTTGATCTGAACAAATCGCAATTTATTAAACCCTAGATCTGTATTATCATGTGTTGTGTCTCTTTTTTTCATGAATTTTGCTAGAATATATGAGCCAAAAGTATACTGTGTCTTAAGAGAGCTATGGGGTATATTTTAAATGAAACTAGTATGTTTACTTATAATTTTCTTATCCACTTGGGAAAATGCTTTGCAATAATTCATTGCTAATACATAGCATTTGTGAAAGAGTTTGTGAGTGGAGTAAATGCATTGATACAAAACTATGACATGCATTGCAACTCAGAAGTATTTTCCATTTCCTCAGCAGGGGCTGATCCAGCCATTTTAAAAAGGGGGGTTCCCAACCCAGGATAAAAGGGGGGTTCCAACCATACATCCCCATTCAAATGCATTGATCGTCAAAAAATAGAGGGGGTCTGGATCCGCCACTACTCAGGATTTTGAAAAAAACTTTTAGACCATTCCTGAGTCTAGTCTAATGTATTGAGTGGCCATGCCATTGTCTTCTTTTACCATAGCTCTCTTAAGTAGCAGTATACTTTTTAATTGCTAAATACTGTGATAGATTGTTGATGCTTAATGCCACTTTCAGTACTATTGGCTATATTGTGATGGTAAGTTTTTATTGGTGGAGAGAGCCAGGGTGCCCAGAGAAAACTGACAATCCTACTCAATTAAGATTGGAGTCGAACCCACCTGCCACATGCAGGGTTTGAACTCACAACCTCAGTGTTGACAGGTGAGTGATACAGTAGATAAATTACTCAGACCACTCAGCCACCAAGGCCCCATTTAAATATGAGTTATTAAGCATGGGCTGCCCACATTGGGCAATTGGTAGTGACAGATTCCCATGTAGTTAATGCTTTATTCTGCAAAGCCACAAACACAGAACTTCAAAGGTACCCGTATGTAAGATAATGATAAACAGTTTTCAGAGATCAATCTATTTTGTATTGAAGGGATTCATTTTTACCTCTCTTTATAAGAAATGCAGCTAATGAGATCTTATCGTTGGCTATTTCTGGAACATCTTTTAGTTTCTCGTTTAACACTTTAAACGACAGTTGAGCTATTCTGTCCTCTTCAATAATCTTATTTACAGAAGGGTATGTCTGAAAATATAATGTACGAATTGATAATAGATATTTACATTTAATTATAAATGTCTTTCCTGAAAGATATAAAGGCTGAAACATAAAACAAACATATATGAATAAAAGAAGATGTGCAGTACCGGTATATTTCAATGAGACAGCAACCCAGAGACCATAAGACATCTAGAGGTCAACATACAGTCATCATCAATAGACATGTGTCTATATTCCTTGTGGATAGTTATTTCCATGGATAAAAAAAGGTGTTGTACACAATCATGGACTTGAAATAAGTGTGCCTACAACTAATCATTATCAATTAAAATATAATGTGGCCATGGGAAACAGATGCCCCGCCTACATAACGCAAGAGCAGCATCAGTAATTTCTGAATAAAGCTTAGAATTAATTACCCTTGTTTTAGGCTGTGGATGCATTAAAGAACTGTACTGGAACCATCCACTGTTTGCTTTCTATCTTGGGTTACCTGGAAACCCACCAGTTGAGGTATTTCTCTTAGTATCAAGGGGCAGAACTCCAGAGGGACAAAAATATGATAATAATTTTCAAAACATGTTCCTGCTAAATCCAGTTATCCTCTCTCATGTTCAGTCACTAATTTACTTGGGTAAAAAATATTCCCATATTCTGTTTGCTTAGATATAAGAAGATGTGGTATGAGTGCCAATGAGACAATGACTAGCAGACATACAATAACTATATCTCTTTTGTTGTTGCCTGACGTTTGTTTTTCATTTATTGCTTTATGTTGCGTTTACACATTACCATTTTTCATCCGATTTGTTACCATCACCCAGGTTTATGGTACAACGTTCTGTTCACACGGTGCAATATTGGCTGAAAAAACATTAACCCTTACCATGCTGTGCCAGTCATATGACGGGATTACCCAAACCACCGTGATTTGGCTCCAATGGCTCTCCACACTTTTAGAGGTCAACTTTATGATACTTATTTCGAAATTGATGCATGTTCCCTCACCCTGAGGCTATCTATTGTCATGTTTCTCATGTTTAAGTTGCATTTTGAGCTCAATCACGAACTTGGAAAATTGAAATCGGATAAAACTAGTTTTTCTGGAGGGGTGGGCTTCCCTTCGGTGTCTTACACAGGAAGTTCAGAGGCCTAAAACTTTCAAAAATAGTGTAAACCCGCAGGCATATATCTTATGATCATAATTATTATTGAAATTTGCATAGGAAACGACTACTTCCGGTTTCAGGTCCAGTTGAAGCCAAAAATCGGAAAAAAAATTGTGAAATTCCGTATTTTTGGTCCAGATGACCTTCTTTAGACTGGTGTTTCCAGATCAGTTTAACTCCAACCTAAGAACTGTTGGGGTTAATGTGTTTACTGGGGTCCACTGTACATGCAGACTACAGCTGGATACCTATATCAGCATCCCTCTGTCTTTGGGGTCAAGAAATAGGACGAAAAATCGTCAAAATTGACGCTTTTTGCACCTGATGACCAAATTTGCATATAATTTGCATATTTTTGCAAATAAACGAAAATTAGACATTTTCAGAAAACAATTCAGATGGTAAGTGTTAAAGGTAAAAAATCAGATGGAAAATTATACTGTGAAAAAACACCTTTAGCATAAATTTAGGCACTTGGATTTCTCTACTAATTTTTTCATATTTTATCATGTCGGTGCATTTATAACTGACTAGAAAATATTGGTATTGCTTTATTTTGAAGGCAGCATTGTGGCTTATAGTTGTTGACATCCTTATTATTTGGACTCTGGTGGATAATTGTCTCATTGGCAATCATATCACATCTCCTTATTTTTACATAGGAAGTTTGAAATATTTTACAATAGTATGTTAAAACACAAGTCTTTTATTGTTATTTTTTTTAAGTATAAAATGAATTCCCTTTTATAAGTGGATAAGAATTTTATGAGAATTTATATGAGACTGTATAAGAATTATGTTGCAATTATAATATGCATGAGTTTATAAAATAGGTTGCATTTTATCCAGACGCCTTTAAATACCATTTTTTTAAGAAATCTTGGACTCAGTTCACAAAAATCTTCCGATAAAAAATACTCACAAGTTTATAAGATGCTTTTTTACTAAGGTAACTTAGTTGCATGTTGCTATGGTAACTTACATTATTTATATAACATGTATAAGTTGGTTGTTTCTAAGGTAACTTTCATGAGTTTTAATAAGTTAGTTGTTACCATGGTAACTTACATTAGACTGTATGAGAAGTGATAAAGCCTCTGATACAGCTTGGTTCTTGGCATCTTTTTTAGTTCTGGCACTTTCTTTGGCAATTAAATCATCATCCACATATACCATGGCCTCAAATCTGACAAAACAAATTGAGACTTTTTATGCATTTAATATGGTCTAGTAATTTTTCTGAATCTTCACATATAGTTTGAGATCTGGTATGACTTATTTACATTGTCACACGGTTGTGTTTGTTATAGGTGAACAACAAGGCAAGAAGTGGTAAGTTTGTTAAGAAATAAAACAAAAATGCAGGTGTTGATGTGCTAAGCATTTCCCCTCTTGTAAATCAAAGTATCAGAAAACAAAAAGTAGGTGACTAAACAGATCTGAAAAGGGTACACACTTTACAGATAATCTCTGTTGAGCTGCTGAAGTCTTTCTGTACAGTATTATTGGAAGCAAGTGTGACGAAAAATTTTCAATTCATTAAACAAAATTTTTAAATTCCTTCATCAAAATTTTCAAATTCAACTGTCAGCAAATAGAAAGAAGGTATTACAAAGATATGAAAAAGTTCACACGTAATATCTCACTTGTCAACCTGATGACCTAATTCTGCTTGGTAGTTTCTTAGAAAAGTGTAACAAAAATGTTTGTTGACAAACGTATGGACAGACAGATGGACAAAAAGATTGTAAATAGAACTTTTAGAGTAGGGGTAAAATTTTTGTTCATTTTCATGTTGCGTTGGTGCAGTTGTAGTGTAGCCCCTTGTCAAAATACTGCATCAGGTGATTTCCTTACTACTAATGTAACCAATCAATACCTTATCATTACAGTTAAAGAGTTAACGATTAACCTGTGCATTAAACAGCACCATTCCTTTACCTACCCAAATGGTCCAGGATGATCACTGACTTCTATGTTAAATGGTACTCTTCGTTGTGAACAGTATTCTTGCAGCTGTTGGACTGGTGTTTTCTGTAAAGCTGCTGCTGCTTTGGTCTGTGAAGAAATTACTTAATCAGTTAACATGGTGATGTGGCTGCCAAGAAAGTACAGATCTCTTGAAAGTGGAGCTGCTAAGAAAGTTTTGGGAGAGTGTGGCTGTCAGGAGAGTAAGACTGCAATAAAAGTGTGGCTGTCAGGACAACGGGTTGTCACGAAAGTGTGGCTGTGATGTGACTGGCAGAAGAGTGTTGCTGCCATGAAAGAGTGGATTTCAGGTAAATGTGGCTGTCAGAAGAGTGTGGCTGCCATGAATGAGTGGCTGTCAGGAAAATGTTGTAACCATGCAAATGTGGCTGTCAGAAGAGTGTGACTACTATGGAAGTGTGGCAGGAATGTAAGGCTATTAGGATTAAATGCCCGTGTTTATTAATGTCTTTACTCTTTTTGTTACTGTTAAGTGGTTCATTTACACAAATCTTATATTTTGCAGTTTCTATCCTGTTCACTAGCACAGGTTTCTTTTTGTGTTTTTCGAAGCTGAAGTCTTGATCTTCTTTTAACTGTTTGTTTGTTACAAAGTAGGAAGATATGGTTTCTCTAACCTGAAATGAACACTATAGAGTAATACATTTACAATATTAGTACAGCATAAAAGCTTTCTAACATGTAAAATCTGTCTTAAATAAGTGACCTAGAAGATAAATAAAACGTTTCTTTTATTATCATGCTATATACAATAAAGCAAATATCAATAAACTTTTACATTGGTTGCAACATAATACAGCCAAAATAAAAATCTATTTTCAATTTTCTGACTCTCAAATCCCTAATTGACAGCAGTAGATATTCAAATAGATTAACCATCTAAGTCCATCTTACATACAAATGTATATATACTTAATGGCCTTTTCACTGTAGATTTGGCCATAAAAAAGAATATGTTTGTTTTCCCTTACCCTACCTACCCAGAAAATAGCTGCCTAGTCAAAATCTTTTATTGTCCTGATGTGAAAAAGTTTTTTTTTAATCAGATAGGCTTGAAGACTAAAAAACATCTGACATTTCATTTTCTCTTTTCCGAAAAAGAAAAGAAAATGCCTACCTACCTGCACACTGTCTCTACCTTTGGGTAGGGTTTGGGCAAACCAAAATATTTTTAAGTGTGGCCTTGAAAAGAGGTGGTGTCTTCAACAAGACACATATACCATGTATATGTTCTTACCTCAGCCTGTGCAGTGAATGGTGCATTGACACATACAGCTCTCTCATGACCATCTTTCATTACTATCTTTCTTCCCATAGAATCATATATCACATTTCCACCTGTTTCAGATAAATAGAACAAACTATTGTAAATTCAGAAATTATTGTGTGCATCTATTATTGTGATTTTCTAAGAATGGACAAAATGTGAGATAAATTATTGTGATTCCAGGAATATCTGTCATGTCTGTATACAGACATACAACACATCTTTTTATATCTATGTACAGTATGTATGTATCAGATATCAGAATGTGAGTTTTTATTTTTGTGATACTCACCCAGTCGCATTATTTGCATTAATAAAAACCTCATAATAATTTCTGAATTTACAGTATATAAAAAGCAGTATTGTCCACTTCCTTGTTAAGATACTTGTAACAAATTGTTTCTGATATGTCTAAAGGTCTACATTATTTAATATCAGACTAATCTGATTACTTTTGTTTAATGTTCATACCTTGATTCTGTATCATATACAACTGAATTATTAAATTTTCAGGAATACATCTCGGTACTTTGATAGTATTTCCAAACGAAGGTTCTGGAGGCATTTTAAACAATAATTAAGTATGTACATACAAAACTTATGATTTATCTGGGATTGCTATTCAAATATCTGTGGGGAGTCAAAAAGAAAGTCTGTTTTATGAAAAAGAAGGAGACACTGTCTAAACAGGAAACTAATCAGTTGGAGTATAATTTAATGTTAAATGTGTCTCCGTATTGTAAACTGTGCATTTAAAAATTTAACATCACATTCATCAGTACCAGTAGTCTTGGGAGGGGAAGTATGCGTAGTGTTTACCCTTGTAATTTTTTTAAGGATGGAGGATTGACAGAAATAAAGTTAGTCATTGACTTTGATGACAGATTTTTTTTTATAATAAGGAATTTCAAATTTTGAATGATGGGGGTGAACATTAACATGATTAATATGAGGACCCTGACATGCACCAACCCTCTTGGTAAGATGCTGTATAAAACTCACTTTCTTCTTCATCTTGATGGTGATCTTGCAGACCTAACAGTATGCTCAGTGCTATATGTGCAGCATTGGTTTTAGCCTCTTTCTTAGTTTTTCCAACCCCCTGTGGGAATTTTTTCCCGTCCACATCACATTGGCTAGCAAATGATACACTAAGTGTTGGTACAGTAACTGCAACTTCTCTTACTTCTAATTTCCTCCGTTGTAAGGCACAAAATTCATTCAAAGCACTCACTGGATGTTTAGCTCCACTCTTGAAATCTCTAACTAACTCTGGTGGAATCTATTAAAGATAGCAAAAGATGTACAGATAATCAAGACAAAAACAAATTAATTTTATTCACTTTATATGTGCTGTCTGAAAGTGTATAGATGTAGTTGTTTATTTGTTTGTTTGTGTAAACGCCACTTTCAGCTACATTTATTTACTTGGCTGGGGCTATTTCTTATTGGTGGAAAAGGTCAGAGAATCAAGAGAACAGCAGATCTCTAGAAGGAGAACTTAGTTATAATCCTTGTCAATTACGTCTTATAAAATCAAAGACTAGTTGAACTCACCTTGCCACCAGCATGATATATGACCTCACTATGTCAGAGTTGACAGGCTAGTGTGAACTACTTAAGACTACTCAGCCACCCAGGTCCCTGGTTCAAAGTAAATAGTCAATGTACTTACATCTTTAGGTATTTGACTGTTAGGTATAACATCTTCCTGTGTTACATCAGCTGGTCTTTGATTGAGACCTGGTAAATAGTCAATGTACTTACATCTTTAGGTATCTGACTGTTAGGTACAACATCTTCCTGTGTTACATCAGCTGGTCTTTGATTGAGACCTGGTAAATAGTCAATGTACTTACATCTTTAGGTATCTGACTGTTAGGTACAACATCTTCCTGTGTTACATCAGCTGGTCTTTGATTGAGACCTGGTAAATAGTCAATGTACTTACATCTTTAGGTATCTGACTGTTAGGTACAACATCTTCCTGTGGTACATCAGCTGGTCTTTGATTGAGACCTGGTAAATAGTCAATGTACTTACATCTTTAGGTATCTGACTGTTAGGTACAACATCTTCCTGTGTTACATCAGCTGGTCTTTGATTGAGACCTGGTAAATAGTCAATGTACTTACATCTTTAGGTATCTGACTGTTAGGTACAACATCTTCCTGTGGTACATCAGCTGGTCTTTGATTGAGACCTGGTAAATAGTCAATGTACTTACATCTTTAGGTATCTGACTGTTAGGTTCAACATCTTCCTGTGGTACATCAGCTGGTATTTGATTGAGACCTGGTAAATAGTCAATGTACTTACATCTTTAGGTATCTGACTGTTAGGTACAACATCTTCCTGTGGTACATCAGCTGGTCTTTGATTGAGACCTGGTAAATAGTCAATGTACTTACATCTTTAGGTATCTGACTGTTAGGTACAACATCTTCCTGTGTTACATCAGCTGGTCTTTGATTGAGACCTGGTAAATAGTCAATGTACTTACATCTTTAGGTATCTGACTGTTAGGTACAACATCTTCCTTTGGTACATCAGCTGGTCTTTGATTTAGACCTGGTAAATAGTCAATGTACTTACATCTTTAGGTATCTGACTGTTAGGTACAACATCTTCCTGTGGTACATCAGCTGGTCTTTGATTTAGACCTGGTAAATAGTCAATGTACTTACATCTTTAGGTATCTGACTGTTAGGTACAACATCTTCCTGTGGTACATCAGCTGGTCTTTGATTGAGACCTGGTAAATAGTCAATGTACTTACATCTTTAGGAATCTGACTGTTAGGTACAACATCTTCCTGTGGTACATCAGCTGGTCTTTGATTTAGACCTGGTAAATAGTCAATGTACTTACATCTTTAGGTATCTGACTGTTAGGTACAACATCTTCCTGTGGTACATCAGCTGGTCTTTGATTTAGACCAGGTATGTATCTCTGGGCAGTCTGGGAAGCTTTAAACATTCTTTTATCTAAAAAAAAATATTCAGTTAAAAATGGAATATCAAAATAATCATATTGATAAAAAAAAAGATAAACTAAATACCATACTCAGAAAAAATTAAATTAAAAATCTGAATAATGTATCCTACATTGTATATAAATTGTTTGGGCTGAGATTGCATATAAATTGTCTGGGCTGAGATTGTATATAAATTGTCTAGGCTGAGATTGTATATAAATTGTCTGGGCTGCGATTGTATATAAATTGTCTGGGCTGCGATTGTATATAAATTGTCTGGGCTGAGATTGTATATAAATTGTCTGGGCTGAGATTGTATATAAATTGTCTGGGCTGAGATTGTATTTAAATTGTCTGGGCTGAGATTGCTGCTGATAAGTGATAAAAAGTTGTGTTAACCACTAACTAGAGCATTGTAGAGGCTCACTTAGGTCTATATGCATCTTCAACCATGGACTCTCCGACCAGTCAGGGGACTTACTTAAATGAGTGATTTTCTAAATCACTGATTCAAGTAACATTATGTCCATTAAGTTAGAAGTAAGAGTTGTCTTTCTTTAATAATCACCTATTTAAGTAGTACAAATTAATCACTAGACTAAGTGATTTAATTTTATTGTAGCTTTAAATATAGAATACTAATGATCCAGGGACTAATTATGTTGCTAAAATTATCAGAACCAACATCTGTGTTGATAGGATGACCGGGTCATGTCAGGTGATGACCTTGTACGAAATCTAGGATAATGACATAAAAATCACTTGTTTAAGTATCATATCTCAATTTCCTTCCAAAAAATCACTTCTTTAAGTATCATTATTTTAATAACCCCCACTAATTTCAACACCCGCGAACAGTGAAATTTTTGTCGCGAACAGTAGAATTTTATTACATAATCTCTGGGACTATTATACTAACGGGACTGGAAACTGATCGATCTGTTGAGATTTCATTGCCCCGATAGCAGATTATTGATTTTTTGTTTTGATTGACAGCTTATCGTGTCACGTAGTAAATTAGCATTCGGTACATGAATGTAGACAATAGATTTCGGCAAACAAGTCAGCATATATATAATACTGTTAAAATTGGTGGATTTGAAATAAAAAAATAATTATTAAATTAATTAGTTTAAATGCAAAAATATTAGTGTTGAAAATAAACCAGATTTAGTCGAAATGACGGCGCTTTACTTGACCGCTAAGAAAACAACGTATCAAAGGTTAACAGATCATAATTATTCCTGATAAAAACAATAAGTGTGCAATAAAAACAATGTTTACAATTTCAGTTCATAATTAACATGATTAATTCATATAACAAAAGTTACCCGGGTCTCATAAAGATATAGCCACATTGTTTTGAACTTTTGTGAACTTCGTGTTTTCACCAAAATTTCAATATGGCTGTGAACGGGCCTACTTTTGTAGTTCTAATTATGGAACCTAGTGTACATATTTTCACGAAGTCATATGCTTATGCCACCAGAAGACCATTACTAAGAAAAATTAACCCTGATTATAATAAAAATATTGTACACATAAAAAGGAGTAGGTAATTTTATAGGAACAAGTATAATTTATTTGAGCGGTGCATGTAGATTCCGGTTGTAATGAGAAAGAGATTTATATTCCACTTTTTATTTTAAAAAGTGACAATAAAAATAGGCAAATCCAAACTTTAACCTATAAATATGATTTTACAGCAAACCGAACTTGCGTATCTCTATTCAATCAACAGTTATAAGAAATTTAATGAATCATATACTTTTTTCCACATTGTCCCCACGCTATTTTCATCCTGAAAATTTCAATCTTTATGTGTCATTTTTTCACTTAAGACAGGATTTGGTGGTTAATAACAACTGTCAAAGATCGAGATTTATCTTTTATCATTATAGTAATCATGTTTATATTAAGGATTATCATTTCGAATAACTATAAAATAAAAAAACAAATTACCGAAATTATAAGATCAAGGCACGCTGTCACTGTCAAAACAATATGGCGTATCGATAAATAGCTCAGGTAAAGTCTCGTTCTAACGACCGTGATGTTGATATTATTACACTGATTGGTGTAACGGTTTCCAGTCCCGTTAGTATAATAGTCCCAGATAATCTATAAGATGAAACCTTTAATTTTACAGGAAAAATACTTCCACTGCTGGGAAAAATCTGTTAAGAAAGTATCAGTTCATTATGTAAAGCCATTTTTATAGCATTTTTTCAACTAAAATAGAATTTGCAGCTAAATGATTGCATCAAAGGCATAAACCTTGCTGCTTAAAAGAAACAAAAAGTTCATTTTTTTCAATTTTACTAATGAAAAGATATTATCTAAACCTATGAATTTGCTACTCAAATAAGTGATTTAAAAATCACTTATTTCAATAAGTCCCCTGACTGCCGACATTGTGGACTAGAAATAAATTCATGAAAATATCACTTTTTTGTTGATCTTGTATTGCTAATAATTTTTTATCTGTTTACAGTTTCTCTTTATTATCTTTAGTTTTTGCCCATAAAACAAAATGGTCAATTACTCCTATAAAAAGTCTATACAAAAGATTTTGGAAAATTTTATCATATTCATCAATTTTGTCTTGTTATTCATTTTTGCTATTTTTAAAAAATGTCTAAAAAGGCAAAAACACTAAAATGGGTAAAATTTGTCATTAAAGTAAAATTTGTCATAAAAGAGCAATAACTTTGTTAAAGATTCAGTTGACAATTTCAGGGATTAGACTTACTTGTAGATGTTGTCTTTCTGATATTTTTGCTTAATCATGTTAATTAAGTTTCCATATATCTATTACAGTTTTTGAGATATGAGGCGAAACACAAAAATTCGATAAAAATCACTTTTTAAGGGCAATAACTCTAATAAGGTAAAAGGAGTCATCAGAGGATTTCGGCCATGTTGACTTATTTGTAGATCTTGTCTTGATGATTATTGTTATATCAAGTGTTTTTTTATTTATTATAGTTTTTAAGTTAATAGTCAAAAACACTAAAATTGAGTAAAGATCATCATTAACAAGCAATTACTTCTACAAATGTACTTCTACTTTGTACAATGCTCATGACGTTGTAGTGTCCGCCTTCAATACGTTGAAGTTCGTGTCACTTGTACTACAATGTACTACGCATGGCTTAGTGGAATTAATAATTAATTTTATAATTATTAACAAAATTGATTCTAACATTTTTACATACAGTCCGGGGTATTACTTGTACAAGTAATCTTTATTTACTTGAAGAAGTAAATAAAATATACTTATATAAGTTAATTATAATGTTTGAATAATCTCCCCTTAATTTACTAAAAAAATTTTGTATAAGTAATTTTTTTTTACAATCCCTCAAAAATTCTCAAGATTTGAGATGTAAAATCATGCCATTAACAATTTTTCTCAGGTTAGCTCATAATTTTTTTATAAGAGTTCAATGTTTCATCTCATTAATTCAACAAAGAAACTGATTGAGCAAAGATCTTAAGTATTTGCGCAAGGCCTTCAAAAATTGCTCCTTGGGGGCTTGTAAATGAGCAGTGTTCTGAAGATAACAGACAAATGAGATTTTCATTGTCCATGAAATTACATTTAAATGATTAGTAAAGACATCTGCAAAGGACAGACAATTCAAAATTCTGTTAGAGCAAAGAAGTTCTAAGAATTCAAGAAAAGAATATAGGATGACTTTTTTACTTGTATAAGTAAAAAAATCTGAATGTCTAAGGGACATAACTAGGCCAAAAAATAATTTACTTGTACAAGTAAATAAAATACACTTGTATAAGTATCCTACAAATTAACTTATATAAGTATATTTTATTTACTTCTTCAAGTAAATAAAAATTACTTGTACAAGTAGTACCCCTGACTGACATAGTGCACATTTTTATTTTATTTTTTAAATATTAAGATAAAACTATCATGACTATTTACACATGATAAATTTACTGACTGTAGGTGTAGGTTGAGACAGCTGCTTTGAACGAATCTACAGAGTCACTCATCACAATGCACAGAGGAAGACTGTTACAGTTTTTAATAGTCTGTGAAAAAAATGATTATGGGTATTTGTGTTCTGCAGGATGGAATTTGGTATGAGAGTGTGTGCATGTTCTGGGACTGTCTGAGCGGTTGTTTTAGTCTGTCTGTTTTTGTGATTGCAATGAGATATGTAATTCTATAAAACATGACAAGGTGTGCATCTGTTCTATGTGCAAGGCCTGTCCATTTTAAGTGATTTATCATGTCACTTACACTTGAGGTGTTTCTGTGTTGGTTAGTGACAAATCTAGCAGTCCTTCTATCATGTCTATGCACTTTTTCTAGTTCAAAAGACAGCCTATAAGTTGTGTTTTGAAAAGAGGCAACAAAGAACATGAAGGAAAATACTAATATACAGAAATAAATTGCTTCGCCAAGCGCAGCTTGATACGACCGCAGAGGTCCAACCTGAACAGTTGGGGCAAAAATGGACACAATATTCGCGCTTGATACAGGTCTGAATTTGGATTGTAATTAAATATTTGACACATAATAGGTTTCTGACACAGAAAAACTGCAGTCAAAGAACTTAGAATTGGTCATATGATTTGAATTTATATTAATTTTTTTGCTTTTGTGCAATACACTATGCTGTTGCGAATTATACCCCTCCCCCCTAAAAAAAAAATAATATTTGAAGAAATTTTCTTTTAAATTTCTGAAATCTGATAAGAGAAAAAAAAAATGTTTGCAACCATAATTACCCATTTAAATACATCATAAAAGTCTTGAAATAGAAAATGACATACATAATCATGTCTAAAATTAATATTCCTTAAGGTGGTACCCAACAGGTGACACCAAAAATTGCTGTCGTTTAATTTCTATTATTTTTTTTAGGGGTGAAACATGATGATATAACCTGCAAAATATCAAAAATTCTTGGAATTCTAACCCAGGGTTTCCGCAAATTTTCAGTTTAAAAACGCCCTTAATATAGCCATACATGGCTTAAAGAGTGGTTAATGGCTATTTTTTTCTTTTTTGGGAGGAAAAAATGATAAAATTGCTTAACAATTAACATAATTTCGCTAAAGTGGAATCAGTTTCACCTAATTAACCTGAATTTAAGGTCTATTTTTTAAGTTTTAGCAAAATCTTGAGCTGAAAAATAGAATATTGTACAAAAAAATGCCCAAAAATGAAATGGCTAAAGATCCATTTTTTTTAAGGAAATCAAAGATATAGAATAAATGTGTCGTTTAATTTCTATGAAAAAGTGCATATAAATTAAGGAACATTACTAGGTAACACTGTTGTAAGATTTAGAATTTTTGAACCAACCAAAACCGACAAACAGCATACTTTGTCATCCCCCCTTTTTCCCTGAAAATGCCATTTTACGTCTGTAAAAGTGCCTTTTTCTTAATAACTTATATGAATATTAACCTATTCCATTATATCACTGCAAACTTCTTAATTTCCATACTTGCACTCATGTTCTGTACATTTAAGGGAAATCAGGGCGGTACCCTTAGCTTGACTAAAACTAATTCGGCTCATTTAATTTTTATAAAATTTTGACAAAATATGCACTTTGACCCTTTGACAAAAATATAAAAATTTCCAAAAACTTGAACCACACTTTATCATTTTTATTGGAAAAATTCCATTGGATATAAAGCAGTTTGACAAACACTAATTTTGAACATTGAGAAGCTTGATATTTCCTTAACAATAGAACGTGATTAAAACGTTCAGCTGATTTTTACAGAGTGATTTCCCTGTAGTGTTATGTACCACCTTAATCAGCATTTTTAATAGTAACTTCTTAAAATAAATTGACAGCTTATCACCTCAAGACAATACAACATTTCTTTATACATAATTTAAAAGCAGTGTAAGGGAGGTAATCCACATACAAAACATTGTACTTAAAAGTAATTGTCCATTAACAAGGAAACCCTTGTTTTTCCCCCTAATTCCTAAACGGTTTAAGCCATTACCCCCAAAGCCAATCCTAACCATCCCTTTGTGGTATGGAAACTTGTGGGATAATTTCAGAGAGATCCATACACCGTTCCACAAGTTACTGTCTGGAAACTAGAAAAATGTTTATTTGGGCCCCTTTTTGGCCCCTAATTCCTAAACTGTTAGGACTATAACCCCCAAAATCAATCCCAACCTTCCTTTTGTGGTTATAAACCTTGTGTTTAAATTTCATAGATTTCTATTTACTTATACTAAAGCTATTGTCCTGAAACCAAATGTCTTCTGACGAAGCTGATGACGACGACAACGACGTGATACCAATATACGACCGCAAAATTTTTTGCGGTCGTATAAAAAGGTTTGTTGTTTTATGAATATGCAATTACAAATAGTATCCCTTATGTAAACAGTACATGACTGGTATCTATGTGTTTGTCTGATGTCCAGTGGCAAATTTTTCATGACTATTCAATACAACTTTATTCTGACAGCACATGTACATTTCGTCCGTTTTTAGCGAAGTTTCAACCTCAATAAAGTCTTCTTTTTTTATATAGAATTAATTATCACTGATTGAACAATTTTACTATTGATGTTACAAACAAGCTTTAAAACTCACCAATTTTTTAGTATATTATCAATTAACAATTCGACAGCTCTCAGTATTGAAAGTTTTTTATCTTACAGTGTAGAAATTGAATTGAAATAATAATGCTTGGAAATAATAGTCCCTCTTTATGGTAAAGACACTTTTTTTTCAGTTTTGACAGTTTCTGAGACTAAATCACGTGAACATTATTCTCTACAATGAGAGACTGCACTGCTGCTGACTGATCTTCACATTTCCTTTTTAGTACAATTTGATCCCATATACAGTCAGGGGTACTACTTGTACAAGTAATTTTTATTTACTTGAAGATGTAATATTAATATACTTATTATATAAGTAAATTCGTAATGTAGGATACTTATACAAGTGTATTTTATTTACTTGTATAGGTAAATAATTTGTTGGCTTAGTTATGTCCTTTAGACATTCAGATATTTTTACTTATACAAGTTAAAAAGTCATCCTATCTTCTTTTCTAGAATTCTTAGGACTTCTTTGCTCTAATAGAATTTTTAATTGTCTGTCCTTTGCAGATGTCTTTACTAATCATTTAAGTGTAATTTCATGGACAATGAAAATCTCATTTGTCTGTTATCTTCAGAACACTGCTCATTTACATGTTGTACAAGCCCTCAAGGGGCAATTTTTGAAGGCCTTCAGGGCAAATACTTAAGATCTTTGCGCAATCAGTTTTTTTGTTGAACTAATGAGATGAAACATTGAACTCTATTCAAAAATTAAAAGCTAACTTAAGAAAAATTGTTAAAGGCATTTTTTTACATCTCAAAACTTGAGAATTTTTGTGGGATTGTAAGAAAAAATACTTATACAAGTAAATTTTTGAGAAAATAAAGGGGAGATTATTCAAATATTATAATAAACATATATAAGTATATTTCATTTAATTCTACAAGTAGTACCCCTGAATCCCAAAGTCGATTTATGGTTTTTCTTCCTGTTTAAAAGTGTTTTAGATCGAAGCACGAAGAATTCCCAAAAAAAGAATTCTGATTTCACCTCAGTGATAGTTTTGACAGTTTTATATGTAGGATTCGCTTTCAATTAAGAAGTCTGAACATTCACCTGAAAATGACTACTATATACAATACTTTAAAACGGGAAAATCTTTGTATTCCTGCTATTTTCAGTTTGAAAGGACCTGCCAAATTCTAACTTCCTGTTTTTGTCGTAGCGCCACCTACAATTTCAGGACAGTAACCTGAAAAAGAAATGATGCTGCATAACCTCTGAAAATGACGACAGCTGAGGCAAAGCGTTTGAAAGAAGATAAATTACGAGCAAAAAACTGGAAAAGATGGGGTCCATACCTATCAGAGCGTCAGTGGGGCACTGTCAGGGAGGATTACTCTGCTGATGGAGATTGGTATTGGCTATTGCACATTACTCTAGATTCCAACTTTAAAGTTCCTGCTAAAGATTAGAGATAATCCCTTTAACAGGCGGGGACCTCTCTCAAGACCATGTGAAATTAATGGTTTAAGGGGGATTTCTTGGAGAACATACCTATTGTATTAAACTATAAGCATGAAATATTTACCACTTGAACTGAATATGTATGAAATATTTGCCACTGGACATTAATAAAAGACAATCAATCATATATCAACTGAATACTGCAAAACAGGTGTCCAAAGAAGCTATATTGTCATATGTCACTGTCAGTCTTTTCACTACTGAACAACCCAAAAAGACCACTAACCCTTGCATGCCTTGTGGAAAGCATTCGATCATTTTATATAATTAATCAACTTCATGATCAATAAAAAGTAAAATAACAAAAATACTAAACTCCAAGGGAAATTCAAAATGGAAAGTCCTTTATAAAATGGCGAAATCAAAAGCTCAAACACATCTAACGAATGGAAAACATCTGTCATATTCCTGACTTTGTACAGGCATTTCCTTATGTAGAAAATGGTGGATTAAACCTGGTTTTATAGCTAGCCAAACCTCTCACTTGTAATATATGCAACTGCATATAATTTAATTCTATTATCATTTCTTTTTAATATTTTCATGTGCATTATTTTGAAGTTAAAGTTGGGTCCAATCAAATTAAAACTAAAAATGGATTCAGCAATATGTTTATCAGATTTATATATACATGTATATATATATACTTCATTGTATTTTATCCTACTGTCTTTTCTTTTCAATTTAAAAAAAAATTATTCAGAGAAAAGTTCCTCTGTCCTAAGTGTGCATATACCCCTTACTCATACAGGGACCATATTGTCTGTTTAGAAGCTCAATAAACATGATAAATGACTAGATATGTTTCACGACATACATGCAGGTGTATTGTCACTGATATTAACATCTTTATATATGTTTTATTTGTAGTTGGAATTATTTTCCACATGAAGAGGCCAGATCTAGGGCCTATCGATGGGGTGAGGATGGACTAATGGGTATTTGTGATAGAGAAGGAAGATTATGTTTATCTTTGGCGCTGTGGAACACCAAAGATGCAATTCTAAAAGAGAGACTGTTTGGATTGACAAGTCAGCAGGTACTTTTTTCTAAAACTTCAACACACAAGTGATTTTTCAAACCATAATGAATATACTGAAAATGTGAATCGTTTCATGAAAAGTTTCCAGTTATTGCATAATATGGATTATGTTTCTTGGTCGATTGCTAGGTTATTACATACATTGACATAGAAAGTATAAGTGAAAGCAATTTTGATTACATGATTGACATTTGGCACACACAAATGACACAATAGATGTGGCACTTACATTTGTATCTACATAAGGCTTCATATTTAATATTCGCATTCCGAATTTATTCATCTATTACAACCAAATCTAGAAAATTAAACAAGTATAAGTTAATCTCCTTTCCAAGAAGGGATAAGTCAGTTATGTGAAATACTGTAAATTGGATTGCAATGTGTTTATACTGGTAGTTTAATGCGAAAAATATCAGGTTCGAAGTAATAAAAATGTGCATTCATAAATTTCAGTAGTGATTTTTAAAGGCAGTGCTTTGATGCCTTTCTAGTTGCCGTGTTAATCTTTCTTTCCGCGATATCCAACTTATCTACGTGGGGGGTCATTAGGCTCCAAGTAGATCCGGAAAATGTTGATTCTCTCCTCTTCTTATTGTGATATAAAATGTTTTTTGTTTCATTTCATTTACATTGGGAAATAGAGAAACGATCATTGTGTTTTGTTAGTTTTAAAAACTTTTGATATATTTGTATTTTACAGTATAAGCAGTCAACCGATTGACAAACTAGAATTATCTGAATTCCGTGTGGAAAGAGGTCGGGTTAATTTCGAGTGTTATCTGCAACCTAGATGTTTATAAATCATTTCAGTCGTTGATATAATAATTAAAGGTCGACTGAACATGAATTATATTATACAATTTAAAGCGCATTTATGTTTATGCACGCGGACCCGTCTAACGCTATTGTTATTTCGCAGTTATATAAAGTAGCAAATTATCGTTCCTGAATAGGTGGCGCCGTGGTAGCCGATCCTGTTCTTCAACTTCCGGTTTCTGCACTGTGCAACTATTACAGTTGCATTTTTAATTAACGATGCCAAGTACTTGTTGTTGTGTACCTGGATGTCATTTAAGAGGAGGACATGCATTTCCAAATGACTTAAAAAGAAGGAAAAGTTGGATCAACGCCATGGCCCATACGCAGATTGGACGAGAACACGGTGAAATCGTGGAGTCCATCTCAATCAGCTGTTGTTTGCAAGGCACATTTTACTGAAAAAGACTACGTGCAGGAAACTATTCATGGTAAAACTCTATTTTCTTTTTAAAATATATAGTTATATATGTAATCGCCATGCGAATAAATCAAAGTCTGTTTACAACCGCAATTATCGTTTTAGAATAAAAGGGGGTGGTTAATTCAAGACGTCATAATTTTTTGGATTACGATTCAATGTGATCTGTTTGAGATTTTTTGGTGCTTGCTACAATTATAATGATTTCTTACAAGAGGTATATCATACTGAGAATTATTTTAGCAGTAATTATGCTAATGTAGTAATGACAGGAATGCATAAGCTATGCCTCATAGACTTTCTTGAAAAATATCAATGACAATGTTAACAGGAACAAAACAATGACATGCTCTCATCTATATTATAGTTATTTAGGTACAAACAATGTATGTTTGTTGCATACGACTCTCATTGTTTGCCCTTTGGATTTACATAACCTACATTTTGATGTACATTGAATCAGGCTAACATAGTTTTATCCAGATTGTAATGAATAAATCTAGTTAATATTTTGCCAGGTTGTACAAAGTATGCATTGCTAATGGAAGTTCATTTAATTATCAAAAAACTAATGTTTTATAACCTTTTTCAGTGCGCAAACCCACCATACAGAGACTTAAGTCTACTGCCATTCCCAGCCTATTTTCCTGGACCAAGCAAGAGACTGAATCGTCCGCAAAAAGAAAAATCAGGGCATTTTCCTGTGATAACAAAAGAACTAAACTTGATGAATATTGTAGTAGAAATCTAGAGGAAAGTTTTGATTGTAAAGTTGGTTTTCCTGAAGAAGTCATTCATACTGCAGACAGGGTTTATGACTGTCCACCACCAACTGCCGAGCTAATGTTGAGCTTCACAGATGGAATTACGCAAACACCATCAATGCCTATATTTTCAGCAGAGAATTTTGAAATGAAGACACGTGACACAGCCATGCATTTTTATACCAGTTTAGAGTTGTATACTAAATTTTTTTTTGTTTTGACCACACTTGGTCCAGCAGCACATTGTTTGAGATACATATATTTTCAAATTGATAGGGTGTCATTTGAAAATCATTTTTTTTATGACTTTGATGAAATTGAGTTTTAAGAATGTTGTGTAAACATGGATTGTTTTTATGTCTAAACAGTGGCGTGAACCTAACACTTGGCCATTTAGTGGTTTAGTCAGGTATTTTTCGCCATCCAACTTCAAATTAAAGTTTCCTACAACTTGGATTATTATTGACAGCACAGAATATCCCGTGATAAAACATAAAGCTCCTAGAGCTCAGGCAACCTTTTCATCATATAAAAACAGAAACACTGAAAATACTTGTATGTTCGACACCTGGTGGTTTAGTCAACTACAAAAATGTATGTCTCTAATGCATATGTTGGTTGTACCAGTGACTGTGAAATAGTTGAAAGATGTAGAATACATGTGTATTTCAATTATGTGATCCAGGTGACAGTGTGATGGCAGACAAAGGTTTAAATGTGCAAGATTTGTTTGCTCACTTTTTTCAAAAAAAGAAACAGAATTAGTTCCAAAACTCTTATACGGGATAGAAAAGTCTCCAATTAACACGTGCAAATAGAGCTAATTATTGGACTTGGCAAAACATACAAAATTCTAATAAATCCTATGAATGGAACTGAAACAAAACTTTCATCTGAAATAACATTTAGTTGTTTTATGTTGTGTAATTTTAGAACTTGTATTGTGCCAAAGGATGCATAAATAAAAGTGACGCAATGAAGTTTGTTCTGATATATATATATATATAAATATTATTTACAATTACATGCACATGTAAATTGTAATGCATAAAAAAATAAGGAGATGTGGTATGATATTCAGTGAGTTTATCGAACCAAAGTGCATAAGAAATGGGTTAAGCAGTTACAGGTGTTACTGTCACCGTACAATCTCCAACAATTAGAAAAAACTTGTAACATGTAAAAAATTTCAGAGATCTTACAACTAAGTTTGACTTTGGTGAATTGTTTATATCTGTTGATGTAAATATAAAAAAGAAGATGTGGTATGATTGCCAATGAAACAACTCTCCACAAGAGACCAAATGACACAGAAATTAACAGCTATAGGTCACAGTACGTCCTTCAACAATGAGCAAAGCACATACCCCACAGTGAGCTATAAAAGGCCCCAAAATGACAATGTAAAACAATTCAAACAAGAAAACTAACGGCCTAATTTATGTACAAAAAATGAACGAATAACAAATATGCAACACATAAACAAACGACAACCACTGAATTACAGGCTCCTGACTTGGGACAGGCACATACATGTACATACAGAATGTGGCGGGGTTAAACATGTTAGCGGGATCCCAACCCACCCCCTAACCTGGGACAGTGGTGTAACAGTACAATATAAGAACGAACTATAAAAATCAGTTGAAAGAGGCTTAACTCATCAGATGGATAAATACAAATACAAGTGGACGTGGCCAGGTAGTTGTACATCCAAACAACTAAAAGACACTAAGTACAGATCTGAGAGTACTCGCATTTTCTGACAGCTAGTTCAAAGCCACTAACAACTGATAAAAAAATCTTGCATCTAAGACTAAATTATCAATCCGTAAGCTCCCTTTAGAATTTTATAAATTTTAGATTTTGCATTTCTGAGTTGTGGGGTTTTTAATCATTCAAAAAGTGGGGATTTTCCAGTTTTTGGACAACAACTCAAAAATGCTTTAAGCAGTTCGCATGAACCTTTGGTGAATTATTTATAGCTATTGATGTAATCTCCCTATTGATTTTCATAAATTTCAAATATGACATTGAGAAGAAATTGAACTTTATTTGTTTATAGTCTGGCAACAGATTTATTAAGTATTGCGCAACAGCACAGTGTAATGCACAACAGCAAGAAATCTTTAATTGAATATAAATTCAATTAAAATAAAACCGATTTCAAGTTCTTTGACTACATTTATTCAGAAACTATAATATGTCAAATATTTAATTACAATCCAAATTCAGACCTGTATCAAGCTTGAATATTGTGTCCATTTTTGCCCCAACTATTCAGGGTTGGACCTCTGCAGGTGTATCCAGCTGCGCTCAGCGAATCAGTTTATTTCTTAATTAAGAACTCCTTTTTGTTGAGCCTGCGACTTTTGTCGCAGAAAGATCGACATAGGGATAGTGATCCGGTGGCGGCGTTAGCTAACTTCTTAAAAGCTTTATATTTTAGAAGGTGGAAGGTCTGGATGCTTCATACTTTGTATATGGATGCCTCATGTTACGAAGTTTCCGTCAGTCACATGTCCAATGTCCTTGACCTCATTTTCATGGTTCAGTGACTACTTGAAAAAAAAGTTAAGATTTTTTGTAATGTTAAATTCTCTCTTATTATAAGTAATAGGATAACTATATTTGGTATGTGCGTACCTTGCAAGGTCCTCATGCCCGTCAGACAGTTTTCACTTGACCTCGACCTCATTTCATGGATCAGTGAACAAGTTTAAGTTTTGGTGGTCAAGTCCATATCTCAGATACTATAAGCAATAGGTCTAGTATATTCGGTGTATGGAAGGACTGTCCAACTGGCAGGTGTTATCTGACCTTGACCTCATTTTCATGGTTCAGTGGTTATAGTTAAGAGTTTGTGTTTTGGTCTGTTTTTCGCATACTGTATGCAATAGGTCTACTATATTTGGTGTATGGAATGATTGTAAGGTGTACATGTCTAGCTGGCAGGTGTCATCTGACCTTGACCTCATTTTCATGGTTCAGTGGTCAAAGTTAAGTTTTTGAGTTTTGGTCTTTTTTTCTAATACTATATGCAATAGTTCAACTATATTTGGTGTATGGAAATATTTTATGATCTATTTGTCAGTCACGCAGGTTTTTTTTTTACCTTGACCTCATTTTCAAGGTTCATTGCTCAGTTTTAAGTTTTTGTGTTTTGGTCTGTTTTTCTTAAACTTTAAGCAATATGTCAACTTTATTTGTTGTATGGAAGAATTGTTAGCTGTACATGCCTGCCTAGCATGGTTCATCTGACCTTGACCTCATTTTCTTGGTTCATTGGTCAATGTTTAGTTTACTTGGTTAATGTTAAGTTTGTGTGACAGTTGTAATAAAGCTTTATATTTAGGACTATCAACATAATATCAATGATTAGTAAAGAAGGCGAGACATTTCAGCGTGTGCACTCTTGTTTCATTCATAAATTACTTTATACTTGGAAATATAATTTTGCTTGGAGTTATAGTTTCTAAAAAAAGTATTGTCATTGAAAGAGTTGACATGTTGCAATGTACATTTATTCTACATAGTTTTATGGTACCAAATCAAAAGTTTATATAAAAGAAAGAAGTCAAAGTTTTCCCATCATAGTTTAGTTACATACATTTTTTTTGTACCTGAGGTCGTTGAATATAGATCATTATATAAATAAGGAGATGTGTCATGATTGCCAATGAAACAACTATCACCCATACATTGTACTTACCAGTAACAAACCACATTTGCAAAGTTGAATAAAATACAGTTGATAACATTTACTTATTACTAAAAAGAAAATGCCAAACTATTTTTAACAGTATTTGACTATAAACATAGATAAAAAAAGGTACAAACTGGACATAATCCACTAGTTCATAAACAAATGAGAACAATCGCCTTCATATAGTGCTCAGAATATGACATTCATAAAACTTGTTCAATATCATTAGAGAACTCTAAATCTTAAATACTGAAAGCCACCTCTGATAAGTACAATGTACTATGCAAGATAATGATATAACTGGACTAAAAATACACACAACCTGTAATTAACTGCCTTTACAGCGCTTTCGCGCTTTGATTCTTAATAATATTTTTGCGATTTCATTAAAACAAGGAATTATTTGAATCTGGGATAATTTTGAATTCTTGAAAATTGATAAGAAATGTATGATGAAAACTAATTCAACGATGGAAGGTTAGTCATGAGTGCATGGCTAAGGCTTAGGTTACTTTCACTGATATTTTAGTGTGAACTAACTAAACCCCTCAGTCATGCATGATCATGCATGAATAGACAATCCTGCTTAATTGAGTTAGTTTTCATCATACATTTCTTATCAGTTTTCCAGAATTGAAAACTATTTCAGATTCAAATAATTCCTTCTTTTAATTAGATCTCACATTTTTACCAGTTATCAGCGATTCACAATAATAAGTGTACATTCGTGACATTTAATATGAATTATGAATACTATTATTTCATTAAATTTATTTTTGGCTTAAATAATTTGCTCTATTGTAGAAACCTGATATATTTGTGGTTTCATCATTTACTCCTATTCAATGCTATTAAACTATGCCAAAATGTAAGGATCGAAAATTTGTAATTTGTCAAGTATTTAAATCGGAGGTTTCCCCTACCTACAAAGTACCATGATATATCTTTAATATACACAATCTATCACTATGATAAAATGAAGTCCTTAATATTCATGGGATAAAATTTCTAGATAACTCTCTACCCATGTAAAAAACACTGTTTATTGTTACTGGGGTAACTATGGTGACATGTTAATGTTTACAGGGAAACCATGGTGAAGATGTAAAAGAGCTGTATTATTATTTAGACAATACTCCATCCCATACTTACATGAAATGTCTGTACAAGTATCCTCAGGGGGAATTCCCATACACACAGTTGGTGGAGGAGAATGGTAGGAGAGGAGTACATCAACAAGAATATGAGTTAATGGATACTGGTATGTTTATCTCCATACCCCTCCCCAGAACTTCTCATTTCTAAATGTGTATTGGCCCTTCAAAGAAGGAAGTACTTGTGTATATTGTTGTTTATCTGTTTTGTTCATCTTTACAGGTCTAATGTTTTTTCAAGTTTATTTTTGATATATATATCCTAAATTATTACACAGTTGTTTGTTTCAATGAAAACTAGTGACCTATTGAAATTGATGATTTTGAGCTAAGACATTGCTGGAGGTAAAAATAAAATTTTCAGCAACTGTTACTGTTAACCTATATGTTAACGTATATTAACTTTATCTGCTAATTAATCCAAGATTTCTATTTATCATGTTTATAGATACTGTAAATTTCAGAATATATTTTTATGGTCTTACTTTTGCAAAATATTGTATTAATTAGAGCTAGCATCTTTGATTCTTTGCATTGTTTGAATGCAACTGTTCAACAAATCACATTTAAGAACTTTACTTTTCAGTACAGCAGTGCATTGCAATAAGTGTTTATGATAATTTTTGAATTTGTAGAAGTGATACACAACCTTTGTTATATAAGCTATTCTGTATGTTATTAACATACACTTTTATAATCTGTTAAAATTGATAAAACATTATTCAGCCCAAACTACTGTAAATTCAGAAATTAGTGCACGCATTTATTATTGCGATTTTTCAAAAATGGACAAGAATGCGAGTATAATTATTGCGATTTCAGAAAAATCTACATACAGATCTATGTTTTAGTTATCAAAATGCGAGTTCTTATTATTGCGATACTTCCCTAGTCGCATTATTCGCATTAATAAAAACCTCGCAATAATTTCTGAATTAACAGTATAGAGGATGAAGATAGTACAGCATTATAACTTCTGTATATAGTTTTGATTAGATTGACAGCAGGCAGTGATGTTATCCTATATAATTGTAGGTATATTTGACAATAACCGGTATTTTGATGTAACAGCAGAGTTCTGTAAAGCCAGTCCAAATGATCTCCTAGGGAAATATACCGTGGTCAACAGGGGACCAGATCCAGCTATAATACATGTTCTCCCTCAGATATGGTTCAGAAATGTTTGGTCCTGGGGAGAGGCAAGCTATGTAAGTTATTGTTACTGTTTGAAAAATGTTTTGGAAATGATGTAGAGGAACAAGTTTTGTTATGAAACTATTGTTACTGCTTCAGGAGTGATTGATTCTTGGGAGGGAAAAGCTGTAAATGGATAATATTGTTAATTGATAAGAAAGGTTCGATCCTGTGGAGGACCAAGCTGTTTAACCCTTTAGCCCCCAATCAATTCACATGATAACTGTGAGAACTGTGGTGAACTTAACCATAAAACATCCTTCTGTAGATTTAATATGAAAATTAAATGCTTCAAGTGTAAAAGGTATGGCCACAAACTAAAATTTTGTACTGCTTGAAAAAATGGCAAAGAAGAAAATGCCAATTTTACATCTGTTTCAAACAAATTTGATGTACTGACAATATTATGTTCTGAATGCAATTTATTTCCATGCATGTGTAAATTATTTTCTTTGTCACATGGGCTTCAGATTTCTGAGATAAAGAAAACTAGAAACACTAGAAAAACAATTAAAGAAAAGAATGAGAGTCATTTCTCACTTGAAACAACCCAGGAAATGTCTACTGTCAAACTTTATAGTTCTAATGATGGGTTGATTAGTTCTGATAATTTTAACACTGAATCTCAGACATCTGGACAGGATACATTACTTGGTATTAAACAGCATGATACAAACTGTGTAATGTTTGATGATGAGTCTAATGTAGATAATTTATTGTTACCTCTCCCTCAGGTCAACATAATGATTGATGTGAAATTATCCTATGTCTCTGTATTTACTTTAGCAATTATTGTTTGTATATATTATCTAATCAATTTAGAAAACCATGCATTGACAGGGAAACAAATAGACTCTAATGATAAGATTTTTAATTCTTATGGTTTTAGTAAATCCAAAGGTATAAGGATTTGTTCTCATAATGTTAATAGGATTGAAAGTAAATATGAAGAAATTAAACATAACCTTATGTCTTCTGATAACCAACCTGATGTATTGGGATTGTGTGAAACATTTTTAACAAAACACACTACTGATAATGAATTACAAGTACCTGGTTATGTATTTGAAAGAAAGGACAGAACATCACAAGGTGGGGGTGGTCTGGTTGTTTATTTTTCGGAAACAATTAAATTTTTAAGAAAAAACAACATCGAAATAGGGGGTATTGAAACAATGTGGGTTGAAATTAAACCAGATTACAAAAAATCCTTTTTATTATGTTTTGTGTATAGGCCACCAAAGTCACTAATAGATTGGGTTGATGATTTTGAAAAAGAAATAAGAGTGGCAATGACCATGAATTCAGATATAACAATTATGGGTGATTTTAATTTTAATTTTAAAGCACCAAACAAACCTCCTCAAAAATGGCTGAATGTTTTAGAATCGTACAATTTTCAACAACTGATTGTAGATGCCACAAGGGTAACAAAAGATTCTAGTACATTGATTGATCATATTTATGTCAATAATCCAATTATGGTACATGAATCACATGTGTGTAGATATGCAATTAGTGACCATTACCCTATCTGTTTAACAAGGAAAGAAGCAAATATAGGAAAAAAGAATACACACAGTACAATTACTTATAGAAATTTCAAAAATTTCAACCAAAATGAATTTTTATTAGATCTGCAAACTACACCTTTTCATAAAATTGAATTTGAAGAAAACCCCTCTGACTGTCTACAATTGTTTTATGATATGTTGAACAAAGCTTTAGATAAACATGCTCCTGTTGTTAAAAAGAGAGTTAAAAGGGACAGACAGCCTGATTGGTATAACAGTGAAATCATTTATGCTAGGAATATGAGAGATAAATATAATGCACTTGGTTTATGGAGTGAGTATAGATTTTGGAGAAATAAAACTAAACATGTCATAGATAGCTCAAAAAAGAATTATTATAAAAATATGGTAAAAGACTCCAATGACCCTAAAACTTTATGGAAATGTCTTCACAGTCTGAACCCAAAAGTTAAAAATACACCATATGAGTTAGCCACAGAAGATAACAATACAACTAAAAGTAAAAAATCAATAGCAGAAACTTTTAATAACTTTTTCACTTCCTGTGCTGAAAAATTAAGAGAACAAGGAAGTTATACACCTGTAAACAAAGCAGATTTCAGTAATCTTGGCAAATTTGTTAAAAATAAATTACATAAACATGATAAATTTTCTATACCACCAGTGATCATGAATGAGCTATTTAATGAGTTAACAAAACTTGATATAAACAAAGCATCTGGTATGGATAATATAGGACCAAAAATCCTAAGATTAAGCGCCCCTGTTATTGCATCACCTCTCACATACATATTTAACCGAATGATAGATACTGGTATATATCCTTCTTTACTGAAGAATGCTAAGGTAACACCAGTTTTCAAGGATGGTGACAAGCTTTTAGCAACAAATTACAGACCTATATCTGTTCTTCCAACTTTATCAAAATTAATAGAAAGGCATGTTTCTAATAACATGTACAAATACTTATCTAAACTTAACCTTTTACACCCTACACAATCTGGTTTCAGGCCGCAGCATTCTTGTCAAACTGCACTTATTAATATCATTGACAAATGGTTGCAAGAAATGAATGATGGTAATTTAAACCTAGCAATTTTATTAGATTTTAAAAAAGCTTTTGATTTGGTAGATCATGACATTCTTTGCTTAAAGCTTGAAATTTATGGATTTAGTGAGGCTACTGTTAGTTTTTTCAAGTCATACCTGAATAACAGAAAACAGCAGGTAAACATTTGTAATGTTTACTCTGAACAACAACATGTAAAATTTGGTGTCCCCCAAGGTTCTATACTTGGTCCTCTATTGTTTGTGCTATTTATAAACGACCTTCCCTTATGCATTGAAAACTGTGAAACAGACCTATATGCTGATGACACCACTCTTCATAAATCAGGGAAAAACATAGAAAATATACATGATGATGTTCAAGAAGATTTATACAGGGTTGAAGAGTGGTGCAAAATGAATAACATGTTCATTAATGCAAATAAAACAAAATGTTTGGTTACTGGAACAAAGCAGAAACTATCAATTCAGACTTATCAACCAAACTTAATAATAGATTCAAAAGTATTACAAAATTCTTCATGTGAAAAATTATTAGGTGTTAAAATTGACAGCACACTTAACTGGAGAAATCAAATTGACCAAGTTTGTGCTAATATATCATCCAGAATATACCTTCTTTCTAAAATAAAGAAATTTTTAGATATAAATGCAAGGAAAACATATTACAATGGATATATTCTGCCCCTGATTGACTACTGCTGTATTATTTGGGGTGAATGTAAAAATGAAGGGATAGCAAGAATTTTAAAACTCCAAAAAAGGGCAGCAAGATTAATTCTAGATGCAGATCCTTTATCCCCCTCAGCCCCCTTATTTAAAAAACTTGGGTGGATGACAGTTGACAATAGAATAAAATACCACAAATATTTACTTCTATATAAATGTATGCATATGGAAGCACCAATGTACCTAGTTCAAAAGTTTAAACTGAAATCAGATAAAAATCCTTACTCCCTGAGAGGCGTCACTCAAGGTAATCTGATAGTTCCTAAGCCAAAAGCTGAGCTATTTAAGAAATCTTTTGTTTATTCTGGATCAGTGTTATGGAATGGACTACCACACAAAATGCGTAAAGCTCAAAACACTTATACTTTTAAACAAAGTATCAAGAAGTACTTAACACAGTCCTGATAAGATTATATTTTCTACAATGTATTTGTATATTCTTTTATTTTTATTTGTATTTGATTTTTTGACTACATGTACATCTTGAACAGCCTTATATCTTATCATGTTAGTAATATTACATTGAACTAATTGACTGTAAATTAACTTTGTGTAAATATCTGTTTTTGATTGTATTGTAATTTGTATGTGAGGGCCTCAGGGAAGATTAGTTTATTGTAACTAACTGAGTTTACCCTCTTTAAATAAAGAATTTATTATTATTATTATTATTAATCCCGCCTGTAGGCGTGATGGCGACAACCATTCTTTGATGGCCCGTATGACCCTCCATACCTTTTTTGAACTGCCCCAGCTGAACTGTCATGATAGCAGGGACTTCAACCAAGCAGTTCATGGTCCATAAACTCTTCTCAGATGTCTGTTCATGAAAATATGGCACTTTGAAAGCCGTTTAAGAGTTCAAAATCGGAAAAATGTGAAAAGTAGCCAAAATCAGGTGGGGGTGGGCATCTTTTGATGGCCACTACGTAACTGGTAGTGACTGTAGGTATAAACTATTATCATAAATGCATGCATAGGTGAAACAGGAACACAACGAGGTATTATATGGCCAATAGGAATCTAGTCTGTAAAATCTAGGTCACCGTTTTGTCAAAAATCCGTAAAAACGGACATTTAGGCAGACCTGACTTGACAATAATAATTCCCCAGCAAGACACTTAAGTCCAATATACTCCCAGTTAGCATGAATGGACTGCTGTAACTATAGGGTAATACTTGAATGACAAAGAAAAACAGTCTGGTCAATGTTCACCTTTCAAGGTCATTTTAAAATCGGAAAATAGACGGAAAATTAACATTTTTCAGTGGGGGTGGGTTCAAACCAACGAGAAAATATTCCACCTCCCACCCCACCCCCTACCCATGCCATCCGCCCCCAATTCTCAATACACAGTTTAATAGATGAGCATCAGTTACAGCATCAAGAGTCTGCTAATTTGCATATAATTTGCATATGATTGCAAATTTTCGAAAATGCCTGATTTTCCAGAAATCTCTTGGGGGCGAATGAGTTAAGGATATAATTGTTACCAGTACAGGAATGTTTGATCCTGAGGAGGGACAAGTTGTGTAAATTATAAGAGTTAAATCGTAGAAAGGTATTTAAAGAACATTTTATCTTGAGTTAACATTGCTACCATCTAAAACATTTTAAAACAAAACAAAAATCACAATAGCATTTTTTAAAGAATTATCTTATTAACATGCAACATCATTCTTAGGTCAAGACCATTTCAGATTTTGGCTGATGATCATCATGATCTGCTATTGTTATTATTTTAATCTTGAATTATGGAACTTATACTTATGTGTTAAATAAATTGTGTTAAACATCAACAATCAATCACTATTTGTACTTACAGTGTTGTCCTACGAAGAAACCCTATCTGAAACAAGTAGGACATAACAAGGTTCTATGCTATCATCCAACTCTAGGTATGTAAATACTATACAGTTAAATCATCAGCTTGAGGTGTAATACCATCAAATCATAGTACTTCATATCCAGTTTCATACAAAATAGGGTCGAAAAAAATATTCCCTTGAATTTGACAGTTGTAGGAAGTTACTCTGCATTTCATTGCAGAAAAAAATTTATGAGACATAAACATATATCTTGGATGTTTCAAAGCACCATTCTTTTTTTATTTGGTGTTTCTAAACAATATTTTGGAAACTTAAGGTGACATGGTTACTAAAGCTTGTTAACAGGAAAAAAGGGGTGAAAATTCAATTGATTTATTTCCAGTGGTGGTTGTTATCTCATATGCAATGAAATGGTATGCGACATTTTCACTGTAGCACTGGACAGGATAAAATTTTTACTCATGCCAAGTACCTCTTTATTTGAAACAAAGATAAATTCCGCACAATTTTTTGAAAAATGCCAATTTAACAAAGACTAATAGGGGAAAAAAACAATGGTGGTATTAATTCTTGACATACTGTTTACATGCTTGTCTATTGTTGAAGACTGTTTGACAGATGACTATTGGGCATTGATAGATAGGTAGGTAGATTCTTCATTGAATAGAGATAATTAAAGGTAATCCAAGAATGAAGGGAGATAACTAAAGGTAATCCAATAATGAATGAGATAACTAAAGGTAATCCAAGAATGAAGGGAGATAACTAAAGGTAATCCAAGTATGAAGGGAGATAACTAAAGGTAATCCAATAAAGAATGGAGATAACTAAAGGTAATCCAAGAATGAATGAGATAACTAAAGGTAATCCAAGAATGAAGGGAGATAACTAAAGGTAATCTAAGTATGAAGGGAGATAACTAAAGGTAATCCAATAACGAATGGAGATAACTAAAGGTAATCCAAGAATGAAGGGAGATAACTAAAGGTAATCCAAGAATGAAGGGAGATAACTAAAGGTAATCCAAGAATGAAGGGAGATAACTAAAGGTAATCCAATAACGAAGGGAGATAACTAAAAGTAATCCAATACTAAGGGATATTACTAATAAAAGGTAATCCAAGAACGAAGGGAGATAACTAAAGGTAAACCAAGAATGAAGGGAGATGTAGAGGCAGTTATAAGAACTTTGATATATCTCAGATCTATATAAGTTACTAGAGATGTGTCACAGGGATATCTTTCTAAGAAACCAAATTAATCAATAAATGATTGGTTTTTAAAGGATAAATTTAAACTTCCCATTAAATGAGCTCCACAGAGAACAATAGGTATTGTATTTATTCGATGGGACAGTCAACTTTGTAAACATTTCACAAAAATATAGCAAAAAATCACATGTCTTCTGAACTTTTATTCTGAAGTTAACAAAGTAATTTACAATTTCTGGATTATGAAACGTGTAAAACCTATAGATGTCAGTACATGAAATAATGCTGGATGTTATTATTCCTTATTTAAAGTTCAAGGAATATTTTTCTAAAGAAATATAGGTTTGTCTGATCTTCAGCAGTTCAATATAAATAAAAACTTATTTATAGAATTTGTTGGAAAAATATTAACAAATTTTTCTCATACATAGAATAGTACATGTCAATCATCATGATCATGTCAGCAACATCTTAGTTCTGTCAATGATATAATTTTGTTCTTTGTATACCCCTGCTCCAAAGGAGGGGGTAAACTTGATAAAGTCCACAGGTCCATGTTTCAGCCAATCTGTCTGCCTGTTCCATAAAAGTTTGGTCACATATTTCTCAAGAACTGGAATTTGATATCAAGCTTCATGTGAGCATGCTCGAATGTTTGGCGCTTTTAGAATTAAACTTCCTGTTTACTGAATACTTGTAAATTCATACACCAAATAGCCTGTTAATTTTTCAGTGCATTTTTTCAGGGACTACAAATCAAGGCTTTCTGAAATTTGGAATCAAGCTTAATATGAGGATGTTATACTGTGTGATGCATTTTATTATCTATCACTTATAAACTTTTTGTTTACAAATAATTATAGTTAGTGTAGCATAAATGTACCATAGCTCATAGTTCATCTTATTTATTTAGGTATATGTCAGTCACGTCAGCGTGTCCTTAGTTCAGGAGATGATGTCATAGAAGAAGATGCTGAGCGAACAACATGTAAGTTATATGTAAATAACCAATACAAACTTAAATGGCTTTTTTTTAACAATCTGTAAAAAGTGTGTTCATTCTCTGAAAGTTTATTATGCATGGTCGCCTTTTTGGGAAATGTCAAAATCAGAGAAATTCACAAAAATTGATATAAAATTATTGAATTTCGACCAATGAATCCACAGTACTTATTTACAAGCATAAACAGTTTCTAATGTGCAATTTCAATTTTTTGAATAAAATGCTTATTGACATATATAATTATGCTGTTTGATCATATTTCAGGTCCATTTTACTTTGAAGTTGACATTGGTCCAGAGAATCACCCAGCACAACTGATATTTACAGAGAATGATACAAATTATAAAAAGCTGTATGGAACAGGGAATCAGTCACCTTATGTAAAAGATGCTTTCCATGAATATATAGTAAAGGGTAATTAGATAATACTGGAAATTGATACCATGCTGTTACTTAACATTAAACAAGGAAATTGTCAGCTTTAACATGTTTTAGGAACCAGTACTTTAGCTGCTCATTGGATCCCTGAAAAAAAAATGCTAAGAGGAGCAGGACAGGAAAGGCATTAAGACAAAATAATCAATAAAAATGAATCAAATATATACATATATAATGATACATATTGTGAAAAGTTGTATAGATCCTAAAACCACTTGGCTGCATCATCTTTTAGAGGTCTAAATGTTAAAAGTATTTTTTACTTTAGTATTGTTAGAAGGTCTTTATATCGAATCCAAGAAAAATGTGTTTTGGTATGAAAGTATATAAAAACTCAAACAACAAAAATACCAAACTCCAAGGGAAATCAAAACGGAAAGTCCCTTAACAATTGGCAAAATTAAGCTCAAACACATCAAATGAATGGAAAACAACTGTCATATTCCTGACTTGGTACAGGCATTTCCTTATGTAGAAAATGGTGGATTATAAATGTTTTGATGTTTCATATTTCAAAGGATGTATTATCAGGGAACAGAAAAACAACAAATTATTCATTTTGTGACAAAATTTCTTGTTCCAATGATCTCTTCAAGGTTGGGCCAAAAATAAAAATTTAATTGTTTTATATTTTCTACCTACCCACCTAAAAAGCAGCCTACCTGGAAAATTTTATGACACAAATCGTTTCAAATTTTTTTTTTAAAGATATTTTCCTGCTCTAACGTTTGTTTTCTAGTCTAAAGCATGTAACTTATGTTATTGGCCATAAAAAATAAAATTCCTACCTACCTACCCTCCCTACAAGGCATGGGTAGGCAACATCAAACAAGAATTTCTAAAGGGTGGCCTTGCACATTTGTTATTCAGTGAAAGGGCAACAAAAATGGATTAAAGAAATCCTGTCTACCCCAGAATTTTTTACAAGATTGCACCTGGAACCTTTATATATTATTTTAATATTCATTAAAGTAGAACACCATTTGTATACATTCATCAGGTAATGTGAAAGCTGTGAATCCACAGCACATTGGCACCAAGTGTGGAGCACACTACAGCGTATTTTTGAATCCAGGCCAAAAAGCCCAAATAAGGATCCGACTGTATTATGAGAAAGAAGCTCCACCTGAGGCCTTTGGTACAAGAGATTTTGACTTTATATTCCAGCAGAGGAAGTTAGAGGCTGATCTGTTCTATGATGATGTAATTATTTTTATCGGTAACTTGTGTATTTTTCCTTTGATGTGTACTCTCTAATAATGTCAGTATCAGTGGACTGGTCGTGATAAAAAAATTATTGGGTCAGTTCGCAATTGACATGTGCGAATGCACCGCGTAAGGATCTACTTTCCCTTTCATTCACAAAACCATGCATGATTTTTTTCGCAGAAATGCACGAGTTTTTTGGTGAATGAAACATTTATCGTTGTTACAGTAAAGTAAGTTTAGCTTTTTTTGAACGATTGAATGAAAATTTGAACAAAAAATGTACGAAAAAAACGATAAACTTAAAAAATGTGCGTTATCCACAGTATTATTGATAGCTCACAATTGACATGCGCTAGTGCACCACGTAAGGATCTACTTTCCCTTTCATTCACGAAATCGCACATGATTTTTTTCGCAGAAAAGCACAAGTTTTTTGGTGAATGAAACACTTGTCATTTTATGAAACTTTCAGTAAAGTAAGTTTAGCCTTTTTTTTACGATTCTGTGAAAATTTAGACAGAAAATGTACGAAAAACCCGATAAACTTAAAAAAATTGCGTTATCTGCAGTATTATTGATTGCTTTCCTTACTATTCACAAGGACCTTAACTAACAGATCGTCATTGCTATTCCGATCTGAGTTTTTATTCATACATGGTCTGGTGCTGTTCCAAGTTGTCTTCTTTTTCTGTTTCTTTTTGTTAAACCTGTTCAGTCACTATAAAGTGTTACAATTCATATTTAGACGCAACACATAAATAGTGACCAAAAAGGTACCACTATCGCATGATAGAAGCTAGAAAAAAAAAAAAAAAAGGAAATGTGACTACACATTTTCGACATTTTTGTTGGACCATCATATACAATTAAGGAGATGTGGTTTTATTGTCAATATATAGACAGATATTCATAGTCCAAAGTACAAATAAGCAAACAAATTCAAATGGATCCAGGATAAGTTTTGAACAAAGGGGTGCCAGGGGTCCCAAACTAGACAACGGTTGGTGTGGAACAGGTAAATAGCCTGCATAAACCATAAATGTAGCCTTTATACGGGATTCCCCCGGTCGCCTTCCCCTAAATCCGCTTCTGAAATTAAAGGTAACCTTCAATGTTTCATATTTCTGGTCCGGGTTGAAAAATAATTGACATGACTTTGAAAAAAACAAGAATTTTAAGCGAAAGTAAATAGACCAAAGTTGAGTGACATAGGCCTATATTAAAATGTTTGAAATAGTTATGAAGTCGACAAGAAACGAGCTTGTTCAGATAATTTACAGTCAGCCTACAGACTTGTTGCTATCCATCCAACTAAGTAAAAGATTTAACTTGACCTTCCATAAAACATTGATAAATCTGCTGATTCATATAGTATCATTCTATGCTTTGTGAAAAATAAAGAAATTTGACTTACCAGTATGCTACCATTATATTTGGCATTGTTAAGTCATGTTTTAAAAAGCAGAACTAATGAAACGCATGCAATAATTCATTTTCAATACTTTGTGCCTTAGAACGCCATGTTATGTTTACTGCACTGTGACAAAATTTCAAATGACGTAAAGCAGCCTGTGACGTCAAGTATGATTCGCCGTGATTCGACGCGATAAAGTAGTTCGTTTGTTATTAAGTCTCCCAAACAAAGTTTGGGAAGACTTATTGTTTTTGCTCAGTTCTTATTATTATTATTATTATTCTTCTTCTTCTTCTTCTTCTTCTTCTTCTTCTTCCGCCGCTTTTAAATTTGAACTTGTCCGCACCCGTTCTCCAAAACCGCTTGTCAGATTAACTTAGGGTTTCACAATATGTTAGACTAACATGTCTAGTGGTGCAATCAGGGTTTTATTTGTGCAATGGGGTTTATAAAGGGGTACTTTGAGGGGCAAAAAGAAAAGAGGGTTTAACTATAGAACCCTATGGGATTTTATTTTTTTAAATTTTCAAATGATTATAAATTGAAAACCGTTTGTGATAGACACAATCATTTTAATTGAAAATGTTCTAAATGATAAAGCCTATTAAATGAAATACAGGGTTAGTCCCCAGGGGTCACCCCCCACCCCCTGACATTTAAGAAAGTTCTAATACCTTGTAAGTGGTCAAGATCCCCACCCCTAAACCATATATATTTTGGTTTGTCATGCCAAGATGGTTTGAATGATAAACAGGGTAAGTCCCCAGGGGTCATCCCGACCCCCTGCCATTTGAGAAAGTTCCAATAGCTTGTAAATGGTCGAGATCCCCACCCCTAAACAATATATATTCTGGTTTGTCATGATATAGCACATCAAATGTAATACAGGGTTAGTCCCCAGGGGTCACCCCCACCCCATGCCATTTAAGAAAGTTCTAATATCTTCTAAGTGGTCAAGATCCCCACCCCCAAACCATATATATTCTGGTTTGTCATGCTAAGATGGTTTGAATGATATACAGGGTTAGTCCCCAGGGGTCATCCCGACCCCCTGCCATTTGAGAAAGTTCTAATATCTTGTAAATGGTCGAGATCCCCAACCCTAAACCATATATATTCTGGTTTGTCATGATAAAGCACATCAAATGAAAAACAGGGTTAGTCCCCAGGGGTCACCCCCACCCCCTGCCATTTAAGAAAGTTCTAATATCTTGTAAGTGGTCAAGATCCCCACCCCTAAACCATATATATTCTGGTTTGTCATGCTAAGATGGTTTGAATGATATACAGGGTTAGTCCCCAGGGGTCATCCCGACCCCCTGCCATTTGAGAAAGTTCTAATATCTTGTAAATGGTCGAGATCCCCACCCCTAAACCATATATATTCTGGTTTGTCATGATAAAGCACATCAAATGAAATACAGGGTTAGTCCCCAGGGGTCACCCCCACCCCCTGCCATTTAAGAAAGTTCTAATATCTTGTAAGTGGTCAAGATCTCCACCCCTAAACCATATATATTCTGGTTTGTCATGGGAAGATGGTTTGAATGATATACAGGGTTAGTCCCCAGGGGTCATCCCGACCCCCTGCCATTTGAGAAAGTTCTAATATTTTGTAAATGGTTGAGATCCCCACCCCTAAACCATATATATTCCTATTTGTCATGTCTGGAACATTTGAATGACATATAAGGTCAGTCCCCCCACCCCTAATGTTCTAATATCTTGTAAATGGTTGAGATGATTTCATAATTACCAATAAAAAGAATAAAGGACTTTTTGTTTTTGATACTGACTTTTTCACCAGCTGGGCCCCAAAATATTTTTTTCAGGGCCCAACCAATTTTTTTACTAATAAAAAACTTAAATGTACTTTTCATTAACTAATAAAGACTTTTCAGGTTATCCTATATGTAGCTTTTGAGTCTGGTAAAGATTTATGTGTGATAACATTTGAATTATTGCCACCAGAAATATATAATAAGATTTTACAATACTGATTTTAATACATTTCCCACCAAAATTGTCTCCCTTCAATTTGAACTTCCTGTTGACAATATGGCTGTTTGTATAAATCATTAAATGCTAAATTTCAAATCCAAGCCATCCTCTAATTGTGTTGATCAAAAATATTATTCAATTCCTTTTTGTAGAAGATTGGATAGTCAACTAGATATTTTGATATTTATTTACGATACTTTTCGTTTCTTTTTTTTCATTGACGATTTTGTAAATAGCGATGTGTGGACAAGTTTTCGTCAAACACGGTCTTGTAATGACTCTTTTGACAACCGGAATGCATCTTTTAAGCAATGCAAATTCAACAGTTTATACTAAACTATAATGAAATTCAATAATCGTAGACTCTTTACAAGAGAGTTAAGAACACGTGTTTAGAGAAGGGATATATGTCAAATCGTCACTTCGCATCGAAAACTTATTTCTCCAACCAGGTTTTGCATATGAAAGTGAACTGACTGGTTTTCGGAAATTTTCTCTTAATTTTCCCGATTTGATTAGACAACCAGGTTTCCGTTTGGGAACTTTTTGTTTATATTGTAGAAATGTGATTCTCTGCAAAATTTTTTACAGTCTCCAGCTGGGCTATAAGGATGATAAATATATTCCCCAGCCGAAAAATTGGTCGCCCTGGGCGACTGGGTGACGGTTAAGTTTAGTCCCTGCAAAAATCGTCCTATTAAATTTATGTACATTTACTAAACACTGTTAAAGTACTCTCCTGTTCTATTCCACGGTTGCCTGTTTGGTTAGTTTTTTAATAGAACATTATAGCTTGATGCTTGATGCTTACTTGTGACAATTAAATGTTTACATTGATATGACAGCAATTTGTAAGGAAAATTATGTTTTGCCACAAAATTTGAAAAGAATGCCTCAATGCTGATAGTCTTCTCATATTTCTTATATTTGCACCTGATGGGAGTTTTTTTAATATCTAATTTCAATACATTTTGACAAAAGATCTGAGTAAATGTAAATATTATATTTGAGTTACAAGAGTGTAAAACATACAACATATTTGACCCATGTTCACTTTTTATACGACCGCAAAAATTAAAAATTTTTTGGTCGTATATTGGTATGACGTTGGCGTCGTCGTCGTCGTCTGGCGTTGTCCGGAGTCGTCCGAAGACACATTGGTTTTCGCACTCTAACTTTAGTTTAAGTGAATGGATCTCCATGAAATTTTACCATAAGGTTCAATACCACGAAAGGAAGGTTGGGATTGATTTTGGGGGTTATGGTACCAACAGTTAAGGAATTAGGGGCCAAAAAGGAGCCAAAAATAAGCATTTTTGTAACTTTCAGACAATAACTTGTGTGTAAGTGTACGGATCTCTCTGACATTGTACCACAAGGTTCCATATCACAAATGGAAGGCTGTAATAGATTTTGGGGGTAATTGCCTCAAAATTTTAGGAATTAGGGGGCCAAAAAAGGGGCAAAAAACAAGCATTTTTCTAGTTTCATGACAATAACTTGTGTGTAAGTGTTTGGATATTTCTGAAATTGTACTACAAGGTTTCATATCACAAAGGGAAAGCTGGAATTGAGTTCGGGGGTAATTGCCTGAAACGTTTAGGAATTGGGGGCCAAAAAGGGGCCAAAAATAATCATTTTTCTAGTTTCAAGACAATAACTTGTGTTCAAGTGTATGGATCTCTCTGAAATTGTACTGCAAGGTACCATACCACAAAGGGAAGGCTGGGATTGAGTTTGGGGGTGATGAATCATAAGGGGGTTCAAAAAATTTGGGGGGAGGATTTTTTTTTTTTCCTTTTTTATCTTTTTTTCCTTTTTTTTTTTCTTTTAAAATTTTCCATTTTAAGTTGGTTATTTCTGATTTATATTTAAAAGCAAATAATAATGATATGGTAGGAGATACACACCAAACATGATGTGTAAATTATTATATAATAAGTATTGTGCAATAGCAAGAAATTTTCAATTGCACAGTATTGCACAATAGCAAGAAATCTTCAATTGCACAGTATTGCGCAATAGCAAGAAATCTTCAATTGCACAGTATTGCTCAATAGCAAGAAATATCCAATAGCACAATATTGCGCAATAGCAAGAAATTATCAATTGTACAGTATTGCGCAATAGCAAGAAATATTCAATTGCACAGTATTGTGCAAAAGAAGATACTTCTTATAAATTGCTTATTTCTTGATCAATTTCAATGGGGTTTTATTCTTGAATTCTTGGGGTTCTTTAATATGCTGAATATAACCGTGTATTAAGTTTTTGGATTTTGGGCCCCGTTTTTAAATTGGTCCACATTGAGGTCCAAAGGGTCCAAAATTTAACTTTGTTTGATTTCATCAAAAATTGAATTATTTGGGTTCTTTGATATGCCGAATCTAACCGTGTATTTAGATTCTTAATTTTTGGTTCCGTTTTCAAATTGGTCTACATTAAGGTCCAAAGGGTCCAAAATTAAACTTAGTTTGATTTTAACAAAAATTGAATTTTTAGTGTTCTTTGATATGCTGAATCTAAACATGTATTTAGATTTTTGATTATGGACCCAGTTTTCAAGTTGGTCCAAATCGGGGTCCAAATTTAAACTTTGTTTGATTTCAACAAAAATTGAATATATGGGGTTCTTTGATATGCTGAATCTAACCATGTATTTAGATTTTTGGGCCCCGTTATCAACTTTGTCCACATTGAGGTCAAAAGGGTCCAAAATTAAACTTTGTTTGATTTCATCAAAAATTGAATTCTTGGGGTTCTTTGATATGCTGAATCTAACAGTGTATTTAGATTTTGGATATTGGACCATAATAGGTGAATGTCCAATTTAAAATTTTTAAGTTCTTAGACCACATTCATTCTGTGTCAGAAACCGATGCTGTGTCAAATATTTAATCACAATCCAAATTCAGAGCTGTATCAAGCTTGAATGTTGTGTCCATACTTGCCCCAACTGTTCAGGGTTCGACCTCTGCGGTCGTATCAAGCTGCGCCCTGCGGAGCATTTTATTTATGTTAAGCTCTGATTTCAAAGCATTTAGGGGCCTCGGTGGCCGAGTGGTCTAAGTAGTTACTACTGTAATCACTAGCCACTAACACTGAGGTTGTGAGTTCTAACCCCGCTAGTGCAGGTGCACTCGACTCCAATCTTAATTGACTAGGATTGTCAGTTTTCCTATCGAAGGTCTGTGGTTTTCTCCGGGCCCTCGGCTTCCTCCACCAATAAAAACTGGCTGCCACGAAAAAGCCCAAAAGTGGTGCTTAAAAGTGGCGTTAAAACACCAAAAAATCAAAATAAAAAATCAAAGCATTTATATGGGTACAAAAGAACTTCATCCTCCAGATAATGACCTATTTCAAACTCTGAGTATTTCCAGAAATAATTAATTTGAAACTTTGTAGAAGAAACCATTACAATCTGGAGTTATAACATCTAAGCAATGTTCAAGTATGCCAAGGAGTTACTTCCCTTTTGAAGATACTTTGAACTTTTATTACACCATCTAAGCATGGAATTTTATCAATAAATCAGGAAAACATTTCAAGGACCTAAAGGTTTAATTATTACACATACCTTTCCATTATCTTTATGCATAAAACTGAAATACACTGTAATTGGAGGAATCTACAAAAAGTGACAATAAACCCAAAAGGACAATAAACCCAAAAGGACAATCAAACAGATGTATTTAGTACTTAAATACAGTAAAAAAAGTTTGCATATTTTAACAGGTGATAAAGAATCATCATAAACACGAAAAAAACATCATTCGACAAGCATATGCTGGTTTACTATGGAGTAAACAGTTCTACTATTACGTGGTGGAGGAATGGCTACGAGGGGATAAAGGTCACCCACCACCACCTTTTTGTCGAAGAGAGGGGAGGAATGCGGAATGGGGTCATCTTTTCAACAGGGATGTCATCTCAATGCCAGATAAATGGGAATACCCATGGGTATGTATCATAGTACAGGTTTTAATCATATTTGGTTGTCTGCTCAACATAGAGGTTTTGTCAATATCTTGTTAATAAGATAATCCCAATTTATTTCATACATTAGTTTATAATGATGATTTACTAGTGAGTTTGCATTTCATTCTGATTGACCAAGGTTTGTTGTAAGGATGAAGTCAGGGGCACCGACTTAACTTGTCTCACTTTGATGGATTGCTGTCTCAAAGATGTGTGTTCCACATCTTCTTTTTATTTATTAGCTCACCTGGCCCACAGAGTTTTAAAATTTTAATTACTGCTAATCAATTTAGATAATTGTTTGATCTCTATTTTCTTTTGTTCCATAATATTCCAATCATTTCTTTTATAATATTTGAACAGGGCATCAGCTGGACAAGCTTAGACAAATATTGATTTTAAAAGGGATCTTTAATCAATAACTTTACTGTTACAAAATTAATAAATGTTAATTACATGATATAAGCTCTACCATTTCATTGTTTATGACTTTAAATTATTGAACTAAACAAAAAATATTACAAACAAAAGATTTGATTGAACAAACAATCTTCAATATTATATTTATCTTTCAAAAGAATTAAATGAAGATTAAATACATGGTTTAATAGTTCCCTATCAAATGCTACAGTCAACTAGACTTTTTATATCTTTTTTTTTTCTTAATCTTTTTTTAAAACTTTTTTTAAACTTTTTTTTTTTAACAAGACTTTTTTTCACGATTTTGGGGGGATGAAAAAGGGGTGCGTACTATACACAACTGCGTACTATACACGACTGAATACGTTATTGTAAAAGTTATTTTTCATGATACAAGCAGAAATGTGATATGTTGACATATTTCAGTATGCAGCGTAGGTTCTGGTATTCATATGATCCAATGGCTCAAGTAGACATGTACAGAATTCAGTTATTTTCCAGTATGTACCGTGGGTCCTGGTATTCACATGACACCTACGACTTATGTAGAAATTAACAAATTTAAGTATTCAGTTATTTTTCAGTATGCAGCATGGGCCTAAGCATTCCATATGATTCCCATGGCTCATGTAGACGTATAAAGTATTCAGTTATTTTTCAGTATGCAGCATGGGCCTTAGCATTCCATATGATTCCCATGGCTCATGTAGACGTATAAAGTATTCTTTATTTTTCAGTATGCAGCATGGGACCTAGCATTCCATATGATTCCCATGCCTCATGTAGACGTATAAAGTATTCTTTATTTTTCAGTATGCAGCATGGGACCTAGCATTCCATATGATCCCCATGCCTCATGTAGACACATAAAGTTTTCTTTATTTTTCTGTATGCAGCATGGGACCTAGCATTCCATATGATTCCCATGCCTCATGTAGACGTATAAAGTATTCTTTATTTTTCAGTATGCAGCATGGGACCTAGCATTCCATATGATTCCCATGCCTCATGTAGACGTATAAAGTATTCTTTATTTTTCAGTATGCAGCATGGGACCTAGCATTCCATATGATCCCCATGCCTCATGTAGACGTATAAAGTATTCTTTATTTTTCAGTATGCAGCATGGGACCTAGCATTCCATATGATCCCCATGCCTCATGTAGACACATAAAGTTTTCTTTATTTTTCTGTATGCAGCATGGGACCTAGCATTCCATATGATCCCCATGGCTCATGTAGATATATAAAGTATTCAGTTATTTATCAGTATGCAGCATGGGACCTAGCATTCCATATGATTCCCATGGCTCATGTAGATATATAAAGTATTCAGTTATTTTTCAGTATGCAGCATGGGACCTAGCATTCCATATGATTCCCATGGCTCATGTAGATATACAATATGCCAAAGAACAGCTGTTGCTAATGATGAGAGAATGGTACATGCATCCTAATGGACAGGTAAAATATACAGTTAATACAAGGTTTAATCTACCATTCTTTTTACCGTTTTTGTCTCACCTTGACGGAGTCAAAAAGCGACGGTGGCGGCGGCGCCGTCAACAATGTATTAGTTTGTGATTAGGTCTAGTTCATGGTGAACCACTAGTGGTAGGTCAATGATATTTGGTATGCAGTTGTATTAGCATTGGCACATCTCATTACCATGAAGAATATTTGGCCCTGCCCCCTCAGTCATGGTCTATTGACTGAAACTTTTGCTTAGTTTACATGTATTAGTTTGTGATTAGATCAGTTTATGGTGAACTGCTAATGTTAAGTCAATGATATTTGTATTTGCAAGTATTGTTTCCATGGAGATTATATAGTTCCACCCCTGATCATGGTTCATTGACTTTGAAACTTTTACATAGTTTACAAGTTAATGTTTGTGTTTAGGTTTGTTTAAAGGGAACGACTTATAATAAGTCAATGGTATTTGGTATGCAGTTGTATTAGCATTGGCACATCTCATTCCATGGAGATTGTTTAGCCATGTACCTTCAGTCATGGTTCATTGACTTTGAATATTTGCATAACTTACATGTTAAAGTATTGCTATTTTAATTTCAACATTTGCATTATCAAAATTACAAAAAGGCGAGACATATCTCTGTGATAACAGTTTATATAAAGGACTTTCCGTTTTGAATTTTTCAGTATTTTTGTTATTTTACTTTCTAATGTTTTATTCTTTCATTCATTGGCATAATAATAATAATGATAATAATACTTTATTTCAAGAAGGTGAGCTCTATTAGTAAACACACTTTTCTCCCTTTAGCTCCTCACACTCCACTCACAGTACACAAGCTTTTGGTAACAATCCTCTTTCTAACTAATAATTTTAATTATGTCATGAATTAGAATAAAATTTTCTTTTGGTGACAGGACCCTCTCCCCTTCTCATATTTTGTCATGCATTAGGCAGATTCCAAATAAGAAAGTTGAAAAATTCCCAAAATTATGTTTAACAAAATCAACACCAATAAGGTTCTGTTTTGGAATACATGTTATACTTATATAAGTAAACACTTTTTGACAAAAAATAGATCTATTCACATTATATTTTTTAAATAAAGGAAACCTTAAAAAAATGTTGCTATCATAACAAAATTGACAGACATTTTGACGGAAAATTCTTATGTTAGCAACACAAACAATCCTGATATCTACAGTATTTTCAAGGTTTGGATGTATATCTTGCTTAAATATAAAAGGCAAATTGGAAGTAAATATTTCTGAACATCTGCACCAATAAAAAAGGAATTGTAATAACTTTAAAAAAGGATTATCTTGGAGTTGCTAACATAAAATTTGACAGACATGAACAATGCTGCTAACATAAGATTTGACAGAAATGAAGTTGTTGCTAACATAAGATTTGACGGACTTTTTTGTTGCTAACATAATATTTGACAGACTTTTTTGTTGCTAACATAAGATTTGACGGACATTATTGTTGCTAACATAAGATTTGACAGACTAAATAGTGTTGCTAACATAAGATATTGACGGACTTGTTGCTAGTTACATAAGATTGTGCTAACATAAATAAATTTGACAGACAATATATATTTGAGATTTTTAACTAACATTGAAGATCTTATCCTAGTTGAAAGTCATATTTAGAACTCCTGCAAATAACGCCGCCTGACATTTAACAAGATTTCAACCCAGGACAGATAACTCTTAATTTGTAGCACATCCAAATGTTGCTAACATAAGATGACAAGTTTGACAGAACTTATGTTAGCAACAGATTTGATAAAACTATTGATTGAATAAAGTAAATTGAAAGATCCAAAATGTGTTTGATTAATGTACATTATGAAATACAATTTTAACAGGCTTATATAAGTACCTACAATGATGTGGTAAGATTTTATGAACATGTTGCTATCATAACATTTATTGACAGTCGAGCATCTAATAAGCAAGGTATTTGAAATTGAACAAAATATATATAACAGATGTTTTTAACAAAAGAAAAGCAAAAGATTTGGAAACAGGGATGTTTGAATAATCAGACTACACTAATAAAAACCGTTATACCAGTGTCAATTTAAAGCATTGTAACACATAAACCTTGTGTCAAAAAATGGGAAGTAATTTCCGTCAAACATTTCACATTTTTCAACTTGTTTTGATCATTTCTACTTATAATGGAAACAATCATATCCAATAATTGGTTTTCTTGCTTTATTTAACATTACTATTCAATAAAACATTCACATATCATCATTCAAATAACAGTTAGTATTATTTTTATTAATTTGTTCTTTTTGACGGAAATTTTCTTTTCTTTATGGAATCTGCCATTATTTATTTATAATTTTGATCATGTGAATTTCCCTTTAAAGATGAGATCCTCTCCCTTACTTCATCATTGTCATGCCCATTCACTTTTATGTACTGCTGTAAATTCAGAAATATTTGTGATAGTTTTATTATTGCGAAAATTGCAATGAGATATGTACAATGATGTTATGGTAAAAGAAAGACTCAAGTTTTAAATTTTGATAGAAATATTTGTATGCAGCAATAATAAACGCATGCACTTATTTTTGAATTTACCGAATATATTTTTTATCTTAGATCCCAGCTTACGAGTTTGCTTTTGATGATGTGAATCCACCTGTCCATTGTTATGCTGTATTAAAAGTTTACAAGGCATCAGGACCCAAAGGAAAAAGAGATTTAGTCTTCCTTGCCAGATGTTTTCATAAACTGGTTCTTAATTTTACATGGTAAGAGATCATCCCTTGCCAGATGTTTTCATAAACTGTTTCTTAATTTTAAATGGTAAGAGAAACGTTCCTTGCCAGATATTTTCATAAACTGGTTCTTAATTTTACATGGTAAGAGAGCGTCCCTTGCCAGATGTTTTCATAAACTGCGACTCTTTTCACAAAAAATCTTATGATTAAAATTGATTGTAAGTTATACTGAAATGTGTATGACTTACCAGTATTTTTACTCTTAAGATTTTTTGTGAAAAGAACTGCTGGTTCTTAATTTTACATGGTAAGAGAGTGTTTCTTGTCAGATGTTTATAAATTGAGATGTGGTATAAATGCCAATGAAACAACAAGCCGTAAGCGAAAAGTACAAGGATGGTAAAAGGGATCCTGATTTTATATGCTTGTAGTAAGAAAGTCTTTCTTGCCGGACGTTTTCATGAACTGGTTCCCAGTTTAACCTGTGTGATACTAAATGCTATTTGTTTATAAGTGTAAGGCTTTAAATTTAGCAAATTATGCAATGTTTTGAATACTTACATATGAACAATTGAAGAGATGAAAAACAGTGGAATTAAACACCATATTAACAACATTATCTAGTCAAATCACACAATTTTGTATACACATAAGTAGGTTTATCTTAAAGACAGTTATCTTGACCATTTATCAAGTTTTCATCTACAGAGAACAAAGTTACAAGCATTCGCATACTCATCCACCAAACACAATTGTTTTACCATTCATCAAGTTTTCATCCATAGAAATTAAATTTGTGAGCATTCATCAAGAACTCATTCGAAGAACACACAATTTAAAGCATTCAAGATACTCATGTGAGGAACACTGTTTTTAAAACATTCAAGATACTCATGCGAGGAGCACTGTTTTTAAAACATTCAAGAACACGCATGCAGACCATAGATTGCAACACCTTCAAGAACGGCAGGAAACATGATTTTTTTTTTTCATGGAGTTTTCCATCATTAACACTAGCAGTGGTTTGAATATAACCAATAGCCAGTGTCCAAGCAAGAATGCATAAAGTTTGCAAACTACAAAAAGACAACATATGAAAATGTTGAACAGGCTTATAAATTTAAGTCTAGTTTTGCTCACACATTGTAACATTGTTATCTACAGGTGAGTAAACCTGTCTAGTTTTGCTCACACATTGTAATATTGTTATTTACAGGTGAGTAAACCTGTCTAGTTTTGCTCACACATTGTAACATTGTTATCTACAGGTGAATAAACCTAAGTCTAGTTTTGCTCACACATTGTAACATTGTTATCTACAGGTGAATAAACCTAAGTCTAGTTTTGCTCACACTTTGTAACATTGTTATCTACAGGTGGATAAATCTAAGTCTAGTTTTGCTCACACATTGTAACATTGTTATCTACAGGTGAGTAAACCTGTCTAGTTTTGCTCACACATTGTAACATTGTTATCTACAGGTGAGTAAACCTGTCTAGTTTTGCTCACACATTGTAACATTGTTATCTACAGGTGAGTAAACCTGTCTAGTTTTGCTCACACATTGTAACATTGTTATCTACAGGTGGATAAATAGAAAGGATATTGATGGTAAGAACATCTTCTCTGGAGGCTTTCTGGGTCTGGACAACATTGGAGTGTTTGACAGATCTAAACCATTAGACTGTGGTGGCAAGATTGCCCAGGCTGATGCCACAGCATGGGTGGCATTCTTCTGTCTAATCATGCTGGAGATTAGTCTCATCCTGGCCAAGAGGGATCATGTCTATGAAGATATGGCCAGCAAATTTTTCGAACATTTTGTGGCCATTGTTGATGCCATCAACAAAAAGGATGGGATAGGTAAATTGACTTTCTTTTACTTCAAAGGTCTTGGTTATTCTGTGTTAGAATTTGGTAATGAGAAAGTATGGATCATGCTAATGAATGAGTTACACCTGTCACTCGGCATAAATTATGTCATTGAACAATCGGGTCATACTGTGACTTAATAACTTAAGCGTTGTGACAAAGGAAATGAACTAGAAAAATGCACGAATTTGAAAGTTGTCTAATGGAGTAAGTCTAAGAAACGGTCTAAGGTAGAGTTATGGTTGAGGATATTAATAGTATAAAGATAGATATAAGAAGATGTGGTATGAGTGCCAATGAGACAACTCTCCATCCAAGTCAAAATTTATAAAAGTGAACCATTATAGGTCAAAGTCTGGTCTTCAACACTGAGCCTTGGCTCACACCAAACAGCAAGCTATAAAGGGCCCCAAAAATTACTAGTGTAAAACCATTCAAACGGGAAAACCAACGGTCTAATCTATATAAAAAACCAGAAACGAGAAACACTTATGAACCACATCAACAAACGACAACTACTGAACATCAGATTCCTGACAGGACAGGTGCAAACAATTGCAGCGGGTTTAAACGTTTTAATGGTACCAAACCTTCACCCTTATCTGAAACAATAGTGTAACATCACAACATAGAAAGACACACTATAAAATATCAATTGAAATGGCTTAACTCAATGGAAAGACATATTAACACCAGTGAACATACACTGAACAAATAAATTTGATCTATGATACAATGTTTAACCCCATTTATCTTGGATAAACGGTTAGGTTATGGTTTATAGGGATATTAGCAGAAGAAAAGGGTTTATATATTAAAGCTGATTAAATTTATTAAATAGCCCTGTTCAACTTGGAACAGAGCTAGAATTAGGTTATGGTTAGGGATATAAGAGGAATGAAATTATGATTGATTTATTATTTTAGGATAAGGAACACATTTTATAATTCACACTTATATACAAACAGTTACTCTCTTACGTTTAAGATTTGTTCTATCATTGAACTTGGAGATAAATTTGCTATTGTTACCTTTTCATTGTTTGTCTTTTGTTCGGTTCCCTTGAAAGGAAATTAACTGCAATTTCTCTTTTAAATTTTAGGTCTATAGCCAGTATTTAAGAATTTTAATTTTAGGTCTATAGCAGGTCTTTAAGAATTTTAATTTTATGTCTAAAGCCAGTCTTTAAGAATTTAATTTTAGGTCTATAGCTTTAAGAATTTTAATTTTAGATCTATAGCCAGTCTTTAAAAATTCTAGAATTTTAGGTCTATAGCCAGTCTTTAATAATTTTGATTTCAGGTCTATAACCAGTCTTTAAGAATTTTAATTTTAGATCTTCAAGCACTCTTTAAGAATTTTTATTTTAGATCTTTAACCAGTCTTTTTGTATCAAAGAGGTTTTTTAGTCCCCTACTGACGAAGTTGAAGGGTAATTTAGGTTTGCACTCTGTCTGTCTGTCTGTCCATCCGTCTGTCCGGCAAATCAATTTTCCACTTTTTTTTTCTTCCTGCTTGAAGATATTGATTTGATATTTGGTATATAGTTTTATCATGACTAGTTACAGATCAAGTTCGAATTTTGTTCTGGTCTGATTATTTTGAGCAGAGTTATGGTCCTTTGACTTAGAAAATTCACGCAAGTAATCAGTTTTCCACACTTTTTTTTGTCATGCTTGAAGATATTGATTTGATATTTGGTATATAGTTTTATCATGACTTGTAACAGATTTGTCGAAGGGGAATTAATGTTTGCACTCTGTCCGTCCTTCTGTCTGTCTGTCTGTCCATCCGTGAGTCCGGCAAATCAGTTTTCCACACTTTTTTTCTTCCTGCTGGAAGATATTGATTTGATATTTGGTATGTAGTTTTATCGTGACTAGTTACAGATCAATTTCGAATTTTGTTCCAGTCTGATTTTTTTGTGCAGAGTTATGGTCCTTGAACTTAGAAAATTCACGCAAGTAATCAGTTTTCTGCACTTTTTTGTCATGTTTAAAGATATTGATTTAATATTTGGTATATAGTTTAATCATGACTTGTTACAGATCAAGTTTGAATTTTGTTCAGGTCTGATGATTTTGTGCAGAGTTATGGTCCTTGGACTTAGAAAATTCACCCAAGTAATCAGTTTTCCACCCTTTTTATTTGTCATGCTTAAAGATATTGATTTGATATTTGGTATATAGTTTTTATCATGACTAGTTACAGATCAAGTTTGAATTTTGTTCCTTTCTGATGATTTCATGCAGAGTTATGGTCCTTGATCTTAAAAAATAATCAAGAAAGTAATCAGTTTTCCGCTTTTTTTTCATTGTGAATGAAGATATTTATTTGATATTTGGTTTATAGTTTTACCATGGCAAGTTACAGATCAAGTTCACATTTGGTTCGGTTAGGATGATTTTTTTAAGCAGAGTTATGGTCCTTGGACACATTTTTTTTTGTTATGCTTGAACATGTTGAAGATATTGATTTGATCTTTGTTATAAAGTTTACACCATGACAAGTTATAGATCAAGTTAGCATTTTGTTCAAGTACAATGGATTTTTAACCGGTAGGGGACTATGTATTGCCATGCAATACTCTTAAAATACTTGTTTCTCTAATATTTTAGGTCTATGGGATGAGAAGGATGGGTTTTACTATGACCACTTACACACTAACAATCATACCTGTCCAATGAAGATCCTGTCCATGGTTGGACTGGTTCCTTTATTCTCCTGTACGGTTCTCAGGGAGGATACCATGAAACAATTCCCAGGATTTTATAAAAGAACGAAATGGTTTCTGGAAAACAGAAAAGATTTGTCTAAAACGGTAAGATCAGTAAAGATTTGTCCGATAACCAAGTTAAATTTGTAGTTATGAATAAGGATGAAAGGAAAAATTCGACTGGTATTATCCATTTGAAAATTTTCTAACCATGATAACTTTTATTCAATTCTAATGAAAAATCATATATGTTGTGTTTTGTGTACTATTATTTGTCTGTTGGTCTTTTTCTTTTTTAGCCATGGCGTTGTCAGTTTATTTTTAACTTATGAGTTTGAATGTCCCTTTGGTATCTTTCGCCTCTCTTTTACAATGAAGCTGAAGGAGTTATAAAGTCATATTTTTTTTACTTATTGAAAACCACAGTAGAGACCATCTTTTTATGAGAGAATCCTCATGTGGCATAACTTATAAACAAATCATCCAAAAATCAAGTATTGACTCTACATCTATGCTTTACAGATATCATTTATGTGTGGCAGAGAGAAAAAGCCAAACCCAACTTTGTTACTGGCCATTGTTAACAAAGAAAAGCTACAAAAAGTTCTCCAGCATCTTCTGAATGAGAAAGAGTTTCTGTCACCTTATGGTATTAGATCTTTGTCAAAGGTAGGTAACTCTGTTTAATCATAGCATTTTCAAATGTAGGTAACTCTTTTTTTTATCTCACCTGGTCCAAAGGGCCAAGTGAGCTTTTCTCATCACTTGGCGTCCGTCATCCATCGTCTTCGTCTGTTAACTTTTACAAAAATCTTCTCCTCTGATACTACTGGGCCAAATTTAACCAAACTTGGCCACTAAACAGACTAAATGATCAGCAATACAAAATAAACAAAACAGAGATTTTTGTCATGAATTCTATTCTCATCTACAATCTTAAGACAGTGTCCTTTGTTGAATATGCATAGGCCAAGGTGAGTGACACAGGCTCTTTAGAGCCTCTAGTTAAGTCCCCTTCTGGCAATGCCAAAGGGGTCTTTAAGTTTGCACTCTGTCCCTCTGTCCGTCTGTCCTCCTGTCCATCTGTCAGTCAGGCAAATCAGTTTTCTTCGTGCTGGAAGATATTGATTTGATATTTGGTATATTGTTTTATCATGACCAGTTACAGATCAAGTTTGAATTTTGTTCCAGTCTGATGATTTTGCTCAGAGGCCTGGTCCTTGGACTTAGAAAATTCATGCAATTTATCAGTTTTCTGCATTTTGTTTCATCATGCTTGAAGATATTGATTTGATATTTGGTACATAGTTCAACCATGACAAATTATAGGTCAAGTTCAAATCTTGTTTGGTTGGGATGATTTTTTTGCAGAGTTATGGTCCTGGGACTTTCATACAAATAATCAGTTTTCTACATTTTGTTTGTCATGCTTGAGATATTGATTTGATATTTGTTATATAGTTTAACCATGATAAGTTATAGATCAAGTTTGAATTTCTTCTGTTCAGATGATTTTTCTGTCAATCTGTCTATTAATCTTGTTGATACAGCTCGTTTTGTGAAACTTTATTCACCAGAAAAACTTTTCATATATTTTAGTGTAAACAGATTAAGTGTTCAATATTTGCACCAGGAGATATTTGGAATTATTTTTTTTGAATATAGAAAATATTACAAATTACTGATTAAGTTAGCATTTTGTTCCAGTCAATGAATTTTTAACTGGTAGTGGACTATGTATTGCATGTAATACTCTTAGAATGCTTGTTTTACATAGATTTGAATAAGAATAAAAATTTATGAAAAGTTTTGTTTACAGAAAAAGGCTTTGTTATACTATTTGAATTGAAAGTGATGGCATAGAGAATTTGTATAAGTTTTAGAAAACTAGACAAATTTCACAAACATATTTGCTAAAGGTCTCAATCTAAGATAAAAAAAAAAAAGAAAATTAATTTCAATGAATGCTGTTTGTATCGTTCCTAATACTGATTTCCTGAAGGTTTACAACTAATAAGAAGAAATAACTGCAAACAATCCTTAAGAAAATGACTATGTTTAAGTGAATTGACTTTAATTGATTGGGTACACATTTTCTGATGTCAGTGGATTGCATGGTTTAAAAAAACCCTGGACTATTTTCATTACCCCTGTAATCTGTTAAGTGTTTAAGTTTAAAACCACAAACCAGTAATTATTTTACAAATAACAAAAATTTGATTCTATAAATGTATGTACTTTCACAATAAGTTGTTACAAATGTTTTTTCTGTAATTTATCACAGCACCACAAAGAACAACCCTTTGTACTGGACGACAACACAGCTAGGGTTGGGTATGAACCTGGAGAGTCTGAAAGTAAACTGTTTGGTGGTAACAGTAACTGGAGAGGACCTATCTGGTTCCCAAGTAAGTAATTAGCAAGGATAGCAAGTAAACTGTTTGGTGGTTACAGTAACTGAAGAGGACCTATCTGGTTCCCAAGTAAGTACCGTCTTTTGGTGTGTATAAAACGCACTCATGCATAGTACGCACCCCCTTTTTCGCCCTTGAAACTTGAGAAAAAAAGGTTCTGCTGCTTAACACGCAGGGACTTTCTTGAAAAATCCTAACTTGAAACTCGGTAAAATGCGTCCATTGAAAATGATTTCTTTTAGGAGACAAATTGAACTCCAGTCCTAGTTGAATACAGGATAATGAAAATATTGTTGCAGAATAAATAATTTAGCAAACAATGTTTGATTCTTTATTGTTTCCACGGATGTGTTTGATTGAGAACAACAGGAAGTTGTTTAAATGCAAATCGCAGTAGGTGAATCTTGTACAGAATAGGGAATCATTACGAATATTCTTAAATACATAAATAAATTGTAATATTTATGTTGATGAATTAGTGCTGAAATATATATTAATCCCTATTAATTTCATTTATTGTTTGTTGGTACTCACTGAATCGTATAATCCGGATTATCACACTCTTATTGAATATCAATTAGGAAGTCTAATCGTTGGTAAAACAAATCAACTGACAGATTAATTTTGTTCCCTAATCAAAACCATACAGTGTACTAGATGGCATTGACATGTCTGCACTTATGATTTGTATTAAGTTTTTTTTTAAATGTTACAAAGTTAAAATGTGTTTGAAATTATCACTTTATTCAACTTTTACAACCGTTAAAAGTCACATGACATGTGATCACCTGATACTACGAAAGTGAAAAAAAAAACAATGGCGGTCGCTATCATCAAACAGGCGTGTTTCATTCAATTTTCATACATTTACTTTCTGTATTCCTTGTTAGAACACATATAAAAAGTAAGTTATAAACTCGGGAAACACCAACACTAATTTGGCCATTGACAGAATCCTTCATCTCTAATTTGGACATGATCAAATGCAACTTCCAGGCGGCAACGGAGAACACAAGAAAACGCAAAAAACAACTACTAAAGCATTTAAATGAACTTTATTTGCATATAACATAACAAATCAGATACAATAAGGTACAAATATTCATGTAAACATAACAACAATCAAATTTACGCTACGAAAATATTTTCCTCCAGACCACCTGGTTTCTTGGTCGAAATTCGGCCTGAAAAAAAGTATAAAGAACAGTGTAGCCATACATAATACGCACCCCCCTTTTCAGAAATCATTCCCAGGGTAAAAACCTGCGTACTATACACACCTAAAGACGGTAACTAGCAAGGATAACAAGTAACCTGTTTGGTGGTGACAGTTACTGGAGACAAGCTATCTAATTTCAAGTAAGTAATTAACAGGGAGAATAATCTGCTTTCCAAGAATATTGGTACCTAAAGAAAAATCATGAATCCAAAATAGATAGCAAACCAGGAACAATAATGGAGTAACCTATATGATTTGCTAGAAAGTATTAAATCGAGAACAATAAAGTGGTCCAAGTAACAAGGGAGGAAGAGCTGAAGTAAATCAGTCTGATTCCCCAGTAGGGAATGGGTATGAGTCAGGAAGAGTTACCCAGTCTACTACTACATCATTTTACCTTAAACAGACTGATCTTGATGAGACAATACCTTGCTGCATGACACTACCTTACTGCATGACATGACCTTGCTGCATGACACGACCTTGCTGCATGACACGACCTTACTGCATGACATGACCTTGCTGCATGACACGACCTTGCTGCCTGACAATACCTTGCTGCATGACACGACCTTGTTGCATGACACTACCTTAATTTTATCTTGATTAGACAATACCTTGCTGCATGACACTACCTTAATTTTATCCCTTTTCCACATATTAAAGAAGACTTTTTTGTTAAATAAACTGAATGTGACTTTTTCCCTTTGTGATACTTGTTATTTTAAGCATTCCTGTCAAGTTTTGTCATAATCAGTTCAATAGTTTGAGAAAAATCTAGTATAATGTAAGACAAAATCTACAGCGATTCGAGCAAAATTTCTTCGAAAAATTCAAACCAAGCCGCATCATGATAGAATATAGTGTGGACCAATAAATGATCAAATATTTATCTCATCTGCCTACAAACAGTTGAATATGATACAAAAGATGACTTTAGGATGATACATACTACTAATGGACCTCTTTGTCATCCTTATAAGGTCTCTTTTGGTCCATTTATACCTCTCATTTCCTCAAAATTTTTACTTTTTAGGCCAATAAATAAAAATTTTGGGGTAACTTTCACTCATTTATGATAGAAATGTTATTATAAATGATTAATTGAAGTATTCAAGCTGAATGAACTATCCGTATAAAAGTTTACTATCTCCAAGGAGGTTTCAATTAGTCCTTACGTAAAACTTAAATTTACGCCGCGTTCCAGAGAGGGACATAAAAAACTTCTCTTTTGGTGAATAATTTGTTGTTACTGCTTTAAAAATAATTTCATTTACTTACAACTATATATTTATTAAAGTATTTCTTAGGAAAAATTTTCTAGTATAGCAGAATATAAGAAATAAGGAGAAAAAGCTCCCCAAGACTCTAAGTATGGCTTGTTCTGTCAACTAATATTCATGGTAAAGTCCTATTTCAAGGAAATTTTCTCATAAAATGTATTTTGGAGACTCAATCCACTCAGAATATTTCATTATTTGTAATATTTCACTTAAATAGCAAGAAATTTTAACACATGAGAGTACTCACAAGGTCAAAGGTGCATGTACAGCTTCCCATATTAGGTGTAATACCACCATTGATTTTCCCATATTAGTCTTTGTTAAATTTGCACTTTTCAAAAAATTGTGCAGAATTTATCTTTGTTTCAAATAAAGAAATACTTGGCATGAGTAAAGTTTTATCCTGTCCAGTACTATAGAAAAAATTTCACATTACATTTCATTGCATATAAGAAAATAACCATCACTGGAAGTTAACCAATCAAATTTTCCCCCTTTTTTAACCTGTGTACAAGCTTTAGTAACCATGTAACCTCAAGTTTCCAAAATATTCTATAGAAACCCCAAATAAAGAAATAATGGTGCTTTGAAATACCCAAGATATATGTTTATAACTCAGAAATGTTTTACTGCAATGAAATGTAGGATCAATTACCTACAACTGTCAAATTCAAGGGAATATTTTTTTTCGACCTATTTTCGTATGCAACCGGATGTGACGTACTATGATTTGGTGGTATTACACCTAAAGGGGGATTATTGCTCCTTGAAAACTGTAAAATTGTTTTTGCCCTGTTTCCTTTTTGAAGTCATTTATATTTTAGATATACTAAAAGTGTTGTGTTATGGGAGGTATAACTTTGTGAGTTCAGTCACAATTAGATTTTATATTTCTATATATGTAAATGTTCATTATTGACCATTCTCCATTGCTTAGGGAAAATGCTGTGCAACACAGCCTTTTGAGTTTGATTTATTATGGTGTAATATAAGATGTCATTGATGAAAATATCATTATTTTGAATTTCAACAGCAGGCATCCTTTATAATGATGAGGATAACTAATCAGAATGTATTGGTGAAAGTAAGGTTTTGAAAATATGCCTGATAATACTTTAGATTATGAACAGCAGATTTTATGTGTTTGTTATATAAAAACTTGTATACTTCAGTGAATTACCTGATTATAGAGAACCTATTCAGATATGACTACTATTATGGTGAAAGTTTGAAAGTGGAATGTCCAACAGGTTCAGGAAATCTAATGAGATTAAGTGATGTAGCCAAAGAGTTATCCCATCGGTTAGCTGACATATTCCTACCCGACCTTACAGGACATCGACCCTGTCATGGTAACTATAAAATATTACAGAGTTAGGACATCGACCTTGTCATGGTAATTATAAAATATAACAGAGTTAGGACATCGACCTTGTCATGGTAATTATAAAATATAACAGAGTTAGGACATCAACCTTTTAATGGTAATTACAAAATATAACAGAGTTAGGACATCAACCTTTTAATGGTAATTACAAAATATAACAGAGTTAGGACATTGACCTTGTCATGGTAATTACAAAATATAACAGAGTTAGGACATTGACCTTGTCATGGTAATTACAAAATATAACAGAGTTAGGACATTGACCTTGTCATGGTAACTATAAAATATAACAGAGTTAGGACATCGACCTTGTCATGGTAATTATAAAATATAACAGAGTTAGGCCATCAACTGTGTCATGGTAATTACAAAATATAACAGAGTTAGGACATCGACCTTGTCATGGTAATTACAAAATATAACAGAGTTAGGACATCGACCTTGTCATGGTAATTACAAAATATAACACAGTTAGGACATCGACCTTGTCATGGTAATTACAAAATATAACAGAGTAATGAGACTGTTGTCTTCTGTCCCTCAAGCCATTTATAATCAGCTATAATAAGTTGTAAAAACAGCATCTTAATACTACCAGCACTGATAAGTGATAGATGTGAATAATTGATAATAAACCAATGGAAGATAATATTCAGTGAGTGATACACAACACGTTAATTCATGAATGCGATATCAATATGCAAATGAGTTGATTATCAGTGTTGTTCCATTAAGAGTTGATTATTTATCGATATTTGAATTCTTTGATTAGTTATTCTTTTTATTACATTGACCATGGGCTATTTAATAGTTACAAAGAAGAAAATACAAGGAACTATATCTTTTTCTACACATACCCTATTCGTTTTGATGCAATGTCATCACGAATTGTTGTATGAAATCAGAGGATTGGAATTATTGGATTTTATTTAATCAAGAAATCCCGCTATTTCATTGCAACCATATTTTAGTTATACTTATAGACAAGTGTTAATGTAATATATATGTCAAACTTCAAATAATTCAGAGTTTAGAAGTTTTGAATAAATTCAATTGGTTGTCTCCAGGATAGCCCATTATTTTTTGTTGGGTCCTTTTTAAATAAGGGTGAAGACTTCCACTCATCAAAACCACAGATGAGCTCAATTGCAAAAAAAAATATGAAGATGGAGACTATTTTTTGGATGTGGACTTTTACACTTTTAGTTCTTATTACTTGAACATGTTGAATAGGACCTTTAAATTCTTCATGACACTTCCTACAAATTTAATTTAATAATGGTAAAGAATCATACATCAAAGTAAACAAAACTATGTCAGCAGGCTTCTAAGCTAAGCTCTTCTCCTTTATGTGAGGGTGTTGGGATGTAAGCTTCTTTGCTCAAAAATGTTTCATTATTATTCAGGAACCAGTGAGAAGTATGACAATGATCCCTACTTCAAAGATCTGATTTTATTTTACGAGTTTTTCCATGGGGACACAGGTAGAGGATGTGGAGCAAGGTAAGTAACCATGGAAACAACAAGTATAACATTTATCTTGTTATGTTAGTGTAAGAAAAGTAACCCAGCCCTTTAAGCACAACAATAAATATAATCGTATAGAATGTTAGAAAAAGGGTGGTTAGAGTAACTGGAGAGGACCTATCTGTTCCCCAAGTAAGTAATAAGCAAGATGGTAACAGTAACTGGATAAGACCTATCTGGTTCCAAAGGAAGAAATAAGTATGGTGATAAAAGTAACTGGAGAAGACCTATCTGGTTCCCAAGTAAGTTATAAGCAAGATGGTAACAGTAACTGGATAAGACCTATCTGGTTCCAAAGGAAGAAATAAGTATGGTGGTAAAAGTAACTGGAGAAGACCTATATGGTTCCCAAGTAAGTAATAAGCAAGATGGTAACAGTAACTGGATAAGACCTATCTGGTTCCAAAGGAAGAAATAAGTATGGTGGTAAAAGTAACTGGAGAAGACCTATCTGGTTCCCAAGTAAGTAATAAGCAAGATGGTAACAGTAACTGGATAAGACCTATCTGGTTCCAAAGGAAGAAATAAGTATGGTGGTAAAAGTAACTGGAGAAGACCTATCTGGTTCCCAAGTAAGTGTTGAGCAAGATGGTAACAGTAACTGGATAAGACCTATCTGGTTCCAAAGGAAGAAATAAGTATGGTGGTAAAAGTAACTGGAGAAGACCTATCTGGTTCCCAAGTAAGTAATAAGCAAGGTGGTAACAGTAACTGGAGACGGCATAACAGTTACTGTAGAGGACCTATCTGTGTATAATCATACTTGTCCAGAAAATTCCACAAAATTTTGCATGGTGCATGACTCTAGTATCTAGTTTTAAAAATATCAATGATGTCCAGTAATATTTGAAATTGGAGTTATCTTCCTTTGTACATAATTGTAGTTGAAACAACTTGCACAAGCACTTTGATTAAATGTGCCTCTTGGATCCAACACTGCTAATAGTCATTCAAAGATTTGGAACTTTGGATTGATTGATTGTTGGTTGTTTAACATCCAGTGTTGGAACTTTTGATAACACTATTCTAGAATTTTTATTTTCTGAGAAGTAATACTATGCTTATGAAAAAAATACATGTATTTCTTGTTTAAAAAATATATTTATAATTTAAATAATGTAGATTTCAATAGAAGGGAATAAACATAAGACTTAAGGTGTGGTGGATGGGAGTAAAATTTGAAATCCAAACAAATTTCTGTATACACGGCATAAATGATATATGTTTTTTCTATTTTATACCTTCAGCCATCAGACAGGATGGACAGCACTGATATCTAACACAATGAAGTACATACACAAATGGACACTAGAGAATGATAGTGATATGAGTGATAATGAGGAAAGCTTTAGACCCAGGCTACATACACATTAGGTGGAACAAGGGGACAGTATTACAGTATACCCAGGCTACATACGCATTAGGTGGGACAACAGGACAGTATTACACTATTACAGTATTAGAATTCTCTCAGGTTGAACAAGAGAAACAACAAATGGGTAAAAGACAATCAGACATTTGATCTTGCTTGTTTTTATTATTAGACAATGTTTAAGAGTTACATCTAGAATCTAGAAGTGTATGGCGAAAGGGGCAGGACTTATATTTTATCAAAATTTGTTATTGTTAAATGGCAGGAACTTATATTTGATTGACATTTTTAATGGTTTAAGGGGGAATTTTTTATTTGATTGACATTTTTAATGGTTTAAGGGGAGGAACTTACATTTGATGAACTTTTTTATTGGTTAAAAGGGAAGGAACTTTTTTTATGGTAAGAGGAGAGGGACATTTTTGAAAACTGTTTTTGAAAAAGAGGATAATATATTTGTTAGACTTTATTGTATCTGCATATTATAGTTTAGCTATTTGAAACTATAATTAGATTTTGTATTTGATTGGACATCTGTTGAATTGCATGCTTGCTGGAGACATTATTAACTTACATTATGAGACGCTTCTATTTGATTTACATATTTGGGTTTTTCTATCGGTATATTATCTATTTGTTGAATTGCAGTAGGAGGGAGTATACTCTTAAAATTTAAAAGGGAATGGGTTTGTATTTGTGGGATTGTATTTATAAATATATGCCAGCAGGGAATTGGTATATTTGATTGTTATTGTATTAAGAATGTAATTTTAACTTTTTTAACATATTATGTTTTTATACTGTAAACCAACTTATTTTCACAGATTTTTTTCCTCCTTGGTCTTTTTTGACAATTATTTATTTTTGTGATTTTCTAACTTTATTGGTGTATTCATATCTCAGAATCTCCAAAGTTTGACACATTTGTGTCAATTTATAGTCCCATTATTTTTTTATCTCCTAAAGTTGAATAAATAAATGGCTCGCAATAAATAAGTTGGCTTACGGTAATTGATTGTTCAAGTTTAGTTTAGTGTTAGCATGTATTATGTATATTCATTATTTTACACATATATTGTTTATAGTTACTTATTATTACTCACGTTTACCTTTTGGTACCATTGACATATCTGGGATATGTTCCCAGTCAGAAATAGTCTGAAAGCATTGGAACATATCTTATACTTTTGATTCTTTATTAAATAATAATTTAATTTTGGATGCAACACGTCTTTTGATTGGCTGAAAGTGTTTTGTCTATCAGCTCATAGACATAATTTTGTCATGTGACAGTGACGTCACCAACGTTTTTTTCAAAATTTACTCCTTAAAAATTGAATTTAGAATTAAATTATAAGTAATGACTTTAATATTTTTTCTGTCTATTCGAAATAACCTAAAATATGTTGGGCACACTTTTAAATAACCCGCTACACGGGTTATTCAGTGTGCACCACATTTTTTATGTTATTTCTTCATAGACAGAAAAAATATAACAGTCATTCCTTAAATGTGGTATTGCTTTGTGGTATTTCGTGTGTATAGGAGGACAAAGAGTTTATACTCAACAAAATACAAATTTCAATTAAATTTGTTTGCTGAATATGTCAAACTACATAATCAATAATCCATGATAACACTCTTTTTTTTTTTGTCAAGGAAAATTGATTCAGAACAAAAATTAAATGAATTCACAGTAATTGAAATAAAGTTGTATCAAGTATTTTAATTTTTTTCTAATTTTGTATCAAAGTGAAAGTATCTATTTTACTCAGTGTTATGCAGTAAATTTGAATAAAACATTCTTTAAAGGTTAACAATCTTAACTAAATATTCTACAAAATGATTACATCAGATATAAAATCTTCCTTTTATTTTAGTTGTCAACCACATTAATGCAATAATGGTAAATTAAAATGGTTCCATTGATCTCAGATTTTTTTAAGAGATTTTTAATAGAGAGATTTTTTTTATTTTGACGAAGCTGTTTACCTGCTGATAGTTTTTAACACACACATATGCAAAATTTTACATAATTTAATTATTTCTGTATATCACTTTTGTACATCACTTATATGATTTTGTTTTTTTAAGAATAGACATTTTTGTCCATGTCTTGTGTAACTCAAGTACCTTTGAGTGATAATTGTTATCGTAACTTATATCCTGTATGTGTGATGTTAAATTTGTTGAAGTAACATTCTGTGTAAAATACTGGATATTTTTATTTGATAAAACTATTTCTCTAACATAAGTTTCCACCATGTGTAGATACTATAGGGATGATTGCGGTTAATTTTTTTTTTAAATCTGATGAACTGACAATATTTATATTAATAAAATTCTTAAACATTTAATGTTTATAAAATTATTAAAATTGACATCCAATTATTATTTAATGAATTAGTTTTCTAAATGATGTTGGACACTTTCAGCTCTCTATATTGTGTAAATAAGCAATGTTTTGACAATGATTTAATCATTTTTACAGGACAAATAACACGTGCATGTATTGTTAAATAATTTTAAATCTAGACAATACTCAGATTTATTCGCATAATTATTATGAATTGTATTACATATGCTTTCATGTCATAAGGTCTCATTTGTATATGAAACTGTTGAAAAATTGACTGCCAGATTTGATGAGCTTATTTTTTTTTATAAAATAGCCTTAGTTTTTTGGTTTAGTTGACTCCAACATATTTAATTTTTTAGTCACAAGCTGCTACATAAGTCAACCTTGTTTCAACTTCATACTTTATTTGGCCTTTTTAACTTTTCTGATTCAAGCGTCACTGGTAAGTCTTTTGTAGATGAACCTGCCGTACCAAATGTTAAGCCTAGTAAATATGATGAGTTGATTCGTTAGAAGTTGGTTGCCATTATGTGCCATTTTATTATTACTATTGCTGCCAAAGTTAAATCACTACATTAGCTTTTGTTTCATTATCTTGATGCAAAAACCTCCTACCAAGTCTTTCAGATCAAGTTGAATTTCAGTATGATTGTGTTTATTAATAGTTTTTAGGCAGTGAAGCTGCCTTATGCTAGCACCCTAGATTTGTTTTCTTCCCAACGAATGCTGAAAAAAGTGTCATTGTTATAATCTAACAGGCTGATATGTTATTTATAACTAATTGGACATTTTTTTCATACTTTTAATTCTGGAATACAAAAAATATAACCAGAATAACCTTAAATGATCGTCGAACGACCCATAATATTTGAAGTTGCACATAGGAAATAGTGCTCTATAGAAATTCGTACATTGTTTATTATCCCATGTGCTTTTGGCTAAGATGTCAAAGAACAATTGTATGAAATATTTCATCGCCGAAAATCTGTAGCTACAAGTCATTTATATTTCCCAAATGGCAAAATGCGCAGGAATATTGTTCATGTACAGCAAATCTCTATGATAGAGGAAATAAAGTTATATATCTAAGTTGGCGGTAATTTTACAACTTATCTTGCCAAATAAGGTTGTTGTTTTATGAATGAAACGAGCTCATGAACCAGATCTGGAAATCAATGTCGATGGGATGTTTTATGAAATGTGGAATACTCGTCCCCGAGACAAGTCGGACCGAATCCACTCAAACCGTCAAAGAAGACAACTCGGACCGCTTGTCAGATTTACTTAGGGTTTCATACAATGTTAGACTAACATGTCTAGCGGAGCCATCAATCTTTTGTTTGTGCATTGGGGTCTATTTAGGGGTATTTTGAGGGGCCTAAAGAAGGGATGGGTTTACTGTAGAACCCTATGGGGTTTTATTTTTTAAATTTTCAAATGACTATTTCTCGAAAACAGTAAGTGATAGACACACACGGTCTTCAGTAACGAGTAAAGGACAATAAAACAAATCAAATAAAGTATAGGGTGAGTCCCTGGGGGTCATTCCAACCCCCTTCAATTTGAAAATGTGCTTTTATCTTGTAAACGGTTGCAATCCCCACCCCTAAACCATATATATAAATACTTGTATGGGACAATAAAACAAATCAAATGAAAATAATTTGGGGGAGTACCCAGTGTCACCCACCCCCTTCTGTTTGAGAACTTGTAAACGGTCGAGATCCCCACCCCTAAACCATATATATTCATGTATGGGACAATATAACAAATCAAATGAAATATATTTGGAGTCCCTGGCGTCACCCCACCCCCTCCTGTTTGAGAACTTGGAAATGGTCGAGATCCCCACCCCTAAACCATATATATTTATAAATGGGACAATAAAACAAATCAAATGAAATATAGGGGAGTCCCTGGGGTCACCCCACCCCTACTGTTTGAGAACTTGTAAACGGTCAAGATCCCCACCCCTAAACCATATTTATTCATGTATGGGACAATAAAACAAATATAATGAAATATAGGGGAGTCCCTGGGGTCACCCCACCCCCTCCTGTTTGAGAACTTGTAAACAGTCGAGATCCCCACCCCTAAACCGTATATATTCATGTATGGGACAATTTAACTAATCAAATGAAATATATGGGGAGTCACTGGGGTCACCCCACATCCTCCTGTTTGAGAACTTGGAAATGGTTGAGATCCCTACCCCTAACCCATATATATTCATGTATGGGACAATAAAACAAATCAAATGAAATTTTGGGGGAGTCCCTGGGGTCACCCCACCACTCCTGTTTGAGAACTTGGAAATGGTCGAGATCCCCACCCCTAAACCATATATATTGATGTATGGGACAATATAACAAATCAAATGAAACATATGGGGAGTCCCTGGGGTCACCTCACCCCTACTGTTTGAGAACTTGGAAATGGTCGAGATCCTCACCCCTAAACCATATTTATTTATGTATGGGACAATAAAACAAATCAAATGAAATATATGGTGAGTCCCTGGGGTCATCCCACCCCCTCCTGTTTGAGAACTTGTAAACGGTGGAGATACCCACTCCTAAACCATATTTATTCCTGTTCGTCGTTTCAAAAAAATTTGACTGACATACAGGGTCAATCCCCTAGGCATCACTTTACTAGACCAAACCAATATGTACTGGACTTTGCCCAATGTCAGGCGACCATGGGAATGACGAATTATGGGAGCTTTGTTTGGGAGACGGCCTCCTGTTACAATTATTTCTTGTTTATTATAAAATTTTATTGATGCAAACAATGAGTCTAGGTTAATTGAATTTACACTAATTATTTTATTGAATTATATATATATATAATAATAATAATTTTTTTATGGCTCATTTTAAAGGAAACATATAAATCTTTCAAGCAGTGTAAAGCCCAAGAATGTTTGACCAACTGTTTTATAATCACCTGTCATTTTATTCCAAACTTGGTACGGAGTGACATCATGGATTTGGGGTGAAGATGGGGGGTCATTTACATTGATATATATGCGTTGCTTTTGAAAACCTTGATGAAATATTAATTAATTTGCCTTAATAATAAATTCATTAGATAAACATAAATGTACAATATACGAATGTTTAATGTTTGTTCTTTCAAATCTTAAAAAAAAACTGAAGCAACACTGCCACAGTTTATATATTACGTTTGCCTTGGTTTTTGGTTAACTGCATACAGTGCTTACAGTGCTTTGATTTTCTTAAAGTTTTAGCCTGTCTCTTTTAACATAACTCTATAGATAAGATATGTTAATTATCACTTCATTTTCGAACTCTAAAAAATTCTTTGTTCATCCTGAAAATAAATGAAATATTTGCCACTGGATCAAACAATAAATCTTTAACTCACGGAAAATATGAAAAAAATTTATTCTAAAAATGACCTTTTGAAAAAAAAAAAAAAAAAAATATCTTTCATATTGACTCGTCTCACTTTTGGATGAGTTATTGGTTAAAACCTAAAATGTATTCATTTTCTGTTCGTTCATGATTTTTATAATATTTTTTACTTTAGCAATTGTCTCACTTGTGAGTGTAATAATTTTAAAGTTGGAGTCTCCACTTTTCTATTCAAATCAGACAAATCTTAGTATAGTGCAGCCCTTTAGTATGATATTTGACAAATGAGATAACTTGTATGAGTGTTGATTGTTTTACAAATGCTCTTGTTTCTATATAACTAGTCATATTTGTTTGGATTGTGATTTGTTTTCTTTGTTTGTTACATGTTATTTTATTTATATATATAAGCAATGATATTAGCCAGTATTTTATATAAGCTTTATTGATTTTATTTTTGGTATATTTATTTACAATAAAATGGTTTGCTCAATGCTTCAGACTTTTTATTAAGGTTATCAGCCACTTTCTGGAAAAAATTGATGGATAAATAATCTCTAAACCAATTTTTCAGCAGTACTATTTCAATTCTGTTAACTACATCTGCTCACATGGAACTGGAGTGATTCTCAGTAAGTCACTTGATATAAAGATAATAAAAGAACAGAGTTCCAATGTCCTCGTGTTGCACATATTTTATCTGTCCAAGGGCAATAACTAAAAAAAACTTTTTTTAAACATCTTTGAGAAATGAAGACTTTGAGAGCAAATGCAGTGCCATTTCCGATATAATCAATATTTCCAATGGGCACCAATTTTCGAAATGGTCCAAGACATTGCTGATATAAATTTGATAAAAACGTGGCAAAAATTGTACACATGAGAGGTCTTACAAGGCAAATTTCAATATAACTAATATTTCAAAGGGGCATAACTCTTTAAAAACTTTTGATCGGCACTGATTTTCGAACTTGTCTGAGACAACGCTGATATAAACCTATGATATAAGTTTTATAAAAATCCGGCAAGAGATTGCTAATAATACGGGACAGACGCCCGGTTTTTCTTATGTCCCCCGCAACACTTTGCACAGGGGACATTTAAGATGTGGTATGATTGCCAATGAGACACTTATCGCACCAGAGTTCTATTGACAAAGATGTAAGCAATTGAAGGTCACTGTACTGCCTTCAACAATGAGAAAATCCCATGTCATATAGTCAGTTATTAAAGGCCCCAACAATAATAATGTTAAACAGCTCAAACAAGAAAACTCACAGTCTTATTTATAACTATAAAACAATTAACGAAAAACAAATATGACCAACACAGACCAACAACAATCACTGATAAAAATGAGAATGGAAATGGGGAATGTTTCAAAGAGACAACAACCCGACCAAAGAGCAGAAAACAGCCCAATGCCACCAATGGGTCTTCAACACAGCAAAAAAATCACACACCCGGAGGCCGGCTTCAGCTGAATTTATAAAGGCTCCAAATCATGGTGTTTTCACCTAAGTACTATTGATTTCAATACCCAGCAATCTTTTTCTTATTTTCAATTGATCAGGTTTTAAAAAGAAAGCACTATATACTGTAAATTCAGAAATTATTGCAAGGTTTTTATTAATGCGAATAATGCGACTGAATGAGTATCTCAATAATAAAAACTTGCATTCTGATATCTGATACATACAACTGTATGCAGATTTTCCTGAAATAGCATTAATTAATCCTGTATTTTAGTCCATTCTTCAAAATTCGCAATAATAAATGCACACATTAATTTCTGAATTTACAGTACAATATAATTCTACTGTGTCCAAATATGTTTTCTGAATTTTACTTCATGAGGAATGCTCAAATCCAAAAAAAATCAAAGCCTTTGATATATTGATACTTGAAGAGCTATATCAATCTTGGGTCAACTTTGAATAAACCTTAGTTTCTTAATGATTTCTTTCACTGGTTTCTACTAATTGCACCTTGTAGTCAACACATACAGTTTTACTCCGACTATCATTACAAAAGGAGAGGGGTTTACTGGTTTCTGTTTGTGATCTGAGTGTCCTGTCATTCTTTTGCCTGTCCCATACAAATTTGTTTTTAAGCTTAGTGTGAACATGTTATACTGTTTGAAGATCTTTCAAATTCATAGCTCATTAATTTTCTGTTTTCTGAATACTTATAATATATATTGTCATCAAATCAAAGTGTTAAGTTTGTAAGAAATTTATTAACTATTTTTAGAAGAGCCACAGTAATGTCGTTAACATTTGGTGTGCATATTAAAATAATAGGCACACTTACAATTGAACTTTTAAGTGCACTGTCTAAGTGACAAATTATTTATCATTATTCATATTAAAGTTAATTCACCAGTAGAAGGTCAAAGGAACGGTGAAAGTAATATCTAAATTAGTTGTCATGAAACCTGTTCAGATTGTTGTTTAATATTTTCTAGAGCTACAACATTTATCCAACAACTGTGACTACTTTAAAATTGAGACTGGAAATGGAGACAACAACCCGACCAAAGGGCAGAAAACAGCCCAAGGCTACCAATGGGTCTTCAACACAGCGAGAAATATCCCCTTCCTAGTCAACTTCCTACTGTCCACATTAATTACCTACTGTCCACATTAATTACCTACTGTCCACATTAATTACATGTTTTATTTCTTTCCATGTTTATGTTAGTGTTGACCCTCACCTATTTTAGTGTGTGTTTTACTATAGATAAGCAAAGGGCAAGTTTATTTTGTGCCTGTACCAAGTCAGGCCATACATTTTTCATTGTCTGTATTATTATGGTTTTTTTTCAGAGGAGTCGGTGTTGGTAGACAGGTGGAAGGACCTTTTTCAGGAATTCTGGATTGGGACTTTATTTTTGCCAATTCTGGATTTACACTTATCAAGAATCAGAAATTAATGATTTATTTTCAGGATCAGAGAAAGAATGCTTCATTTTTCAGCTGTTTTTTTTTCCTGTGAATTCAAGATGACACCCCTCCTCTTGGTACTTGGCCTGGTCTGTTGAACTACAATATTGTTTTGTAATTCCTGATATCTTATACATGTTTTCAGATAACAGAACTAATAAATGAATCAACAGTTTTCCAATTAAATCCATGAAAAGCAGTGTCCCATAAATAATAATGAGTCTATAGTTTATCATTAGTTTTCATTGAAAAGGAAGTTGCATTCAAAAGACATTTTAAAGTTATTTCCATATTTTTATAAAAAAATATCTTTTAATTTTTACTGTAAAGAGAGCAATCCTCCCTTCCTAATCCTCTCTTCCTTCTGAAGCTGCAATACATTTATATTGCACATAACAATGGTAGTTCCATGTCAGAGTAAAATTTCATGATGGAATGTTCCATGTGTTGTTGCTATGGTAACTACTATGAGTAGATATTCCTTGTTACTATGGATTTCTTTACAATATTAGAGAAAGTTTGTCTGACTATGCTGTGTAGTTCCTCAAATTGTAAAGAGAGTTCAGGAGAAAGTAAACTATATCTTGATTTCTTTTTGCTGGGTTCAAAGTTCAAATCTGTCTGTTCTGTTGCTATGATATTACTGTTACATGATAACTGAGAAACACAGACTCTACCAAGTTGTAATAATAGGGAAGTCACATCCTCAAACAATGGTGGGAAAGCCTGACACACCTTTACCAAATATGGAACGGTCTCAAGGAAAAACTCCAATTTGTCACCAGCTCCCAACACTGCAAAGAAATTAATAAAATTTGTTAAATTCACTACATAAATTCAACTGAACAATCATAAAGTATGCACCAAAAGCTGGATGTGATTGATTGACCGATGGCTCAACACCAAATATAACATGCATATTTAGGATGTTGATACTAATGAGAGTCTGGCTTGTAGAAAAGGTAACATTCTGGTCATTAAAGAATTTGGATTTCATTCAGGGTATAAGACACTTGTTTATTGCTGGTGATTATATAATGATCGCTGTACATCTTTAGGTTTTTTCTTTTTTTTTTTTCTTTTTATTATTTTCAAGAATTACAACAAATACAACACATCAAACATACATACAGTAATATTAGCAATACATTTGAATATCTATTTATTTATAACAATAAACATTGTTGAAAATTCAGTTTTATATTTATATGAAAAGAGAACATAAATACGGAAGAAAAGATAATTTGAGTTAAATTTTTAGTTTTAGGTTTTTTCTAGCTGGATTGTTGTCTCGTTGGCAATTACCCTCCACCACTTTTGATTCATAATCGAAATGGTAGTAAAAACATAAACAGTACCAATTTTTCTGCACCAGATGCGCATTTGGACAATAAATGTCTCTTCAGTGATGCTTGAGGCCAAATGGTAGTAAATGTAGATTTGCTATTATCTTTATTGAAGTCATTTTATATTTTCAAATTTACAGATTTTATTCAGGTAAGCATAGGTTACATTTCTCATTTCCACAGAACCCTATGTTGCACATGCGATTTCTGTTGTAAGTGTAAATGGGTAATGTTGATTGCCAAAAACTAAATCTATTTATTAGTAAAGTACGGAAATTTTCTTTTCTTCAGCTGCTATTAAGACAGAATATAGAACTGTATGTTTTTCTTCAGATGCTATTGTAACAGAATATAGAACTGTATGTTTTTCTTCAGATGCTATTATGACATAATGTAGAATTGTATGTTTTACTTCAGATGCCTTCATGACAGAATGTAGAATTGCTATGTTTTTCTTCAGATGCTATAACAGAATATAGAATCGCTATGTTTTTCTTTAGATGCTATTACAACAGAATGTAGAATCGCTGTGTCTCACTTCCACAACAAAATGCTGCAGGCTAGACAAAAACATTAATAGGACGATGTCATATTGGTTCATACTTACCATTAACCATTGTAAACATCACATTTACAGCTAGCTTGGCAATATTTAGAGATTTAGGCAAAGCATATTGGCAACATAAATGGGCCATCATCTTAATGGCAAATATCTGCAAAATAAAGAGAAATCTTAGCAAAAATACCTCATTATCTTCAAATCATATAATTCCAAAAAATAAAGATCAAGTAAAAGAAATAAGTAGTATCATATAAAATTCTATTTAGCAGCATATCAACAGACATACATTGTACATCTTTGCAGCATATCAACAGACATACATTGTACATCTTTGCAGCATATCAACAGACATACATTGTACATCTTTGCAGCATATCAACAGACATACATTGTACATCTTTGCAGCATATCAACAGACATACATTGTACATCTTTGCAGCATATCAACAGATATACATTGTACATCTAAATGTGAAAAATCTGAAATTCCAAATACTTTGTTTAGGGCATTGCACAAGATCTTGTCTTTCTGTACTGTTTATGGCACTGCTGTATGAAAGCCTCTATGGATGTTGGATGGCATGATTTCATATCAGGAGATTAAGCACTTTTAGATAGCTTTCTTAAATTGCAAATATTCTTGTATATGGTATTGTTAATAGTTGTTTTCTTTGTACTGTGTTGTGTTATGTTTTAATTATACAGAGACGTACAAAAAGTATTCGGTCACAATGGCTGCGTGTTTATGTTCTTACATGTTTATGTTCTTACAGCTGACTCAATTTTAAATGGCCTTATCCTTTGTCATTCACTGATGATTAAAGTATTTATCTTTAGCGTTGGGCATCACATGGTCTACCCTCATGTTACGTTTGATGTTGTCTGCTATTTTAGTATCGTTGGAACAAGTTAAATAACAAGATGGGTAGAAAAGGTCAGGAAGTTTCAACGGGTGTCAAAAACATCATATTAGAATTGTTCCAGAATGTCAGAGTATTTTTTGTCGAAAATTGGTGACATACTTAAAATCCCCAAGTCAACAGTTATTGACATAGTTTATAAATTTTCTCAGATGAGAGTAAAATTATGATTTGACATGATCAACGTGTGTACGTATGTTGAAAAAAGGCCAGGGGTGGAGATTGGACTTTGTTCAATTTTACAAACAAGATTTTGGGGTAGAGATTAATATTGATTCTGTTTAATATCAAGAAATATTCGATGAACATTTGGGGCCAGTAACCTGCTCGACATTTTCGTGGAGGGGATTATTTTTTCAAAGATGACAACACCCCTGTCCATCATGCAGAGTCCAGCGGAGATTTTGTAGCCTGGAACGGAACAGAATTAACAGTATGACCTTGCCTGCCCAGTCTTAAGAGCTTAATGTGATTGAAAACGTAAGGCTATTTACCAAAAGAAAACTTCAAACATGTACTAGGATGTATACATAATACTAAGAATACCAATTTTGGCAAAGGTAAAGCATGAATTTAAAGATTCAATGAAGTTTAAATTTTCTATAGGCTTGTATGCAGACTTTGGCAAAACCATGAAATTAAATATCAACGAGAACATAATTTTTCCTTAATCCATGAAAATTGTTATTCATGAAAATAAATGAATCCACTGTAAATTTCTTCAAAGGGCATAGAGATATGAACATTTAAGTACCTGTTTATTCATCTGAGGTTGACTCAGTAGCTCTGGTACAAAGTCTAAACAGATATGCATGGAAGGAATCCCTGGTACAGTTATATTTAGTAATTCTTCTGGATAACCCTATTTCAAAAATAAACAAATGGTCATATAGAATGAAAGTTATCATATATATGAATCTTTTAAGAGATAAACTGTTTTTTTCAATCAGAAATAAAATCCTCTTTCAGCTAAGTTCTTTTTTATACTCTCTTAAATGCATCATAACAAATATTAGATTATTGAAGATTACTTAATATTTAAAAAAAAAAAAGAACTCAAATAGTAAGAGTGACCTATTTTTGTTGAAGCCTTCTATACTCCTCAAATTGCAACCTTACTTGAAGTTATATGATTATAAGTCACTTCTTTTAATCTTTGAAAACTGAATCCCTGTGTAAAATTAAATCAAAGTCAATAAAGCTTAAAATATAGCTCAGAGTGCAGGATGATATACTATGAAAAACCAAGTTATAAGATTGTTTGTCACTTAGTATCAAAGATCACACAAATGGCTGTGGTACACCAATTGTGTCTCTTAACTTCCTCAAGGAAAACTTACTACATTTGAATTTTGAAAATATCAAATAAATTACCAAAACAAACTTCATCTGACTTTTATCAACCTATATTAACGGTAAGTCTTACTGTAAATTCTAAAATTATTGCGAGGTTTTTATTAATGCGAATAATGCGACTGGGTGAGTATTGCAATAATAAGAACTCACATTCTGATAACTGAATCATAGATCTGTATGCAGATTTTTTTGAAATTGCTTTTATTTAACTCGCATTTTTTTGTCCATTCTTGAAAAATTGCAATAATAAATGCATGCAATAATTTCTGAATTTACAGTATTACAAATTTTACCTGGAAATGTACAAGTTTAGCAAGATGTGGATCAGAAATAAATATTTTATGGATGAATGAGCATGTAACACATTGAATTTCTCTTCTGTTGTGAAGTAGACCTTCTTCCTCCTAAAATAAAAATAGTACAAATTATCACAGATGTCTTCATGAAATCAGTTGATTTCTAGAGTTTCATATCATTTTATATATTAAAACAATTTTTTGGCAGAAGGCAAATAATGTAATGTTTTTATACAAAACACACAAAAAAATTTCTGCTTCAAGTACAATTTCAGCTTGTTAATTCAGATAATTTATAATAAAAACTTATTTCAGGTTCGAGTCCCATAAGGAAAATGTGTAATTTTATGTATATCTTTCAAATTAGCACAAAAATGTGGTTTTTGAAGGATACACGTTGAATATAAATAAATGACATAAAAATCTCATCATCTTTTGGCAGACAATATTGTCAAATCCACCTGTTGGTTGATCCTTACAGAGAATTGATGTTAAATTTCAATATTGTCAAAGGCCTAGAATATGGATTTTTGATGATATTCAATACCTCATCTTCCTTTGGTAGACAACATTCTAAGAGTATTTGTACAACAGCACTATCTTGGGCCATGATCAGTGCATTTTTGAGATCCCTTCTCTCCTGGTCATTCTGACTGGCATGGTCAAGGATTGGGTTGACCAGAGTGTGGTTATGTAGATAGACCTTAGAAGCCTGCATGTACGCTGACAGAATACACAGGACAATCTCCAATATTGGTGGACATCTGGATTGAAAACAAACAATTACCTTAATTTTAGTCTTTAAAAGAATCCACTTAGTTTCATATTTCTTTAAAACTAGTTGATCTCTTTTTAGAAGCCTTTTTACTTTACATTCAATGTAATTATAATTCTTACCATGATGAATTCTTTTAAGAAAATGTTTAATTTTTGTTTATTTGCAAAAATATGCAAATTATATGCAAATGAGCTATACCCTGCTGCTGATGCATATTGATTCCATTTAATCTAATATAGATTTAAAATCAGATTCTGAGTTACATAATCTTAACATGAAATTCAAATTTTGCTATGCATTTTAAAAAAAGTCCCTGCATGAAAATAATAAAATATCATAAAAGTGTCTTCTTAAGGCCACCAAATTTATTGAGATGTTAAAACTTGAGGTGATTTTGTGGAAATTTTCATTTTTTCATATTCATGTATATCAAACATAAGCAAACAGACCTATCTCTATTTCACCTAACTTTTTACATTTTCGTCACTGAATGAAATTCTGTTGTTTCAAACTTCAGCAGAATTTTTTTTATGGTAATGATTGAAAAGGAAGCAAGTACACCTCAACAAGAGGCAAACCTTTCATATATAACAGCCACTTTTGAATGATTATTGGGTCCAATATAAGAAGATAAATAGACTCTAATAACTGTTTGCGAAAAAAAAATTGTACTAACCTGTATACCCTGTTATCACACCTGAGTATAATTAGTGGGTCTATAGTCACATCATTTTCTGTATACTGTGTAATGACTGCTCCCCTTTTATTACTTTCTCTTAACGCATTTACTGTAGCCAGTCGAATACTGAAAGTAAACAATTCCTTTCCATTTATAAAGCTGTAATTTTTTTTTACCTCCAAGCAATTATAATATCAAAATTATTAAATCTTAAACATGTTATTTTCCCTCAGTCCTTTGGGACCTCAGGGATACAACCTTTTCTCAAGGCCATGATTATTTTGTTATAAATAATTGTTTATAAGAAATAAATAATAACAAGAATGCAAGGGTTGTTGTGATAAGCATATTCAAAAATTTTAATGAATGGAAAACAGGCAGTAGATGTCAGATATACCCATAAAGCATGCACATGTTACAACTCATCTATTGAGCTGCAGACCAAATATGACGTCATTCTGTTCAGTGGATTTGGAGAAATTTATGACAAAAAAATTGAATTCTGTCAACATATTGAAAATTCAAAGTAAAGGCATACAGGAAGAAGGTATCTGACAGATCTAAAAGTGTTCACATGTTACAACTTATCACTGTCAAGTCACTCATCAAATATGAATTTGCAATATAGAGAAGGGGTATAATATGCCACCTCCCCCAAAAAAGACTGTCCCCAAAAATTGCCTAAAGAACAAGTCAACAGCTAGCACACTTTTATAGGCTCTTCTATGAGAAATTTAGACCTTGACATTTTGTACCAACTCCGGTCTATTGTTAAAGACCAGATGTTTACCTGTAGTTGTTTTTCAGCTTTTTGTGTTGTTGTCTCATTTACGCTTATCCAACTATATCTATTATTCTTACCTTCTAGGGGAAATAGAATGTAGTTTGATCCAGACCTTCCTGACAAGGTCTACAACTTTCCTGGGAATTCTTGTGTCTAAAATTAGTATCAAACAACCAAGGAACTTGTCTGAGAACTGTAATATGGTATCTACTGGCATCCTTAATAACGTCTGTAAGGCTACAATCATTTCTGATGTTCTCATGGGTAAACCATCTATAGCTAAAAATACATCAAAATGAAAAAATGATGTACAGGTAACTAAACCGTCCATAGCTCTAAAAACAAATCCTTAAAATGTTAACAGCTTTGTGTCTGTTCTTTTTTGTGTTGTTGGATTGCTGCCTCATTTAATCAAATTAAAATCATCTTTTAATCGTAGAAAAGACACAAAAACAAAGAGTATTCATCATACCTGATTTACTGGTATGAAGACTGTCTATATGATAAAAATTTCTTAAACATTTTTGTACATGTATACTGGGAATTACAACTAGAGGCTCTAAAGAGCTTGTGTCACTCACCTTGGTCTATATGCATATTCAACAAAGGACACTCTCCAACATTGTAGACAAGAATAGAAATGATGACAAAAATATCTGTTTTGTTTATTTTGTATTGCTGATGATTTAGTCTCTTTAGTTTCTCTCTATTTTCTTTAGTTTTTGCTCAAAACACAAAAGAGGATAAAAAAAAATCCTAACTTAAGGGCAATCACTCCTTTAAAGAATGACAGTCTACTAACTATATCGGCAAAATTTTACTTGTTAGTAGATCTTGTCTTGCTGATCATTTTTGCTTATTTAAGTTTCTATCTATCTATTATAATTTTTACCATATAAGGCAAAATGCCAAAAAAAAAAGGGAAAAATCGTCATTAAGGGACAATAACTTCAATAAAGGAGTCTTTGGACAATTTCCTCCAAAATTAATGTCTTGATTGTAGATCTTGTCTTGCTGATCATTTTTGCTTATTTAAGTTTCTATCTATAAATAAATAAATAAATAAATAAATAAATAATCTTTATTTCAAGAGGATAATCCCATTAGTTAAAACTAATCTTCCTGAGAGTCCTCAAAATAATAATACCGTATTTTGCGGATTAAAAAGCGCACCCCTAAATAAGGCGCACGGCCGTTTTTGGGGGTGAGGATTGTTTTTTTCCTTACATAAAACGCACCTGCATATAAAGCGCACCCTGAAGAAAACGTACATGCATTCTACTGACCTTAGCGTAATGAATGTTCACTCCTTCTTGTAACTCACTCCGTAACATGTTTCATTTTTATTTTCAGATTGTTGAGAAAGTTGAAAGACATTTTGTATATATTTATTTGTTTCATATTAAAATAAATAAATGTTAATAAAATTATTATAATTTTCTTATTGTTTTAATCATGCCAGATTCATTAGTTGTTTTTTGTCAACAATGGCCATGTGTTGACAGCTTGGGTGTCCATTGAACCTTGTTGTTTTGATTAAAATTAGTTCGGTGTTGATTGCTTATTTATTGTTTGAATTGGAATCAAGGATTTTAATTAATCTTGAAAAGGTATTCATTAAAAGTTACCCAAGCCATAAAACTGCCATTGTTTACCTTGATTATGACCTACTTAATTACCTGTACCCACGTGTGAAAACTGTTCACCCATAAGTCAGGAAAAAAATTATTAAATTAAATCTAAAGAATTTTATTGTTGTTTATAAAATAAAAGTTTAAGTTTTATAAGTAACAAACATTTTTCAATTTAAACTTGGTTGAAAACTGCAAAAAAACCATTCAGTTTCTGCAAGTCATTGTCTATTTTTAACTGAAAGTGAGATGGGCCACGGAAAGGGGAATTCAAATAAGACGGCGATATATAAATGTCTTATCATATTGAATTATGAAAATTAATATTCATTTTTTTTATTTCTTACACCAATATGTGGCTACAATATTTCATAAAGATATTCATTTTGAAACAATAAAACAACAAGCAGTTACTCCTCAATAGTATATCCTGTATGGTACCTCTTTTCAAACACGCTTATCTTTCTTTGTTTATGAAACACTTTAAAGGGTTCATTTCAGCACATGGTTATCACCATCGTCATTAAAAGAGACTTGAAATATTGGAAAGAAACACAATCACTTCCTTTATTATTTCTAAAGAAGATTTTATTTAAAAACACATTACAACAACAAACAATTACATATTTATTGTAAATACACAATTAATATCCTGTATGGTACCTCTTTCAAACACGGTTATCTTTCTTTGTTTATGTAATAAACACATGGTTATCAACTCCGTAAGCCAACAATGAAATAAAGAACAAATGATAAAGTATATATATTTTTATTCATAACAAAATATGCCACATGAACAATTTATCAAGTCACTGCAAGCACTTGACAATCTGACGGTCTCCATAAAAAAAAATACAGATATATATTTTTTTTCACGCTTGCCCTGAAACTGAAAAAAATACATACATAAAGCGCACCTGAGTATAACACGCAGGGACAATGACAGAGAAAAAAACCTGCGGCTTATTTAACGAATTTAACGGTAACATATTTATAAGTACATACAATATTATAATGATATATTATACACAATATACAATTGTATCTAGATAATAATGAAAAAGCATATTAATTTGCACAATTGATGAAAAATTTGTAACATTTTGTTTTAAAAGATACAAGTGTATTACTCATTTTTATTTCTATTATATCTATTATAGTTTTTAAGATATAAGGCAAAAACGCATAAATTTGGTAAAAATCGTCATCAAAGGGCAATTACTCTAATAAGGAGTCAACTGACGGTTTCAACATTTAGACTTATTTGTTGAACTTGTCTTGCTGATCATTTTTATTATTTAAAGTTTCTCTCTATCTATTATAGTTTTCAAGATAATAGGCAAAAATGAAAAAAAATGGTAAAATTTAAGGGCAATAACTCTTCCTATAAGAAGTCGTCTGACAGTTTTGACATAAATACATGATATATGGACAATTGGTAGAGCTCATCATTCTGAACATTTCTGCTGTCAGATATTCTCGATTTATAACGGTTTTCAAAATAATAGACAAAACTTGCATTTTACCCCTATGTTCTATTTTTAGCCATCTTGGTTGGCAGGCGGGGTCATCAGACTCATTTTTTAAAATAGATACCCCAATGATGATTGAGGCCAAGTCGGTTGAATTAGGCCCAGTAGTTTCAGAGAAGATTTTTGTAAAAGTTAACAGACAACGGTGATTGTTGTCTTTAGAGTGAGGGGTGATATTTCCTGTTATATTGACTGTATTGTTATTACCTAGCTGAAACTGTCCCAGGGTGATAGATGTCTTTGAATAGTGAGGGGTGATATTTCCTGTTAATTATTACCTTGTTGGAACTGTACCAGGGTGATATATATATTGACTGTGATACTGACTGTATTGTTATTACCTTATTGAAACTGTACCAGGGTGATAGTTGTCTTGGTGAGGGGTGATATTTCCTGTGATATTGACTAAAGTTATTACCTTGTTGAAACTGTTCCAGGGTGATAGTTATCTTAGTGAGGGGTGATATTTCCTGTGATATTGACTGTATTGTCAAGCTCTCTTCTAACCAATCTTCAATAGTACATAGATGTGGATAATGTGTGACCAGTAATCTACAAAAATATAGATGTACCTATGTCAATTCAGACAGTATTTCCAAGGGCGTAGAGGTTGTAATACACAGTTAGACTAGTACAAGAGCCCAATAATACAGCTGGAAACGACTTGAAAATTAGATAAGTCTCAAAAGATAATGTCAGGACACCAAATGAGGCACTTTAACAAATGGACATCCATTATACATCATACATTATTTAAAAGAACTATGGAAATTCATCAGCAAGCATCACATTTTTCCCACAGTCAGATCTTATGTAAAGCTTGGACACACGATCTGTAATCTAATCAGATTGATTTTACCCATGTCAATACGCCAATCAGAAACCTAATGCATATTTGATAATATTTTCAAAAGCGTACACTAAAATATTGTGATTGGGCAACAATGTATTAACCTATTGAAATTTAAACAAATGATTATGAGTTTATCTTGGCACAATCAATGAAATTACCCATAGTCCTTTAGATTGGGAAATGATATATAAGTACATATAAATTTTACATGCCTAAACTACTGTAAATTTAGAAATTAGTGAATGCATTTACTATTGCGATTGTTTGATATTCGACACAAATGTGAGTTTCCCTATTCCCTATTGCGATTGTTTGATATTCGACACAAATGTTTCACCATTGAGATTGTTTGATATTTGACACAAATGTTTCACTATTGCGATTGTTTGATATTCGACACAAATGTGAGTTTCACTATTGCGATTGTTTGATATTCGACACAAATGTGAGTTTCACTATTGCGATTGTTTGATTTAACACAAATGTGAGTTTCACTATTGCGATTGTTTGATATTCGACACAAATGTTTCACTATTGCGATTGTTTGATATTCGACACAAATGTGAGTTTCACTATTGTGATTGTTTGGTATTCGACATAAATGTGAGTTTCACTATTGCGATTATTTGGTATTCAACACAAATGTGAGTTTCACTATTGCGATTGTTTGGTATTCAACACAAATGTGAGTTTTACTATTGCGATTGTTTGATATTCGACACAAATGTGAGTTTCATTATTGCGATTGTTTGGTATTCGACACAAATGTGAGTTTCACTATTGCGATTGTTTGGTATTCGACACAAATGTGAGTTTCACTATTGCGATTTGCGGAAATGCTGCATACAAATAATGCTATCAAAATCTAGAATGTGAGTATTTATTTTTGTGACACCTATCCTGTCGCAATTTTCACATTAATAAAAACTGAGCAATAATTCATGAATTTACAGTTATGTTGATGTTCCATACACTTACTTTAACAATGAAGGAAATAGTCCTGGATACTGATGCTGATTTTTCTGAGCTTGCTGTAGTAAGAAATTGATAGGAATCTTAGATAGAACTCCATCTGGGTATGTCTTTACTTTTCTGTCTCCTGAAACTGATAAATAAAGAGGTGATATTTAAAACAGACAAAAGTTGACTCAGATATTAATGAAAAAGATAATAAGTACATGTTTACACATATATAATGAAAGAACCTTAGTAAGCGCGCTCACATACCCCACGTCCCCACATTGTCATTGGAGAAATAAAATAAGTGTAAGACAAAAAAATTGTATCAGAAAAAAAAATTGAATCATAATTTCCTATCAATATGCACATCTACATAGTATGTCCTTATTATCTACACAGTTTCATGAAATTCTGTTGTGTGGTTTGAGAGGAGTTGCGATGACGAAAGGTTGCAGTAGTGTATTGGGCAAATAAGTTCAAAGGGGCGTAACTCCTGGAAAAAAAATTGAATTGTAATTTCCTGTCAATATGCACATCTACGTAGTATGTCCTTATTATCTGAAAAGGTTTCATGAAATTCTGTTGTGTGGTTTGAGAGGAGTTGCGATGACAAAAGGTTACAGTAGTATATTGGGCAAATAAGTTCAAAGGGGCGTAACTCCTGGAAAAAAAGTTGAATCGTAATTTCCTGTCGATATGCACATCTACGTAGTATGTCCTTATTATCTACACAGTTTCATGAAATTCTGTTGTGTGGTTTGAGAGGAATTGCGATGACAAAAGGTTGCAGTAGTACATTAAAGTGAATAAGTTCAAAAGGGCAACTCCTGGAAAAAAAATTGAATCGTAATTTCCTGTCGATATGCACATCTACGCAGTATGTCCTTATTATCTGAAAAGGTTTCATGAAATTCTGTTGTGTGGTTTGAGAGGAGTTGCGATGACAAAAGGTTGCAGTAGTATATTGGGCAAATAAGTTCAAAGAGGCGTAACTCCTGGGAAAAAATTGAATCGTAATTTCCTGTCGATATGCACATCTATGTAGTATGTCCTTATTATCTGAAAAGGTTTCATGAAATTCTGTTGTGTGGTTTGAGAGGAGTTGCGATGACAAAAGGTTGCAGTAGTATATTAAAGTAAATAAGTTCAAAGGGGCGTAACTCCTAGAAAAAGAATTGAATCGTAATTTCCTGTCGATATGCACAACTACATAGTATGTCCTTATTATCTAAAAAGGTTTCGTGAAATTCTGTTGTGTGGTTTGAGAGGAGTTGTGATGACAAGAAACAGGACTGAGGGACTGACGGACTGACGGACTGACAGACTGACAGACTGACGGACTGACAGACAGACGGACGGACGGACAGACGGGTCAAAAATATTATACCCTCCGCAACTCGTTGCGTGGGGTATAATAACAACTGATTATAGCAAGAAATTGAATGTCATGCTCAGCATACCTACATTAGTAATTTAAAGTATAAGCAACAAGAGGTAGGTATATGAAAGATCCTAAAAGTACGCACACATTAAAACTCATCACTGTCAGGCTAATGACCAAATATGATGTTAATCAAAAGAAAATTGTGGCAGAAATATTTGTTTGACATACAGACACCTGGACAAACATAAACCTGTTAGTCAGGGCGATTGTGATAGAGTCTCCACAGGGACAAACAAAAAACTGTTGGTCAGGGTGATTGTGATATAGCCTCCACAGGGACAAACAAAAAACTGTTGGTCAGGGTGATTGTGATATAACCTCCACAGGGACAAACAAAAAACTGTTGGTCAGGGTGATTGTGATATAGCCTCCTCAGGGACAAACAAAAACTGTTGGTCAGGGTGATTGTGATATAGCCTCCACAGGGACAAACAAAACACTGTTGGTCAGGGTGATTGTGATATAGCCTCCACAGGGACAAACAAAAAACTGTGGGTCAGGGTGATTGTGATATAGTCTCCACAGGGACAAACAAAAAACTGTTGGTCAGGGTGATTGTGATATAGCCTCCACAGGGACAAACAAAAAACTGTTGGTCAGGGTGATTGTGATATAGTCTCCACAGGAACAAACAAAAAACTGTTGGTCAGGGTGATTGTGATATAGCCTCCACAGAGACAAATAAAAAGCTGTTGGTCAGGGTGATTGTGATACAGCCTCCACAGGGACAAACAAAAAACTGTTGGTCAGGGTGATTGTGATATAGCCTCCACAGGGACAAACAAAAAACTGTTGGTCAGGGTGATTGTGATACAGCCTCCATAGGGACAAACAAAAAACTGTTGGTCAGGGTGATTGAGATACAGCCTCCACAGGGACAAACAAAAAACTGTTGGTCAGGGTGATTGTGATATAGCCTCCACAGGGACAAACAAAAACCTGTTGGTCAGGGTGATTGTGATATAGCCTCCACAGGGACAAACAGAAACCTGTTGGTCAGGGTGATTGTGATATAGCCTCCACCATGACAAACAAAAACCTGTTGGTCAGGGTGATTGTGATATAGCCTCCACAGGGACAACAAAAACCTGTTGGTTAGAGTGACTGTGATAGAGCCTCCACAGGGACAAACAAAAAACTGTTGGTCAGGGTGATTGTGATATATCCTCCACAGGGACAAACAAAAAACTGTTGGTCAGGGTAATTGTGATATAGTCTCCACAGGGACAAACAAAAAACTGTTGGTCAGGGTGATTGTGATATAGCCTCCACAGGACAAAAACCTGTTGGTCAGGGTGATTGTGATAGAGCCTCCACAGGGACAAACAAAAAACTGTTGGTCAGGGTGATTGTGATAGAGTCTCCACAGGAACAAACAAATACTGTTGGTCAGAGTGATTGTGATATAACCTCCACAGGGACAAACAAAAAACTGTTGGTCAGGGTGATTGTGATATAACCTCCACAGGGACAAACAAAAAACTGATGGTCAGGGTGATTGTGATATAGCCTCCACAGGGACAAACAAACACTGTTGGTCAGGGTGATTGTGATATAGCCTCCACAGGGACAAACAAAAAACTGTGGGTCAGGGTGATTGTGATATAGCCTCCACAGGGACAAACAAAAAACTGTGGGTCAGGGTGATTGTGATATAGTCTCCACAGGGACAAATAAAAAACTGTTGGTCAGGGTGATTGTGATATAGCCTCCGTAGGACAAAAACCTGTTGGTCAGGGTGATTGTGATATAGTCTCCACAGGGACAAACAAAAAACTGTTGGTCAGGGTGATTGTGATATAGCCTCCACAGGGACAAATAAAAAACTGTTGGTCAGGGTGATTGTGATATAGCCTCCACAGGACAAAAACCTGTTGGTCAGGGTGATTGTGATATAGTCTCCACAGGGACAAACAAAAAACTGTTGGTCAGGGTGATTGTGATATAGCCTCCACAGGGACAAATACAAAACTGTTGGTCAGGGTGATTGTGATATAGTCTCCACAGGGACAAACAAAAAACTGTTGGTCAGGGTGATTGTGATATAGCCTCCACAGGGACAAACAAAAAACTGTTGGTCAGGGTGATTGTGATATAGCCTCCACAGGGACAAACAAAACACTGTTGGTCAGGGTGATTGTGATACAGCCTCCACAGGAACAAACAAAAAACTGTTGGTCAGGGTGATTGTGATATAGCCTCCATAGGGACAAACAAAAAACTGTTGGTCAGGGTGATTGTGATAGAGCCTCCACAGGGACAAACAAAAACCTGTTGGTCAGGGTGATTGTGATATAGCCTCCATAGGGACAAACAAAAAACTGTTGGTCAGGGTGATTGTGATAGAGCCTCCACAGGGACAAACAAAAACCTGTTGGTCAGGGTGATTGTGATACAGCCTCCATAGGGACGAACAAAAAACTGTTGGTCAGGGTGATTGTGATACAGCCTCCACAGGGAAAAACACAAAACTGTTGGTCAGGGTGATTGTGATAGAGCCTCCACAGGGACAAACAAAAACCTGTTGGTCAGGGTGATTGTGATATAGCCTCCACCAGGACAAAAAGAAACCTGTTGGTCAGGGTGATTGTGATATAGCCTCCACCAGGACAAACAAAAACCTGTTGGTCAGGGTGATTGTGATATAGCCTCCACAGGGACAACAAAAACATGTTGGTCAGAGTGATTGTGATAGAGCCTCTACAGGGACAAACAAAAAACTGTTGGTCAGGGTGATTGTGATATATCCTCCACAGGGACAAACAAAAAACTGTTGGTCAGGGTGATTGTGATATAGTCTCCACAGGGACAAACAAAAAACTGTTGGTCATGGTGATTGTGATTTAGCCTCCACAGGACAAAAACCTGTTGGTCAGGGTGATTGTGATATAGCCTCCACAGGGACAAACAAAATACTGTTGGTCAGGGTGATTGTGATACAGCCTCCACAGGGACAAACAAAAAACTGTTGGTCAGGGTGATTGTGATAGAGCCTCCACAGGGACAAACAAAAACCTGTTGGTCAGGGTGATTGTGATATAGCCTCCACAGGGACAACAAAAACATGTTGGTCAGAGTGATTGTGATAGAGCCTCTACAGGGACAAACAAAAAACTGTTGGTCAGGGTGATTGTGATATATCCTCCACAGGAACAAACAAAAAACTGTTGGTCAGGGTGATTGTGATATAGTCTCCACAGGGACAAACAAAAAACTGTTGGTCATGGTGACTGTGATAGAGCCTCCACAGGGACAAACAAAAAACTGTTGGTCAGGGTGATTGTGATATATCCTCCACAGGGACAAACAAAAAACTGTTGGTCAGGGTAATTGTGATATAGTCTCCACAGGGACAAACAAAAAACTGTTGGTCAGGGTGATTGTGATATAGCCTCCACAGGACAAAAACCTGTTGGTCAGGGTGATTGTGATAGAGCCTCCACAGGGACAAACAAAAAACTGTTGGTCAGGGTGATTGTGATAGAGTCTCCACAGGAACAAACAAATACTGTTGGTCAGAGTGATTGTGATATAACCTCCACAGGGACAAACAAAAAACTGTTGGTCAGGGTGATTGTGATATAACCTCCACAGGGACAAACAAAAAACTGATGGTCAGGGTGATTGTGATATAGCCTCCACAGGGACAAACAAACACTGTTGGTCAGGGTGATTGTGATATAGCCTCCACAGGGACAAACAAAAAACTGTGGGTCAGGGTGATTGTGATATAGCCTCCACAGGGACAAACAAAAAACTGTGGGTCAGGGTGATTGTGATATAGTCTCCACAGGGACAAATAAAAAACTGTTGGTCAGGGTGATTGTGATATAGCCTCCGTAGGACAAAAACCTGTTGGTCAGGGTGATTGTGATATAGTCTCCACAGGGACAAACAAAAAACTGTTGGTCAGGGTGATTGTGATATAGCCTCCACAGGGACAAATAAAAAACTGTTGGTCAGGGTGATTGTGATATAGCCTCCACAGGACAAAAACCTGTTGGTCAGGGTGATTGTGATATAGTCTCCACAGGGACAAACAAAAAACTGTTGGTCAGGGTGATTGTGATATAGCCTCCACAGGGACAAATACAAAACTGTTGGTCAGGGTGATTGTGATATAGTCTCCACAGGGACAAACAAAAAACTGTTGGTCAGGGTGATTGTGATATAGCCTCCACAGGGACAAACAAAAAACTGTTGGTCAGGGTGATTGTGATATAGCCTCCACAGGGACAAACAAAACACTGTTGGTCAGGGTGATTGTGATACAGCCTCCACAGGAACAAACAAAAAACTGTTGGTCAGGGTGATTGTGATAAAGCCTCCATAGGGACAAACAAAAAACTGTTGGTCAGGGTGATTGTGATAGAGCCTCCACAGGGACAAACAAAAACCTGTTGGTCAGGGTGATTGTGATATAGCCTCCATAGGGACAAACAAAAAACTGTTGGTCAGGGTGATTGTGATAGAGCCTCCACAGGGACAAACAAAAACCTGTTGGTCAGGGTGATTGTGATACAGCCTCCATAGGGACGAACAAAAAACTGTTGGTCAGGGTGATTGTGATACAGCCTCCACAGGGAAAAACACAAAACTGTTGGTCAGGGTGATTGTGATAGAGCCTCCACAGGGACAAACAAAAACCTGTTGGTCAGGGTGATTGTGATATAGCCTCCACCAGGACAAAAAGAAACCTGTTGGTCAGGGTGATTGTGATATAGCCTCCACCAGGACAAACAAAAACCTGTTGGTCAGGGTGATTGTGATATAGCCTCCACAGGGACAACAAAAACATGTTGGTCAGAGTGATTGTGATAGAGCCTCTACAGGGACAAACAAAAAACTGTTGGTCAGGGTGATTGTGATATATCCTCCACAGGGACAAACAAAAAACTGTTGGTCAGGGTGATTGTGATATAGTCTCCACAGGGACAAACAAAAAACTGTTGGTCATGGTGATTGTGATTTAGCCTCCACAGGACAAAAACCTGTTGGTCAGGGTGATTGTGATATAGCCTCCACAGGGACAAACAAAATACTGTTGGTCAGGGTGATTGTGATACAGCCTCCACAGGGACAAACAAAAAACTGTTGGTCAGGGTGATTGTGATAGAGCCTCCACAGGGACAAACAAAAACCTGTTGGTCAGGGTGATTGTGATATAGCCTCCACAGGGACAACAAAAACATGTTGGTCAGAGTGATTGTGATAGAGCCTCTACAGGGACAAACAAAAAACTGTTGGTCAGGGTGATTGTGATATATCCTCCACAGGGACAAACAAAAAACTGTTGGTCAGGGTGATTGTGATATAGTCTCCACAGGGACAAACAAAAAACTGTTGGTCATGGTGATTGTGATATAGCCTCCACAGGACAAAAACCTGTTGGTCAGGGTGATTGTGATATAGCCTCCACAGGGACAAACAAAATACTGTTGGTCAGGGTGATTGTGATAGAGCCTCCACAGGGACAAACAAAAAACTGTTGGTCAGGGTGATTGTGATAGAGCCTCCACAGGGACAAACAAAATACTGTTGGTCAGGGTGATTGTGATAGAGCCTCCACAGGGACAAACAAAAAACTGTTGGTCAGGGTGATTGTGATATAGCCTCCACAGGGACAAACAAAAAACTGTTGGTCATGGTGATTGTGATATAGTATCCACAGGGACAAACAAAAAACTGTTGGTCAGGGTGATTGTGATATAGCCTCCACAGGACAAAACCTGTTGGTCAGGGTGATTGTGATATAGCCTCCACAGGGACAAATAAAATACTGTTGGTCAGGGTGATTGTGATACAGCCTCCACAGGGACAAACAAAAAACTGTTGGTCAGGGTGATTGTGATAGAGCCTCCACAGGGACAAACAAAAAACTGTTGGTCAGGTTGATTTCGATACAGCCTCCACAGAAACAAACAAAAAACTGTTGGTCAGGGTGATAGTGATATAGCATCCACCGGAACAAACAAAAACCTGTTGGTCAGGGTGATTGTGATATAGCCTCCACAGGGACAAACAAAAACCTGTTGGTCAGGGTGATTGTGATATAGCCTCCACAGGGACAAACAAAAAACTGTTTGTCAGGTTGATTGTGATATAGCCTCCATAGGGACAAACAAAAACCTGTTGGTCAGGGTGATTGTGATATAGCCTCCACCAGGACAAACAAAAACCTGTTGGTCAGGGTGATTGTGATATAGCCTCCACAGGGACAAACAAAAAACTGTTGGTCAGGGTGATTGTGATACAGCCTCCACAGGAACAAACAAAAAACTGTTGGTCAGGGTGATTGTGATATAGCCTCTGCAGGGACAAACAAAAAACTGTTTGTCAGGTTGATTGTGATATAGCCTCCATAGGGACAAACAAAAACCTGTTGGTCAGGGTGATTGTGATATAGCCTCCACCAGGACAAACAAAAACCTGTTGGTCAGGGTGATTGTGATATAGCCTCCACAGGGACAAACAAAAAACTGTTGGTCAGGGTGATTGTGATACAGCCTCCACAGGAACAAACAAAAAACTGTTGGTCAGGGTGATTGTGATATAGCCTCTGCAGGGACAAACAAAAAACTGTTGGTCAGGGTGATTGTGATAGAGTCTCCACAGGGACAAACAAAAAACTGTTGGTCAGGGTGATTGTGATATAGCCTCCACAGGGACAAATAAAATACTGTTGGTCAGGGTGATTGTGATACAGCCTCCACAGGGACAAACAAAAAACTGTTGGTCAGGGTGATTGTGATATAGCCTCCACAGGGACAAACAAAAAACTGTTGGTCAGGTTGATTTCGATACAGCCTCCACAGAAACAAACAAAAAACTGTTGGTCAGGGTGATTGTGATATAGCCTCCACCGGAACAAACAAAAACCTGTTGGTCAGGGTGATTGTGATATAGCCTCCACAGGGACAAACAAAAACCTGTTGGTCAGGGTGATTGTGATATAGTCTCCACAGGGACAAACAAAAACCTGTTGGTCAGGGTGATTGTGATATAGCCTCCACAGGGACAAACAAAAAACTGTTTGTCAGGTTGATTGTGATATAGCCTCCATAGGGACAAACAAAAACCTGTTGGTCAGGGTGATTGTGATATAGCCTCCACCAGGACAAACAAAACCCTGTTGGTCAGGGTGATTGTGATATAGCCTCCACAGGGACAAACAAAAAACTGTTGGTCAGGGTGATTGTGATACAGCCTCCACAGGAACAAACAAAAAATTGTTGGTCAGGGTGATTGTGATATAGCCTCTGCAGGGACAAACAAAATACTGTTGGTCAGGGTGATTGTGATAGAGCCTCCACAGGGACAAACAAAAAATTGTTGGTCAGGGTGATTATGATAGAGCCTCCACAGGGACAAACAAAAAACTGTTGGTCAAGGTGATTGTGACAGACATAAGACTGTGAATTCCTTCACACAATTACATTTATTCCATGTAAAGATAATAAAATCAAGAATTACCTTTACATATTTGGAACTATTTTAAAGTTATCTCCCTTACTTGACCATTAATTTATAACTTACCTATTATTTTCATGTGATTCAGAACTGTATCCTCATACAACAGCAGATAATATAACACAATTAACTGTGGTGTCAAGTTATATACAGAGTTATCTCCCTTATGACTGGATACAGAATTATCTTCATGACTAAATGAGTTATCTCCCCTGATTTGACCAAACACTGATGATTTATACACATCTAAGACTTCCTGGTTACTTAGTGGTTCATTAAGATGGTCAGTCTTTGTACTTTTGATGATGATTGAGTTCACATAGACCTCAATAAGGGATGGTAGTAAATTGTGGAGTGGACACCCACTACTACAAATCTGTCTGTAGATCCAGTCCTGTAAAAGTTAAATAATATAACGCTGTGAATTCATTTATATCTCCTTCTATTCTTAAGCATTGCTCATTTGAAATTCCTTCAGGAAGGATATCACATTTGCCTCACTTACTAAATTACTGTAAATTCAGATATTATTGGGATTGTTGAAGAATGGACAAAAATGCAAGTTCGATTATTGCAATTTCAGGAAAATCTGCATACGGATATATGTATCATATACCAAAATGCGTGTTCTTATTATTGCTATACTCACCCAGTCGCGTTATTCGCTTTAATAAAAACCTCGCAATAATTTCTGAATTTACAATAGTTGATTCACAGTATATTTTTGTGACCATCTTTCATGTAGGGATATCCATTTTTTTTTTTAAATACAAGCATTTGAGAAAGATTTTTCAAGAAATATTTTAAATCTTCATTGTTTAATGACAGTTATAATAACTTACTTTTATAGGAACTTTGTACTTTGAAAAGGACCTTGTTTTCAGAAGCTGATAAACACTGTTGATTGGTAGATATCCAGTCATATGACCATTCAAATTAGGTGTGACTGGTACCTTGACTGCATGTGTAGTTACAACCTACAAAATAAAACCAGATCTTAACTTGCTAACATTCACTGATGTGTGGCATGAAGGGTTATTAATCCCCCATTCAGGTGATCTAAAATCCTCAAGGTAGGTAAGCAGCCTTTAGAAGTTCTTTATTAAGTAAGTGTTCACAAAAGTTTGAGATTTTTTGAAATAGTAAGGATTTTCTACCCCAGGAATAGATTACCTTAGCTGTATTTGGCAAAACCTTTAGGAATTTTGGGTCCTCAATGCTCTTCAACTTCATATTTAATTTTTTTATATACCTGTTCTTTGAATATCTCCTGAGTAAATATCTGTCTTAGTCTAGGTAAGGCAAACCACCTACCCCTATACACCTCTAGCCTACAGCCTTGTTTTATATACCTGTTCTTTGAATATCTCCTGAGTAAATATCTGTCTTAATCTTGATAATGCATTTCCCTTCACTGGAGCCTGAAATTATCAATTAAGGTCATAGGTTAAATTATAAACTTGTGTTATTATAATTCATTATTAATAAATGCATTATCTATGCAAAGTCATGATAGAAAATTCTTATTATCTTCATAACCATAGATATTATTTACGGTTAGTTCATTTATATTCATTGTTATCAACTTCTGTGGTTGTGGTTGAATAAAAATGTGCTCTTTAGATGGATAATTTCATGGTTTTATAATAATGAGTCAACAGTACACATAAAAATTCTTATCCAGATTTTAAGAAGAAAACAACTGCATGTTTTTTTTCTGTATCAATACAACACAACACAATATTTTCATTAAACTAAGTATGAACTCATTGAGGGGAAGATTACAAACATGACAGTACTTCAATCAGTGAAAATAACAGTACACAGAATTTACAGTATACAATATTGAAAGAGAAAAACAAAACATTTAAATTTTCAACATGTTGTAATCAATATATTAGTTATCTCCCTTTGATCATAAATTTATGCTAATTTTGTTTCAGAAAGACCTGATGAAGGATATGTCAGAATATCAACAACATTTCCAATTCATTCTAAATGAAAACATAGAGGTGAAACACTAGCTATGAATAAGCCTTGCATGATTCATGTTAAAAGACAGACAATTTGAGCTAATCGATTATCCCATCACATCCTATCTTGATTCTTTAAAATTGCCAATCAAAATTTCAAAAACTCAATGAAAAGAAATCAGCATTTAAAAAATGTGTAGTACATTGTAGTTACAAATTAAGGAGGGGGTCATAATATAATGTTAAATGTTAAAAATTATCTCCCTTGTAATGGTGCATTTAAATAAAAAATTCTTGTACACTGCTTTATTATATTCTTAGTTCATCAATGATTATAAAAACATAAAGCATTTCTATTCTCATTCAGTTTTAAAATTAAGCATCTATATATATCCAAATAAACTGCTTTGCTGAGCGCAGCTAGATACGCCCGCAGAGGTCCAACCCTGAACAGTTGGGGCAAAAATGGACACAATATTCAAGCTTGATTCAGGTCTGAATTTGGATTGTAATTAAATATTTGACATATTATAGGTTTCTGAATAAATGTAGTCAAAGAACTTGAAATTGGTTATATGAATTGAATTTATATTCAATTAAAGATTTCTTGCTGTTGTGCAATACTTAGTATATCTGTTTTCAGACTATAAACAAATAAAGTTCAATTTATTCTCAATGTCATATTAGAAATTTATGAAAATAAAAAGGGAGCTTACATCAATAGATATAAACAATTCACCAAACTTTCATGAGAATTGGTGACAGCAAATTTGAGTTATTGTCCAAAAACTGGAAAATCACCCCTTTTTTTAATGAATAAAACCCCACAACTCAGAAATGTAAAATGTAAAATTTATAAAATTCTAAAGGGAGCTTACATCAATACATACAAACAATTCACCAAATTTTCATAAGAATTGCCGAAAGCATTTTTGAGTTTTTGTCCGAAAACTGGAAAATCCCCCCCTTTTTTATGAATAAAACCCTGTAACTCGGAAACGTAAAATCTAAAATTTATAAAAATCAAAAGGGAGCCCATGTTAATAGATATAAACAATTCACCAAAGTTTCATGAGAATTGGTGACAGCAGTTTTGAGTTATTGTCCAAAAACTGGAAAATCACCCCTTTTTTTAATGAACAAAACCCCATAACTCAGAAATGTAAAATGTAAAATTTATAAAATTCTAAAGGGAGCTTACATCAATACATACAAACAATTCACCAAATATTCATAAGAATTGCTGAAAGCATTTTTGAGTTTTTGTCCTAAAACTGGAAAATCCCCCCTTTTTTTATGAATAAAACCCTGTAACTCAGAAACGTAAAATCTAAAATTTATAAAAATCAAAAGGGAGCTCATGTCAATAGATATAAACAATTCACCACAATTTCTTGCAAGTTGGTGAAAGCATTCTTGACTTATTGTCCGAAAACTGGAAAATCCCCCTTTTTTTTAATGAATAAAACCCCATAACTTGGAAACGTAAAATCTAAATTTTATAAAAAACGAAAGGGAGCTCACATCAATAGATATAAACAATTCACCAAAGTTTTATGCAAATTGGTTAAAGCATTTTTGAGTTAATGTCCGACATGTTGACGACGGACAGACGGACGGACAGACGGACAGACGGACGGACGGACAGACGGACAACGGTATACCATAATACGTCCCGTAAACGGGCGTATAAAAAGACAAAAAACTTGAAGTTATTTAAATCTTAAGCCCTTTCTACATTGTATTAATACTAGTTAATATGTTCCAAATTTTTAGATTAATTTAATTAAGTGAGCTGAATATCAGACACTTGCATACTAGTGTATGTGTAGAGTATTTTTCAAGGCAAGTTTGATTATACAAAACTTGCCTCAAATAAAATCATAAAACCCTTCAAATTGCAAAAACTTCTAACAAGAAACTTCTGCAAAAGTTGTATTCTTTTTTATTATTATTAGTATTGAAACAACAAAGCCAAAAAAACTTACATTATCAAATAAAAAGTGTTTTAAGTATTTATTGATCCTTTAAATTAACCTTATGCATCTTCTGTCATGGAAAAAATCAAAAAGGGCAACTAATTAATTGACATGCTCATGATCATATATATAACTGATGAAACAGTTCAATGCGTTTTTAAAGGATAATAGTATATATGTATACAACTTTGTAATATATTTTTACTGTGTCTCATAAGTCTATTTGTTTGGCTGGGTTTTAATTATTTTATATCACATATGTTTAATTGTATATTGTCCAACTGTTAATCAATACGTGACATTATTTAGTCACTAATAATACATTATTATAATAATTATAGCAGATATCCTTGAAGATGTACTTATTATTGTTAATCCAGAGTTCAACAAACATTATGAGGTAATAAAAATAACAGTCAATATCAAAATAAGAAGATGTGGTATGATTGTCAATGAGAAAACACTCCATCAGAGACAGAAGATGTGGTATGATTGTCAATGAGACAACACTCTATCAGAGACAGAAGATGTGGTATGATTGTCAATGAGACAACACTCCATCAGAGACAGAAGATGTGGTATGATTGTCAATGAGACAACATGATTGTCAATGAGACAACACTCCATCAGAGACAGAAGACGTGGTATTATTGTCAATGAGAGAACACTCCATCAGAGACAGAAGACGTGGTATGATTGTCAATGAGAGAACACTCCATCAGAGACAGAAGACGTGGTATGATTGTCAATGAGACAACACTCCATCAGAGACAGAAGGTGTGGTATGATTGCCAATGAGACAACACTCCATCAGAGACAGAAGATGTGGTATGATTGCCAATGAGACAACATTCCATCAGAGACAGAAGACGTGGTATGATTGTCAATGAGACAACACTCCATCAGAGACAGAAGATGTGGTATGATTGTCAATGAGACAACATGATTGTCAATGAGACAACACTCCATCAGAGACAGAAGACGTGGTATGATTGTCAATGAGACAACATTCCATCAGAGACAGAAGACGTGGTATGATTGTCAATGAGACAACACTCCATCAGAGACAGAAGGTGTGGTATGATTGCCAATGAGACAACACTCCATCAGAGACAGAAGATGTGGTATGATTGCCAATGAGACAACACTCCATCAGAGACAGAAGATGTGGTATGATTGTCAATGAGACAACACTCCATCAGAGACAGAAGACATGGTATGATTGTCAATGAGACAACACTCCAACAGAGACAGAAGACATGGTATGATTGTCAATGAGACAACACTCCATCAGAGACAGAAGACGTGGTATGATTGTCAATGAGACAACACTCCATCAGAGACAGAAGGTGTGGTATGATTGTCAATGAGACAACACTCAATCAGAGACAGAAGACGTGGTATGATTGTCAATGAGACAACACTCCATCAGAGACAGAAGACGTGGTATGATTGTCAATGAGACAACACTCCATCAGAGACAGAAGATGTGGTATGATTGTCAATGAGACAACACTCCATCAGAGACATAAGATGTGGTATGATTGTCAATGAGACAACACTCCATCAGAGACAGAAGATGTGGTATGATTGTCAATGAGACAACACTCCACCAGAGACAGAAGATGTGGTATGATTGTCAATGAGACAACACTCCATCAGAGACAGAAGACGTGGTATGATTGTCAATGAGACAACATGATTGTCAATGAGACAACACTCCATCAGAGACAGAAGATGTGGTATGATTGTCAATGAGACAACTCTCCATCAGAGACAGAAGATGTGGTATGATTGTCAATGAGACAACACTCTATCAGAGACAGAAGATGTGGTATGATTGTCAATGAGACAACACTCCATCAGAGACAGTAGATGTGGTATGATTGTCAATGAGACAACATGATTGTCAATGAGACAACACTCCATCAGAGACAGAAGATGTGGTATGATTGTCAATGAGACAACACTCCATCAGAGACAGAAGACGTGGTATGATTGTCAATGAGACAACACTCCATCAGAGACAGAAGACATGGTATGATTGTCAATGAGACAACACTCCATCAGAGACAGAAGATGTGGTATGATTGTCAATGAGACAACACTCCATCAGAGACAGAAGACGTGGTATGATTGTCAATGAGACAACACTCCATCAGAGACAGAAGACGTGGTATGATTGTCAATGAGACAACACTCCATCAGAGACAGAAGATGTGGTATGATTGCCAATGAGACAACACTCCATCAGAGACAGAAGATGTGGTATGATTGCCAATGAGACAACACTGCACCAGAGACAGAAGATGTGGTATGATTGCCAATGAGATAACTCTCCACCAGAGACATAAGATGTGGTATGATTGCCAATGAGATAACACTCCACCAGAGACATAAGATGTGGTATGATTGCCAATGAGACAACACTCCATCAGAGACAGAAGATGTGGTATAATTGTCAATGAGACAACTCTCCATCAGAGACAGAAGACCTGGTATGATTGTCAATGAGACAACACTCTATCAGAGACAGAAGATGTGGTATGATTGTCAATGAGACAACACTCCATCAGAGACAGAAGATGTGGTATGATTGTCAATGAGACAACATGATTGTCAATGAGACAACACTCCATCAGAGACAGAAGATGTGGTATGATTGTCAATGAGACAACTCTCCATCAGAGACAGAAGACCTGGTATGATTGTCAATGAGACAACACTCTATCAGAGACAGAAGATGTGGTATGATTGTCAATGAGACAACACTCCATCAGAGACAGAAGATGTGGTATGATTGTCAATGAGACAACATGATTGTCAATGAGACAACACTCCATCAGAGACAGAAGATGTGGTATGATTGTCAATGAGACAACTCTCCATCAGAGACAGAAGACGTGGTATGATTGTCAATGAGACAACATGATTGTCAATGAGACAACACTCCATCAGAGACAGAAGATGTGGTATGATTGTCAATGAGACAACACTCCATCAGAGACAGAAGGTGTGGTATGATTGCCAATGAGACAACACTCCATCAGAGACAGAAGATGTGGTATGATTGTCAATGAGACAACTCTCCATCAGAGACAGAAGATGTGGTATGATTGTCAATGAGACAACATTCCATCAGAGACCAAATGAAATAGAAGTTAACAACCAACTATTTCATAGCCATTTGCAATCAATCTTCCAGTGAACAAAAATTTAGTGCCAACTAACACTGCTTTGATTTATTATATTATATATGTTGATATACTATTAAAGTCAGCAGTTACATGAAAATTTCCCACAACCTCTAAATCAAATGCCCAGCAAAAAACATATCAAAGTCAGGAACTAGTAATACAGTGGTTGTTGTAGGTTGCTGTCTGTAATCCAGTGGTTGTCATAGGTTGCTATCTGTAATCCAGTGTTTGTTGTAGGTTGCTGTCTGTAATCCAGTGGTATTCGTAGGTTGCTGTCTGTAATCCAGTGGTTGTCGTAGGTTGCTTTCTGTTATCCAGTGGTTGTCGTAGGTTGCTGTCTGTAATCCAGTGGTTGTCGTAGGTTGCTGTCTGTAATCCAGTGGTTGTTGTAGGTTACTGTCAGTAATCCAGTGGTTGTCGCAGGTTGCTTTCTGTGATATTTGTTTTTGTTCATAGTTGTAGTATAAATTAGGCATCTGCTTTATTTTTGGGAGTTGATTCAAATGTTGTCTTCCAGTGGTACCTAGTGTGTGTCATACCATATGTATGGGTTTGTCTTCCCGTGGTACCTAGTGTGTGTCATACAATATGTATGGGTTTTGTCTTCATGTAGTACCTACTGTGTGTCATACCATATGTATGGGTTTTGTCTTCCCGTAGTACCTACTGCGTGTCATACCATATGTATGGGTTTTGTCTTCCTGTGGTACCTTCTGTGTGTCATACCATATGTATGGGTTTTGTCTTCCCGTAGTACCTACTGCGTGTCATACCATATGTATGGGTTTTGTCTTCCCTTAGTACCTACTGTGTGTCATACCATATGTATGGTGTTTGTCTTCCCGTAGTACCTACTGTGTGTCATACCATATGTATGGTGTTTGTCTTCCTGTGATACCTACTGCGTGTCATACCATATGTATGGGTTTTGTCTTCTCGTAGTACCTACTATGTGTCATACCATATGTATGGTGTTTGTCTTCCCGTGGTACCTACTGTGTGTCATACCATATGTATGGGTTTTGTCTTCCCGTGGTACCTAGTGTGTGTCATACCATATGTATGGTGTTTGTCTTCCCGTGGTACCTACTGTGTGTCATACCATACTTATGGGTTTTGTCTTCCCGTGGTACCTAGTGTGTGTCATACCATATGTATGGGTTTGTCTTCCCGCGGTACCTACTGTGTGTCATACCATACGTATGGGTTTTGTCTTCCCGTAGTACCTACTGCGTGTCATATGGTGTTTGTCTTCCCGTAGTACCTACTGTGTGTCATACCATATGTATGGGGTTTGTCATCCCGTAGTACCTACTGTGTGTCATACCATATGTATGGGGTTTGTCTTCCCGCGGTACCTAGTGTGTGTCATACCATATGTATGGGTTTTGTCTTCCCGTGGTACCTTCTGTGTGTCATACCATATGTATGGGGTTTGTCATCCCGTAGTACCTACTGTGTGTCATACCATATGTATGGGGTTTGTCTTCCCGTAGTACCTACTGTGTGTCATACCATATGTATGGGGTTTGTCTTCCCGTGGTACCTAGTGTGTGTCATACCATATGTATGGTGTTTGTCTTCCCGTAGTACCTACTGTGTGTCATACCATATGTATGGTGTTTGTCTTCCCGTAGTACCTACTGTGTGTCATACCATATGTATGGGTTTTGTCTTCCCGTAGTACCTACTGCGTGTCATACCATATGTATGGGTTTTGTCTTCCCGTAGTACCTACTGCGTGTCATACCATACGTATGGGGTTTGTCTTCCCGTGGTACCTAGTGTGTGTCATACCATATGTATGGGGTTTGTCTTCCCGTAGTACCTACTGTGTGTCATACCATACGTATGGGTTTTGTCTTCCCGTGGTACCTACTGTGTGTCATACCATATGTATGGTGTTTGTCTTCCCGTGGTACCTACTGTGTGTCATACCATATGTATGGGGTTTGTCATCCCGTAGTACCTACTGTGTGTCATACCATATGTATGGGTTTGTCTTCCCGTGGTACCTAGTGTGTGTCATACCATACGTATGGGTTTGTCTTCCCGTAGTACCTAGTGTGTGTCATACCATACGTATGGGTTTTGTCTTCCCGTGGTACCTAGTGTGTGTCATACCATACGTATGGGTTTTGTCTTCCCGTGGTACCTAGTGTGTGTCATACCATATGTATGGGTTTGTCTTCCCGTGGTACCTAGTGTGTGTCATACCATACCTATGGGTTTTGTCTTCCCGTGGTACCTAGTGTGTGTCATACCATATGTATGGGTTTTGTCTTCCCGTGGTTCCTACTGTGTGTCATACCATGAGTATGGGTTTGTCTTCCCGTGGTTCCTACTGCGTGTCATACCATACGTATGGGTTTTGTCTTCCCGTGGTACCTACTGTGTGTCATACCATACGTATGGGTTTTGTCTTCCCGTGGTACCTAGTGTGTGTCATACCATATGTATGGGTTTTGCCAAAGATATTTTCACTAACCACTAAATGTTTATATCAAGATATATAGTACACTTCCACAGACTAACAAATTTGATACCTACATACACTTCCAACAGTATTTGCTTTTACCTTCATGCCCAAGGTAGAACTAACTAATTCTCCAATGGCAGTTGTATTGTTGCTATGGAAATGAATGGCAATCAAAAATAACATTTCTCCATAACTATCACCAACAGTTCTGCAAAATATAGAAATAAAAATGTCATTGTCACTTTAAATCAGAGTTTTTCACCAAAACACATTGAAAACCCTTGTTTTACTATGGGAAACTCCACAAATCAATGTGATCAAAAAAGATTTACTAATTAACAAGCAGTAGGATAAGGGAGGACATTTACTAAGTAATAAGTGGTAGGGATGAGTAGATGGAAAAGTTCACAATTTCAAGCTATATTGCATATGATTCCTTCACCAATAAAAACTAACCGCCACGAAATAGCACAAAAGTGCTGAAAGTGGCCGTAAACATTAAACACCAATCATTGTATATGATTAAGTCAGGAAAATAAATAATTGATGAATTATAAGTATCTAAAAGTAAATAGATGTTGATTTTTTTTTCCAGATTCTATTAAAATCTCAGTTGTAAATAAATCAGATATTTGCAAATTTGATTATCTCTCCATGAAATAGCATAATCATGATAGCTATTTAATAGTTTTTGTCAAAAAATATATGATAAGTTATATATTTTTGCTATTCAATATATGAAAAATGTGGGGTATTGGATGTCTTAGCTGCTCATCCCTACCACAAAAGGATTGAAGTGCCATACCACCATCCCTTCCTCCCACCGCAACCCCCATAACCCAAGACCAATATATTGATAGAAAAAACACAAACAGTACAACTATTTTCCCCTGTCAAAGATATCAAGGCTTGTTTTATATAGTCATTTGTTTCCATGGTTACCTCTGGCCTTTTTTTTTTTTTTTTTTTAATGTTAGTTCAATTATTTGTTTGGGGATAAAGTGTGGTCCATTTTCACTGAACCAGTACACATTTCTGTTTAGGGGCCAGCTGAAGCCCGCCTCCGGGTGTGGGATTTTCTCGCTGTGTTGAAGACCCATTGGTGGCCTTGGGCTGTTTTCTGCTCTTTGGTCGGGTTGTTGTCTCTTTGACACATTCCCCATTTCCATTCTCAATTTTACCAATTTTTGTGGATTAAGGATTATGCATTTCAGTGAATATTTTAGTGCTGTGGCTTTGAAAATTTCTGCATATATATATATATATATATATATAAGTGTGAACATTTCATTTTATTTTCTTTAACACTGAAATTTGTAGGTAGCCATATAATAAAATTTACTATTAAATCACTGTATGCAATTGGCAAATACTTTACTGAAATCAATATATGTAACATAAAATATTTTCAACGAATATAAACAACAATGTCAAATTTAATATAAATGTTAGGTACAGTGACCATGACTCATGCTTTTGAATATAAACCTTCATCAAGATCAAATGAGTCAGATGCCAAATCCGGAGTATTTAGGAGTGTCATAAATGGAAGGGGTCATGCAGTACCATCACAGGTCAATCGTTTACCAAGACTGATAAGGAAATGAACTGATTTATAGTACAAAATGGACAAATAGTTTTTAAATACTTTAATAGTTTGATAAGGAAATAAAGAGTAATCAACAATACAACAATGGTCAATGATTTTAACATTCTCAGAACCAGGATAAGGAAATAAAAAAAAGATCAACGTGATGTTTTTCAATACCTAAAGAAACACAGGAAATATGATAATGGAAGGAAGTTGGCTTCCAGTTTCAATAGTTGTGTTTAAATAGGTACAATAGCAAAGGAGTGTTTAACAGGAAGTTGAGTGTCAAGGAAGATCATTAGTGCTGATTTCATTCATTCAATATCAATTTACGTCCCGATATTTGAATTTTAGAGAAAGAAAAATTGGTTTATGAACAGCAACATAAATTTTAAGATTTTTGGGAAAACCCTGGCCGTGTTAGGCGCAACTTTTTGGAAGTTTTGGTCCTCGGTGCTCTTCACCTTTGTACTTGTTTTGGCTTTCAAACTTTTTTCATCTGAGCGTCAATGGTTGGTCTTGTGTGGACGAGACGCACGTCTGGCGTATTGAATTTTAAGCCTAGTACCTTGTGTTAGCTACTATTCGTGTGTTTCTTTGTCCTATATGTTCTCCCATTTATTTGTATTGCGGTCCTGTCATGTGATGTTGTCGTTTTGGTGTTGTGTTTGACGTTGCCATAAAAGCGGGAGGTTTGGCATGCCACAAAACTAGGTTCAACCCACCATTTTTTTCTTAAAATGTCCTGTACCAAGTCAGGAAAATGGCCATTGTTATATTATAGTTCGTTTCTGTGTGTGTTACATTTTAATGTTGTGTTTTTGTTGTGTCGTTGTTCTCCTCTTATATTTGATGCGTTTCCCTCAGTTTTAGTTTGTAACCCGGATTTGTTTTTGTCTCTATTGATTTATGAGTTTCGAACAGCGGTATACTACTGTTGCCTTTATTTCTCACAGATGTAGATGACAAAGCTGGATTTAAATATAAAATTTAGTCAAAAATTGTTTGTTGTAATAAACTATATTTGTAAATATAATAAATGTATTTAAAAATACATGCTGAAATATCTTTGTGTTTTTTTTTTTTATTATATAAACATCAATTCACTAGTCTGTAGTCTGAGATTGTATATTTTGTTAAAAAAAAAAATTAAATATACCAAAGCTTAAGTTATTTTTCCAAAGTACTGTATTTTAAAATAGGTGGGGCTATTTTTATAGGACGCTACCACAAGACCACTGAGGGAATATGAAGGCACATTTCTTATATGTTTATACAATGTTCTACTGCTAGCTGAACTCACTGTTCAAATTCCTCTTGTCTGTCCATCAGCCATCTAATCCATTCTATAACATGCTTCTCTTGTTCACCATTCCTATTAAAGTAGAAATAATATGATGTAATTCCAGACAATCATTATCTCGTAATGAAGTCTTTTTCTTGTTTTGCTTTTATATATTTGTGGTAATGTATTTCCAACCACAAAGAGAAAACTAGAGAATAGTGATGGGAGCCATAGCTGATGGCTGCTACCGAGTAATCAATTATATTGTGGTGGGTTATTCAGAGAAAACTAGAGAATAGTGATGGGGCCATAGCAGATGGCCACTACCGAGTAATCAAGTATATTGTGATGGGTTATTCAGAGAAAACTAGAGGATAGTGATGAGAGCCATCACAGATGGCCGCTTCAGAGTAATCAAGTAAATTGTGATGGGTTATTCAATTCAAATATAGCTTATACCCACAGAAAGTCAGAAATTTTCTGATTGACCACTAATTCCTCCTCCCACTTCCAAAGGTTTAGAGTTATAGAGCTGAAACATTACTATAGTATAAACAGTGTTGGCTGAGTTCAAATTAAGTTATTAACCACAACTTTCAATATATGGTTTTCGTCCTTATACCAGACAAACCTTTTTGTAATATTGAATAATCATGCCACGCTTCATTACCAAACTACTAGGGATTGCCATGGTCTATAACATTTAGTAGATTGTGTATGCCTTACAATTGAAATAAGCATCAACATAATATTTTTATACAACTATTTTTTGTGCTTTTAGTGAAAGACGAAGATACCACAAATTCAAAATTTCAACTGTATATCTACGTGCATTATCAACATTGCAAGCATTTATCGAATACAAAGAATACACAAGTTTACAAACATACTTTTTGTCTTCTGCTGAAACTCCAATTTCATCAAGGAAAATGTACATTATAAAGTTATCCTTCATTATTTCAAAAGTAATAAATTCAAGATTTTAAAATCCAGAAATCTTTAAATTAAAAAATTTTAAAACATTTTTACTTTGAACTTAAAATTTGGAAAAACATGGAAACGTACGTGAGAAGATAAGGACACAACATAATCATTGACAATCCAAGGGAGACAAATCTTGATCCAGCTTTATTCTGTAGTGGATGTGATGTTACTAGTCTCAAAAGTAATCTCATTTCTTCATCAGAAAATCTGGAATAAAGAGAGAATAAAATACAGCAAATTGGAACAAGACTTCATCTGAAAAGGGAACAAAAATTATATCAGATAAAAAGTTTTGAAAATATAAAACAATATATTAAGCCTTGTTTTTTCTGTTACTTAGCTTCATGTTTTGTCAAACATGCTTATTTGTCAAGTGTGTGCAGTAATTTGTGCCATAAATTATCCAGTGGTGGATTCAGGGGCCTACAGGGTGTACGCCTCCCTTTGTACAAATTGCCTCTTAGCTAAATCAAAGTTTTAAATATGCAACTTTTAGTGTTATAAATAAGTAGAATCATATATTTTTCTATCAGAAGCTTAGAAACAAAATAATTGAATAATGCTTAGATACTAACATGAAATGTAGGTCAAATGACTTATTATGAAATGTAGGTCATAGATACTAACATGAAATGTAGGTCAAATGTCTTATTATGCATACACAGCTTCATTCGCATGTGTAATATTTTTTTTTTGTATCATTACTCCGAAGTACTGATAATGCACCAAAATAATGTAGTATTATTCTACTTATAGTTTACAGAATTTGTTTTATGTTCAACCAGCATGAAATTTAAAAGACTCAAACTTGAACTTTAATGTTTGTAATAAACAAAACAATACAACCCGTGTAAAATGCACATTGTAATGCTTTTCTCAGTGCAAAAGACTGTAGTCATAGAGAGTTATATCCACGAAATAGACCATCCCAGAAAAGGCATCTCAAAGTGAGGCTAAAGATACTAAAGGGATATTCAAACTCATAAGTTAAAAACAAACTGACAATGTCATGGCAAAAAAGGTAAAACAACGAAAAGACAATAAACAGTACACAAAACACAACATAGAAAACTAAAGACAAACCAATTGAACTCCACCAAAAAAATGGGGTGATCTCAGGTGCTCTGGAATGCTAAGCAAATTCTGCTCCACATGTTGCACCCATCATGTTGCTAATGTAAGTACAAAGCTGTTGATAAGTCTAATTAGGTAGGTCACATTTGAGGAAAAGAGGACGGGATTGTGGTTACAAATATTGGAATATATCTGTCTTCATCTGTGAAACATATGTTCTATAAAGTTCAACCAACTCTTGATGGCATCCGTAAAGTTTTGGAATCGATGATTTCTACTTCACCACTTGCAAATTTGGGTTCAATAGCTTCCTTGTAAGCAGCAACCCTTTAAATGTACCAAAACAGATGACCATAAATAAACCACACAAGAGAACATTTCTTAAACTTCAATCGACCAGTACTGACCTGTATCAATTGGTTTTTAACTGGTATTGATTTGGTTTTTATTACCATAATTACTATACATACTTAAATCCACCAATTCCCTTCAGTACACAGAATGGCCTGATAAAGGAGCTATACATACTTAAGTCCACCCATTCCCTTCAGTATATAGTATAGCCTGATAAAGGAGCTATATATACTTAAGTCCACCCATTCCCTTCAGTACACAGTAAAGCCTGATAAAGGAGCTATACATACTTAAGTCCACCCATTCCCTTCAGTACACAGTAAAGCCTGATAAAGGAGCTATACATACTTAAGTCCACCCATTCTCTTCATTACACAGTATAGCCTGATAAAGAAGCTATACATACTTAAGTCCACCCATTCCCTTCAGTACACAGTATAGCCTGATAAAGGAGCTATACATACTTAAGTCCACCCATTCCCTTCAGTACACAATATAGCTTGATAAAGGAGCTATACATACTAAAGTCCACCCAATCCCTTCAGTACACAGTATAGCCTGATAAAGGAGCTATACATACTTAAGTCCACCCAATCCCTTCAGTACATAGTATAGCCTGATGAAGGAGCTATACATACTTAAGTCCACCCATTCCCTTCAGTACACCAAAATGTATTGTAATAAACGAATAAAACTCTATACTTTGCTTTGTGTTACTTTTATGATCAAAATCTATATCGAAGGCGCCCATACAAAGGTACAAATTAACGTCATAAACATAAGACGTAAATACGGGAAGCATAACGTTAACATTTGCAGTATATTCTCAACAGCCTGATAAAGGGGCTATACATACTTAAGTCCACCTATTCCCTTCAGTACATAGTATAGCCTGATGAAGGAGCTATACATACTTAAGTCCACCCATTCCCTTCAGTACACAGTATAGCCTGATAAAGGGGCTATACATACTTAAGTCCACCTATTCCCTTCAGTACATAGTATAGCCTGATGAAGGAGCTATACATACTTAAGTCCACCCATTCCCTTCAGTACACAGTATAGCCTGATAAAGGAGCTATACATACTTAAGTCCACCCAATCCCTTCAGTACATAGTATAGCCTGATGAAGGAGCTATACATACTTAAGTCCACCCATTCCCTTCAGTACACAGTATAGCCTGATAAAGGGGCTATACATACTTAAGTCCACCCATTCCCTTCAGTACACAGTATAGCATGATAAAGGAGCTATACATACTTAAGTCCACCTATTCCCTTCAGTACACAGTATAGCTTGATAAAGGAGCTATACATATGTAAGTCCACCTATTCCATTCCGTACACAGAATGGCCCGATAAAGGAGCTATACATACTTAAGTCCACCCATTCCCTTCAGTACACAGTATAGCCTGATAAAGGAGCTATACATACTTAAGTCCATCCAATCCCTTCAGTACATAGAATAGCCTAATGAAGGAGCTATACATACCTAAGTCCACCCATTCCCTTCAGTACACAGTATAGCCTGATAAAGGAGCTATACATACTTAAGTCCACCCATTCCCTTCAGTACACAGTATAGCCTGATAAAGGAGCTATACATACTTAAGTCCACCCATTCCCTTCAGTATATAGTATAGCCTGATAAAGGAGCTATATATACTAAGTCCACCCATTCCCTTCAGGACACAGTATAGCCTGATAAAGGAGCTATACATACTTAAGTCCACCCATTCCCTTCAGTACACTGTATAGCCTGATAAAGGAGCTATACATACTTAAGTCCACCCAATCCCTTCAGTACACAGAATGGCCTGATAAAGGAGCTATACATACTTAAGTCCACCCAATCCCTTCAGTACATAGTATAGCCTGATGAAGGAGCTATACATACTTAAGTCCACCCATTCCCTTCAGTACACCAAAATGTATTGTAATAAACGAATAAAACTCTATACTTTGCGTTGTGTTACTTTTATGATCAAAATCTATATCGAAGGCGCCCATACAAAGGTACAAATTAACGTCATAAACATAAGACGTAAATACGGGAAGCATAACGTTAACATTTGCAGTATATTCTCAACAGCCTGATAAAGGGGCTATACATACTTAAGTCCACCCATTCCCTTCAGTACACAGTATAGCCTGATAAAGGGGCTATACATACTTAAGTCCACCTATTCCCTTCAGTACATAGTATAGCCTGATGAAGGAGCTATACATACTTAAGTCCACCCATTCCCTTCAGTACACAGTATAGCCTGATAAAGGGGCTATACATACTTAAGTCCACCTATTCCCTTCAGTACATAGTATAGCCTGATGAAGGAGCTATACATACTTAAGTCCACCCATTCCCTTCAGTACACAGTATAGCCTGATAAAGGAGCTATACATACTTAAGTCCACCCAATCCCTTCAGTACATAGTATAGCCTGATGAAGGAGCTATACATACTTAAGTCCACCCATTCCCTTCAGTACACAGTATAGCCTGATAAAGGGGCTATACATACTTAAGTCCACCCATTCCCTTCAGTACACAGTATAGCATGATAAAGGAGCTATACATACTTAAGTCCACCTATTCCCTTCAGTACACAGTATAGCTTGATAAAGGAGCTATACATATGTAAGTCCACCTATTCCATTCCGTACACAGAATGGCCCGATAAAGGAGCTATACATACTTAAGTCCACCCATTCCCTTCAGTACACAGTATAGCCTGATAAAGGAGCTATACATACTTAAGTCCACCCAATCCCTTCAGTACATAGAATAGCCTAATGAAGGAGCTATACATACCTAAGTCCACCCATTCCCTTCAGTACACAGTATAGCCTGATAAAGGAGCTATACATACTTAAGTCCACCCATTCCCTTCAGTACACAGTATAGCCTGATAAAGGAGCTATACATACTTAAGTCCACCCATTCCCTTCAGTATATAGTATAGCCTGATAAAGGAGCTATATATACTAAGTCCACCCATTCCCTTCAGGACACAGTATAGCCTGATAAAGGAGCTATACATACTTAAGTCCACCCATTCCCTTCAGTATATAGTATACCTGATAAAGTACCTATACATACTTAAGTCCACCCATTCCCTTCAGTACACAGTAAAGCCTGATAAAGGAGCTATACATACTTAAGTCCACCCATTCCCTTCAGTACACAGTAAAGCCTGATAAAGGAGCTATACATACTTAAGTCCACCCATTCCCTTCAGTACACAGTATAGCCTGATAAAGAAGCTATACATACTTAAGTCAAACCATTCCCTTCAGAACACAGTATAGCCTGATAAAGGAGCCATACATACTTAAGTCCACCCATTCCCTTCAGTACACAATATAGCTTGATAAAGGAGCTATACATACTTAAGTCCACCCAATCCCTTCAGTACATAGTATAGCCTGATGAAGGAGCTATACATACTTAAGTCCACCCATTCCCTTCAGTACACAGTATAGCCTGATAAAGGAGCTATACATACTTAAGTCCACCCATTCCCTTCAGTACACAGTATAGCCTGATAAAGGAGCTATACATACTTAAGTCCACCCATTCCCTTCAATACACAGAATGGCCTGATAAAGGAGCTATACATACTTAAGTCCACCCATTCCCTTCAGTACACTGTATAGCCTGATAAAGGAGCTATACATACTTAAGTCCACCCATTCCCTTCAGTATATAGTATACCTGATAAAGTACCTATACATACTTAAGTCCACCCATTCCCTTCAGTACACAGTAAAGCCTGATAAAGGAGCTATACATACTTAAGTCCACCCATTCCCTTCAGTACACAGTAAAGCCTGATAAAGGAGCTATACATACTTAAGTCCACCCATTCCCTTCAGTACACAGTATAGCCTGATAAAGAAGCTATACATACTTAAGTCCACCCATTCCCTTCAGAACACAGTATAGCCTGATAAAGGAGCTATACATACTTAAGTCCACCCATTCCCTTCAGTACACAATATAGCTTGATAAAGGAGCTATACATACTTAAGTCCACCCATTCCCTTCAGTACACAGAATGGCCCTATAAAGGAGCTATACATACTTAAGTCCACCCATTCCCTTCAGTACACTGTATAGCCTGATAAAGGAGCTATACATACTAAAGTCCTCCCAATCCCTTCAGTACATAGTATAGCCTGATGAAGGAGCTATACATACTTAAATCCACCCATTCCCTTCAGTACACAGTATAGCCTGATAAAGGGCCTATACATACTTAAGTCCACCTATTCCCTTCAGTACACAGTATAGCATGATAAAGGAGCTATACATACTTAAGTCCACCTATTCCCTTCAGTATACAGTATAGCTTGATAAAGGAGCTATACATATGTAAGTCCACCCATTCCCTTCTGTACACAGAATGGCCCAATAAAGGAGCTATACATACTTAAGTCCACCCATTCCCTTCAGTACACAGTATAGCCCGATAAAGGAGCTATACATACTTAAGTCCACCCAATCCCTTCAGTACATAGTATAGCCTAATGAAGGAGCTATACATACTTAAGTCCACCCATTCCCTTCAGTACACAGTATAGCCTGATAAAGGAGCTATACATACTTAAGTCCACCCATTCCCTTCAGTACACAGTATAGCCTGATAAAGGAGCTATACATACTTAAGTCCACCCATTCCCTTCAATATATAGTATAGCCTGATAAAGTCTGAGCTATACATACTTAAGTCCACCCATTCCCTTCAATATATAGTATAGCCTGATAAAGTCTGAGCTATACATACTTAAGTCCACCCATTCCCTTCAGTACACAGTATAGCCTGATAAAGAAGGTATACATATTTAAGCCCACCCATTCCCTTCAGTACACAGTAAAGCCTAATAAAGTCTGAGCTATACATACTTTAGTCCACCCATTCCCTTCAGTACACAGTATAGCCTGATAAAGGAGCTGGCCTGTAATGTATCACTGATGGGTTCTCGTCCTGCTGGTAGTATAGATACAAGATGTTCTAATAGGTGGTGTCTTAGTGCCTGCAGAGTGGAAGCCTGAGGATCCTGTCTTTTCTGAAATAACAAAAATAAATAATCAGTATTTCTTTCATTAACTTGACTTACTGTAGATAAGACATGTCCCGGGGTACTTATTATTGTGGATTTCGTGGGTATCGGTGAACCACAAATTTAAGTTTAAACAATGTACAATTTCTTATAAGCTTGAATGTAGAATTATCAAATACCACAAAATCAAGTATCAAAAATTACAATTTTTTTTATTCAATGCATGATAATTTGTAAGGACCCAAATACTTGAAAAATTTTATGAGGGCTCTATTTCCATAATTTTAAGTTAAAAGGCACATAAGCACGATTTCCTGTCTAAAAGTTTTAACATCCTGATTCCCTGTTTCAAACACTTGAAATGTTAAACAGAAAAGCCATGAACTTTATCTTTTAAAAATTTTGTATTGACACTGAAATACCATTTAAACTTTACACTTACTTTTTGACCTAGTTTTACATATTGTGAAAACCAGCTCCTAACATTTAAATTGTTGCTTAGCAACAACCCACATACAAAAGCAATAACATCAGCTGTTTTATCTTTGATATCCATAGCGACACCGTGATAATCTTTACTTGTCAACAATGTTAAGGCCACAGCTAAACCAGGCATTGTGCAATGTTCAACCTGAATCCAAAAAAAATATTAATGACATATCTAAATAATTAATGGACTTTAACCATATTATATGTAGTACATTGTAGAATGTGTGCACATTTTTATTACCACTTACATTGAAGAAATAAATGTGTCAGTGGAGGTATGTGTTATCTCAATACTTTATTTAAAAGTAACAAGACATGACACTTTTAAGAGTAACAAGACACGTTTGAATGGTTTTACACTAGTAATTTTTGGGTCCCTTTATAGCTTACTGTTCGGTGTGAGCCAAGGCTCCGTGTTGAAGACCGTACTGTGACCTATAATGGTTTACTTTTATAAATTTTGACTTGGATGGAGAGTTGTCTCATTGGCACTCATACCACATCTTCTTATATCTATAACACTTTTAAGAGTCATATTGATATGTTCAAGCTAATTATTGAAGACTTCTGGATAAGACACACAGAGCTTTAGTAAGAGATTATCTCAAAATGTGAACAGAGCTTTAGTAAGAGATTATCTCAAAATGTGAACAGAGCTTTAGTAAGAGATTATCTGAAAATGTGAACAGAGCTTTAGTAAGAGATTATCTGAAAATGTGAACAGAGCTTTAGTAAGAGATTATCTTAAAATGTGAACAGAGCTTTAGTAAGAGATTATCTGAAAATGTGAACAGAGCTTTAGTAAGAGGTTATCTCAAAATGTGAACAGAGCTATAGTAAGATATTATCTTAAAATGTGAACAGAGCTTTAGTGAGAGATTATCTTAAAATGTGAACAGAGCTTTAGTAAGAGGTTATCTCAAAATGTGAACAGAGCTTTAGTAAGAGATTATCTCAAAATGTGAACAGAGCTTTAGTAAGTGGTTATCTCAAAATGTGAACAGAGCTTTAGTAAGTGGTTATCTCAAAATGTGAACAGAGCTTTAGTAAGTGGTTATCTCAAAATGTGAACAGAGCTTTAGTAAGTGGTTATCTCAAAATGTATCTAGATAATCTCTATCCAACATGTCCTTTTTTCAACAACAGTAAAAACATTTTCTTGTCTTTTACGATTTTGCTAGACACACTTTTCAGACTTTACTTGTTTAAATCATTAATATGTAAGCAATTTTGACACTAGACCTTATGAAAATACAATCAAACAATCTATTAATCCCTAGTACAGACAGACAGACAGACAACCTACACAAAGAGCCCTGATGTTTAACATTTCTCCAGGATTCATGGTACACAGATTCAACAAGACTTCCATTCTCCTTCTTCCACTCATTGATTCTTCATCTTGTGTTTCTCCATTAGCCACCAGACTGGTACAAACTACAAGAAAGGCACAATAGAAATTGCTAATTCCACAAATGTCAATTAATGTTAAAAGATGTTTTAATCTTATTGATTAATTAAATTTGTTGTATTTGTAAATGATATAATGAACAGGTAATTTAAAACATCATTTAATATTGATTGACGTTATAACAACCCAGTGCTGTTCATGTAGGGAATTATAAAACATTTTCTGAGGTAAAATGTGAGAACCATTCTATCTATACAAATGCCTAAAACTAAGTCTAAGCTTTCAAAATTAATCTTCAAACAAATGATTAATTACAATAGTAAACGTTTAAGACTTCTCCAACTTGAAGTAAATCAAATATACCTTCTTTAAAGCTGTCAGGAGAGTTAGCCACCAAACGACACAACAACCAGCCTCCATTTGGTAAATGCAATAATGTCTCTGCAACATCTTTTATTTGAAGTAAAGTAGGAAGCTCTACAAAAACAAAAAATGTAATCTCTATTATTATTCTTGTTGTTGTTAAAACTTTCTTTTGTTTTAATTTTGTTTTTTCTAGCATTTAATTTGATAAAAGAATATGCTTTACACTTCTGGTGCAGTTCATATTAAGGAAATTTGCTGGTGAATTTCAAAATAACAAGGTTCTACAAAAACTGTAAACCTACTTATTATCGCATGAATTATTGATATTGCAACTTTCAAAAATAAAAAAAATAATGTGAATATAAACCAGATAAATCATCATGAATATGTCCGACTTAGATCTTCTCTTATATGTAAATGAATACAGGAACAGAGTTCCAAAATCATGAAAATAAATCAATACAAAGTCGGGAAGAAAGAGCTAAATGTGGATATAAAGTTGGGAATAGGAAAAGGCTAATTGTGGATATAAAGTCAGGAAGAAGAAAATGGCTGAATGTGGATATAGTCAGGAAGAAAAGGCTAAATGTGGATATAAAGTCAAGAAGAAAGGGCTAAATGTGGATATAAAGTCAGGAAGAAGAAAGGCCTAAATGTGGATATAAAGTCAAGAAGAAAGGGCAAAATGTGGATATAAAGTCAGGAAGAAAGAGCTAAATGTGGATATAAAGTCAGGAAGAAGTAAGGGCTGAATGTGGATATAAAGTTGGGAAGATGAAAAGGCTAAATGTGGATAGAAGCAGGAAGAAGAAAGGCTAAATGTGGATATAAAGTCAGGAAGAAAGGGCTGAATGTGGATATAAAGTTGGGAAGAAGAAAGGGTTAAATGTGGATATAAAGTCAGTAAGAAGAAAAGGCTAAATGTGGATAGAAGCAGGAAGAAGAAAGGCCTAAATGTGGATATAAAGTCAGGAAGAAGAAAGGGCTAATTGTGGATATAATGTTGGGAAGAAAGGGCTAAATGTGGATATAAAGTCAGGAAGAAAGAGCTAAATGTGGATATAAAGTCAGGAAGAAGAAATGGCTAAATGTGGATATAAAGTCAGGAAGAAGAAAGGGCTAAATGTGGATATAAAGTCAGTAAGAAGAAAAGGCTAAATGTGGATAGAAGCAGGGAGAAGAAAGGCCTAAATGTGGATATAAAGTCAGGAAGAAGAAAGGGCTAATTGTTGATATAATGTTGGGAAGAAAGGGCTAAATGTGGATATAAAGTCAGGAAGAAAGAGCTAAATGTGGATATAAAGTCAGGAAGAAGAAATGGCTAAATGTGGATATAAAGTCAGGAAGAAGAAAGGGCTAAATGTGGATATAAAGTCAGGAAGAAGAAAGGGCTAAATGTGGATATAAAGTCAGGAAGAAGAAAGGGCTCAATGTGGATATAAAGTCAGGAAGAAAGAGCTTAATGTGGATATAAAGTCAGGAAGAAGAAAGGGCTAAATGTGGATATAAAGTCAGGAAGAAGAAAGGGCTGAATGTGGATATAAAGTCAGGAAGAAGAAAAGGCTAAATGTGGATATAAAGTCAGGAAGAAGAAAGGGCTAAATGTGGATATCAAGTCAGGAAGAAGAAAGGGCAAAATGTGGATATAAAGTCAGGAAGAAAGAGCTAAATGTGGATATAAAGTCAGGAAGAAGAAAGGGCAAAATGTGGATATAAAGTTGGGGAGAAAGGGCTAAATGTGGATATAAAGTCAGGAAGAAGAAAGGGCTAAATGTGGATATAAAGTCAGTAAGAAGAAAAGGCTAAATGTGGATATAAAGTCAGGAAGAAGAAAGGGCTAAATGTGGATATAAAGTCAGGAAGAAGAAAGGGCTAAATGTGGATATAAAGTCAGGAAGAAGAAAGGGCAAAATGTGGATATAAAGTCAGGAAGAAAGAGCTAAATGTGGATATAAAGTCAGGAAGAAGAAAGGGCTAAATGTGGATATAAAGTCAGTAAGAAGAAAAGGCTAAATGTGGATAGAAGCAGGAAGAAGAAAGGCCTAAATGTGGATATAAAGTCAGGAAGAAGAAAGGGCTGAATGTGGATATAAAGTTGGGAAGAAGAAAGGGTTAAATGTGGATATAAAGTCAGTAAGAAGAAAAGGCTAAATGTGGATAGAAGCAGGAAGAAGAAAGGCCTAAATGTGGATATAAAGTCAGGAAGAAAGAGCTAAATGTGGATGTAAAGTCAGGAAGAAGAAATGGCTAAATGTGGATATAAAGTCAGGAAGAAGAAATGGCTAAATGTGGATATATAGTCATGAAGAAGAAAGGGCTGAATATGGATATATAGTCATGAAGAAGGCTAAATGTAGATATAAACAGGTTTACACTAGTTGTTACATATTGAGACATTTCTTGAGAAGTAAATCAAGCCAGAATTACTACAAGTACATTACTGTTTGCTTATTAATGAGATACATATATAATTATGATAATCATTTCAAAATTTGACAGAAATCAGGAGTCATCTTGATTTTTCATATATATTTTGCATAGGAGTGTTTTTATGGCAGGTTACCTGCTCTTGATACATACATATGTATACACATTAAAAAGTGGTTATTGGTTTGCTGACTGTCTTCTTATTTGATTTTTTGTTAAATATACATGTTAATTGTTTTGTCATAAATCTGGCCATATGTGTTGCTCATTGTTGAAGGCTGTACTGTGACATAAAGTTGCTTACATCCACATCATTTCATAGGACTCTGTTGAGAAAGCTGTATAATTGGCTATCATACCATATCTCCTTATTTTCATATATGAAAGTGCAGTCTCTACAACATGTATTTGCTATACACATGTTATTTGAGGCTCTACAAGATGCATTTTACCTGCATTTGCTGTACACACTTAGTTAAGTATATGTGTATGCTACCTGCTTGTGCACATGATTTAAATGTATGCTACATGTTTATTACCTGTTTGTGCTATACACAATACATCTGATACTTCCTCAAGATATAGGTATGTATTACCTGCTTGTGCTATACACAATACATCAGATACTTCCTCAAGGTATACGTGTATATTACCTGCTTGTGCTATACACAAGACATCAGATACTTCCTCAAGGTATATGTGTATATTACCTGCTTGTGCTATACACAAGACATCAGATACTTCCTCAAGGTATATGTGTGTATTACCTGCTTGTGCTATACACAAGACATCAGATACTTCCTCAAGGTATACGTGTATATTACCTGCTTGTGCTATACACAAGACATCAGATACTTCCTCAAGGTATACGTGTGTATTACCTGCTAGTGCTATACACAATACATCAGATACTTCCTCAAGGTATACGTGTATATTACCTGCTTGTGCTAAACACAATACATCAGATACTTCCTCAAGGTATACGTGTATATTACCTGCTTGTGCTATACACAAGACATCAGACACTTCCTCAAGGTATACCTGTGTATTACCTGCTTGTGCTATACACAATACATCAGATACTTCCTCAAGGTATACGTATATATTACCTGCTTGTGCTATACAAAAGACATCAGATACTTCCTCAAGGTATACGTGTATATCACCTGCTTGTGCTATACACAAGACATCAGATACTTCCTCAAGGTATACGTATATATTACCTGCTTATGCTATACACAAGACATCAGACACTTCCTCAATGTATATGTGTGTATTACCTGCTTGTGCTATACATAAGACATCAGATACTTCCTCAATGTATATGTGTGTATTACCTGCTTGTGCTATACACAAGACATCAGATACTTCCTCAATGTATATGTGTGTATTACCTGCTTGTGCTATACACAAGACATCAGATACTTCCTCAAGGTATACGTGTGTATTACCTGCTTGTGCAATACACAATACATCAGATACTTCCTCAAGGTATACGTGTATATTACCTGCTTGTGCTATACACAAGACATCAGATACTTCCTCAAGGTATACAATACTCTCCAGTAATTCTGAAGACTTGAAATAAAATTCTGCCTTGTTTTCCTTCATCTGAAACAAATAAAATATTGACATATTTAGAATAATCTCAAAATTTCAGTAAAAAAAATTACTTTTGCTGCTTGTAACCATATACTGTATATAAACAGTAAGCTTAAGATTTAAATCATAATAAGCAATTGATAAGTTAACTCAATAGAAAACCTTTTTAAAAATGCTCAATATACAAATGATAAGATAATTTACCTGTGATGCTACAAAGAGAAGTTCACTTAACAACAGGCGAATTCTACGAGCATGGTCACTTCTTTCAAACTCCATAGCAAGCCCACACTGTAACTGAGATATAAGGACACTGTCAGTCTGTGATGTACCAATCTTTGTCCTGCAAGGAATAAGGTAAAAGAATTTTTGATTATTATCATGCAAAAGAAGCAAATATGTCATCACTTATAATGTGCGTTTGGACAGATAATCTTGAACAAATTTTCCAATAAGTTTTCCTCATTCCACATGTTCCATGTAGAAAACACCTCCGGTAGATTTTGTCATTTCTTTTTGCTGGGTCCTGCACTGAGTTGACAGTTCTCTTTTACCCACTCAAATTTAACCAAACATATGGTGAAAATATTAATACAAAATTAAAGCTTAAGACTAAATAAGTCATTTTTTCAAGGTGAGGTACATGTAAGCAAGTCTTAAATATGATCAAAGAAGTCATTTTTCCAAGGCCATGTATACGTATGAGCAAGTTTTTCGATGACAGAAAAGATATAGCATTTCCATTCCATTTAGACTGGCCACATAGTACCATTAAGTCATGATGACTAACGACTCACGTTAGTAGTTTTGCCTGCTCTATTCCACTCTCACTGTGGAGTGGTAAAAATGAGAAAATGGAGATAGACTCTTATTTTTTAATGATCAACGAAGTTTACAACATCATGGATTATTGTGCATATCCTCCTATAGCATCATAACTCCTTCATCTTTCAACTAGAGGCTGTATCCTAACTAATGCAGTTTAAATGGTTCTTTCATCTGAAGGTCTGATGATTATAACTACTTACTGGCCATTCATCTGAAGGTCTGATTATTATAACTACTTACTGGCCATTCATACATACTGATGATTATAACTACTTACTGGCCATTCATACATACTGATGATAATAATTCAATTTAATGAAATTTGTTTGGAGCTTTACTACTGATTTTTTTTTCTTAAACAGCTATACTCAACTAACTTTCTGTTGCAAGCATATTTTGACCCTACTTTCCAAATAATGTGCAGGGGTATGGGTCGTAGTACATAAGACACACACCACATTTTGTGCCTTGTAAAAAGACAGACCATGTGTTGTTCATTGCTGTTTTGTCTTTGTTGGTCACCCACAGATGCCACTCATTTTTTTAGGGTCCTGCTGTTTTGGATTATGGTCATTTCCCTACAGAGCCTACTGCAATTAATCTTTTAGTAAGACTGTTATAAGTATTTCCGTTGGATGCAATCAACATTTTGATGGCAGACATCTAATTTCATAATTGACCTGTTACAAATTAATACACAAATACAGCTTCTTTCCTCGTACCATCAAAGACTGGAGAAGATTACCAACAAAACTTTTAGATATAGATGATGCAGAGACATTAAAGAACAGCCTCGAGTCTTGCATGACTGCTTTATTAGATAAGATGTGAGCTCACATCTTATCTAATTTAAATCTGCACATGTAAATATATTTTAAATGAGCACCATATTGAATGACTGATTTAGTACTTATGTGATGGGTATTATACCCTTTGCATTTCAACGATGTACAGAATGATGTATATCATGTGTATAGACAGTGATTTTGTCTCAGAGGGGTTTGTAACGGTAAGTCACTACTAACTAACGTTGCAGATCAAAATGTTTACTGTCGAAATAAGAGCGAAGAATGAACGCTTTCAATGTTTGGAAGAAAAGTGTTCACTTCTATGTTTGTAACCTACCCTTATTACTGTCATTATAATACTTTGAACATTGGATGAAGTGATTCCTATTGCCAACTTTGCTTTGGTTGAAAAATTTAAAACTTTGGACATGTTGGATGTTATACAGTTACATGTACATGTGTATACAAACATGACAAACGCAGTCCGCGAAAAAATTGATACATCAAAAGAAAAGTTTGACAGCAGTTCAAACTAAAATACAGACTTCTGTATGCTGGTATCCATGGAGAATTTTGTTTAAATTCAAATGAAGTACATGTTTATCCAATTAATTGTTTGCCGAGTTTATGAGCTTCAGTCCTTGCTTGGAAGTTGACATATTACTAGTCCCAGCATTCATTCATTTATGTATCATTGTCATTTTGCTTAGTTTCTTTTGTTACCTATTCTGACATCGGACTTTTTTTAAACTGAGTTTTACTGTGCGTATTGCTACGTGTTTCTTTATCATACATTGGCTAGAGGTATAGGGGAGGGTTGAGATCTCACAAAAATATGTTTTTTAATTTTAGTTCATTTATATGTTTTGGAGTTTAGTGTGACGTCCATTTTCACTGAACTAGCATACAATTTTATTTAGGGGCAGGCTGAGGATCACCTCCGGCTGCGGGATTTTCTTGCTGCATTGAAGACCCATTGGTGGCCTTAGGCTGTTGTCTGCTCTTTGGTCGGGTTGTTGTCTCTTTGACATATTCCCCATTTCCATTCTTAATTTTATTAAAGTGCATTACTTTAACATAACAATCATGACAATAACACAACGTAACTGTAGCCACAGATATAATGAATATTATTGTTACGTTCGTAATTAATCGGTTCTTAAACCAACCTAGCATTCCGGCAATTACTGTCCAATGTAACAATAACTTTTTTATTATTGTTACATTTCAACGTGATCTTAGACAGTGCCTATAACTGTTTTTGTGGTGTACCTGAGCTGTTGTTCTTTTTTTACGTCTTGTTCTAAAGCATGAAAATCAATAGATAGCAATGCCACAATGCCATTCACAACTTCAATCCCAGATAAGATTTTTAAGACTTCTTTTTTAGCTTTTGTCCAGTTGGAGCTCTCATCAAGTGGTTTACACAAAGCCATTCTAACAAGACATGGAAGAACTGGACGCAAATCAAATTCCTTCGAATCACTCAGTGAAGAGATGTCAACATCTCGTACTGCTCTGAAGATTTCTGGCTTCACACTACACTTTAGGTTCTGCATTGTTATTGGTTAACCTCAAAAATGTTAAGAATTTACTAAAATTTTAGCACTCAAATTTTTCCATGGGGGCAGCCATTTTGTTTTATCAACGTCAGTAGGACGCTTTCTTATAATTGCGTTTCTTACAAGCGCGAAGAAAATACAGATCATATTTTGGTTATGGCTGCAGCTGCAAGACAGAATTCTTCCCATGGTAAAATAATTGGTGTTCTAGATAGCTGCGGAGCCCAAAATAGAGAGTACAGTTCCCCTCTACCCTTATAGTTATGTCATACACATTGTTGTTCATAAATACTTGTCAATGCCAAAACAATATGAAAATCATTTGAACTGCATTGTGCAGACAAAGCTTTTTACAACTCAATTTCAAACAGCAAAAATAAATTGATTTAATCATTTAATATATTTTATGGCCCTGCAACAAAGAGGTCGGGGCGATATAGTTTTACCCTTATCCGTCATTCCACAACAAACAGTTATACACACGGTGACATGGACAGCCTTTTTTTCTAAACACCTTCACATACATGTATAATATATTGAGCTGCTTTTTGGTATGCAAGTCTTACTATGATGAGTTACAGATCGAGTTTAGGTTTTAATAGTTTCGCTCAGCTGATTTTTGCCGACATAACAGCCTTTCAACTTTAAAAATTTTGTGAAAATAATAGTTATACAGACTTTTTTCTGAAGGCCTTCATACATATTGAGCTGATTTTTATGCCCCACCTACGATAGTAGAGAGGCATTATGTTTTTCGGTCTGTTCGTCCATTCATCCGTCCGTCTGTCTGTCCCGCTTCAGGTTAAAGTTTTTGGTGAAGGTATATGTAGTTTTTGATGAAGTTGAAGTCCAATCACATGTTCCCTATGATATGATCTTTCTAATAATAATGCCAAACTAAGTTTTGACCCCAATTTCACGGTCCACTGAACATAGAAAATGATAGTGCGAGTGGGGCATCCATGTACTATGGACACATTCTTGTTAGTATGTGGGTTTACTATGATGAGTTACAGATCGAGTTTACGTTTGGTTCCACTCCGATGCTCTTTGCTGAAAAAACAGGCTTTGGACTTTGAAAATTTTGTGAAAATTAAAGTTAAACAGACTTTTTTCCTAACTGCTTTCACATATTTTCATCACATTATTCTCAGAAACTGCAAATCAGAGCAGTTAAAATTTGGTATCCTAGTGTTATCAGTTTTTTGAAAACATACATTTGTTTTTGTGTAACAAACATTCTGATTGTATCACAAGTTTGTTTGTGTTATTAATTTATATACTATATTATTTTGTAGTAAAACACACAGCATTCCCTGTGAAACAAAGAACAAAAACAAAACATTTTTTTTTTATACGACCGCAAAAACTTTGCGTTTGTATAATGCTATCATGTTATCCGTGTCATCGTCCGAAGACACATTTGGTTTCCGGACAATAACTTTAGAGTTTAAGTGAATGGATCTCTATGAAATTTTAACAGAAGGTTCAATACCACAAAAGGAAGGTTGTGATTGATTTTGGGGTTTATGGTACCAACAGTTTAGGAATTAGGGGCCAAAAACAGGCATTTTTGTAGTTTCCGGACAATAACTTGTGTGTAAGTGTATGGATATCTCTGAAATTGTACCACAAGTTCCATATTACAAAGGGAAGGCTGGGATTGAGTTTGGGGGTAATTGCCCCAAACGTTCAGGAATTGGGGGCAAAAAAGGGGCCAAAAACAAGCTTTTTTTCTAGTTTCCAGACAATAACTTGTGTTTGAATGTATGGATCTCTCTTAAATTGTACTACAAGGTTCCATACCATAAAGGGAAGGCTGGGATTGAGTTTGGGGGTAATTGTCCCAAATGTTTAGAAATTAGGGGCAAAAAAGGGGCCATAAACAAGCATTTTTCTTGTTTCCAGACAATAACTTGTGTTAAAGTTTATGGAACACTCTGAAATTGTACATTTTTCTCCGAAAAAGAAAATAATTTTTAAAATTTCAAAAAGAAAATTGGAGGGGGGGATTTTTTTTCAAATTTTTTTTTTGGAGGGGCTCATATTTTTTTTTCTTCAAAATTTTTGAAAAAAATTTTTTTGGGGGTTCATCCTTTTTTTCTTCAAGATTTTTCAAAATTTCAAATTTTTTCCAAAATTTTTTTTGGGGGGGATTTTTTTTTTATAATTTTTGGGTTTTTTTTCCACAAAAATTTTCCATTTTTACAATGATTATTTCTGATTGATATATAAAAGCAACAAATACTGATATGGCAGGAGATACTCACCAAAAATGGTGTGTAAATTATTATATATAACCGGTTAACTAAGTATTGTGCAACAGCACAGTATTGCGCAATAGCACAGTATTGCACAATAGAAGGAAATATTCAATTGTGGCAGAAACCTATATTATGTCAAAAATTTGATCACAATCCAAATTCAGACAGTATCAAGCTTAAATATTGTGTCCAAACTTGCCCCAACTGTCCAGGGTTTCGACCTCTGTGGTCGTATCAGGCTTCGCTCGGCGAAGCATTTTATTTTCTTTGTTAGTCCCCTACCGACGAAGTCGAAGGGGACTTTAGGTTTGCACTCCATCTGTCTGTCCATCCATCAGTTCAGCAAATCAGTTTTCCACACTTTTTTTCTTTGTGCTTGAAGATATTGATTTGATAATTGGTATATAGTTTTATCATGACAGGTAACAAATCGAGTTCGAATTTTGTTCCGATCTGATGATTTTGTGCAGAGTTATGGTCCTTGGACTTAGAAAATTCACTTAAATAATCAGTTTTCCTCACTTTTTTTTCGTCATGCTTGAAGATATTGAACATGTTGAATGGATAATTGTATAAAGTTTTATCATGACAAGTTACAGATAAAGTTCTAATTTTGTTCCAGTCTGATGATTTTCTGCAGGGTTATGGTCCTTGGACTTAGAAAATTCACTCAAATAATCATTTTTCCACACTTTTTTTCGTCATGTTTGAAGATATTAACTTGATATGTGTTTTAAAGTTTACAGCATGATATAGATCAAGTTACCATTTTGTTCCAGTACAATGAATTTTTAACTGGTAGAGGACTTTGTATTAATATTGCCATGCAATACTCTCAGAATGCTTGTTTATAATCATAATAATGGCACTAATTCATCATCTCTGGATAGTTTTTAAAAGTATGGTAGCTCTGGCATTCCTTTTTGTAAATCTTTTGCATTGGTCCAAAACAGGCAACATCCAAACTGAGAGGTTGAAGAAAATAATTACAGTCATGACAGTGTGCAAGTAGAAGTTGTATAATGACACATGAATGATGTGTTTACAACCGGCCCATTCTAATAGTTCAATCATCAATTAATGTCTGTGGGCCAACTATATACATTATCTTTGTGGAAAACACTGAATATCATTAAGATCACTTATCTTTTAAATGAAAAATATATAACTTTTTCAGAAGCAGATGAAAGAGTGAGATTCCAGACAGAGTTAGAATTTGTACAATGTTTGGCTAATCCTAATTACCTTAATTGTGAGTATACAACGTTTGGCTTATCCTAATTACCTTAATTGTGAGTATACAATGTTTGGCTAATCCTAATTACCTTAATTGTGAGTATACAATGTTTGGCTAATCCTAATTACCTTAATTGTGAGTATACAATGTTTGGCTAATCCTAATTACCTTAATTGTGAGTATACAATGTTTGGCTAATCCTAATTACCTTAACTGTGAGTATACAATGTTTGGCTAATCCTGATTACCTTAACTGTGAGTATACAATGTTTGGCTTATCCTAATTACCTTAACTGTGAGTATACAATGTTTGGCTAATCCTAATTACCTTAATTGTGAGTATACAATGTTTGGCTAATCCTAATTACCTTAATTGTGAGTATACAATGTTTGGCTAATCCTAATTACCTTAATTGTGAGTATACAATGATTGGCTAATCCTAATTACCTTAACTGTGAGTATACAATGTTTGGCTAATCCTGATTACCTTAACTGTGAGTATACAATGTTTGGCTTATCCTAATTACCTTAATTGTGAGTATACAATGTTTAGATAATCCTAATTACCTTAATTGTGAGTATACAATGTTTGGCTAATCCTAATTACCTTAATTGTGAGTATACAATGAATGTAAAAACCAATTCCTATGCAGCATGACAAGTATAGATAAATGGAGAATGTGTCTATGGGACAGATGATGCCCCTGCCTGAATATAACGTTATAAAGTGACATACCTCCAGAAGGGCATGAAGGGTAAAAGTGACAACACCTAAATTCGAATTTGATCTGTGTTTTGTGGTAATAAGCATTGTATATAATCTTCATAACATTTGGTTGAGGCAAACTAAAGTTAGAGAATGGAAACTAATTTTGGAATGTACAGATGGACAAGGGTAACACTGAATGCCTAGACCTTAAAATGTACAACCTCTTTTAGGTTGGATGACATCTACTGTCAATATTCCGCATTAGACGGTCAGTCATTGGCAACAAAACTGCCAAATCTCAGATGACATTAATTGGATATCTCAAAAGTTTTATTTTGAAACATTTTAAGATATTGCATAAAATTAGGAATAAAAATACATGAACTTCACCTGAAGATTTGCCACTGATTGTAATAGATGTAAGACAAGTTGGCAAACTGGCAAAGACCCCTTAAAGAGTTGTTACAAGAATTCTTTAATTTGCAGTTAATATTAAATATTGCTCTCTCCCAACATGACCCATGGCATTTGACATTACTGTTTTAATAAGATTGGAATCATATTGCATATTGTATCCTTGCATGTACTTATATACAGTTAAGGGTGTTGGAGCTGTAAAAAAAATACTGTTGATTTTTTTTTATAGTTTTAGCCCAGAGAGGATTCTTCAAAGATCAGACATTTATTAATTACCTGAAATACCTACAATACTGGAAAGAACCTAAGTATGCTAAATACCTCAAGTAAGTTGGTTTAATATGCGAAATACCTCAAGTAAGTTGGTTTAATATGCTAAATACCTCAAGTAAGTTGGTTTATTTTCACTTATTTTGTGGCCGTCAATAAAACCATGAAAATATCCCGTCATGTTCGTCTTAATTTTATCTTAAAGGATATTAAGAATAACGGACAAGAAAAACCTAAATTTTAAAATGCAAAGCAACACAAACAGGTTTTGCCCTTGAAATTGCGAAATTCAAACTATGCCAAAAAATGAACTACTCTTACAGTATGGGAGAAGATTATAAAGATTGTGTGTGCATCTGACAAGTTTTATTTAAACATGATCTTGTTAATATAAAAATAAAGAGATTTGGGATGATTGTCAAGGAAAAGAGTTCAGATGACATGGTTGTACAGCAATTATAGGTCATGTACACCCTTCAACAATGAGAAAAAAAACCATACCATATAGTCGCTATTAAAGGCCCTGACATGAATTCAAATGAGAAAAGTAGCGGCTTAATTTATAACAAACAGTTTACTAAAAATGAATATGGCAGACATGAACCAATGACACATTTGTTTATTTATCCTTCCTCTAGTCTTTATGCTTGTTGATGTAGTATGGATTGTTCATTGTTTAATGGGGTTTGTTCTGTTTCCTTGTACAGTACACACAAAGTGAATCACTTTTCTTGTGGTTAATAGTTCATGTCGATGATAAGATGATAACACTATTATCACCATGTTATAGATTTTTTTGAATTATACAGGAATATTATTTAGAATGATTCACCATACAATCACTGCAAAAAATCATCACCAAAGTACAACATTTGTGTGTGGCATATTTAAAAATTATGCTATATATCAAAATATTAAAGAAGATGTGATATGATTGCCGATGAGACAACTATCCACCAGAGACCAAATGATGTCTATATATATAACTATAATAGAAAAACAAAGGAAATGGGGTATCTATCCAATCAGTACATGCACAGCAAAAAACATACAAAAAGCAAAGGAACAGTGCTTTTATTGCTGTTCTTCATCTCAAAGTCACAATGAGGCCTTCAACACAGACAAAAAATCTCTCACCTCACTACAAGTTTAAGACGGCCCCTAGCACCTACTTGAGAGGAATTCTTTGTTATTGCAAAATTAACACCAAATTGGGTCCGGTCATATAAGAACATACTGGAAAGAAGTACAGATTCAAAACAAAATAGTTCCTACTCATAGGTGTAAATATAAACTATGTAGAATATAGGTCACCACTAGTCCTAGAAATTTGCCTATTATGAAAATTAATTTAATTCTCATTTCTACTTGTAACAATTTACACTTACACTTCCTGTTAACATGGTTAATAACAAACTGTGTATTCATTTATTTTCATGGTTACTAACAGCCTTCACGATAAACTTTTGAGTCCACAAGCCCAAAGCTCAATTTTTCGAAAAAACTTTAGTTGGTTTCTGTTGGCTTGTAGAGAAGAATTTTACAAGCCTGAAAGCAATTTTACAAGCCATGGCCGTAGGACTTGTGGTTAAGTGTGAAAACTGTACTAATTTTCATGAATTGAAGAAAAATTGCTTTACCCATGAAATCCACAAAAATTGGTTTCCCAGGAATAATAATGAATTGACAGCATTGTTTTGGTGTTCTTGATATTTGACAGATATTTACCATCTTCCTGTAATGTTTTACATCTCTTGCAATAGTTAGACTCCTCCCTCTACTAATCAAGGGTTTACATAATGATGAGAGTGGGTGTTTTCAGTACTTTCCTCCTCTTGATATTCAACCATCTCCCAATTAGGAGTCTGTAGTTGTGTATAATACGCACCCCCTCCTACCAACTACATTTTTGGGGTAAAAAAAGGGTGTATTATACACGACTAATTACGGTAGTGGTTAGGTACCTGTCTTAAACTCCTCCATGCCAGTGAATAGTTTTTCATGAAATTTCAGTAACAAATAACAATTTTTCTCTAATTCTTCGTCAATTTATCCCTTTCTGCACCCATTGTATAAAAAAAATTTAATCAACGTGTGGTTCGTTTGATCTCAGTTCTTCATTGGTTAAAATCCGATTATGACGTCGAATTTTCTTGCTTTCCTCTGAATTTCCTATTGTGACGGCATGAAAAAAGGGGACCATGCCTGATGACGTCACATAGAAAGAACACATCTTTTTGCAGATCATTCGAACAGAAGGAATAAATTTGCCTGCGTATTGTTTGAAAATCATTAGAGAAACAGATTCCACCACCAAATCTCGTGTAATACGGCGAGCCTCGCGTTTTAAATTTGAAAATTTAACTGTCTCGAGTGGATAAATATCGTATCACACTCGATGCAGTGGTAGAATCTATATGTATACATGTATAGCATTATAGATTAATGATTTTCCCATAGTATATCTTGTTTAGAATTAAATCTCTTGCAATATTATTTTTTTTTATAGATATCCACAATGTTTACATTTGTTGGAGCTGTTACAATATGAACACTTTAGAAAGGAATTAGTGAATTCACAATGTGCTAAGTTTATAGACGATCAACAGCTCTTACACTGGCAACATTATCAGCGGAAGCGGATGAAATTATTGATGGACGAAGCAGAACGACACAAACAGGATCAAAAAGATAAAACTAGCTGACACAATGATAAATATTTTAAGTATAGTTTGATTGGTCAGAGGTATTCTCTGAAACGTAATGGCAGCTATGTGGATGGTCAAAATTATTGTCATCTTTTTTAAACATTCAAAGAGAACAAAAGTGGTTATTTGTCATACACATTACATGTACATGATGTATTACATGTATTAAGCAGTAAATTTTTCATCTCTATAAAAAGTTTTCAGGTAGTTTTATAAACTATATAAAATAAAGAGATGTGTTATTGTCATGGAATAGAAGATCTTTTATAAAATTAGTTCCAAATGGAAGAAATATTCTTGAATATTATTTTCACTGGAAGAAATATTGCAATATTTGATCTAATGGGAACAGATTACATAGCATTGTTTACAACAAAGTTTCCATACAAACTTCTATTTGGCAGAACAAATATATGTTGACAGAAAGAATGCCAATGAGATAACTATCCACCAGAGTCCAAATGATGTAGATGTTGGAAACTGTAGGTCACTGTACCGCCTTCCACAATGAGCAAAACCCATACTGTATAGCAAGCTATAAAAGGCCAAGATATACTAGTTCGTATTGTTATACACTCATTCCGAAGGAGGAGAACTGGTTTACATTTGTTCATCTATTTGTCATCTCTCCCATGAAATTTCCCATTATTCTCAGGAATTACAAATCAGAGCTTCCTGAAATTTTGTTGCATAGTTCATGTTCACATGTTATACTGTGTGATGCATTTTCACATTAACCACTTATCAACTACTGTAAATTCAGAAATTATTGCCAGGTTTTTATTAATGCAAATATTAAATGTGATTGGATGAGTATCGCAATAATGAGAACTACATGTAGCATTCAGATATCTGATACATATATCTCAATGGAGATTTTCCTGAATCACAATAATTTATCTCACATTTTTGCACATTTTTCAAGAATCGCAATGATAAACAACACAAGAATTTCTGAATTTACATTACCTGTTTTTTCCCATTCTTATATATTCTTACAAACACTGGTGATGTATGACTTTGAGACAGAATATCAGTTTCCTAAAATTGGGTCTTAAGTTTTAAATGAGTATGCTATACTGTATGATATATATAAAACAATAAGGAGATGAGGTATGATTGCCAATGAGACAACTATCCAAGTTCAAATGAAGTGGATATAATCATTTATAGGCAACAGTACGGCCTTCAACAATGAGAAGAAGCCATACTATATATTCGGCTATAAAAGGCCCTGACATAAAAAATATGAAACAATTCAATTGAGAAAACTAACGGCCTAATTTATAACAAAACAATTAACAAAAAACATATATGACAGATATGAACCAACGACCACTGAGCTACAGGCTCCTGACTTGGGGACAGGCACATAAACAATGTGGCGGGGTTAAACATGTTTGTGAGCTCTCAACCCTCCCCTAACCTGGGACAGTGGTGTAACAGCACAACATAGGAACAAACTATAAAAATCAGTTGAAAAAGGCTTAACTCATCAGATGGATACAAAGCAGAAAAACATCAAACATAAACACAGACGTGGCATGTTCACATGCATTGCTCGTCAACTCTTTGTTGGCCAAATACTTATAGCGCAGGGGTATCAACATCTCAAATATGAGAACTAAATAAATGACTAAATACAAAATATGTATTTGGTTAATTATGATAAGACATCAACCCAACAACTCAGTGCAGACAAAATAGATTTAATAGACCAAGGTATTATATATATTAATGACAACACATTGGAGAGAAAGGTGATCTGTAATATATTTATGTTCAGAGCATTTACACCAAGGTTAAGGCTATTCTGTTTATGTCCTTGTATCAATTTAGAATTTGGCTATTCTGTTTATGTCCTTTTGGTCGTTCAGCTTCTAACATGGCAACGTATTTACGCATCCTTGGCTTTCAAATGTTCGGGTTTGAACATTCCTTTTGAAGGTAAATCGACTTCGGGCACACTAAATTTATAAAGAGAGAGTATCAATTTAGAAAAATCCTGACATCTATTTGGTTAAAACTGTAAAAAGTTGCATAAAAAAAACAAAAATCAAAACAATCAATACAGCTCAAATTTTAAACAATTCTATAAGAAACAACACAACCGAGAAAATACTTTCAATGTTCTATGTAGGAAGCAGGGATCCAGTTCAGACTACCACAATTGGCCAATGTTTAAGAAAGTTATAATACTAGATGATTAGACTACTGCACATGTCAATACCAGAGCTTATACTACTCAGTTATATTAGTTTTGTTCTTGTTCTATAAACTCAGTTTACTGTACAAATTGGAGTGATAAATGAATGAATAAATATATCCTGTTAAAAAAAAGGCTGAACTACATACTGTACAAGTTTTTCTAGATTTTGCACTGAATTAGGACGGAAGAAAGATAAATTTGTTTACAATTTTTTAAAGTTCAAGTAGAATTGAAAAAAGGCTAGACAAACGAGGAACATTTAATTCGTTTGAATTTTTTTTATTTTTATCTCACAATTAAAATAAGAACCTTCCTGTGGAACTATAGCTAAGGAAAGCAATTAATGTATGGTCTTCCTGTAGTATTGTATTGATATTTGAAGTTATTAAAAAAGGAAGGAAATTACTGTTAAGTATTTAAATGAAACAATATTAAATAAGCATGAGAACATTAAAAAAAAGTATACTCAGAGGTCAGTTCATGTTCAAAGGTCAGTTCATATGTAAAGGGTTTGGTGGAAAATATATGACCTTGAGTGAGAGAGGTCATTGGTTTTATCCCTGGTTTGGTTAAACCAAAGACTCTGATATAGGCATTTGCTGCTTCTCTTGGAAGCATGCAGTTTTCTAAGAGTAAGGCCATATAAAATAAGGAGATTTGGTATGATTTACAATGAGACAGCCAGCCAACAGAGTCCAAAAAGATTGATTTAAGCAACTATAGGTCACTGTATGTCTTTCAACAATGAGCAACACTTATAATGTATAGTCAGCTATATAAGACCAAACATAAAAAATGTGAAACAATTCATATGAAACAACCAGCAGTATGATTTATGACAGAACTATAAACAAACAAAAAATATGACAGTCAGCAACCCAACAACAACCTCTTAATTACAGGGTTCTGACTTGGAACAGGCAACAACAACCTCTTAATTACAGGGTTCTGACTTGGAACAGGCACATATAGAATGTGGTGGGGATAAACATGTTTGTGAGCTCTCAACCCCCCCCCCCCCTAGCCTGGGACAGATGTGTAACATCGCAGCAAAAGAACAAACTGTTAATATCAGTAAAAAAAGGCTACAGTTATCAGATTGGCACAAATTAAATATAACCACTAACATAAGGACAAAAGGCTACAGTTATCAGATTGGCATAAAGCAAATATAACCACTAACATAAGGACAAAAGGCTACAGTTATCAGATTGGCATAAAGCAAATATAACCACTAACATAAGGACAAAAGGCTACAGTTATCAGATTGGCATAAAGCAAATATTACCACTAACATAAGGACAAAAGGCTACAGTTATCAGATTGGCACAAAGCAAATATAACAACTAACATAAGGACAAAAGGCTACAGTTATCAGATTGGCACAAAGCAAATATAACCACTAACATAAGGACAAAAGGCTACAGTTATCAGATTGGCACAAAGCAAATATAACCACTAACATAAGGACAAAAGGCTACAGTTATCAGATTGGCACAAAGCAAATATAACAACTAACATAAGGATCAATGAGTTTACATGGATCCTTTCTAAATTTATAGGCTTTATAAAGAACATTACTGTAAAAATTAGAATGTAATATCCTATTTTTCATAAGATAAGGATAAGGTACAGTGAAACTTCAAAACCAATCTTTGTATCTATGAAAGAATTTAGTAAATTTTACTGGTTAGCTTGTACATATAGTTGGAAGTATATAAAAATAATATTTAGAAAAGTTACTTATATAATTAATATTTAAAATAAACTCGTTTTCAACATTACTTGTATAGGTAATTTTAAAAGTTACTTGTTTAAGTAATGCCCCTGACTGTTTATGTTTCATGTAGGCTGTCAAGTCTCTTATATTCTTGAAATACATTCTTCTATGTCTCATGTACGCTGACACATCTCCAACGTTCTTGAATGACATACTTTTATGTCTCATATAGGCTGTCAGGTCTCTTATCTTTTTGAATGACATACTTTTATGTCTCATGTAGGCTGTCAAATCACCTATATTCTTGAATTACATAATTTTATGTCTCATTTAGGCTGTCAAGTCTCCTATATTCTTGAATTATATATTTTTATGTCTTATGCAAGCTGTCAAGTCTCCTATATTCTTGAATAACATACTTTTATGTCTCATCCAGGCTGTCAAGTCTCCTATATTCTTGAATAACATACTTTTATGTCTAAAGCAGGCTGTCAGGTCTCCCATATTCTTGAATTACATACTTGTATGTCTCATGCAGGCTGTCAGGTCTCCTATATTCTTGAATTACATACTTTCATGTTTCATGCAGGCTGTCAAGTCTCCTATATTCTTGGATTACATACTGTTATGTCTCGTGTAGGCTGTCAAGTCTATCTTCTTGAAATACATACTTTTATGTCTCATGTAGGCTGTCAAGTCTCCTATATTCTTGAATGACATACTTTTGTGTCTCATGCAGGCTGTCACATCTATGTTCTTGAATGACATAGTTTTATTTCTCATATAGGCTGTCAGGTCTCTTATCTTCTTGAATGACATACTTTTATGTCTCATGTAGGCTGTCAAATCTCCTATATTCTTGAATTACATAATTTTATGTCTCATTTAGGCTGTCAAGTCTCCTATATTCTATATTCTTGAATAACATATTTTGATGTCTCATGCAGGCTGTCAAGTCTCCTATATTCTTGAATTACATACTTTTATGTCTCATCCAGGCTGTCAATTCCCATATATTCTTGAATAACGTACTTTTATGTCTAATGCAGGCTGTCAGGTCGCCTATATTCTTGATTTACATACTTTTATATCTCATGCAGGCTGTCAAGTCTCCTATATTCTTGAATTACATACTTTTATGTCTCATGCAGGCTATCAAGTCTATCTTCTTGATTTACGTACTTTTATGGCTCATGCATGGTGTCACGTCTCCTATATTCTTGAATTGCGTACTGTTATGTCTCATGCAGGCTGTCATCTCTACTATATTCTTGAATTAAATATTTTTATGTCTCATATAGGCTGCCAGATCTCTTATCTTCTTGAATGATATACTTTTATGTCTCATGTAGGCTGCCAAATCTGCTATATTCTTGAATTACATAAATTTATGTCTCATTTAGGCTGTCAAGTCTCCTATATTCTTGAATTACATATTTTTTATGTCTCACGCAGGCTGTCACGTCTCCTATCTTCTTGAATTATATATTTTTATGTCTCATGCAGGTTGTCAAGACTTCTATATTCTTGAACTACGTACTTTTATGTCTCATGCAGGCTGTCAAGTCTCCTATATTCTTGAATTACATACTTTCATGTTTCATGCAGGCTGTCATGTTTCCTATCTTCTTGAATTACATACTTTTATGTCTCATGTAGGCTGTCAAGTCTCCTATATTCTTGAATTGCATATTTGTATGTCTCCTGCAAGCTGCCAAGTCTCCTATATTCTTGAATTAAATATTTCAATGTCTCGTGCAGACTGTCAGGTCTCCTATATTCTTGAAATACGGACTTTTATTCTCATGCAGGCTGTCAAGTCTCCTATCTTCTTGAATTACATATTTTATGTCTCATGCAGGCTATCAAGTCTATCTTCTTGATTTACGTACTTTTATGGCTCATGCAGGGTGTCACGTCTCCTATATTCTTGAATTGCGTACTGTTATATATCATGCAGGCTGTCATGTCTACTATATTCTTGAATTACATATTTTTATGTCCCATGCAGGGTGTCAAGTCTCCCATATTTTCCTTTTTTTTCCTATTTACTCGGACTTCCTTTGTTTTCCTCTTTTAGACATAGATAGGCCAATTTAAAGTATACGGACATGTGGGACTCCTTCCAGACCCTCCTGTATTAAAGAGCTTAAAACATACAGCAAAGTTATAGCAGTAATACATTTATATTGTATCAACTGCTTATTATACCCCCGCTTTAAAAAAGTGGGGTATACTGTTTTACCTCTGTCTGTCCGTCCATCCATCCGTCAGTCCATTCGTCAGTCTGTCCGTCCGTCCCATGAATATTTTTCGTCGCATCTTTCTCAGGAACTACATAACAAGGATTTCTGAAATTTTGTTTCAGGGTTTATATGAGTCAGCTATACCGTGTGATGCGTTTTCAGATTCATCACTCAACAACTTCCTGTTTACCTTATACTTTTAGCGAGGCGGGGGTATCATTGGTGAGAAGTAGCTCACAGATTCACTTGTTTCTATATCTTGTCAATATTTGCTTTATTATTATTTTTTGATAAATCATATTTTTCAGAAATAATCTTTTTGGATATTGTACTTTCTAAAAGCCATACTTGCAGAAACAACAATGTACAATCTTACATTGGCTATTATATCTGAATGACTAGTCGTTGACTTATTTTTCAAGTGTTGAGGAATTAAATGTTCCGATAATTCATCACCACTTGTCAGTTAGAAATGATATCGGAAATTATCATTTTTAACCAAGGATTTGTATCCTTGTTTTAACTAACAATTTTTCTAGACGATTTAGTATAAGATATTTTCTTGAGTAATTCATGGTGGAAGAACAACCTTTGACCTCTCTTGAGGAATTACTAAAGCTGATAATAATGATTGTGAAAACACTTAGTGTTATTGAATGCTGGTTCCACTGTTTACTAATTTTGTTGTTTATGGTGCATAAAAGAAGCTTTTGTTGAAAATCCATTACAACAACATACCAAAACACAAAAAAATATACAAGTATAGTGTAGGATTGAGAACAGTTCAACTTAGTTATAAATCAAGATAAATCACTAGAAGCACTTGAATAGGGAATAAAGGGCTAAATAAATTAGGAATAGAGAATAAAGGGCTAAATAAATTAAGAATAGAGAATAAAGGGATAAAGGGCTAAATAAATAAAGAATAGAGAATAAAGGGCTAAATAAATAGAGAATAAAGGGCTAAATAAATTAAGAATAGAGAATAAAGGGCTAAATAAATAAAGAATAGAGAATAAAGGGCTAAATAAATAGAGAATAGAGAATAAAGGGCTAAATAAATAAAGAATAGAGAATAAAGAGCTCAATAAATATAGAATAGGGAATAAAGGGCTAAATAAATAAAGAATAGAGAATAAAGGGCTAAATAAATAGAATAGAGAATAAAGGGCTCAATAAATATAGAATAGGGAATAAAGGGCTAAATAAATAAAGAATAGAGAATAAAGGGCTAAATAAATAGAGAATAGAGTATAAAGGGCTAAATAAATAAAGAATAGAGAATAAAGAGCTAAATAAATAGAGAATAGAGAATAAAGGGCTAAATAAATAGAATAGAGAATAAAGAGCTAAATAAATAAAGAATAGAGAATAAAGGGCTAAATAAATAAAGAATAGAGAATAAAGAGCTAAATAAATAGAATAGAGAATAAAGAGCTAAATAAATAAAGAATAGAGAATAAAGGGCTCAATAAATAAAGAAAAGAGAATAAAGAGCTAAATAAATAGAATAGAGAATAAAGGGCTAAATAAATTAAGAATAGAGAATAAAGGGCTAAAGGGCTAAATAAATAAAGAATAGAGAATAAAGGGCTAAATAAATAAAGAATAGAGAATAAAGAGCTAAATAAATAGAGAATAGAGAATAAAGGGCTAAATAAATAAAGAATAGAGAATAAAGAGCTAAATAAATAGAATAGAGAATAAAGAGCTAAATAAATAAAGAATAGAGAATAAAGGGCTAAATAAATAAAGAATAGAGAATAAAGAGCTAAATAAATAGAATAGAGAATAAAGAGCTAAATAAATAAAGAATAGAGAATAAAGGGCTAAATAAATAGAATAGAGAATAAAGGGCTAAATAAATAGAATAGAGAATAAAGAGCTAAATAAATAAAGAATAGAGAATAAAGGGCTAAATAAATAAAGAATAGAGAATAAAGAGCTAAATAAATAGAATAGAGCATAAAGAGCTAAATAAATAAAGAATAGAGAATAAAGGGCTAAATAAATAGAATAGAGAATAAAGGGCTAAATAAATAGAATAGAGAATAAAGGGCTAAATAAATAAAGAATAGAGAATAAAGAGCTAAATAAATAGAATAGAGAATAAAGAGCTAAATAAATAAAGAATAGAGAATAAAGGGCTAAATAAATAGAATAGAGAATAAAGGGCTAAATAAATAGAATAGAGAATAAAGAGCTAAATAAATAAAGAATAGAGAATAAAGGGCTAAATAAATAAAGAATAGAGAATAAAGGGCTAAATAAATAGAATAGAGAATAAAGAGCTAAATAAATAAAGAATAGAGAAAATCAAAGAACAACTCTTCAGCTGTTTCGGTTCTTGTACATCATTGGCCACGGTTTTCAGATATTTGGCTTTGAGCATTCCTGATGAAGGTATATCCAGAAAAGCTCTTCGAACGCATGAAATTTATATGTTGTTTTCTTTTTGTCGAGCCTTCGACTTTTGTCGAAAAAGCGAGACATAGCGATCCTACATTCCGTCGGCGTCGTCGTCGTCGTCGTCGTCGTTGTCGTCGGCGGCGTCCACAAATATTCACTCTGTGGTTAAAGTTTTTGAAATTTTAATAACTTTCTTAAACTATCCTGGATTTCTACCAAACTTGGACAGAAGCTTGTTTATGATCATAAGATAGTATCCAGAAGTAAATTTTGTAAAAAAAAAAATCCATTTTTTCCGTATTTTACTTATATATGGACTTAGTTTTTCTGCCAGGAAACATTACATTCACTCTGTGGTTAAAGTTTTCAAAATTTTAATAACTTTCTTAAACTATCCTGGATTTGTACCAAACTTGGACAGAAGCTTGTTTATGATCATAAGATAGTATCCAGAAGTAAAATTTGTAAAAAAAATCCATTTTTTCCTTATTTAACTTATAAATGGACTTACTTTTTCTGCCAGTTTACATTACATTCACTCTGTGGTTAAAGTTTTTTTAAATTTTAACAACTTTCTTAAACTATCCTGGATTTGTACCAAACTTGGACTGAAGCTTGTTTATGATTAAAAGCTAGTATCTAGAAGGAAAATTTGTTAAAATTTTGTTCCACTTTTTCCGTTTTTTACTTATAAATGGACTTTGTTTTTCTTCCAGTTAACATTACATACAGTCTGCAGTTTAAGTTTTTAAAACATTTATTAGATTCATAAACTATCCTGGATTTTTACCAAACTTGGACAGAAGCTACTTACAATCAAAAGATAGTATAGAGAGGAATATTTTTATTAATTTTTTTCCTCATTTTTGTTGAGCCTGCGATTAACAGCAAAAGTAGGCGAGACACTGGGTTCCGCGGAACCCTTACGAATTTTTTACAGCACTGAGTCGATACCTCTGCTGGTGGACTATCAGTCCCCGATTGTATCATAAGCTCAGTAGTCAGTACTTCGGTACTGACATGATTTATAACAAACCTTTCTACAATTGTCAATTTTATTTATATTTTTAAATCATAAAATAACCCCCCAAAAAACATAAGGTTTTAACTCCCTCAGGCAAAGTTGACCTTAGATGGATTTGGCTATTTTTAGGTCCTTTTGGTCATATAGCTCTTCAACCTTTTAGATCACAGTCTTATACATCATTGGTTTTCAAATATTCGGCTTTGAACGTTCATGATGAAGGGAGCATGAAATTTATAACGTGTTGTTTTGATATTTTTTTTTTTTTATTTTCAACCATTTAACAATAAAATGTGTTTACAGCAGAAATTGTTCTGGATCTCAAAAACAGCCAGATCTGATCATGATGAGCTATATAAATAGTAGAAACATTTAATTCTAAGTGTAATTGCCAAATTTATGGAAATGTTCAGCTGCTCAATATAATATCCTTCACACATGCCTTCCTTTATTTTCCTATAATCTAACCTATGTATACCTATTTTTGTTATTTTTTATGGCCTGGTAAGATCTGAAAAACTATAATCTTGCCCAAGACTGGACGAAAAGGCATATTTTGTAACTTAAAATTCAGGCAATAACACCAATATGAAAACTTAAACCCTAATCTATGTGACTTTGATAGACGACTGATTCATGATTCAGATCCTATATTCAGATACAAATGCCATATTAAGATACAGGATATCTCATTTCGAACATTTCTAGCATTCAGAAAAAAACCAATTTGATTAAATTCATGAGGACCAGGATTTGGATTGACATCCTTGTCATGGACTAACAGCAACATTAGGATAAACATATACAAAAATTGAGGTGAAAGGTACATCTATTACTTGGGTAATATCATATGACATAATAAAAAGATAAGTATTCCTTTCAGGATGTGAAAAAGAAATATTTTGTATACAATTCAATATAAACACGATCATACTTATATACACTCAAGTGTAAGTAGGGTTTTGATCTTTGTCGAATAATTCAGGAGATATTTGATTGCGCTCTCTTTCAATAAATTACTTTTGTGACCTAACATATATATCACTTTTTCCCCAGAACAAAACATACTTTCTGTGCTTTGTAAAGTTTGACATTTTCATAGGCAGCTCTAGGCATTATTAGACGTTTATGAGATTATGATATGTTCCATAGAGATGACTTCAATTTTTCCCATTGTTAACGTTCCAGAACTATAACGCAACATTCCAGCATTACCTGAATAGTTCAATCTCTCAGTTAATACGATATTTGGCGGGGTTCTCGTTGTTCAGTTTTTGTTTGCTCCTGCGGCGTATAAGCTATTTGTATGAAGCTTTATATCTTAGAATGTAATAGACCTGGATGTTTCATACCTTGTATACATATACCTTATGTTACGAAGTTGCCGTCTATCATAAGCCCATTGTCCTTGACCTCATTTTCATCGTTTAGATCAGCTATAGAGTCTTTCTGTCACGTGTAGTTCTCACTAGTTGTGAGTAATAGGATAACTATATTTGGTATATGGAAACCTTATGGTCTACATTTGAGTCGTACAGGGTTCCCCTGACCTACGTGACCTCATTTCATAGCATCAGTTATCAAGTTTGAATTTTCGTGATTAGGTCCGTTTCTTAGATACTATAATCAGTAGCTCAAATATATTCGGTGTATGGAACTTAGTGACTGTCTGCATGGTTCACATGTCAGTCTTGCAGGTTTCTTATGATCTTGACTTCATTTTCTTGGTTCATTGGTCAATGTTAATTTTTTGTTGTTTAATCTAAGTTTCTCAGATATTACGAGAAATAGATCAACTATGATTTGCGTATAGATTGATTGCAAGGATTACATGTTTCTATTATATGGCACGGTTCCTCTGAGCTTGGCATCATGTTCATGGTTCATTGCTCAATGTTAAGTTTTTGTTGTTTAAACTGTTTCTCAGATACTAGGGATATCAACTATGATTGGAGTATAGATTGATTGCAAGGTGTACATGTCTGTATGAGGGGCCTGATGGGGGGGGGGGGTCTCATCACGATTCACGAGTTGATTTTTTTGTCAATCACGATTCACAGAAAATAAATTTCCATGATCACGGATCACGAAAATATAAAAAAAAAATCTGTAGAAAAACGGATCACGATAGCGAAAATGCTCCGATCACGAAGAACGAAAATAACCCATCAGGCCCCTCCTGTATGGCAGGGTTCCTCCGAGCTTGGCATCATTTTTCCTTGTTTATTGGTCAATGTTTATTTTTTTGGTTAGGTCTGTTTCTAAAAAAATATAGACAAACAGTCAACTATATATGGTTAATGAAATGGTTGTATTGCGTACATGTCCGTCTGGTAGGATTCATCTGACCTTCAATTCATTTTCATGGTTCATTTGTCAACATCAAGTTATCGTGATTAGGTCTGTTTCTCATATATATATATATATATATATATACTATAATTTAAGCAATAGGTTAAATTTGTTTTGGGTATGTAATTTTTATAAGGTGTAAATATCAGCCTGGCAGGATTCCTCTGATCTTGACCTCATTAACAAGAATCATTGATAATGTTAAACTTATATTAAGACTTTCAACATTAATTCAATCATGATCTGTTAAGCAGGAGAGACATTTTAGCGTGAACACGGTTGTTAATTCTCTGTGTAGTGTTTTAAAACGTTTGTTTCTAGTGCTGTTTTTATATTTTGACCATGGAACGTGTCATCGGTTTTTGGTTGCTCCCTTGGTATCTTCAACCCCCCCCCAGTCTTAAATCTTTACTTGCCAATTGTCAAAGGCATCCCTTGCTAATGATTTGGACATTATTGTATTTCGGCTATTTTCTGATATTTAGTCACCTTTTATGCACTGACGTAGGAGCCCCCCGCCCCCAACCTCCCACTCATCCCACTTTTAAGTCCACTTATGACTAGGGTCTAGGATAATACCATCAGTGTTCTTTAAGATTAGCTTATTCCCTTAATGTCCTAAAATAGAGAATGGAAACGGAGAATGTGTCAAAGAGACAACTCGACCAAAGAGCACAAAACAGCTCAAGGCCACCAATGGGTCTTCAACACAGCGAGAAAATCCCGCACCCGGAGGCGGGCTTTAGCTGGCCCCTAAACAAATATGTATACTGGTTCAGAGAAAATGGATGTCACACTAAACTCCGAAACATATAAATAAACCAAAATTAAAAAACATACAAGACTAACATGATGATGGGTGGCTGCTTCAAGTCCAGCGGCAAATTAATATGCATATTTAGGACGAACACAAGACTAATAAAGGCCAGAGGTTTCTGACTTGGGACAGGCGCAAAAATGCGGCGGGGTTTAACTTGTACATTTCCTTTCCTTTCTTTTTCATAATCAATAAATCACAACCTACATTCATTCCTTTCTATAAACAAAGGCGCCCAGTAATATGTCACAAAATATGAATTTTACCACGGAAATATTTGTCACAGGATATATCTTTTCCATTTGACGGAAATAACAGCGAAGCTTTAAGTGTAATTAAAGTAGTGTACTTAAAATTTCATGATACTATGTGAGGGAGAGATGACATGAATGTTTACTGTGATTTTTAAAGTTGGATTTAAAATGATTCTAACATTTCTCGTTGTTTTTCTTCACGAAGTCTTGGGTAATATTTATTTATTGTTTTTGCTTGGAATTAACATACTCGGCTATGAATTCTTTATGGAGTAATTTTAAACTTGCCATAAGTAAATGTTTTTTATAATACAAAAACAACAACAACATAATAATAATAATAATAATAATAATAATAATAATAATAATAATAACAGCATTTTCCTCGAATTGACGATTAAATTCTTCGTGTAGTAGAAGGTTTTATGAGACTAGTTACAATTTGACAGACGACTATAACTTTTTTAGCACCGAAAAAGAATACAAATATGGAAAGTCATAACTCGGAAGTGGCGAATGTATATCAAATTAAGTAAACGATATTTATCGGAGCTACATGACTGAAATCGAGCTACGAACTTAGTTAAAATTTTTCTAAATCAAATGTTTTCCCGGTTTGAGATATTATAGATATGAATATGATGAAATATACACCTAATATTTCAATGTTATGCGTGCGTATTGTACGCCTGTATTAGCAAATACTACTCTTTTCAAGATAGCCTTTTCTTTGAGAGAAACATGAAACATTTAAAGTACAATTGTGTAAGATCATTTCGTAGTTACGCAGTTGAAGAAACATTTCGTAACCGACGTATAATGCGTCGCTTACTGTAAAACTCTTGGGTATAATCTTTAAAATTTATAAAACGTTATTTACCTTTTTTGTTTAATAGCTGCAGAGTCGGAAGAAATTCTCCGTGATCGCAGTGACATTAAAGTAAAAACACCAAACTACCCAGACAACTACCCACAAAATTCCACAAAGATATGGAGATTTAAACACAACTATGGGGTCTGGAGTGTTAGTATCGATCGATTCTTCCTGGAAAATTCTTTGGATTGTAGAAAAGATTTCCTGGAAATCAAGGAAAATAAGTAAGTTGAATAGATATTGTTGTAATTTCGAGGTCCAGCTTGCTATGCGGTATGGCATTTGCTCAATGTTGCAAGCCGTACGATGCCATTTAGTTGCTAACGCCTACGTCATTTTGTCTATGGTGGAGAGTTTCATCATTTGCAATCATACCACATCTTCTTATATTTATAAATGACATAAGACGAAAATCGTGAAAATTACTTGAAAATAGCCATATCCAAAAGAAGAAAAATTTTACTGGCGTTCTTCTTAAGCTTGGCATGCAGCTGCTGTAATTTCTTATCGATGATCTGAAGACCACATACCTCAAAGCAATATCAAGACCCTCACCCCGTCTCACTCTGTCTCCATCCTCACACCCATGCGTCGACTTATAAGCAGTACTCTCTTCATTCGGTTGATACAATGCTTTTTATAAATCTTAAATATTCAATTTTGAGTAAAGTATTGCATGTTAGAATAAAATTAGTACATCGTACTAAAATATTTAATACGTTGCTTCCATAGGGGATGCATAGTTCCTTAGCAAAACTCTTATCTATAATGAGATAATATACAAATAAGATGTGGTATGATTGCCAATGAGACAACTCTACACCAGAGTTTAAATGACGCATTTATATAAGCTTAGTAAATTCTATCTTATAGTTAGTTTTGAGTCATATCAAATGGTTTGAATTAAAACTAGAGTGAAAATTTGCGTTAGAATTAGACCCCTTTTAGTTCTATATTGTTTCTAATATATGCGGAAAGAAGCTTTATCAGTTTATTATACCTATTATAGGACATCGGTAAAGGTTTGTGGAACAAAGCCTAGCGGTAGTCTGTACACGTCAAAAGGGCCAGAAATTTTGCTCAAATTTTCATCTGATGGTTCTCAGCAACAGATGGGCTTTCATCTGGAAGTTCTTCATTTCGTCACAGAAGGTTAGTTCTCACAACTTTTCACAAGATGTAAGACTTTATTAATAAATAACTTGCATTTTTTTTTTGGTGAATGTTAGTAAAGTACAAGCTCATCTAGCTACATTGTATTTGCTTCGTACTTTTTTACGACTAAGATGTTTAGATAAAAACTTTTGTATATGATTGATTAATATATGCATGTTTACACGCAAAACAAAATTCTCTAAACAAAAAGTAGGTCTTAAACGGGATCTTTTGATTACAGTTGCGCCTGTATTGAAAATATCCCTTTGGCATTCTGTACAAGAGAGGCCAAAGATACCAAAGGAATATTCAGACTCATTAGTTGAAAACGAACTGACAACGCCATGATGGCAAAAAACGAAAAAAGCCGCGGACTGTAAGCTTTTGTTAAGAAGAATCCAGAAAGCACCCAGCTAGCATTTTCAGTTTTTGATTTTGACATTTTCGTTTAACTTTCAATCATATCTGCATGTTTATAATTTTATTTTCATTTTATTGAAGATGATATAGAAAAGACAATTAATGACAGAGAAAGAAAGAGAGGTAGGTTTACATAACTACTCGACAAAAAAGATACATTTCAGATGAGAAGATACTATTTATAACATACCGTTGTTATATTCTGCTTTGATACACTTAAGAATTATTGAGAAACTAAGGTTCTAACTTCCTCAGAAAAAGTTGACCTTAATTTAGGCTGTTCCTTTCACGTCCCGTTTGGTCATAAAGCTCCCCAATTGTTAAAGTATTCAATACCTCCTTGGTTTTCAAGTTTTTTTAGTTTGAGCCTTCTGATGAAGGTTAATTCAGAAAAGCGATTCGGACACACCATATTTTCATAGCGGTTTTTTTAATAATTTATTAAACCTGGTCCTGTTTACTCTAAATTTATTCGCTTTATTAGCTTTAAATAAAAAAATCTATGTTTTTTTTCCTTTTTGCTTGTTCAAGGATTACTTTAGAGGAGGATAACCTTGAGAAATTGGCAAATATTTTTGTTTACATTGAATGGTCACAACGCAATCGTAATGTAGAAAGAACTTTTCAATGAACGCTATTGTCAGAATATTTATCTGAAACAAACTTGCATATCTATAGTGGTTTATGATTTTTAAAGCACTAGTAAAACCGATTAATTTTTCAACTATTAAACATGATTTTATAAAATCAGTGTATTTTGGTGCAAATTTCTTAAATTTGACTTCTCCCGTTTATCATGTATTAAACCACTTTTTCTCACTAAAAAGTGAAAACAACACGTTTAATAATTTCATGCGTCCGAAGAGCTTTTCTAGATTTACCTTCATTAGGAACACTCAAAGCCAAATATTTGAAAGCCAAGAATGTATAAGAACAGAAACAGTTGAAGAGATATATGAACAATAAGGACCTTAAAATAATAGCTAAATCCATCTAAGCTAGGGAGTTGCAACCTTAGTTTCTTAATAATTTATAAATTTATAAACGGACAATTTAAGAAAGGTTTGTTATAAATCACGTCCGTACCGAAGTATTGACTACTAACTAACTGATCGGATGACATGCAGAACAAATTTTAATATGATTTCCATCAATTTTGTTTATTTACCATTTTCACTCTAGACGTCATTGAAAATTGCATCAGATATTATTTGCAACCGTGCATATGAAACTAAGTAGATAAATGCGATGTTCCGGGATAAAAAAGAATCGAGGTGCTTTTCATTCTTTGATATCAAAAGCAGGTGTTATGAAGAAGAATGGTCGTAGAACCGTCATTTGAAAAATGACGAAAATTTGGAGAAAACTCATCAGAGTAATGTTCTAAAAAATGGCCGTTGCCAACTTGCCAAAATCACAAACACCAATGACAAAGGTATCAAATAACAGACCCATTAGGTATAGCACAGCTGCATGTCCGCCAGGTTAAAGCACCCCCTTCCCGAATATAAATCACAGTCGTTTTAACTGAGATAAAATATCACAAAAGGATCACATTTACCCCGTGAGTTCCAACATGACTAATTGTGACATGGTTTATATTTTCTGCCTAATTTATTGTAGCCGCCAGAGCTAATGTGACGAAGGTCGTCGAAGGGAAGCTTACGGAATCCGTGTTGTTCCTAACACTGGTTGGTCTGCTTGGCTTGGCACTGGTCAGCTTTATTCTGTTGATCATCTACTACGTTGTTAATGTCAACAGAAAGCACCGTCGACAGAACAGTCACTACAACAGGAATGTTGTATTCCAGACGCCTATCATAGCGCAAAAGAGCCGACGCTACAGCAAGTCAAATTCTCGCGAGGATTCCAAAGCGGAAGTCAACAGAGACAACAGAACTCCAACGAGATATGTATAAGGAGCAAAACATGCAGAACTCTCACATGTATGGTTTGATTTAAAGTGCTCCGAAATTAGGCGTTATTTGCAGCTAAAATGCCAATTGACGTTTTCTTTCTTGACAGCAACAATAACTACTCCAATAGATGATTTGTTTCTTTGAACCTATGATGCCAATGGATGGACGATTTGTTTCTTTGAACCTATGATGCCAATGGATGGATGATTTGTTTCTTTGAACCTATGATGCCAATGGATGGATGATTTGTTTCTTTGAACCTATAATGCCAATGGATGGATGATTTGTTTATTTGAACCGATGATGCCAATGGATGGATGATTTGTTTCTTTGAACCTATGATGCCATTGAATGGAGGATTTGTTTGTTTTTGTTATGTTTCTTTTAACTATTATAAAAGCTCGATATAAGTTCAACATATCAACAGAACATTATTTCTATATGACTGATTGATTGATTGTTGGTGTTTAGCATAACTTTCAGCGCAATTGGCTATGCCTTGACGGTCAGTTTTATGGGTAGGGGAAACCCGAGTGCCCGTTGAAAAACGAACGATCTTCAGCCGGAAAACAGTCAATTTTAGTCAATAAAGATTGGAGTCGAACGCACCAGCCCCTGTGACGTAGGATTCATTCTGTCTACAGAAAATGTATATTACGAGAAAATGCGATACTATCTTTGTAACCATACATAATCGCAGTCGTTACTTGTTTTTTTTTTTTTTGTAGTTTTGTAGTTAAGAATGCACAAGTTTATTATTACATTGGTTACAATGAATTGCCGTGATTTCCCAATCGAATAACCAATATTTCACGTGTGAAGCGAACCAGTTTCCCTCCTTTGCTGTCATACAACATTAGGTAATATTAAAACAAGACCACACAGAAAGAGAATACGATCAAACTACACATTAATTAACAAATGCGCGATATATATATAAGTTATGACCTTAGCTGTATTTGGCAAAACATTTCGGAATTTTTGGATCCTCAATGCTCTTCAACTTCGTAATTTATTTGAATTTTATTATTCGAGCGTCACTCATGAGTATTACGTAGATGAAACGCGTGTCTGGTGCAAATTTTCTTATTACAGGTATATATGATGGAACGGTAGACATAGTTTATTCCCGTTTTTTCTTAATATGTTTTTTAAGGTTTTTCTTAATTTTACTAACCAATGAAAACATCAAATGTTTACTTCATGTACATACATCTTGTTTCGCCTACGAGTAATGGCCTGCGATGGACGATTTTTGTAAATCTTTTTTTTTTGTCAACATTTTCTATGATAGATCGAATTTGTTTTGACCGAATCTCATATGTTTGCACAATCGTTGAATGAAAATAATAAATGCAATCACCCACCCTCTGATCGTGACAATTTCTTAGCAAATATATTCCAAGATTTTTATTTTAAGTGTATTCTCCCACATTTCGTGTGAAATAAAAATGCTTCAAATCATGTGCTTAACTTTAGGATACGGTGTAGTGTTTCGTGGATTGTTGTCAGTCTTTTAAGATGAGTTTTTCCTTGTAACATATGGGTATCGGAGTCACCCTTGGTCAGATTCAAACATATGAAGGACAAGGAAAGACTCTTGTTGTCTTTTGTCGTTTATCCTTTTGGTCATGCAAGGTATTGCCAGGTTTTTTCCGACTTACAGTTTTAGATTGACCCCTTCTTTTTTTCTCCCCTTCTTTGTTTACCATGACAATTCGGATATATTAAAATGAAAACATTTTCATTTCACTATTGTCGTGCAAGCTAATGCAACATTATAATCATGAAAAACCTGGTCTGTTTATCTGTTAAGATTTCATGTTTATTTTCTATGAAAAGGTAATGCATGACATACATTAGCCGACTATCAACTTCGACGGTTGAGAATATACTTAGTGGTGAAAATTATCATATTTTTTCCAAGTTTTGTATAAGTAATGTCTCGAGCTTGCTTTCATCTATAACAGTAAAATATTAACATGGTGATATGTTCAGTGTTTTATGAAAAGAAATTTCAAGATTGGAAAAAAAAGTATTGCGCGTATCATTTCGCAGCTCTGAAGTAAATTCCATCACCATTACATTCTGTCTAATATTTTTGTAGTTTATTTATAAACGAATGTATGAATTTTGATTCAATAAATGTGAAATATTGATTTTTGTTGCTAAATACGTCTTTGATTATGACTTTCGGCTCATTATACATGTTAAAGAATATGAGCATAAGAATGATTTGTCCATTTTATCTCGAATGCGGGTGTCTACTCTAGTACTGTAAGAACAGTCCTGGACTCTCATCTTATATATTCATAACTGTTTCCACCGTCGGCGCGCCATAGGAATAAAACCACTAATTCATAGCCCATTGCTTTTTATGTTAAATTATGCAATTTCAAGCATTAATAGATATTTTGTCTTAAGTTCAAATAAAGTGGCAACCATTTCATAATAAAACATACCTTATCCTGACTTGTGCTGAAAAATTCAACGTATACCTTAAATTGCATATTAAAGTGCACTGGTTCCCGGAAGTTTGGTAGTATAGAAAACAGGTACTTCTGATCTTAGCAACAGGGCACATATGCACTCTTATCATCATTTTATATATTAATGTTATTATTCAAGAAATGCTTTCAACAAGAGTTCTACTGTGATCACCTATTTTGTTTAGAATATGTACTTCTTTCTTGTATGTTCATTGTGACCTAGCCCGAATTAGTAGTTCTATACCTTTGAAGACATTGCGTGGCAATGAGACGATTAAATTTACAACGATATGTTATAGTGGCTTCTGTCATTTACTACCTAAAGTGAAAAAGATTACACACTTTTGTGTTAAAATACTTTGTTGTATATTATACTGTTATTATATGATTTGTTTATAAAGTTGTCAGGAACCTGATTTTCAGTGGTTGTCGTTTGTTGATGTGGTTCATAAGTGTTTCTCGTTTCTCGTTTTTTATATAGATTAGACCGTTGGTTTTCCTGTTTGAATGGTTTTACACTAGTCATTTTGGGGGCCTTTTATAGCTCGCTGTTCGGTGTGAGCCAAGGCTCCGTGTTGAAGGCCGTACTTTGACCTATAATGGTTTACTTTTACAAATTTTAACTTGGATGGAGAGTTGTCTCATTGACACTCATACCACATCTTCTTATATCTAATAATGTTTCAAAGAACACAAAATACCGCGGGTTCATGTTTTCTTTTTTATGCATATTTACCACTATGCATATCGTTTCCCGCTCATATAAATATTATCAAATCAATCTTTTACCTATATGTGACGATGCAACCAGAGAGATTCAGGATCCCAGCACCATATTGATCTATGTTGGCAATGCGCTCGGTCAATAACTTTCATAAGAACCAAGTACAAGCCATAACATTTCTGTAGGTAATTGATGAGGAGTACCGTAAGAGTGCGGGTAAACAAAATATACGTTTAGTTGCCACTTAGATCCCCTGTAGTGCCAAAAAGGTTCAGGATCTCAGATCAATATTTAAGTTAGCAATGCACTCGGTCAATACCTTTTATTTGAGCCAGGTTCGATTCAGAACTTTGCCTTAGTCATTTGCCGAGGAGTGGATAACTGAAAAAAAAACGTCAGGTTGCTATTTTGAACACCTGCAATGCTCAAAAGGTTCAGGACACCAGGATTACTGGCAGTTACTGACATAATAGCTCCAGACCTCAATTAGATTGACCGAAAGATTATGTCATCATATGAAAATCAACCTTAACCCCTCCCGTTAAGAGTTTAGTATCATGCCATTAAGAGTTATACGAGAGGAACGTCACCATCTAGAAACGGATAATTAACACTATGAAATGGAAAATTATCTCTTTTATCGTTAATTTTAGTATTAAGCTTCCCGTTAGTGATATAAATATCAAGATCCAGGGAGGGAAGTGTTCATTGTTAGTGTTAGCTTTATTTAAAGTAAGTTCAACAGGATAAATCTCTTTAGTGTACATACCGAAGTCGTCATTATTGAGAGCCAAAATATCATCCAAAAATCTAAAAGTGTTATTACAGTTTTGTATCAGATGTTGTTTCGATGGGTCTTTGCTGATTTTAGACATACATTATGATTCGTAACAATACAGAAACAGGTCCACAATGAGTGGTGCACATTTAGTCCCAATAGGAATTCCGAAAACTTGACGATATACGGAATCTCCATAGCGAACAAAAAAGTTATGTAGTAAAAATTCGAGTACAGTTATCATATCAAAGCAGGTTCAATTGACATAGTTCTTTCGTTTGTCGTTACTAAAAAATGACATAAAAGAGTTGGAACATATATACTAGTATTCACATTCTGACTTTTTAAATGCACTTTTAATTAGGTATGTGATTTCTAAACTTTGAACAGATTCAAAAGCACCAATATGAGCATGTAATTTATCAAGTACTTCCAACGAATTTTTGACACTATTTTCGTAGACCTTATTTGAAAAATTTATTACCAGGTTTTTGATTGTACCAAGTGTACTAGCTACTAGAATAGACAGTTAAGTAGTGAAACAATGGTTTGAAGACGAAATAAATTAATATTTTTACGATGTTTTGTGCAGCTTCTTAAGCCAGTACATATAGTTGGAACTTTCATGTTATTCGATTTTGTCTTGTAAAGAGGTAGCAGAAAGTTCTTAGGATCGTAACACTTGGATAGCGAAGATGCCTTTTTTGTGCATTCATGGGTTGACAAGTATTGATTAGTTGTTTCTCATGCGAATCGGGTAGATAACCCGTTACCAGGGGCTTTTATTCCCTGATTTACTAATTATGACTTTTTGTGGTAGACAGAAACCTAACATAATTTCAAACATGTGTTTACATCGTGTAACTGCGCACGGAAATTTTTCTTACCATATTGGTCCGTTTATCATATTGAAAGAAAAACGAATGGGATATCGGTTTGATATTCTTCTTACTAAGGGATTAAAAATCTTCATCGAAGATTAGGTGCATAAAACACATTTTACAACTTTTCAAGATAAACATACTTTTGTATATGCAAGATCGGATTCATCTTCACTAGTTATACTAACACATGCACATATAGTACTTATACTCCATTCCTAGTATGAGGAAAGATTGTAAGCATTTCCCAACGTAAAATGCACTTGCAGATCACATTTTAACTAACTGGAATATAATTGTTTATTTACTCGATAACCCGGACACATACAAATCAATTTATTCTTAAAATGTACCTTTTCACCCAATTTCAAGTATTTTTGTTAAGTGTTTGCAATTGTAAGGAAATACAAATTATTAAAATATTAAATTTTTATTTCGTATATATATGAAAAGAGTTTTATTCTGTAGTTAAAAATAGAAGCATTTTCTATAAATGGTCAATTCAATTTTAAAAACTCACAATAACATATGAGTAATAATGCTTATTATGAAAACGAATGCATTCCATACATAGCCGACAATCAACTTCGACAATTTTTCCCTTTTATCACAATATAGAGTAATTGAGACTCCATTTACCTTTATGAAAATTATCCCCATTTTCCAATTTTCGTATAAATAATACCTAATGTTTACCTTCAGCCATAAAAGTGAAATATTAAGATGGTGATATATGTGTTTTAAGAAATTGAGAAAACAGCAATGCACGTAGTTATTTAGCAGCTCTGAATAAAATTTCATCACCTTTAATCTCTGTCTAATATTTTTGGGGTTTATTTTTGAACGAATGCATTGCATAAAGGATGGAAACGGGAAATGAATCAAAGAAACAACAACCCGACCAAAGATCGGAAAACAACCAAAGGCCACCAACGGGTCTTCAACGCAGCGAGAAAATCCCCCCGCTGGAGGCGGCTTCATTTGGCCCCTTAACAATAATGTATACTAGTTCAGCGAAATAGACGCCACATTAAACTCCGAAACCTACAAATGAACCAAAACTTATTAAAATAACACAGAAGACTAACAAGGGCTCGAGTTTCCTGATTTAGGACAGGCGCCATGCAAAATGCGGAAGGGTTAAACTTGTTTTGTGATATCTCAAACCCCCCCCCCCCCCCTTATACCTCTGGCCAATGTGGAATAAACAAACACACAGTAAAAAGCAAAACGCACAGTTTAAAGAAGAAACAAAGCAAAATGACAATGATCAACGTAATTAACAAAGGACTACTAGCCGTTACTGCCTTGACAGCTACAGACCTTAATTAAACTGATCGAAGATTATGTTCTCAACATATGAAAATCAACCACAGTCTCTCCCGTTAGGTATTTATTAGCATACCATCTTAAATTATACGAGAAGAACATAACCCGTACCATGTTAACAACTGGTTTTAGAATATTAATTCAATGAAATGTGAAATATCTGTTTTTTGTTGGCCACGGTTAATGACTTTCGGTTCATTATATTACAGCACATTCATTAGAGTATGAATCAAATTTGCTGGTCATTGAAATCTTTGACTACGTATGGATAGAAAGGTTGGTTGATTCTCTCAGTAAAATATTCACTATGCCTTCGCCGGAAATATTGTCAAACTTGTCAAATAACGACCGAGTAGGATGTATGTACGTAGATTCCATCCCTGGAGCTGCGAGGGTACAGTGGAATCCGTGTTTATGGTGGAGGAAACTGAAGTACCGTCGGCGGACAGTTCACACAAAAAAAGTCATTTGCAGGATAGTTGTCTCTATGACAACCATATCCACATCTTCTTAGCTTTATAAAGTATCTCTATTTGAATATATGTAGATTTATCTGCTGTCGGTGACCACCTTCTGCAAGTCATACATGGAACAAGACATGATTTCAGCTAATCAGATATATTAACATATATGATCTGGGACTATTATACAATATATTATGTCCCAGATATGATCAAGATGAAATGTTTACACATGATATGATCTTTTTACTTGTATGACAAAATATTTTAGGGATTTAGCTGAGTTCAAAGAATTCACGCATAATGAGATTTGATGAGATTTGATAATCGAGTCAGGCAGATGGTTCCACTCTCTAAAGGTCTTTAGAAAAAAATGAATGACTCTATACTCTTTCCTACACTGTCACAACTGTTCAAATGATTGAATTCTTGTTTTTCTGTTTCCGTGCGCCTAATATACTTTATTGATTCAGTTTTAACTATAATGAAATGGCACTATAGTATTTTTTTAAGAACTATGCTATATATTGTGTTGAATGGGTCCTAGGGGATGTATTAATGTCCTTTCTCTTAATATGACTGGCATATCACCTTCTTCTCTGTTTATCTGATGTAAATCATCGTTGTTTACACGATTGTTCTGTCTTCTCTATATATGGAGAATAAATGAAATTAAATATACTAAAAAGAAAAATTATATTCCAAATTAAGTTAAAACATACAGTCGGAAAACAGTTGTCACGCTAAAATGTTTTAACTGCTAAAAATAATTTGTTGAACGTTTTTTGAGAGATCAACCTAAACTTTAAAAATTTCTTTTTATCAATAAAAATACAAGGGGGATATCTTTATGTTGACCTTGTATCTGTATTTAGTGATTCTATCGAGTGATTTATGACAACATTTGTTTGATATAATTTATAAACAAATATAGCCAAATTCATCTTAGGTCAGCCTTGCCTAAGGGAGTCGAAACCTTATTTTCTTAATAACTTCTTAGTTTATAAACGGAGAATTACTAATTCAGCCAATGTGTTATTCATGATCGCTTTAACTGTAATTCTTAGTCGATTCCACAACACGGCATAAAAAACACTGAAGGACAATACGGTCCTGTACAAAAAAAATGTTTTTTTTCTGTAAAAATCTTGTATCTGTGTCGATGATTTTTTTTTTCATTGCAAAATGCTACCTAGAAGAAAATAACCTTAAATAAAATAAGCTATCAGTAACTGCGAGTACTCTCAGATCTGTACTTCGTTAATGTCTTTTTGTTGTTGGGATGTACAAGTACCCGGCCACGTCCACTCTGTGTTTTTGTTAGATGTATTTCTATTTGTATCCATCTGATGAGTTAAGCCTTTTTCAACTGATTTTTATAGTTCGTTCTTATGTTGTACCGTAACACCACTGTCCCAGGTTAGGGGGAGGATTGGGCGCCCGCTAACATGTTTAACCCCGCCACATTCTGTATGTATGTGCCTGTCCCAAGTCAGGAGCCTGTAATTCAGTGGTTGTCGTTTGTTGATGTGTTACATATTTGTTTTTCGTTCATTTTTTTGTACATAAATTAGGCCGTTAGTTTTCTCGTTTGAATTGTTTTACATTTGTCATTTCGGGGTCTTTTATAGCTGACTATGCGGTATGGGCTTTGTTCATTGTTGAAGGCCGTACGGTGACATATAGTTGTTAATTTCAGTGTCATTTGGTCTCTTGTGAAGAGTTGTCTCATTGGCAATCATACCACATCTTCTTTTTTTATATATAATGGTCTACTTTTAGAAATTGTGACTTGGATGGAGAGTTGTCTCATTGGCACTCATACCACATTTTCTTATATCTATTATATGGTATGATGTAACCTTAACATGGGCTATACCTTCTGTGCTATTCCTTTAACACATTGGACACAGGCCTGAAATTCAAAAATAATATAATTAATATATATATATACAATGCAAATACAAATATTTCATTGGCACAAACTTATTAACAATAAATGGTTACGACCTATTGCATATATATAATTATATTAATTGACAGAATTAAAAGTTACATATTGATATATCATATTATTTCACTATTCCTTATATTTAGACACTCTGATATGAAAGAGGAAGACAGTCTAAGTAATAATGCTGAGCTATTGTTTACCAATAGAGATATTTTTTCAACAGTGTAAATGTTACGCTGTATTTTAAAACATTTATTTTATTTTTCTAATATTTATCGTTTTGAGGTAAATCTATTACATTGTAATAAGAAATGTTGTTCATCTTTAATTTTCCCATCATTACAGACAGGACAGTATCTTTCCTCTCTTGGAATATTAAGATGTCTTCCCCTTTCAATCATTAAAGAATGTGCACTTATGCGTATTTTGCATATTGCTGCTCTTTCATTTAAGTTCAACATATGATGATCTTTGACCCATTCTGTAGACTTTACGAAAGAAACTAAGTTTAGAAGATTCCTGTATGTTTGCATTTTGATTTTTGCAAGCACAGATCATAATAAAGTAAGTTTAACGACATGTTATTTTTGATTGGTCATAAAACATTTTTTTTTAAATCCATAAATCCTTGTATAGTTAGTATGTTTTTTTATTCCTGTACTTTGAAAGATGAATCCTTGCTGATTTTTTTTTCTCTCCCGTATTCTATACTTGTGCCCCTTCGCCCACAACGTCTTCGGACTGTAAGTCCTATTTCGCTAAAAAGACAAAATTCGTTTTTGTAAAACACTGTGTTACGTACTACTTACATTTCTATTATAAAATAAAATCACTGCAGTCAAAGCAAGGGCGACAACTCCTACTCCCGTTAGTATATATGGTAAATAGTTAGTATGCTGTTAACAATAACAATTACTGTCATGATTTATATCACTTTAATATGTAGTAATTATACTTACAGATATACAACTATAGTTAAAATTTTAGACAAAGATCGAGGACGTAATTTGTCAGTATTTCAGATTTATTATGAGATTGTTTATGCACTTTAGAACTTGTAAAACTGTTTTTAAATTTTGGAAAAAAATGATTGCATACATTTAGAACTAGTTTCTGAATCTCGAAAAAAAAATTATGAGTAATAATTTTTACTTCCAGACATACAATCAGTTCAAAATTTCTAAATATAAAGATCTATATGATTCACTAAGAAATCGACTTAAAAACTAATTTTTTCACTTAAAATTTGTTTAAAAATGAAACTGTATTTGCTCTCATCGTTTAATGAAAAATTGGTCTTTTTGACGCTTTTTCCACCTAAGATAATTCCTACTGTTCATAGCAATAGCATGTCCCTTCCTTTCTGTTTGTAACGATTTGGATTGCTACTGGAAAGCACCATATGGAAAATGAAAAATGCAATAAAGGTAAACACGAAAAAATAGTTAACGTGCTACATTTTTCATACACCAGACACATTTTGAATAAATGAAAACTTTATATGTATATGCCATCTACACTAAATTCATTACAGAACAATAATAAAAAAGAAAAAAAAAACAGAAACAAAAGAGGTTCCTGACAGGATATGCATATGGACATTTGAAGTGGTAACAACACATTTTTAGCGCATCCCCTCCAAATTTCAACCTTAAGTAGTTGATAGATATAGGAAGATGTGGTATGAGTGCCAATGAGACAACTCTCCATCCAAGTTACAATTTATAAAAGTAAACCATTATAGGTCAAGGTACGGCCTTCAACACGGAGCATTGGCTCACACCGAACAGCAAGCTATAAAGGGCCCCAAAAAATTACTAGTGTAAAACCATTCAAACGGAAAAACCAACGGTTTAATCTATATAAAAACGAGAAACGAGAAACACGTATGAACTACATAAACAGACGACAACTTCTGTAATCAGATTCCTGCCTTAGGACAGGTGCAAACATTTGCAGCGGGATTAAACGTTTTAATGGTACCAAACCCTCCCCCTTTTCTGAAACAATAGTATTACATCACAACATAGAAAAACACACTATAAAATACCAATTGGAAGGGTTAACTCAATCAAAAAACGTAAATTAACACACAATGAACGAATAAATTTGACCTGTGACACCTGAATGATGTATGGATGAATTTGTGTGTAACATTCACATCCAGTGGCAAATATGACATGCTTCAGGACAAGACCACGCTATTATTTGTCTTTGAAAACGTGTTATATTAAAGTATAAAGGTAAATTTTTTTCAGAGAAAAGTGCCTGTGGCGTAATTTTATAAATCGACCTATACAATTAAATTTTTGGACGATATTTTGCCGATCAAAGAGGGGGTGTGTGCTTTATACATCCCCGCCCCCTGAATCCGTCATTGCGCGCGTATTTTTAACGAACTGGCTTTCAGAATGTAACTGTCAGCAGTTTGGAGAAAGACATGTCACTCAGCAAGGACACCTTATTCCTCAATAACCACATACATAGGGAGAAGCAGCAAATGCCCTTTTTCAATTCTTTGCTAATTTGACCCGGCCGAGAATCGTACCCACAATCTCCCACCACATAGAAGAAACATACATAAAGATACCTTATTAATAAACTCAATAAGTATATATGTGAAAATCCTTTTGAACCTATCCATCTTTTGATAATTGACAAAGACATCATCTCTTGTTGTGGTCTAAAAGGCACTAACCAGACTTCAATATATAATTTGAAAAAGGAGTTTTTATGTTATACTTACAAATTCTGTACATTCGTCGCCTATTTTCACCTCTAACGAATAGCTGAAATATAATCAAACATATATAATATTAGTAATATTTTATTGTATAGATTTATTATTTTTTGTCTAAATTTAGCTTAATACCTCATTCCAATGGTTGTGTATTTTTGGCATCACTTAAATGTCCATCGTTAACATTTTAGAACTTCTATAATACTGTGTCTGATTAAACATGGTCTGACTTTAATCATTTGTACAATGATATACTAGAAGGTTTTGCTTAATCTTCTTACTGTTTCCCTTGTGACAATTTGTGTTGCTTATCATATACTGTAGGTCAACAATAATATTTAAATTGTTTGATGTTGTCTACCTACCCACCTAAAAAGCAGCACACCCCAAAAAATGTATGACACAAATCGTTTCAATTTTTTTTTTAAAGATTTTTTCCTACTCTAACGTCGTTTTCTTGTTCTTGTATAGAACATGTAACTAATGTTGTTTGCAAAACAAAAATCCCTACCTACCTATCCAAACCTCCATGGCATGGATAGGCAACATCAAACAAAGAAGTTGTTTAGGTTGGCCTCACCATAGACACTGGCCATGGGAGAGAACAAACATATTTCTAGGGACACGGACGACGTAATCGTTGTAACGAATTTGAAGATGAATATCATTTCTTTATTTTTGTGCATTTGTAATAAATTATTCAAAGTACTCAAAGATTCCGAAATTCGACACAATATATCGGTCGAATCTTCATGATTTTCCTGGTCAACTGTTTACTGTTGACTACAAGTGTTGCTATTTTGTATGAATGCTAAGGTACATTGCTAGAAGCCTTTAACCCTTCATTAAAAAGTGAGAAAGAAAAAATCTCTTTACTAGCTTAAACCTACATATGTGTGATAGTTCGATCCATAGTTCTTACTGAAAGCATGAGTTAAGTCAACATGGTTGAGGTTATTAAAAGCATATTTAAATTACTTGTTGATAGAATTTTGTGGTGAGTGGTTGTCAAGCTTGCATGTTGCAGTTGGTTGTTTTAGACAAGTATCATTCCGACCTTTCCCAACTTCGCACAAAGTGTAATTTTCTTTTCCAAAGTAGACTTTTGCTACGATTAAATTTATGAACTGAAAATAAATATAATAAAATAAAGTGAGCCATTATTTCAACATTTTATGGTATAATCAACAATTGACATGTTCGTCATATCAAATAATTGACCTATTGGGTCCGTGTAACACTTAACAATTCAAAATTTCTAAAAGTTTTCAAACTTTATTTTTTTGGATTTTTTATCAAAGTTTTAAAATATCAACATATCAATTTTTTTTATTTTTTTGAAAATTTAATACTCTTGTTCTAAAGTCCGTTTGAAAGTGCACCCAGTGAATTCTTATATATCGAAACACAATATAAATAGTAGGAGATGGGGTATGATTGCAAATGAGACAACTATCCACCAAAGTTCAAATAAAATGGATTTAAGATATTAAAGGCAACCGTACGGCCTTCAACAATGAGAAAAATCCCATGCCGTATAGTCGGCTATAAAAGGCCCCGACATGAAAAATATGAAACAATTCAATTGAGAAAACTAACGGCCTAATTTATTACAAAACAATTAACGAAAAACAAATATGACAGACACGAACCAACGACAACCACTGAACTACAGGCTGCTGACTTGGGATAGGCACATAAAGAATGTGGCGGGGTTAAAGATTATTGTAAAATGTTTTCAGTACAGAAAATAAGCATTAAGATAAACCTGAAAATCATAAACGGCATTTTTTAAAATTAAAATATATAAATAGAGGTATTGATTGTATTAACTTATCTAGTATATTTATTAAAATTGAGAATGGAAATGGGGAATGTGTCAAAGAGACAACAACCCGACCATAGAGCAGACAAAAGCCGAAGGCCACCAATGGGTCTTCAATGCAGCGGGAAACTCCCGCACCTGAAGGCGTCCTTCAGCTGTCCCCTAAACAAATATGTATACTAGTTCAGTGATAATGGACGTCATACTAAACTCCAAATTATACACAGGAAACTAAAATTAAAAATGATACAAGACTAACAAAGGCCAGAAGCTCCTGACTTGGGACAGGCGCAAAAATGCGGCGGGGTTAAACATGTTTTTTGAGATCTCAACCCTCCCTCATTGAATGACTCTACCATCCATAGCCAAATACCTCCATATTTTGATAATACAGAACCACCTAGTATTTCGTATTCGTACAAAAAAAACAGCAGAAGGTTGATTTTTAATTATACGTCAGTAACATCAGACGTCAATATAGAAAAAAATGCTCCTTCCACTTGAGACTGTGAAACATCTATTTTTAGATATGTTCCCTATGGACATGTCATTACAGGAGATCTCAACATCGTTGAAGACCGTGAGGTCAAAACTTTTCTTAAGAAAGTACCTAAATATTGTCCTCCATCTATTATAGATTGGAAACAGTGTCGTCAGGTCATTAAAGACGCTCTGTATGCCTACTGTAAAAATTGGTGTAAACGTGAAAAATCTGATAAAAAATCTCTAGACAGTTATTTGAATAAAACTATGAATACTGTTGATATTCGTATATCTCATTTTGAAAACAATGCTGAAATTAATAATAGGCTTCATGATATATCCATTTCTAGAATAAAAAATAATCTCCAAGTACTCGCAAAGTGGTTTGTGTTCGTACCGGCAGACAAAGCAGCCAATAATGTAGTGGTGGTGTGACTCATATACTACACGGAAGTTCTCCACAACGAAATTACCAATTCTTCTACATTCAGGTCTGTACGCTCCACAGAGAGTCAAATTGTAAACAAGCATATCATTGCCACTGCCCAACTTAAAGCCTCTTCCGAACATTTGAAAGTCCCGACTATGTACTGGTTACCTAAATTACACAATAACCATTTAAATTTCGCTTCATCTCCGCATCATACGGTGTTTATATATCCCAACTCGTTCGTTATGCCTGTGTGTGTAGTGATGTCATAGATTTTAACGAACGTAATCAATGTATTACTGGTAAATTATAAGTCAGGGATTTCGTTACCATAAATTACTTTAAAAATTTACTAAATTCTTTCATAGATACAAAGATTTGATTAGTAAATTTGGCTGTTCCTGTAGAAAACTTATTAAAAACGGTATTTCACATCCTAAATTTTACGGTAATATTGTACTAAAAGCGCGGAAATCACTATGTAAACGCGTCAACTTATCGAACCTTTAAACAAACTTATTAGTAAAGGTTATCTTATTAATGTTGTAATAAGATCTTTGAATATTGTTTTCATTTGCACTAACATCGATTTTGACATCAACAAATTAAAACATAACTAAATTTGTATTCTTTTCGAACGGTTTTTGGGATGTATATATACACATTCACGTTTATTTTCTATTTAGAAATTGTTTTATCTATACATAACATCATACATATTTATTATAAGGTTAAATCCTAACTATCCTACTGCCTGTCGTTACTTTTATTTTGGCATTGCACAAGTCATCTCTTCTTTGACTGTCCATGGCGTTAAAACACTAAATCCATGTCTGGGATGTGTTTTAAATTTCTAAATTGATTTTTAATTAAAAATGTTCATTTCGTTTCGTTTCGTCATATTTCCTTTTGTTTTGATTCGTTTAGTTTTGTTTCTTTTAGTTTTGGCAAACTTCGTTTTGTTTTGTTTCGGTCCGTTTCGCACCGATTCGCACTTTACATGCACCCAAACGCGATAATGATACAGATATTCTCTTTTCGTATGTTTTCTATTTCTAATATTTTAATCAAAAATAAAAAAAAATCAAACTTTCAAAAATCGAAATGATCAAAACTGAACGTAAAGTTGAGTATTTTTAAAGTTTGCATAAATATCTAAACTATTAAATTTTAAAACGAATTTTACAATTTTAGAATTTTAATTATTTGGTGAAATTTCCAAAATTTAAAAAAAAGATTAAAAATTTTGAATGTTGATATTTTAAAACTTTGATCAAAAATTAAAAAAAAAACTAAACATTGAAAACTTTCTGAAATTTTGAATTGTTATCAAACAAGAAAATAAAACTTATTAATCACTTTATTGTCTAAAGGGAGGATAACTGTCATTCCATAAATGGTTTAAGGAAGTACACCACTAATTCATGGCCCCATTGCTTTCTATGTTAAATTCCTTAATTTCAAGCAGGCACAGCTCTTTTGTTTCAAGTTCAAATAAAGTGACAATCATTGCATGTCAAAGCAACACTTTATGGTGCCTCGTACTGAAAAAATCAACATACCTTTAATGGCATATAAGAAAGAACTGGTTCCCGGAACTTCAGATATACCAAAACAGGTACTTCAGATCTGACAAACAGGCAAAATGTACCCTCTTTTTAAAATTTCATGCATTTTTTTTATTTTTCAAAATTATAAGTCCAACAGTGTTCTACAATGATCACCAGTCATTCAGCTTTCATTTGATACCAAAATTACCTAAATATTCTACATATTTTGAAAGTTACACCCATGCGTAGGAACTATTTTTATGTTAAATTTGTACTACTTTCTGGTATGCGCTTTCTGGCCGGGCCCGATTTAGTGGTGTTACACCTTAATGATCCTATAATAATAAAAAGATGTGGCATGAGGTCCGAGTACACAGTTATCGTCCTTTGATTTTCGTTGTCCGTTATCGTCCTTTGATTTTCGTTGTCCACGAATAAAGTCCCTAGTGTGGACAGTGTGTTGCTTGCCAATTTTTTTAGTACCCCTTCCAAATGTATTCCTTCATGTTTTATGCCTCAAATAGCAAGTAGGGGGATGAAATTACACTGTAAAAAAATTTGGGTCATGAATTGTAAAGTAAAGTAGTGATTTGGTCCAGCTGAAAAAGGTTAAAAATTAGCACTTCGGAAGCTGTCAAAAGATTTCAAGACCCCCTTAACATAGAATTGTCCATATTTTGAGTTAGAGCCGATGAAGTTTTCTATAATTTTGATATAATTTGTCCCAAAAGTAGTACAACACACTGTAAAAATATTATTGAGAAAGCGCAGGTGGGATTTTTTTTATTTTCATTTATTGTCTAAAAGAAATGCACTACGAAATAACTGTGTACTCGGACCTAAGAGGCGAAATCAGTAAATATAGAATCTGTACTTTGGCAACTTCCCTGAATGATATAATGGTGTCAATTTGTCAGATAGCATGAAACTAAAGGATTTAAACTTTTATTTGATAGAAATTCTGCAAAAATTACCCATTTTGGCATTATATGGTCAAAATAAGCATTTCAAAGCTTTTTCAATTTTGATGCATAAGTGGCATTCTGACTTTCTATGTGACAGGTTTTCCTGTGTCAATATTTGTGTTTCTATGCTTTAACCCAGTTGTATTACTCATTTGTGAACTCTGAATCTACAGAAAATAAGATTATCTCAGACAATATGTGCAAAATGTGTTGTATAAATGACCCTCGTGTAACGGCCTGTTTGGATCAAGTTAAATGTGAGGACCTAGGTAAATAAAAGTTGAAGTCCATAATAAAGATTTCACTAAATTTGTATTAAAAGCACTTCACAATGTCTTTTGTACCTGTTTCATTTCACATAGTATCTTTCTTTTCTTATGTTAAATAGCAAGTGGTTCAAATATAAGCCTGCTGAGGCTAAAATTGCATGCAAGTTTTTCACTAAAAAGTGAAAAATCTTTGTATCAGACCATACTGTCTGCAAAAAAAGTTGAATGCAAGAGTCCTTTTATGCTCAGATTTATTGTATCATGTAACCTGAGTATAGAAATTATAAAAAAGACACCAATTTTTATTTCCTATAGCTTCAGTATGCATTTTTAAATGTAAATATGTGCTACGGCCTAAATTGACCCTAAATTATTTTCAGTCTTACTTGGCTTAAGACCCTTTTATACTAATATGGTATGCTATTTGTAATTTTTCTTTCCATTTAAAGTACATTTAATACATATGTAAGGATTATTTATAACCAAAAAACTCCACAAATTTAAAATTGCTGGAAAATAATACATCTTCATGTAAGGCCCCCCTTCATTGGAAAACCTCCATTTTTTGGCACAGGCTCATATAAATTTGACTTTTAAATAATTGTGATAAGTCTGATAAATCAAATGAGTATTCTATTGCTTTAAATACATAATATGTCATATATTAAGGCCTTTAAAATGTAATTTTTTGCAATATTTTAATTTTTATAGCCCCAAATGTTGATAGTTGAAATTTTTCAATTTAAACGTCATAATTTAACACGCGAAGTTGAATATAGAATTTATCATATTGTCTATAATATATATCCTATTGCCATGAAACTTTGTCAGCAGTCTCATAATTTATTAAGCTTTAGTCATACCAAGTTTTATTAAGATTGGCCAAATTTTTCTATCCTATTAGGTCCGAGTACACAGTTATCGTCCTTTGATTTTCGTTGTCCACGAATAAAGTCCCTAGTGTGGACAGTGTGTTGCTTGCCAATTTTTTTAGTACCCCTTCCAAATGTATTCCTTCATGTTTTATGCCTCAAATAGCAAGTAGGGGGATGAAATTACACTGTAAAAAAATTTGGGTCATGAATTGTAAAGTAAAGTAGTGATTTGGTCCAGCTGAAAAAGGTTAAAAATTAGCACTTCGGAAGCTGTCAAAAGATTTCAAGACCCCCTTAACATAGAATTGTCCATATTTTGAGTTAGAGCCGATGAAGTTTTCTATAATTTTGATATAATTTGTCCCAAAAGTAGTACAACACACTGTAAAAATATTATTGAGAAAGCGCAGGTGGGATTTTTTTTATTTTCATTTATTGTCTAAAAGAAATGCACTACGAAATAACTGTGTACTCGGACCTAAGAGGCGAAATCAGTAAATATAGAATCTGTACTTTGGCAACTTCCCTGAATGATATAATGGTGTCAATTTGTCAGATAGCATGAAACTAAAGGATTTAAACTTTTATTTGATAGAAATTCTGCAAAAATTACCCATTTTGGCATTATATGGTCAAAATAAGCATTTCAAAGCTTTTTCAATTTTGATGCATAAGTGGCATTCTGACTTTCTATGTGACAGGTTTTCCTGTGTCAATATTTGTGTTTCTATGCTTTAACCCAGTTGTATTACTCATTTGTGAACTCTGAATCTACAGAAAATAAGATTATCTCAGACAATATGTGCAAAATGTGTTGTATAAATGACCCTCGTGTAACGGCCTGTTTGGATCAAGTTAAATGTGAGGACCTAGGTAAATAAAAGTTGAAGTCCATAATAAAGATTTCACTAAATTTGTATTAAAAGCACTTCACAATGTCTTTTGTACCTGTTTCATTTCACATAGTATCTTTCTTTTCTTATGTTAAATAGCAAGTGGTTCAAATATAAGCCTGCTGAGGCTAAAATTGCATGCAAGTTTTTCACTAAAAAGTGAAAAATCTTTGTATCAGACCATACTGTCTGCAAAAAAAGTTGAATGCAAGAGTCCTTTTATGCTCAGATTTATTGTATCATGTAACCTGAGTATAGAAATTATAAAAAAGACACCAATTTTTATTTCCTATAGCTTCAGTATGCATTTTTAAATGTAAATATGTGCTACGGCCTAAATTGACCCTAAATTATTTTCAGTCTTACTTGGCTTAAGACCCTTTTATACTAATATGGTATGCTATTTGTAATTTTTCTTTCCATTTAAAGTACATTTAATACATATGTAAGGATTATTTATAACCAAAAAACTCCACAAATTTAAAATTGCTGGAAAATAATACATCTTCATGTAAGGCCCCCCTTCATTGGAAAACCTCCATTTTTTGGCACAGGCTCATATAAATTTGACTTTTAAATAATTGTGATAAGTCTGATAAATCAAATGAGTATTCTATTGCTTTAAATACATAATATGTCATATATTAAGGCCTTTAAAATGTAATTTTTTGCAATATTTTAATTTTTATAGCCCCAAATGTTGATAGTTGAAATTTTTCAATTTAAACGTCATAATTTAACACGCGAAGTTGAATATAGAATTTATCATATTGTCTATAATATATATCCTATTGCCATGAAACTTTGTCAGCAGTCTCATAATTTATTAAGCTTTAGTCATACCAAGTTTTATTAAGATTGGCCAAATTTTTCTATCCTATTAGGCGAAATCAGTAAATATAGAATCTGTACTTTGGCAACTTCCCTGAATGATATAATGGTGTCAATTTGTCAGATAGCATGAAACTAAAGGATTTAAACTTTTATTTGATAGAAATTCTGCAAAAATTACCCATTTTGGCATTATATGGTCAAAATAAGCATTTCAAAGCTTTTTCAATTTTGATGCATAAGTGGCATTCTGACTTTCTATGTGACAGGTTTTCCTGTGTCAATATTTGTGTTTCTATGCTTTAACCCAGTTGTATTACTCATTTGTGAACTCTGAATCTACAGAAAATAAGATTATCTCAGACAATATGTGCAAAATGTGTTGTATAAATGACCCTCGTGTAACGGCCTGTTTGGATCAAGTTAAATGTGAGGACCTAGGTAAATAAAAGTTGAAGTCCATAATAAAGATTTCACTAAATTTGTATTAAAAGCACTTCACAATGTCTTTTGTACCTGTTTCATTTCACATAGTATCTTTCTTTTCTTATGTTAAATAGCAAGTGGTTCAAATATAAGCCTGCTGAGGCTAAAATTGCATGCAAGTTTTTCACTAAAAAGTGAAAAATCTTTGTATCAGACCATACTGTCTGCAAAAAAAGTTGAATGCAAGAGTCCTTTTATGCTCAGATTTATTGTATCATGTAACCTGAGTATAGAAATTATAAAAAAGACACCAATTTTTATTTCCTATAGCTTCAGTATGCATTTTTAAATGTAAATATGTGCTACGGCCTAAATTGACCCTAAATTATTTTCAGTCTTACTTGGCTTAAGACCCTTTTATACTAATATGGTATGCTATTTGTAATTTTTCTTTCCATTTAAAGTACATTTAATACATATGTAAGGATTATTTATAACCAAAAAACTCCACAAATTTAAAATTGCTGGAAAATAATACATCTTCATGTAAGGCCCCCCTTCATTGGAAAACCTCCATTTTTTGGCACAGGCTCATATAAATTTGACTTTTAAATAATTGTGATAAGTCTGATAAATCAAATGAGTATTCTATTGCTTTAAATACATAATATGTCATATATTAAGGCCTTTAAAATGTAATTTTTTGCAATATTTTAATTTTTATAGCCCCAAATGTTGATAGTTGAAATTTTTCAATTTAAACGTCATAATTTAACACGCGAAGTTGAATATAGAATTTATCATATTGTCTATAATATATATCCTATTGCCATGAAACTTTGTCAGCAGTCTCATAATTTATTAAGCTTTAGTCATACCAAGTTTTATTAAGATTGGCCAAATTTTTCTATCCTATTAGGTCCGAGTACACAGTTATCGTCCTTTGATTTTCGTTGTCCACGAATAAAGTCCCTAGTGTGGACAGTGTGTTGCTTGCCAATTTTTTTAGTACCCCTTCCAAATGTATTCCTTCATGTTTTATGCCTCAAATAGCAAGTAGGGGGATGAAATTACACTGTAAAAAAATTTGGGTCATGAATTGTAAAGTAAAGTAGTGATTTGGTCCAGCTGAAAAAGGTTAAAAATTAGCACTTCGGAAGCTGTCAAAAGATTTCAAGACCCCCTTAACATAGAATTGTCCATATTTTGAGTTAGAGCCGATGAAGTTTTCTATAATTTTGATATAATTTGTCCCAAAAGTAGTACAACACACTGTAAAAATATTATTGAGAAAGCGCAGGTGGGATTTTTTTTATTTTCATTTATTGTCTAAAAGAAATGCACTACGAAATAACTGTGTACTCGGACCTAAGAGGCGAAATCAGTAAATATAGAATCTGTACTTTGGCAACTTCCCTGAATGATATAATGGTGTCAATTTGTCAGATAGCATGAAACTAAAGGATTTAAACTTTTATTTGATAGAAATTCTGCAAAAATTACCCATTTTGGCATTATATGGTCAAAATAAGCATTTCAAAGCTTTTTCAATTTTGATGCATAAGTGGCATTCTGACTTTCTATGTGACAGGTTTTCCTGTGTCAATATTTGTGTTTCTATGCTTTAACCCAGTTGTATTACTCATTTGTGAACTCTGAATCTACAGAAAATAAGATTATCTCAGACAATATGTGCAAAATGTGTTGTATAAATGACCCTCGTGTAACGGCCTGTTTGGATCAAGTTAAATGTGAGGACCTAGGTAAATAAAAGTTGAAGTCCATAATAAAGATTTCACTAAATTTGTATTAAAAGCACTTCACAATGTCTTTTGTACCTGTTTCATTTCACATAGTATCTTTCTTTTCTTATGTTAAATAGCAAGTGGTTCAAATATAAGCCTGCTGAGGCTAAAATTGCATGCAAGTTTTTCACTAAAAAGTGAAAAATCTTTGTATCAGACCATACTGTCTGCAAAAAAAGTTGAATGCAAGAGTCCTTTTATGCTCAGATTTATTGTATCATGTAACCTGAGTATAGAAATTATAAAAAAGACACCAATTTTTATTTCCTATAGCTTCAGTATGCATTTTTAAATGTAAATATGTGCTACGGCCTAAATTGACCCTAAATTATTTTCAGTCTTACTTGGCTTAAGACCCTTTTATACTAATATGGTATGCTATTTGTAATTTTTCTTTCCATTTAAAGTACATTTAATACATATGTAAGGATTATTTATAACCAAAAAACTCCACAAATTTAAAATTGCTGGAAAATAATACATCTTCATGTAAGGCCCCCCTTCATTGGAAAACCTCCATTTTTTGGCACAGGCTCATATAAATTTGACTTTTAAATAATTGTGATAAGTCTGATAAATCAAATGAGTATTCTATTGCTTTAAATACATAATATGTCATATATTAAGGCCTTTAAAATGTAATTTTTTGCAATATTTTAATTTTTATAGCCCCAAATGTTGATAGTTGAAATTTTTCAATTTAAACGTCATAATTTAACACGCGAAGTTGAATATAGAATTTATCATATTGTCTATAATATATATCCTATTGCCATGAAACTTTGTCAGCAGTCTCATAATTTATTAAGCTTTAGTCATACCAAGTTTTATTAAGATTGGCCAAATTTTTCTATCCTATTAGGTCCGAGTACACAGTTATCGTCCTTTGATTTTCGTTGTCCACGAATAAAGTCCCTAGTGTGGACAGTGTGTTGCTTGCCAATTTTTTTAGTACCCCTTCCAAATGTATTCCTTCATGTTTTATGCCTCAAATAGCAAGTAGGGGGATGAAATTACACTGTAAAAAAATTTGGGTCATGAATTGTAAAGTAAAGTAGTGATTTGGTCCAGCTGAAAAAGGTTAAAAATTAGCACTTCGGAAGCTGTCAAAAGATTTCAAGACCCCCTTAACATAGAATTGTCCATATTTTGAGTTAGAGCCGATGAAGTTTTCTATAATTTTGATATAATTTGTCCCAAAAGTAGTACAACACACTGTAAAAATATTATTGAGAAAGCGCAGGTGGGATTTTTTTTATTTTCATTTATTGTCTAAAAGAAATGCACTACGAAATAACTGTGTACTCGGACCTAAGAGGCGAAATCAGTAAATATAGAATCTGTACTTTGGCAACTTCCCTGAATGATATAATGGTGTCAATTTGTCAGATAGCATGAAACTAAAGGATTTAAACTTTTATTTGATAGAAATTCTGCAAAAATTACCCATTTTGGCATTATATGGTCAAAATAAGCATTTCAAAGCTTTTTCAATTTTGATGCATAAGTGGCATTCTGACTTTCTATGTGACAGGTTTTCCTGTGTCAATATTTGTGTTTCTATGCTTTAACCCAGTTGTATTACTCATTTGTGAACTCTGAATCTACAGAAAATAAGATTATCTCAGACAATATGTGCAAAATGTGTTGTATAAATGACCCTCGTGTAACGGCCTGTTTGGATCAAGTTAAATGTGAGGACCTAGGTAAATAAAAGTTGAAGTCCATAATAAAGATTTCACTAAATTTGTATTAAAAGCACTTCACAATGTCTTTTGTACCTGTTTCATTTCACATAGTATCTTTCTTTTCTTATGTTAAATAGCAAGTGGTTCAAATATAAGCCTGCTGAGGCTAAAATTGCATGCAAGTTTTTCACTAAAAAGTGAAAAATCTTTGTATCAGACCATACTGTCTGCAAAAAAAGTTGAATGCAAGAGTCCTTTTATGCTCAGATTTATTGTATCATGTAACCTGAGTATAGAAATTATAAAAAAGACACCAATTTTTATTTCCTATAGCTTCAGTATGCATTTTTAAATGTAAATATGTGCTACGGCCTAAATTGACCCTAAATTATTTTCAGTCTTACTTGGCTTAAGACCCTTTTATACTAATATGGTATGCTATTTGTAATTTTTCTTTCCATTTAAAGTACATTTAATACATATGTAAGGATTATTTATAACCAAAAAACTCCACAAATTTAAAATTGCTGGAAAATAATACATCTTCATGTAAGGCCCCCCTTCATTGGAAAACCTCCATTTTTTGGCACAGGCTCATATAAATTTGACTTTTAAATAATTGTGATAAGTCTGATAAATCAAATGAGTATTCTATTGCTTTAAATACATAATATGTCATATATTAAGGCCTTTAAAATGTAATTTTTTGCAATATTTTAATTTTTATAGCCCCAAATGTTGATAGTTGAAATTTTTCAATTTAAACGTCATAATTTAACACGCGAAGTTGAATATAGAATTTATCATATTGTCTATAATATATATCCTATTGCCATGAAACTTTGTCAGCAGTCTCATAATTTATTAAGCTTTAGTCATACCAAGTTTTATTAAGATTGGCCAAATTTTTCTATCCTATTAGGTCCGAGTACACAGTTATCGTCCTTTGATTTTCGTTGTCCACGAATAAAGTCCCTAGTGTGGACAGTGTGTTGCTTGCCAATTTTTTTAGTACCCCTTCCAAATGTATTCCTTCATGTTTTATGCCTCAAATAGCAAGTAGGGGGATGAAATTACACTGTAAAAAAATTTGGGTCATGAATTGTAAAGTAAAGTAGTGATTTGGTCCAGCTGAAAAAGGTTAAAAATTAGCACTTCGGAAGCTGTCAAAAGATTTCAAGACCCCCTTAACATAGAATTGTCCATATTTTGAGTTAGAGCCGATGAAGTTTTCTATAATTTTGATATAATTTGTCCCAAAAGTAGTACAACACACTGTAAAAATATTATTGAGAAAGCGCAGGTGGGATTTTTTTTATTTTCATTTATTGTCTAAAAGAAATGCACTACGAAATAACTGTGTACTCGGACCTAAGAGGCGAAATCAGTAAATATAGAATCTGTACTTTGGCAACTTCCCTGAATGATATAATGGTGTCAATTTGTCAGATAGCATGAAACTAAAGGATTTAAACTTTTATTTGATAGAAATTCTGCAAAAATTACCCATTTTGGCATTATATGGTCAAAATAAGCATTTCAAAGCTTTTTCAATTTTGATGCATAAGTGGCATTCTGACTTTCTATGTGACAGGTTTTCCTGTGTCAATATTTGTGTTTCTATGCTTTAACCCAGTTGTATTACTCATTTGTGAACTCTGAATCTACAGAAAATAAGATTATCTCAGACAATATGTGCAAAATGTGTTGTATAAATGACCCTCGTGTAACGGCCTGTTTGGATCAAGTTAAATGTGAGGACCTAGGTAAATAAAAGTTGAAGTCCATAATAAAGATTTCACTAAATTTGTATTAAAAGCACTTCACAATGTCTTTTGTACCTGTTTCATTTCACATAGTATCTTTCTTTTCTTATGTTAAATAGCAAGTGGTTCAAATATAAGCCTGCTGAGGCTAAAATTGCATGCAAGTTTTTCACTAAAAAGTGAAAAATCTTTGTATCAGACCATACTGTCTGCAAAAAAAGTTGAATGCAAGAGTCCTTTTATGCTCAGATTTATTGTATCATGTAACCTGAGTATAGAAATTATAAAAAAGACACCAATTTTTATTTCCTATAGCTTCAGTATGCATTTTTAAATGTAAATATGTGCTACGGCCTAAATTGACCCTAAATTATTTTCAGTCTTACTTGGCTTAAGACCCTTTTATACTAATATGGTATGCTATTTGTAATTTTTCTTTCCATTTAAAGTACATTTAATACATATGTAAGGATTATTTATAACCAAAAAACTCCACAAATTTAAAATTGCTGGAAAATAATACATCTTCATGTAAGGCCCCCCTTCATTGGAAAACCTCCATTTTTTGGCACAGGCTCATATAAATTTGACTTTTAAATAATTGTGATAAGTCTGATAAATCAAATGAGTATTCTATTGCTTTAAATACATAATATGTCATATATTAAGGCCTTTAAAATGTAATTTTTTGCAATATTTTAATTTTTATAGCCCCAAATGTTGATAGTTGAAATTTTTCAATTTAAACGTCATAATTTAACACGCGAAGTTGAATATAGAATTTATCATATTGTCTATAATATATATCCTATTGCCATGAAACTTTGTCAGCAGTCTCATAATTTATTAAGCTTTAGTCATACCAAGTTTTATTAAGATTGGCCAAATTTTTCTATCCTATTAGGTCCGAGTACACAGTTATCGTCCTTTGATTTTCGTTGTCCACGAATAAAGTCCCTAGTGTGGACAGTGTGTTGCTTGCCAATTTTTTTAGTACCCCTTCCAAATGTATTCCTTCATGTTTTATGCCTCAAATAGCAAGTAGGGGGATGAAATTACACTGTAAAAAAATTTGGGTCATGAATTGTAAAGTAAAGTAGTGATTTGGTCCAGCTGAAAAAGGTTAAAAATTAGCACTTCGGAAGCTGTCAAAAGATTTCAAGACCCCCTTAACATAGAATTGTCCATATTTTGAGTTAGAGCCGATGAAGTTTTCTATAATTTTGATATAATTTGTCCCAAAAGTAGTACAACACACTGTAAAAATATTATTGAGAAAGCGCAGGTGGGATTTTTTTTATTTTCATTTATTGTCTAAAAGAAATGCACTACGAAATAACTGTGTACTCGGACCTAAGAGGCGAAATCAGTAAATATAGAATCTGTACTTTGGCAACTTCCCTGAATGATATAATGGTGTCAATTTGTCAGATAGCATGAAACTAAAGGATTTAAACTTTTATTTGATAGAAATTCTGCAAAAATTACCCATTTTGGCATTATATGGTCAAAATAAGCATTTCAAAGCTTTTTCAATTTTGATGCATAAGTGGCATTCTGACTTTCTATGTGACAGGTTTTCCTGTGTCAATATTTGTGTTTCTATGCTTTAACCCAGTTGTATTACTCATTTGTGAACTCTGAATCTACAGAAAATAAGATTATCTCAGACAATATGTGCAAAATGTGTTGTATAAATGACCCTCGTGTAACGGCCTGTTTGGATCAAGTTAAATGTGAGGACCTAGGTAAATAAAAGTTGAAGTCCATAATAAAGATTTCACTAAATTTGTATTAAAAGCACTTCACAATGTCTTTTGTACCTGTTTCATTTCACATAGTATCTTTCTTTTCTTATGTTAAATAGCAAGTGGTTCAAATATAAGCCTGCTGAGGCTAAAATTGCATGCAAGTTTTTCACTAAAAAGTGAAAAATCTTTGTATCAGACCATACTGTCTGCAAAAAAAGTTGAATGCAAGAGTCCTTTTATGCTCAGATTTATTGTATCATGTAACCTGAGTATAGAAATTATAAAAAAGACACCAATTTTTATTTCCTATAGCTTCAGTATGCATTTTTAAATGTAAATATGTGCTACGGCCTAAATTGACCCTAAATTATTTTCAGTCTTACTTGGCTTAAGACCCTTTTATACTAATATGGTATGCTATTTGTAATTTTTCTTTCCATTTAAAGTACATTTAATACATATGTAAGGATTATTTATAACCAAAAAACTCCACAAATTTAAAATTGCTGGAAAATAATACATCTTCATGTAAGGCCCCCCTTCATTGGAAAACCTCCATTTTTTGGCACAGGCTCATATAAATTTGACTTTTAAATAATTGTGATAAGTCTGATAAATCAAATGAGTATTCTATTGCTTTAAATACATAATATGTCATATATTAAGGCCTTTAAAATGTAATTTTTTGCAATATTTTAATTTTTATAGCCCCAAATGTTGATAGTTGAAATTTTTCAATTTAAACGTCATAATTTAACACGCGAAGTTGAATATAGAATTTATCATATTGTCTATAATATATATCCTATTGCCATGAAACTTTGTCAGCAGTCTCATAATTTATTAAGCTTTAGTCATACCAAGTTTTATTAAGATTGGCCAAATTTTTCTATCCTATTAGGCGAAATCAGTAAATATAGAATCTGTACTTTGGCAACTTCCCTGAATGATATAATGGTGTCAATTTGTCAGATAGCATGAAACTAAAGGATTTAAACTTTTATTTGATAGAAATTCTGCAAAAATTACCCATTTTGGCATTATATGGTCAAAATAAGCATTTCAAAGCTTTTTCAATTTTGATGCATAAGTGGCATTCTGACTTTCTATGTGACAGGTTTTCCTGTGTCAATATTTGTGTTTCTATGCTTTAACCCAGTTGTATTACTCATTTGTGAACTCTGAATCTACAGAAAATAAGATTATCTCAGACAATATGTGCAAAATGTGTTGTATAAATGACCCTCGTGTAACGGCCTGTTTGGATCAAGTTAAATGTGAGGACCTAGGTAAATAAAAGTTGAAGTCCATAATAAAGATTTCACTAAATTTGTATTAAAAGCACTTCACAATGTCTTTTGTACCTGTTTCATTTCACATAGTATCTTTCTTTTCTTATGTTAAATAGCAAGTGGTTCAAATATAAGCCTGCTGAGGCTAAAATTGCATGCAAGTTTTTCACTAAAAAGTGAAAAATCTTTGTATCAGACCATACTGTCTGCAAAAAAAGTTGAATGCAAGAGTCCTTTTATGCTCAGATTTATTGTATCATGTAACCTGAGTATAGAAATTATAAAAAAGACACCAATTTTTATTTCCTATAGCTTCAGTATGCATTTTTAAATGTAAATATGTGCTACGGCCTAAATTGACCCTAAATTATTTTCAGTCTTACTTGGCTTAAGACCCTTTTATACTAATATGGTATGCTATTTGTAATTTTTCTTTCCATTTAAAGTACATTTAATACATATGTAAGGATTATTTATAACCAAAAAACTCCACAAATTTAAAATTGCTGGAAAATAATACATCTTCATGTAAGGCCCCCCTTCATTGGAAAACCTCCATTTTTTGGCACAGGCTCATATAAATTTGACTTTTAAATAATTGTGATAAGTCTGATAAATCAAATGAGTATTCTATTGCTTTAAATACATAATATGTCATATATTAAGGCCTTTAAAATGTAATTTTTTGCAATATTTTAATTTTTATAGCCCCAAATGTTGATAGTTGAAATTTTTCAATTTAAACGTCATAATTTAACACGCGAAGTTGAATATAGAATTTATCATATTGTCTATAATATATATCCTATTGCCATGAAACTTTGTCAGCAGTCTCATAATTTATTAAGCTTTAGTCATACCAAGTTTTATTAAGATTGGCCAAATTTTTCTATCCTATTAGGTCCGAGTACACAGTTATCGTCCTTTGATTTTCGTTGTCCACGAATAAAGTCCCTAGTGTGGACAGTGTGTTGCTTGCCAATTTTTTTAGTACCCCTTCCAAATGTATTCCTTCATGTTTTATGCCTCAAATAGCAAGTAGGGGGATGAAATTACACTGTAAAAAAATTTGGGTCATGAATTGTAAAGTAAAGTAGTGATTTGGTCCAGCTGAAAAAGGTTAAAAATTAGCACTTCGGAAGCTGTCAAAAGATTTCAAGACCCCCTTAACATAGAATTGTCCATATTTTGAGTTAGAGCCGATGAAGTTTTCTATAATTTTGATATAATTTGTCCCAAAAGTAGTACAACACACTGTAAAAATATTATTGAGAAAGCGCAGGTGGGATTTTTTTTATTTTCATTTATTGTCTAAAAGAAATGCACTACGAAATAACTGTGTACTCGGACCTAAGAGGCGAAATCAGTAAATATAGAATCTGTACTTTGGCAACTTCCCTGAATGATATAATGGTGTCAATTTGTCAGATAGCATGAAACTAAAGGATTTAAACTTTTATTTGATAGAAATTCTGCAAAAATTACCCATTTTGGCATTATATGGTCAAAATAAGCATTTCAAAGCTTTTTCAATTTTGATGCATAAGTGGCATTCTGACTTTCTATGTGACAGGTTTTCCTGTGTCAATATTTGTGTTTCTATGCTTTAACCCAGTTGTATTACTCATTTGTGAACTCTGAATCTACAGAAAATAAGATTATCTCAGACAATATGTGCAAAATGTGTTGTATAAATGACCCTCGTGTAACGGCCTGTTTGGATCAAGTTAAATGTGAGGACCTAGGTAAATAAAAGTTGAAGTCCATAATAAAGATTTCACTAAATTTGTATTAAAAGCACTTCACAATGTCTTTTGTACCTGTTTCATTTCACATAGTATCTTTCTTTTCTTATGTTAAATAGCAAGTGGTTCAAATATAAGCCTGCTGAGGCTAAAATTGCATGCAAGTTTTTCACTAAAAAGTGAAAAATCTTTGTATCAGACCATACTGTCTGCAAAAAAAGTTGAATGCAAGAGTCCTTTTATGCTCAGATTTATTGTATCATGTAACCTGAGTATAGAAATTATAAAAAAGACACCAATTTTTATTTCCTATAGCTTCAGTATGCATTTTTAAATGTAAATATGTGCTACGGCCTAAATTGACCCTAAATTATTTTCAGTCTTACTTGGCTTAAGACCCTTTTATACTAATATGGTATGCTATTTGTAATTTTTCTTTCCATTTAAAGTACATTTAATACATATGTAAGGATTATTTATAACCAAAAAACTCCACAAATTTAAAATTGCTGGAAAATAATACATCTTCATGTAAGGCCCCCCTTCATTGGAAAACCTCCATTTTTTGGCACAGGCTCATATAAATTTGACTTTTAAATAATTGTGATAAGTCTGATAAATCAAATGAGTATTCTATTGCTTTAAATACATAATATGTCATATATTAAGGCCTTTAAAATGTAATTTTTTGCAATATTTTAATTTTTATAGCCCCAAATGTTGATAGTTGAAATTTTTCAATTTAAACGTCATAATTTAACACGCGAAGTTGAATATAGAATTTATCATATTGTCTATAATATATATCCTATTGCCATGAAACTTTGTCAGCAGTCTCATAATTTATTAAGCTTTAGTCATACCAAGTTTTATTAAGATTGGCCAAATTTTTCTATCCTATTAGGTCCGAGTACACAGTTATCGTCCTTTGATTTTCGTTGTCCACGAATAAAGTCCCTAGTGTGGACAGTGTGTTGCTTGCCAATTTTTTTAGTACCCCTTCCAAATGTATTCCTTCATGTTTTATGCCTCAAATAGCAAGTAGGGGGATGAAATTACACTGTAAAAAAATTTGGGTCATGAATTGTAAAGTAAAGTAGTGATTTGGTCCAGCTGAAAAAGGTTAAAAATTAGCACTTCGGAAGCTGTCAAAAGATTTCAAGACCCCCTTAACATAGAATTGTCCATATTTTGAGTTAGAGCCGATGAAGTTTTCTATAATTTTGATATAATTTGTCCCAAAAGTAGTACAACACACTGTAAAAATATTATTGAGAAAGCGCAGGTGGGATTTTTTTTATTTTCATTTATTGTCTAAAAGAAATGCACTACGAAATAACTGTGTACTCGGACCTAAGAGGCGAAATCAGTAAATATAGAATCTGTACTTTGGCAACTTCCCTGAATGATATAATGGTGTCAATTTGTCAGATAGCATGAAACTAAAGGATTTAAACTTTTATTTGATAGAAATTCTGCAAAAATTACCCATTTTGGCATTATATGGTCAAAATAAGCATTTCAAAGCTTTTTCAATTTTGATGCATAAGTGGCATTCTGACTTTCTATGTGACAGGTTTTCCTGTGTCAATATTTGTGTTTCTATGCTTTAACCCAGTTGTATTACTCATTTGTGAACTCTGAATCTACAGAAAATAAGATTATCTCAGACAATATGTGCAAAATGTGTTGTATAAATGACCCTCGTGTAACGGCCTGTTTGGATCAAGTTAAATGTGAGGACCTAGGTAAATAAAAGTTGAAGTCCATAATAAAGATTTCACTAAATTTGTATTAAAAGCACTTCACAATGTCTTTTGTACCTGTTTCATTTCACATAGTATCTTTCTTTTCTTATGTTAAATAGCAAGTGGTTCAAATATAAGCCTGCTGAGGCTAAAATTGCATGCAAGTTTTTCACTAAAAAGTGAAAAATCTTTGTATCAGACCATACTGTCTGCAAAAAAAGTTGAATGCAAGAGTCCTTTTATGCTCAGATTTATTGTATCATGTAACCTGAGTATAGAAATTATAAAAAAGACACCAATTTTTATTTCCTATAGCTTCAGTATGCATTTTTAAATGTAAATATGTGCTACGGCCTAAATTGACCCTAAATTATTTTCAGTCTTACTTGGCTTAAGACCCTTTTATACTAATATGGTATGCTATTTGTAATTTTTCTTTCCATTTAAAGTACATTTAATACATATGTAAGGATTATTTATAACCAAAAAACTCCACAAATTTAAAATTGCTGGAAAATAATACATCTTCATGTAAGGCCCCCCTTCATTGGAAAACCTCCATTTTTTGGCACAGGCTCATATAAATTTGACTTTTAAATAATTGTGATAAGTCTGATAAATCAAATGAGTATTCTATTGCTTTAAATACATAATATGTCATATATTAAGGCCTTTAAAATGTAATTTTTTGCAATATTTTAATTTTTATAGCCCCAAATGTTGATAGTTGAAATTTTTCAATTTAAACGTCATAATTTAACACGCGAAGTTGAATATAGAATTTATCATATTGTCTATAATATATATCCTATTGCCATGAAACTTTGTCAGCAGTCTCATAATTTATTAAGCTTTAGTCATACCAAGTTTTATTAAGATTGGCCAAATTTTTCTATCCTATTAGGTCCGAGTACACAGTTATCGTCCTTTGATTTTCGTTGTCCACGAATAAAGTCCCTAGTGTGGACAGTGTGTTGCTTGCCAATTTTTTTAGTACCCCTTCCAAATGTATTCCTTCATGTTTTATGCCTCAAATAGCAAGTAGGGGGATGAAATTACACTGTAAAAAAATTTGGGTCATGAATTGTAAAGTAAAGTAGTGATTTGGTCCAGCTGAAAAAGGTTAAAAATTAGCACTTCGGAAGCTGTCAAAAGATTTCAAGACCCCCTTAACATAGAATTGTCCATATTTTGAGTTAGAGCCGATGAAGTTTTCTATAATTTTGATATAATTTGTCCCAAAAGTAGTACAACACACTGTAAAAATATTATTGAGAAAGCGCAGGTGGGATTTTTTTTATTTTCATTTATTGTCTAAAAGAAATGCACTACGAAATAACTGTGTACTCGGACCTAAGAGGCGAAATCAGTAAATATAGAATCTGTACTTTGGCAACTTCCCTGAATGATATAATGGTGTCAATTTGTCAGATAGCATGAAACTAAAGGATTTAAACTTTTATTTGATAGAAATTCTGCAAAAATTACCCATTTTGGCATTATATGGTCAAAATAAGCATTTCAAAGCTTTTTCAATTTTGATGCATAAGTGGCATTCTGACTTTCTATGTGACAGGTTTTCCTGTGTCAATATTTGTGTTTCTATGCTTTAACCCAGTTGTATTACTCATTTGTGAACTCTGAATCTACAGAAAATAAGATTATCTCAGACAATATGTGCAAAATGTGTTGTATAAATGACCCTCGTGTAACGGCCTGTTTGGATCAAGTTAAATGTGAGGACCTAGGTAAATAAAAGTTGAAGTCCATAATAAAGATTTCACTAAATTTGTATTAAAAGCACTTCACAATGTCTTTTGTACCTGTTTCATTTCACATAGTATCTTTCTTTTCTTATGTTAAATAGCAAGTGGTTCAAATATAAGCCTGCTGAGGCTAAAATTGCATGCAAGTTTTTCACTAAAAAGTGAAAAATCTTTGTATCAGACCATACTGTCTGCAAAAAAAGTTGAATGCAAGAGTCCTTTTATGCTCAGATTTATTGTATCATGTAACCTGAGTATAGAAATTATAAAAAAGACACCAATTTTTATTTCCTATAGCTTCAGTATGCATTTTTAAATGTAAATATGTGCTACGGCCTAAATTGACCCTAAATTATTTTCAGTCTTACTTGGCTTAAGACCCTTTTATACTAATATGGTATGCTATTTGTAATTTTTCTTTCCATTTAAAGTACATTTAATACATATGTAAGGATTATTTATAACCAAAAAACTCCACAAATTTAAAATTGCTGGAAAATAATACATCTTCATGTAAGGCCCCCCTTCATTGGAAAACCTCCATTTTTTGGCACAGGCTCATATAAATTTGACTTTTAAATAATTGTGATAAGTCTGATAAATCAAATGAGTATTCTATTGCTTTAAATACATAATATGTCATATATTAAGGCCTTTAAAATGTAATTTTTTGCAATATTTTAATTTTTATAGCCCCAAATGTTGATAGTTGAAATTTTTCAATTTAAACGTCATAATTTAACACGCGAAGTTGAATATAGAATTTATCATATTGTCTATAATATATATCCTATTGCCATGAAACTTTGTCAGCAGTCTCATAATTTATTAAGCTTTAGTCATACCAAGTTTTATTAAGATTGGCCAAATTTTTCTATCCTATTAGGTCCGAGTACACAGTTATCGTCCTTTGATTTTCGTTGTCCACGAATAAAGTCCCTAGTGTGGACAGTGTGTTGCTTGCCAATTTTTTTAGTACCCCTTCCAAATGTATTCCTTCATGTTTTATGCCTCAAATAGCAAGTAGGGGGATGAAATTACACTGTAAAAAAATTTGGGTCATGAATTGTAAAGTAAAGTAGTGATTTGGTCCAGCTGAAAAAGGTTAAAAATTAGCACTTCGGAAGCTGTCAAAAGATTTCAAGACCCCCTTAACATAGAATTGTCCATATTTTGAGTTAGAGCCGATGAAGTTTTCTATAATTTTGATATAATTTGTCCCAAAAGTAGTACAACACACTGTAAAAATATTATTGAGAAAGCGCAGGTGGGATTTTTTTTATTTTCATTTATTGTCTAAAAGAAATGCACTACGAAATAACTGTGTACTCGGACCTAAGAGGCGAAATCAGTAAATATAGAATCTGTACTTTGGCAACTTCCCTGAATGATATAATGGTGTCAATTTGTCAGATAGCATGAAACTAAAGGATTTAAACTTTTATTTGATAGAAATTCTGCAAAAATTACCCATTTTGGCATTATATGGTCAAAATAAGCATTTCAAAGCTTTTTCAATTTTGATGCATAAGTGGCATTCTGACTTTCTATGTGACAGGTTTTCCTGTGTCAATATTTGTGTTTCTATGCTTTAACCCAGTTGTATTACTCATTTGTGAACTCTGAATCTACAGAAAATAAGATTATCTCAGACAATATGTGCAAAATGTGTTGTATAAATGACCCTCGTGTAACGGCCTGTTTGGATCAAGTTAAATGTGAGGACCTAGGTAAATAAAAGTTGAAGTCCATAATAAAGATTTCACTAAATTTGTATTAAAAGCACTTCACAATGTCTTTTGTACCTGTTTCATTTCACATAGTATCTTTCTTTTCTTATGTTAAATAGCAAGTGGTTCAAATATAAGCCTGCTGAGGCTAAAATTGCATGCAAGTTTTTCACTAAAAAGTGAAAAATCTTTGTATCAGACCATACTGTCTGCAAAAAAAGTTGAATGCAAGAGTCCTTTTATGCTCAGATTTATTGTATCATGTAACCTGAGTATAGAAATTATAAAAAAGACACCAATTTTTATTTCCTATAGCTTCAGTATGCATTTTTAAATGTAAATATGTGCTACGGCCTAAATTGACCCTAAATTATTTTCAGTCTTACTTGGCTTAAGACCCTTTTATACTAATATGGTATGCTATTTGTAATTTTTCTTTCCATTTAAAGTACATTTAATACATATGTAAGGATTATTTATAACCAAAAAACTCCACAAATTTAAAATTGCTGGAAAATAATACATCTTCATGTAAGGCCCCCCTTCATTGGAAAACCTCCATTTTTTGGCACAGGCTCATATAAATTTGACTTTTAAATAATTGTGATAAGTCTGATAAATCAAATGAGTATTCTATTGCTTTAAATACATAATATGTCATATATTAAGGCCTTTAAAATGTAATTTTTTGCAATATTTTAATTTTTATAGCCCCAAATGTTGATAGTTGAAATTTTTCAATTTAAACGTCATAATTTAACACGCGAAGTTGAATATAGAATTTATCATATTGTCTATAATATATATCCTATTGCCATGAAACTTTGTCAGCAGTCTCATAATTTATTAAGCTTTAGTCATACCAAGTTTTATTAAGATTGGCCAAATTTTTCTATCCTATTAGGTCCGAGTACACAGTTATCGTCCTTTGATTTTCGTTGTCCACGAATAAAGTCCCTAGTGTGGACAGTGTGTTGCTTGCCAATTTTTTTAGTACCCCTTCCAAATGTATTCCTTCATGTTTTATGCCTCAAATAGCAAGTAGGGGGATGAAATTACACTGTAAAAAAATTTGGGTCATGAATTGTAAAGTAAAGTAGTGATTTGGTCCAGCTGAAAAAGGTTAAAAATTAGCACTTCGGAAGCTGTCAAAAGATTTCAAGACCCCCTTAACATAGAATTGTCCATATTTTGAGTTAGAGCCGATGAAGTTTTCTATAATTTTGATATAATTTGTCCCAAAAGTAGTACAACACACTGTAAAAATATTATTGAGAAAGCGCAGGTGGGATTTTTTTTATTTTCATTTATTGTCTAAAAGAAATGCACTACGAAATAACTGTGTACTCGGACCTAAGAGGCGAAATCAGTAAATATAGAATCTGTACTTTGGCAACTTCCCTGAATGATATAATGGTGTCAATTTGTCAGATAGCATGAAACTAAAGGATTTAAACTTTTATTTGATAGAAATTCTGCAAAAATTACCCATTTTGGCATTATATGGTCAAAATAAGCATTTCAAAGCTTTTTCAATTTTGATGCATAAGTGGCATTCTGACTTTCTATGTGACAGGTTTTCCTGTGTCAATATTTGTGTTTCTATGCTTTAACCCAGTTGTATTACTCATTTGTGAACTCTGAATCTACAGAAAATAAGATTATCTCAGACAATATGTGCAAAATGTGTTGTATAAATGACCCTCGTGTAACGGCCTGTTTGGATCAAGTTAAATGTGAGGACCTAGGTAAATAAAAGTTGAAGTCCATAATAAAGATTTCACTAAATTTGTATTAAAAGCACTTCACAATGTCTTTTGTACCTGTTTCATTTCACATAGTATCTTTCTTTTCTTATGTTAAATAGCAAGTGGTTCAAATATAAGCCTGCTGAGGCTAAAATTGCATGCAAGTTTTTCACTAAAAAGTGAAAAATCTTTGTATCAGACCATACTGTCTGCAAAAAAAGTTGAATGCAAGAGTCCTTTTATGCTCAGATTTATTGTATCATGTAACCTGAGTATAGAAATTATAAAAAAGACACCAATTTTTATTTCCTATAGCTTCAGTATGCATTTTTAAATGTAAATATGTGCTACGGCCTAAATTGACCCTAAATTATTTTCAGTCTTACTTGGCTTAAGACCCTTTTATACTAATATGGTATGCTATTTGTAATTTTTCTTTCCATTTAAAGTACATTTAATACATATGTAAGGATTATTTATAACCAAAAAACTCCACAAATTTAAAATTGCTGGAAAATAATACATCTTCATGTAAGGCCCCCCTTCATTGGAAAACCTCCATTTTTTGGCACAGGCTCATATAAATTTGACTTTTAAATAATTGTGATAAGTCTGATAAATCAAATGAGTATTCTATTGCTTTAAATACATAATATGTCATATATTAAGGCCTTTAAAATGTAATTTTTTGCAATATTTTAATTTTTATAGCCCCAAATGTTGATAGTTGAAATTTTTCAATTTAAACGTCATAATTTAACACGCGAAGTTGAATATAGAATTTATCATATTGTCTATAATATATATCCTATTGCCATGAAACTTTGTCAGCAGTCTCATAATTTATTAAGCTTTAGTCATACCAAGTTTTATTAAGATTGGCCAAATTTTTCTATCCTATTAGGTCCGAGTACACAGTTATCGTCCTTTGATTTTCGTTGTCCACGAATAAAGTCCCTAGTGTGGACAGTGTGTTGCTTGCCAATTTTTTTAGTACCCCTTCCAAATGTATTCCTTCATGTTTTATGCCTCAAATAGCAAGTAGGGGGATGAAATTACACTGTAAAAAAATTTGGGTCATGAATTGTAAAGTAAAGTAGTGATTTGGTCCAGCTGAAAAAGGTTAAAAATTAGCACTTCGGAAGCTGTCAAAAGATTTCAAGACCCCCTTAACATAGAATTGTCCATATTTTGAGTTAGAGCCGATGAAGTTTTCTATAATTTTGATATAATTTGTCCCAAAAGTAGTACAACACACTGTAAAAATATTATTGAGAAAGCGCAGGTGGGATTTTTTTTATTTTCATTTATTGTCTAAAAGAAATGCACTACGAAATAACTGTGTACTCGGACCTAAGAGGCGAAATCAGTAAATATAGAATCTGTACTTTGGCAACTTCCCTGAATGATATAATGGTGTCAATTTGTCAGATAGCATGAAACTAAAGGATTTAAACTTTTATTTGATAGAAATTCTGCAAAAATTACCCATTTTGGCATTATATGGTCAAAATAAGCATTTCAAAGCTTTTTCAATTTTGATGCATAAGTGGCATTCTGACTTTCTATGTGACAGGTTTTCCTGTGTCAATATTTGTGTTTCTATGCTTTAACCCAGTTGTATTACTCATTTGTGAACTCTGAATCTACAGAAAATAAGATTATGTTTTAATGCACGTTGTTTAACCAAACATAAAGTATTTATGTGCTAAAATGCTCCATCTATTTTGAACATATGTGTACATAATTGAGCACATGCAATTATGTACACTTCAACATTAGCCTTTACTTTCTAAATACAATAGAACAAACACAAGTTTGGATACTGAATGGCGCAGTGACCACCTTAAATTTTATTTTCCTAATACAATATGTATCTGATCTGGTTAAGTCCATCAAACTAAAATAATAAAGTCCATCAAAAACACAAGATACACTGCCTGACAGAATCTTGGACAATATCATGTTCTGCAACAAAATAATCTACAAAATAAATACAACACATTTAAATACTGTTCTATATAAAATTTAAATACAAATATTTTGTATACAAAAAAAAACAAACTTCTACCTATATATATGACGTGCGATTGTGTGGTCACTACCCAGTCCTCGATAACTAAAAAACCCGTGCAATTACCTTTTATACTGACCGCCAAACCGGTTAACGGCAATAGTTATACAACTTATACAAAATCCCCATTATAAAATTAATGCGCAATCTTTCAAATTCATTCCGCATACCGCACATAAATTCATTTATCTCAGACAATATGTGCAAAATGTGTTGTATAAATGACCCTCGTGTAACGGCCTGTTTGGATCAAGTTAAATGTGAGGACCTAGGTAAATAAAAGTTGAAGTCCATAATAAAGATTTCACTAAATTTGTATTAAAAGCACTTCACAATGTCTTTTGTACCTGTTTCATTTCACATAGTATCTTTCTTTTCTTATGTTAAATAGCAAGTGGTTCAAATATAAGCCTGCTGAGGCTAAAATTGCATGCAAGTTTTTCACTAAAAAGTGAAAAATCTTTGTATCAGACCATACTGTCTGCAAAAAAAGTTGAATGCAAGAGTCCTTTTATGCTCAGATTTATTGTATCATGTAACCTGAGTATAGAAATTATAAAAAAGACACCAATTTTTATTTCCTATAGCTTCAGTATGCATTTTTAAATGTAAATATGTGCTACGGCCTAAATTGACCCTAAATTATTTTCAGTCTTACTTGGCTTAAGACCCTTTTATACTAATATGGTATGCTATTTGTAATTTTTCTTTCCATTTAAAGTACATTTAATACATATGTAAGGATTATTTATAACCAAAAAACTCCACAAATTTAAAATTGCTGGAAAATAATACATCTTCATGTAAGGCCCCCCTTCATTGGAAAACCTCCATTTTTTGGCACAGGCTCATATAAATTTGACTTTTAAATAATTGTGATAAGTCTGATAAATCAAATGAGTATTCTATTGCTTTAAATACATAATATGTCATATATTAAGGCCTTTAAAATGTAATTTTTTGCAATATTTTAATTTTTATAGCCCCAAATGTTGATAGTTGAAATTTTTCAATTTAAACGTCATAATTTAACACGCGAAGTTGAATATAGAATTTATCATATTGTCTATAATATATATCCTATTGCCATGAAACTTTGTCAGCAGTCTCATAATTTATTAAGCTTTAGTCATACCAAGTTTTATTAAGATTGGCCAAATTTTTCTATCCTATTAGGTCCGAGTACACAGTTATCGTCCTTTGATTTTCGTTGTCCACGAATAAAGTCCCTAGTGTGGACAGTGTGTTGCTTGCCAATTTTTTTAGTACCCCTTCCAAATGTATTCCTTCATGTTTTATGCCTCAAATAGCAAGTAGGGGGATGAAATTACACTGTAAAAAAATTTGGGTCATGAATTGTAAAGTAAAGTAGTGATTTGGTCCAGCTGAAAAAGGTTAAAAATTAGCACTTCGGAAGCTGTCAAAAGATTTCAAGACCCCCTTAACATAGAATTGTCCATATTTTGAGTTAGAGCCGATGAAGTTTTCTATAATTTTGATATAATTTGTCCCAAAAGTAGTACAACACACTGTAAAAATATTATTGAGAAAGCGCAGGTGGGATTTTTTTTATTTTCATTTATTGTCTAAAAGAAATGCACTACGAAATAACTGTGTACTCGGACCTAAGAGGCGAAATCAGTAAATATAGAATCTGTACTTTGGCAACTTCCCTGAATGATATAATGGTGTCAATTTGTCAGATAGCATGAAACTAAAGGATTTAAACTTTTATTTGATAGAAATTCTGCAAAAATTACCCATTTTGGCATTATATGGTCAAAATAAGCATTTCAAAGCTTTTTCAATTTTGATGCATAAGTGGCATTCTGACTTTCTATGTGACAGGTTTTCCTGTGTCAATATTTGTGTTTCTATGCTTTAACCCAGTTGTATTACTCATTTGTGAACTCTGAATCTACAGAAAATAAGATTATCTCAGACAATATGTGCAAAATGTGTTGTATAAATGACCCTCGTGTAACGGCCTGTTTGGATCAAGTTAAATGTGAGGACCTAGGTAAATAAAAGTTGAAGTCCATAATAAAGATTTCACTAAATTTGTATTAAAAGCACTTCACAATGTCTTTTGTACCTGTTTCATTTCACATAGTATCTTTCTTTTCTTATGTTAAATAGCAAGTGGTTCAAATATAAGCCTGCTGAGGCTAAAATTGCATGCAAGTTTTTCACTAAAAAGTGAAAAATCTTTGTATCAGACCATACTGTCTGCAAAAAAAGTTGAATGCAAGAGTCCTTTTATGCTCAGATTTATTGTATCATGTAACCTGAGTATAGAAATTATAAAAAAGACACCAATTTTTATTTCCTATAGCTTCAGTATGCATTTTTAAATGTAAATATGTGCTACGGCCTAAATTGACCCTAAATTATTTTCAGTCTTACTTGGCTTAAGACCCTTTTATACTAATATGGTATGCTATTTGTAATTTTTCTTTCCATTTAAAGTACATTTAATACATATGTAAGGATTATTTATAACCAAAAAACTCCACAAATTTAAAATTGCTGGAAAATAATACATCTTCATGTAAGGCCCCCCTTCATTGGAAAACCTCCATTTTTTGGCACAGGCTCATATAAATTTGACTTTTAAATAATTGTGATAAGTCTGATAAATCAAATGAGTATTCTATTGCTTTAAATACATAATATGTCATATATTAAGGCCTTTAAAATGTAATTTTTTGCAATATTTTAATTTTTATAGCCCCAAATGTTGATAGTTGAAATTTTTCAATTTAAACGTCATAATTTAACACGCGAAGTTGAATATAGAATTTATCATATTGTCTATAATATATATCCTATTGCCATGAAACTTTGTCAGCAGTCTCATAATTTATTAAGCTTTAGTCATACCAAGTTTTATTAAGATTGGCCAAATTTTTCTATCCTATTAGGTCCGAGTACACAGTTATCGTCCTTTGATTTTCGTTGTCCACGAATAAAGTCCCTAGTGTGGACAGTGTGTTGCTTGCCAATTTTTTTAGTACCCCTTCCAAATGTATTCCTTCATGTTTTATGCCTCAAATAGCAAGTAGGGGGATGAAATTACACTGTAAAAAAATTTGGGTCATGAATTGTAAAGTAAAGTAGTGATTTGGTCCAGCTGAAAAAGGTTAAAAATTAGCACTTCGGAAGCTGTCAAAAGATTTCAAGACCCCCTTAACATAGAATTGTCCATATTTTGAGTTAGAGCCGATGAAGTTTTCTATAATTTTGATATAATTTGTCCCAAAAGTAGTACAACACACTGTAAAAATATTATTGAGAAAGCGCAGGTGGGATTTTTTTTATTTTCATTTATTGTCTAAAAGAAATGCACTACGAAATAACTGTGTACTCGGACCTAAGAGGCGAAATCAGTAAATATAGAATCTGTACTTTGGCAACTTCCCTGAATGATATAATGGTGTCAATTTGTCAGATAGCATGAAACTAAAGGATTTAAACTTTTATTTGATAGAAATTCTGCAAAAATTACCCATTTTGGCATTATATGGTCAAAATAAGCATTTCAAAGCTTTTTCAATTTTGATGCATAAGTGGCATTCTGACTTTCTATGTGACAGGTTTTCCTGTGTCAATATTTGTGTTTCTATGCTTTAACCCAGTTGTATTACTCATTTGTGAACTCTGAATCTACAGAAAATAAGATTATCTCAGACAATATGTGCAAAATGTGTTGTATAAATGACCCTCGTGTAACGGCCTGTTTGGATCAAGTTAAATGTGAGGACCTAGGTAAATAAAAGTTGAAGTCCATAATAAAGATTTCACTAAATTTGTATTAAAAGCACTTCACAATGTCTTTTGTACCTGTTTCATTTCACATAGTATCTTTCTTTTCTTATGTTAAATAGCAAGTGGTTCAAATATAAGCCTGCTGAGGCTAAAATTGCATGCAAGTTTTTCACTAAAAAGTGAAAAATCTTTGTATCAGACCATACTGTCTGCAAAAAAAGTTGAATGCAAGAGTCCTTTTATGCTCAGATTTATTGTATCATGTAACCTGAGTATAGAAATTATAAAAAAGACACCAATTTTTATTTCCTATAGCTTCAGTATGCATTTTTAAATGTAAATATGTGCTACGGCCTAAATTGACCCTAAATTATTTTCAGTCTTACTTGGCTTAAGACCCTTTTATACTAATATGGTATGCTATTTGTAATTTTTCTTTCCATTTAAAGTACATTTAATACATATGTAAGGATTATTTATAACCAAAAAACTCCACAAATTTAAAATTGCTGGAAAATAATACATCTTCATGTAAGGCCCCCCTTCATTGGAAAACCTCCATTTTTTGGCACAGGCTCATATAAATTTGACTTTTAAATAATTGTGATAAGTCTGATAAATCAAATGAGTATTCTATTGCTTTAAATACATAATATGTCATATATTAAGGCCTTTAAAATGTAATTTTTTGCAATATTTTAATTTTTATAGCCCCAAATGTTGATAGTTGAAATTTTTCAATTTAAACGTCATAATTTAACACGCGAAGTTGAATATAGAATTTATCATATTGTCTATAATATATATCCTATTGCCATGAAACTTTGTCAGCAGTCTCATAATTTATTAAACTTTAGTCATACCAAGTTTTATTAAGATTGGCCAAATTTTTCTATCCTATTAGGTCCGAGTACACAGTTATCGTCCTTTGATTTTCGTTGTCCACGAATAAAGTCCCTAGTGTGGACAGTGTGTTGCTTGCCAATTTTTTTAGTACCCCTTCCAAATGTATTCCTTCATGTTTTATGCCTCAAATAGCAAGTAGGGGGATGAAATTACACTGTAAAAAAATTTGGGTCATGAATTGTAAAGTAAAGTAGTGATTTGGTCCAGCTGAAAAAGGTTAAAAATTAGCACTTCGGAAGCTGTCAAAAGATTTCAAGACCCCCTTAACATAGAATTGTCCATATTTTGAGTTAGAGCCGATGAAGTTTTCTATAATTTTGATATAATTTGTCCCAAAAGTAGTACAACACACTGTAAAAATATTATTGAGAAAGCGCAGGTGGGATTTTTTTTATTTTCATTTATTGTCTAAAAGAAATGCACTACGAAATAACTGTGTACTCGGACCTAAGAGGCGAAATCAGTAAATATAGAATCTGTACTTTGGCAACTTCCCTGAATGATATAATGGTGTCAATTTGTCAGATAGCATGAAACTAAAGGATTTAAACTTTTATTTGATAGAAATTCTGCAAAAATTACCCATTTTGGCATTATATGGTCAAAATAAGCATTTCAAAGCTTTTTCAATTTTGATGCATAAGTGGCATTCTGACTTTCTATGTGACAGGTTTTCCTGTGTCAATATTTGTGTTTCTATGCTTTAACCCAGTTGTATTACTCATTTGTGAACTCTGAATCTACAGAAAATAAGATTATCTCAGACAATATGTGCAAAATGTGTTGTATAAATGACCCTCGTGTAACGGCCTGTTTGGATCAAGTTAAATGTGAGGACCTAGGTAAATAAAAGTTGAAGTCCATAATAAAGATTTCACTAAATTTGTATTAAAAGCACTTCACAATGTCTTTTGTACCTGTTTCATTTCACATAGTATCTTTCTTTTCTTATGTTAAATAGCAAGTGGTTCAAATATAAGCCTGCTGAGGCTAAAATTGCATGCAAGTTTTTCACTAAAAAGTGAAAAATCTTTGTATCAGACCATACTGTCTGCAAAAAAAGTTGAATGCAAGAGTCCTTTTATGCTCAGATTTATTGTATCATGTAACCTGAGTATAGAAATTATAAAAAAGACACCAATTTTTATTTCCTATAGCTTCAGTATGCATTTTTAAATGTAAATATGTGCTACGGCCTAAATTGACCCTAAATTATTTTCAGTCTTACTTGGCTTAAGACCCTTTTATACTAATATGGTATGCTATTTGTAATTTTTCTTTCCATTTAAAGTACATTTAATACATATGTAAGGATTATTTATAACCAAAAAACTCCACAAATTTAAAATTGCTGGAAAATAATACATCTTCATGTAAGGCCCCCCTTCATTGGAAAACCTCCATTTTTTGGCACAGGCTCATATAAATTTGACTTTTAAATAATTGTGATAAGTCTGATAAATCAAATGAGTATTCTATTGCTTTAAATACATAATATGTCATATATTAAGGCCTTTAAAATGTAATTTTTTGCAATATTTTAATTTTTATAGCCCCAAATGTTGATAGTTGAAATTTTTCAATTTAAACGTCATAATTTAACACGCGAAGTTGAATATAGAATTTATCATATTGTCTATAATATATATCCTATTGCCATGAAACTTTGTCAGCAGTCTCATAATTTATTAAGCTTTAGTCATACCAAGTTTTATTAAGATTGGCCAAATTTTTCTATCCTATTAGGTCCGAGTACACAGTTATCGTCCTTTGATTTTCGTTGTCCACGAATAAAGTCCCTAGTGTGGACAGTGTGTTGCTTGCCAATTTTTTTAGTACCCCTTCCAAATGTATTCCTTCATGTTTTATGCCTCAAATAGCAAGTAGGGGGATGAAATTACACTGTAAAAAAATTTGGGTCATGAATTGTAAAGTAAAGTAGTGATTTGGTCCAGCTGAAAAAGGTTAAAAATTAGCACTTCGGAAGCTGTCAAAAGATTTCAAGACCCCCTTAACATAGAATTGTCCATATTTTGAGTTAGAGCCGATGAAGTTTTCTATAATTTTGATATAATTTGTCCCAAAAGTAGTACAACACACTGTAAAAATATTATTGAGAAAGCGCAGGTGGGATTTTTTTTATTTTCATTTATTGTCTAAAAGAAATGCACTACGAAATAACTGTGTACTCGGACCTAAGAGGCGAAATCAGTAAATATAGAATCTGTACTTTGGCAACTTCCCTGAATGATATAATGGTGTCAATTTGTCAGATAGCATGAAACTAAAGGATTTAAACTTTTATTTGATAGAAATTCTGCAAAAATTACCCATTTTGGCATTATATGGTCAAAATAAGCATTTCAAAGCTTTTTCAATTTTGATGCATAAGTGGCATTCTGACTTTCTATGTGACAGGTTTTCCTGTGTCAATATTTGTGTTTCTATGCTTTAACCCAGTTGTATTACTCATTTGTGAACTCTGAATCTACAGAAAATAAGATTATCTCAGACAATATGTGCAAAATGTGTTGTATAAATGACCCTCGTGTAACGGCCTGTTTGGATCAAGTTAAATGTGAGGACCTAGGTAAATAAAAGTTGAAGTCCATAATAAAGATTTCACTAAATTTGTATTAAAAGCACTTCACAATGTCTTTTGTACCTGTTTCATTTCACATAGTATCTTTCTTTTCTTATGTTAAATAGCAAGTGGTTCAAATATAAGCCTGCTGAGGCTAAAATTGCATGCAAGTTTTTCACTAAAAAGTGAAAAATCTTTGTATCAGACCATACTGTCTGCAAAAAAAGTTGAATGCAAGAGTCCTTTTATGCTCAGATTTATTGTATCATGTAACCTGAGTATAGAAATTATAAAAAAGACACCAATTTTTATTTCCTATAGCTTCAGTATGCATTTTTAAATGTAAATATGTGCTACGGCCTAAATTGACCCTAAATTATTTTCAGTCTTACTTGGCTTAAGACCCTTTTATACTAATATGGTATGCTATTTGTAATTTTTCTTTCCATTTAAAGTACATTTAATACATATGTAAGGATTATTTATAACCAAAAAACTCCACAAATTTAAAATTGCTGGAAAATAATACATCTTCATGTAAGGCCCCCCTTCATTGGAAAACCTCCATTTTTTGGCACAGGCTCATATAAATTTGACTTTTAAATAATTGTGATAAGTCTGATAAATCAAATGAGTATTCTATTGCTTTAAATACATAATATGTCATATATTAAGGCCTTTAAAATGTAATTTTTTGCAATATTTTAATTTTTATAGCCCCAAATGTTGATAGTTGAAATTTTTCAATTTAAACGTCATAATTTAACACGCGAAGTTGAATATAGAATTTATCATATTGTCTATAATATATATCCTATTGCCATGAAACTTTGTCAGCAGTCTCATAATTTATTAAGCTTTAGTCATACCAAGTTTTATTAAGATTGGCCAAATTTTTCTATCCTATTAGGTCCGAGTACACAGTTATCGTCCTTTGATTTTCGTTGTCCACGAATAAAGTCCCTAGTGTGGACAGTGTGTTGCTTGCCAATTTTTTTAGTACCCCTTCCAAATGTATTCCTTCATGTTTTATGCCTCAAATAGCAAGTAGGGGGATGAAATTACACTGTAAAAAAATTTGGGTCATGAATTGTAAAGTAAAGTAGTGATTTGGTCCAGCTGAAAAAGGTTAAAAATTAGCACTTCGGAAGCTGTCAAAAGATTTCAAGACCCCCTTAACATAGAATTGTCCATATTTTGAGTTAGAGCCGATGAAGTTTTCTATAATTTTGATATAATTTGTCCCAAAAGTAGTACAACACACTGTAAAAATATTATTGAGAAAGCGCAGGTGGGATTTTTTTTATTTTCATTTATTGTCTAAAAGAAATGCACTACGAAATAACTGTGTACTCGGACCTAAGAGGCGAAATCAGTAAATATAGAATCTGTACTTTGGCAACTTCCCTGAATGATATAATGGTGTCAATTTGTCAGATAGCATGAAACTAAAGGATTTAAACTTTTATTTGATAGAAATTCTGCAAAAATTACCCATTTTGGCATTATATGGTCAAAATAAGCATTTCAAAGCTTTTTCAATTTTGATGCATAAGTGGCATTCTGACTTTCTATGTGACAGGTTTTCCTGTGTCAATATTTGTGTTTCTATGCTTTAACCCAGTTGTATTACTCATTTGTGAACTCTGAATCTACAGAAAATAAGATTATCTCAGACAATATGTGCAAAATGTGTTGTATAAATGACCCTCGTGTAACGGCCTGTTTGGATCAAGTTAAATGTGAGGACCTAGGTAAATAAAAGTTGAAGTCCATAATAAAGATTTCACTAAATTTGTATTAAAAGCACTTCACAATGTCTTTTGTACCTGTTTCATTTCACATAGTATCTTTCTTTTCTTATGTTAAATAGCAAGTGGTTCAAATATAAGCCTGCTGAGGCTAAAATTGCATGCAAGTTTTTCACTAAAAAGTGAAAAATCTTTGTATCAGACCATACTGTCTGCAAAAAAAGTTGAATGCAAGAGTCCTTTTATGCTCAGATTTATTGTATCATGTAACCTGAGTATAGAAATTATAAAAAAGACACCAATTTTTATTTCCTATAGCTTCAGTATGCATTTTTAAATGTAAATATGTGCTACGGCCTAAATTGACCCTAAATTATTTTCAGTCTTACTTGGCTTAAGACCCTTTTATACTAATATGGTATGCTATTTGTAATTTTTCTTTCCATTTAAAGTACATTTAATACATATGTAAGGATTATTTATAACCAAAAAACTCCACAAATTTAAAATTGCTGGAAAATAATACATCTTCATGTAAGGCCCCCCTTCATTGGAAAACCTCCATTTTTTGGCACAGGCTCATATAAATTTGACTTTTAAATAATTGTGATAAGTCTGATAAATCAAATGAGTATTCTATTGCTTTAAATACATAATATGTCATATATTAAGGCCTTTAAAATGTAATTTTTTGCAATATTTTAATTTTTATAGCCCCAAATGTTGATAGTTGAAATTTTTCAATTTAAACGTCATAATTTAACACGCGAAGTTGAATATAGAATTTATCATATTGTCTATAATATATATCCTATTGCCATGAAACTTTGTCAGCAGTCTCATAATTTATTAAGCTTTAGTCATACCAAGTTTTATTAAGATTGGCCAAATTTTTCTATCCTATTAGGTCCGAGTACACAGTTATCGTCCTTTGATTTTCGTTGTCCACGAATAAAGTCCCTAGTGTGGACAGTGTGTTGCTTGCCAATTTTTTTAGTACCCCTTCCAAATGTATTCCTTCATGTTTTATGCCTCAAATAGCAAGTAGGGGGATGAAATTACACTGTAAAAAAATTTGGGTCATGAATTGTAAAGTAAAGTAGTGATTTGGTCCAGCTGAAAAAGGTTAAAAATTAGCACTTCGGAAGCTGTCAAAAGATTTCAAGACCCCCTTAACATAGAATTGTCCATATTTTGAGTTAGAGCCGATGAAGTTTTCTATAATTTTGATATAATTTGTCCCAAAAGTAGTACAACACACTGTAAAAATATTATTGAGAAAGCGCAGGTGGGATTTTTTTTATTTTCATTTATTGTCTAAAAGAAATGCACTACGAAATAACTGTGTACTCGGACCTAAGAGGCGAAATCAGTAAATATAGAATCTGTACTTTGGCAACTTCCCTGAATGATATAATGGTGTCAATTTGTCAGATAGCATGAAACTAAAGGATTTAAACTTTTATTTGATAGAAATTCTGCAAAAATTACCCATTTTGGCATTATATGGTCAAAATAAGCATTTCAAAGCTTTTTCAATTTTGATGCATAAGTGGCATTCTGACTTTCTATGTGACAGGTTTTCCTGTGTCAATATTTGTGTTTCTATGCTTTAACCCAGTTGTATTACTCATTTGTGAACTCTGAATCTACAGAAAATAAGATTATCTCAGACAATATGTGCAAAATGTGTTGTATAAATGACCCTCGTGTAACGGCCTGTTTGGATCAAGTTAAATGTGAGGACCTAGGTAAATAAAAGTTGAAGTCCATAATAAAGATTTCACTAAATTTGTATTAAAAGCACTTCACAATGTCTTTTGTACCTGTTTCATTTCACATAGTATCTTTCTTTTCTTATGTTAAATAGCAAGTGGTTCAAATATAAGCCTGCTGAGGCTAAAATTGCATGCAAGTTTTTCACTAAAAAGTGAAAAATCTTTGTATCAGACCATACTGTCTGCAAAAAAAGTTGAATGCAAGAGTCCTTTTATGCTCAGATTTATTGTATCATGTAACCTGAGTATAGAAATTATAAAAAAGACACCAATTTTTATTTCCTATAGCTTCAGTATGCATTTTTAAATGTAAATATGTGCTACGGCCTAAATTGACCCTAAATTATTTTCAGTCTTACTTGGCTTAAGACCCTTTTATACTAATATGGTATGCTATTTGTAATTTTTCTTTCCATTTAAAGTACATTTAATACATATGTAAGGATTATTTATAACCAAAAAACTCCACAAATTTAAAATTGCTGGAAAATAATACATCTTCATGTAAGGCCCCCCTTCATTGGAAAACCTCCATTTTTTGGCACAGGCTCATATAAATTTGACTTTTAAATAATTGTGATAAGTCTGATAAATCAAATGAGTATTCTATTGCTTTAAATACATAATATGTCATATATTAAGGCCTTTAAAATGTAATTTTTTGCAATATTTTAATTTTTATAGCCCCAAATGTTGATAGTTGAAATTTTTCAATTTAAACGTCATAATTTAACACGCGAAGTTGAATATAGAATTTATCATATTGTCTATAATATATATCCTATTGCCATGAAACTTTGTCAGCAGTCTCATAATTTATTAAGCTTTAGTCATACCAAGTTTTATTAAGATTGGCCAAATTTTTCTATCCTATTAGGTCCGAGTACACAGTTATCGTCCTTTGATTTTCGTTGTCCACGAATAAAGTCCCTAGTGTGGACAGTGTGTTGCTTGCCAATTTTTTTAGTACCCCTTCCAAATGTATTCCTTCATGTTTTATGCCTCAAATAGCAAGTAGGGGGATGAAATTACACTGTAAAAAAATTTGGGTCATGAATTGTAAAGTAAAGTAGTGATTTGGTCCAGCTGAAAAAGGTTAAAAATTAGCACTTCGGAAGCTGTCAAAAGATTTCAAGACCCCCTTAACATAGAATTGTCCATATTTTGAGTTAGAGCCGATGAAGTTTTCTATAATTTTGATATAATTTGTCCCAAAAGTAGTACAACACACTGTAAAAATATTATTGAGAAAGCGCAGGTGGGATTTTTTTTATTTTCATTTATTGTCTAAAAGAAATGCACTACGAAATAACTGTGTACTCGGACCTAAGAGGCGAAATCAGTAAATATAGAATCTGTACTTTGGCAACTTCCCTGAATGATATAATGGTGTCAATTTGTCAGATAGCATGAAACTAAAGGATTTAAACTTTTATTTGATAGAAATTCTGCAAAAATTACCCATTTTGGCATTATATGGTCAAAATAAGCATTTCAAAGCTTTTTCAATTTTGATGCATAAGTGGCATTCTGACTTTCTATGTGACAGGTTTTCCTGTGTCAATATTTGTGTTTCTATGCTTTAACCCAGTTGTATTACTCATTTGTGAACTCTGAATCTACAGAAAATAAGATTATCTCAGACAATATGTGCAAAATGTGTTGTATAAATGACCCTCGTGTAACGGCCTGTTTGGATCAAGTTAAATGTGAGGACCTAGGTAAATAAAAGTTGAAGTCCATAATAAAGATTTCACTAAATTTGTATTAAAAGCACTTCACAATGTCTTTTGTACCTGTTTCATTTCACATAGTATCTTTCTTTTCTTATGTTAAATAGCAAGTGGTTCAAATATAAGCCTGCTGAGGCTAAAATTGCATGCAAGTTTTTCACTAAAAAGTGAAAAATCTTTGTATCAGACCATACTGTCTGCAAAAAAAGTTGAATGCAAGAGTCCTTTTATGCTCAGATTTATTGTATCATGTAACCTGAGTATAGAAATTATAAAAAAGACACCAATTTTTATTTCCTATAGCTTCAGTATGCATTTTTAAATGTAAATATGTGCTACGGCCTAAATTGACCCTAAATTATTTTCAGTCTTACTTGGCTTAAGACCCTTTTATACTAATATGGTATGCTATTTGTAATTTTTCTTTCCATTTAAAGTACATTTAATACATATGTAAGGATTATTTATAACCAAAAAACTCCACAAATTTAAAATTGCTGGAAAATAATACATCTTCATGTAAGGCCCCCCTTCATTGGAAAACCTCCATTTTTTGGCACAGGCTCATATAAATTTGACTTTTAAATAATTGTGATAAGTCTGATAAATCAAATGAGTATTCTATTGCTTTAAATACATAATATGTCATATATTAAGGCCTTTAAAATGTAATTTTTTGCAATATTTTAATTTTTATAGCCCCAAATGTTGATAGTTGAAATTTTTCAATTTAAACGTCATAATTTAACACGCGAAGTTGAATATAGAATTTATCATATTGTCTATAATATATATCCTATTGCCATGAAACTTTGTCAGCAGTCTCATAATTTATTAAGCTTTAGTCATACCAAGTTTTATTAAGATTGGCCAAATTTTTCTATCCTATTAGGTCCGAGTACACAGTTATCGTCCTTTGATTTTCGTTGTCCACGAATAAAGTCCCTAGTGTGGACAGTGTGTTGCTTGCCAATTTTTTTAGTACCCCTTCCAAATGTATTCCTTCATGTTTTATGCCTCAAATAGCAAGTAGGGGGATGAAATTACACTGTAAAAAAATTTGGGTCATGAATTGTAAAGTAAAGTAGTGATTTGGTCCAGCTGAAAAAGGTTAAAAATTAGCACTTCGGAAGCTGTCAAAAGATTTCAAGACCCCCTTAACATAGAATTGTCCATATTTTGAGTTAGAGCCGATGAAGTTTTCTATAATTTTGATATAATTTGTCCCAAAAGTAGTACAACACACTGTAAAAATATTATTGAGAAAGCGCAGGTGGGATTTTTTTTATTTTCATTTATTGTCTAAAAGAAATGCACTACGAAATAACTGTGTACTCGGACCTAAGAGGCGAAATCAGTAAATATAGAATCTGTACTTTGGCAACTTCCCTGAATGATATAATGGTGTCAATTTGTCAGATAGCATGAAACTAAAGGATTTAAACTTTTATTTGATAGAAATTCTGCAAAAATTACCCATTTTGGCATTATATGGTCAAAATAAGCATTTCAAAGCTTTTTCAATTTTGATGCATAAGTGGCATTCTGACTTTCTATGTGACAGGTTTTCCTGTGTCAATATTTGTGTTTCTATGCTTTAACCCAGTTGTATTACTCATTTGTGAACTCTGAATCTACAGAAAATAAGATTATCTCAGACAATATGTGCAAAATGTGTTGTATAAATGACCCTCGTGTAACGGCCTGTTTGGATCAAGTTAAATGTGAGGACCTAGGTAAATAAAAGTTGAAGTCCATAATAAAGATTTCACTAAATTTGTATTAAAAGCACTTCACAATGTCTTTTGTACCTGTTTCATTTCACATAGTATCTTTCTTTTCTTATGTTAAATAGCAAGTGGTTCAAATATAAGCCTGCTGAGGCTAAAATTGCATGCAAGTTTTTCACTAAAAAGTGAAAAATCTTTGTATCAGACCATACTGTCTGCAAAAAAAGTTGAATGCAAGAGTCCTTTTATGCTCAGATTTATTGTATCATGTAACCTGAGTATAGAAATTATAAAAAAGACACCAATTTTTATTTCCTATAGCTTCAGTATGCATTTTTAAATGTAAATATGTGCTACGGCCTAAATTGACCCTAAATTATTTTCAGTCTTACTTGGCTTAAGACCCTTTTATACTAATATGGTATGCTATTTGTAATTTTTCTTTCCATTTAAAGTACATTTAATACATATGTAAGGATTATTTATAACCAAAAAACTCCACAAATTTAAAATTGCTGGAAAATAATACATCTTCATGTAAGGCCCCCCTTCATTGGAAAACCTCCATTTTTTGGCACAGGCTCATATAAATTTGACTTTTAAATAATTGTGATAAGTCTGATAAATCAAATGAGTATTCTATTGCTTTAAATACATAATATGTCATATATTAAGGCCTTTAAAATGTAATTTTTTGCAATATTTTAATTTTTATAGCCCCAAATGTTGATAGTTGAAATTTTTCAATTTAAACGTCATAATTTAACACGCGAAGTTGAATATAGAATTTATCATATTGTCTATAATATATATCCTATTGCCATGAAACTTTGTCAGCAGTCTCATAATTTATTAAGCTTTAGTCATACCAAGTTTTATTAAGATTGGCCAAATTTTTCTATCCTATTAGGTCCGAGTACACAGTTATCGTCCTTTGATTTTCGTTGTCCACGAATAAAGTCCCTAGTGTGGACAGTGTGTTGCTTGCCAATTTTTTTAGTACCCCTTCCAAATGTATTCCTTCATGTTTTATGCCTCAAATAGCAAGTAGGGGGATGAAATTACACTGTAAAAAAATTTGGGTCATGAATTGTAAAGTAAAGTAGTGATTTGGTCCAGCTGAAAAAGGTTAAAAATTAGCACTTCGGAAGCTGTCAAAAGATTTCAAGACCCCCTTAACATAGAATTGTCCATATTTTGAGTTAGAGCCGATGAAGTTTTCTATAATTTTGATATAATTTGTCCCAAAAGTAGTACAACACACTGTAAAAATATTATTGAGAAAGCGCAGGTGGGATTTTTTTTATTTTCATTTATTGTCTAAAAGAAATGCACTACGAAATAACTGTGTACTCGGACCTAAGAGGCGAAATCAGTAAATATAGAATCTGTACTTTGGCAACTTCCCTGAATGATATAATGGTGTCAATTTGTCAGATAGCATGAAACTAAAGGATTTAAACTTTTATTTGATAGAAATTCTGCAAAAATTACCCATTTTGGCATTATATGGTCAAAATAAGCATTTCAAAGCTTTTTCAATTTTGATGCATAAGTGGCATTCTGACTTTCTATGTGACAGGTTTTCCTGTGTCAATATTTGTGTTTCTATGCTTTAACCCAGTTGTATTACTCATTTGTGAACTCTGAATCTACAGAAAATAAGATTATCTCAGACAATATGTGCAAAATGTGTTGTATAAATGACCCTCGTGTAACGGCCTGTTTGGATCAAGTTAAATGTGAGGACCTAGGTAAATAAAAGTTGAAGTCCATAATAAAGATTTCACTAAATTTGTATTAAAAGCACTTCACAATGTCTTTTGTACCTGTTTCATTTCACATAGTATCTTTCTTTTCTTATGTTAAATAGCAAGTGGTTCAAATATAAGCCTGCTGAGGCTAAAATTGCATGCAAGTTTTTCACTAAAAAGTGAAAAATCTTTGTATCAGACCATACTGTCTGCAAAAAAAGTTGAATGCAAGAGTCCTTTTATGCTCAGATTTATTGTATCATGTAACCTGAGTATAGAAATTATAAAAAAGACACCAATTTTTATTTCCTATAGCTTCAGTATGCATTTTTAAATGTAAATATGTGCTACGGCCTAAATTGACCCTAAATTATTTTCAGTCTTACTTGGCTTAAGACCCTTTTATACTAATATGGTATGCTATTTGTAATTTTTCTTTCCATTTAAAGTACATTTAATACATATGTAAGGATTATTTATAACCAAAAAACTCCACAAATTTAAAATTGCTGGAAAATAATACATCTTCATGTAAGGCCCCCCTTCATTGGAAAACCTCCATTTTTTGGCACAGGCTCATATAAATTTGACTTTTAAATAATTGTGATAAGTCTGATAAATCAAATGAGTATTCTATTGCTTTAAATACATAATATGTCATATATTAAGGCCTTTAAAATGTAATTTTTTGCAATATTTTAATTTTTATAGCCCCAAATGTTGATAGTTGAAATTTTTCAATTTAAACGTCATAATTTAACACGCGAAGTTGAATATAGAATTTATCATATTGTCTATAATATATATCCTATTGCCATGAAACTTTGTCAGCAGTCTCATAATTTATTAAGCTTTAGTCATACCAAGTTTTATTAAGATTGGCCAAATTTTTCTATCCTAAGAGGCGAAATCAGTAAATATAGAATCTGTACTTTGGCAACTTCCCTGAATGATATAATGGTGTCAATTTGTCAGATAGCATGAAACTAAAGGATTTAAACTTTTATTTGATAGAAATTCTGCAAAAATTACCCATTTTGGCATTATATGGTCAAAATAAGCATTTCAAAGCTTTTTCAATTTTGATGCATAAGTGGCATTCTGACTTTCTATGTGACAGGTTTTCCTGTGTCAATATTTGTGTTTCTATGCTTTAACCCAGTTGTATTACTCATTTGTGAACTCTGAATCTACAGAAAATAAGATTATCTCAGACAATATGTGCAAAATGTGTTGTATAAATGACCCTCGTGTAACGGCCTGTTTGGATCAAGTTAAATGTGAGGACCTAGGTAAATAAAAGTTGAAGTCCATAATAAAGATTTCACTAAATTTGTATTAAAAGCACTTCACAATGTCTTTTGTACCTGTTTCATTTCACATAGTATCTTTCTTTTCTTATGTTAAATAGCAAGTGGTTCAAATATAAGCCTGCTGAGGCTAAAATTGCATGCAAGTTTTTCACTAAAAAGTGAAAAATCTTTGTATCAGACCATACTGTCTGCAAAAAAAGTTGAATGCAAGAGTCCTTTTATGCTCAGATTTATTGTATCATGTAACCTGAGTATAGAAATTATAAAAAAGACACCAATTTTTATTTCCTATAGCTTCAGTATGCATTTTTAAATGTAAATATGTGCTACGGCCTAAATTGACCCTAAATTATTTTCAGTCTTACTTGGCTTAAGACCCTTTTATACTAATATGGTATGCTATTTGTAATTTTTCTTTCCATTTAAAGTACATTTAATACATATGTAAGGATTATTTATAACCAAAAAACTCCACAAATTTAAAATTGCTGGAAAATAATACATCTTCATGTAAGGCCCCCCTTCATTGGAAAACCTCCATTTTTTGGCACAGGCTCATATAAATTTGACTTTTAAATAATTGTGATAAGTCTGATAAATCAAATGAGTATTCTATTGCTTTAAATACATAATATGTCATATATTAAGGCCTTTAAAATGTAATTTTTTGCAATATTTTAATTTTTATAGCCCCAAATGTTGATAGTTGAAATTTTTCAATTTAAACGTCATAATTTAACACGCGAAGTTGAATATAGAATTTATCATATTGTCTATAATATATATCCTATTGCCATGAAACTTTGTCAGCAGTCTCATAATTTATTAAGCTTTAGTCATACCAAGTTTTATTAAGATTGGCCAAATTTTTCTATCCTATTAGGTCCGAGTACACAGTTATCGTCCTTTGATTTTCGTTGTCCACGAATAAAGTCCCTAGTGTGGACAGTGTGTTGCTTGCCAATTTTTTTAGTACCCCTTCCAAATGTATTCCTTCATGTTTTATGCCTCAAATAGCAAGTAGGGGGATGAAATTACACTGTAAAAAAATTTGGGTCATGAATTGTAAAGTAAAGTAGTGATTTGGTCCAGCTGAAAAAGGTTAAAAATTAGCACTTCGGAAGCTGTCAAAAGATTTCAAGACCCCCTTAACATAGAATTGTCCATATTTTGAGTTAGAGCCGATGAAGTTTTCTATAATTTTGATATAATTTGTCCCAAAAGTAGTACAACACACTGTAAAAATATTATTGAGAAAGCGCAGGTGGGATTTTTTTTATTTTCATTTATTGTCTAAAAGAAATGCACTACGAAATAACTGTGTACTCGGACCTAAGAGGCGAAATCAGTAAATATAGAATCTGTACTTTGGCAACTTCCCTGAATGATATAATGGTGTCAATTTGTCAGATAGCATGAAACTAAAGGATTTAAACTTTTATTTGATAGAAATTCTGCAAAAATTACCCATTTTGGCATTATATGGTCAAAATAAGCATTTCAAAGCTTTTTCAATTTTGATGCATAAGTGGCATTCTGACTTTCTATGTGACAGGTTTTCCTGTGTCAATATTTGTGTTTCTATGCTTTAACCCAGTTGTATTACTCATTTGTGAACTCTGAATCTACAGAAAATAAGATTATCTCAGACAATATGTGCAAAATGTGTTGTATAAATGACCCTCGTGTAACGGCCTGTTTGGATCAAGTTAAATGTGAGGACCTAGGTAAATAAAAGTTGAAGTCCATAATAAAGATTTCACTAAATTTGTATTAAAAGCACTTCACAATGTCTTTTGTACCTGTTTCATTTCACATAGTATCTTTCTTTTCTTATGTTAAATAGCAAGTGGTTCAAATATAAGCCTGCTGAGGCTAAAATTGCATGCAAGTTTTTCACTAAAAAGTGAAAAATCTTTGTATCAGACCATACTGTCTGCAAAAAAAGTTGAATGCAAGAGTCCTTTTATGCTCAGATTTATTGTATCATGTAACCTGAGTATAGAAATTATAAAAAAGACACCAATTTTTATTTCCTATAGCTTCAGTATGCATTTTTAAATGTAAATATGTGCTACGGCCTAAATTGACCCTAAATTATTTTCAGTCTTACTTGGCTTAAGACCCTTTTATACTAATATGGTATGCTATTTGTAATTTTTCTTTCCATTTAAAGTACATTTAATACATATGTAAGGATTATTTATAACCAAAAAACTCCACAAATTTAAAATTGCTGGAAAATAATACATCTTCATGTAAGGCCCCCCTTCATTGGAAAACCTCCATTTTTTGGCACAGGCTCATATAAATTTGACTTTTAAATAATTGTGATAAGTCTGATAAATCAAATGAGTATTCTATTGCTTTAAATACATAATATGTCATATATTAAGGCCTTTAAAATGTAATTTTTTGCAATATTTTAATTTTTATAGCCCCAAATGTTGATAGTTGAAATTTTTCAATTTAAACGTCATAATTTAACACGCGAAGTTGAATATAGAATTTATCATATTGTCTATAATATATATCCTATTGCCATGAAACTTTGTCAGCAGTCTCATAATTTATTAAGCTTTAGTCATACCAAGTTTTATTAAGATTGGCCAAATTTTTCTATCCTATTAGGCGAAATCAGTAAATATAGAATCTGTACTTTGGCAACTTCCCTGAATGATATAATGGTGTCAATTTGTCAGATAGCATGAAACTAAAGGATTTAAACTTTTATTTGATAGAAATTCTGCAAAAATTACCCATTTTGGCATTATATGGTCAAAATAAGCATTTCAAAGCTTTTTCAATTTTGATGCATAAGTGGCATTCTGACTTTCTATGTGACAGGTTTTCCTGTGTCAATATTTGTGTTTCTATGCTTTAACCCAGTTGTATTACTCATTTGTGAACTCTGAATCTACAGAAAATAAGATTATCTCAGACAATATGTGCAAAATGTGTTGTATAAATGACCCTCGTGTAACGGCCTGTTTGGATCAAGTTAAATGTGAGGACCTAGGTAAATAAAAGTTGAAGTCCATAATAAAGATTTCACTAAATTTGTATTAAAAGCACTTCACAATGTCTTTTGTACCTGTTTCATTTCACATAGTATCTTTCTTTTCTTATGTTAAATAGCAAGTGGTTCAAATATAAGCCTGCTGAGGCTAAAATTGCATGCAAGTTTTTCACTAAAAAGTGAAAAATCTTTGTATCAGACCATACTGTCTGCAAAAAAAGTTGAATGCAAGAGTCCTTTTATGCTCAGATTTATTGTATCATGTAACCTGAGTATAGAAATTATAAAAAAGACACCAATTTTTATTTCCTATAGCTTCAGTATGCATTTTTAAATGTAAATATGTGCTACGGCCTAAATTGACCCTAAATTATTTTCAGTCTTACTTGGCTTAAGACCCTTTTATACTAATATGGTATGCTATTTGTAATTTTTCTTTCCATTTAAAGTACATTTAATACATATGTAAGGATTATTTATAACCAAAAAACTCCACAAATTTAAAATTGCTGGAAAATAATACATCTTCATGTAAGGCCCCCCTTCATTGGAAAACCTCCATTTTTTGGCACAGGCTCATATAAATTTGACTTTTAAATAATTGTGATAAGTCTGATAAATCAAATGAGTATTCTATTGCTTTAAATACATAATATGTCATATATTAAGGCCTTTAAAATGTAATTTTTTGCAATATTTTAATTTTTATAGCCCCAAATGTTGATAGTTGAAATTTTTCAATTTAAACGTCATAATTTAACACGCGAAGTTTCAATATAGAATTTATCATATTGTCTATAATATATATCCTATTGCCATGAAACTTTGTCAGCAGTCTCATAATTTATTAAGCTTTAGTCATACCAAGTTTTATTAAGATTGGCCAAATTTTTCTATCCTATTAGGTCCGAGTACACAGTTATCGTCCTTTGATTTTCGTTGTCCACGAATAAAGTCCCTAGTGTGGACAGTGTGTTGCTTGCCAATTTTTTTAGTACCCCTTCCAAATGTATTCCTTCATGTTTTATGCCTCAAATAGCAAGTAGGGGGATGAAATTACACTGTAAAAAAATTTGGGTCATGAATTGTAAAGTAAAGTAGTGATTTGGTCCAGCTGAAAAAGGTTAAAAATTAGCACTTCGGAAGCTGTCAAAAGATTTCAAGACCCCCTTAACATAGAATTGTCCATATTTTGAGTTAGAGCCGATGAAGTTTTCTATAATTTTGATATAATTTGTCCCAAAAGTAGTACAACACACTGTAAAAATATTATTGAGAAAGCGCAGGTGGGATTTTTTTTATTTTCATTTATTGTCTAAAAGAAATGCACTACGAAATAACTGTGTACTCGGACCTAAGAGGCGAAATCAGTAAATATAGAATCTGTACTTTGGCAACTTCCCTGAATGATATAATGGTGTCAATTTGTCAGATAGCATGAAACTAAAGGATTTAAACTTTTATTTGATAGAAATTCTGCAAAAATTACCCATTTTGGCATTATATGGTCAAAATAAGCATTTCAAAGCTTTTTCAATTTTGATGCATAAGTGGCATTCTGACTTTCTATGTGACAGGTTTTCCTGTGTCAATATTTGTGTTTCTATGCTTTAACCCAGTTGTATTACTCATTTGTGAACTCTGAATCTACAGAAAATAAGATTATCTCAGACAATATGTGCAAAATGTGTTGTATAAATGACCCTCGTGTAACGGCCTGTTTGGATCAAGTTAAATGTGAGGACCTAGGTAAATAAAAGTTGAAGTCCATAATAAAGATTTCACTAAATTTGTATTAAAAGCACTTCACAATGTCTTTTGTACCTGTTTCATTTCACATAGTATCTTTCTTTTCTTATGTTAAATAGCAAGTGGTTCAAATATAAGCCTGCTGAGGCTAAAATTGCATGCAAGTTTTTCACTAAAAAGTGAAAAATCTTTGTATCAGACCATACTGTCTGCAAAAAAAGTTGAATGCAAGAGTCCTTTTATGCTCAGATTTATTGTATCATGTAACCTGAGTATAGAAATTATAAAAAAGACACCAATTTTTATTTCCTATAGCTTCAGTATGCATTTTTAAATGTAAATATGTGCTACGGCCTAAATTGACCCTAAATTATTTTCAGTCTTACTTGGCTTAAGACCCTTTTATACTAATATGGTATGCTATTTGTAATTTTTCTTTCCATTTAAAGTACATTTAATACATATGTAAGGATTATTTATAACCAAAAAACTCCACAAATTTAAAATTGCTGGAAAATAATACATCTTCATGTAAGGCCCCCCTTCATTGGAAAACCTCCATTTTTTGGCACAGGCTCATATAAATTTGACTTTTAAATAATTGTGATAAGTCTGATAAATCAAATGAGTATTCTATTGCTTTAAATACATAATATGTCATATATTAAGGCCTTTAAAATGTAATTTTTTGCAATATTTTAATTTTTATAGCCCCAAATGTTGATAGTTGAAATTTTTCAATTTAAACGTCATAATTTAACACGCGAAGTTGAATATAGAATTTATCATATTGTCTATAATATATATCCTATTGCCATGAAACTTTGTCAGCAGTCTCATAATTTATTAAGCTTTAGTCATACCAAGTTTTATTAAGATTGGCCAAATTTTTCTATCCTATTAGGTCCGAGTACACAGTTATCGTCCTTTGATTTTCGTTGTCCACGAATAAAGTCCCTAGTGTGGACAGTGTGTTGCTTGCCAATTTTTTTAGTACCCCTTCCAAATGTATTCCTTCATGTTTTATGCCTCAAATAGCAAGTAGGGGGATGAAATTACACTGTAAAAAAATTTGGGTCATGAATTGTAAAGTAAAGTAGTGATTTGGTCCAGCTGAAAAAGGTTAAAAATTAGCACTTCGGAAGCTGTCAAAAGATTTCAAGACCCCCTTAACATAGAATTGTCCATATTTTGAGTTAGAGCCGATGAAGTTTTCTATAATTTTGATATAATTTGTCCCAAAAGTAGTACAACACACTGTAAAAATATTATTGAGAAAGCGCAGGTGGGATTTTTTTTATTTTCATTTATTGTCTAAAAGAAATGCACTACGAAATAACTGTGTACTCGGACCTAAGAGGCGAAATCAGTAAATATAGAATCTGTACTTTGGCAACTTCCCTGAATGATATAATGGTGTCAATTTGTCAGATAGCATGAAACTAAAGGATTTAAACTTTTATTTGATAGAAATTCTGCAAAAATTACCCATTTTGGCATTATATGGTCAAAATAAGCATTTCAAAGCTTTTTCAATTTTGATGCATAAGTGGCATTCTGACTTTCTATGTGACAGGTTTTCCTGTGTCAATATTTGTGTTTCTATGCTTTAACCCAGTTGTATTACTCATTTGTGAACTCTGAATCTACAGAAAATAAGATTATCTCAGACAATATGTGCAAAATGTGTTGTATAAATGACCCTCGTGTAACGGCCTGTTTGGATCAAGTTAAATGTGAGGACCTAGGTAAATAAAAGTTGAAGTCCATAATAAAGATTTCACTAAATTTGTATTAAAAGCACTTCACAATGTCTTTTGTACCTGTTTCATTTCACATAGTATCTTTCTTTTCTTATGTTAAATAGCAAGTGGTTCAAATATAAGCCTGCTGAGGCTAAAATTGCATGCAAGTTTTTCACTAAAAAGTGAAAAATCTTTGTATCAGACCATACTGTCTGCAAAAAAAGTTGAATGCAAGAGTCCTTTTATGCTCAGATTTATTGTATCATGTAACCTGAGTATAGAAATTATAAAAAAGACACCAATTTTTATTTCCTATAGCTTCAGTATGCATTTTTAAATGTAAATATGTGCTACGGCCTAAATTGACCCTAAATTATTTTCAGTCTTACTTGGCTTAAGACCCTTTTATACTAATATGGTATGCTATTTGTAATTTTTCTTTCCATTTAAAGTACATTTAATACATATGTAAGGATTATTTATAACCAAAAAACTCCACAAATTTAAAATTGCTGGAAAATAATACATCTTCATGTAAGGCCCCCCTTCATTGGAAAACCTCCATTTTTTGGCACAGGCTCATATAAATTTGACTTTTAAATAATTGTGATAAGTCTGATAAATCAAATGAGTATTCTATTGCTTTAAATACATAATATGTCATATATTAAGGCCTTTAAAATGTAATTTTTTGCAATATTTTAATTTTTATAGCCCCAAATGTTGATAGTTGAAATTTTTCAATTTAAACGTCATAATTTAACACGCGAAGTTGAATATAGAATTTATCATATTGTCTATAATATATATCCTATTGCCATGAAACTTTGTCAGCAGTCTCATAATTTATTAAGCTTTAGTCATACCAAGTTTTATTAAGATTGGCCAAATTTTTCTATCCTATTAGGTCCGAGTACACAGTTATCGTCCTTTGATTTTCGTTGTCCACGAATAAAGTCCCTAGTGTGGACAGTGTGTTGCTTGCCAATTTTTTTAGTACCCCTTCCAAATGTATTCCTTCATGTTTTATGCCTCAAATAGCAAGTAGGGGGATGAAATTACACTGTAAAAAAATTTGGGTCATGAATTGTAAAGTAAAGTAGTGATTTGGTCCAGCTGAAAAAGGTTAAAAATTAGCACTTCGGAAGCTGTCAAAAGATTTCAAGACCCCCTTAACATAGAATTGTCCATATTTTGAGTTAGAGCCGATGAAGTTTTCTATAATTTTGATATAATTTGTCCCAAAAGTAGTACAACACACTGTAAAAATATTATTGAGAAAGCGCAGGTGGGATTTTTTTTATTTTCATTTATTGTCTAAAAGAAATGCACTACGAAATAACTGTGTACTCGGACCTAAGAGGCGAAATCAGTAAATATAGAATCTGTACTTTGGCAACTTCCCTGAATGATATAATGGTGTCAATTTGTCAGATAGCATGAAACTAAAGGATTTAAACTTTTATTTGATAGAAATTCTGCAAAAATTACCCATTTTGGCATTATATGGTCAAAATAAGCATTTCAAAGCTTTTTCAATTTTGATGCATAAGTGGCATTCTGACTTTCTATGTGACAGGTTTTCCTGTGTCAATATTTGTGTTTCTATGCTTTAACCCAGTTGTATTACTCATTTGTGAACTCTGAATCTACAGAAAATAAGATTATCTCAGACAATATGTGCAAAATGTGTTGTATAAATGACCCTCGTGTAACGGCCTGTTTGGATCAAGTTAAATGTGAGGACCTAGGTAAATAAAAGTTGAAGTCCATAATAAAGATTTCACTAAATTTGTATTAAAAGCACTTCACAATGTCTTTTGTACCTGTTTCATTTCACATAGTATCTTTCTTTTCTTATGTTAAATAGCAAGTGGTTCAAATATAAGCCTGCTGAGGCTAAAATTGCATGCAAGTTTTTCACTAAAAAGTGAAAAATCTTTGTATCAGACCATACTGTCTGCAAAAAAAGTTGAATGCAAGAGTCCTTTTATGCTCAGATTTATTGTATCATGTAACCTGAGTATAGAAATTATAAAAAAGACACCAATTTTTATTTCCTATAGCTTCAGTATGCATTTTTAAATGTAAATATGTGCTACGGCCTAAATTGACCCTAAATTATTTTCAGTCTTACTTGGCTTAAGACCCTTTTATACTAATATGGTATGCTATTTGTAATTTTTCTTTCCATTTAAAGTACATTTAATACATATGTAAGGATTATTTATAACCAAAAAACTCCACAAATTTAAAATTGCTGGAAAATAATACATCTTCATGTAAGGCCCCCTTCATTGGAAAACCTCCATTTTTTGGCACAGGCTCATATAAATTTGACTTTTAAATAATTGTGATAAGTCTGATAAATCAAATGAGTATTCTATTGCTTTAAATACATAATATGTCATATATTAAGGCCTTTAAAATGTAATTTTTTGCAATATTTTAATTTTTATAGCCCCAAATGTTGATAGTTGAAATTTTTCAATTTAAACGTCATAATTTAACACGCGAAGTTGAATATAGAATTTATCATATTGTCTATAATATATATCCTATTGCCATGAAACTTTGTCAGCAGTCTCATAATTTATTAAGCTTTAGTCATACCAAGTTTTATTAAGATTGGCCAAATTTTTCTATCCTATTAGGTCCGAGTACACAGTTATCGTCCTTTGATTTTCGTTGTCCACGAATAAAGTCCCTAGTGTGGACAGTGTGTTGCTTGCCAATTTTTTTAGTACCCCTTCCAAATGTATTCCTTCATGTTTTATGCCTCAAATAGCAAGTAGGGGGATGAAATTACATTGTAAAAAAATTTGGGTCATGAATTGTAAAGTAAAGTAGTGATTTGGTCCAGCTGAAAAAGGTTAAAAATTAGCACTTCGGAAGCTGTCAAAAGATTTCAAGACCCCCTTAACATAGAATTGTCCATATTTTGAGTTAGAGCCGATGAAGTTTTCTATAATTTTGATATAATTTGTCCCAAAAGTAGTACAACACACTGTAAAAATATTATTGAGAAAGCGCAGGTGGGATTTTTTTTATTTTCATTTATTGTCTAAAAGAAATGCACTACGAAATAACTGTGTACTCGGACCTAAGAGGCGAAATCAGTAAATATAGAATCTGTACTTTGGCAACTTCCCTGAATGATATAATGGTGTCAATTTGTCAGATAGCATGAAACTAAAGGATTTAAACTTTTATTTGATAGAAATTCTGCAAAAATTACCCATTTTGGCATTATATGGTCAAAATAAGCATTTCAAAGCTTTTTCAATTTTGATGCATAAGTGGCATTCTGACTTTCTATGTGACAGGTTTTCCTGTGTCAATATTTGTGTTTCTATGCTTTAACCCAGTTGTATTACTCATTTGTGAACTCTGAATCTACAGAAAATAAGATTATCTCAGACAATATGTGCAAAATGTGTTGTATAAATGACCCTCGTGTAACGGCCTGTTTGGATCAAGTTAAATGTGAGGACCTAGGTAAATAAAAGTTGAAGTCCATAATAAAGATTTCACTAAATTTGTATTAAAAGCACTTCACAATGTCTTTTGTACCTGTTTCATTTCACATAGTATCTTTCTTTTCTTATGTTAAATAGCAAGTGGTTCAAATATAAGCCTGCTGAGGCTAAAATTGCATGCAAGTTTTTCACTAAAAAGTGAAAAATCTTTGTATCAGACCATACTGTCTGCAAAAAAAGTTGAATGCAAGAGTCCTTTTATGCTCAGATTTATTGTATCATGTAACCTGAGTATAGAAATTATAAAAAAGACACCAATTTTTATTTCCTATAGCTTCAGTATGCATTTTTAAATGTAAATATGTGCTACGGCCTAAATTGACCCTAAATTATTTTCAGTCTTACTTGGCTTAAGACCCTTTTATACTAATATGGTATGCTATTTGTAATTTTTCTTTCCATTTAAAGTACATTTAATACATATGTAAGGATTATTTATAACCAAAAAACTCCACAAATTTAAAATTGCTGGAAAATAATACATCTTCATGTAAGGCCCCCCTTCATTGGAAAACCTCCATTTTTTGGCACAGGCTCATATAAATTTGACTTTTAAATAATTGTGATAAGTCTGATAAATCAAATGAGTATTCTATTGCTTTAAATACATAATATGTCATATATTAAGGCCTTTAAAATGTAATTTTTTGCAATATTTTAATTTTTATAGCCCCAAATGTTGATAGTTGAAATTTTTCAATTTAAACGTCATAATTTAACACGCGAAGTTGAATATAGAATTTATCATATTGTCTATAATATATATCCTATTGCCATGAAACTTTGTCAGCAGTCTCATAATTTATTAAGCTTTAGTCATACCAAGTTTTATTAAGATTGGCCAAATTTTTCTATCCTATTAGGTCCGAGTACACAGTTATCGTCCTTTGATTTTCGTTGTCCACGAATAAAGTCCCTAGTGTGGACAGTGTGTTGCTTGCCAATTTTTTTAGTACCCCTTCCAAATGTATTCCTTCATGTTTTATGCCTCAAATAGCAAGTAGGGGGATGAAATTACACTGTAAAAAAATTTGGGTCATGAATTGTAAAGTAAAGTAGTGATTTGGTCCAGCTGAAAAAGGTTAAAAATTAGCACTTCGGAAGCTGTCAAAAGATTTCAAGACCCCCTTAACATAGAATTGTCCATATTTTGAGTTAGAGCCGATGAAGTTTTCTATAATTTTGATATAATTTGTCCCAAAAGTAGTACAACACACTGTAAAAATATTATTGAGAAAGCGCAGGTGGGATTTTTTTTATTTTCATTTATTGTCTAAAAGAAATGCACTACGAAATAACTGTGTACTCGGACCTAAGAGGCGAAATCAGTAAATATAGAATCTGTACTTTGGCAACTTCCCTGAATGATATAATGGTGTCAATTTGTCAGATAGCATGAAACTAAAGGATTTAAACTTTTATTTGATAGAAATTCTGCAAAAATTACCCATTTTGGCATTATATGGTCAAAATAAGCATTTCAAAGCTTTTTCAATTTTGATGCATAAGTGGCATTCTGACTTTCTATGTGACAGGTTTTCCTGTGTCAATATTTGTGTTTCTATGCTTTAACCCAGTTGTATTACTCATTTGTGAACTCTGAATCTACAGAAAATAAGATTATCTCAGACAATATGTGCAAAATGTGTTGTATAAATGACCCTCGTGTAACGGCCTGTTTGGATCAAGTTAAATGTGAGGACCTAGGTAAATAAAAGTTGAAGTCCATAATAAAGATTTCACTAAATTTGTATTAAAAGCACTTCACAATGTCTTTTGTACCTGTTTCATTTCACAAAGTATCTTTCTTTTCTTATGTTAAATAGCAAGTGGTTCAAATATAAGCCTGCTGAGGCTAAAATTGCATGCAAGTTTTTCACTAAAAAGTGAAAAATCTTTGTATCAGACCATACTGTCTGCAAAAAAAGTTGAATGCAAGAGTCCTTTTATGCTCAGATTTATTGTATCATGTAACCTGAGTATAGAAATTATAAAAAAGACACCAATTTTTATTTCCTATAGCTTCAGTATGCATTTTTAAATGTAAATATGTGCTACGGCCTAAATTGACCCTAAATTATTTTCAGTCTTACTTGGCTTAAGACCCTTTTATACTAATATGGTATGCTATTTGTAATTTTTCTTTCCATTTAAAGTACATTTAATACATATGTAAGGATTATTTATAACCAAAAAACTCCACAAATTAAAAATTGCTGGAAAATAATACATCTTCATGTAAGGCCCCCCTTCATTGGAAAACCTCCATTTTTTGGCACAGGCTCATATAAATTTGACTTTTAAATAATTGTGATAAGTCTGATAAATCAAATGAGTATTCTATTGCTTTAAATACATAATATGTCATATATTAAGGCCTTTAAAATGTAATTTTTTGCAATATTTTAATTTTTATAGCCCCAAATGTTGATAGTTGAAATTTTTCAATTTAAACGTCATAATTTAACACGCGAAGTTGAATATAGAATTTATCATATTGTCTATAATATATATCCTATTGCCATGAAACTTTGTCAGCAGTCTCATAATTTATTAAGCTTTAGTCATACCAAGTTTTATTAAGATTGGCCAAATTTTTCTATCCTATTAGGTCCGAGTACACAGTTATCGTCCTTTGATTTTCGTTGTCCACGAATAAAGTCCCTAGTGTGGACAGTGTGTTGCTTGCCAATTTTTTTAGTACCCCTTCCAAATGTATTCCTTCATGTTTTATGCCTCAAATAGCAAGTAGGGGGATGAAATTACACTGTAAAAAAATTTGGGTCATGAATTGTAAAGTAAAGTAGTGATTTGGTCCAGCTGAAAAAGGTTAAAAATTAGCACTTCGGAAGCTGTCAAAAGATTTCAAGACCCCCTTAACATAGAATTGTCCATATTTTGAGTTAGAGCCGATGAAGTTTTCTATAATTTTGATATAATTTGTCCCAAAAGTAGTACAACACACTGTAAAAATATTATTGAGAAAGCGCAGGTGGGATTTTTTTTATTTTCATTTATTGTCTAAAAGAAATGCACTACGAAATAACTGTGTACTCGGACCTAAGAGGCGAAATCAGTAAATATAGAATCTGTACTTTGGCAACTTCCCTGAATGATATAATGGTGTCAATTTGTCAGATAGCATGAAACTAAAGGATTTAAACTTTTATTTGATAGAAATTCTGCAAAAATTACCCATTTTGGCATTATATGGTCAAAATAAGCATTTCAAAGCTTTTTCAATTTTGATGCATAAGTGGCATTCTGACTTTCTATGTGACAGGTTTTCCTGTGTCAATATTTGTGTTTCTATGCTTTAACCCAGTTGTATTACTCATTTGTGAACTCTGAATCTACAGAAAATAAGATTATCTCAGACAATATGTGCAAAATGTGTTGTATAAATGACCCTCGTGTAACGGCCTGTTTGGATCAAGTTAAATGTGAGGACCTAGGTAAATAAAAGTTGAAGTCCATAATAAAGATTTCACTAAATTTGTATTAAAAGCACTTCACAATGTCTTTTGTACCTGTTTCATTTCACATAGTATCTTTCTTTTCTTATGTTAAATAGCAAGTGGTTCAAATATAAGCCTGCTGAGGCTAAAATTGCATGCAAGTTTTTCACTAAAAAGTGAAAAATCTTTGTATCAGACCATACTGTCTGCAAAAAAAGTTGAATGCAAGAGTCCTTTTATGCTCAGATTTATTGTATCATGTAACCTGAGTATAGAAATTATAAAAAAGACACCAATTTTTATTTCCTATAGCTTCAGTATGCATTTTTAAATGTAAATATGTGCTACGGCCTAAATTGACCCTAAATTATTTTCAGTCTTACTTGGCTTAAGACCCTTTTATACTAATATGGTATGCTATTTGTAATTTTTCTTTCCATTTAAAGTACATTTAATACATATGTAAGGATTATTTATAACCAAAAAACTCCACAAATTTAAAATTGCTGGAAAATAATACATCTTCATGTAAGGCCCCCCTTCATTGGAAAACCTCCATTTTTTGGCACAGGCTCATATAAATTTGACTTTTAAATAATTGTGATAAGTCTGATAAATCAAATGAGTATTCTATTGCTTTAAATACATAATATGTCATATATTAAGGCCTTTAAAATGTAATTTTTTGCAATATTTTAATTTTTATAGCCCCAAATGTTGATAGTTGAAATTTTTCAATTTAAACGTCATAATTTAACACGCGAAGTTGAATATAGAATTTATCATATTGTCTATAATATATATCCTATTGCCATGAAACTTTGTCAGCAGTCTCATAATTTATTAAGCTTTAGTCATACCAAGTTTTATTAAGATTGGCCAAATTTTTCTATCCTATTAGGTCCGAGTACACAGTTATCGTCCTTTGATTTTCGTTGTCCACGAATAAAGTCCCTAGTGTGGACAGTGTGTTGCTTGCCAATTTTTTTAGTACCCCTTCCAAATGTATTCCTTCATGTTTTATGCCTCAAATAGCAAGTAGGGGGATGAAATTACACTGTAAAAAAATTTGGGTCATGAATTGTAAAGTAAAGTAGTGATTTGGTCCAGCTGAAAAAGGTTAAAAATTAGCACTTCGGAAGCTGTCAAAAGATTTCAAGACCCCCTTAACATAGAATTGTCCATATTTTGAGTTAGAGCCGATGAAGTTTTCTATAATTTTGATATAATTTGTCCCAAAAGTAGTACAACACACTGTAAAAATATTATTGAGAAAGCGCAGGTGGGATTTTTTTTATTTTCATTTATTGTCTAAAAGAAATGCACTACGAAATAACTGTGTACTCGGACCTAAGAGGCGAAATCAGTAAATATAGAATCTGTACTTTGGCAACTTCCCTGAATGATATAATGGTGTCAATTTGTCAGATAGCATGAAACTAAAGGATTTAAACTTTTATTTGATAGAAATTCTGCAAAAATTACCCATTTTGGCATTATATGGTCAAAATAAGCATTTCAAAGCTTTTTCAATTTTGATGCATAAGTGGCATTCTGACTTTCTATGTGACAGGTTTTCCTGTGTCAATATTTGTGTTTCTATGCTTTAACCCAGTTGTATTACTCATTTGTGAACTCTGAATCTACAGAAAATAAGATTATCTCAGACAATATGTGCAAAATGTGTTGTATAAATGACCCTCGTGTAACGGCCTGTTTGGATCAAGTTAAATGTGAGGACCTAGGTAAATAAAAGTTGAAGTCCATAATAAAGATTTCACTAAATTTGTATTAAAAGCACTTCACAATGTCTTTTGTACCTGTTTCATTTCACATAGTATCTTTCTTTTCTTATGTTAAATAGCAAGTGGTTCAAATATAAGCCTGCTGAGGCTAAAATTGCATGCAAGTTTTTCACTAAAAAGTGAAAAATCTTTGTATCAGACCATACTGTCTGCAAAAAAAGTTGAATGCAAGAGTCCTTTTATGCTCAGATTTATTGTATCATGTAACCTGAGTATAGAAATTATAAAAAAGACACCAATTTTTATTTCCTATAGCTTCAGTATGCATTTTTAAATGTAAATATGTGCTACGGCCTAAATTGACCCTAAATTATTTTCAGTCTTACTTGGCTTAAGACCCTTTTATACTAATATGGTATGCTATTTGTAATTTTTCTTTCCATTTAAAGTACATTTAATACATATGTAAGGATTATTTATAACCAAAAAACTCCACAAATTTAAAATTGCTGGAAAATAATACATCTTCATGTAAGGCCCCCCTTCATTGGAAAACCTCCATTTTTTGGCACAGGCTCATATAAATTTGACTTTTAAATAATTGTGATAAGTCTGATAAATCAAATGAGTATTCTATTGCTTTAAATACATAATATGTCATATATTAAGGCCTTTAAAATGTAATTTTTTGCAATATTTTAATTTTTATAGCCCCAAATGTTGATAGTTGAAATTTTTCAATTTAAACGTCATAATTTAACACGCGAAGTTGAATATAGAATTTATCATATTGTCTATAATATATATCCTATTGCCATGAAACTTTGTCAGCAGTCTCATAATTTATTAAGCTTTAGTCATACCAAGTTTTATTAAGATTGGCCAAATTTTTCTATCCTATTAGGTCCGAGTACACAGTTATCGTCCTTTGATTTTCGTTGTCCACGAATAAAGTCCCTAGTGTGGACAGTGTGTTGCTTGCCAATTTTTTTAGTACCCCTTCCAAATGTATTCCTTCATGTTTTATGCCTCAAATAGCAAGTAGGGGGATGAAATTACACTGTAAAAAAATTTGGGTCATGAATTGTAAAGTAAAGTAGTGATTTGGTCCAGCTGAAAAAGGTTAAAAATTAGCACTTCGGAAGCTGTCAAAAGATTTCAAGACCCCCTTAACATAGAATTGTCCATATTTTGAGTTAGAGCCGATGAAGTTTTCTATAATTTTGATATAATTTGTCCCAAAAGTAGTACAACACACTGTAAAAATATTATTGAGAAAGCGCAGGTGGGATTTTTTTTATTTTCATTTATTGTCTAAAAGAAATGCACTACGAAATAACTGTGTACTCGGACCTAAGAGGCGAAATCAGTAAATATAGAATCTGTACTTTGGCAACTTCCCTGAATGATATAATGGTGTCAATTTGTCAGATAGCATGAAACTAAAGGATTTAAACTTTTATTTGATAGAAATTCTGCAAAAATTACCCATTTTGGCATTATATGGTCAAAATAAGCATTTCAAAGCTTTTTCAATTTTGATGCATAAGTGGCATTCTGACTTTCTATGTGACAGGTTTTCCTGTGTCAATATTTGTGTTTCTATGCTTTAACCCAGTTGTATTACTCATTTGTGAACTCTGAATCTACAGAAAATAAGATTATCTCAGACAATATGTGCAAAATGTGTTGTATAAATGACCCTCGTGTAACGGCCTGTTTGGATCAAGTTAAATGTGAGGACCTAGGTAAATAAAAGTTGAAGTCCATAATAAAGATTTCACTAAATTTGTATTAAAAGCACTTCACAATGTCTTTTGTACCTGTTTCATTTCACATAGTATCTTTCTTTTCTTATGTTAAATAGCAAGTGGTTCAAATATAAGCCTGCTGAGGCTAAAATTGCATGCAAGTTTTTCACTAAAAAGTGAAAAATCTTTGTATCAGACCATACTGTCTGCAAAAAAAGTTGAATGCAAGAGTCCTTTTATGCTCAGATTTATTGTATCATGTAACCTGAGTATAGAAATTATAAAAAAGACACCAATTTTTATTTCCTATAGCTTCAGTATGCATTTTTAAATGTAAATATGTGCTACGGCCTAAATTGACCCTAAATTATTTTCAGTCTTACTTGGCTTAAGACCCTTTTATACTAATATGGTATGCTATTTGTAATTTTTCTTTCCATTTAAAGTACATTTAATACATATGTAAGGATTATTTATAACCAAAAAACTCCACAAATTTAAAATTGCTGGAAAATAATACATCTTCATGTAAGGCCCCCCTTCATTGGAAAACCTCCATTTTTTGGCACAGGCTCATATAAATTTGACTTTTAAATAATTGTGATAAGTCTGATAAATCAAATGAGTATTCTATTGCTTTAAATACATAATATGTCATATATTAAGGCCTTTAAAATGTAATTTTTTGCAATATTTTAATTTTTATAGCCCCAAATGTTGATAGTTGAAATTTTTCAATTTAAACGTCATAATTTAACACGCGAAGTTGAATATAGAATTTATCATATTGTCTATAATATATATCCTATTGCCATGAAACTTTGTCAGCAGTCTCATAATTTATTAAGCTTTAGTCATACCAAGTTTTATTAAGATTGGCCAAATTTTTCTATCCTATTAGGTCCGAGTACACAGTTATCGTCCTTTGATTTTCGTTGTCCACGAATAAAGTCCCTAGTGTGGACAGTGTGTTGCTTGCCAATTTTTTTAGTACCCCTTCCAAATGTATTCCTTCATGTTTTATGCCTCAAATAGCAAGTAGGGGGATGAAATTACACTGTAAAAAAATTTGGGTCATGAATTGTAAAGTAAAGTAGTGATTTGGTCCAGCTGAAAAAGGTTAAAAATTAGCACTTCGGAAGCTGTCAAAAGATTTCAAGACCCCCTTAACATAGAATTGTCCATATTTTGAGTTAGAGCCGATGAAGTTTTCTATAATTTTGATATAATTTGTCCCAAAAGTAGTACAACACACTGTAAAAATATTATTGAGAAAGCGCAGGTGGGATTTTTTTTATTTTCATTTATTGTCTAAAAGAAATGCACTACGAAATAACTGTGTACTCGGACCTAAGAGGCGAAATCAGTAAATATAGAATCTGTACTTTGGCAACTTCCCTGAATGATATAATGGTGTCAATTTGTCAGATAGCATGAAACTAAAGGATTTAAACTTTTATTTGATAGAAATTCTGCAAAAATTACCCATTTTGGCATTATATGGTCAAAATAAGCATTTCAAAGCTTTTTCAATTTTGATGCATAAGTGGCATTCTGACTTTCTATGTGACAGGTTTTCCTGTGTCAATATTTGTGTTTCTATGCTTTAACCCAGTTGTATTACTCATTTGTGAACTCTGAATCTACAGAAAATAAGATTATCTCAGACAATATGTGCAAAATGTGTTGTATAAATGACCCTCGTGTAACGGCCTGTTTGGATCAAGTTAAATGTGAGGACCTAGGTAAATAAAAGTTGAAGTCCATAATAAAGATTTCACTAAATTTGTATTAAAAGCACTTCACAATGTCTTTTGTACCTGTTTCATTTCACATAGTATCTTTCTTTTCTTATGTTAAATAGCAAGTGGTTCAAATATAAGCCTGCTGAGGCTAAAATTGCATGCAAGTTTTTCACTAAAAAGTGAAAAATCTTTGTATCAGACCATACTGTCTGCAAAAAAAGTTGAATGCAAGAGTCCTTTTATGCTCAGATTTATTGTATCATGTAACCTGAGTATAGAAATTATAAAAAAGAAACCAATTTTTATTTCCTATAGCTTCAGTATGCATTTTTAAATGTAAATATGTGCTACGGCCTAAATTGACCCTAAATTATTTTCAGTCTTACTTGGCTTAAGACCCTTTTATACTAATATGGTATGCTATTTGTAATTTTTCTTTCCATTTAAAGTACATTTAATACATATGTAAGGATTATTTATAACCAAAAAACTCCACAAATTTAAAATTGCTGGAAAATAATACATCTTCATGTAAGGCCCCCCTTCATTGGAAAACCTCCATTTTTTGGCACAGGCTCATATAAATTTGACTTTTAAATAATTGTGATAAGTCTGATAAATCAAATGAGTATTCTATTGCTTTAAATACATAATATGTCATATATTAAGGCCTTTAAAATGTAATTTTTTGCAATATTTTAATTTTTATAGCCCCAAATGTTGATAGTTGAAATTTTTCAATTTAAACGTCATAATTTAACACGCGAAGTTGAATATAGAATTTATCATATTGTCTATAATATATATCCTATTGCCATGAAACTTTGTCAGCAGTCTCATAATTTATTAAGCTTTAGTCATACCAAGTTTTATTAAGATTGGCCAAATTTTTCTATCCTATTAGGTCCGAGTACACAGTTATCGTCCTTTGATTTTCGTTGTCCACGAATAAAGTCCCTAGTGTGGACAGTGTGTTGCTTGCCAATTTTTTTAGTACCCCTTCCAAATGTATTCCTTCATGTTTTATGCCTCAAATAGCAAGTAGGGGGATGAAATTACACTGTAAAAAAATTTGGGTCATGAATTGTAAAGTAAAGTAGTGATTTGGTCCAGCTGAAAAAGGTTAAAAATTAGCACTTCGGAAGCTGTCAAAAGATTTCAAGACCCCCTTAACATAGAATTGTCCATATTTTGAGTTAGAGCCGATGAAGTTTTCTATAATTTTGATATAATTTGTCCCAAAAGTAGTACAACACACTGTAAAAATATTATTGAGAAAGCGCAGGTGGGATTTTTTTTATTTTCATTTATTGTCTAAAAGAAATGCACTACGAAATAACTGTGTACTCGGACCTAAGAGGCGAAATCAGTAAATATAGAATCTGTACTTTGGCAACTTCCCTGAATGATATAATGGTGTCAATTTGTCAGATAGCATGAAACTAAAGGATTTAAACTTTTATTTGATAGAAATTCTGCAAAAATTACCCATTTTGGCATTATATGGTCAAAATAAGCATTTCAAAGCTTTTTCAATTTTGATGCATAAGTGGCATTCTGACTTTCTATGTGACAGGTTTTCCTGTGTCAATATTTGTGTTTCTATGCTTTAACCCAGTTGTATTACTCATTTGTGAACTCTGAATCTACAGAAAATAAGATTATCTCAGACAATATGTGCAAAATGTGTTGTATAAATGACCCTCGTGTAACGGCCTGTTTGGATCAAGTTAAATGTGAGGACCTAGGTAAATAAAAGTTGAAGTCCATAATAAAGATTTCACTAAATTTGTATTAAAAGCACTTCACAATGTCTTTTGTACCTGTTTCATTTCACATAGTATCTTTCTTTTCTTATGTTAAATAGCAAGTGGTTCAAATATAAGCCTGCTGAGGCTAAAATTGCATGCAAGTTTTTCACTAAAAAGTGAAAAATCTTTGTATCAGACCATACTGTCTGCAAAAAAAGTTGAATGCAAGAGTCCTTTTATGCTCAGATTTATTGTATCATGTAACCTGAGTATAGAAATTATAAAAAAGACACCAATTTTTATTTCCTATAGCTTCAGTATGCATTTTTAAATGTAAATATGTGCTACGGCCTAAATTGACCCTAAATTATTTTCAGTCTTACTTGGCTTAAGACCCTTTTATACTAATATGGTATGCTATTTGTAATTTTTCTTTCCATTTAAAGTACATTTAATACATATGTAAGGATTATTTATAACCAAAAAACTCCACAAATTTAAAATTGCTGGAAAATAATACATCTTCATGTAAGGCCCCCCTTCATTGGAAAACCTCCATTTTTTGGCACAGGCTCATATAAATTTGACTTTTAAATAATTGTGATAAGTCTGATAAATCAAATGAGTATTCTATTGCTTTAAATACATAATATGTCATATATTAAGGCCTTTAAAATGTAATTTTTTGCAATATTTTAATTTTTATAGCCCCAAATGTTGATAGTTGAAATTTTTCAATTTAAACGTCATAATTTAACACGCGAAGTTGAATATAGAATTTATCATATTGTCTATAATATATATCCTATTGCCATGAAACTTTGTCAGCAGTCTCATAATTTATTAAGCTTTAGTCATACCAAGTTTTATTAAGATTGGCCAAATTTTTCTATCCTATTAGGTCCGAGTACACAGTTATCGTCCTTTGATTTTCGTTGTCCACGAATAAAGTCCCTAGTGTGGACAGTGTGTTGCTTGCCAATTTTTTTAGTACCCCTTCCAAATGTATTCCTTCATGTTTTATGCCTCAAATAGCAAGTAGGGGGATGAAATTACACTGTAAAAAAATTTGGGTCATGAATTGTAAAGTAAAGTAGTGATTTGGTCCAGCTGAAAAAGGTTAAAAATTAGCACTTCGGAAGCTGTCAAAAGATTTCAAGACCCCCTTAACATAGAATTGTCCATATTTTGAGTTAGAGCCGATGAAGTTTTCTATAATTTTGATATAATTTGTCCCAAAAGTAGTACAACACACTGTAAAAATATTATTGAGAAAGCGCAGGTGGGATTTTTTTTATTTTCATTTATTGTCTAAAAGAAATGCACTACGAAATAACTGTGTACTCGGACCTAAGAGGCGAAATCAGTAAATATAGAATCTGTACTTTGGCAACTTCCCTGAATGATATAATGGTGTCAATTTGTCAGATAGCATGAAACTAAAGGATTTAAACTTTTATTTGATAGAAATTCTGCAAAAATTACCCATTTTGGCATTATATGGTCAAAATAAGCATTTCAAAGCTTTTTCAATTTTGATGCATAAGTGGCATTCTGACTTTCTATGTGACAGGTTTTCCTGTGTCAATATTTGTGTTTCTATGCTTTAACCCAGTTGTATTACTCATTTGTGAACTCTGAATCTACAGAAAATAAGATTATCTCAGACAATATGTGCAAAATGTGTTGTATAAATGACCCTCGTGTAACGGCCTGTTTGGATCAAGTTAAATGTGAGGACCTAGGTAAATAAAAGTTGAAGTCCATAATAAAGATTTCACTAAATTTGTATTAAAAGCACTTCACAATGTCTTTTGTACCTGTTTCATTTCACATAGTATCTTTCTTTTCTTATGTTAAATAGCAAGTGGTTCAAATATAAGCCTGCTGAGGCTAAAATTGCATGCAAGTTTTTCACTAAAAAGTGAAAAATCTTTGTATCAGACCATACTGTCTGCAAAAAAAGTTGAATGCAAGAGTCCTTTTATGCTCAGATTTATTGTATCATGTAACCTGAGTATAGAAATTATAAAAAAGACACCAATTTTTATTTCCTATAGCTTCAGTATGCATTTTTAAATGTAAATATGTGCTACGGCCTAAATTGACCCTAAATTATTTTCAGTCTTACTTGGCTTAAGACCCTTTTATACTAATATGGTATGCTATTTGTAATTTTTCTTTCCATTTAAAGTACATTTAATACATATGTAAGGATTATTTATAACCAAAAAACTCCACAAATTTAAAATTGCTGGAAAATAATACATCTTCATGTAAGGCCCCCCTTCATTGGAAAACCTCCATTTTTTGGCACAGGCTCATATAAATTTGACTTTTAAATAATTGTGATAAGTCTGATAAATCAAATGAGTATTCTATTGCTTTAAATACATAATATGTCATATATTAAGGCCTTTAAAATGTAATTTTTTGCAATATTTTAATTTTTATAGCCCCAAATGTTGATAGTTGAAATTTTTCAATTTAAACGTCATAATTTAACACGCGAAGTTGAATATAGAATTTATCATATTGTCTATAATATATATCCTATTGCCATGAAACTTTGTCAGCAGTCTCATAATTTATTAAGCTTTAGTCATACCAAGTTTTATTAAGATTGGCCAAATTTTTCTATCCTATTAGGTCCGAGTACACAGTTATCGTCCTTTGATTTTCGTTGTCCACGAATAAAGTCCCTAGTGTGGACAGTGTGTTGCTTGCCAATTTTTTTAGTACCCCTTCCAAATGTATTCCTTCATGTTTTATGCCTCAAATAGCAAGTAGGGGGATGAAATTACACTGTAAAAAAATTTGGGTCATGAATTGTAAAGTAAAGTAGTGATTTGGTCCAGCTGAAAAAGGTTAAAAATTAGCACTTCGGAAGCTGTCAAAAGATTTCAAGACCCCCTTAACATAGAATTGTCCATATTTTGAGTTAGAGCCGATGAAGTTTTCTATAATTTTGATATAATTTGTCCCAAAAGTAGTACAACACACTGTAAAAATATTATTGAGAAAGCGCAGGTGGGATTTTTTTTATTTTCATTTATTGTCTAAAAGAAATGCACTACGAAATAACTGTGTACTCGGACCTAAGAGGCGAAATCAGTAAATATAGAATCTGTACTTTGGCAACTTCCCTGAATGATATAATGGTGTCAATTTGTCAGATAGCATGAAACTAAAGGATTTAAACTTTTATTTGATAGAAATTCTGCAAAAATTACCCATTTTGGCATTATATGGTCAAAATAAGCATTTCAAAGCTTTTTCAATTTTGATGCATAAGTGGCATTCTGACTTTCTATGTGACAGGTTTTCCTGTGTCAATATTTGTGTTTCTATGCTTTAACCCAGTTGTATTACTCATTTGTGAACTCTGAATCTACAGAAAATAAGATTATCTCAGACAATATGTGCAAAATGTGTTGTATAAATGACCCTCGTGTAACGGCCTGTTTGGATCAAGTTAAATGTGAGGACCTAGGTAAATAAAAGTTGAAGTCCATAATAAAGATTTCACTAAATTTGTATTAAAAGCACTTCACAATGTCTTTTGTACCTGTTTCATTTCACATAGTATCTTTCTTTTCTTATGTTAAATAGCAAGTGGTTCAAATATAAGCCTGCTGAGGCTAAAATTGCATGCAAGTTTTTCACTAAAAAGTGAAAAATCTTTGTATCAGACCATACTGTCTGCAAAAAAAGTTGAATGCAAGAGTCCTTTTATGCTCAGATTTATTGTATCATGTAACCTGAGTATAGAAATTATAAAAAAGACACCAATTTTTATTTCCTATAGCTTCAGTATGCATTTTTAAATGTAAATATGTGCTACGGCCTAAATTGACCCTAAATTATTTTCAGTCTTACTTGGCTTAAGACCCTTTTATACTAATATGGTATGCTATTTGTAATTTTTCTTTCCATTTAAAGTACATTTAATACATATGTAAGGATTATTTATAACCAAAAAACTCCACAAATTTAAAATTGCTGGAAAATAATACATCTTCATGTAAGGCCCCCCTTCATTGGAAAACCTCCATTTTTTGGCACAGGCTCATATAAATTTGACTTTTAAATAATTGTGATAAGTCTGATAAATCAAATGAGTATTCTATTGCTTTAAATACATAATATGTCATATATTAAGGCCTTTAAAATGTAATTTTTTGCAATATTTTAATTTTTATAGCCCCAAATGTTGATAGTTGAAATTTTTCAATTTAAACGTCATAATTTAACACGCGAAGTTGAATATAGAATTTATCATATTGTCTATAATATATATCCTATTGCCATGAAACTTTGTCAGCAGTCTCATAATTTATTAAGCTTTAGTCATACCAAGTTTTATTAAGATTGGCCAAATTTTTCTATCCTATTAGGCGAAATCAGTAAATATAGAATCTGTACTTTGGCAACTTCCCTGAATGATATAATGGTGTCAATTTGTCAGATAGCATGAAACTAAAGGATTTAAACTTTTATTTGATAGAAATTCTGCAAAAATTACACATTTTGGCATTATATGGTCAAAATAAGCATTTCAAAGCTTTTTCAATTTTGATGCATAAGTGGCATTCTGACTTTCTATGTGACAGGTTTTCCTGTGTCAATATTTGTGTTTCTATGCTTTAACCCAGTTGTATTACTCATTTGTGAACTCTGAATCTACAGAAAATAAGATTATCTCAGACAATATGTGCAAAATGTGTTGTATAAATGACCCTCGTGTAACGGCCTGTTTGGATCAAGTTAAATGTGAGGACCTAGGTAAATAAAAGTTGAAGTCCATAATAAAGATTTCACTAAATTTGTATTAAAAGCACTTCACAATGTCTTTTGTACCTGTTTCATTTCACATAGTATCTTTCTTTTCTTATGTTAAATAGCAAGTGGTTCAAATATAAGCCTGCTGAGGCTAAAATTGCATGCAAGTTTTTCACTAAAAAGTGAAAAATCTTTGTATCAGACCATACTGTCTGCAAAAAAAGTTGAATGCAAGAGTCCTTTTATGCTCAGATTTATTGTATCATGTAACCTGAGTATAGAAATTATAAAAAAGACACCAATTTTTATTTCCTATAGCTTCAGTATGCATTTTTAAATGTAAATATGTGCTACGGCCTAAATTGACCCTAAATTATTTTCAGTCTTACTTGGCTTAAGACCCTTTTATACTAATATGGTATGCTATTTGTAATTTTTCTTTCCATTTAAAGTACATTTAATACATATGTAAGGATTATTTATAACCAAAAAACTCCACAAATTTAAAATTGCTGGAAAATAATACATCTTCATGTAAGGCCCCCCTTCATTGGAAAACCTCCATTTTTTGGCACAGGCTCATATAAATTTGACTTTTAAATAATTGTGATAAGTCTGATAAATCAAATGAGTATTCTATTGCTTTAAATACATAATATGTCATATATTAAGGCCTTTAAAATGTAATTTTTTGCAATATTTTAATTTTTATAGCCCCAAATGTTGATAGTTGAAATTTTTCAATTTAAACGTCATAATTTAACACGCGAAGTTGAATATAGAATTTATCATATTGTCTATAATATATATCCTATTGCCATGAAACTTTGTCAGCAGTCTCATAATTTATTAAGCTTTAGTCATACCAAGTTTTATTAAGATTGGCCAAATTTTTCTATCCTATTAGGTCCGAGTACACAGTTATCGTCCTTTGATTTTCGTTGTCCACGAATAAAGTCCCTAGTGTGGACAGTGTGTTGCTTGCCAATTTTTTTAGTACCCCTTCCAAATGTATTCCTTCATGTTTTATGCCTCAAATAGCAAGTAGGGGGATGAAATTACACTGTAAAAAAATTTGGGTCATGAATTGTAAAGTAAAGTAGTGATTTGGTCCAGCTGAAAAAGGTTAAAAATTAGCACTTCGGAAGCTGTCAAAAGATTTCAAGACCCCCTTAACATAGAATTGTCCATATTTTGAGTTAGAGCCGATGAAGTTTTCTATAATTTTGATATAATTTGTCCCAAAAGTAGTACAACACACTGTAAAAATATTATTGAGAAAGCGCAGGTGGGATTTTTTTTATTTTCATTTATTGTCTAAAAGAAATGCACTACGAAATAACTGTGTACTCGGACCTAAGAGGCGAAATCAGTAAATATAGAATCTGTACTTTGGCAACTTCCCTGAATGATATAATGGTGTCAATTTGTCAGATAGCATGAAACTAAAGGATTTAAACTTTTATTTGATAGAAATTCTGCAAAAATTACCCATTTTGGCATTATATGGTCAAAATAAGCATTTCAAAGCTTTTTCAATTTTGATGCATAAGTGGCATTCTGACTTTCTATGTGACAGGTTTTCCTGTGTCAATATTTGTGTTTCTATGCTTTAACCCAGTTGTATTACTCATTTGTGAACTCTGAATCTACAGAAAATAAGATTATCTCAGACAATATGTGCAAAATGTGTTGTATAAATGACCCTCGTGTAACGGCCTGTTTGGATCAAGTTAAATGTGAGGACCTAGGTAAATAAAAGTTGAAGTCCATAATAAAGATTTCACTAAATTTGTATTAAAAGCACTTCACAATGTCTTTTGTACCTGTTTCATTTCACATAGTATCTTTCTTTTCTTATGTTAAATAGCAAGTGGTTCAAATATAAGCCTGCTGAGGCTAAAATTGCATGCAAGTTTTTCACTAAAAAGTGAAAAATCTTTGTATCAGACCATACTGTCTGCAAAAAAAGTTGAATGCAAGAGTCCTTTTATGCTCAGATTTATTGTATCATGTAACCTGAGTATAGAAATTATAAAAAAGACACCAATTTTTATTTCCTATAGCTTCAGTATGCATTTTTAAATGTAAATATGTGCTACGGCCTAAATTGACCCTAAATTATTTTCAGTCTTACTTGGCTTAAGACCCTTTTATACTAATATGGTATGCTATTTGTAATTTTTCTTTCCATTTAAAGTACATTTAATACATATGTAAGGATTATTTATAACCAAAAAACTCCACAAATTTAAAATTGCTGGAAAATAATACATCTTCATGTAAGGCCCCCCTTCATTGGAAAACCTCCATTTTTTGGCACAGGCTCATATAAATTTGACTTTTAAATAATTGTGATAAGTCTGATAAATCAAATGAGTATTCTATTGCTTTAAATACATAATATGTCATATATTAAGGCCTTTAAAATGTAATTTTTTGCAATATTTTAATTTTTATAGCCCCAAATGTTGATAGTTGAAATTTTTCAATTTAAACGTCATAATTTAACACGCGAAGTTGAATATAGAATTTATCATATTGTCTATAATATATATCCTATTGCCATGAAACTTTGTCAGCAGTCTCATAATTTATTAAGCTTTAGTCATACCAAGTTTTATTAAGATTGGCCAAATTTTTCTATCCTATTAGGCGAAATCAGTAAATATAGAATCTGTACTTTGGCAACTTCCCTGAATGATATAATGGTGTCAATTTGTCAGATAGCATGAAACTAAAGGATTTAAACTTTTATTTGATAGAAATTCTGCAAAAATTACCCATTTTGGCATTTTATGGTCAAAATAAGCATTTCAAAGCTTTTTCAATTTTGATGCATAAGTGGCATTCTGACTTTCTATGTGACAGGTTTTCCTGTGTCAATATTTGTGTTTCTATGCTTTAACCCAGTTGTATTACTCATTTGTGAACTCTGAATCTACAGAAAATAAGATTATCTCAGACAATATGTGCAAAATGTGTTGTATAAATGACCCTCGTGTAACGGCCTGTTTGGATCAAGTTAAATGTGAGGACCTAGGTAAATAAAAGTTGAAGTCCATAATAAAGATTTCACTAAATTTGTATTAAAAGCACTTCACAATGTCTTTTGTACCTGTTTCATTTCACATAGTATCTTTCTTTTCTTATGTTAAATAGCAAGTGGTTCAAATATAAGCCTGCTGAGGCTAAAATTGCATGCAAGTTTTTCACTAAAAAGTGAAAAATCTTTGTATCAGACCATACTGTCTGCAAAAAAAGTTGAATGCAAGAGTCCTTTTATGCTCAGATTTATTGTATCATGTAACCTGAGTATAGAAATTATAAAAAAGACACCAATTTTTATTTCCTATAGCTTCAGTATGCATTTTTAAATGTAAATATGTGCTACGGCCTAAATTGACCCTAAATTATTTTCAGTCTTACTTGGCTTAAGACCCTTTTATACTAATATGGTATGCTATTTGTAATTTTTCTTTCCATTTAAAGTACATTTAATACATATGTAAGGATTATTTATAACCAAAAAACTCCACAAATTTAAAATTGCTGGAAAATAATACATCTTCATGTAAGGCCCCCCTTCATTGGAAAACCTCCATTTTTTGGCACAGGCTCATATAAATTTGACTTTTAAATAATTGTGATAAGTCTGATAAATCAAATGAGTATTCTATTGCTTTAAATACATAATATGTCATATATTAAGGCCTTTAAAATGTAATTTTTTGCAATATTTTAATTTTTATAGCCCCAAATGTTGATAGTTGAAATTTTTCAATTTAAACGTCATAATTTAACACGCGAAGTTGAATATAGAATTTATCATATTGTCTATAATATATATCCTATTGCCATGAAACTTTGTCAGCAGTCTCATAATTTATTAAGCTTTAGTCATACCAAGTTTTATTAAGATTGGCCAAATTTTTCTATCCTATTAGGTCCGAGTACACAGTTATCGTCCTTTGATTTTCGTTGTCCACGAATAAAGTCCCTAGTGTGGACAGTGTGTTGCTTGCCAATTTTTTTAGTACCCCTTCCAAATGTATTCCTTCATGTTTTATGCCTCAAATAGCAAGTAGGGGGATGAAATTACACTGTAAAAAAATTTGGGTCATGAATTGTAAAGTAAAGTAGTGATTTGGTCCAGCTGAAAAAGGTTAAAAATTAGCACTTCGGAAGCTGTCAAAAGATTTCAAGACCCCCTTAACATAGAATTGTCCATATTTTGAGTTAGAGCCGATGAAGTTTTCTATAATTTTGATATAATTTGTCCCAAAAGTAGTACAACACACTGTAAAAATATTATTGAGAAAGCGCAGGTGGGATTTTTTTTATTTTCATTTATTGTCTAAAAGAAATGCACTACGAAATAACTGTGTACTCGGACCTAAGAGGCGAAATCAGTAAATATAGAATCTGTACTTTGGCAACTTCCCTGAATGATATAATGGTGTCAATTTGTCAGATAGCATGAAACTAAAGGATTTAAACTTTTATTTGATAGAAATTCTGCAAAAATTACCCATTTTGGCATTATATGGTCAAAATAAGCATTTCAAAGCTTTTTCAATTTTGATGCATAAGTGGCATTCTGACTTTCTATGTGACAGGTTTTCCTGTGTCAATATTTGTGTTTCTATGCTTTAACCCAGTTGTATTACTCATTTGTGAACTCTGAATCTACAGAAAATAAGATTATCTCAGACAATATGTGCAAAATGTGTTGTATAAATGACCCTCGTGTAACGGCCTGTTTGGATCAAGTTAAATGTGAGGACCTAGGTAAATAAAAGTTGAAGTCCATAATAAAGATTTCACTAAATTTGTATTAAAAGCACTTCACAATGTCTTTTGTACCTGTTTCATTTCACATAGTATCTTTCTTTTCTTATGTTAAATAGCAAGTGGTTCAAATATAAGCCTGCTGAGGCTAAAATTGCATGCAAGTTTTTCACTAAAAAGTGAAAAATCTTTGTATCAGACCATACTGTCTGCAAAAAAAGTTGAATGCAAGAGTCCTTTTATGCTCAGATTTATTGTATCATGTAACCTGAGTATAGAAATTATAAAAAAGACACCAATTTTTATTTCCTATAGCTTCAGTATGCATTTTTAAATGTAAATATGTGCTACGGCCTAAATTGACCCTAAATTATTTTCAGTCTTACTTGGCTTAAGACCCTTTTATACTAATATGGTATGCTATTTGTAATTTTTCTTTCCATTTAAAGTACATTTAATACATATGTAAGGATTATTTATAACCAAAAAACTCCACAAATTTAAAATTGCTGGAAAATAATACATCTTCATGTAAGGCCCCCCTTCATTGGAAAACCTCCATTTTTTGGCACAGGCTCATATAAATTTGACTTTTAAATAATTGTGATAAGTCTGATAAATCAAATGAGTATTCTATTGCTTTAAATACATAATATGTCATATATTAAGGCCTTTAAAATGTAATTTTTTGCAATATTTTAATTTTTATAGCCCCAAATGTTGATAGTTGAAATTTTTCAATTTAAACGTCATAATTTAACACGCGAAGTTGAATATAGAATTTATCATATTGTCTATAATATATATCCTATTGACATGAAACTTTGTCAGCAGTCTCATAATTTATTAAGCTTTAGTCATACCAAGTTTTATTAAGATTGGCCAAATTTTTCTATCCTATTAGGTCCGAGTACACAGTTATCGTCCTTTGATTTTCGTTGTCCACGAATAAAGTCCCTAGTGTGGACAGTGTGTTGCTTGCCAATTTTTTTAGTACCCCTTCCAAATGTATTCCTTCATGTTTTATGCCTCAAATAGCAAGTAGGGGGATGAAATTACACTGTAAAAAAATTTGGGTCATGAATTGTAAAGTAAAGTAGTGATTTGGTCCAGCTGAAAAAGGTTAAAAATTAGCACTTCGGAAGCTGTCAAAAGATTTCAAGACCCCCTTAACATAGAATTGTCCATATTTTGAGTTAGAGCCGATGAAGTTTTCTATAATTTTGATATAATTTGTCCCAAAAGTAGTACAACACACTGTAAAAATATTATTGAGAAAGCGCAGGTGGGATTTTTTTTATTTTCATTTATTGTCTAAAAGAAATGCACTACGAAATAACTGTGTACTCGGACCTAAGAGGCGAAATCAGTAAATATAGAATCTGTACTTTGGCAACTTCCCTGAATGATATAATGGTGTCAATTTGTCAGATAGCATGAAACTAAAGGATTTAAACTTTTATTTGATAGAAATTCTGCAAAAATTACCCATTTTGGCATTATATGGTCAAAATAAGCATTTCAAAGCTTTTTCAATTTTGATGCATAAGTGGCATTCTGACTTTCTATGTGACAGGTTTTCCTGTGTCAATATTTGTGTTTCTATGCTTTAACCCAGTTGTATTACTCATTTGTGAACTCTGAATCTACAGAAAATAAGATTATCTCAGACAATATGTGCAAAATGTGTTGTATAAATGACCCTCGTGTAACGGCCTGTTTGGATCAAGTTAAATGTGAGGACCTAGGTAAATAAAAGTTGAAGTCCATAATAAAGATTTCACTAAATTTGTATTAAAAGCACTTCACAATGTCTTTTGTACCTGTTTCATTTCACATAGTATCTTTCTTTTCTTATGTTAAATAGCAAGTGGTTCAAATATAAGCCTGCTGAGGCTAAAATTGCATGCAAGTTTTTCACTAAAAAGTGAAAAATCTTTGTATCAGACCATACTGTCTGCAAAAAAAGTTGAATGCAAGAGTCCTTTTATGCTCAGATTTATTGTATCATGTAACCTGAGTATAGAAATTATAAAAAAGACACCAATTTTTATTTCCTATAGCTTCAGTATGCATTTTTAAATGTAAATATGTGCTACGGCCTAAATTGACCCTAAATTATTTTCAGTCTTACTTGGCTTAAGACCCTTTTATACTAATATGGTATGCTATTTGTAATTTTTCTTTCCATTTAAAGTACATTTAATACATATGTAAGGATTATTTATAACCAAAAAACTCCACAAATTTAAAATTGCTGGAAAATAATACATCTTCATGTAAGGCCCCCCTTCATTGGAAAACCTCCATTTTTTGGCACAGGCTCATATAAATTTGACTTTTAAATAATTGTGATAAGTCTGATAAATCAAATGAGTATTCTATTGCTTTAAATACATAATATGTCATATATTAAGGCCTTTAAAATGTAATTTTTTGCAATATTTTAATTTTTATAGCCCCAAATGTTGATAGTTGAAATTTTTCAATTTAAACGTCATAATTTAACACGCGAAGTTGAATATAGAATTTATCATATTGTCTATAATATATATCCTATTGCCATGAAACTTTGTCAGCAGTCTCATAATTTATTAAGCTTTAGTCATACCAAGTTTTATTAAGATTGGCCAAATTTTTCTATCCTATTAGGTCCAAGTACACAGTTATCGTCCTTTGATTTTCGTTGTCCACGAATAAAGTCCCTAGTGTGGACAGTGTGTTGCTTGCCAATTTTTTTAGTACCCCTTCCAAATGTATTCCTTCATGTTTTATGCCTCAAATAGCAAGTAGGGGGATGAAATTACACTGTAAAAAAATTTGGGTCATGAATTGTAAAGTAAAGTAGTGATTTGGTCCAGCTGAAAAAGGTTAAAAATTAGCACTTCGGAAGCTGTCAAAAGATTTCAAGACCCCCTTAACATAGAATTGTCCATATTTTGAGTTAGAGCCGATGAAGTTTTCTATAATTTTGATATAATTTGTCCCAAAAGTAGTACAACACACTGTAAAAATATTATTGAGAAAGCGCAGGTGGGATTTTTTTTATTTTCATTTATTGTCTAAAAGAAATGCACTACGAAATAACTGTGTACTCGGACCTAAGAGGCGAAATCAGTAAATATAGAATCTGTACTTTGGCAACTTCCCTGAATGATATAATGGTGTCAATTTGTCAGATAGCATGAAACTAAAGGATTTAAACTTTTATTTGATAGAAATTCTGCAAAAATTACCCATTTTGGCATTATATGGTCAAAATAAGCATTTCAAAGCTTTTTCAATTTTGATGCATAAGTGGCATTCTGACTTTCTATGTGACAGGTTTTCCTGTGTCAATATTTGTGTTTCTATGCTTTAACCCAGTTGTATTACTCATTTGTGAACTCTGAATCTACAGAAAATAAGATTATCTCAGACAATATGTGCAAAATGTGTTGTATAAATGACCCTCGTGTAACGGCCTGTTTGGATCAAGTTAAATGTGAGGACCTAGGTAAATAAAAGTTGAAGTCCATAATAAAGATTTCACTAAATTTGTATTAAAAGCACTTCACAATGTCTTTTGTACCTGTTTCATTTCACATAGTATCTTTCTTTTCTTATGTTAAATAGCAAGTGGTTCAAATATAAGCCTGCTGAGGCTAAAATTGCATGCAAGTTTTTCACTAAAAAGTGAAAAATCTTTGTATCAGACCATACTGTCTGCAAAAAAAGTTGAATGCAAGAGTCCTTTTATGCTCAGATTTATTGTATCATGTAACCTGAGTATAGAAATTATAAAAAAGACACCAATTTTTATTTCCTATAGCTTCAGTATGCATTTTTAAATGTAAATATGTGCTACGGCCTAAATTGACCCTAAATTATTTTCAGTCTTACTTGGCTTAAGACCCTTTTATACTAATATGGTATGCTATTTGTAATTTTTCTTTCCATTTAAAGTACATTTAATACATATGTAAGGATTATTTATAACCAAAAAACTCCACAAATTTAAAATTGCTGGAAAATAATACATCTTCATGTAAGGCCCCCCTTCATTGGAAAACCTCCATTTTTTGGCACAGGCTCATATAAATTTGACTTTTAAATAATTGTGATAAGTCTGATAAATCAAATGAGTATTCTATTGCTTTAAATACATAATATGTCATATATTAAGGCCTTTAAAATGTAATTTTTTGCAATATTTTAATTTTTATAGCCCCAAATGTTGATAGTTGAAATTTTTCAATTTAAACGTCATAATTTAACACGCGAAGTTGAATATAGAATTTATCATATTGTCTATAATATATATCCTATTGCCATGAAACTTTGTCAGCAGTCTCATAATTTATTAAGCTTTAGTCATACCAAGTTTTATTAAGATTGGCCAAATTTTTCTATCCTAAGAGGCGAAATCAGTAAATATAGAATCTGTACTTTGGCAACTTCCCTGAATGATATAATGGTGTCAATTTGTCAGATAGCATGAAACTAAAGGATTTAAACTTTTATTTGATAGAAATTCTGCAAAAATTACCCATTTTGGCATTATATGGTCAAAATAAGCATTTCAAAGCTTTTTCAATTTTGATGCATAAGTGGCATTCTGACTTTCTATGTGACAGGTTTTCCTGTGTCAATATTTGTGTTTCTATGCTTTAACCCAGTTGTATTACTCATTTGTGAACTCTGAATCTACAGAAAATAAGATTATCTCAGACAATATGTGCAAAATGTGTTGTATAAATGACCCTCGTGTAACGGCCTGTTTGGATCAAGTTAAATGTGAGGACCTAGGTAAATAAAAGTTGAAGTCCATAATAAAGATTTCACTAAATTTGTATTAAAAGCACTTCACAATGTCTTTTGTACCTGTTTCATTTCACATAGTATCTTTCTTTTCTTATGTTAAATAGCAAGTGGTTCAAATATAAGCCTGCTGAGGCTAAAATTGCATGCAAGTTTTTCACTAAAAAGTGAAAAATCTTTGTATCAGACCATACTGTCTGCAAAAAAAGTTGAATGCAAGAGTCCTTTTATGCTCAGATTTATTGTATCATGTAACCTGAGTATAGAAATTATAAAAAAGACACCAATTTTTATTTCCTATAGCTTCAGTATGCATTTTTAAATGTAAATATGTGCTACGGCCTAAATTGACCCTAAATTATTTTCAGTCTTACTTGGCTTAAGACCCTTTTATACTAATATGGTATGCTATTTGTAATTTTTCTTTCCATTTAAAGTACATTTAATACATATGTAAGGATTATTTATAACCAAAAAACTCCACAAATTTAAAATTGCTGGAAAATAATACATCTTCATGTAAGGCCCCCCTTCATTGGAAAACCTCCATTTTTTGGCACAGGCTCATATAAATTTGACTTTTAAATAATTGTGATAAGTCTGATAAATCAAATGAGTATTCTATTGCTTTAAATACATAATATGTCATATATTAAGGCCTTTAAAATGTAATTTTTTGCAATATTTTAATTTTTATAGCCCCAAATGTTGATAGTTGAAATTTTTCAATTTAAACGTCATAATTTAACACGCGAAGTTGAATATAGAATTTATCATATTGTCTATAATATATATCCTATTGCCATGAAACTTTGTCAGCAGTCTCATAATTTATTAAGCTTTAGTCATACCAAGTTTTATTAAGATTGGCCAAATTTTTCTATCCTATTAGGTCCGAGTACACAGTTATCGTCCTTTGATTTTCGTTGTCCACGAATAAAGTCCCTAGTGTGGACAGTGTGTTGCTTGCCAATTTTTTTAGTACCCCTTCCAAATGTATTCCTTCATGTTTTATGCCTCAAATAGCAAGTAGGGGGATGAAATTACACTGTAAAAAAATTTGGGTCATGAATTGTAAAGTAAAGTAGTGATTTGGTCCAGCTGAAAAAGGTTAAAAATTAGCACTTCGGAAGCTGTCAAAAGATTTCAAGACCCCCTTAACATAGAATTGTCCATATTTTGAGTTAGAGCCGATGAAGTTTTCTATAATTTTGATATAATTTGTCCCAAAAGTAGTACAACACACTGTAAAAATATTATTGAGAAAGCGCAGGTGGGATTTTTTTTATTTTCATTTATTGTCTAAAAGAAATGCACTACGAAATAACTGTGTACTCGGACCTAAGAGGCGAAATCAGTAAATATAGAATCTGTACTTTGGCAACTTCCCTGAATGATATAATGGTGTCAATTTGTCAGATAGCATGAAACTAAAGGATTTAAACTTTTATTTGATAGAAATTCTGCAAAAATTACCCATTTTGGCATTATATGGTCAAAATAAGCATTTCAAAGCTTTTTCAATTTTGATGCATAAGTGGCATTCTGACTTTCTATGTGACAGGTTTTCCTGTGTCAATATTTGTGTTTCTATGCTTTAACCCAGTTGTATTACTCATTTGTGAACTCTGAATCTACAGAAAATAAGATTATCTCAGACAATATGTGCAAAATGTGTTGTATAAATGACCCTCGTGTAACGGCCTGTTTGGATCAAGTTAAATGTGAGGACCTAGGTAAATAAAAGTTGAAGTCCATAATAAAGATTTCACTAAATTTGTATTAAAAGCACTTCACAATGTCTTTTGTACCTGTTTCATTTCACATAGTATCTTTCTTTTCTTATGTTAAATAGCAAGTGGTTCAAATATAAGCCTGCTGAGGCTAAAATTGCATGCAAGTTTTTCACTAAAAAGTGAAAAATCTTTGTATCAGACCATACTGTCTGCAAAAAAAGTTGAATGCAAGAGTCCTTTTATGCTCAGATTTATTGTATCATGTAACCTGAGTATAGAAATTATAAAAAAGACACCAATTTTTATTTCCTATAGCTTCAGTATGCATTTTTAAATGTAAATATGTGCTACGGCCTAAATTGACCCTAAATTATTTTCAGTCTTACTTGGCTTAAGACCCTTTTATACTAATATGGTATGCTATTTGTAATTTTTCTTTCCATTTAAAGTACATTTAATACATATGTAAGGATTATTTATAACCAAAAAACTCCACAAATTTAAAATTGCTGGAAAATAATACATCTTCATGTAAGGCCCCCCTTCATTGGAAAACCTCCATTTTTTGGCACAGGCTCATATAAATTTGACTTTTAAATAATTGTGATAAGTCTGATAAATCAAATGAGTATTCTATTGCTTTAAATACATAATATGTCATATATTAAGGCCTTTAAAATGTAATTTTTTGCAATATTTTAATTTTTATAGCCCCAAATGTTGATAGTTGAAATTTTTCAATTTAAACGTCATAATTTAACACGCGAAGTTGAATATAGAATTTATCATATTGTCTATAATATATATCCTATTGCCATGAAACTTTGTCAGCAGTCTCATAATTTATTAAGCTTTAGTCATACCAAGTTTTATTAAGATTGGCCAAATTTTTCTATCCTATTAGGTCCGAGTACACAGTTATCGTCCTTTGATTTTCGTTGTCCACGAATAAAGTCCCTAGTGTGGACAGTGTGTTGCTTGCCAATTTTTTTAGTACCCCTTCCAAATGTATTCCTTCATGTTTTATGCCTCAAATAGCAAGTAGGGGGATGAAATTACACTGTAAAAAAATTTGGGTCATGAATTGTAAAGTAAAGTAGTGATTTGGTCCAGCTGAAAAAGGTTAAAAATTAGCACTTCGGAAGCTGTCAAAAGATTTCAAGACCCCCTTAACATAGAATTGTCCATATTTTGAGTTAGAGCCGATGAAGTTTTCTATAATTTTGATATAATTTGTCCCAAAAGTAGTACAACACACTGTAAAAATATTATTGAGAAAGCGCAGGTGGGATTTTTTTTATTTTCATTTATTGTCTAAAAGAAATGCACTACGAAATAACTGTGTACTCGGACCTAAGAGGCGAAATCAGTAAATATAGAATCTGTACTTTGGCAACTTCCCTGAATGATATAATGGTGTCAATTTGTCAGATAGCATGAAACTAAAGGATTTAAACTTTTATTTGATAGAAATTCTGCAAAAATTACCCATTTTGGCATTATATGGTCAAAATAAGCATTTCAAAGCTTTTTCAATTTTGATGCATAAGTGGCATTCTGACTTTCTATGTGACAGGTTTTCCTGTGTCAATATTTGTGTTTCTATGCTTTAACCCAGTTGTATTACTCATTTGTGAACTCTGAATCTACAGAAAATAAGATTATCTCAGACAATATGTGCAAAATGTGTTGTATAAATGACCCTCGTGTAACGGCCTGTTTGGATCAAGTTAAATGTGAGGACCTAGGTAAATAAAAGTTGAAGTCCATAATAAAGATTTCACTAAATTTGTATTAAAAGCACTTCACAATGTCTTTTGTACCTGTTTCATTTCACATAGTATCTTTCTTTTCTTATGTTAAATAGCAAGTGGTTCAAATATAAGCCTGCTGAGGCTAAAATTGCATGCAAGTTTTTCACTAAAAAGTGAAAAATCTTTGTATCAGACCATACTGTCTGCAAAAAAAGTTGAATGCAAGAGTCCTTTTATGCTCAGATTTATTGTATCATGTAACCTGAGTATAGAAATTATAAAAAAGACACCAATTTTTATTTCCTATAGCTTCAGTATGCATTTTTAAATGTAAATATGTGCTACGGCCTAAATTGACCCTAAATTATTTTCAGTCTTACTTGGCTTAAGACCCTTTTATACTAATATGGTATGCTATTTGTAATTTTTCTTTCCATTTAAAGTACATTTAATACATATGTAAGGATTATTTATAACCAAAAAACTCCACAAATTTAAAATTGCTGGAAAATAATACATCTTCATGTAAGGCCCCCCTTCATTGGAAAACCTCCATTTTTTGGCACAGGCTCATATAAATTTGACTTTTAAATAATTGTGATAAGTCTGATAAATCAAATGAGTATTCTATTGCTTTAAATACATAATATGTCATATATTAAGGCCTTTAAAATGTAATTTTTTGCAATATTTTAATTTTTATAGCCCCAAATGTTGATAGTTGAAATTTTTCAATTTAAACGTCATAATTTAACACGCGAAGTTGAATATAGAATTTATCATATTGTCTATAATATATATCCTATTGCCATGAAACTTTGTCAGCAGTCTCATAATTTATTAAGCTTTAGTCATACCAAGTTTTATTAAGATTGGCCAAATTTTTCTATCCTATTAGGCGAAATCAGTAAATATAGAATCTGTACTTTGGCAACTTCCCTGAATGATATAATGGTGTCAATTTGTCAGATAGCATGAAACTAAAGGATTTAAACTTTTATTTGATAGAAATTCTGCAAAAATTACCCATTTTGGCATTATATGGTCAAAATAAGCATTTCAAAGCTTTTTCAATTTTGATGCATAAGTGGCATTCTGACTTTCTATGTGACAGGTTTTCCTGTGTCAATATTTGTGTTTCTATGCTTTAACCCAGTTGTATTACTCATTTGTGAACTCTGAATCTACAGAAAATAAGATTATCTCAGACAATATGTGCAAAATGTGTTGTATAAATGACCCTCGTGTAACGGCCTGTTTGGATCAAGTTAAATGTGAGGACCTAGGTAAATAAAAGTTGAAGTCCATAATAAAGATTTCACTAAATTTGTATTAAAAGCACTTCACAATGTCTTTTGTACCTGTTTCATTTCACATAGTATCTTTCTTTTCTTATGTTAAATAGCAAGTGGTTCAAATATAAGCCTGCTGAGGCTAAAATTGCATGCAAGTTTTTCACTAAAAAGTGAAAAATCTTTGTATCAGACCATACTGTCTGCAAAAAAAGTTGAATGCAAGAGTCCTTTTATGCTCAGATTTATTGTATCATGTAACCTGAGTATAGAAATTATAAAAAAGACACCAATTTTTATTTCCTATAGCTTCAGTATGCATTTTTAAATGTAAATATGTGCTACGGCCTAAATTGACCCTAAATTATTTTCAGTCTTACTTGGCTTAAGACCCTTTTATACTAATATGGTATGCTATTTGTAATTTTTCTTTCCATTTAAAGTACATTTAATACATATGTAAGGATTATTTATAACCAAAAAACTCCACAAATTTAAAATTGCTGGAAAATAATACATCTTCATGTAAGGCCCCCCTTCATTGGAAAACCTCCATTTTTTGGCACAGGCTCATATAAATTTGACTTTTAAATAATTGTGATAAGTCTGATAAATCAAATGAGTATTCTATTGCTTTAAATACATAATATGTCATATATTAAGGCCTTTAAAATGTAATTTTTTGCAATATTTTAATTTTTATAGCCCCAAATGTTGATAGTTGAAATTTTTCAATTTAAACGTCATAATTTAACACGCGAAGTTGAATATAGAATTTATCATATTGTCTATAATATATATCCTATTGCCATGAAACTTTGTCAGCAGTCTCATAATTTATTAAGCTTTAGTCATACCAAGTTTTATTAAGATTGGCCAAATTTTTCTATCCTATTAGGTCCGAGTACACAGTTATCGTCCTTTGATTTTCGTTGTCCACGAATAAAGTCCCTAGTGTGGACAGTGTGTTGCTTGCCAATTTTTTTAGTACCCCTTCCAAATGTATTCCTTCATGTTTTATGCCTCAAATAGCAAGTAGGGGGATGAAATTACACTGTAAAAAAATTTGGGTCATGAATTGTAAAGTAAAGTAGTGATTTGGTCCAGCTGAAAAAGGTTAAAAATTAGCACTTCGGAAGCTGTCAAAAGATTTCAAGACCCCCTTAACATAGAATTGTCCATATTTTGAGTTAGAGCCGATGAAGTTTTCTATAATTTTGATATAATTTGTCCCAAAAGTAGTACAACACACTGTAAAAATATTATTGAGAAAGCGCAGGTGGGATTTTTTTTATTTTCATTTATTGTCTAAAAGAAATGCACTACGAAATAACTGTGTACTCGGACCTAAGAGGCGAAATCAGTAAATATAGAATCTGTACTTTGGCAACTTCCCTGAATGATATAATGGTGTCAATTTGTCAGATAGCATGAAACTAAAGGATTTAAACTTTTATTTGATAGAAATTCTGCAAAAATTACCCATTTTGGCATTATATGGTCAAAATAAGCATTTCAAAGCTTTTTCAATTTTGATGCATAAGTGGCATTCTGACTTTCTATGTGACAGGTTTTCCTGTGTCAATATTTGTGTTTCTATGCTTTAACCCAGTTGTATTACTCATTTGTGAACTCTGAATCTACAGAAAATAAGATTATCTCAGACAATATGTGCAAAATGTGTTGTATAAATGACCCTCGTGTAACGGCCTGTTTGGATCAAGTTAAATGTGAGGACCTAGGTAAATAAAAGTTGAAGTCCATAATAAAGATTTCACTAAATTTGTATTAAAAGCACTTCACAATGTCTTTTGTACCTGTTTCATTTCACATAGTATCTTTCTTTTCTTATGTTAAATAGCAAGTGGTTCAAATATAAGCCTGCTGAGGCTAAAATTGCATGCAAGTTTTTCACTAAAAAGTGAAAAATCTTTGTATCAGACCATACTGTCTGCAAAAAAAGTTGAATGCAAGAGTCCTTTTATGCTCAGATTTATTGTATCATGTAACCTGAGTATAGAAATTATAAAAAAGACACCAATTTTTATTTCCTATAGCTTCAGTATGCATTTTTAAATGTAAATATGTGCTACGGCCTAAATTGACCCTAAATTATTTTCAGTCTTACTTGGCTTAAGACCCTTTTATACTAATATGGTATGCTATTTGTAATTTTTCTTTCCATTTAAAGTACATTTAATACATATGTAAGGATTATTTATAACCAAAAAACTCCACAAATTTAAAATTGCTGGAAAATAATACATCTTCATGTAAGGCCCCCCTTCATTGGAAAACCTCCATTTTTTGGCACAGGCTCATATAAATTTGACTTTTAAATAATTGTGATAAGTCTGATAAATCAAATGAGTATTCTATTGCTTTAAATACATAATATGTCATATATTAAGGCCTTTAAAATGTAATTTTTTGCAATATTTTAATTTTTATAGCCCCAAATGTTGATAGTTGAAATTTTTCAATTTAAACGTCATAATTTAACACGCGAAGTTGAATATAGAATTTATCATATTGTCTATAATATATATCCTATTGCCATGAAACTTTGTCAGCAGTCTCATAATTTATTAAGCTTTAGTCATACCAAGTTTTATTAAGATTGGCCAAATTTTTCTATCCTATTAGGTCCGAGTACACAGTTATCGTCCTTTGATTTTCGTTGTCCACGAATAAAGTCCCTAGTGTGGACAGTGTGTTGCTTGCCAATTTTTTTAGTACCCCTTCCAAATGTATTCCTTCATGTTTTATGCCTCAAATAGAAAGTAGGGGGATGAAATTACACTGTAAAAAAATTTGGGTCATGAATTGTAAAGTAAAGTAGTGATTTGGTCCAGCTGAAAAAGGTTAAAAATTAGCACTTCGGAAGCTGTCAAAAGATTTCAAGACCCCCTTAACATAGAATTGTCCATATTTTGAGTTAGAGCCGATGAAGTTTTCTATAATTTTGATATAATTTGTCCCAAAAGTAGTACAACACACTGTAAAAATATTATTGAGAAAGCGCAGGTGGGATTTTTTTTATTTTCATTTATTGTCTAAAAGAAATGCACTACGAAATAACTGTGTACTCGGACCTAAGAGGCGAAATCAGTAAATATAGAATCTGTACTTTGGCAACTTCCCTGAATGATATAATGGTGTCAATTTGTCAGATAGCATGAAACTAAAGGATTTAAACTTTTATTTGATAGAAATTCTGCAAAAATTACCCATTTTGGCATTATATGGTCAAAATAAGCATTTCAAAGCTTTTTCAATTTTGATGCATAAGTGGCATTCTGACTTTCTATGTGACAGGTTTTCCTGTGTCAATATTTGTGTTTCTATGCTTTAACCCAGTTGTATTACTCATTTGTGAACTCTGAATCTACAGAAAATAAGATTATCTCAGACAATATGTGCAAAATGTGTTGTATAAATGACCCTCGTGTAACGGCCTGTTTGGATCAAGTTAAATGTGAGGACCTAGGTAAATAAAAGTTGAAGTCCATAATAAAGATTTCACTAAATTTGTATTAAAAGCACTTCACAATGTCTTTTGTACCTGTTTCATTTCACATAGTATCTTTCTTTTCTTATGTTAAATAGCAAGTGGTTCAAATATAAGCCTGCTGAGGCTAAAATTGCATGCAAGTTTTTCACTAAAAAGTGAAAAATCTTTGTATCAGACCATACTGTCTGCAAAAAAAGTTGAATGCAAGAGTCCTTTTATGCTCAGATTTATTGTATCATGTAACCTGAGTATAGAAATTATAAAAAAGACACCAATTTTTATTTCCTATAGCTTCAGTATGCATTTTTAAATGTAAATATGTGCTACGGCCTAAATTGACCCTAAATTATTTTCAGTCTTACTTGGCTTAAGACCCTTTTATACTAATATGGTATGCTATTTGTAATTTTTCTTTCCATTTAAAGTACATTTAATACATATGTAAGGATTATTTATAACCAAAAAACTCCACAAATTTAAAATTGCTGGAAAATAATACATCTTCATGTAAGGCCCCCCTTCATTGGAAAACCTCCATTTTTTGGCACAGGCTCATATAAATTTGACTTTTAAATAATTGTGATAAGTCTGATAAATCAAATGAGTATTCTATTGCTTTAAATACATAATATGTCATATATTAAGGCCTTTAAAATGTAATTTTTTGCAATATTTTAATTTTTATAGCCCCAAATGTTGATAGTTGAAATTTTTCAATTTAAACGTCATAATTTAACACGCGAAGTTGAATATAGAATTTATCATATTGTCTATAATATATATCCTATTGCCATGAAACTTTGTCAGCAGTCTCATAATTTATTAAGCTTTAGTCATACCAAGTTTTATTAAGATTGGCCAAATTTTTCTATCCTATTAGGTCCGAGTACACAGTTATCGTCCTTTGATTTTCGTTGTCCACGAATAAAGTCCCTAGTGTGGACAGTGTGTTGCTTGCCAATTTTTTTAGTACCCCTTCCAAATGTATTCCTTCATGTTTTATGCCTCAAATAGCAAGTAGGGGGATGAAATTACACTGTAAAAAAATTTGGGTCATGAATTGTAAAGTAAAGTAGTGATTTGGTCCAGCTGAAAAAGGTTAAAAATTAGCACTTCGGAAGCTGTCAAAAGATTTCAAGACCCCCTTAACATAGAATTGTCCATATTTTGAGTTAGAGCCGATGAAGTTTTCTATAATTTTGATATAATTTGTCCCAAAAGTAGTACAACACACTGTAAAAATATTATTGAGAAAGCGCAGGTGGGATTTTTTTTATTTTCATTTATTGTCTAAAAGAAATGCACTACGAAATAACTGTGTACTCGGACCTAAGAAGAGGCGAAATCAGTAAATATAGAATCTGTACTTTGGCAACTTCCCTGAATGATATAATGGTGTCAATTTGTCAGATAGCATGAAACTAAAGGATTTAAACTTTTATTTGATAGAAATTCTGCAAAAATTACCCATTTTGGCATTATATGGTCAAAATAAGCATTTCAAAGCTTTTTCAATTTTGATGCATAAGTGGCATTCTGACTTTCTATGTGACAGGTTTTCCTGTGTCAATATTTGTGTTTCTATGCTTTAACCCAGTTGTATTACTCATTTGTGAACTCTGAATCTACAGAAAATAAGATTATCTCAGACAATATGTGCAAAATGTGTTGTATAAATGACCCTCGTGTAACGGCCTGTTTGGATCAAGTTAAATGTGAGGACCTAGGTAAATAAAAGTTGAAGTCCATAATAAAGATTTCACTAAATTTGTATTAAAAGCACTTCACAATGTCTTTTGTACCTGTTTCATTTCACATAGTATCTTTCTTTTCTTATGTTAAATAGCAAGTGGTTCAAATATAAGCCTGCTGAGGCTAAAATTGCATGCAAGTTTTTCACTAAAAAGTGAAAAATCTTTGTATCAGACCATACTGTCTGCAAAAAAAGTTGAATGCAAGAGTCCTTTTATGCTCAGATTTATTGTATCATGTAACCTGAGTATAGAAATTATAAAAAAGACACCAATTTTTATTTCCTATAGCTTCAGTATGCATTTTTAAATGTAAATATGTGCTACGGCCTAAATTGACCCTAAATTATTTTCAGTCTTACTTGGCTTAAGACCCTTTTATACTAATATGGTATGCTATTTGTAATTTTTCTTTCCATTTAAAGTACATTTAATACATATGTAAGGATTATTTATAACCAAAAAACTCCACAAATTTAAAATTGCTGGAAAATAATACATCTTCATGTAAGGCCCCCCTTCATTGGAAAACCTCCATTTTTTGGCACAGGCTCATATAAATTTGACTTTTAAATAATTGTGATAAGTCTGATAAATCAAATGAGTATTCTATTGCTTTAAATACATAATATGTCATATATTAAGGCCTTTAAAATGTAATTTTTTGCAATATTTTAATTTTTATAGCCCCAAATGTTGATAGTTGAAATTTTTCAATTTAAACGTCATAATTTAACACGCGAAGTTGAATATAGAATTTATCATATTGTCTATAATATATATCCTATTGCCATGAAACTTTGTCAGCAGTCTCATAATTTATTAAGCTTTAGTCATACCAAGTTTTATTAAGATTGGCCAAATTTTTCTATCCTATTAGGTCCGAGTACACAGTTATCGTCCTTTGATTTTCGTTGTCCACGAATAAAGTCCCTAGTGTGGACAGTGTGTTGCTTGCCAATTTTTTTAGTACCCCTTCCAAATGTATTCCTTCATGTTTTATGCCTCAAATAGCAAGTAGGGGGATGAAATTACACTGTAAAAAAATTTGGGTCATGAATTGTAAAGTAAAGTAGTGATTTGGTCCAGCTGAAAAAGGTTAAAAATTAGCACTTCGGAAGCTGTCAAAAGATTTCAAGACCCCCTTAACATAGAATTGTCCATATTTTGAGTTAGAGCCGATGAAGTTTTCTATAATTTTGATATAATTTGTCCCAAAAGTAGTACAACACACTGTAAAAATATTATTGAGAAAGCGCAGGTGGGATTTTTTTTATTTTCATTTATTGTCTAAAAGAAATGCACTACGAAATAACTGTGTACTCGGACCTAAGAAGAGGCGAAATCAGTAAATATAGAATCTGTACTTTGGCAACTTCCCTGAATGATATAATGGTGTCAATTTGTCAGATAGCATGAAACTAAAGGATTTAAACTTTTATTTGATAGAAATTCTGCAAAAATTACCCATTTTGGCATTATATGGTCAAAATAAGCATTTCAAAGCTTTTTCAATTTTGATGCATAAGTGGCATTCTGACTTTCTATGTGACAGGTTTTCCTGTGTCAATATTTGTGTTTCTATGCTTTAACCCAGTTGTATTACTCATTTGTGAACTCTGAATCTACAGAAAATAAGATTATCTCAGACAATATGTGCAAAATGTGTTGTATAAATGACCCTCGTGTAACGGCCTGTTTGGATCAAGTTAAATGTGAGGACCTAGGTAAATAAAAGTTGAAGTCCATAATAAAGATTTCACTAAATTTGTATTAAAAGCACTTCACAATGTCTTTTGTACCTGTTTCATTTCACATAGTATCTTTCTTTTCTTATGTTAAATAGCAAGTGGTTCAAATATAAGCCTGCTGAGGCTAAAATTGCATGCAAGTTTTTCACTAAAAAGTGAAAAATCTTTGTATCAGACCATACTGTCTGCAAAAAAAGTTGAATGCAAGAGTCCTTTTATGCTCAGATTTATTGTATCATGTAACCTGAGTATAGAAATTATAAAAAAGACACCAATTTTTATTTCCTATAGCTTCAGTATGCATTTTTAAATGTAAATATGTGCTACGGCCTAAATTGACCCTAAATTATTTTCAGTCTTACTTGGCTTAAGACCCTTTTATACTAATATGGTATGCTATTTGTAATTTTTCTTTCCATTTAAAGTACATTTAATACATATGTAAGGATTATTTATAACCAAAAAACTCCACAAATTTAAAATTGCTGGAAAATAATACATCTTCATGTAAGGCCCCCCTTCATTGGAAAACCTCCATTTTTTGGCACAGGCTCATATAAATTTGACTTTTAAATAATTGTGATAAGTCTGATAAATCAAATGAGTATTCTATTGCTTTAAATACATAATATGTCATATATTAAGGCCTTTAAAATGTAATTTTTTGCAATATTTTAATTTTTATAGCCCCAAATGTTGATAGTTGAAATTTTTCAATTTAAACGTCATAATTTAACACGCGAAGTTGAATATAGAATTTATCATATTGTCTATAATATATATCCTATTGCCATGAAACTTTGTCAGCAGTCTCATAATTTATTAAGCTTTAGTCATACCAAGTTTTATTAAGATTGGCCAAATTTTTCTATCCTATTAGGTCCGAGTACACAGTTATCGTCCTTTGATTTTCGTTGTCCACGAATAAAGTCCCTAGTGTGGACAGTGTGTTGCTTGCCAATTTTTTTAGTACCCCTTCCAAATGTATTCCTTCATGTTTTATGCCTCAAATAGCAAGTAGGGGGATGAAATTACACTGTAAAAAAATTTGGGTCATGAATTGTAAAGTAAAGTAGTGATTTGGTCCAGCTGAAAAAGGTTAAAAATTAGCACTTCGGAAGCTGTCAAAAGATTTCAAGACCCCCTTAACATAGAATTGTCCATATTTTGAGTTAGAGCCGATGAAGTTTTCTATAATTTTGATATAATTTGTCCCAAAAGTAGTACAACACACTGTAAAAATATTATTGAGAAAGCGCAGGTGGGATTTTTTTTATTTTCATTTATTGTCTAAAAGAAATGCACTACGAAATAACTGTGTACTCGGACCATGATTGCAAATGACACAACTCTCCGCCAGAGACAAAATGAAGTAGATATAAGGATTTATAGGCCACTGTGCGACCTTCAAAAATGAGAAAACTCCATACCGTATACTAGTGGTCGGATATGAAAGACCTGACATGAAAAATTTGAAACAATTAACGGCCTACTTCTACATGTTTATGAAATAACAACAAAGCAAAATAAAACGAAAAACAAATATGATATAAGCAACAAACGACAACCACTGAATTGCAGGCTCCTGACTTGGGACTGGCACATAATGATACATTAAAGAAGACAACAGATATCATACATCTAAAATAAACTTGTTTTGTTATAAAGTAGGCCGTCAGTTTTCTCAATTGAATTCATGTCGGGGCCTTTTATAGCCCACTATACGGTATGGTTTTTCTCATTGTCGAAGGCCGTACGGTTGCCTATAATTGCTTACATCTACTTCATTTGAACTTTGGTGGATAGTTGTCTCATTGACAATCATACCACATTTCCTTATGTTTATATTCACTAAAATCTACTGAATATTACTATGATATATAGTATATTGGTCGACCATTAACATACAATGCCTACCTTTTCGCTGCATTTAAACACATGTTTATAGCCAATGTTTGGTTCGAATTTAGGTGAAAAGCAGGTGCGGGTTGCATTGTCACACCTAAAATGATAGAGACATAACATTTTAAGTAATTCTTCTTCTAAATATGTTATGCTATTAAAGTGAAACTGTATATTTTAAATATCATAAAAGGGACCTCCGTGTCTGAGTGGTCTAAGGAGTCGAAATACTGTATCACTAGCCGGCCTATCAACACTGATGGGTGGGTGGGTAGGTGGGCTCGGTTTCAATCTTAATAGACTTTGATTGTCAGTTTACCTAACGAATGTCGGTTGTTCTCTCCGGGCAGTCCGGCTTCCTCCATCAATAAAAGCTGACCGCCACGCAATAGCACAATAGTGCTGAAAGTGGCGTTAAACACCAATCAATCAATCAATCTTTATTATAAAAAGAGCATCCGTTTTTGAAAGTCTGTAGTAGACTGTGATCTTGTTCATCTGACTGTATACGATTTGGGTGTCGCTCATTGTTGAAGGTCGTACATTGACCTAGCTATATAGATGCTTACCACCGGGTCATTTCGACTTTGGAGGATATTTGTCCATTGACAATTTAAATTTTATATTGGTATTCAGAAACGTTTGAAGTAGAAGTAATTTGCAATAATCTACCTATTTTTACATTGACGTAATGAGAACAAATTCACAAATTCTGTCAAATAGTAAAGTTTTACATTAGTGAGTATATCTACGGTGACATTTTTCAATATGAGCGGATGTTTTGTGTTCTAAGCGTTTTAAAAACATTCCTACCCACAAGAACACATTATTGCAACACCATTAATGAAGGGAACATTTTTGCACAATTCACATAAAACAACATATAATTTTACGGAACCTTATTTATGTTATTGGACAAATACCTTTTGATGTGTTCTGAAAAAAAAAACAAACATACTAACCCACCAGTACAGATTGCAATGGTAACGTTATTACAAGATCCAGGACACGTGGCGTTTAAGATTTGAATACTCGTTCCTTGGATGAAATCTGTACATCTAAATAACTGAAAAGACAACCAAAGTATAGTTAAGTGATGGGACTGTTTATTAAGTTAAAAATACACAAAACATTATGTAATTTTCGAATTTTGGTTGCTGTCTCATTGACGCACACCCCACATCTCCTTGATTAATTTTGGTACAAACGAGTTATAACATAAATGGAAAATATAACCAGTATCAGTATACATAAGTTAGGTAAACTATTTTTATTCCTATTAAAGGGCCCATGAAGATCAAAGTAATTTATTACAATGATTTTAATAATAATTTTGATAATCATATATAAATATGAATATAATCATCTCAATTCTAAGGTCTTAAACCACAGCCAGACCAGAGCCATACACATAAGTATAAAAAAGCATAACAGTTATATATATAGATTCTACCACTGCATCGAGTGTGATACGATATTTATCCACTCGAGACAGTTAAATTTTCAAATTTAAAACGCGAGGCTCGCCGAGCGTTTTAAATATTTAAAATTTAACTGTCGAGAGTGGATAAATATCGTATTACACGAGATTTGGTGGTGGAATCTGTTTCTCTAATAATTTTCAAACAATACGCAGGCAAATTTATTCCTTCTTTTCGAATGATCTGCAAAAAGATGTGTTCTTTCTATGTGACGTCATCAGGCATGGTCGCCTTTGTTCATGCCGTCACAATAGGAAATTCAGAGGAAAGCAAGAAAATTCGACGTCACAATCGGATTTTAACCAATAAAGAACTGAGATCAAACGAATCACACGTTGATTAAATATTTTTTATACAATGGGTGCAGAAAGGGATAAATTGACGAAGAATTAGAGAAATAATATTAACAGGCAAATATTTTTAATGGGTTATATATAAAAATATCTGTACTATATTGATAGTTTTCTGAGTTCAAAACATTTATTAAAGGAAACATGACACGATTTTTTTTATTAATTTTTTTTTTTATTAAATTAATAAATATTAGTCTTAAAACATGTTTTGTACAATTTTGCGGGTCAAAACCTGATAAATCAGCATTTTTCTGGTCAAAGAATCAAGCGCTTGACATTAAGAATGATTTTTAATTAGATAACGATCATGTGATCGTGCTTACGTCAGTGGTTACAAGCTGGGAAAATGTCTCTTAACTGGACGATGTCGATACACTATGGACGGTATTGACAGCACTTTTCCAGATTACTGACAAACTATAAAGACATTGTGTGTGAAAAATAACCAAGAAAAGGATATTAATTCTTCATGCGAAGAGTCCAAAAACGACGATTTTTCAGACAAAACCGATCGGATTGTTACCATACATATTTGGTTTGTCTGATGAATAAATTTAATAGACCGCTTTCTGCATTTTTTCCATTAAATAAAACTAATTTTTAATCATGATTGAAAATATAAATTTATAATTATTGATGATTAAATTGTTCTTTTTTTCTCTCTGTTACGGTAATGTTATAATTATGTGTGCGCCAGAAGCAGAAGAAAAAAAAACGATAGTAAAAGTCAAATTAGGCGTTCGCAAAGTGTCTGTTTTTATTTATTTTTTTTTATTACATAGAGACTTTTAATAGGTATAAATTATCACCAAAAGTTATGCTTATAATTTTTTTGGTTGTAAACCATACATCACACACACAAAGGATTTGTATAGTGAAAAATCCTTTATCACACTATTTCTGCATTAGGATATTCAATTAACAATTTTATTACTTTCCCCCTTTTATATAAATAATTCAATTCAATATTTTATTTACGTCTCACCTAATGTATAAAATTACACAATACAAAACATTTATTGGAGGCTGCTGTTTTAGTGATTAAATGTTGACACCTATAGCCTACTTGACCAGGTGAAAGGTAAGAAGGCACCTGTAGTGTGATTTAGTCACGTGTTATGTTATTTACCTTTAAAAATCATACATTTCTAAGAAAAACTATCTTATGTTGAAATAATTAATATAGTTATACTACATTTCTAAAGTATGCTATTCCATCCAGACCCTTATAAATCTAACTTCAAATTTAAGGAATTACTCAAAGTAAATTCAAATTCACTTATTTCCACCCATCTCTTCCAAATGTCATTTAGCAATCAATTTGTTTATTGCTACCAGCAAAACGCTTGAGTCCAGGAAAATATTCGCAACACATAATGTTCTTTTTCAAAATATTTTTTCTAAAAGGGGTCATTTGAATAAATGTTAGATTTTCAATCGGACTGAGCAGGAAAATGTTTACATGTAACATACTTCAGTCTTCGAGAACATGAGTTGTGTATTAGCTGTACTTGGCTTTGATCTAGCTAACAGTATTTGTGCGTTGTCTCTATTGTTTTAACGTTAGTGGTTTCTCTACTGCGTACCGATCTTTTGCGTTAGACTGGTTTTTATAGTTCTTATGTACTGCTGTAAGACCACTGTCACACTTTGGGAGGGGGAGAGGGTACCGTAGGCGGTCACAAACATATACCACCGACACATTTTGAATGTGCCTGTCTTAAATCAGGAGCCTAGAGATCAGTTGTTGTCGTTGATTCATGTCTGTCAATTTTTTTCTACGGAAATTATTTTGTTATAAATTAGTTAGTTTTCTCGTTAAAATTGTTTCACATTTTCACGTTGAGAACTTTTATAGCCGAATATACGGTATGGGGTTTTCTCATTATTGGAGGCCGTACGGTAAACGACACTTTCTTCATTTATTATAAAGTTTCCATTTCAAAAAGAAATGTGTTTCATCATCTGAATCTTTACCAACTAAATAGTTGTCAATAATTATATTCGATGTTCAATATAATAAAATTGAGAATGGAAATAGGGAATGTGTCAGAAAAAGAATGTAAAAGACTTATGATTCACATTCTCGTATCATTTCCTTGTTTGCTTTTTATGCTTTATGTCTAACAATTTCTTATGAAGTTATAGACTTGCAAGCATACAAGAAAATTACTTTTCCATCTCAAGAAGTCAATTAAAAAATGCATCTGTTATAAACCTTTTTATATCTGCATATTCTTAAAAGCATAAAAATAAGATCTATATACAGGTTGTCTATTAGTTATCAACACGGGTTAGGGTATTTAATTGGTGGTGCATAGGGTATTGTATGGTCGTACTACAGGTATTCATTAAACATATATGATCAGGTAGTTGTACCTGTTTTACTGTACACAACAATAATATATTCCAATCTCACCTGTGACCTCGGCAAAACCAACATCCAGGATGTACACAAAGAGCTTATGAAGTAGTATTGCGTAATCATTATATATATGTCTTATCAATCCCCCATGTGGAGTGACACCTGAAGTTTGCAACTTCAAACGAGACCTGAAATTGCGAAACTCAATCATATGTACCGTACACCTGTGACCTATGATGAACTCATGGCATGGCACCCGAGACCCCAACACCTTCTAAGTCTGCGGGTCATTCAAAAAACAGAAAATATCATGTCAATATTCTTTTTAATTATATTGTTGAATCCATCGGCATCACACATAATCATTGTTTATAATAATCGAAACTAAATTTTTGCTGTACCCATATGTCAATATGAACGAATGTCTCCACTGACGTAGTAGCCTCGTTCTGAGTGACTTCCGGGATGGAAATATGCATATTTGACAGGTCGATAAATCGTTGCATTAAAATCTCTTTAAAATAAATATTTTCCTAAATAGTTGACACTTATATTGCTATCGATGTATTTTTGGGGAAAGTTAAGTATAAATAAACATTTTGAAACACAAATTGAAAATCGTGTCATGTCTCCTTTAATATAAATTGCAATAATTTTCAATACCTCTAGGTTTTCTTGAATAAAAAGCTAATTAAACTTGTCACTTGTTTTTATCATTTCGAAATTTTTACAACTTATTAAAATTTTATCATATAACTCTTTTCTCAAGGGATTATAAAGGGGACATTGACATATAAAATGTTCTTCATCTTCAACTTTATCCAACGTGCATTTTTACTTAATCTTTGTGATTTATCTATATGGTTTTTTGCCTATCTATCCGTCTCTATTTTTAGGGGATGTGCACTTATTCTGATCTTGCATAGTGCTTGTCTATCTTAAAAATTCTTTTAATTTCAGATATTTTTCTGTACCAAACAAAAATGAGCCTATGACGAGTCGCTCATCCGGCAAAAGTATACCATATTGATTTACGTAAAATAAAAGTATAAAAAGTAATTTGCTGTACAAAAACTTTATTCAGATACCTTTTTTATTGACCACAAGTTTAAATCATTTTTACTATGGAATCTTCGGATAGGAAGAGACTAGACCTGTCATGATCACTGGAATGTTACAATGTATTTCTATAGCAATTGTTCAGTTTCAGGAAAACAATGTTTCACTTAACAAGTTATTCACTAGCTTGATTGATTTTTCTATTTTCAATGGCTTTTACTCGTGGGACGGTTTGATTTGTATCCAAATATTTCGATAACGTTTCATAGGTAATAAATATTTGTCAAAATATTTGCAAAAGGCAAGCCTCTACATATACAACTGTTCAGTAAAACAGATGTATTAAGACGTAATTAAGAAATTGGAATAGCGGATGGGTACAACTGTTCAAAAAACAGGAACACAATTTCTTTCTAAGAGGTATCTTCACCAAGAATATATGAATAATGAAATATTTGCCACTGGACGCTAAATAAATAACAATCGGTAAATCTTTACACACAGGAATTGATAAATAATTTTAAAAAAGGTAAATAGTAAATAAATAGCACTCACAATAAATAAAAATATAATCCACACTTTTGTTCGTATATAGTACAAATCATATAAAATCATATCTCCCTGTTTATATTTTGTAATCTATCTAGTATGAACATATTGTGTATCAATGATTAAATCGATACTGTTTCTACACAATCGAAATATTTGATGATAAAAACTTTCGTCGGTAAATGTCTTCCTGTTTTATGCAATGTTCCAATATTTATATAGTGACGATATATTTTGGTTTTCTGTCAAACATGTCTGTCATCTCTGGATATGTAGAAAGCCTGCATATCTATAAATTTTGATCATGACCAAAGAATTTGGAAGACTTCGTATAGTATTCAACCTAAAATAATAAAGAAAAACGGGCCTAAATACAAGAACAGAAAATGGGCTAAAAGTTCAGCAATGAAGACCCTTCATATGAACACGTTCAGCAATGTTTGGCTTTTTATTCAAGAAAACCTGGAGGTATTGAAAATTAAGGTGGTACCTAACACTACAGGGAGATAACTCTGTAAAAATCAGCTAAACGTTTTAATAACGTTGTATTGTATAGGAAATATTAAGCTTCTCAATGATCAAAATAAGTGTTTGTCAAACTGCTATATAACCAATGAAATTTTTCTGATAAAGTGGTTGGTTCAAATTTTTTGAAATTTTTATATTTTTGTCAAAGAGTCAAGTAAACATTTTGTCAAAATTTTATGAAAATTAAACGAGCCAAATTAATATTAGTCAAGGTGTTGGGTACCACCTTAATGTAATTTATATTAATAAATATTTTGAACTCAGAAAACTATGAATATAGTATAGATATGTTTATATGTAACCCATTAAGAATATTTGCCTGTTAATATTATGTATAATCTGTTATGCTTTTTAACTTATATGCGTATGGCTCTGGTCTGGCTGTGGTTTAAGATCTTAGAATTGAGAGATGATTATATTCATATCTATATATATGATTATCAAAAAAAATATTGTGCCAATCATCAAAATCATGATAATAAATTACTTTGCTCTTCATGGGCCCTTTAATTGGAATAAACATATCTTATCTTATCTATAATCTACTTTGGATTTCAAATTATGAAACAAGTTGCTTTCTTTAAAAAAAGAAAAGCAATACTTGAACCCAAGACCGCTGACTGGTCACCAAAAAATTGTTGCTGAAATTTTGTTTGCTTTTAAATTGAAATAATTGACTGTGAATAGAATAAGATAATGATGATGTTAAAACATATTTACTAAAAATGTGTAATTGTGTGAAGATTCTTGCACAAGTCAGTTGAAAGCGATGTTGGATAGTTGTGAATAGAAAAGTGTATATATACAGCCAGAAGTCCATTACTAGACGAAGTGTGCAACCTGTACTATATAGTAAGGCGATCACGATGTCCCCTTTATCAGTGGAAAGCGCCATTGGTGGTCCCCCCAAATCTCGTTTTATAACTATGGAATCATGGGTACAAATATTATCATTAAACAGATAGCTGTTAATTAGTCTCCTTGAGCGTTTGATTAATTATCAGTTTGTTGTAAATAAAGTGATCCGACTTAGTGTGGCGATTTCTTATTGCAAGTTATTTAACTTCTTCATTTTACTTCAACATTTAGAAAATGATATAAAATTTTATAAACGAATTCATTGGTATCATTTTTCATCGCGCAAAGGCAAATGAGAACTATAAAATCTGCCGTGTCGGACTAAAAATGTATCGTCTATCTAAAAGATATAGTTGTTTTTGTCAAAATATAGTCATAGTTTCCTCTTTTTTTAATAAATGTTGTGTTTGACGAATTATGTTTCGGTTATTTACGGCATCAAGGAAGCTATATACGGTGATGTGTAAGCAAATGACGGGGTTTTTTTCTTCGCTTCTACCAAGTAACAAAATAATATCCGACCATTTGTTGCTTTAGATGACTTCGAAACAATTTTGAATTTCAAAAGTCTCTTGTTTTTTAGCTTTTTTAGATTAAGAGACATACTTATCTCCTGTCTGTCCGTAATAACATTCGCCATCATTAAGATGTATACGTGAGTCAGTGTTGGAAAGTCCTTTTTGTTGTTTTATACTCACAAGACTGATGACATCCGTAGATCATGCGAAATTAAAAAAAATGTTTATCGTGTGTTGCTAGCTTAACGTTCAGTGGCAAATATATTATGCATATCCAATCAAAGAGTTGTCGCAAGTGTTATATAGCATCAGAGATCGTAACATTCATTCTGAAAACGCGTGGTAGTGGATTTAAAGTAGCCTGGGATCCTGGCTAACTGCTCGACGAAGTATTAGATTGGGTCAGGATGCCAGGCTAGATTTAAATTCCCTTCTCCGACCTGACGCGGCTGTTATTAATGTATACATCCCAAACTTGTAAGAAAGGGTTTTACTGCTGGAACTGGACAATTCCAGGGATTATTTTATTTCTTTACGGCACAACTTAACCCTTGAGATTGATTTAGTATTTGAACAAATTAAATCAAATTTTCCTTCGGTTAGGTTTTTGAAGTAGGACTTCGTCAAATTTCAGTCTGAAGTATACTTAGTAATACATAAAGAATCTATATTTATTACTCATTTGTTTACAAAGATCGTGATCGCAACTTTTCTTACAATTTTAACCTATTAAAATCGCACGTGTTGTGAACAGCATTTTTACATGTATTTTGACGGATAAATCATTAATGTAACAATATCTGACTGAAATGATAACCTTTGTTCGTCCACACCATCACCGAGGTAGTATTACCGTCAAGATCTCAGTCACGCAGGATCGAAGATATTCGAAATTGAAGAAAGGGCATACAATTATTTTCCCTTCTTTTTTCAAAATTGAGGGTACAATTTGTTAATTTTGCTAAAAATGGTTATATCTACAGAAATCCCTTGTAACTTTAGAAAAAAATCTTATTTCTTGAAATTTGTAAATCGTAACATATTCTTAAAATAAATATAATATAAAGTTTATTCCTATTAAACTCATTCCTAATACTCAAGTGTTACTTGTACTGTATATGGATACACAATTTTCCGACCTAATTTTCCTTGCCAACTTTTTAATGGCAATTTGTTCACAATTAATTCTAAAACCAAATGTTTATTGTACTAAGAAGTCACGGAGCTTCTTTTTTTTTCATTCCGTTTGACAATTTTTCTACGTAAGTTGATAAATTATACAAACATTTTTATTATTTAATATAAAAACCATCATAATGTCTCATGACACTGATATGATATGGCATCGATAGGGTCTGCTATTCATTAACACGTCGATAATCAAATATTACTTTCAACTGTGTGCCAATTAAGTTACAGGGTGTTTTGCATAAATTGGCTTTACCCAGAATGCATCACAAAAAGTTTGGCCATTGAATTTTGTTACTATTAATAGCAATCGCGCTCAAATCCCGTTTCAATCACGGTTGGAAGTACGGGGACAATGTGATCGCCTTACTATATAGCGGGTTGCACACTTCGTCTAGTAATGGACTTCTGATACAGCTACTATTTGAATATACATTTTAAGGATCGGCCATTTTAATTATAACTTGGGAGTGTACATCATTTTTTTCATAATCCTATTGCAAATCCCAGTTTCTGCAAACCGGATGTCTAATGCAAATTGTACAAACCAATCGCAATATAAATTTAAGCACTCAGTTTGCTTTATAATCTGGATGCATTTATTTTATCTATCATATCTTCATATTTTGTTTCCTGGATGCCTTCAATTATTCTTAACTCGTTAATTAAGCTGTCTGTACTCATGGTAGATGTATATAGATAAATTTAAAGTCCAATTTCCATGTGAAGTGAAACTCTGTGGCATGTAACTTATAAGAAGGTTTCGTATATTTTTCTTGAGGATAACACACCAGCTTCATTGGGACCTCTTATATAGAGACTTATTTTTGGTCTCATAAAACATCTCAAATTTTAAGGATGTCCTGATTTTACTTAAATTAATCCAAATATTCTACAGGAATACTTGGTTTTGAAGAATATCTTATTTTCAGAAGTTTAATGAATACCTGAACATACTCTCAAAAGAACCAATTTATATAAAAAGATATGTAGATATAAAAAGATACCAGGATTAAAATGTTGTACGCCAGACGCGAGTTAAGTCTACAAAGAAACACCAGTGACGCTCGAATAAAAAAAGTTAAAAAGGCCAAATAAAGTACAAAGTTGAAAGGAATTCAGGACCCAAAATTTTGAAACAAAGGTTTTGCCGAATACATCTAAAGTAATCTATTCCTGGGGTAGAAAATCCTAAGCATTTTGAAAATGTCAAAGTATATAATAGGACAGTGACTCAAAAAATAAAAGATAAGAGAAACAGCTAGAGGTCAGGATACCGTAAGTAATGATGACCGTGCTTGAAAGTCACATGTCAAGCTCTTACTGCCGTGTCCTGGATTTAGATAAGAAAAGCGAAAATTCACATTCGCGAGCGAAATTAATATTTATGCATGCACATGGTATGTTTGAGAAAGAAATAGTAAATAGTAAATAGAAAGCATACGCACTGATACTCTGGATAATAATACGCATTTTCGTCATCACATATATTAATCTAATAGTTGAATTCGGATGTCAAACTACCTACCTCAAGTGTTTTGACTCCGGATTCATTGACATTTTATCCGGAATTTTTGTGAACGCAAACCGATAGTGTGCATGTGAACAGGGTGATATATAATGTGAATGATAGCTGGTCAACACAATGAATAAAATTTTCAAAATCGTACCATAGAACAAATAGTTAGATGCTTTGAGGTTGAACTATTAAAACAAACAAACAAAAAAAAGAATTGAAATTTTATAATTAACATACATTCTTGTTAGTGAATTTTTCCGAAAATTTAGAATATAATATCAATAAACACAAACGTCAAGTATTTACGGATGGACATTTTATTTATCAAATTAATCTCTTTCTAAAGTCTAACATTCCACTATATGAATATATTGCTAAACAAAATATAAGCAGAGACTTATTAATCCATACTAAAACAGTATAGAATAATTAACATTATGATAGTAATTAAATTTTGTTATGATTATTGTAAAACATTAATTACGTTTTTTGTGAGATGCAATAATTTAACATCCTTGTGAATTCAAACCATGCAAGCATTTTTTTCATTCACGACCGTTTAAAATTTAGATATTTAGCTAACTTTGGGTACGCATCCCTGCTCATTGGTGCTCATACGTTGGATATTATTTTCATAATGTAATGACTGTTCAAAACTGTGAGACATAATGCACGTTTATATGACAATTTTAATTATATTAATATATTAAGAATAAATTCTGTCTCAGTTTAAACTTAATAATGAATATTCTTTGATCTGGTAGTATCTATTAATGAAATTAGATATTTTTGACAGAACAATCCTTTTGTTTGATTATCTTTCTGCTTTCCGACCACTGTGTTTTATAAATATTTTTAACAGAAATATCGTTTTCTTAATTTTCTTCATGCTTTCCGACATTTTTCCATGCTATGATTGAAATACAAAATATCAAATGATAAAAGTTCAGAAATAATCAGTTTATTCTGGGACATTATATATCAATAAACTATTCCAAGGTTTATTGTCACAATGCACAACATCACGTTGTGTTAAAAATACTACACACACAACGCGTACAGGGACCGTCTCAAAGAATGAATTATATAATTGCGTTTTCATTATACTTGATATTTAATAAACATTCACATTATTAAAACACATATGTTTTGTCAAAAGGCAAATAGGTTCTAACATATAAATGATTTTTTGACTGCAACCTAGTCTTTATTGTTTTACTTTCCAATCTAAACATGAACTTTAATTGTTGAATTATACAATGTCACGTGGTAGCCTATATATATCATAGAGGGACCGTATCAAAGACATAGATAACTACCTGTATATATAAATAATCGAAAAATTTTGAGACGTTCCGAGAATCTAGATTCCGAGGATATCGAATGGCCCATAGACACTTCGAAAACTCACAAAGTGAGGGGTTCACGCAAAAAATTATCTTATTGTAAATCTTTAAACATTCCTCTTTGACACACAATTTACAAAATAATTTATGTAGTGTAGATCAAAAGAAATTATAAGTAAATAACTAGATCTTGCACTTCAATATATCAATCTTCTAGCATACTATGAGGTATGTGAGCTAATCAGATGTACATACATGATGATGACGAATATTAACATGATATGATTTTGATTGTTTTGTCACTTTTATGAAAAGATTACATTTTGGATACTAGTAATAGTTGATTTGAGAGAGTCCACATATGGTCATATTTGATGATCGAGTCATAAAGAAGGTTTCTTGGTAACCTTAAAACATTAGTGTTCTATGTTCTGCACTTTGGTATTTGGTGAAAGCTGCTACTGTTGGAATGGTCTTTTCTTTTCATATGTATATACTTTATTGATTCAGTTTTAACAAAATATGAACAGTTTCACAGAATGAACTATGACCGATGGTGACTAATGGGTCCTATGGGATGTATTGTTGTCTGTTGTCTTAAAATGGCTGGTGGTAAATAACGTTTTTCTCTGTTCTTTCTACACTGTAAAAATGGAAATGTCTTGAATTAAAGTTTTAATTCAAAAAAGAAAAATATTTAGAATTAGATTAAACACACAAAAGAGCAAGAATTAGTCTAACTGAATATCACATTCGGTGGCATGTTAAAGGTCTTTGAGGTAAACGTATACTTACTTAGATCTTCTTTCATAAAGTTATCTATTCTTATAATGAATGAGGTGGGTGTTAACAACTATATAGGTCATCGTGCGGCCAATAACAATGACCAGAACCCGTACTTAAGACAAGCCATTCTCGTCAAAACTATGTTTAAGCCATTTTTCGAAAGTTAAATCACACTGATAATTTTAAAAAAATGTCAATGTGTAATTTGTAATTCTCTGTGTGTGTTTGTAAGTGTTTTTATCTGTGTGTGTATTTTTTTTTATAAAACAGACAACAACCACCGATTTACAGGCTCATGACTCTAAAGAGAAACATAAAGAATGTTGCGAGGCAAAACATATTTGTAAGAATAAAAATAAACCAAAAAACACACAAAAAATAATAAACAAGTACTGGAAGGTAATGAAAACTATAGTTCAAAGCCAATGTCCACTATTGAATAACCATGTTTTCCAAGACTAAAAAAATTACAATTTGATTATAATTCAGATATATCGTATCTCGCTTAGTCGTATGAGGATAACGAAATCAGAGATCTATATTTCAATTAGATTGAAAAATCAATCAGTACATATCCAACGGATTCAGCCTGTACATAAAGACATCATAAAAAAGCGAATGTTCGTCAATTCGTCTTTCCCAAAAAACATGTTATGCCGTAAATCCACAATAATTTATCTACACAATGTTGTACAACATGCCTACATTTCAGTTTATGCCTAAATTAATTTGTGGCAGGTCTTTAAAGTAGGTCAACAGTCCGATGTCCTCTACTCACAATAAAGTATTACACCAATTCAAAGAATGTTCGCAGTACTGAAACGCTACATATTGCTGAAGGTACTGTATATACTTCAGCCGATGTTAAAAATCATGGTTTCTCAAACTATGATTCCTTGTCGATTCCACAACACGGAACTAAAACAGTGAATGACAATACTATTTTGTGCAAAAATGGCATTTTCAGTATTTCATTACAAATGTTCATTGAAGAAAAATAACCTTATATGGTATGATGTAACCTTAACATTGGCTATACCTTCTGTGCTATTCCTTTGACGCATTGGACACAGGCCTGAAATTTAAAAATAAGAACATGTAAACAGAAGAAATTTTTTTTACGACGCGTATTTTTTATTTGGTCATAAAACACCTTAAATGGACAAACTTTTGTTGGTATTTTTTACGTTTGGCAGTGTAGTAGTTTTTTTTATTATTTCCGTACTCCTCAAAAAATAAATTTGTGTGATATTTTTGTGTTGCACTGCACATTTTGTACACGCGTAACCCCCTCCCCTAAAAAAAAAAAGAAGAACCACTAACAAAAACAAACAAAAACTTAAGTTTGGGCTTAGGAATTTTGATCGTTGATGGTATATCATCTTTAGATCTGGGACTATTATACTATTAGTAGTATAATAGTCCCAGTTTAGATGTAGATGTAAAATAAGTATCTCGATTGTGGAATATGGGATCAAAAAACGGTTACACATTTCAGATTTAAAACATTTATTTCTTATTAGATATAGGAAGATGTGGTATGAGTGCCAATGAGACAACTCTCCATCCAAGTTACAATTTATAAAAGTAAACCATTATAGGTCAAGGTACGGCCTTCAACACGGAGCATTGGTTCAAACCGAACAGCAAGCTATAAAGGGCCCCAAAGAATTACTAGTGTAAAACCATTTGTTGATTTGTGACATTTTCGTTTTGGTAAATGGTTGTTCTGCCTAAAGGGCATTATTTCCAGTTAAGCAAAAAGTCTATCTGTTATTTTGGATCATTTTGGTTCAAATTTACTTCTATGGGATGATGTAGTTGCCGCGTATATCATTAAATTGTTGTATGCTTAAATGAATTTGGTGAGTAATTATCAGAGGCCAAGTTGAATGTTTGGTGTATATAATAGACGAACATGACGAACAGGAAAATAGAAATTACCAAAAATATTGGACTGTAAAACAGACCACACGAATCACCAACACATTAATCCTGCGTTAAAGTGGACGTTCAAACGAAAACAAACATCAACGAACATCACATGAGCTATATAACCTTATTTGGTACATGACCTGTATATGTCAAATTCATTGTGCGATGAAATATATTGCCACGCAGTTGCATTAGTTATGATAAATTTCATTGTTGAGACAATTGAATGTGTAAACCTGTTCAACTTAATTAAAGCCGCTAAAAAGAAGATATTCCTTAAAAAAGTGTACTTAGTACTACTTACTTTTCTATTAAAAAAGATAATCACTGCAGTTAAAACCAGGACAGTAACTCCTACTCCCGTTAGTATATATGGTACAATGTTAAGATGCTGTAAACAGTAACAATCACTGTCATGATTAATAACATTTTATCATGTAATAAATTATATAATTCAAGATATACAATCAGTTAAAACTTTAGGCTAAGGAGTATGTAATTTTGCGGTATTTCCGATTTTTATGAAAGTTACATTTAGGACATGTTAAACTGTGTCTGAATATCGAAAACAATATACATGTAGTATTTGTACTTCCTGATATACAATCAGTTAAAACTTTCTGAAAAAGATCTATTTTATAGATTGCACACGTAAAAAAGCATTTTGTTCAATTTGAATCGTGACTAATGTTAATTCCGTCCTTAGAATTTTGTTTAGAAATTATACGTAATTGCTCTGATCTTTATTTTTAGCTCACCTGACCTGAAAGGTCAAGTGAGCTTTTCTCATCACTTTGCGTCCGTCGTCCGTCGTCCGTCGTCCGTAAACTTTTACAAAAATCTTCTCCTCTGAAACTACTGGGCCAAATTTGACCAAACTTGGCCACAATCATCATTGGGGTATCTAGTTTAAAACATGTGTCCGGTGACCCAGTCAACCAACCAAGATGGCCGCCATGGCTAAAAATAGAACATAGGGGTAAAATGTAGATTTTGGCTTATATCTCTGAAACCAAAGCATTTAGAGCAAATCTGACATGGGGTAAAATTGTTTACCAGGTCAAGATCTATCTGCCCTAAAATTTTTAGATGAATCGGACAACCCGTTGTTGGGTTGCTGCCCCTGAATTGGTAATTTTAAGGAAATTTTGCCGTTGGTTATTATCTTGAATATTATTATAGATAGAGATAAACTGTAAACAGCAATAATGTTCAGCAAAGTAAGATCTACAAATAAGTTAACATGACCAAAATGGTCAGTTGACCCCTTAAGGAGTAATTGCCCTTTATAGTCAATTTTTAACCATTTTTCGTAAATTTTTGTAATCTTTTACAAAAATCTTCTCCTCTGAAACTACTAAGACAAATTTAACCAAACTTGTCCACAATCATCATAAGGGTATATAGTTTAAAAAATGTGTCCGATGACCCCGCCTGCGAACCAAGATGGCCGACATGGCTAAAAAATAGTACATAGGGTAAAATGCAGTTATTGGCTCATATCTCTGAAACCAAAGCATTTAGAGCAAATCTGATCAGGATACAATTGTTCATTAGGTCAAGATCTATCTGCCCTGAAATTTTCAGACCAATCAGGCAACCCGTTGTTGGGTTGCTGCCCCATGAATTGGTAATTTTAAGGAAATTTTGCCGTTTTTGGTTATTATCTTGAATATTATTATAGATAGAGATAAACTGTAAACAGCAATAATGTTCTGCAAAGTAAGATCTACAAATAAGTCAACATGACCAAAATGGTCAGTTGACCCCTTAAGGAGTTATTGCCCTTTATAGTCAATTTTTAACCATTTTTCGTAAATTTTTGTAATTTTTTACAAAAATCTTCTCCTCTGAAACTACTAGGACAAATTTAACCAAACTTGTCCACAATCATCATAAGGGTATCTAGTTTAAAAAATGTGTCCGGTGACCCAGCCCGCGAACCAAGATGGCCGACATGGCTAAAAAATAGTACATAGGGTAAAATGCAGTTTTTGGCTCATATCTCTGAAACAAAGCATTTAGAGCAAATCTGATGAGGATAAAATTGTTAATTAGGCCAAGATCTATCTGCCCTGAAATTTTCAGACCAATCAGGCAACCCGTTGTTGGGTTGCTGCCCCTGAATTGGTAATTTTAAGGAAATTTTGCCGTTTTTGGTTATTATCTTGAATATTATTATAGATAGAGATAAACTGTAAACAGCAATAATGTTCAGCAAAGTAAGATCTACAAATAAGTCAACATGACCAAAATGGTCAGTTGACCCCTTAAGGAGTTATTGCCCTTTATAGTCAATTTTTAACCATTTTTCGTAAATTTTTGTAATTTTTTACAAAAATCTTCTCCTCTGAAACTACTAAGACAAATTTAACCAAACTTGTCCACAATCATCATAAGGGTATATAGTTTTAAAAATGTGTCCGATGACCCCGCCTGCGAACCAAGATAGCCGACATGGCTAAAAAATAGTACATAGGGTAAAATGCATTTTTTGGCTCATATCTCTGAAACCAAAGCATTTAGAGCAAATCTCATGAGGATAAAATTGTTCATTAGGTCAAGATCTATCTGCCCTAAAATTTTCAGACCAATCAGGCAACCCGTTGTTGGGTTGCTGCCCCATGAATTGGTAATTTTAAGGAAATTTTGCCGTTTTTGGTTATTATATATTTGGCACAATAGATAGAGATAAACTGTAAACAGCAATAATGTTCTGCAAAGTAAGATCTACAAATAAGTCAACATGACCAAAATGGTCAGTTGACCCCTTAAGGAGTTATTGCGCTTTATAGTCAATTTTTAACCATTTTTTCGTAAATTTTTTGTAATTTTTTACAAAAATCTTTTCCTCTGAAACTACTAAGACAAATTTAACCAAACTTGTCCATAATCATCATAAGGTATCTAGTTTAAAAAATGTGTCCGATGACCCCGCCCGCGAACCAAGATGGCCGACATGGCTAAAAAATAGTACATAGGGTAAAATGCAGTTTTTGGCTCATATCTCTGAAACAAAGCATTTAGAGCAAATCTGATGAGGATAAAATTGTTAATTAGGCCAAGATCTATCTGCCCTGAAATTTTCAGACCAATCAGGCAACCCGTTGTTGGGTTGCTGCCCCTGAATTGGTAATTTTAAGGAAATTTTGCCGTTTTTGGTTATTATCTTGAATATTATTATAGATAGAGATAAACTGTAAACAGCAATAATGTTCAGCAAAGTAAGATCTACAAATAAGTCAACATGACCAAAATGGTCAGTTGACCCCTTAAGGAGTTATTGCCCTTTATAGTCAATTTTTAACCATTTTTCGTAAATTTTTGTAATTTTTTACAAAAATCTTCTCCTCTGAAACTACTAAGACAAATTTAACCAAACTTGTCCACAATCATCATAAGGGTATATAGTTTTAAAAATGTGTCCGATGACCCCGCCTGCGAACCAAGATAGCCGACATGGCTAAAAAATAGTACATAGGGTAAAATGCATTTTTTGGCTCATATCTCTGAAACCAAAGCATTTAGAGCAAATCTCATGAGGATAAAATTGTTCATTAGGTCAAGATCTATCTGCCCTAAAATTTTCAGACCAATCAGGCAACCCGTTGTTGGGTTGCTGCCCCATGAATTGGTAATTTTAAGGAAATTTTGCCGTTTTTGGTTATTATATATTTGGCACAATAGATAGAGATAAACTGTAAACAGCAATAATGTTCTGCAAAGTAAGATCTACAAATAAGTCAACATGACCAAAATGGTCAGTTGACCCCTTAAGGAGTTATTGCGCTTTATAGTCAATTTTTAACCATTTTTTCGTAAATTTTTTGTAATTTTTTACAAAAATCTTTTCCTCTGAAACTACTAAGACAAATTTAACCAAACTTGTCCACAATCATCATAAGGTATCTAGTTTAAAAAATGTGTCCGATGACCCCGCCCGCGAACCAAGATGGCCGACATGGCTAAAAAATAGTACATAGGGTAAAATGCAGTTTTTGGCTCATATCTCTGAAACCAAAGCATTTAGAGCAAATCTGATGAGGATAAAATTGTTCATTAGGTCAAGATCTATCTGCCCTGAAATTTTCAGACCAATCAGGCAACACGTTGTTGGGTTGCTGCCCCTGAATTGGTAATTTTAAGAAAATTTTGCAGCTTTTGGTTATTATCTTGAATATTATTATAGATAGAGATAAACTGTAAACGGCAATAATGTACAGCAAAGTTAGATCTACAAATAAGGCAAACATGACCAAAATTGTCAATTGACTCCTTAAGGAGTTATTGCCCTTCATAGTAAATTTTTTACAATTTTCATAAATTTTGTAAATTTTTGTAAATTTTTACAAAGTATTTTCCACTGTAACTACCGGGCCAAGTTCATTATAGATAGAGATAATAGTAAGGAGCAAGAATGTTCAGTAAAGTAAGATCTACAAACACATCACCATCACCAAAACACAATTTTGTCATGAATCCATCTGTGTCCTTTGTTTAATATGCACATAGACCAAGGTGAGCGACACAGGCTCTTTAGAGCCTCTAGTTATAATACTATACAACTAAAGCACGTGACAAAACATAAATAAAAAACAATACCGTTATACAATGTTTCAATAAATATTTCAAGAGTCCCCTGTCCTCATTATGACATCCGGAAGTTGTAGAGGTCAAAAGCTTCTGTTTCTGTCTAAATATTGAATATAGCAGAAAAACATCTAATAAAACACAGACCGGACGTGATAGGGTTAACATCACTAACAACAAAAAAGACACAAAAAAACTGGTCTGAAAGTACTCGCAGTTATTGACAGCTAGTTGAAAGAACTAATAAAAAAATCATGTATCTAAGACTAGATATCAATCAGTTCACATCCAATATCCAATGAATTTAGTGTAAAGACGTTATTAACAGTCAGAGAAAAACATGACCTTGTGCAATACCAAAATATAGGTATCGACAGATTGTAGTACCGTGAATGTGGATATGGTTATAATAATAGTATTTATTATGGTTTAAATTTACTAATAACAAAATAAATATAAATACCAATAAAACCAATATTCAAAGATCTAATTACAGTGTTGAATGTAGTAACCTTTTAGAATAAGTTTATTTGATGGATTGATAAGTTTACCCAGATCTTATCTAATAACATAAACGGTACCAATTTTTATGCACCAGATGCGCATTTCGACAATCAATGTCTCTTCAGTGATGCTCGAGGCCAAAATATTTGAAAATCCAAAGCTTATTAAAAGGCTGAAGAGCTATAAACCAAAAAGGACAAAAAAGTATAGCCAAAGCCGGGCAAGGAATCAGAGCTTTGCATGAGGGAGATACATTCCTTAATTTTAAATAATTAAATTTCCGAGCTCGGTAAACAACATCACCGTAAAAATTTGGATGTGCTGTTCCCTTTGAAATAAGTTTTCTACAGGTAAATCCAAACCAAATCTTTGTATCTATGGAAGAATTTAGTAAAAGTTTTTTAAAAGTAATTTGTGGTAACGAAATCCCTGACTTAATATTTTATCAATAATACATAGACTACGCTCATTGAAATCAAAACGTCACAAGGCACGGTCATAGAGAACGAGTTGGGATATACCGGTATAAACACCGTATGAATATACGCAAACAAATTACAAGATACCAAAATTGTGGTGATGCACCGTATGCATTTTTTATTTATTAGTTGATTGATTGATTGTCGTCCAGTAGCAAATATTTCAGGCCGACAACACATTAATAATCAATACAATAAGTAGATCGACCATAATAAAACAGAGGATTTGAAAGTTGTCATTGGAAAGCACCATATAGAAAATTAAGTACAATAAAGTTAAACACGAAATTTTTTAGCGTGTTACATTACTCAAACCTATGAAAACTTGTAAATTAATTCAAGATCTGCCATCTACACTTAACTCTTTAAAAGTAAAAAAAAACATAAGATACATGTATACATATATCTAAAATAGCAACCGACGAGGATCATGGCAACAATGTGCATAAAAACATTTGGCGACCGGCGCTATATTAGCTCTGTTGGGGGCACTTGTACCTATTCCCCCCCCCCCCCCCCCCCACACACACGCAATTTTAATATTGACTAGTTGATGTATGGATGGGTATTGATGGATTGGTGCGTAACTTTCAGGTACAGTGGAAAATATTGCATGCATCATGACCAGACAACATTAAGTTATATGAAACCTGCTTTGTACTATTTGACACGGTCGGTCGGATTTTTAACATGCTAACGTATACAAGGTAACAGTCCACAGAAGAAAAAAACAATTCTCCCTTCAGAGACGCCTTATTCTTAAATGTCCACATGCTTAGCAGAGAAGCAGCAAATACCATTTTTTCAAATCTTTCTTTGACTCGACCAAGGATCAAAGCAACAACCTCCTTCACTTCAAGCGAACACGGTACCACAAGACCACCGTAGCAGTATGTCTAATTGATTAACAGGCACACAGAAGATCATACACTACAGATAACTTATTAATATACTCACAAAGTATATGTGAAAATACTTAAGAACCTATCCACCTATTGATAAAGGACAAAGGCGCTCTCTTGTTGTAGACTAAAAGACACTAATCAGACTTCACTGTATAATTTGAAAATGAGATTTTATATAATACTTACAAATTCTGTACACTCGTCGCCTATTTTCACTTCAAACGAATAGCTGAAATATAATCAAACATATATAATATCAGTAACATTTAATTTATTTATTATTATTTTTTTTCTAGATTTAGCATCCCTCATTTCTTTCTCATAACTTACTTGTATGTCCATCGTTAACATTTAGAACTTCTATAATACTACTGTGTAATAGTTGTAACGAATTCGAAGATGAGTATCATTTCTTTTTTTTTTTCATCTGTAATAAATTATTCAAAGTTCTCAGATTCTGAAATTCAACACAAATTATCGGACAAAGCTTCATGTTTTTCCTGGTCAACTGTTTACTGTTGACTACAAGTGTTGTACACTTAACACTGTCCTTTCCTTTCCTGGATCTTGATATCTATATCTTTAACGGGATGCTTAGTACTAAAATTTTCGAAAAAGAGATGATTTTAAGTTTCCTATTGTTAATTATCCATTTTTAGATCATGACGTTCCCTTGTCACCACCTTATGGTGTTTATATATCTCAACTTGTTCGATTCGGTCGTGTATGTAACAACGTATTTAAATTTAACCAAAGAAATCTCTGTATTACATTTACTAAATTTTATCATCGGTACAAGGACATCATTCGTAAATATAAATCAACATACAGACATCTTATACGTTCAGGTATTTCACATCCAATATTTTATGGTAATATTCTTTACAAAGCACAAAAATGTCGGCATTCACCTCACAATCTTATCAAACATTTAAACAGACTTATTCAGAAGGGATATAGTTACAATACTGTTGTCAGGTCATTAAAGATGGCATATTTTGGTATTAATATTGATTCACTAATAGGGTCTTTGCATCGGAAATAAACACATTTATTCTAAAACCAGTTGTAGGCATGATACGGGTAATGTTCTTCTCATATATTTTATGATGGTATGATACTAAACCCCTTACGGGAGGGAGTGTGCTTGATTTTCATATGATGAAGACATAATCTTTCAATCAGTTTGATTGAGGTATGGAGCTGGCATGTCAGTAACTGCTAGTAGTCCTTTGTTAATTTATGTATCATTGTCATTTCACTTAGTTTCTTTTGTTATCTATTCTGACATCGGACTCGGACTTCTTTTGAACTGAGCATTGGCTAGAGGTATACGGGGAGGGTTGAGATCTCACAAAACATGTTTAACCCCGCCGCATTTTTGCGCCTGTCCCAAGTCAGGAGCCTCTGACCTTTGTTAGTCTTGTATGATTTTTAATTTTAGTTCATTTATATGTTTGGAGTTTAGTATGATGTCCATTTTCACTGCATGAACTAGTGCACATTGTTGTTAAGGGGCCAGCTGAAGCCCGCCTCCGGGTGCGGGATTTTCTCGCGGTGTTGAAGGCTCATTGGTGGCCTTGGGCTGTTTTCTGCTCTTTGGTCGGGTTGTTGTCTCTTTGACACATTCCCTATTTCCATTCTCAATTTTATTCACCTCAAAAGCTAACCAAACCTTTAAACAGACTTATTCAGAAGGAATATAGTTACGATACTGTTGTTAAAGATGGCATTTACTGGAATTAATATTGATTCACCCATATGGTCTTTGCGTCGGAACGAAACACATTTATTCTAAAACCAGTTATTGGCATGATACGGGTTATGTTCTTCTCGTATATGTTATGATGGTATGATACTAAACCCCTTACGGGAGGGATTGTGCTTGATTTTCATATGATGAAGACATAATCTTACAATCAGTTTAATTGAGGTCTTGAGCTGGCATGTCAGTAACTGCTAGTAGTCCTTTGTTAATTTATGTTCATCATTGTCATTTTGCTAAGTTTCTTCTGTTACCTTATCTAACATCGGACTTGGACTTCTTTTAAACTGAGTTTTACTGTTTTTATTCCACATTGGATAGAGGTATAGGGGGAGGGTTAAGATCTCACAAATAAAATTGAGAATGGAAATGGGGAATATGTCAAAGAGACAACAACCCGACCAAAGAGCAGACAACAGCCCAAGGCCACCAATTGGTCTTCAACGCAGTGAGAAAATCCCGCACCCGGAGATGGTCCTCAACTGACCCCTAAATAAAATTGTGTTCTAGTTCAGTGAAAATGGACGTCACACTAAACTCCAAAACATATAAATGAACTAGAATTAAAAAACATACAAGACTAACAAAGGTCAGAGGCTCCTGACTTGGGACAGGCGCAAAAATGCGGCGGGATTAAACATGTTTTGTGAGATCTCAACCCTCCCCTATACCTCTAGCCAATGTAGAATAAAGAAACACATAGCAATACGCACAGTAAAACTCAGTTTAAAAGAAGTCCGAGTCCGATGTCAGAATAGGTAACAAAAGAAACTAAGCAAAATGACAATGATACATAAATGAACAAAGGACTACTAGCAGTTACTGACATATGCCAGCTTCAGACCTCAATTAAACTGATTGAAAGATTATGTCTTCATCATATGAAAATCAAGCACAATCCCTCCCGTTAGGGGTTTAGTATCATACCATCATAAAATATATGTTAGGAACATAACCCGTATCATGCCAACAACTGGTTTTAGAATAAATGTGTTTATTTCCGATGAAAAGACCCTATGAGTGAATCAATATTAATACCAAAACATGTTTAACCCTGTCGCATATTTGCGCCTGTCCCAAGTCAGGAACCTCTGGCCTTTATTATTCTTGTATGTTTTTTTAATGTTGGTTCATTTATATGTTTCGGAGTTAAGTGTGACTTCCATTTTCGCTGAACTAGTATACATTATTGTTTAGTGGCCAGCTGAAGCTTGCCTCCGGGTGCGGGATTTTCTCGGTGTGTTGAAGACCCATAGATGGCCTTCGGCTGTTTTCTGCTCTTTGGTCGGTTTGTTGTCTCTTGGAATCTTTCCCCGTTTCCATTCTCAATTTTAAGGCATATATATTGCTAGAAGCCTTTATTCTTCATTAAAAAGTGAAAAAATAAAACTCTTCACTAGTTTTAACCTAACTATGTCTGATTGATCGATTCCCGGTTCTTACTGAAAGAATAGCTTAGATAAAGTCAGCAATGTTGAGGTTATTAGCATATTTACTTGTTGTACACATTATGTGCCTGTAAGTGGTTATCAAGCCTGCATGTTGCATTAGGATGTTTTAGACAAGTATCTGATTGACTTTTCCGACCTTTCTCGTCTTCACACAACGTATAGTTTTCTTTTCCGAAGTAGACTTTTGCTACGATTACATTTATGAACTGAAAATAAAGATAATAAAATAAAGTTAGTCATTATTTCAACATTTTATGGCATAATCAACAATTGACAAGATCGTCATATCCAACAATTGACCTATTGACATGGATAATCTCACTTAATCACACTAGAAGAAAATTCTTAATCAGTTAATTGTCTAAAGGGAGATAACCGTCATTTCCAAACTGGCTTAATCATGTTAATGGTGCTATAAAATAAGAAAAATATGTGGTATGGGATTGCAAATGAAACAACTCTCCACCAAAAACAAAATGAAGTTAATAAAAGCAATAAACAAATATGATATACAGCAACAAACGAAAACCACTGAATTACAGGCTCCTGGCTTTGGACAGACACATGACATACATTAAAGAAGACAACAAATATAATACATCTAAAGTAAACTTTATATTTCCGTATATCGTCAAGTTATCGGAATTCCAATGGGAACTAACTGTGGACCACTTATTGCGGACCTGTTTCTGTATTGTTATGATTTACAATTTATGACTAAAATCAGCAAAGACCCATCGAAACAACATCTGATACAAAAATTTAATAACACTTTTTATAGATATTTGGATGATATATTGGCTCTCAATAATGACGACTTGAGTATGTACACTAAACAGATTTATCCTGCTGAAAAGACTTTAAATAAAGCTAATACTAACAATGAACACTGTCCTTTCCTGGATCTTGATATCTATATCTTGAACGGGAAGCTTAATACCAAAATTTACGATAAAAGAGATGATTTTTCTTTTCCTATTGTTAATTATCCATTTTTAGATGGTGACGTTCCCTTGTCACCATCTTATGGTGTTTATATATCTCAACTTGTTCGATTCGGTCGTGTATGTAACAACGTATTTGATTTTGACTAAAGAAATCTCTGTATTACTGAAAGATTATTGCACAAGGGTTTTCGATATCACAAACTAGTCAAAACATTTACTAAATTTTATCATCGGTTTCGGAGTTTAGTGTGACGTCCATTTTCACTGAACTAGTACACATTTTTGTTCAGCTGAAGCCCGCCTCCGGGTGCGGGATTTTCTCGCTGTGTTGAAGACCCATTGGTGGCCTTGGGCTGTTTTCTGCACTTTGGTCGGGTTGTTTACATTCTCAATTTTATTGTTTTGTTATAAATTAGGCCATTAGTTTTCTCAATGGAATTGTTTCATATTTTTGTCGGGGACTTTTATACCCACTATCCGGTATGGAGTTTTCTCATTGTTGAAGGCCGAACGGTTGCCTAAAATTGGTTACATTCACTTCATTTGAACTTTGTCGGATAGTTGTCTCATTGGCAATCATACCACATCTCCTTATTTTTATATTCACTAAACTCTACTGAATAATGCTATGATATATAGTATATTGGTCGACCATTATCATAAAATGCCTACCTTTTCGCTGCATTTAAACACATGTTTATAGCCAATGTTTGGTTCGAATTTAGATGAAAAGCAGGTGCTGTTTGCATTATCACACCTAAAATGATAGGGACATAATATTTTAATTAATTCTCATTCTAAAGATGTTATGGTATTTAAGTGAAACTGTATCTCTTTTATTATAAGAGGGACCTCCGTGGCTGAGTGGTCTAAGGAGTCGAAATACTGTATCACTAGCTGGCCTTTCAACACTGAGATCCGCCCGTGGTAGGTGGGCTCGGCTTCAGTCTTAATTGTCAGTTTTCCTACCGAAGGTCGGTTGTTCTCTCCGGGAAGTCCGGCTTCCTCCATCAATAAAAACTGACCGCCACGCAATAGCACAATAGTGCTGAAACTGGCGTTAAACACCAATCAATCAATCAATCAATCTTTATTATAAAAAGACCATCCGTTTTTGAATGTCTGTAGTAGACTGATCTTGGATAGCTGATTGTATACGATTTGGGTGTCGCTCATTGTTGAAGGCCGTACTGTGACCTAGCTATAGATGCTTACATCCAGGTCATTTTGACTTTGGAGGATATTTATCCCATTGACAATCATACCACATCTCCTTAAATTTTATATTGGTATTTAGAAACGTTTGAAGTAGAAGTTTTATTTCTGTTTACATATTAGTTTGCAGTAGACTCGATATTTCGGAAAGTTTGTAATTTGCAATATTCTCCCTCTTTTTACATTGACGTAAGGCGAACACACTAACAGATTCTGTCATAGTGAAGTTTTACATTAGTGAGTTTATCTACGGTTACATTTTCAACATGAGCGGATGTTTTGTGTTATAAGCGTTTTAAAAACATTCCTTCCCACAAGAGCACATTATTGCAATATCATTAATGAAGGGATAATATTTGCACATTTCGTATAAAACAACATATACTTTTACGAAACCTTATTTATGTTATAGAACAATTATGTTCTAATGTGTTCTGAAAAAAAAAACATACTAACCCACCAGTACATATTGCTATGGTAACGTTACTACAAGATGGCGATCGGGGACACGTGGCGTTTAAGATTTGGATACTCGTTCCTTGGATGAGATCTGTACATCTAAACAACTGAAAAGATATCCAAAGTATAGTTAAGTGATGGAATGGTTTATTAGGTTAACAAATATGTAAAAAAATATATGATTTTTAGTTGTTTGGTTGCTGTCTCATTGACGTACACACGGCCACAACTCCTTGATTAATTTTGGTACAAACTAGTTATAACACAAATGGAAAATACAACAAGTACATAAATTCATCACAGATACCAGGATTGAAATTCTGTACGCCAGACGCGCGTTTCGTCTACGAAAGACTCACCAGTGACGCTCGAATCAAAAAAGTTAAAAAGGCCAAATCGAGGACGAAGGTGAAGGTCCCAAAATTCCGAAAGCTTTTGCCAAATACAGCTAAGATAATGTTTCGAAAAATTCAAAGTTTATAAGAGCCTCTAAAAAGCACGAGTCGTGCATCTGGCAAAAGTATGCCATATTGATTTAGGTCAAAAGAAGTATAAAAAATAATTTGCTGTTTAAAACTTTATACAGATAAATTTGTTTTGTTTATCAAACATAAGACATTGATATCCAACACCACAAGTTTTAATCGTTCATATTTTTTTTAATTTTTACTACGAAATCTTCGGTCGAGACTCAGTCTAGACCTGTCATGGACTGTTACGCTGTATTTCTATAGCAAGTGTTCAGTTTCAGGAAAACAATGTTTGACTTTATAAGATATTTCACTAGTTTGAAATTTTCCTATTTTCAATGGCTTTTACTCGTGGGACAGTTTGATTTGTATCCAAATGTTACGATAACGATTCAAAGGTCAAATATTTGTTAAAATATTTGTAAAAAGCAGTCCTCTACATATACATCTGTTCAGTACAACAGATGTATTTTAAAAGACGTAATTCAGTAATTGGAATCGCGGGTGGATACAACTGTTTAAAAACAGGCACAAAATTTCTTTCGAAGAGGTATTATATGAATGAAATATTTGCCACTGGACGCTAAAAAAATAACAATCGGTCAATCTTTATACACAGGAATTGATAAATAATTTTAAAAGGTAAATAGTAAATAAATAACACTCACAATAAATAAAAATATAATCCACACTTTTGTTCGTATATAGTACAAATCATATAAAATCATATCTCCCTGTTTATATTTTGTAATCTATCTAGTATGAACATATTGTGTATCAATGATTAAATCGATACTGTTTCTACACAATCGAAATATTTTATGATAAAAACTTTCGTCGGTAAATGTCTTCCGGTTTTATGTAATGTTCCAATATTTATATAGTGACGATATATTTTGGTTTTCTGTCAAACATGTCTGTCATCTCTGGATATGTAGAAAGCCTGCATATCTATAAATTTTAATCATGACCAAAGAATTTGGAAGACTTCGTATAGTATTTAACCGAAAATAACTTAAAGGTTAAAAAAAAGCTTGAATTTAATTAATACGAATAAACTGCATTTACATGTATTTCACATTTCAGAAGGTCTGAATGACCTTTACAGAATACAGAAAAAAGACCCCAAAAATAAAGAATAATAGGGTACCGAAATATAACTAAATAATAAAGAAAAATGGGCCTAAATATAGGAACAGAGAAAAATGAGCTACAAGTTCAGAATTGAATACCCTTCATATGAACAAAAGTGCCAAGTTTAATTGGCTTCTTATTCAAGAAAACCTAGAGGTATTGAAAATTATTGCAATTTTTATTTATAAATGTTTTGAAATCAGTAAACTATCAATATAGTACAGATATGTTTATATGTTAACTATTGAGAATATTTGCCTGTTAATATTATGTATAATCTGTTATGTTTTTTAACTTATATGCGTATGGCTCTGGTCTGGCTGTAGTTTAAGATCTTAGAATTGAGACGATTATATTCATATTTATATATGATTATCAAAATTATTGTGTCAATTATCAAAACAAAATCATTGTAATAAATTACTTTGCTCTTATGGGCTCTTTAATTGGAATAAAAATATCTTATCTTATCTATGATCTACTATGGATTTCAAATTATGAAAAAATAGATAGAGGAATTCTAGTCAAAACAATATGAATCTTATATTAAAATTTTGTCGTTGGCAATTTATAGTTGTTATAGTAAAATTATGAATTGCCAAAGACAAAATTTTTTAATATAACATGAATAAACAAACAGCATTTGAATGTTCCTGCATGCGTTGCGAATATCTTGTCTGTCCAAGGGCAGTAAGTAAAAACAAATTATTTTTTCTTTTGATTTTTTTATGAATATCTTGCAAGAAATGTAGGCATGAGATCGCTAACAATGTTATTTATTTTCCATACAAGAGGAATTACTGCAGCTGTGAAATTGTTTTTCGGCACTTTTCCAAGACCTTATTGATATATATGCCTTTAATAAAAAAAAAATGACAAGAAATGTAGGCCGATGTGAGTGTGCTAACAATGCAATGTTCAACATACATTACATTTGAAAGAGACATTACTTCTCAGTGCAAAAATAAAAGATCAGCTGATTTCGAACTCTCCCAAAACATTGCTGATATAATCCTATGATATAAATATCATAACAATCCTACTAGAATTGTAGGTGTGAGAGTGCTAACAATGCATGCAATTTTCTATATGATTAACATTCCCAAGGGGCATAACTCTTTTAAAAATAAATGATTGTCACTAATTTTCGAACTCTTTCCAGACATTGCTAATATAAAACTTACGAAATAAATTTCATAAAAGTCCTACAAGAAATGTAGGATTGAGAGCGCTTACAATGCAATGTTATATATAATCAATGTTTCCAAAGGCATCCTAAACTCTATAAAAATATTTGATCGGCACTGGTTTTCGAACTTGTCCAAGACATTGCTGGTATATATAAACCTTTGATATAAGTTTCATGAATATTTACCTACAATATTGTAGATATGAACGCTTACAATGCAATTTCTATAGAATTTATATTTCCCAGGGGTATGCCTCCGTTAAAAATATTTATTTGGCGTTGATTTAGACCTTGTTCGAGGTATTGTTATATCAACCTATGATATACATAAAAGTCTGGTAAGAATTGTACACATGAGAGCGCTAACAAGACCCGACGGACAGACGCGTCGCACGAGGGTGGGAGGGAGCTGGTGACAAAAGAAATGCTGATGTACAAAACATTTTTTACTGAGCATAAATGTTTACATTCCTCTTGTTTTGTTAACCGATCGAAAAGGGGTATAGGGTAACTAAAATCTTGTTTAACCCCGCTAAACATTAGTGAGTCTGCTCTTTGCCTCTTCAGTTTGCATTCTTTACTTAAAATCTCTGGTGGCAGAATCATTCGGGTATTGCCCTTGTCGTGATTTTAGGCTATTTTATTTTCGCTGGGTTATTGTCTCTTTGACGTATATATCACGATTCTATCTATTCATTACTGCTGCACCGGTATTGTAACATGTGTAACGCAAGCTCATTTAGAAATTATTTATAATTTAAAATCACGATTAATCAATAGGAGCATTTAATGTATGTATTTGCCCCCGGTGTCCCTTTGTGATACTTGTGATATGCAATATGCGCCTTTAATTAAGTTTAATATATTTGTAAAAACCTAACTAGTGTTGGTTTATTGTATTATATGAAATTCATAAAAAAAATGAAAATTTGTCAACTGTGAAGTTACATCATACTTTGTAAGACATATATTTTGCATTTAAATTTATCTGCACAATATGCATGTATGCAATTCTATGTTGCTTGGCGAAATTACCAGTCAGGCATTTAAAATAATGAATACCTGTACACAAATCTTATCTAGCAAATTACTGCATTGCAATAGCCAATCAATAGTGCAGATCGATTTCCATTTTATTGTAAAAATCAATGGATAATTATAGTACACTCAAAATACTGCAGTAACCCAGGAACTATTTCTAATGGCAGTGTAGTTTTGTTCCTGTATAATTACCTGGCAAAGCTTACACAGCTACTTTAGTACAAGTAATCTTGATGTACAGTTCTAAAGATGCATATCAAATGTACATCTGTAAAGCTGTATATAAACTGTACAGCTGTAAAGCTGTATATAAATTGTACATCTTTAAAGCTTTATATAACTTGGACATCTGTTAAGTTGTATATAAACTGTACATCTGTAAAACTGTATATAAACTGTACATTTTTAAAGCTGTATATAAACTGCAACTCTGTAAAAATGTACATTAACTGCACATTTTTAAATATATGTATAGCTAAACTTATAGATTCTACTACTTCATCTTGTGTGATACGCTATCTATTTACAGTTTATATACAACTTTACAGATGTACAGTTTATATACAGCTTTACAGATGTACAGTTTATATACAGTTTTACAGATGTACAGTTTATATACAGCTTTACAGATGTACAGTTTATATACAGCTTTACAGATGTACATTTGATATGCATCCTTAGAACTGTACATCAAGATTACTTGTACTAAAGTAGCTGTGTATCCAGTAGTAAAATAAGGCCGGTACTCCAGTTCAAAAACCTGTATGATAAATACCGTCTTCTATCTGGCAAAGCTTATCCAGTAGTAAAATAAGGCCGGTACTCCAGCTCAAAAACCCGTATGATAAATTATGTCTTCTATCTGACAAAGCTTATCCAGTAAGTAAAATACGGCCGGTACTCCAGCTCAAAAACCCGTATGATAAATACCGTCTTCTATCTGGCAAATTAAGCTTATCCAGTAGTAAAATAAGGCCGGTACTCCAACTCAAAAACCTGTATGATGAATACCGTCTTCTATCTGGAAAATTAAGCTTATCCAGTAGTAAAATAAGGCCGGTACTTCAGCTCAAAAACCCATATGATAAATACCGTCTTCTATCTGGCAAAGCTGATCCAGTCGTAAAATAAGGCTGGTACTCCAGCTCAAAAACCCGTATGATAAACCGTCTTCTATCTGGCAAAGCTTATCCAGTAGTAAAATAAGACCGGTACTCCAGCTCAAAAACCCGTATGATAAATACCGTCTTCTATCTGGCAAAGCTTATCCATTAGTAAAATAAGGCCGGTACTCCAGCTCAAAAACCTGTATGATAAATACCGTCTTCTATCTGACAAAGCTTATCCAGTAGTAAAATAAGGCCGGTACTCCAGCTCAAAAACCTGTATGATAAATACCGTCTTCTATCTGGCAAAGCTGATCCAGTCGTAAAATAAGGCTGGTACTCCAGCTCAAAAACCCGTATGATAAACCGTCTTCTATCTGGCAAAGCTTATCCAGTAGTAAAATAAGACCGGTACTCCAGCTCAAAAACCCGTATGATAAATACCGTCTTCTATCTGGCAAAGCTTATCCATTAGTAAAATAAGGCCGGTACTCCAGCTCAAAAACCTGTATGATAAATACCGTCTTCTATCTGACAAAGCTTATCCAGTAGTAAAATAAGGCCGGTACTCCAGCTCAAAAACCTGTATGATAAATACCGTCTTCTATCTGGCAAAGCTTATCCAGTAGTAAAATAAGGCCGGTACTCCAGCTCAAAAACCAGTATGATAAATACCGTTTTCTATCTGGCAAAGCTGATCCAGTTGTAAACTAAAGCCGGTCCTCCAGCTCCAAAACCTGTATGATAAATACCGTCTTCTATCTGGCACACTCTATGGTTATTGACACGCATTGTTTTTCAGTTCAAGTAATTTGTGTGGTAAATGTTAAAGACATCATTATTGTTAATAACCGAATGACCATTGTGTTCTGCATTGATAGATTACTGCTTTCAGTCCAGCCAATACGTTACCATACTGAAACAATTAGATAATTTTATAAATATACCCTGCTTTGTACTATGACTCGCCAGGTTTAAGTCAGCAAGAAGACATGGACACTTTTTTCGACTCCAGCCTAACCACTTTTTACTCCAACTTCTAACTGCATGATTTGCTCAGAATAGAATAGAATAGAAAATTTTATTCTTAGTCGGGTTTACATGAACAGAAGAAGAATACACCAATTTTGGGTTTTGGTTTAAACAATGTGGGAACAATTCAAACTTTTCACTAACCCACCTGTATAGACCATCCATGTGTTATCAGTCTATGGCCATGCTAATATAAAGTAAAATCTTCCTGTCACCTGTAGACCATCCAGGTGTTATCAGTCTATGACCATGCTAACATAAAGTAAAATCTTCCTGTCACCTGTAGACCATCCAAGTGTTATCAGTCTATGACCATGCATATATAAAGTAAAATCTTCCCGTCACCTGTAGACCATCCAGGTGTTGTCAGTCTATGACCATGCTAATATAAAGTAAAATCTTCCCGTCACCTGTAGACCATCCAGGTGTTATCAGTCAATGACCATGCTAATATAAAGTAAAATCTTCCCGTCACCAGTTTAAGGGGACATTAATCATATATAAAAAAAAAATATGTGGTATGATTGCCAATGAGACAACTCTCCACAAGAGACCAAATGACACAGAATTAACAACTATAGATCACCGTACGGCCTTCAACAATGGGCAAAACCCATACCGCATAGTCAGCTATAAAAGGCCCCGAAATAACAAATGTAAAACAATTCAAACGAGAAAAATAACAGCCTAATTTATGTAAAAAATAATGAACGAAAAACAAATATGATACACAGAAATAAACGACAACCACTGAATTACAGGGCCCCTGACTTGGGATAGGCACATACAGAATATGACGGGGTTAAACATGTTAGCGGGCGCCCAACCCTCCCCTAACCTGGGACAGTGGTGTACCAGTACAACACAAGAACAAACTATAAAAATCAGTTGAAAAGGCTTAACTCATCAGATGAATACAAATAGAAATACATCTAACAAAAATACAGAGTGGACGTGGCAGGGTACTTATACATCCCCACAACAAAAAAAGACACTAAGTACAGATCTGACAGTACTCGCAGTTACTGGCAGCTATTTCAAAGCCAATAACAACTAATAAAAATTCGTAAGGGTTCCGCGGAACCCAGTGTCTCGCCTACTTTTGCTGTTGTCTATGTTTTCAGTGATGTGAAGTGATTTACTGTGCCATGATCACAACATCTCTACACAAGTTTAGATGATCCTCTTATACGTAGTACTGAGAATGAAATTGAATGTAAAACTTAACTCAAGTCAACGTAGCATGAAATCTAGGTCATACCGATCTATATTTGTGCTGTTGCTGACCTACTCCCCATCTCTATACAGATGGGACAGTCCTGTCACTTATTATTACTGATATATTAACTCGAACTAAACATTACCAAAGTCAATGGCGTGAAATGACACTGTTTTACCAGAGTGCTATCCTGCCGAAATGAATATCTACTGACACCAGATTAGATGATAATATTAATAAAAGTTAATACCAAGACATGAACTAGGACAAACATCTGAACCAAAGTAAATGAAGGAGAAAATGAAAGTCTCTACTTTAGAGTGAATTATGACCTACTCTAAACTAGAGGCTCTTGAGAGCCTGTGTCGCTCAGCTAGGTATATGTGCATCTTCATCAATGGACACTCTCCAACACTTTAGACTAGCACATTATATCTTTTTTGTTGAACCTGTATTGCTTATCACTTGTCCTGTTTCCAGTTTCTCTCCATCTTCTATAGTTTTTTTCCAAAACACAAAAAGGTTAGAATTGTCATTCAAGGGCAATAACTCCTATTAGAAGACAACTGACCAATTCATCTCCATGTTATACCTACCTATTCCAGAGGCGGCGTGAATCAGATGTTGATACTAAAAAATTCCAAAGATCTGTTAAGAGTACAGAAAATCTAAGACTCTTCCATTTTGCAATAGTAAAACATTTGACTTTTCTACACTTAACACAAGTATTCCCCATTCCAAACTAAAAGACAAATGGAAAGAGTTGGTCCTGTTTTGGTTCATAAAAAATGGCCAACGTAGATACAAGTATCTTTTCTTATAAATTGTACTTAGTAAAAATCACTCTGATTCAAACAAATAATTCTCTAAAACTAACATTATTAAGATGTTTGATTTCTTGATTGACAACATATCTATTTTGTTTGGAGGACGCGTTTTTCAACAATCAATCGGCATTCCCATGGGAACTATTAAACTGTGCCCTCTTCTTGCCGATCTGTTTCTTTATTCATATGAGGATGACTTCATACAGGAGCTTCTTGGAAAGAATGAAAAGAAGCTAGCATTAACATTTAACTTCACGTTCGCTATATAGATGTCGTCCTTTCACTAAATAATTCAAAGTTTGGTAACTATGTTGAACACATCTATCCCATCGAACTTGAAATAAAGGATACAACAGTTACAGTTAAGTCTGCCTCATATCTTGACTTGAAGGTCGGTTGAGAACAAAACTTTACGACAAATGAGAAAAATTTCCCAATTGTGGACTTTCCATTTCTATGTAGCAATATCCCAGCTGCGCCTGCATATGGGAGTATATATCTCCAAATTGATACGATATTCCAGTGCTTGCGTTTCCTATCATGATTTCCTTGACAGAGGTTTGTTGCTCACAAGGAAGCTATTAAACCAATAGTTCAAAGTGGTGAAGTTGAAATCATCCCCTCGAAAATTTTATTGGCACCATCACGAGTTGGTTGACCATTACAGAATGTTTCAATCGTCGTAACCACAATCCCATCCTACTCCCCCCAATTGTGACCTACTAAATAAGACGGATCACCGAGTTTGTACTTACATGAACAACACAACGGAGCAGGATCTGCTTACCCTTCCGGAGCACACGAGGTTATCCCCGGTGTTTGTTGGGGTTCATATTGCTCAGTCTTTTAGTTTTCTATGTTGTGTTTTGTATACTGTTGTTTGTCTTTTTCTTTTTTGTCATGGCGTTGTCAGTTTATTTTCGAATATGAGTTTGAATGTCCCTTTGGTATCTTTCGTCTCTCTTTTAGCTGACCTATTTTTAGATCTTTTCTTGCTGATCATTTTTGCTTTTAAAATTTCTATTTATCTATTATGGTTTTCAAGATATTAGGCAAAAACGAAAAAAAAAGCTGTTACAAATCGTCATTGAAGAGTGATAAATCCTACAAGGAGTCAACTGTCGATTTCTACAATTTAACTGATTTGTAGAGTATTGCTGATCATTTTTGCCTCATAAAGTTCAAATTTATCTATTATAACTTTCAAGATAATAGGCAAATATGAAAAGCTAGAGGCTCTAAAGAGCCTGTGTCGTCGCTCCCCTGCATCTTTTAATTCTTGAAAAAATGGTGTCTTATTAGTAACAAGAGTGCACACGCTGAAATGTCTCGCCTTCTTTACTAATCATTGAAACTATGTTGATAGTTCTAAATATAAAGTTTTACTACAACTATCACATAAACTTAACATGATCCAAGAAAATGAGGTCAAGGTCATATAAACCAAACAAGAAATACATGTTCACCTTACAATCATTCAATACACTAAATATAGTTGACCTATTGCTTATAGTTTCTAAGATACAGATTTAACCAAGAAAACTTAACATTGACTAATGAACCATGAAAATGAGGTCAAGGTCAGACGAACCATGCCAGGCAGACATGTACAGCTTGCAATCCTTCCATACAACAAATATAGTTGACCTATTGCTTAAAGTAATAGAAAAACAGACCAAAACACAAAAACTTAACACTGAGCTATGAACCGTGAAAATGAGGTCAATGTCAAATAAAACCGGCCAGACTGACATGTACATCATAAAATATTTCCATACACCAAATATAGTTGACCTATTGCATATAGTATTAAAAAAAGACCAAAACTCAAAAATTTAACATTGACCACTGAACCATGAAAATGAGGTCAAGGTCAGAAGACACCTGCCAGCTAGACATGTACACCTTACAATTTCCATACACCAAATATAGTTGACCTATTGCATATAGTATAAGAAATAAAAAAGACCAAAACTCAAAAATTTAACATTGACTACTGAACCATAAAAATGAGGTCAAGGTCAGATGACACCTGCCAGTTAGACATGTACACCTTACAGTCCTTCCATACACCGAATATGCTAGACCTATTGCTTCTAGTATCTGAGATATGGACTTGACCACCAAAACTTAACCTTGTTCACTGATCAATGAAATTAGGTCGAGGTCAAGTGAAAACTATTTGACGTGCATAAGGACCTTGCAAGGTACGCTCATACCAAATATAGTTATCCTATTACTCATTATAAGAGAGAAATTAACATTACAAAAAATCTTAACTTTTTTTTCAAGTAGTCACTGAACCATAACTAGGGGCTCTCAAGAGCCTGTGTCGCTCACCTCTATTTACTGATGCTTTGGAAATCATGTAAAATAAGGTTAAAATCATAATTAATAGTATTAGATATTAGATATTATAATGATATCTAAGATAATAACAAAAAACTGCAAAATTTCTGTAAAATTACTAACTCAGGGCAGCAACCCAACAACGGGTTGTCGGATTCGTCTGAAAATTTCAAGGCAGATAAATCTCAATCTGATGAACATTTTTGTCACTGTAAGATTTGCTCTAAATGCTTTAGTTTCAGAGATATAAACCAAAAACTGCATTTTACCCCTATGTTCTATTTTTAACCAAGTCGGCCATGATGGTTGGAAGGCGAGGTCATCGGACAAATTTTTTAAACTAGATACCCTAATAATGATTATGGCCAAGTATGGTTAAATTTGTCTCAGTAGTTTCAGAAAGAAGATTTTTGTAAAAGATAACAAAAATTTACGAAAAATTGTTAAAAATTGACTATAAAGGACAATAACTCCTAAAGGGATCGACTGACAATTTTGATCATGACGACTTATTTGTAGATCTTACTTTGCTGAACGTTATTGCTGTTTACAGTTTATCTCTATCTATAATAATATTCAAGATAATAACCAATAAAATGCTCCGCTGTGCGCAGCTTGATACGACCGCAGAGGTTGAACCCTTAACAGTTCGGGCAAGTATGGACACAACATTCAAGCTTGATACAGCTCTGAATTTGGATTGTGATTAAATATTTGACACAGCATAGGTTTCTGACACAGAATGAATGTGGTCTAAGAACTTAAATTTTTTTAATTTACCTATTATGGTCCAATATCCAAAATCTAAATACATACACGGTTAGATTCAGCATATCAAAGAACCCCAAGAATTCAATTTTTGATAAAATCAAACTAAGTTTAATTTTGGACCCTTTGGACCTTAATGTAGACCAATTTGAAAACAGGACCAAAAATTAAGAATCTAAATACACGGTTAGATTCAGAATATAAAAAAACCCCAATATTTCAATTTTTGATAAAATCAAACCATATCATTATTAATTGCTTTCATATATAAATAAAAGATAACCAACTTAAAATGGAACATTTCAAAGGAAAAAAAAAAATGAAAAAAAAAAATCCCCCCCTCAATTTTTTGAACCCCCTTATGATTCATCACCCCCAAACTCAATCCCAGCCTTCCCTTTGTGGTATGGTACCTTGCAGTTCAATTTCAGAGAGATCCATACACTTGAACACAAGTTATTGTCTGGAAACTGTAAAAATGCTTGTTTTTTGGCCCCTTTATGGCCCCAAATTCCCAAACGTTTAGGGCAATTACCCCCAAACTCAAACCCAGCTTTTCCTTTGTGATATGAAACCTTGTAGTACAATTTCATAAAGATCCATACACTTACACACATGTTATTGTCCTGAAACTAGATAAATGTTTGTTTTTGCCCCTAATTCCTAAAATTTTGAAACACCCCCAAAATCAATCCCAGCCTTCCCTTTGTGGTATAGTACCTTGCAGTACAATTTCAGAGAGATCCATACACTTGAACACAAGTTCTTGTCTGGAAACTAGAAAAATGCTTATTTTTGGCCCCTTATTCCTAACCGTTTTGAGCAATTACTCCCAAACTCAATTCCAGCTTTCCCTTTGTGATATGGAACCTTGTGTAGTATAATTTCAGAAAGATCCATACACTTACACACAAGTTATTGTCCTGAAACTAGAAAAATGCTTGTTTTTTGCCACTTTTTGGCCCCTAATTCCTAAAAGTTTGAAGCAAGTACCCCAAAAATCAATCCCAGCCTTCCCTTTGTGGTATGGTACCTTGCAGTACAATTTCAGAGAGATCCATACACTTGAACACAAGTTATTGTCTGGAAACTAGAAAAATGCTCTTTTTTGCCCCTTATTCCTAAACATTTTGGGCAATAACCCCCAAACTCAATTCCAGTTTTCCCTTTGTGATATGGAACCTTGTAGTACAATTTCAGAAAGATCCATACACTAACACACAAGTTATTGTCATGAAACTAGAAAAATGCTTGTTTTTTGCCCCTTTTTTGGCCCCTAATTCCTAAAACTTTGAGGCAATTACCCCAAAATCAATCCCAGCATTCCCTTTGTGATATGGAACCTTGTGGTACAATGTCAGAGAGATCCATACACTGACACACAAGTTATTGTCTGGAAGTAACAAAAATGCTTATTTTTTGCCCCTTTTTTGCCCCTAATTCCTAAAATTTTGAAACAATTACCCCCAAAATCAATCCCAGCCTTCCCTTTGTGGTGTGGTACCTTGCTGTACAATTTCAGAGAGATCCATACACTTGAACACAAGTTATTGTCTGGAAACTAGACAAATGCTTATTTTTGGCCCCTTATTCCTAAACGTTTTTGGCAATTACCCCCAAACTCAATTCCAGCTTTCCCTTTGTGATATGGAATCTTTAAGTACAATTTCATAAAGATCCATACAATTACACACAAGTTATTGTCATGAAACTAGAAAAATGCTTGGTTTTTTTGCCCCTTTTTTTGCCCCTAATTCCTAAGATTTTGAGGCAATTACCCCCAAAATCAATCCCAGCATTCCCTTTGTGATATGGAACCTTGTGGTACAATGTCTGAGAGATCCATACACTAAAACACACGTAATTGTCTGGAAGTTACAAAAATGCTCTTTTTGGCCCTTAATTCCTTAACTGTTGGCACCATAACTCCCAAAATCAATCCCAATCTTCCTTTTGTGGTATTGAACCTTATGGTAACATTTCATAGAGATTCATTCACTTAAACTAAAGTTAGAGTGCGAAAACCAATGTGTCTTCGGACGACGACAACGACGACGACGACGCCAACGTCATACCAATATACGACCACAAAATATTTTTTGCGGTCGTATAAAAACTGCAAAATTTCCTTAAAATTACCAATTCAGGGGTAGCAATCCAACAACAGGTTGTCAGATTTGTCTGAAAATTTCAGGGCAGATAGATCTATAATCAGTTTTACCTTATGTCAGATTTACTCTAAATGCTTTGGTTTCAGTTATAAGCCAAAATCTACATTTTACCCCTATGTTCTATTTTTAGCCATGGGGGCTATCTTGGTAGGTTGGCGGGGTCATCGGACACATTTTTTGAATAAGATACCTTAATGATGATTGTGGCCAAGTTTGGTTAAATTTTGCCCAGTGGTTTCAGAGAAGATTTTTGTAAAAAGCTAACGACGACGGACGACAAGTGATGAGAAAAGCTCACTTGGCCCTTCAGGCCAGGTGAGCTAACTAGAGGCTCTAAAGAGCCTGTGTCGCTCACCTTTGTCTATGTGCATATTAAACAAAGGACACAGATGGATTCATGACAAAATTGTGTTTCGGTGATGGTGATGTGTTTGTAGATCTGACTTTACTGAACATTCTTGCTGCTTACAATTATCTCTATCTATAATGAACTTGGCCCAGTAGTTACAGTGGAAAATATTTTGTAAAAATTTACAAAAATTTACAAAATTTATGAAAATTGTAAAAAATTGACTATAAAGGGCAATAACTCCTTAAGGGGTCAATTGACAATTTTGGTCATGTTGACTTATTTGTAGATCTTACTTTGCTGTACATTATTGCTGTTCACAGTTTATCTCTATCTATAATAATATTTAAGATAATGACCAAAAACAGCAAAATTTCCTTAAAATTACCAATTTAGGGGCAGCAACCCAACAACGGGTTGTCAGATTCATCTGAAAATTTCAGGGCAGATAGATTTTGACCTGATAAACCATTTTACCCCGTCAGATTTGCCCTAAATGCTTTGGTTTCAGAGATATAAGCCTAAATCAACATTTTACCCCTATGTTCTATTTTTAGCCATGGCGGCCATCTTGGTTGGTTGGCCGGGTCACCGGACACATTTTTTAAACTAGATACCCCAATTATGATTGTGGCCAAGTTTGGTCAAATTTGGGCCCAGTAGTTTCAGAGAAGATTTTTGTAAAAGTTTACGGACGACGGACGCCAAGTGATGAGAAAAGCTCACTTGGCCCTTTGGGCCAGGTGAGCTAAAAATGAGGTCATGGACAATGGACATGTGACAGACAGAAACTTCGTAACATAAGGCATCTATATACAAAGTATGAAGCATCCAGGTCTTCCACCTTCTAAAATACAAAGCTTTTAATAAGTTAGCCAACGCCGCTGCCAGATCACTATCCCTAGGTTGAGCTTTCAGCGACAAAAATCATCCTTATAGGGGAATATCTCTATTAACATCTAACTGACAATTTCAGTCATGTACACATATTTATAGGTTAAAGTTTCTGTTCATCTATAACAGTTGTCAAGATAATAGGTAAAATACACAAAAATTGGTAAAAATCATCATCAAAGGGCAATAACTCTAGTAAGGAGTCGACGGACGATTTCGATCATGAAGACTTGTTTGTAGAACTTGTCTTGATCATTTTTGCAATTTTAAAGTTACTCTTTATCATAGTTTTCAAGATAATAGGCAAAAATAAACAAGAGGCTCTCAATAGCCTGAATCGCTCACCTGTAATTTTTTGCATAAATCTTTCATCAATGATTATTTTTGCTTTTCAATATATATCAATGAATGGCTTAAAAATTCCGTTGAAATGTTCTTTGTATCCGTCATATTTTCCTCAAAATCAAAGAAATGCATTTTACCCCTATGTTTCATTTTAGCCATAGTGGCTATGTTTCCTGACGTACAAGAAAATAAAATACAAAACTTATACTAGACTTTTTTTAAAGTAAGCAAACTAAATGAACAAATCGTGAAAAATCGATTTTAAAGGGCAATAACTCCTTAAGGGGACAATTGACAATGTTGGTCATACGAATTTATTTGTAGATCTCACTTTGCTGAACATTTTTGCTGTTTACAGTTTATCTTTATCATTAATAATATTCAAGATAATAACCAAAATCTGCAAAATTTCCTTAAAATTACCAATTAAGTGGCAGCAATCCAACAATGGGTTGTTGGATTCATCTGAAAATTTTAGGGCTGACAGAGCTTGGCCTAATAAATATTTTTACCTCTCATTCTCAGATTAGCTCTAAATGCTTTGGTATTTTAGATACAAGCCAAAAATTGCATTTTACCCCTACGTTCTATTTTTAGCCATGGCGGCCATGTTATTTGACGAAACAGTAAATAAAACACAAACTTTATTCTAGATACCCTATTAGCATCATTCAGCTTAAGTTTGGTTGGAATTGGTTTAGTAGTTTCAGAGGAAAAGATGTTTGAAATAGTTTACACCAGACTGACCACAGACGATGACGGACGCCAAGTGATGGCAAAAGCACACAGTTCCTTCGTAACGGTGAGCTAAAAACTAAGAGGCTCTAAAGAGCCTGTGTCCTTCACCTATGTTCTATTTTTAGCCATGGCGGCCATCTTGGTTGGTTGGCCGGGTCACCGGACACATTTTTTAAACTAGATACCCCAATGATAATTGTGGCCAAGTTTGGTTAAATTTGGCCAAGTAGTTTCAGAGGAGAAGATTTTTGTAAAACGAAAAGATAACAATCAATCAATCTATAATAATATTCAAGATAATAACCAACTAGAGGCTCTAAAGAGCCTGTGTCGCTCACCTTGGTATATGTGCATATTAAACAAAGGACACAGATGGATTCATGACAAAATTGTGTTTTGGTGATGGTGATGTGTTTGTAGATTTTACTTTACTGAACATTCTTGCTGCTTACAATTATCTCTATCTATAATGAACTTGGCCCAGTAGTTACAGTGGAAAATATTTTGTAAAAATTTACAAAATTAATAAAATTGTAAAAAATTGACTATAAAGGGCAATAACTCCTTAAGGGGTCAATTGACAATTTTGGTCATGTTGACTTATTTGTAGATCTTACTTTGCTGTACATTATTGCTGTTTACAGTTTATCTCTATCTATAATAATATTCAAGATAACCAAAAGCTGCAAAATTTTCTTAAAATTACCAATTCAGGGGCAGCAACCCAACAACGTGTTGCCTGATTGGTCTGAAAATTTCAGGGCAGATAGATCTTCACCTAATGAACAATTTTATCTACGTCAGATTTGCTCTAAATGCTTTGGTTTCAGAGATATGAGCCAAAAACTGCATTTTACCCTATGTACTATTTTTTAGCCATGTCGGCCATCTTGGTTCGCGAGCCTGGTCATCGTACACATTTTTTAAACTAGATACCCTAATGATGATTGTGGACAAATTTGGTTAAATTTGTCTTAGTTTCAGAGAAGATTTTTGTAAAAGATTACAAAAATTTACGAAAAATGGTTAACAAGAGTGCACACGCTGAAATGTCTCGCCTTCTTTACTAATCATTGATATTATGTTGATAGTCCTAAATATAAAGCTTTATTACAACTGTCACATAAACTCAACATTAACCAAGTAAACTAAACATTGACCAATGAACCATGAAAATGAGGTCAAGGTCAGATGAACCATGCTAGGCAGGCATGTACAGCTAACAATTCTTCCATACAACAAATATAGTTGACCTATTGCTTATAGTTTAAGAAAAACAGATGAAAACACAAAAACTTAACACTGAGCAATGAACCTTGAAAATGAGGTCAAGGTCAAATAAAACCTGCGTAACTGACATATAGATCATAAAATATTTCCATACACCAAATATAGTTGAACTATTGCATATAGTATTAGAAAAAAAGACCAAAACTCAAAAACTTAACTTTGACCACTGAACCATGAAAATGAGGTCAAGGTGAGATGACACCTGCCAGCTAGACATGTACACCTTACAATCATTCCATACACCAAATATAGCTGACCTATTGCATGCAGTATTAGAAAGAAAGACTAAAACTCAAAAACTTAACTTTGACCACTGAACCATGAAAATGAGGTCAAGGTCAGATGACACCTGCCAGCTAGACATGTACACCTTACAATCATTCCATACACCAAATATAGTAGACCTATTGCATACAGTATAAGAAAAACAGACCAAAACACAAAAACTTAACTATAACCACTGAACCATGAAAATGAGGTCAAGGTCAGATGACACCTGCCAGTTGGACATGTACACCTTACAGTCCTTCCATACACCGAATATACTAGACCTATTGCTTATAGTATCTGAGATATGGACTTGACCACGAAAACTTAACCTTGTTCACTGATCCATGAAATGAGGTCGAGGTCAAGTGAAAACTGTCTGACGGGCATGAGGACCTTGCAAGGTACGCACATACCAAATATAATTATCCTATTACTTATAATAAGAGAGAATTTAACATTACAAAAAATCTGAACTTTTTTTTCAAGTAGTCACTGAACCATGAAAATGAGGTCAAGGACATTTGACATGTGACTGACGGAAACTTCGTAACATGAGGCATCTATATACAAAGTATGAAGCATCCAGGTCTTCCATCTTCTAAAATATAAAGCTTTTAAGAAGTTAGCTAACGCCGCCGCCGCCGTAGCCGGATCGCTATCCCTATGTCGAGCTTTCTGCGACAAAAGTCGCAGGCTCGACAAAAATTGAGTATAAAGGGCAATAACTCCTTAAGGGGTCAACTGATCATTTTGGTTATGATGACTTATTTGTAGATCTTACTTTGCTGAACATTATTGCTGTTTACAGTTTATCTCTATCTATAATGATATTCAAGATAATAACCAAAAACAGCAAAATTTCCTTAAAATTACCAATTCAGGGGCAGCAACCCAACAACGGGTTGTCTGATTCATCGAGCAGATAGATCTTGACCTGATAAACCATTTTACCCTATGTCAGATTTGCTCTAAATCCTTTGGTTTCAGAGATATAAGCCAAAATCTACATTTTACCCCTATGTTCTATTTTTAGCCATGGCAGCCATCTTGGTTGGTTGTCCGGGTCACCGGACACATTTTTTAAACTAGATACCCTAATGATGATTGCGGACAAGTTTGGTTTAATTTGGCCAAGTAGTTTCAGAGGAGAAGATTTTTGTAAAAGTTAACGACGACGACGAGGGACGCCAAGTGATGAGAAAAGCTCACTTGGCCCTTTGGGCCAGGTGAACTAAAAAAAGGAAAAATTTGTCAGATTTTCTCTATAACGGTTTTCCAAATAATAGACTTACATTTTACCCCTGTGTTCTATTTTTAGCCATGTCGGCCATCTTTGTTGGCAGACGGGGTCATCGGACATATCTTTTAAACTAGATACCCCAATGATGATTGTGAACAAGTTTGGTTAAATTTGGCCCAGTAGTTTCAGAGGAAAATATTTTTGTAAAAGTTAACAGACGATGACGAGGGATGACAAGTGACGAGAAAAGCTCACATGGTCCTATGGGCCATTAAATAAAGTCCAGTTAAGTCTGACTTCTTGTTAAGGAGATCTAGTTGTCAACATGTTTGTCCATATGGTCATCAGAATTCTTCATCCTAAACTTCAATGAGGAAATAAATACCATTAAAAAACATTTTAACAACAATGGTGTAAAGTAAATCCTGGATCAAGTTGTTTTAAGGAGGCAAGATAAACATACTACATAAGAAGTATCAAAAGTTTTATTGATTATTAATTGTCCCATTATTTGTTAAACAGATTATAGTATCCTGCTTCCTTCCGTTCTATCAAAAATAAATTACAAACAAGAGGCTCCATCACAGGGTTGTGTCATTTCTATGTGAGAGAGAGAGAGAGAGATTTCTATACTACCTTTGGCTTAGTGGGTCCTAACAAACAAACACAGACATTATATATTTTGATTGTTCACATAAAATACACATATCATAATGACTAGCTTTAATATTAACTGATTTATTGTTGTTTGAACAACTTTTGTTTTACATAAAACACACGTAGAGATAATTTCAAAGAGATTTTTTAGAAATATTCAACGTTTCAATTTTGCTTTGTCTTTTTACATAAATATTTTTAATAAAATAAAAATTCAATACCATTGTTTTATTAAATTTTCCCCGTTATGATTTGTTCAAGCAAACCCTTTAAATAACAGATTATTTGATCGATCGATGTTTACTTAATGTCCAGTGGCAAATGATTAATGCTATAAATAACAGAAGTCTATCCCTCTTTTCTAAGATAATGGCTATTGAAATGATACAACCCTGTTTATGAAAGTCTATCCACATATGTCGTGGACATTATGATATGATATTTAAGCACTATAATTCTGTGAAAATAAACAGTAATTCACATTAGGCCATACAAAATAACCATCACTGGACAGCTTAACAAATTCAAAACAAAGTTTATGAGGTGGGAGGCTTATTATTTCTTCTTTTAATTCACATTGGAATACTGGAACTTGTCTTCAGTTAAAAAGACCTGTTCTACAATTTATTTCTGACAGAAACAGAAAATGACTGTTGCCAAAGTACTAACAAATGTCATCAACAATTATAAAGAAAAACAAGTTACATTATATCAAATGATTCTTTTGTGCAAAATAAAAACAAAAAACAAACATTCAAATTCATTAAATGTATCAGCAAAGATTAGCATGTATAGAAAACATTTTACAAAAGAGAGGGAGGGAAATTTTTTTCTTTGTTCTGCATTTTATAGTTTAATTATACTTTTGATATTTGTAAATTGACATTTATACAAAAATTTGTAGAAAATCTTGTGTATTTCCTACACTGTTTTTGTCTGTTTTTATCTATTATTGTTCATGGCAATCTCATCATTTGACAAATTTTCCCTTGTGCGGACGTATTCCTGTTCATACCAGATATGTCTTAAACTGACAATCCTATCTTCAACATACATATAAAAATGACTGTACAGGAAAAACAATATTTAAATAACAAACATTAATTAATTCAATGTTCAAGTCTTAATTTTCCTTTTAACACAGTTTCACAAACAATTTAAACGAAACAAATTTTATTCATCACGATTTAAAGTTCTCTGGGTCAAACTCCTTGCCAACAAACTGACACAAATGTTTCACCACACAAACTCGGCTAACTGAAGCAGGATAAACGAAAGCTGATATTTCTTGATGTACTTTAAAGGAAGTGGCATTTCCATGGCAACAGTCAATGAGTGCACCAATTTGAATAACTGCACTGCCACTTGTTAGTGACACAAAGTTTGTTCATTAAGCAGTAAAGTTATGATTCATAAAGAGCTATGTTTGAAAGTTTTATACACAATGCAGTCAATATAGTTCCTAAATTTTTTTCAATTTAGCTTCAATATCTGCCTCGTCTAAATCACCCAGGTCATTTGCTTGCACTTCTATTTTTATAGCCTGTAATTTCTTTTTTACAGCGTCTTTACTGGATGCATATATCATCTTTTCTTTCATTGGAGCTTCATCTGGACTCCTGAAAACAAAGTAATAAGTTTAAATTAAAAACATCATTTACATTGTATACATGTATAGATTCTGTAAAATAATTATCACTGAACAAAATCATAAAAAAGGTTCAGCTTGAATCCTTAGAATAAGATAATCTATTACATTGTACATGCAAGTTAATATTATACAATTTGGTAAGGTTGATACTTATCAATTATGGACTTTTGACAAAGTCAAGACTTTATATATCGACCTGTTCAGATTATATTGACAGAGGAAAGAGTTCCGAGTGTTAATAATATAATCTAACAGTTCCATATATAACGTATTGACAGAGTGAAAGTCCTTAATTTATATATAACTGTTTGTAAAAGGTGTATTCTGGAAATAAACCAACTTTCTTTCTGTGTATTTTATGTTGTATTTTGCAAGATTTTTAATATCAACTGTCATGAGTCGTTTCCATAAATTTTACTTTTTTTTCTGGATACTTCATCAGTTGATATATGATGTGACCATTTTGTGCATATTCAAATATATCTAGCTATGTTGAAAAACTTGTATAATAGCAAGTTATAGAAATACAAATTATTCAGTCTCTATAAAGAATAAACTGATGACACAGAGATATGTCTCGCCTGTTGGCATAAAATTCAGAAAAAGACAATCTGATGGACAGCAACATTGCTTAAGTTATTAATTCAAAGTCGCTGGACCATGATCTAGTAGGCAGGGCCTCGAAATGGTTGACGAACTGAGATGTACAGACAGTAATGTAACTTTATAGAAAATATCTTTGACTAGTAGTCTAGTATTGTAAGTAGTTCTTATCAATCTAACTTGAGCAGAAAACTTAATATTGACCATGACCTAGGGGGCAGGGCCTCAAATAATCATCAATCTGATATGAACTAATAGTAATGCAACTTCATACAAAATATTATTGATCTATCACAAGTAGATCCTATCATATCAGGGTTGGCAAAAACCCGGGTTTTATGAGTATTGGCCAGCCCAGTGGGAAATACTGGGAAAACCCAGGTTTTCCTGGGTAATATGAAATACTGGCCTGAATTTTAAAGAGGATTTATAATTTGTGATTAATCACAAATGCAATACATTAAAGATGTTTATAAAATTAAGACATAGTATTTTAATTTATAAGTTCTTTTGGATTATTCAAACAAAGCTTGGAAATTAACGAAGTATCCTAAAATGTGCAAAACTTGTATTCTGCCTACATAAAAAAAATTAAATTAGTTTAGAAAAGGAAGAAACTGAATTTTCAATCTTCTAGAAATGACTCTAAATGGTTATCTGTATAAAATGTATATTTTATACTTATTGACTGGGTATGGGTGGAATAGTAAGTTTATTGTCCCAGAGGTGAAACTATTGCCGTGAGGCATAGCCGAGGGCAACAGTTGTATCCGAGGGGACAATAAACTTACTATTCCACTCATACCCAGTCAATAAGGTACAACATGACGTCATAACTCCCGCCGTATTCTCAACATTATCAAATCCCGTTGCTGCATTTGAAATTCCGCAAAATATAATGATGCTTGTGGTCATATAGTTTCACCGAGGTACAATAGTTGGAAACTATTGACCGGTCAAATAGTTCAACGCTTGCAATTTGAAAAATAGTGAAAATATTGTGTACTTTTTTATATAGAAAATGATAACTGAGGTATAATAAATTAAGCTATAATACTATGAAAGTTCAACAAGTCTTTACCATGTTTACTATTCTGTGTAAAAATAAGCTTAAAAAATTGTATTGGCCAGTACTACCCGTTTCTGGGAATATTGCCCAGCTATGAAAAACCCTGGGTTTTCCTGCCCTGGTAATAGTAAATACTTTGCCAACCCTGTATTAAATTAACTTTAGATGAAAACTTAACATTGAAAAATGCTTATTAATTCAAAGTCATTTGACCATGTCCTAGGGGGGGCAGGGCCTCAAAATAGTCGTCAAACTGATATGTACTGATAGTAGTGCAACTTTGTTTTAAATATCAATGATCTTTCACAAATAGTTCCTATCAAACTAACTTAAGCAGAAAACTTAACAATTGTTGACTCCGTATCCATCGTCGCCGGAAAAGCAATCTTTAGGTTCTTACTGGGCCAGACAAAAATAAGATTTCCACTGTTTTTTTAATGCAAAATGGGTGCAACTTGGGTACTGTGACGCTAAATATAATTGGTCAACACTGTTCAGAGATCTTCCTCCATAAATTGGGAAAGTTGACAGGGTTTTCTATGTTGAATAGTTCTCATTGATATCAGGTGTGAATAGGCTGTGTTGCAACATCTTGCATGTACATGTATGTCAAGTGATTGAACCCATTCATACTTCTTTCATTCTGCATATAAACAATAGGTGGAAATTGGACGAGACAAGATTCAAAGCACCAAGTTGATCTGTCCCAAGTAGTTCCAGCCCAATAGTAAAATAATGAATGATAATTAAAATAAATGGAGAATGTGTCCATGGGATACAGATGATGCCCCCACTTGCATACAACATTATAAAGGGACATAACTAGAGAACTGTCAACTGTAAAAGTGATGCCACCCAAATTCAAACTTGATCTGTGTTTTATGATAATAAGCACTGTGTATACATGTAAGTTTCATAACATTTTGTTGAGGCAAACTAAAGTTAGAGAATGGAAACAATAAATTCAGTAATTTTTTCATTTATAAAGGGGCATAACTTAAGAATGGTAAAAGTGACCGCACTCAAAGTCTAACTTGATCTGTGTTTTGTGGTAATAAGCTTTGTGTACAAGTTTCATAACATTAGGTCAAGGGAACTTAAGTTGAAGAACAGAATACAATTACTAGACGTACGAACAGACAGACAAGGATAAACCTTAATGCCCCCTCAGCAATGGCGGGGGCATAAAAATTTGAAGGTTTTGACAGAGTTCATTTATGGTAAGTGGAATTTACACAGTATAGATGTGCAAATCAAACAACATTTCTCTATTACATGTAGAACAGTTTTTATAACTTTAAACATAAACAAAGCTTGTATGCATCAGCTTGGGACTCTGCATGTACAGTTGTGTATGAAACTATTTGTTATTACAACAGTTAAGACTTGTTAAGATCAAAGTTATTTGAAATTTACTGATTAATGTTAATTAATATTAAAGTTCATTATACCGGTAACCTTTTAGCAAAAATTGCCATATTTACACTACAAACTTCTCTGAATACAAACTAACCTGTGCACCTGGAAAAGTTTGAGAGCATAGCTGGACTTAAATAAACTTTAAAATGAATTTTAAGTTTCAGAATATTTAAAACTTAACCTGATTTTGCTATTCATCTTTTTTTCATTACTGCAGAAAGTGCCAAAATAAACTAAGTTGGAAAAGAGGTTAAAGAAGCTCCTGTCATATAATAAATGATGTGAATTGTAATGATTTAAATTATGTAACTGAGTGGACTATATCAAATGAAACTTGGGTGTTAGTTTATTTTGCTATCTTTTGCAGTCTGAAAATAGTGCACATCAATATCCAGGTAAGTTTTTAATTTTCTAAAAACATATAACTTATATGCCTCTAGGTCCAGCAGTGCTTTAAAACTTTCCGAGATGCTTCGTTTTGTTTGTACAGAGTAGATTTTGAGGTTGTCAATTCCTTTTGATGAACCTAAATAGCTTCAGTAATACATGTAAAAAGTTTACACAAATATAATTGAGAATGGAAATGGGGAATGTGTCAAAGAGACAACCCTACCAAAGAGCAGAAAACAGCCCAAGGCCACCAACATGACCAATGGGTCTTCAATTCATCGAGAAAATCCCACATCCGGGGCGAGCTTTATCTAGCCCCTAAATGAACTCTAATAAATTCATAATCAACATTATGCTTTATATCTGTTTTATCCTTCCTTTGATGGCATTTTTTTTTAAAATTGGGGCTGGATTAATTTTTTAATGTGGGGCAGAGGATTCATGTCAACTCGCCCCACTTATGCAAAGGGTTTACATCACACAGCATGTAAGCCAGCAAAGTTGCGCCATTTCTAAAAATTAGTAAAATCCTGCTATATTTGGGCTTACATGTACCATATAACCCCATTTATGAAATGCAATCTAATCTTGATTATTTTAAGCCTACCAACTCACCCCATCATTGAAAATGAGTTAATCCTGATGAATAAAGGTCTGCCAACTCTCCCCACTATGAAATTTTTATTTTTTTTAAATCCCACTGAACGAAGGACTACCAACTTGCGCCACTTATGAAAAGTAGTTTTTTATCCGGATATATAAAGGTAGCACTCTAATTAGAAAATAAAATTAAAATTGAACTACAAATGTTTAATCATCTTCTATTCCTGGCTTTCTAATGCATAAAGCCAACTGTTAGTGTCATACATGTGCATACATTGTACATGTATGTAATCGGTATCTTCCATAGATTCGGTTTTCAAGAGTTAAAATGGTGAAATATAATTCCTTTTTTGTGTATCCAGGCAACATTTTTCTCAACATTATTTACCATAAAATATTGCAAAAAGGGGCATGAAAATGTCACATATATCCCTTCAAAATTTGGTTCAAACTAGAATTCTATTTTACACTAGCGTTCATATTTGAAAAATCCACAGGGGCCAAAATTTGAAACTACACACCTAACTGTGGAGTGCTTCCAAAGCTCTGCCAACTCGCCCCACTAATGAAAATCAATCATTAAAGAGTTAATTCCCATTGAATTTGAAAGAAAATTACAACATCTCCTATTTTAGTGTTATTTTCAAATAAATACAACAACTACATAATAATAACCTATCTACAATTTTATTTTAAGAAATGAAGCATCAACTAATTTCAATCAGTACATAAATATCAAACTTGATTCTCTTTTTTTATTATTAATTTTTTAAGTGTTTTTGTCTGTTGTTATTTTAGTTACAGTTGGGGAGATTGTGTACATCGAACTACAATGTACTTTTCACAAGTGGGGCAAGTTGGTCTGGAGCGATTTGACAGCGTTGTCTTGCTTCTGGCCAGATGGACCTGGGCTGGAATGACTTGGGACAGATAAAGACATGTTGCAACCAGTCTGAGCAATAATAGCACCTTTTACATTTAGATAATATTAATGACCAAAAAGCTAACACCATGGGCAAAAGATTAATGTGGATATGGCACAAACACTTTTAAGTTAGACTTCCCATATATATTAGAAGTAATGAACAATTCATATAAGTTATATTTTTGTTTGCATTGAGTAAAGGTATAAAAAAAAGGGTGTGAATCAGGAGACGGTCGTGATATTCTTTAGCCACCTTTTATAAATGGATAGTTGACCGTCCCAAGTGCTTGTGGGATATGGGGAGGGGAGGGCCGTGGTCTATTGATCAAAGATGGGCCTCTAACCTACGTTGATTCCTTTTAATTATGCTTTCCACATAATTTATATCGACTCGCACTTCACGATAAACGCTGGACTTCAAACCTGCAAACCGGAAGTTAATGCCGGTTTTGTCAGAAAATGTGAGCTATGTATTTGTGCAGAAACTTGCTTTCAAGATAAGAGTAGCCCACTTTACTCACCACGAAACAAGAATAATTTTACTATGTTTTTGTCCATTTTCTGTGGTGTAGTTGTAATCGTATAAAACGTATCTTGGTTCTTTCGGCGGAAGAAACTTCTTCAGTTCTTCAAAGGGTAAGGTTCCGCATTCAAATTCCTGTTCTGTAACAATTTGCCTCTTTTCTTCCTTATTTATTTTCAGAACCAAAGCGTCTAATAAGTGCTTCGTTTTCAGTTTGGTGTCATATGTGGTTACAACGCTATCACCGAGTCCAACTCCTGACATAGCCATCTTGAAAGAAAAAGAGAATAAAACTAGTTCCGGTTTGATAGGACAGGTGAAACCATGTAGGATCGAAATCGAAACGAAATGTATGGCATATTATGCTGCTTTTACCTAAACTTTTATATTAAACTGGCGATCACTCAACTTGAAATGAATTTGAAAAATATATTTCTGATGACTATGAAAAAATATTGATCAGCATTTTTGCATAACATTTTCATCAATCGATTCCGATCCTGAAAGTTATGTGACATCATTAGGGGTGGGTTTTCGAAAAGTGTGCATGGCTATATATGGACATGTGAGTCACATGTTAGATCAAAGACAGAAAATGTCCTTTTGTGGCTAATAAAACTATAAGATCAACTTTTCATATATACTATTAAATTTTATTAAAGATTGGAATTAAAAAGTAAAAATTAGAAGTTTGAAAAACTTGTGGACTTTATTCCCGTTTTTCTACATTGTTTTTTTTTTGTTTTGTTAGTTATACGTCCTTGATTTTTTTTTTTTTTTTTTAAACCTAGGTGATTCCTAGGTATTTTGTGTCCTATTTTTATTTACGTACCAGTATTTATCTATGCCTCGGGAGTCTAGGCAGAAATCATTTCAAATAAAGAATTAAAATTACATAAGAGAAGTACGCCTTTATGATAGGAAAATATATCATAAAATTTAGCTCAAAATCGTCCAAAACAAATTCCGCCTCGCTCCGTTGGACAATAAATATCATGACAAATTTCGGGAATTACACATCCTTTCAAAAATCCGGAATCCGCCTCTACTTTCTCAGTGTACCTATTATATTTTCTGTCAGTTACTTAGCAGAACTTTAAAAAAAAAAAAAGTATACGAGTTATTGTCATTGTGCTTCGTACAACGTCTGTAACTTTTCCTGCAGTAATCCTCAAACTTTAATTACAAAGTTTAATTTGCGGATCATAAGTTGGAAATGCCGGCTGCAAGGGCAAAAACTTGGTGTTCGGATCATATGAAATTGGAAGAATCTTCTTTGAAGTTTTGGAACTTATTGATTTAAAATTTTGTGGAAATGATCCAAATCAAACACCACGTTTAGCTTTTGTTGCCAATCTAAATTTAAGATGGCCATCACCGTTGAACAAAGTTTGACATAGAAACGGCTTATGTGATAATGATCAATACTGACATTCACTATGACGTAGATTTTTTCCAGAAACCATCCCTCATATTTAAAACAAAATATTGCACTTAATTTTGATATAAGGAAGATCCTATATATACAGCAGTTTGTACGTGTTGCCAGACCGAAAATAAAATAAAAGATTACCAGGATGGAACATTGATAGAACAAGCCTCTCTTAAATATCATCTCACACATTAAAACAAAATCATACACAGGTAGTTTCTCTATTAATTAAGAAATAATTCATGCAAGCCACCGATTTGTTGAAATTTTCATATGCCATGTGCCATTAAATATTCGATTTTCAAGTTCCCCGAGCGTTATACGTACGTGAGAGGTATAGATTATCTTTTACGTTGTGCGAAGAATTTCACAAAACGTAACTCAACTACATGCCTTTTCTGAAGGACCCATATCCATAGAAGAACAAGAAGAAGAACATATTTTAGTACCAATTAAGGGCCCACAAGGGGCATATAGAGAATACATGTATAAGAAAAAAGAACATTGATTAGCATAGGCATATAGAATTTAAATACACACTCACAATACAATTAGACTGAAATAAAGCCCTTGGTTTAAAGTATATAATATAGTTACATGAAAAATAAATAGATCTAACTCATATTGACGTCAATAAATTTTCCAACAGCATTAAGGACATGATTGTCTCCACAGCTTAATAAATAAATGAATTTTTGCTGATTGTCCAGTATAGAAAAGTTTGGAATTTTTTGGCAAACAATGTCAAAGAGAGCATCTCTATCAGAGTTAATTTTTTCACATGAAGTTAAAAAATGGATTTCATCTTCAACGCAGCCAGAGGAGCATTTTTTTGCAAATTCTTTCATTTCGTGGCATATTTGAAAAACGGCCTAATTCAATTTGAAGCTTATGAGCAGATATACGTAATTTGAAAATAGCCATATGTCCGTAGCGCGATCTATCAACACAGGAAATATATATATATTCCTTCTCAAAGGGTCAAACAGATATTATCCGAATTTGGAATAACCTTTAGCTTAATTGAGAGTTTCGATTCGTATGGCGTCAAAGGATGTACTTAGGTGAAATTAAAAAAATCTAGAATTCAAAATTGATACTATAAGTCAGAAGAGCCTAAGTTAAGGAACAAAATAAGCTCAAATATTGATAGGTTATGGAGCTCCTTTTCGAGATAATTTTTAAAAAGTGGCGGGAAAAGGCTGACTCTGGCGGACTTTTACCTTATATTTGCATTGGTATTATTTGGGTGTCAAATCGAAAGAAAGGAAATCTAGAATCTGCTTTAATTGAAGAAAACTATTACACTGTATAATCTTCGATGTTTTTAAAGAGAAACAGTAATGAACAGGTGCTTGCATCAATTAGAAAATATGGGCATATGTGTCTCCCCGGCACAGTCGGTGTGGACACATGTACGTGTCCCTCCGACAATTTATACATTTTTTCGAGCTCTGGTGCATTAATTTTTTTTGTTATGATAAGATAAGATAAGATAAAATATTGTTATGAATTAGAATAGAAAGAACAGTTCTGTCGTTTTGTTTTCAATTTCATTTTTTTCAAGTTAAACAGCGAAATCGACATAGTGTTTGCACATAGGTAACGATACAATAACATGTGGATTTACGTGGGAGGTAAACTGTAAGCCATAAATATGTGCATCTGTGATTCTGCGCTAAATATCACGTTGTTGCTTACAACGCTGAAGCAGGACATCATATTAGAATTTTGAGTTTTTGTAATCGAAACAAGGATGGTCACTACTGTGGAACATAATTTATGATATAATTATGTGGGAAACCCATGCAAATAGTTTATCATACAAAAGTAAACAGTCTCGAATATTATAGACTCATTATAACCAACTATACACAGGGGCGGATCCACCATTTTTAAAGGGGGGGGGGGGGTTCCAACCATTTCTCCATTCAAAAGCATTGATGGTAAAAAAAAAAGGGGGGTTCCAACCCCCGGACCCCCCCCCCCCCCCCCTGGATCCGCCACTGATACAATACATGACAATATATGTGCTTATTTCTGATGAGTTTTTTGCTTCTGGTCTGAATTCCAAGACGGCTGTTATCGTTGAACACAGTTTAGCATAGAACCTTCTGAGAAGGAAACAGAAAAAAACTTTCGTCAGAACACATCTGCTGGTGGCACCACCATTCGTAAACTCGCTGAAGAAAACACCTTTAAACATACTAACAATAATAAAAGAATTAATTACTATGGGGGTACTATCCACACTGAACTGTGTCCACACTTGTATGGGAGAAATACATGTATATTTCTATTTGTTTATGAAGCATGAAAAAGTAATAGTAATAATTACCAGATTTTTTACCTTAATGGAAAGCAACACGAATGCTTGTAATTCTCCTTAAAGTTTATGTCAATCTATTGAATAACTATCCAATTTATATCAAACATTGCTTTCTCTGAGTTCTGACCACCGTTTTGATTCTTTCCATATATGGGCAAATGGTTCTTCTTGTTGGACATAAAAGGATATTTACCTATTTTCAAACAGGAGTTATGTCCCATAAGTTTTTTTTAGGAATTTCTTCTTACCTGTATTCTATTTTTATACGACTGACAACATTGTATATATCAATATATTGTATGTAAACAAAGACATATCCTTTTATCTTCGTCATTTGAAATCTGGTGTATAGTTGTCTCATTGGCAATCATACCACATATTTTAGTCAGTATTTCATTACGAACTTACGAAACTTTATACGGATATTATAGACCTCTACCCCATATTTGGAAAAATTCCGTCAGAAGCCGAATCAGTGACTCGACAAAGCCAAACCAACGCTAACAGTAAACATAAAATTATATTCATATGATGATCAATTTATTTTGTGTCAAGTTATAAAAATCATTATAAAAAATTACGTTGCATTCATAGGCCCTTTAATTTGAATAAAAATGTCTTATCTTAATTATCTTATCTATTGGCACTCAAAATACAAAACTGCTTGAAAAGTTGAGGTTGTTAGTTGGGTTGGGGATGGGGGGTAAACTTCTGAAAGTGAAAAATTATGGCCCCAAGCTTTTCTATAGTCTTAAAAATTTATACTTATACTTTTGAAAATGGAGGAGGACTTTCCGCTTTGTCCCCCTCCCCCCGGCTCCTACGCAGTGGTTAATGGAATTCAAGTATGTAATTATCAATTATCAAATAAAAACAAAGAATAAAAGTACTGAAGTACTGTTAACTCCGATGACGCCACAATTTGTTGGCTGTCGAATAAATCATACAATCATACAGAATTACATATCCCTGTAAAATGCAGTTTGTTTTCTTACGTGTTAAATATTTCAGCCACAATAACAAATGAATGAGGTCGATAATATTTATCAAACAGTCAATCAATTGTTAGGTTCTGAGGGCACGAGAAGTCAAAGGGACAACATAAAAAAGATTGAACGTGCTACGCCCTGTCTGAACGCTGGATAATGAATCCAATTGTTCATTTTCCTTTTTTGGACGGTGTTGTTCCTCTGACATCTTCTTACGCGGTGTTTATATATATCCCAACTCGTTCGTTATGCCCGTGTCTGTAGTGACGTTTTGGATTTCAATGAGCGTAATCTATGTATTACTGGTAAATTATGATGGCCTATGATGTCAGGGATTTCGTTACCACAAATTACTTAAAACCTTAACTAAATTCTAACAAAGATACTAAGAGTTGGTTTGCAAGTTTGGCTTTACCTGTAAAAAACTTATTTCAGACGGAACAGCACATCCTAAATTTTACGGCGATGTCGTTTTTGGGCCACTCTCTTCCCACCGGCTGCATACTGGATCATGGTCAGGGCGTTGAAAGCTTCCTCATGATTCAGTAGTTTTATGAGTTTAAAGATGTTTGAATGTGGGTGCTGGACATATTTCTTCAGCTTGCTGTGCCATCTCTCTAGATGTAGTCATCGGTCCCTATGTTGTGTAATGGTCCCAAAGGTGACTGTTCTGTTCGACCCAGTATGTTGTTACATAGTCTGTAAAGGGCGTGTAGTTGATGTTAGTATCAATCTGATCTATGTCGGTTAGGACATTAAACCACACATCTTCGATCATAGTACGTGCCCACATACCATCTATGTTGATTTCATCAATAGTTTTTGGTAAAACTGGAAGGTTCTTCTTGCGTTCAAATTGTTGTACATGCAAATCTTAAAACTACTGAATCATGAGGAAGCTTTCAACGCCCTGACCATGATCCAGTATGCAGCCGGTGGGAAGAGAGTGGCCCAAAAACGAAAGTATGTCGAAATCAACAACAGATTAAAAGAACACCGCAGCCAGGAAGTTACAACAGTACAGTTTGGTGATGCAGCCTCCCACCTTCTTCACGTTGAATAGATTAATAAACTTTAATAGACTTATATACAGTGAATTTCTAATGTGTGTGCAATATGTTTTATTTGTTTTAGTGCTGTTAACTTAAAATGCTTGCTTGAATCTACTGTTGAATTTGTGTTATAAAAGAAATAAAATAATTTACTTATATTTGTTTCCATTTCTTTCATGTCTATTTTAATTAAAAACACAGAATTCATACACATAAAAAAATAACCTATTACCTACCCAACTTGTCAATTAAAAGTTGAATAAACAATGTTTATACAGTATAATCCTTTGTTTGTACAAGTTTTCCCCCTATTCCCACATGAAATTTTAACTTTTCTTATTTATATTAAAAGATTTATAAACAGTGGGAATAGGAGGAATGAACCCTTGTACCATGTCCTTTGTCTGATGCTATTCAACTAATCCGGCAAACTGTTGAACATATAGCAATAATTAAAATCATCAACTGTTTCTGGTATTTGATGTAATTAAACTAAATTTTAAAATTAAAAAAAATATATGCTTTTATGAAATAAGGTGTTTTTACAAGTAACGTAATTAAAAAAAAAAATGAAGCAACATGTACCGTTACTCTGAATAGAAATGCATTTACAAAGAATGGTACTATCATAGTACCATTCTTTGTAAATGCATTTCTATTCAGAGTAACCAGTATCCTCACTATCTAAATCATCTTTTTTTTTTCGGAAATAGATCATTAGAATAATTTGTTTTCTTTTTTAGATTTTACTTTCTATGAGTACCCACAGTATCTTCAAGCAGAACAATGGATATTGATCAGACCAGACAGTCTGGAGAATTTACCATGGATAGAAGTAACAAAAGTGACAGCAACACATTCGATTGGTTTAATGGATATTTTGGGCAGGAGTAGCAGACTGGTACATTGATTCCAAAATCTTGAACAAACAACAACTGAACACATTCTTGTCTCTTTTAAGTGGGATAATGTTAATCTTTACAAAATGCCAGCACAATTGAAATTAATATGGGATAGTTGAAAGAAGAAATTTCAAAATGATACATATTATCACAATGTTGCATTTAGACAATCTCTATTTTTATGAAACAGTTTTTTTTAAAACTTTAAATACTGTGATGATCTACAAAACATTATTAAAAGATGAACATGTAAGTCTCAAGTGTGATCCAGTTTTTAACCGCTTTTCGCTTGAAAAAAAATCAAGCTTTTTTAAATTTATGAAGTGACAACAATTGTTTTTACTGGATTTACATTGAATAAATAATATTATCCAGACATTAAAAAAAAATGTTGAAATTGATTTCACTTCATTTTATTCTCATTTTTTCGCAATGTTTTTATCAATTTTTTTTACCTTTTCTAAGTGAGAAAGTCAGACTTCTTGATGCTTCTAGTTGTTACACACTACATTTAAAACATTGTCACATTTCATATGGTATATTCTGGCTTTCATTGTATTTTGTGTTTTTTGTTTTTTGGTGAAATTGCAAATTGTGTTCTTACCAATGAAACTTAACAGTTAATTGTGCTTAATTTTTTTTTCTTAAACAATGAAAAACCCTTTTAATTAAAAATTAATATGTTAAGGTGAAGTTCATCCCAAAGGTTGCTTTTATTCATTTTCATAAAATTGTAAATAATTAAAAAAAATATTTGGAAAGTTTGGAACTATTTGATTTGATTACCATTGAGACAGCTTTCCACGAAAGTTCAAATGATGTAACCGTAGGCATACGACCTTCAACGACATGAGAAAAAGCCATACTGCATAGTCATCTATAAAAGACCCCGACATTAAACACCAAATTCAATTGAGAAGAATAACGGCCTAATTTATTACAATTTACGAAAAACAATATGACAGACATGAACCAACAACAACCACTGAACAACAGGCTCCTGACTTGGGACAGTCACATAACGGAGGTGGCAGGGTGAAACATGTTTGTGATCGCTCAACCCTCTCCTAGCCTGGGACAGTGGTGTAACAGCACAACATAAGAATAAGCATTTATTTAGTACAGTATCATTTTAAAACAACAGCTTTCAAAAATTCACTTAATTTTGATGGCAAGTATTAGTAACCAATCAATATATACAGAGATATGAATCACCTGTGTGCAATTTTGATAGATATATATTATGTAAATGTTGAAATTAAAATTACAATACTTAAATGACTACTTATCCATTTTTCATCAGTATTCTGATATATTAAAGTATAGAAATTGACCCTATGTAAAAGTTTCAAAGTCAATGAATCATGACTGGGGGAGGGAAAATAATCATTATTGAGATGAGATGTGCAAAATCTAGTACAACTGCACATCTAATGTAATAACCGTTAATGTTCAGACTTAAACTGACCAAATCACAAACATAAACCTGTAAACTAACTATGCATTTTCGAAATCAATAGACAGTGATTGGGGGAGGGATAATCGCCATGGAAATAATTTCCAGTGTCTTTTTATTAATGGTTACTAGAGTGACATCCCCAAGTTATGTCCCTTCTGACTGAACTAAACAGCAATATACATTGCTATGAGTTGATGCTCTAGTGAATATAAATGTGTAAACCTAATTTTGTGACTGAATTCAGTCATAATATTTTTTTTACTGCTGCAGAATTGGTCTTTTCAACAAATATTTCCTGAATGTGTATTGACTGAATTCAGTCATCTGTATTATAGATGTGTATACTATGTAATCGCACTTGGTGTAATTTAAGTCTAAGAAAACATTCTAATTTAGTACAATTTCTTGTAGCTTCTATCAAATGCTGTGTGACTGAATTCAGTCAGGATTTTGTGAAAATAATGAACAGGATAAAGAGTTAATTTCATTTAGCTGTTATCCTGTTATATGTTGCTTGTATTAATCTATAATCCGAATTCTGTTTCATCTGAATTAACAGTAATAGGTTTTAGTTAAGAAGCAACAAGTACAAATGTATTTGATAGATATTTTACGAATAAAATGGTAATGTTACTTTCTATTGTACTTATTGAATTATGTGATATAAAGATGCAATCAGGTGACTGAATTCAGTCACTCAAAAAATTATCACCGTACAATGCTATTTTATTTTTTGTAAGTTGGTCATATTAATGGGGTCATTAATATGAATATATTCTGTGTTGACGTTTTCATCCATTTTAGATAAAATACGCATGCATTGCATACAATGTTGAATATTAAATGGTATTCTATAATGAATAATATATCTACTAACTTCAACCCTTGAATTTTGACAAATCAGAAAATTGACAAGTTGAACCAGACGGTTTTTCACAAACATGTTTAACCCCGCCACATTCTTTATGTGCCTGTCCCAAGTCAGGAGCCTATAGTTCAGTGGTTGTCGTTGGTTCATGTCGGTCATATTTGTTTTTCGTAAATTGTTTTGTTATAAATTTGGCCGGCCGTTAGTTTTCTCAATTGAATTGTTTCATATTTTTCATGACGGGACCTTTTATTTGCCGACTATACGGTATGGGTTTTCTCATTGTTGAAGGCCGTACGGTTGCCTATAATTGCTTACATTCACTTCATTTGAACTTAGGTAGATAGTTGTCTCATTGGCAATCATACCGCATCTCCTTATTTGTATATCAATAAATGTTTTCATTCCGAGCGGACGTGATTATGTATGAAACTGCCACACAAACACAATGCCCCTAATAGTTCTTCCTATAAGAAGTCAGTGTATGTGACCAATTTTACTATACTGACCCTTGATTGTATATATATTATTCGATGGTTGCCCCCTTTCCACTAAAAATCCACAACGTGAACCTTTATTTTCAACACTGTCTTTTATATTGTTTGATAAATTCGAAATAGTCCTTATTCAAGGCATTGTCCCTCTTTTGTAATCTTGGCATGACCCCATTTAATTGCTGTATAAGAGAGACGAAAGATACCTATGGGAGTTCAAACTCATTAGTCGTAAACAAATTGACAATGCCATAGCAAAAAACCCCCCAAAAAACGATCAAAAGACTAACAACGATATACAAAACACAACATAGAAAACCAAACACTGAGCAACACGAACCCCGCCAAAAACCGGAGGTGATCTTAGGTGCACTGGAAGGATAAGTAGTTCCTGCTCCACTAGGGGATGATCTTAGGTGCACTGGAAGGGTAAGCAGATCCTACTCCACTAGGGGATAATCTTATGTGCACTGGAAGGGTAGGCAGATCCTGCTCCACGGGTGGTACCATCGTTGTGTCACTAGAAGGGTAAGCAGATCCTGCTCCACGTGTGGTACCATCATTGTGTCACTGGAAGGGTAAGCAGATCCTGTCCACGTGTGGTACCATCGTTGTGTCACTGGAAGGGTAATCAGATCCTGCTCCACGTGTGGTACCATCGTTGTGTCGTTGCTGTTTTTTTTTACAAATATATAATAACATAATTTTATAGATACAAATAAGGAGGTATTGAGCAAAATATTCAGTGTCGATCGAAAACAAAAATGCTTGCTGAACTTCCGAAATTGGAATAAAGGGCATGCATGCCTGACCTCAGGTAGCAATACACAGTTAGGAGTTTGGTTTTGGATTTTTCAAATATGAAAGTTATTGTGTAATAAAATTCATTTTTAGACAGCTGAGTAATCACTTAATTCAATCAAAATCATGATTGATAAATTTTACTTAAGGCTAGCAACAAGGTCTTTTATTTGAAGTTCTAATAATTAATTGTTATTTTTTTTCAGGTAACATGAAGATGAAATGTACTATTATTTCTTTTCGCCACTGTCTTGGAATTTTATGAAATTTGGACAGAAGCTTGTTTATGACTAAAATATTGTATCCAGAGCAAAATTTTGAAAATATTTATTTTCATTTTTCCATATTTTACTAATAAATAGACTTAGTTTTTTTTACAGTTAACATTCATATTTAGTCTGTGGTTAAGTTTTTCAGTCATCAATAACTTTGTCAAACCTTCACGGAAATTTCTGAAATTTGTACAGAAGCTTGTTTATGACCAAAATACAGTATCCAGAGAAAAATTTTGATAATATTTATTTTCATTTTTCCGTATTTTACTGATAAATGGACTTAGTTTTTTTTACAGTTAGCAAGTAGATACAGTCTGGTGTTAAAGTTTGTTACTCATCAATTACTTTGTCAAACCTTCGTAGAGTTTTATGACACTTTGGCAGTAGCTTTTTAATGATTAATAGATAATGTCTGAAGCAAACCTTTGAAAATATATTTTTTTTCATTTTTAGTATTTTTCTGATAAATGGACTTCGTTTTTTACAGTTATCATTTACAGATAGTCTGGGATTAAATTTTTTTGACATGATAAATTTGTAAACCTTCATGGATTGTGATGAAACTTGGACAGAAGCTAATCTTCAAGACCAAGAAATAGCATCTAAAGAAAAAGTTAGATTTTTTTTAAAATTCTGTATTTTACTGATAAATGGAATATCTTTTTAAGTCAACATTACACTTTTACACTGACAGCAGCAATCGTAGGCGAGACACAGGGTTCCGTGGAACCTCTTACAAATTTTTTGATTTACAATATGTCATTTTTTAGTTGTCCCATTCAATTAATTAAGTTTTTGTATGTAACTGTATTAATTAATTTTATGCTTCAATATCTTACGTCCTTTGATGACTAAACTTAAGTTTGATACGCGGGACGTTGTAGCAGAATGACATATAATATAGATGTTCATACATGCGTGTCTATTTTTGAAGTCCGTATGTCTATCGTGTGAGCATGTATGCGGGTGTTCGTTTTCATATTGATTTGACTTTGAAATCAAAGAGAAAGATATAATTTCCCCTGAATTCATTTCACAACAGAGCTACTGTCGAAAAGCCTCTAACTTTCAGTATCACAAATCAGAATGTTTACCTTGAGACTTATACAGTGTCATGAATAGTTTTAAACATATTCGAATTCCAGAAGTGTTTGTTAACTTTTATATTGTGAATCTGTGATTACAACAAATACAGAGGTTACCAGAAGTAATAAATCCCAATTCAGTTTTCCATGATCACTTTAAAAAAGGTTTTGAAAGACTTTGACGTACTAGTAATAATCTGTGTATTTGACAGTGTTTTGCGTATAACATACGCGCATGCTGTTTCCGGCAGCTGCATCACTGTGACTGCATGGTTTTAGTTTTTGATAAGGTCAGTTTGTTAGGAACCACAAGTGGTATGTCAATAATAATTGGTATGCAATTGTATTAACATAAGCACATAATCGTCGTCGTCGTAATCGTCTTCATCATCGTCATTATCATCGTCATCATTATCATCGTCGTCATCATCATCATCGTCGTAATCGTCATCATCGTCGTAATCGTCTTCATCATCATCGTCGTCGTCATCGTCGTTATCATCATCATCGTCGTAATCGTCATCATCATAATCGTCGTCGTTGTCGTCATCAGCGTGATCGTCGCCGCCGTCATATTAAATCAGGAATTTACCCCGTTCAGTATTACTTGTATCTATTTTTCTCATTACAAAATAGTTGATATTACAATTGAATTTTGTTTGAAATGTTTTAATGACTGAGGGGCGACGCCAAATAATCTCCATGGAAATGAGATGTGCCAATCCTTACATAACTGCATACAAAATATCAAAGACTTATCATAAGTAGTTCCCCTTAAACTGACACTGACCAATGAACAATTAAAATGAGGTCAATGTCAGATAAAACCTGCCAGACTGACATGTACATCTTACAATCATTTCATGCACCACATATATTGACCTACTGCTTACAATATCTGAGAAAACAACCTAATCATTGACCAAGGAACCATTAAAATGAGGTCAAGGTCAGAGGAAACCTGCCAGACTGACATGTACATCTTACAATCATTTAATACACCACATATAGTGACCTACTGCTTACAATATCTGAGAAAACAACCTAATCATGTAACTTTAACCTTGATCACTGATCCATGAAATGAGGTCGAGGTCAGGTGAACCCTGTCTGATGGACATGTCACAAAACCCATATACCAAATTTAGATATCCTATTACTCATAATAAGTGAGAAATTCAAATGACAAAAAAACTTCAATTTTTTTCAAGCAGTCGCTGAACCATGAAAATGAGGTAAAGGACAATGGACATATGACAGACAGAAACTTCGTAACATAAGGCATTTGTATGCAAAGTGTGAAGCATCCAGGTCTTCTACCCTCTGAAATTTAAAGCTTTATACAAAAAATTTACGCTGCAGCAGCCAATGCTGCCAGATATTTATTCCTACCTCCTGTATTCTGTCACTTTCGTTCCAGGCAAGACAAAAATGATCAGCAAAACACGATCAACAAATAGGTCAACAAAGTAAAATTGTGAGTCTACACTTATAGGAATTTCTTTCCTTGAGTGATGATTTTTACACATTTTTGTGTTTTTGGCAAAAGCAGATCGAGAGAAAATATACAGAAAAAATTATCAGCAATACAAGATCAACAAAAAAGAGATTTCTCATGAATTATATTATAGTCTACAATGCTTCAGTGTGTCCATTGTCAATTATGCACTTAGATCCAGGTGAGTGACACAGACTTAGAACCTCTAGTTTTATTTCAGTTTCTCTCTTCTTACTCTAGTATTTGCCAAAGACATACAAAATGGTTGAAAGAAATCATAATTCAAGTGCAACAACATCTGTAAGAAGTGGACTGACAGTTTCAGCTTTGTTGACATAGATATTGTCCTGTTGTTAATTTTTGCTGTTTTCAGTTTCACTCTATTTTTCCAAGTTTTTGTCAAAAGCATAAAAATCGTAAAAATCGTCATTTAAGGGCAATAACTCCTAAAAGGAGTCAACTGATAATTTCATGACTAATTTGTAGATCTCGTCTTGCTTATTAGTTTTTCAGTATACAATTTTTCTTTATCTCGTATTGTATTGGTCAAAAACACAAACAAACAAAAGTTGACTGACAATTTCAGATAGGTATATGTGTTTCTCGTTTCTCGTTTTTTGGCTCACCGGGCCCGAAGGTACCCATGTGAGCTTATGCCATCACTTGGCGTCCGTCGTCTGTCGTAAAACTATTTCAAGAATCTTCTCCTCTGAAACTACAGGGCCAAATACCTTCAAACTTTAACTGAATGTTTCATTAGGGTATCTTATTTCTAAATTGTATCCGAAGTTTTGATCCATCAACAAACATGGCCGCCATGGCTAAAAATAGAACATAGGGGTCAAATGCAGTTTTTGGCTTATATCTCAAAAACTAAAGCATTTAGAGCAAATCTGACACAGGGTATAAATGTTCAATAGGTCAAGATCTATCAGCCCTAAAATTTTCAGACAAACTGAACAATCCATTGTTGGGTTGCTGCCACTAAATTGGTAATTTTAACGAAATTTTGCAGTTTTTGGTTATTATCTTGAATATCATTGAAGATAAAGATAAACTGTAAACAGCAAAAATGTTCAGCAAAGTAAGATCTACAAAAAAGTTAAGTATGACCAAAATTGTCAATTGACCCCTTAAGGAGTTATTGCCCTTTAAAGACAATTTTACACAATTTGTTCATCATGTTTGCCAATATTTAAAAATCTTCTCCTCTGAAACTACTGGGCCTAATACTTCTAAACTTTAACTGAATGTTCCTTAGGGTAACTGGTTTATAATTTGTATCCGAAGTTTTGATCCATTAACAAACATGGCCACCATGGCTAAAAATAGAACATAGGGGTCAAATACAGTTTTTGGCTTATATCTCAAAAACTACAGCAGTTAGAGCAAAAGTGAATGGGAGTTAAAGTGATAAATGGGTCATGATCTATCTGTTATGAAATTTTTGAGACAAGTTCGACAACCCATTATTGGGTTACTGTTGGAAATAGTTTATTTTTATTAAACTTTACTGTTTTTGGTTATTTTCTTTAATATTATAATAGATAGAGAGAAAGTATAAATGGCAATAAATGTTCAGCTAAGTAAGATCTACAAATAAGTCATCATGATCAAAATAGTCAATTGACCCCTTAAGGAGTTATTGCCCTTAAAACGTTTTTTTTTTACATTTTTTGTGAAAGTCTTCTCTGAAACTACTTGGCCAAATACTTAAAAATTTTAATGGAATGTTCCTTAGGGTATCTAGTTGAAAGATTTATTCAGGGATTTGATCCATTCAAAAACATGGCGGCAGTTTCTAAAAATAGAACATAGGGATCCAATGAAGTTTTTGGCTTTCATCTCAAAAACTAAAGCAGTAAGAGCAAAACTGACATAGGTGAAAGTGTTAAACAGGTTTAGATCTACCTGTCAAGTAATCTTCAGACCAATAGGACAACTTATTGTTGGGTTACTGTCCAGAAAAAGTTAATTTTTAGGAAATTTTACAGTTTTGGGTTATGTATTATCTTTAATATTATTATAGAAAGAGAGAATTTACAAAATTGTTCAGCAAAGTAAGATCTGCAAATAAGTCAAATGCCTGAAACTGAAATTACAGGTGAGTGATATCAGGCTCTCATGAGCCTCTTGTTTATATAGCTTAGACCATTGGTTTTCCTGTTTGAATGGTTTTACACTAGTCATTTTTTGGGGCCCTTTATAGCTTGCTGTTCAGTGTGAGCCAAAATCTCTATCTATAATTGTTTAGAAGATAATAATAGACATTTATTAAAAAGCCCCTATGTAAAATGTTATCCATGTCAGCCATGTTAACATAGTTAAATGGCAGGTGGGATCATTGGTCAAAGTTTTAAACTAGATATGCCAATGATGATGTTTGGTTCCAAGTAGCCCTGCATTTTCAGAGAAAAATATTTTTGTAAAATTTAGGCCAGGTGAGCAAAAAAGGATGGGATGAAGGACAAGGGTAAACACCAAGTGGTTGTAATAACTCACATGGCCATATAAGCATAAATGAGGTCAACGCCAGTTGAACCCATTAAGATAAATATTTTGTGCCTTATAATAATCCTGTTGACCAAAATCTGACAAGTATGACTGTACATAAGTTTGGTGAAACATACTAATCAAAATGGGCAATATAAAATGTGTCTTCATTCTAAAATATAAAACCTTTCATATCAGAACTTCTATAAGAACGCAACACATATTTTTATAATTAATTTTTATTTAACTTCAACTTTCAAAATATTGGTTTTAAAGTAAATTGTAACAGATAACAACAGTATAAATATAAAAAAAAAATCACAAATTATCTCCCTTTAAATAAGTTTTTATTTATGGACGGATTATTGGTATATTGTATTTGTCATAAAACTGTACATATACAACATACAATAAATACTATTGGGACTGATATGTAACAAGTACTGTCAGATATATATGGACGGACAATTTTGTAAATTCTTCTTCATCAACTAAACAAAAGCAAAAAAAGAAAAGAAAAATGCAAATAAGTTAGAATGCAGTAAAAATGTATAAAATCTGTTAAAAATATATCACAATAGTTCAAAAATATATGTATAAAAATAAATATACACACAAATCATAAATAATAACACTGACGTTTTGAAATTATGGACTAAAGCATCTAAATTTTTACAGTTTGACATATAGCATAATGAAGCACTTGATGATTGTCATAATAAATGTATATTAATTATGTCCAATAGCTCTATCTCTCTTCTTTTTTGTTATTATGCACCAGTATAAAGTGTTTATGTTAATGTCTAGTCTGTGTTTAGAGTAAGACAAACTCCTTGTAGTGTCCAGTGACTGATATGTTCTGTTGTGGCCAGATCAGCTTCAAAGACCAGACCAACACCCATTGCATTTCTTCTCTGTGATGTCACATATACTGGGGTTTTAAATGTATTCTGAAATAAAAACATCAAAATAACAACCAAAGAATTTTTTTACAGCATATTTTTTTTTCACTTATAAAGAGCAAAATGTAAACTGTCATTTCAGAGGTCATACCTAATATATAAAATTCCATCGTCTTTCCAGTGATTCTTTAAATGAGATTTTTTTCCCCAAAGTTGAAAAGTACAAGGAATTTCAGCTGAGAAATAGTAGGAATTTAAAACATGGTATCAAACTTTATGAGAGGTTTATTCCAGGATTTTTAACATTTTTGTGAATTTCAAGGGTATTTCCAGACCTGCATTGATTCATATAAAGTTCAAGACTTTATTTTAAGTTACAAAAGAAGGCTTTTTGGCTTTGATGGACAACAGATATGAAAAAAACACAAGGGGATAATTAATGTTTGTTAATTGCTCTATGTAAAGTGGCAAATATTTCAAATATGTTCAGAACAAAAATAAATCAACAATTAATGCAAAAGATAGGTTCAGTAAAGTAGGTCAACCAGTATGAAGAATGTTAACTTTGGACTGTTTGATAGGGGTCAACCATCCCCAGGCAAGGAAAGGGATAAAGAAGAGGGTCAACTTAGTAACCATAAACAATATATATTATCTTTGACTTAGTCACCAGTAGTTAAACTTAATTTGCCAAAAGATAACTAATTTTACCTGTAGTTTGAGCCTGTGAGCCTCTATTGGTATGATCTTTAAGACAGGTAATTCCTCTATCAATTGTTTAGGATTTTGTCTGATTAAACAGCTGTTTTCATTGTCCCATCCTGCACCTTCCAAGAACAAACCATCCACAAAGCATCCTAAGTCAAAAATAGGAATAATCACATTTGTTTCTGTACAAGTTTAAAAGAAATTCAAATATGTAGAATTTTTGTGAATTGCAAAAGACAGAGAAATTCACAATTTTCTGCTTATTTTAGGTTGTAATTTAATGTAATGGCTTAACATTATCATCCTTATAAAATAGTAAAATATATAAATATATCGTTTGGCAGACATGCTACTGCTTTATTATTTAGTTGACAGGGCATTCTAGCACTATACACCAATCATCGAGCATAAAACATACATTAAACATAAGCACTGTGACGTAGGAAATTCACGGGAAAGTGCACGAATTTGAAATTCCTCTATTTAGCCTGACTAACACAGTAAGAGTTACTTACCTTGATGAGCTCTCTCTGTGACATCCTCTGCCTTTTTCCAGTGTGTTACAGATGTGTACAATGTAGATTTATCTAGTGGCCAGCCATTCTTACGACATGTTGCCTGTACTAAAGCTGTCAAATAGGATTCTGGTATATGTAACCCTGACAACCACATGACCTGGGGTTCACTTTCATTTACCTACAAAATAAGTGATATATGAAAGTCTTCCATTTCATACAATCTGTGTCATTATTCAGCTAGAATATATGCCACATGGTACTGTGACAATCTTTCATGTATGAAAACAAGTTATATAATTTCAAAGCATGTGCCACATACTGAATAACACACAAATCTTTAAAAATAGTAAAAATCTATGCAATCAAATATTTATTCCCTTAATTTTATAATCATCTGACTTACTAAATGCTATATTAATTTATTAAATATATATAAAAATTGATGCATATGTTTTAAGTGACATAGCACATTTTTAGGCAAGAAGACAATCAGTGCTTAATGCAAAATGTGTTATGTCACTTACAAAATACTGTGGATTCATTTATTTTTCGTAAGTACCAATTTTCATGGATTCAGGAAAATTTGTATTTAATGGATATTTGATTTTAGAGTTTTTGCCAAAGTCTCCATATGAATCTAACTTCGATGATCATTGGAAATTGTTTAAGGCCATCTTTATGTTATATTTCTGTTGATGCTTCTGCAGACACATCTTAGTCTCATTTCATCACAGGCAAGATATCGAAATACATATTTACTATAAACTTTTATGCAGAATTTGTAAAAAAAACAAGAAAATAAGTATCTTTTAGAACATAAATTTGCCAGCCACAAACATAAATAAATCCTGTTTGAGATTGAATGATTACTGAATACCACAATGTAAGCCTTTGGTTTATAGACTTACCCAGCCGTAATACTGCTTATATCTTCTTTCAAAGTGGATCATCCAGTTTCCAAGCGACTTGAGTGTATCTGGAGCCAACCTTCTCCAAATGGATGGAATGAGGCCATTAAACAATGCTCTAGCTACATCATCTAACTCACTACTCATACCAACTTCACCAATCAATGCCTGGAAAATAGTCACTCAAATCAAATTCTAATCAATTTGAAAATGAAAATGTGTGTTCGTACTTTATGGAATAAAATATCAATTTATTTTGTAAATTATCAGTTCCACTGTTACACCCACACTCATGTGTACCTAAACCTGTGTGTACATCTTAGTCAAGTTAACTTTTTATTTTTTTTTATTTCAGAAAAATTTCAGTATAGTTCTAACTATTATCATGATTATGACATGAAACATTTTTTATAACATTGCTTAGGCTTCAGAAATTACTTTTAAAAGGTTGCCCATACCTGATATGGTGGTGGAATCACAGGTATCCCCAATCAACAATCTTTCAATAACAGAGTATCTATAAGGGATTTCTTAAAAAAATCATTACAAGACTTTCATGAATCAAACTTGCATCAGTATAATATGGAGTTTTGTATATTTTATGAAAATTAGGTTTAAAGCTAGTTTTAAGATCAGGATTCAGGTTCACATCTAAAATTTGGTATAATACTGACAATATTGGAGATATTAGCAGGCCTTTATAAAAACAAGCAGATGTGGTATGATTGCCAATGAGACAACTATCCACCAAAGTTCAAAAGAAGTGGATGTAAGCAATTATAAGCAACCTTTGATAATAGTTGTAAGTGTTCTTTCATATTTAGAGAACACATCCCATCACTGGGTTAATCTATTGACACCTACCTTCTGTAGAGTGTTCAGTGACTTCCTCATCCTGTTAAGTAGGTTGTTAAACCTCTCTAGTTCCTGTAACAGTACCACAGTGGTCGGTGAGATCTCAAGGCCATATTTCTTCTTAATCTTGTCTAGTTCAAACTCCTGTGGAATCTTATTGAGTACTTCCTGTGCAACCTTGCCAATAAATTCCTCTCTACTAATTCCACCAGCATCACCTCCTGTTAGTAGAAAGCAAATATAATGTAAAATCTAAAATAAATGTAAATGAGAAATTTTTCATCTGACTTTCTTAAATGAGAATGTTCCATTTGTTGTAGCCACAATCATGTACTCCTTTTCTTGCTTATGAATTGGCACTATATTATGACTTACTACTCAATTTGTATTTGCAATGAGCTACACAACAGTAGCCACTAGTACTCTTCATGTAAAAGTACTTCATCCGTGCCATATGAACAGTATAAATGCATTAACCATATAATCTATTGCTTGATAGAGTCACTGATGGTATAAAGCCTTGTTTGTGAAGTTGATAATGTGTTTCAGTAAAATTTTATCTATGACACCATGAAAATTGGTAGAATGAAAAATTGGTAGAATTTTTATGTGGTCCACTGCAAATTAATAATTGTTGATTTTATACAGAACCATTCATTTGAAGCAGTATTAAGAGTTGCAGTATAAAGAGAAAAACAAAACTGTCTCAAAACATAAATTTTATTTGTACTAAGCTGGAAATAAGATAGAAATGTTGGGCAAGGCCTTGCATTTGACCTGTTTCTAAGCCTTGTACAAATAAATTTTAAATTTCCAGACAATGTATGGTTATTCTATATATATTTTACATGTATTCCAATATTGGCTTTAAGACAACCAACCTGTTTGTGGTTGTAGCTCTATCAAGTTCATCCACATGTCTCTGGCTGCCTGAGTGTAGTAACCAATCTCTGCGTTAGGATGGAGACCAAATACTTCTGGTGTGTTAGCATGGGGGAGTCCTTCAATCAAGTCTGAAAAATTATACAACAAAACATTAGTTTCTGACATAGAATGATGCACTAATCCATTTAAGGAATGACTGTAATATTTTTTCTGTCTATGAAGAAATAACATCAAAAATGTGGTGCACACTAAATAACCTGTGTAGCGTGTTATTTTAAAGTGTGCACCACATTTTTTATGTTATTTCTAATAGACAGAAAAAATATTACAGTCATTTCTTATAATTTAATTCTAAATTCCATTTTAAACCGTAGTAAAACATGAAAAAACGTTGATGACGTCACGGTCACATGACAAAGTTATGTCTATGAGCTGATAAACAAAACAACGTCAGCCAATCAGATGACGCGTTACATCCAAAATTAAATTATTACATTTTATTCATAATGTTGGTTTAATTCTTATGGATAAAAGAACATGTGGGGTATACATTTAATGAAATAGCAACCCATCTACACAGTTAATTAACACCAATATGTCCAGCTCTTAATCGCCTTAAGTCTAGAAAAGTTTTTAATAAAGGAGTAAGATCGGTAAGGGCTATATTTGGCCCTGAATATTAAATCAATTGTTTTAAAGGAATATTCCAATTTGGTGAAAAGACAAGTAAGTAAATGAATTAGAACAATTTTTGTCAAGCTTTTCTTCTAACAAGTTAATATCTACAACCCAAATAGATCAAAACTATAGATTTTGGTGAATTTCGACAAATTCAACTGAATTTCAACCAAATCTAAACCTAGGAAACATTGAGCTCAGGCTTCAACAAACTAGATATTCATGTCAGATATGTAAAATGTTACAACACACGTTATTTAAAAAGATCTTTTTTGTTGATGCATGCGCTCTATGTTTCCAGTCAAGAAAATCAATGTACGTGGACCTGTTTTCATTGAAAAACACAATGTGTACTATATGTGACGTCATGAAAAGATCGCCAATACGTAAATTTTCAACAAAAAGATTTATTTCCTATCTAGTCATTGCTTTAGTTATGATTCATTGTGATACTGGCCAATACATTCTAATTTGAAACTTTAATAGGGCCTTATCAAACTTTCTCCTTTAACAGAGACCATCAAACTATAAATACATGATTTGTTTGGCCAGACAATGGTCTATACTCACCAACATAATTATCCCTGGGACCATCTTCTGGAATCCTATAATCTACGTTCTCATTCACATAGAAATGGAATGGCTGGAACGTATCAAATATAAAGTCTCCCATATATTCATCCATATAGGTCCTCAATACACGTCTGTCAAAATCATCAATGGCTCGACCTCCGTACATAACCTACAACAAAAATATTCTTATACTTGAATGAGTTTTTGCGGTTAAATATTTTCTTTCCCTAATAATTATTGTTTATAAAAGTTTATAGTTAAGTGCCAATCTGTCTAAGAATCAGGCAGTGGTGAAAACATGACAAACAAAAACCCACTCAAGTTGACATTTATTTATGTTCAAATTGTATAATGGTGCACGAATATAACATTCGTTTCCTTTTCTTGTTCTGGTAATTCAAGATATAATTTGGTTGAAATGCACTAGAAAATTAACAATTAAGGGGAACTAACTCCATAATTTGCTATCATTCTAACCAAAAGTTATCTAGAGATTTCTCGAATTACCAAACACTCAGAAACAAAAGATTTGCCATTTCTAACTCAGGATGAGGGTAATTTCAAAATAGGATGGTTAGGTCGGTGTTTTTTTTTTTTGCCATATTTTTTGAAATTTTTCTAAATTGCCTGATTCTTACAAAGACTGGCACAGAAATTTGGAGCTTTAAATTCCTTGACTGATGACAACCAATAACTGAAGGCAATGCAGTTTAAACAAATGAACTTCTGATAGAAGTTCTATTTGTAAGGAGCAGATGAAAAGAAAACTATACCTGGAACTTTCATTGCTGTCTATCAAATTGAGAACTGAAATTTCGGAGCACAATATAAGGGCATAAACATCTATCATACATGTATAATGAGCTACTTCCATGCAGTTATTTTAATGACCTATTTGAACTCCTCTTTTTCTTGTAATAGACCATTTTAACATATTCTTTAGACATGTCTATTTCAGTATATTTGTAAAATGCAAAATTAATTATTGGTATTTCAGGGAAAGTTCAATACAAACAATGCTGTTTAAATTTATTTTTATAATTGTTGAACTTTTCCTGTCTCATTTTTCTTAATATAATAACATTGCAAAAAATTTCAGAATTTACAAAATTTGGCGCTATTCCTTGGAGTTCTTACCTCTCCAATAAAGTATTTCAAGCTGTTCCCTCTTCCCCCCTCCCCCATGAGTTATTTAGTGCTATTCCTTGGAGTCCTTACCTCTCCTATAAGGTATTTCAAGCTATTCCTTCTTACCCCCTCCCCCATGAGTTATTTCACCCTATTCCTTGGAGTTCTTACCTCTCCAATAAGGTATTTCAAGCTGTTCCATGGTATCTTGACTTCAGCCTGTTCGTGTGCCTTGGTCAGATAAGTGTTCAAAATCTGCATACAGACACGATGGTCAGATTCATTGAAGTCATAACCAATGTTCCATCCGATCTTTCCGTACTTTCTCCTCTCCTGGACCACAGCGTGGAAGAATCCAAGTACAAATACAAGAGCTGGGAAAGCTGGATGTGGACATTCTGATAGGGCTGTGGCTGATATCTTGTGGTATGTTCCTCTCAGGTTTAACTTCAAACCATTAGGTGGTTCTGTCACAACCTATAAAAACAACAATTTTTTAATTTCCTATCATCTTGATAAAGGGTGCACACCTTACAACGTCTCAGTGTTAAGCTGCTTAATGAAGTCATTCTTTTCAGTAGTATTTGAGAAATGTATGAAGAAAATTAAAAGTTTATTCAACATACTGAAAAAATTCAAGGTATCAGCAAACAGGAAGCAGGGTTTCTGACAGATCTGAAAAAAAGTCACATGTTACAACTCATCATTGTTAAACTGATGACTAAATACAAAGTAGTTTCTGAGAAAAGTGTAATGAAAATATTTGTTGGGTCAAAATACACTCTGAGTCCTCTAGTGGGATTATAATGCATTGGATTGTAAGTAGAATTCAATGAAGGCCAATAACATGCTACAGTGCATACATTGACAGTACAGAAAGTTTAACACTAAGTTAGCAGCTGTTTGACCTTTCTCTGGTGTAATATTTCTTACCTTCAGTGATCTTTGGAGGATTCCTATAGGAAAGCTTGGTGTTGGTTCTGTTGTCAACCAAAGTCTGAAGTCTGGATGCGGTTTGGTCAGTTTCTCAAGTTGTTTCTCCAAATCCCTCAACCATTTCACCAACAAGTGGCAGTTCTGCAACATCAACCACTGTCCCCTAGCAACAGCTGTTTCTAGGTATTGTAGAGCAAGCTAAAATTATAAAGATAATGAAAATTTAGCAATCACAAAATATTCAGTTTCAGCAAGTTTTTTTATAAATTGCTATAAAGCCTCTATTTTTTAGAGCCATTTGGTTTAGACCATTTCCAATTTTACTTATTGTTTTCATTATCATTTGCCCTTTTACAAATACCCTTTATAACAACAAATATCATCTGAACACAGTTTTCACAATAAACTTTTGCAACCACAGACCTATAAATACTCTTTTTTTGAAAAAAAGTGATGTTGATTCTATTGGCCTGTAGAAATATCTACAGGCTCTATAGTAATTTTACAGGTTGATGGTCAAGAGTGAAGACTGTAAACAATTAAGTTTACCTTTTCTTGACCTTGTCCCATAGACAAGAACTTCAATTTGTTAGATCCAAATTCAATTCTTTCAGCAAGTTTGACCAAGTCACTTGCAGGATCTGAACCAGGACTCAATATAAACACGATTGGTGATGTTGGCATACTCTGTTCAAAGACTGTCTCAAAACTGATAATTGGAGGTGTGACATATTTCTCTCCCATAGATTTGGTGACATACTCCTCTACAGCTCGGTAAATACGGTCAATTCGGAAACATCGGAGGAGTACAAGTCTCTGGAAATGAGTGAGGGAATCTTCATACTTCAGTGGGTATTTTTGGGACTCTGGTGTATCATGGTCAAACCACTGGAAGTAGAAAACATTTCATTCATTCAACATCTCACAGGAAAATATGTACGGCTTAAAGATAGAAAATAAAAAAAGCTTTGAAAGCAGTGAATGATGAATGAATTAATGCACATTTCTTAAATCTTTCAAATAATTCCTAATTTCATATTTCATCAAAAACTTTATTCCATTGTCAACAAAAAGTGCAGTTTAAGAAAGTATTAAATTTCCATGGTTATTTAATTAGTTGTTTTAACAAATTGAGCACTTTTTTCACATTCAATTTTACACTTTTTGATCACTTTGGATTTGTTATTTTTCGTGTGTTCTTTACCTTTTTCCATATTTTTTCATTCCTTTCTATATCTTCTAGCAGTGATCCAAACTTGTCAGGTAAAACCTCGACTAGTCTGATACAGTCCTCCCAACCTTCTTCTGGGAACCAACTAAATGGCTTCTTCCTTTTACTCTTCTCTAGAGCAATGTTACCCTGAAATATGTAACAATACATTATGCTTACTTCATAATTAATGTTACAAAGATTTTTGTATTGGTGATTCTAAAGTTGCAAAGTCTCAATTACCAGCATGCAGTAGGTGAAGTTGAATAGATACCTATAATGGAGTGAGTAGTAACTAACGATTCAACGCATGCCTGAGGGTCTGGATGGGGTTTACAGAATAAAGAATAATGGGTAAAAAGTACAGAATACAGGGCAACCAAAATAAAGAATAGACAAAAATAGGACAAAAATAAAGAATAATGGACAAAAAAAATCAAAGAATTGACAAAAAAGATGACATGAAAAGAAACCAAAAACCAATAAAACAAACCTTTATAAAGAAGTCAAGTTCTTCCTGTGTGACATTTCCCAAATCCTGCTCCAACTTGATGGCAATTTGGAAGGAGAAAAGTAACTTATGTTTCTCAAAGATACCAGTACAACCGTAGTTATACATGTTATGTGTCAGTGTGTCCATGATGTTACGTAAACGTTTCTGTAACATGGCGTCCGGTAACGATTTCTTCAGAGAGAATTGGAACACTTCCAAGTAAGATGAGAGAGAATACTGGTACATAGTGTTTATAGAGGACATCTCTGCCAGGATGAAAAACAAGATGGCTCCTCTCCTAGCAGCAGGACGGTAACCATCACGAAGTTTGTCAATGTCCAAAGCTGTCTTGGCTCCAAGTTTTAATTTTTCTGAAACCTAAAAGATAAACAAAAAATGAATTTTATACATCTGTGTCTGCTGTTGAAATATATATATAATCCATGAAAGACTGTGAATGTCCACAATTATATAAACGTTAGTCATAGTTTTTAATTTTGTGAGGATTTAAATTTTAAAATATTTCTTCTTTATCATAATGTTTATTCACTAATACAGCCATTCAAAATGGAATTTTCTTATGTGCAATTAAGCTTCAAAACATAACTTTAAAAACTGTGGAAACTTTTATATATTTATTCATTTACTCCTATTGCTATGATCTATTCTCTTATGCCTTTTTATTTGTATTGTAAGTTCTGAATCTTTTCTAAACTGCAGTGCAGAAAGTATACGTACATACTACTAGTTTATTGAATTTTATTGGCACCAATTTTAATGTTTTCAGAAAAAAATACTATTGTAATGACATAAGATGTTGTGAATTCCTCAAAACAATAGAAGATATGTACTTTGTTGCACGTGTATATTCAAGGTTTTCCTCCTTCAATAAAACCCACAATAATAACTGATAATAAATAATGTAATTACCTCTGTAGCCTTGGTTTTAGTTTCCTCGAGAGTCTGAATCAATTCTGAGTTGTCCAACATGTTGCCTTGAGACTGTGCTAGTTCTCTCAACAAAGCATCTTCTAAATCTTTCAGTAATTTTTTATTGTCGCTGGTTTCCTGAATTAGACGTTCTCTTTGTTCCTCCAACTCTCTTCTTTCAAATTTCACAATAACACTCAACAATTGATCTTCAAGACCCTGAAATGTGACAATTATATAAAACTCTTATCAAAATTCCTAAAATATGATTCTGTAAATCAATTAAAGTACATTTCATTACATCACAAAAGAATATGTTCCATAAAGCCAAAATAAGGTCCACAATTCTAGTTTAATTATAAAATTATTGTACAATGAGAATAGTTAGGAAATAGGTCTTTTCTTTGAAATTTTATTTATCCGCATTCAGATAGAAAAATGAGTTATCTCCCCTACAAAACCTACCTTCAATGTGACAGTGTAATTGATGACCATGGATTTGCCAAACACATTTGGTGTATATTTAGGATTGGCCAGTTTGGTGTTCAGATACAACCGGAAGTTAGGATCATAGTCTACTTCTTTATCTCCTAGGATCACAAACTCTTTGCCTTGACCTCCTACAATCAAGAAAGACAATATTATCATATATTATATATTATATTTCATGCTGACCAGTTATTTCAGAGATACTGTAAATCTGTCAATTTAACGTTACCAAATTTCGACGGTAACTATCAATAGGTGGATAAGCTATTTGTGTCCACTACAGATATCTCTAGATATTCATAAAAATAAAATATGTACTTATGTACTCTGCACTTCTATATACTTGTCTGAATTAATCAAAAAAATATTATAAAAATAACAATTGAAAGAAAGACAACTCTGATTAGAAACTTTCAGAGAGATAGTTTGTCTGATCTACAGAACTATAGGTATATAGTATATAATCTCTGATTAGAAACTTTCAGAGAGATAGTTTGTCTGATCTACAGAACTATAGGTATCTTACACAGGTCTTCTGAATTTATTTATAATAAGAAAACTTTCTACATGTATAATGTTACCATCCACACACCTCTTTAAATCACTTTTTTCTCTTTTGATTAAACATTCTTTTATTTTTTTACTTAAGAAATTGCTTTTTTCTGTAATAAAGTTGTCTTACTTTGAAAATTAAAGAACAAAGCTTAAAGAAAAATTATAAGTTGATTTATGTTAAATATTAAGCATCTTAAGTACATAATCCATAGGAATAAAGAAAATCAGACTTCATATAATTTATGTATAATCTATTCATATTTTATACACAATTCATGCATATTCAAAGCTTATTCATGCAGTTTGGAAATAAACAATAGGTTCTTTCAACAAATAATTTCAATAATTCAAGTGCAAGTTTTTGTTTCTTAGATGCTGATAAATTCTCAAAATTTTATAAAATTCAGCAGTTTTTTATTAAACATTTGATTAGTCATGATATTTTATAAATATTCATTCAGATTTTTTTTTTATCAAAGGACAAAAATACCAGTTTAATTGTTGCATTCAAACTTCTAGCCAGGAAAGTTCTTTCAAATTGACCGCAGAACAAAATGTAATAAATAGAACTTTCATAATGAGATTACTTTTGAGCATTTCTCTTCGGATTTTTTTTTCTAAACTCACACTTCTAAATTATTTACAAAAATAAAACAAGGAATTAACTCTCAACGAATAAAAAATAATAAAAAAAGCAAAATAACTTCATTAAGGTGTGAATACCCTCTGAAATAAAAGACAAAAATGTATGTATTGGTATAAACAAAAAGTGGATTTGATGTGTAAACATTGGACTATGTTTTGGTATAAACATAAAGTGGATTTGATGAGTAAACATTGGACTATGTGACATTGATCTTACCTTTCTTCACTTCAAACAGATAAAGTCATTTAGATGTAAATCTTATGTCTCAATTTATAACAGATAGTTCTATATTATTTACATGTAAATCCCAAGTCTTAACTAAGTAAAACTTATCAATAACATTACTGTTCTATCAATGAACAAATATTTTAAATTTAGTCACATTTTAACTGTTTGGTTATTTTCCATATATTTATGCATCATATAATCAAAATATTTTAGGATGTTTGCTTTTTTCATGTTTTTAACTTTTCCTAGAATAAGCATGGACAAAATTTGCTCAGTAATCTTTAATTTCAATATTTCAAAATTTTGTTTTCTCCATTCCTAAATTTAGAAACTATAACAATTAAGGTCCAAACCTCCTCAGACAAAATTGACCTTAAGTTTTTTCTTTAAGTTCCTTTATACATGTTAAAAGTATCTATACAGCCTTGGCTTTCAGGTTTCCTGATGAAGGTAAATCCAGAAAAGTGTTTGGACACACCAAATTTATAAAGTGTTAATTTCAAAATTTTCTCTATAATTTTTTTTATATACATTATAAATATATGTCGCCTAGATTTCATTAGAAAAATCCATAGCCCTTTTTGGCCAAACATTCTATTTTTCATATATATGCATGTATCCCTTAAACAAGCACGCTAACCTTGCATCATTTTCCATAATTTTCATGCATTAACAAATATCTGTATATTTATGAAAGTGCTGTTATTATGATTTACTGCAGTGAACATCCTTAACAGTGGGTTAAAGAATTTAACAAGTGGCTTCTATAAATGTTTAAAAAACCCACTTAATTTAACCCATCAGATAAAAAATTGGCTGTTACTTCATACTTTATTAGATCAATGTGTGCTTTTGATATTTTTCTATTCAATGAGTTTTTAAAAATGTCATTTTTTAAACTGTGCATATGATACTCATATTTGAACATTTAAAAGTTTTTACCACTTCACCTATATATCTGATTAGTTCAGGGTCAATATTTACTTTAAATATTAACACTACTTTATCCATATTTGGACATGTATTTACCTTTAATATTTTTCTCTAGTACATTATCTATAACGGGATCAATGTACTCGTCTACATCTTTAAACAGGAAAGGAAATCCATACTTAATGGCCAGCTCTAACTGCTTCAGGAAATCATTGTCGTTAAAAGTACAAATCTGAAAACAGGAAGGAAGAGATCAGTTTACAAGTGTGGATACATATAAATGTCCTCAATACATATTTATGAGAAAATCTTGAAACTTTTATTTCTCAAAATCAGAATATTTCAGGAGATCTGGTTACCTAAAAATGAATAGGAATCTTCCTTTGCTAATTATATATAAAAGTATGGTAGAAGATATGTATTATGTTAATTCAAAATCTGCATTGTTGTTTAACAATTTCATGAAAGCTACTTACATTAATAATGCTGTCAAAATTAAAAAATGCAACAAGTTTAAAGTTTTTATTTTTGCCACACATACCCCATAGCAATGTTTTTAAATAATGGAAATGTCGCAAAAATTTCTGAATTCACAGTATTACTTTAGTAGTATATAGCTATACATGTATTTGTTTGGTGACCAAAACCCTTGCCTATTCAATTTCAGAATCTGGATCTTTTATAAGAATGAACTGTTACCTTAAGGTTGTTAGCTTCTTCTTTCTTTTTGATCCAGTTGAGAGCTTGCTGTTGAGGATCAATACACATAGGGAACCTGCTGGCTTGTGTTGTTAATATACCATTCTGTATGGACAGTTCATCTGGTGGTAATCCCTCAGATGTCCATCTGAAATATACAGACCAAGAATGCATGCATTGTCATGCTAAACATACCCCCACTTGTAACTTATAAAAATTGGAAAACAGGATGTAGATGACTTACTAATCGGAACAGCGCAGACACGTTACAATTCATCACTGCTGACCAAATATGAAGTTATTCTGTTCAGTAGTTCATTAGAAAGTGTGAGAAAACATTTAATGGACAAATGGACATAGTGATTGCAATATAGCGGAGTATCAAATCAGTGTACATATGTATTAACAAGAAATGAATGTAACAGGATGCTGTTACGAAGTCTCCCAAACAAAGCTCCCATAATTCGTAATTCCCAGGGTCGCCTGACATTGGGCAACATCCATTGAAAATTGGTTTGGTCCAGTAAAGTTATATGCATTAGTGATGCCTGGGGACTAACCTTGTATATCATTCAAATCATCTTGGCATGACAAACCAGAATATATATGGTTTAGGGGTGGGGATCTCAACCATTTACAAGATACTAGAATATTGGGGGTGGGGAGGAACCCCTGGGGACTGGCCCTATACGTCATTCAAATGTTCATTACATGACGAACAGGAATATATATATGGTTTAGGGGTGGCGATCTCAACCATTTACAAGATATTAGAACATTGGGGGTGGGGGGAACCCCTGGGGACTGACCGTATACGTCATTCAAATGTTCGAGACATGACAAATAGGAATATATATGGTTTAGGGGTGGGGATCTCGACCATTTACAAGATATTAGAACTTTCTCAAATGACAGGGGGTCGGGATGACCCCTGGGGACTAACCCTGTCTATCATTCAAACCATCTTCGCATGACAAACCAGAATATATATGGTTTAGGGGTGGGGATCTTGACCACTTAGAAGATATTAGAACTTTCTTAAATGGCAGGGGGTGGGGGTGATCCCTGGAGACTAACCCTGTATTTCATTTGATGTGCTTTATCATGACAAACCAGAATATATATGGTTTAGGGGTGGGGAACTCGACCATTTACAAGATATTAGAACTTTCTCAAATGGCAAGGGGTGGGGGTGACCGCTGGGGACTAACCCTGTATAACATTTGATGTGCTTTATCATGACAAACCAGAATATATATGGTTTAGGGGTGGGGATCTCGACCATTTACAAGATATTAGAACTTTCTCAAATGGCAGGGGGTCGGGATGACCCCTGGGGACTTACCCTGTATATCATTCAAACCATCTCAGCATGACAAACCAGAATATATATGGTTTAGGGGTGGGGATCTTGACCACTTAGAAGATATTAGAACTTTCTTAAATGGCAGGGGGTGGGGGTGACCCCTGGGGACTTACCCTGTATAACATTTGATGTGCTTTATCATGACAAACCAGAATATATATGGTTTAGGGGTGGGGATCTCGACCATTTACAAGATATTAGAACTTTCTTAAATGGCAAGGGGTGGGGGTGACCCCTGGAGACTACCCCTGTATTTCATTTGATGTGCTTTATCATGACAAACCAGAATATATATGGTTTAGGGGTGGGGATCTCGACCATTTACAAGATATTAGAACTTTCTCAAATGGCAAGGGGTGGGGGTGACCACTGGGGACTAACCCTGTATAACATTTGATGTGCTTTATCATGACAAACCAGAATATATATGGTTTAGGGGTGGGGATCTCAACCATTTACAAGATATTAGAACTTTCTCAAATGGCAGGGGGTCGGGATGACCCCTGGGGACTTACCCTGTATATCATTCAAACCATCTCAGCATGACAAACCAGAATATATATGGTTTAGGGGTGGGGATCTTGACCACTTAGAAGATATTAGAACTTTCTTAAATGGCAGGGGGTGGGGGTGACCCCTGGGGACTTACCCTGTATAACATTTGATGTGCTTTATCATGACAAACCAGAATATATATGGTTTAGGGGTGGGGATCTTGACAACTTAGAAGATATTAGAACTTTCTTAAATGGCAGGGGGTGGGGGTGACCCCTGGGGACTAACCCTGTATTACATTTGATGTTCTTTATCATGACAAACCAGAATATATATGGTTTAGGGGTGGGGATCTCGACCATTTACAAGATATTAGAACTTTCTCAAATGACAGGGGGTCGGGATGACCCCTGGGGACTAACCCTGTATATCATTCAAACCATCTTAGCATGACAAACCAGAATATATATGGTTTAGGGGTGGGGATCTTGACCACTTACAAGGTATTAGAACTTTCTTAAATGGCAGGGGGTGGGGGTGACCCCTGGGGACTAACCCTGTATTTCACTTAATGGGCTTTATCATTTAGAACATTTTCAATTAAAAAGTTTGTGTCTATCACGAACGGTTTTCAATTTATAATCATTTGAAAATTTTAAAAAATAAAATCCCATAGGGTTCTATAGTAAAACCCTCTTTTCTTTTTGCCCCTCAAAGTACCCCTTTATAAACCCCATTGCAAAAACAAAACCCTGATTGCACCACTAGACATGTTAGTCTAACATATTGTGAAACCCTAAGTTAATCCGACAAGCGGTTTTGGAGAACGGGTGCGGACAAGTTCAAATTTAAAAGCGGAGGAAGAAGAAGAAGAAGAAGAAGAAGAAGAATAATAATAATAATAAGAACTGAGCAAAAACAATAAGTCTTCCCAAACTTCGTTTGGGAGACTTAATTATCCATTCTTCAGAGATATATAAGTTTATGATGTTAAACCAAGAACAAAAAAAAAAATGCAGTCTCAAGTTGTGGATCTTTATATGTCTATGTAAGGGAAACATGAATTGCCATTTGTTTTTAAAAAAATGGCAAAAAAATGGTCTGATTTGAATACCAGTAACATTTTCTGATCAACAGGGGTGGACTGATTCTTTGCCCTATAAGATGGTAACCAATCCAAAGGTTTAAAACTTCTTTAACATTTTTTCTGAGAAAATCTTCAGCAATTAAAGGAACATTGAAAATACAGTCATGAGTCATCCATTTTCAAACAAAATACATGTAATACATATCTATTTTTGCTTTTAAAATTGTGTTCAATCTTTTTCAAAAAATACTTCCTTTCAAACAAGAATAAAGTGTCCATGGAACACCATGCCCCAAACCCACTACAATTCTATGTTCAGTGAATTGTTAAATCAGAGTAAAAACTCTAATTTGGCATATAATCAAAACATTCATAATGAACATGTGGTCTAAGTTTCAATTTGATGTGACCACAACTTCATTGGTCCTTGACCCAAAAAGTTAACCGAACACAGAACCTGCAAACTCAAAAACATAATGCCCTTCCTATTATAAATATGTTACTGGTTCCTATAATAAATATGTTACTGGAACAAATACTTACTTGCTAATTTCTACATCATTAGTAAGAAGGTCCTCCAGTTTGAATGGGTCACTCATTGGCACATCTCTGCTTCTTAAGTCAGTTACCCAGTCTTTAAATACCATATCCATACGGAATTCCCAGCTAAAAGCCCCAACATAACTGAGGAAGGCAGAACTTACAAGACAGTCACCCAATAATTTAACTCGCTTCTTTTTTAATTCCTCCAAGTCGATGGTCCACCTGAAATGCAAGTAATTATATAAATAGAAATGTTTTTATTTATAAAAACATTTTTTTTTTGAAGAATTAATACAATTAAACTGAAAGAAACTCATATAAAATTGGCAACATGACTATTATCTCTTCACCACCAACTCTCAAAAGAAAACAAAAAATGTGTTTGAAAGCCTACCACTGCCTTAAAAATTAATTCAAACCACTTTTTTTTTGAGTTACCAACCTAAAATAACATAGGAATACAAGCTTGCCATTCTAACTAGTAAATGGGGGTCACAAAAGGTGCATGAGATTCACAATTTTTTCCAAGTGAAGGAACCATTGGAAACAACCATATTCAATAGGTTCAGCTTTATTCTACAAATTAGATAGCTAACAGAAAAAAAAACAAAGAAAAAAGCAAATGGAAGGAGGGGGAGAAGTGCTTATCAAAATGTGCCTTTCTTCCAATGAAGGAGACATCCAGACTGAAATTGATTTGAAGTTTTGAACAATTCATTATACAAGCGTTCAATTTCAGTCGTAAGATTTTTTGTGAAACCCAGGCCAGCTCTTTTTTTCATTTTATTATGAAGAAGAGAAATCCTATCCTAATTCTTTTCTGAAGAAGTTTACCTTATTCTTTACAGAAGAATTTTACCTTCTTCTTTACAGAAGAAGTTTACCATATTCTTTACAGAAGAAGTTTACCATATTCTTTACTGAAGAAGTTTACCATATTCTTTACTGAAGAAATTTACCTTAATCTTTACAGAAGAATTTTACCTTAATCTTTACAGAAGAATTTTACCTTATTCTTTACTGAAGAAATTTACCTGACATTTTCTGAACTCAAACCAGATATAAGTTTATCTGCAGCAATCAATCTTCGTTCCATGATTTCGGTTTCCTCTTGTAGTTTCTGTTTCTCGGCCATGGCTTCTTCATATTTCTTCCCTAGATCATTTAACTGCTTTTCTAATGAACCCACTTCATTTGTAATTTTCTCTAAATCTCTCTTGGCTTGATGGAAACTTCTCTCTAATTTTGCTACCTGAAAACAAAGAATAAAAGGATAACAATGTGTTTTTACTTTTTGATTTGATTTTATATTGGATACTCACATAATACACACATTCTATTTTATTTATATGTTATACAGCAGACAACGTATATAATCGAAAATCCGACGTTTGAGGCAATTCTACTAGATAATCCAATGTAAGATTTCAAAATCGATTATGATCAGTATCAAATAAATATTTTGAAAGTCTTGAAGGCTAATCAACGTAATTGCGAGAAATAGCGATTTTGATTGGCTAATTACGTTTGTCCCCCTTGGGAAAAGTTAAAAATCAGAAACAACATTTTTATTGTGTAGATTTTCACAAAATCATGTTTTGGAGCTTTTTTCGAGATCATGATCGTGCAATTGGGAATAGGGGTCAAAATCATGTAGTTCACGCCTAAATTGTGAAAGTTGGCAGGTATTTATTTATTTTTCTGGTTCACCTAACAAACAAGCAAACTTGACCGATTAAATATATGTTGAAACAGTTATAAAGGTAAGAGTACAGAAAGTGCCAATATCTGGAAATCAGAAAAATGCAATATTTCATAAAGGATGGTATGAGGCCAACAAACATCAAAATCCTGTAAATTTGTGAAAACTTTGATGAATGTAGTTACATTGTAAGTATACTGACCTTGTCTCTCTTAGGTTTGATTTCTCTGGCTACAACACAGTATCCCATCACAGCTTCTACAAACTTCAACAGTCCAGTTCCTGCTTTACTGATATTCTTCATCACTTCAACGCTCATGTTACACGATTTATCAGACAACATGGCTGCAAATAAAAAGCAATATTTGGTGTTTTTTTCTCGTCAGAAAACTTGAAATTTTGCAATGTTTTTTTTATTTATTCAATAACAGTACAAACTTAATTTAGTTGCTATGTGAATATTGTGAATTTCCAGAAAATACTAATTTCTGGTGTGAATGTTTTGCTTGGCTGAATGCAGTTTGCTTACTCAAAGATCTATCAAAGAAGAAATTTCATAGGGAACAACATTCATTGTTTTTATCAATTGATTGATGGTTACTTAGTGTTCAGCAAATGTTACATGTACATATATAAATGAGATATGAATTTTAATATAGATTCTACCACTGCATCTGGTGTGGTATGATATTTCTCCACCCATGACAGTTAAATTTTCAAATTCAAAACACAAAATGGAGAAATATCTTATTGCACAAGATTCCATGGTGGAATCTGTTTCTCTAGTGATTTTTAGACGATATAAAGACATACTTTATCTTTCTTTTTGAATGATCTGCAAAAAGAAGTGTTCTCTATACATGACGCCATCAGGCATGGTTGCCATGACCTTCTTTGTTGTGTTTATTATCAAGGTGCACATTTTAAAAGACATGTCTGTTTGATGGGATATCTTAATGAATGAAAACAGGTAGAATTTCATGCATGAGAAGTTTGTTAGTTGTAACTTATTCCAGCAATTGTAGTCAAGAGCTTGGCTTATTCATGTGGCTACTCCCATATGAGACTTTTGAATTATATTGACAAATGTTATATGTTCAGTTGAGTTTACAAATGATAACATAACCTATATATGACAGCAGTATGATACCTTTTACAGCGTTAGTTTGTCTTTGGCTAATGCCATCTACGTCCATCTCTGTTAATGATTTCAGGAAGTTAGCCTCTGACATCATGGCCTTTGCAGATTTCCACGATACCTCCTTTATTCCTTTGAATATTACAATACATTCACAAACACGTTGTACTTCTGCTGGTGGTTTGGCAAATGATCTACAATCATTAAACATGTTTTAACTTTTTGTGAAAATTATCATTGAATAGATATTGTAAAAAATAAAAACTTGCATTTCAATACTTGATAGCATTATTAATATGCAGCATTTACTATAATCGTGATAATCCCACATTTTTGTCCATTCTTTAAAAATCTCAATAATAAATCCATGCAAAAAAATTATGAATTTACAGTATTCTAGGAACATGTGCACACGGATTTCATATCATTTGTTTTGTCCTATAGAATTCAATGAACTAGAACTTAATGACATGATATTGAACTACTACTACTAGTATTCAAACGACCTTGACTTCTCCTGAGGAAAGGGTGACAAGGGGGTGCTCATTTCGCAAATCCCACTTTTTTGTTATTTTCCTCCAAGATTCCAATTGTTTTTCTTCTTTTCCCCAGATCCCCCCTTTTTTACCTGTATATCCCCCCCCCTTATTTAACCCCTATATTCCACATCCTTAAAGCGTGTCTTTCTCCTCCTGAGGGTATTGCACGGTAGGTATATTGAACTGACCTGATTTCAGTGACATCCCCTTTATCGAGATCTTCCAAAGCTATTCTAGCAGCCTCCAATGCTGGTAAAGCTTCTGCTAAAGAATCCTCAGCATCTTTCTACAATACAAAATATTGAAAGTGTAAAAGAGATTCAGTGGTTGTCCTTGGTACATGTCTGTTATATTTGTTTTTTCATAATTTGTACTGTTATAAATTAGGCCGTTGGATATCTGCTGTATATCATATTTGTTTTACGTTCATTATTTTGTACATAAATCAGGCCGTTAGTTTTCTCGTTTGAATTGTTTTACATTTGTCATTTCTGGGCCTTTTAGAGCTGACTATGGGGTATGGGTTTTACTCATTCTTGAAGGCTGTATGGTGACATATAGTTGTTAATTTCTGTGTCATTTGGTCTCTTGTGGAGAGTTGTCTTATTGGCAATCATACCACATCTTCTTATTTTTATATTAAGTGCATAAATTGAGAGGAATCATTATGAATAATCTCATGTTTAATTTGCTATTATTTAATATCTTAAATCATCTTTGAAGAGGTCATTGAGTGATATCTTAGATCTTCCATGTATCTCTGACATGTTCATTCACAGTGTCAAATACTTGGATAGATTTTAAGATGTTTCTGGATTTTACAGATAACAGATTTTCATCTAAATGTTTTTGGTCGGACTGATTTTCGGTCAGTCAGATGAATCATTGCAGTTTGTCTGACCAAATGTTTGACAGTCTTTTGTTGAATTTTGGGGAGTCTGGTCATCATTGATAACTCACATCAACTGTAATTTACATCATCATACCTTTTCTACTGCAATGACTTTACTCTGTTCAGCTATTTCTGTAGCTTTTTCCTCTGCCATTTTTTTCTTTTCAGTGGCCATTGCTGTACCAGACGAGATTTCCTCCAACATTTTCTCACAGGCTTCTGTTGATTCAGTGACTGCTACTTTTTGGACAGCCAATCTGTCATTCAATACAGCTAACTGTTCACTGGCCTCAAAGATCTTCTGTAAACCTCCACTTAAACGGTCACACTGTTAATTTATAAAAAAACATTAATTAATGGCACAAGAATGGATGCAATGCTGTCCTCAGTATACACTCTGATAACATAAAAGTATCAGTGTAGTTGTCTGACAGATTCCAAAGACACTGACTTGTTACAACTCATTACTGCTAAGCTGGTGATTAAATATAAAGTCATTATGTCCAGTAAGTCCTGAGAAGAGTGTAACGAAAAAGATTAATCGGACGACAAGGTGATTACAATATATATGCAAAACCATGTAAATTCTGTAATACTGATCTTGATGGATATATAACTATGTTCATTGTCAAATAGCCATAATTATGGATGTAAACAATGTACAATCTAAACTACCGATAATTATGGATGTAAACAATGTACAATCTAAACTACCGATAATTATGGATGTAAACAATGTACAATCTAAACTACCGATAATTATGGATGTAAACAATGTACAATCTAAACTACCGTTAATTATGGATGTAAACAATGTACAATCTAAACTACCGATAATTATGGATGTAAACAATGTACAATCTAAACTACCAATAATTATGGATGTAAACAATGTACAATCTAAACTACCGATAATTATGGATGAATTATTACCTGTGACAGAATGTATTTATCTTGACTCTCCAGAAGTTTGAGATAGGAATTGACGAAATCCAGATAATTTTTCGGTGTGACGTAATTATTTCTTCTGAGTCTTTGAAGGAAAAGTTTACTATAGCTGCCAACAGCCTGATGTACCATTACAATATGGCTGACAACAGAGCTACGATGTTCATCTGGTATCAGCTGATTCTAAAAAATAAGAATACACTCATAAAATTAATACTGAACAAAAGGGAGGTAATTAAGATACACAACAGTGAACATAAGGCTAACAAATTTCTGAATTTACTGTAAAATGAAGACAATTACTTACTTCAGGGGAGATAAATACACTGGCAACAGCATATAAAGCTTGTTCTGGCCATGGGAAGAACCAATCAATGTTAGCATTGTTCACCAAACCTGCAAAAACACAAATATTTTACATTTAAGTATAATAATATTTCAGTGTATACACTTTTTTTTTAAAACAAAATATGTTTTTTTTTAAATTTTGTATACTGTGAACATGGTAAATAGGCATATTTTGGCTGTTTCACCAAAGTAATAGTGGTTGAATTTTGGTGTCTCAAATTTTTGGCATAAAACATATTGTTCAACTTCATGTCTTGGTAAATATACTAAGTGTTAAATACATTTGTTTTGACATCTGAAATTGGACAAAATACAAAACCATCTAAGACAAACTTCATTTTGATAAAAAGTAGAAAGAATCAATTGTGATAATTTGACATAAGAACTAACGATGGATAAACTGAAGTTTACAAACATTATTCCAATTAACAGTATACTGGTCAGCATACTTGTAGTAAAGTGAGAAGCTGCATTTAAAAGCCTTACCTGGGAAGTTTCTACATCTCGTCCTTAGGGCATCACCAACAGGTGACATGGCTAAGACTACATGAAGATTGTTTGAACATTTATTGACAAAATACCCCCAGATCATTTCCCTGGCGTGGGGAGTTCCTGCTTTCACAGCTTCGTCCCTGATCTGAAAAAAAAACCCAAATAATATAAACTGTAAACCAAATGTATACTACGAATATCTTTCATTTAGAAGATTTATTTCTTCAGTGTGTGTGAGATTCATAGAAATGATTACATTACAGATTTCCCCCTTCATACATTCTGATGCATCTGAATATGTTTCTGAGTGAACCTTGAACATAACTTTACATATTTACTGTTTCTGAGCGAACCAGGAACATAACTTTACATATTTACTGTTTCTGAGTGAACCAGGAACAAAACTTTACATATTTACTGTTTCTGAGAGAACCAGGAACATAACTTTACATATTTACTGTTTCTGAGTGAACCTTGAACATAACTTTACATATTTACTGTTTCTGAGTGAACCTTGAACATAACTTTACATATTTACTGTTTCTGAGCGAACCAGGAAAATAACTTTACATATTTACTGTTTCTGAGTGAACCTTGAACATAACTTTACATATTTACTGTTTCTGAGCGAACCAGGAACATAACTTTACATATTTACTGTTTCTGAGCGAACCAGGAACAGAACTTTACATATTTACTGTTTCTGAGCGAACCAGGAACAGAACTTTACATATTTACTGTTTCTGAGCGAACCAGGAACATAACTTTACATATTTACTGTTTCTGAGTGAACCAGGAACATAACTTTACATATTTACTGTTTCTGAGTGAACCTTGAACATAACTTTACATATTTACTGTTTCTGAGAGAACCAGGAACATAACTTTACATATTTACTGTTTCTGAGTGAACCTCGAACATAACTTTACATATTTACTGTTTCTGAGAGAACCAGGAACATAACTTTACATATTTACTGTTTCTGAGTGAACCTTGAACATAACTTTACATATTTACTAACAGTATATATGATGCGTGAATAACTTAGTTCCTTAGCAGTAACTGTAACATGTGTATAGTGCTTTATTTTTTACAGAATTCAATATTTCTTGATTTACTAGGGCCAAAGCTATTCACTATGTTTTGTTTTATGCGTTTTTTCGTATCATTGATTCTGAACTTCCTTAAATATCAAATTTACAAGAGGGTATTTTAAAGATTTTATCTTGATTGCGAAATAAGGAAAAATAGACCTCTCATTAACAAAATTTCACACTTTATAGTAATTTCGTAGATATTTGATTTGTGGTTTTGCCAGTCTCCATACAAGCCTGTTGAAAATATGAACTTTGTTGTACATTTGAATTTCGTGGTTTAGCTATACCCACGAAATCCATGCAAATTTTTATCCCACGAATAAAAATAAATCCACACTAAACCTCAATGGCACAGTCATTATGTGTTTATAAAGAAATATTAAAGACTTACACCACTAAGTATGGCTTCCTTCTCGTCATCAGCATACAGAGCTGGTACCATTCCTGATGTCAACATGTTGTTTATCAACTCAAGGAACCCTGATAAAAAATATAATCTCTCATTTAGCAAGCTTTGTCCTGATTTTAAGTAAGATGGCATATACAATAAAATGGTTGACTTCTATCATGCCGTTTTCAAGAAGTTGTGAATAAAAAGACACAGAAAACTACAATGTGAGACAATAGAAGTAATTTGTATATGTCGACCCAGCTGTCAGGTGACACAATAATGGCTCTGTTCACTGTATCATAAAATCTTTTCATGTATTAAGGTGTTAATTAGAACTTTGTCTAACCTAAAAAATACTTTGATCTTACAAGCTTAATAACTATCTGATCCGGTGCTGTTTATTTCAAAAATGAGTAATATTTGTCTAATCAATTAGAAATAATCAAATAAGTAACTGATGTCATGAAATCATTTGACATACCTTCTTCAGCTACATGTTGATCAGTAAACAAGAATACTACTTTCTTATTCTCTATTCCCAGTTTATTATACAGAACTTTCAAATCATCCCTGAAGGAGCTCTCGTTATATCCTCTACTGAGCTGTATCTCAAATACTTCACAGCCAGCGGTGAATGATGCTAATTTACATAACGACTGTTTACCACTACCTCCTACACCCACCAACAGGGCGTGACCTTGGTCCATACGGATCACACGATGTATACGTGTCAAATGTTCTAATGCATCGTCAAACAGGACGAGGTTCATAGGGGTATTACTTTCATTATATTCTTCTAAAATCTGAAAACAGAGAAAAAGTAGACAAGTTTGTTACTTTTCTAATAGGGTAAATATAAGGGTTATCATTACATAACTATCATATTGATTGTTTAACTGATGGCTGCTTTACGTCAAGTAGCAAACATTACATGGATATCATTACAATAAAATGTTAATGAGATTTGATTGTATTCTTTATACTGAAATAATTCTTATATGATTTGCATATTAGGGAATACGTTTATATGATTGGTCGAGAGGACTTCCGGTAGTGGCTCTTGACGTTATTTATTTTTTTGATAAAGGACGTTGACCGAACTACTTTTTGTAACCAATGTAAACAAGATGCTGGCGATAATAACGCAATCCGGCTCGACGTTAAAAATATTTATTTTCACTTCACGTTAATCGTTAAATCAAATAAAAATTTGTAAGGGTTCCGCGGAACCCAGTGTCTCGCCTACTTTTTCTGTTAATCGCAGGCTCAACAAAAATGAGGAAGTAAATCAATAAAAATATTCCTCTTGATACTATCTTTTGATTGTAAGAAGCTTCTGTCCAAGTTTGGTAAAAATCCAGGATAGTTTATGAATCTAATAAATGTTTAAAAACTTTAACTGCAGACTGAATGTAATGTTAACTGGAAGAAAACAAAATTTCCTTCTAGATACTAGCATTTGATCATAAACAAGCTTCTGTCCAAGTTTGGTACAAATCGAAAATAGTATAAGAAAGTTATTAAAATTTTAAAAACTTTAACCACAGAGTGAATGTGTTGTTTCCTGGCAGAAAATCTAAGTCCATTTAAAAGTAAAAAATGGAAAAAATGGATTTATTTTTTTTACAAAATTTCCTTCTAGATACTAGCTTTTGATCATAAACAAGCTTCTGTCCAAGTTTGGTACAAATCCAAAATAGTATAAGAAAGTTATTAAAATTTTAAAAACTTTAACCACAGAGTGAATGTGTTGTTTCCTGGCAGAAAATCTTAGTCCATTTAAAAGTAAAATAAGGAAAAAATGGATTTATTTTTTTACAAAATTTACTTCTGGATACTATCTTATGATCATAAACAAGCTTCTGTCCAAGTTTGGTACAAACCCAGGATAGTTTAAGAAAGTTATTAAAATTTTAAAAACTTTAACCACAGAGTGAATGTGATATTTCCCGGCAGAAAAACTAAGTCCATTTATAAGTAAAATACGGAAAAAATGGAATTTTATTTTTACAAAATTTACTTCTAGATACTATCTTATGATCATAAACAAGCTTCTGTCCAAGTTTGGTAGAAATCAAGGATAGTTTAAGAAACTTATTAAAATTTCAAAAACTTTAACCACAGAGTGAATATTTGTGGACGCCGCCGACGACGACGCTGACGGAATGTAGGATCGCTTTGTCTCGCTTTTTCGACTAAAGTCGAAGGCTCGACAATAAACACAAAATATTCATTTGAATGATAAGTTATTTTTGTAGTTTATTTTTTTATCAGATAGCAAATTTCATGGAGAACATATTTTTGCGTTAACTAACAAATATATTCAATTTACGTGCGATAGAGGTTACGTGTGGAAAAATAAAATCTCCAATTTTAAAGAATAATAAGGATTAAACGCCTTTTTAAAGGAATTTATTGGTGTATAAACTGGACCAAGTCACTCATTTGTTTGTGAGTGACTTGGTCAAGTTTGTACACCAATAAATTCCTTTAAAAAGGCGTTTAATCCTATATTGAATCACTGAGGCATGTTTATAACATGCTAGCTCACAATGTAGGAAGACATATTATTTTCTGACTGATGTGAAAATAGTCCTGATTATACATGTACACCTATGCAAAGAATTTGATAAAAGCTGCTTGAGTATTTATCTTTTGGAAGATGGCAATGATATCCATATAACATCTAAAAAGGGAAATCAAATTAATCATATACCTCTTGGAAGAGCGCTTTAGCAGCATCATAATCTTGTATGTCCTCATACAGACGAGGTTCTGATTCCTCCATGGCTGTACGATAATCTCCAAACAAACAAGGGTCACGCATAGCTAGTTCTACATATGGTTTGTAATTTTCTTCCAACAAAGCTTTAATCAAACCCTAATATCAAATAAATGGATACAAGTTATTTATACATATTCCAAATTGTGTTGTCTTTTAGGCATTTATATCTGAAAAAAACAAGAAAACTTCTGCTAACTGTTGTTTGTGGCCAACTTCAAAATAGTTCTTACTAAAAACCATTGTGGTAACTTAAAATTCATTCACTTTAGACTTTCCATTTTATAATGCTATATATTCCTCCAATCAAAATTAGTACAATCTGTACAAATGTTCAACTTTCATATAACATGTATTTCTTTGTCAAAATGTTAACACATAGATAGAGCATTCCTGTCTGACCTAATCACAAACTTTAACAATTGTAAAAATAGCCAGAAAAAAAGCACTCTTAAGTCTTCTGTGACATTTATTGCAGGCAAGACAATAATAAGGCTGTTTCATTTTTTAATTTCTTCTTCAAACTTTTCCAAATTGTAAGTGGTTTTTGTATAAATTTCCACTTCTATATATGGCCACCATAACCTTACACCGAAGTTTCACTTGGTCCAAAAGCAGGCAATAAAACAAGGTTAACTTATCAGGAAAGAAAGAACAAAGTGGCAACTATTATAGAGATGAACTTACAGTGACATGTGTCTTATCCTCCTCATTGATCAATCTATCACAGATAACGCGAGAACATTCATTTCTCCACACACGAACAAATAATTCTGGTTTAGAGAATCTGTCTGGTGTAGTGAGTGATAGTCCATGGTAAATCCTTGACAGATCTCTCAGGTTAAAGATATAATGAAACTTGGATGGTGTAGGTGGGAGATCCTTTACGATAGTGCTGCAAAATAAATCATTTGTCACTTGTATTAAATCTAAATCATTATAAGTTAGTGATTCTAAAGATCAGGGTGGTGGATGATGGACTGAGTAAGCACATTTAACTGTCAGTGTGAATTTTTGTGAATATTGAAAAATTTAGAAAAATTAAATTTGAGAGAAATACATGAATTCAAGTAATTTTAAAACTTATCAAAACTGAAACATCATATTTCAATAGCAAGAGGTGTTGCCGTCTGCTTTGAAATCTAAAACATATTCATAAAATGCCTTATTTTCAAAATACCAATAAATTTTGTTTTTGTATTTAAAGAGTAATTTCCCTTACATGTAATGTATTCCATCAAACATAAAATGTGTTCCAATTGACACAAGTAAACATACCTGTACAGAGACATTGTCATGTTGGTGATTGTTTTAGCTAGATCCTGAATATCTTTACTAAATGGTTGTAAATGTCCGACCAGAATTGAATTGTAAATCAGGAACAGCGACTCATCAGATGGGAATGTCATATTAAACACAGAGAATAACGACACAAATCTGGGATCAGTTTCGTTACGACCACCTCCAGCTTTACCCATGGCAGCAATGTAACCGATATCCTTCATGTTTTTCCAGTTCAAATCTTTACCTCTGTCATAACAACCTCCACGTTCTAATAGAAGTTTTAATAAAGCAATAGGTTGCTGTGTTCCGTAAGTATCAACCTGTTGTCAAAAACATCAGATCAATGAACAAATATACAAAAAATAATTTACAAATTTTAAAAGCAACTATTTTCTAATTAAAAAAAAAATCTTAACCATTTTCTTGAAGATTGAAGAAATTTTTCAAATTTTTCAAATCTTCATAAAAATTCCATTATTGAGAGTAATTTTGTTGTGTCGATAAAAAAATCACTGATACAATGTTTGTATTATTTGTTTACCTGTGGCATGTTCATATCATCAATAAAGATAAGTAATCTCCTGCCTGGTGGAGGACCGTAAGTATCTTTGGTCCTTTTCTCTACATTGGCCTCCAAGTTACGTTGTACATCCAGTGATGTGGTCCTACTAGAGAAGTTCATGTTCAACAACAACTACAAATATAAACGTACAGATTTTGACGATCCTGTTTCCAACTATTTCTAAACAAATAGTAACCTATTGGGCAATTTTATCATATAAAAAAATTTAGTCCCAGCATACCCTATTTTTTCTTTAAAAGATATATTAAGCAAAATATTTTGTAAATCTTGCTTTCTGTCTCTAGATTTCTATAGTTATTTTCAATGTAAAACTTTGATACAAGAGCATTTTCTCATCAACTAATTCATATCTGATTTCCTATTAACAAAAAAAACAGTAACCTGACTATTCATTATTTCAAAAAGTTTATAATTCATTTGAAAAAGTAAAATTTGGAGAAAGTAGAAAGTATTTTAAAGGCATTTTATAAGTTTCAATATTTTTATCTGTATTAACAATATCTAGTCAAGTATTGTTGCAGAATAATATATACCATGTAAATAAATGCTATAACTTTCAGATGGTACTTTTGGTTCAGGTTATCCTAACAACAAATAGATCATACTTACCATTAAATAGTATCAAACGCAAGTTCTCTTTTCTTTACTTAAAATTTTCAAAAGCAATAGTAAACTATTGGAACTCCTGCTTTAATTATTTATTTAAAATTAAGTAATACCTCTATTCCCACTATAATACTACTTTTAAAATATTACATCTTAAGTTTACATTTCCATGCAGTTTTTATTAAACTTTCAGAGATTTTCCAGTAGACCAAAATAAAAGAAATGTTTGGTTGCCATAGCCCACCATATCAACAAAAAACATACACTGATCTTATTTTACCGCCACCTAGTTGATGAGGGCTTATAGCATTATTATGTATGATAAACAATTTTTCTGGAATGGTCCTTAGCTGGGTACAAGTAAAAGGAATAAATTAAGTATTTCTTTGGCAGACCAACTCATAATTCAATTGAGTGTTTAGGCTATTGCAACAACAAAAAAGTTTAGCCTTATTCAACCATATATATCTAAAAGACCAACTAAAACCTGAATACCCTCTACAAATTACTAACATATCCTGAGATCAGTTTGTCACTGTCTTTTTCAATTATTTCCTGTTTAAAAAATGATGAAGGCAAATGATTATACAAATTCTTGTCAAATAAGCAAATGACTATACAAAATTCTTGTTGGTCAAATAAGCTGTTGACACAGAGTTATGTCTCCCCTATCGGCATAAAATTTAGAAAAAGACAATCTGATGGAGAGCAACATTGCTTATTATTTCAAAGTCACTAGACCATGATCTTGCCTAGAAATGATTTACTGAGATGTACAGACAGTAATGTAACTTTATAGAAAGTATCGTTGTCTATTGTAAGTAGTTCCTATCAATCTTACTTCAGCAGAAAAATTATTATTGAAAATTGCTAATTAATTTAAAGTCACTAAACCTTGACCTAGGAGGCAGGGCCTTGAAATAGTCGCCAAACTCATATGTACTGGTAGTAAAGCAACTTTGTATTAAATAGCAATTATCTATCACAAGTAGTTCCTATCAAACAAACTTAAGCAGAAAACTTAACAATTGTTGACGCCATTGTCATCCTTGCCGGAAAAGCAATCGCTATATCTCGCTTTCCGTGACTTTCGTCACAGTCAAGACAACAAGAGTGCACATGCTGAAGTGTCTCGCCTTCTTTACTAACCATTGATTTTATGTTGATAGTCCTAAATACAAAGCTTTACTACAAGTAACACATAAACTTAACATGATCCAAGAAAATGAGGTCAAGGTCAGATAAATCAAACGAGAAATACATGTACACCTTACAATCATTCAATAAACCAAACATAAATGACCTATTGCTTATTATTTCTAAGAAACAGTCTTAAACAAGAAAACTTAACATTGACCAATGAACCATGAAAATGAGGTCAAGGTCAGATGAACCATGCCAGACAGACATGTACACCTTACAATCAATTTAGGCATTAAATATAGTTGACCTATTGCTTATAGTATCTAAGAAACAAACTTAACCATGAAAAGTTAACATTGACCAATGAACCATGAAAATGACGTCAAGGTCAGATGATACCTGCCAGACAGACATATACACCTTACAATCCTTCCATACATCAAATATAGTTGATCTATTGCTTATAGTTGAAGAAAAACAGACCAAAACACAAAAACTAAACACTGAGAAATGAACCGTGAAAATGAGGTCAAGGTCAAATAAAACCTGTGAGACTGACATGTACATCACAAAATATTTCCATACACCATTTATAGTTGACCCATTGCATATAGTATTAGAAAAAAAGACCAAAACTCAAAAACTTAACTTTGACCACTGAACCATGAAAATGAGGTCAAGGTCAGATGACAACTACCAGTTGGACATGTACACCTTACAATCATTCCATATACCAAATATAGTAGACCTACTGCTTATAGTATCTGAGATATGGACTTGACCACGAAAACTTAACCTTGTTCACTGATCCATGAAATGAGGTCGAGGTCAAATGAAAATTGTCTGACGGGCATGAGGACCTTGCAAGGTACACACATACTAAATATAGTTATCCTATTACTCATAATAAGAAAGAAATTAACATTACAAAAAATGTTGACTTTTTATTCAAGTAGTCACTGAACCATGAAAATGAGGTCAAGGACATTGGACATATGACAGACGGAAACTTCCAAACATAAGGCATCTATATAGAAAGTATGAAGCATCCAGGTCTTCTAGCTTCTAAAATATAAAGCTTTTAAGAAGTTAACTAACGCCGCCGCCGGATCACTATCCCTATGTCGAGCTTTCTGCGACAAAAGTCGCAGGCTCAACAAAAATGATGTAGGCAAATGACTATACCAAGTTCTTGTCATTATCAAATGACTATACAAAATTATTGTCATATAAGGTCCTGTTCAATAAATAATGTAAGCAATTCACCATACAAATGTTTATATTGATGATCTCCTGTTCAGTGAATGGTGAAGCATATAATCTAAACATAAAAAATCAAATACATAAGTATTGGAGTATCATAAAATGTTATTACAATGATATCATAAAATGTTATTACAATGATATCATAAAATGTTATTACAATGAATAACAAAATCTAAAATCTACTTATCAGCATCAACCATCTGCCATTCTCTTTTCAAATAAAAACTTGTCTCTGACCTATATTTCACATGTCACATTCAATGACATAAAAAAAAATATTTTAAAGACAAACTTCAGTAACAATCCTCAAATAAGTAATAAAATAACTTAATGTAATATTAAACTTACGTGTGTTTCTGAGTCGAGAGTTCTGAGGAAGTTAGCCGTTGTAGCTGTTTTAGATGTTCCAGTTTCACCAACTAACACAACCGGTTGTTTAATTCCAACCATCAGCTCTAACAGCCAAGTTGTACGGACAGTATCAACGGTGGGTACTAATATTTCATTGTACTTTTTGACCGGATCATGTATATACTTTGGTACTTTCTGTGCCCATGGCATCCATTTTTTCTGTTCGCTATCCCAGAAGTACTCAAACAAAGATGGCTGTGTGGTGGGTAGTTCACCTGGTGGTAATAATTGTACTTATTATGTTTATGTTTATGAGTCATAGGACTATTATAACTATAATATTGTATTGTTTTTAGTAATTAGTTGTTAAATTCCTTTGTTTCCTGAATATGCTTCAATGTTTTACATTCAAATATCTGCAAATTTTTCATTGTCTTTCTTCTAAAAGAATTGATTCCTTTTTGTACTAAGACCAGTTTTGGTTTTTATCTCTAGAAAATTAGTCATATTGTGTGTACTGTTCTGAGATTGATTTGATTTTTGGTGTTTTAACGCCACTTTTAAGCACCGCTTTTGGGCTATTTTTGTGGCGGCCAGTTCTTATTGGTGGAGGGAGCTGGAGTGCCCGGAGAAAACCATGACCTTTGATAGGAAAACTGACAATCCTAGTCAATTAAGATTGGAGTCATGTGCACCCACACGAGCGGGGTAGGAACTCACAACCTCAGTGTTGACTGGCTAGTGATTACAGTAGTAACTACTTAGACCACTAGGCCACCAAGGACCCCTACTTTTCTGAGAAAACACTGCTTTAAATATTATTAACAGTGACCTATAGTTGCAAACTTCTACGTCATTTAGTCTCTAGTGGATAGTTGTCTCATTGGCGATCATACCACATCTTCTTATTTTTATATTGAAGTACAAAAAACTCTGATCTTTTATGATTATTTTAAAGCCTTCATAACAAAGTACCATTATCAACCAGAACAATATTGTATGCTTCAAATATCAAACTGTGTATCTCCTATACAAAGATAAATGAATCAAAATTTACAATGTGAGAAAATATGTTTCTGTGCCATGTAAATTTTGCCAAAGAAATAAGAAAAAATTAAAATAAAATATTGTAGTTTTGAAATAAACATACAAGTATAATTTAATATGTGGTTTTCTTATCTTTCTTTTCTTTTCCATAAATGTGAGGAACAAAAATTTGGATAAAAATATTGGGATGAACAAAAAAGTGAAATACTTGAACATTGAGTGTTGAACATACCCAGATACTTATTCTTGCGTTTCTTAGCTAAAATAACAATACATATTCTACATTCACATAAATATGCAAATATGTTTCTAAAATTTTCTGTATGATACATCAATATCAAACTTTCAATTGTCAATTTTTTACACATAAACCTACACTATAGATCAAATCAAAAATCAAATGTGTATACTGAGCAAATACAATTTTTTTGTTCATTAATTCCAAAATTTTACACAATGATCATTGTATTCAGACGATGTCATTTTGAAAATTATATCATCATAATTTTTTTCTTTCCAAACTAAAAATTCATTTATAGTCACAGCTTATATAGTTGTCTCATTGGCAATTATACCACATCTTCTTAATTTATATAAAGGTCACAATCAGGACCAGAGAAGACTGACCTTGAGAGATGACCTTTGATTTGAGGTTCAAAATGCATTCTACTGGTACAGAGGAACAAGAAGAGGGAGACCTGACATGATAGGTTTTCACTTTATCAAGGTGACCTTTAAAACAGGTTTGATTGTATATTTAAATGAACTTAATTCTCTTTACTGTTCAAGGGCAAACATGAACAGGGCAGAATGATATAGCTATTGTCAAAGCTACGTCTATTCCACTAGTCAGACTTACCCATTCCTGCATAAGTTTTATCTTCATCTTTGACCTGTTGAAGTGCGGCCAAGGTTCTGACTTGTGCATCAAACTTCAAGCGACCATCCTCCAGTAGTCCAGCACCGATTGACCAGTACAATGCCTCCAGGAAGTAACATTCCAGTTCATCAGCTTCAGTCACTTCCTTTGTTACCAGAGCATCTAACATCTTACTCAGCTGTCTAACCTATACAAAAACAAAAATATGTATACATGTTTCCTGTCTCATGGCAGAAAAAATAGGATAGATAGAAAGGTAAAATAATTTTATTTTTTCAAATATTTCACTTAAGATATAAAAGGGATATGCTCTGGATTTTAACATTGCTGAACCAAAAATGTCCATATAATGTGTTGTGGTAGGGATGAATATCTAGGGTATGTAAGGAGGCAGAAAACACAAAATGGTTATCAAAAATTATTATCTTCACATCAATCCCACCAAACTACATTCTGGTTCTAATTAGTAATGATAAATATTTCAAAATAAGGTACCAGTATTTAACTAAAGATTGCAGATTTGATAACCTTTGACCTACCATATTAAGATTGGTGAGTGGTACTATTGTCTTCATTTTTTCTCCCTGTCGACCATCAACCAGACCTTCAACCACCATGTCGATCAGAGTTGGTACATATTTATCATACAGTCTCTTGAATTCATCTTTCTCCAACTTAAACTGTCGAGAGTTTATCCATTTGTACCAGAATGGATCATAGCCAAGATTCTTAGGATCCACATAAACCATACCACATCTAGATACAGTAGCCGGAGAGGCATACTGGAGATCAAATACCTATAACGAAAATTGTCAATTAAATATCATAGTTCAATATCTACTATGCTATTAGTTAATATGTTATATCATTTATGGTTTGGGGTGAATTCATAGTCCCTTCACTTCAAAATAAACAGTCAATAGATGATTATATCTATTCCTTTCTTTTTGTCTTTTTATGATCATTTTAAAACATATTCTCCAAAAATCTATACTGATAGAACATAATACATTGCCTTCCAATATAAAATAAGTCAAAAATTACTTTCCCTTTAATTAAAACTGAAAGTAACAAGAACACAAACCTTCTGTGAATAAAAATATAAACCATCACTTAACCATTGACTTTGAACAACAAATAACAGATTAAACTGCTGACCCTTCCAAAGCATCTGTCTCTATCTCCATCCCAAATTTTGGATGGGGTTCCTTTTGCTCAATCCTTAGTTTCATGTACAGATGTTTGTCTTTTCCTTTGTTCTCTTGTCAATTTATGATTTTTTATCACCCCTTCAGATCTTCCTCTTTTTTTCTTGAAGAATCTTCTTAGCTTTAACAACATGAATCTTCTTAGCTTTAACAACATGACACAAAACCTTATATGTTCAACCCCAACCCCCTCCTTGGAAAGTTCTCCCTCTTTTTTTGAAAAAATCATCTTACCTCAAACAACATGGCACAATGTTTCTGTAACCTAATACGTTCACCATTGGCTAAGGTCATCAACCTATTGTCGTCCATGACAGAGTTCATGTTTTCTACCCATAATGCATCAACGTCTCCATCATATACAATGTACTTCCTTTCATTTTTGTCTGTTGGTCTGTTGATTTCTCTGAAGATATTTGACAGCAAACCATCAGTCCAGTCTCTGGTGATTGGGTCCAATATACCATACAAGTCTATCACACTTCTGTCCTTGGGATTTATTACAAAGAGTTTTGTTGCTGTTCCTAACCTAAAAAAAGATAAAAAAAAATAATTAAAGAGAAGCAATAGTTATCAGGCAATTTGATATGTACATGTATCATGTTATAGCAGATAAAATTGATAAATAGCCTTATATTAAGACAGCAATTTTGAAGTCTTTACAGATAACTGATTAAATAACTCCCTCATGGTCTTGTCTACAGTGCAAATGTTTGTTGGTTAAATCGAAGTTCATAGGTCAAGTCAAAGACTTTAAAACTTGTATTTGCTGCTCCTCAATTACTCAGAGCTAAGAATGGTTAGCTTGGATAACATGTCCGAGGAAAATCAGTCTAGTACAATCATTTTAAATGTTAATCTGAATACACTCGTAATATTTGTAACTCAAAATTCACACAGATCAAAATGTAAAATAGCAGTTGTCCTGTAGATGAATCTGTGCAAGTTTGGTTGAATTCTGTACAGTTGTTCTCAAGGAGCTGCAGATAAAAAAACTAATATAAGCAAAAATAACTAATCATGTTTTGGTATGGGAAACTCAAAAAATAGATCTACAACAATTTTTAAAATGTCATGAAATACAACAGCAATAACACAAGACAATAGAAGTGTTCCCTATGTGTGGCCCCTGGTGGACGCTGTCAGGCAACACAATAATGTCACTACATACTTACTTTGTTTGTGACTGTGCCAGTGTATTTATAACAACAGATTTTCCTCCTCCTGTCGGCCCAACAATCATAGTGGTGTGACGTGTCATCATGGTCTCGTACAACTGTACAACCTTGTCAACCTGTCAAATCAATACTTTTTCTTTAGATTAAATACAATAAAAACTGTGAGGCTATAAAAATAAGTCCATTGTGATGCATTACCCCACAAACCAAGTAAAGGACATACCAATTCTTTTTTAATCATGTAATTCATATGGTGTGTTTCAAACATTACAATCAACAATGGACAACTTAGCAAGAACGTATTATGATATACATCTTTCTTTTTCCTTTTTTTTCTTCACACATTGTTTCTTGCTGAATTTTTTTGAAAATTTCTTGCATTTTACATTTTATAATCTAAAACAAGAATGTGTCCATAGTACACGGATGCCCCACTCTCACTATCATTTTCTATGTTCAGTGGACCGTGAAATTGGGGTCAAAACTCTAATTTGGCATTAAAATGTGTACTAAGTTTCAAGTTGATTGGACTTCAACTGCATCAAAAACTACCTTGACCAAAAACTTTAACCTGAAGTGGGACAGACGGACGGACAAACGGACGCACAGACCAAAAAACATAATGCCCCTCTACTATCATAGGTGGGGCATAAAAATGTCAACATTTTTGCGCCTGTCCCAAGTCAGAAACCTCTGGCCTTTGTTAGTCTTGTATGTTTTTTTAATTTTGGTTCATATATATGTTTCGGAGTTTAATGTAACGTCCATTTTAGCTGAACTAGTATACATTTTTTAAGGGGCAAGCTGAAGCCCGCCTCCAGGTGCGAGATTTTCTCGATGTGTTGAAGACCCATTGGTGGCCTTCGGCTGTTTACTGATCTTTGGTGGGGTTGTTGTCCCTCTGACACATTCCCTGTTTCCATTCTCAATTTTATCAAATAAATATTTCCATTTCTTTAGTGCTTATTTGAATACAATTGGAGCAAAAAAATGTATATTTGTTTACAACTTTATGGCTTTAAGATGAAGGAAATAAATTTACAACAAGTTAAGTTGGTTCAAAACAATCTTATATTAAAGATATACTACTAGCTTATAAATTTTCAAAGTATCAGTAAAGCTAAGATTTAAAATGCATATCAAATCAAATCCTGAAAACATTAAACTTGTAGCCTTAGGCCACAGTTCAAACTAGTTACCTGTATTGGTAATAACTGGTATCCATTGTCTTCCAAGACAGCCTCCACAGCATCATTGAAATTAGGATATCGGACACGTGGACAGTCTAAGCCAGGGAACAGATCACCAATCAATCCTAAGAATAGTGGTACATCCTCAAACACAAATTTAGGCAAGTTCATGTCTCTTAAAGCTCTCATCAACACTACATCCTATAAAATAATACATAAATCTAAATCATTCAAATTCTTTTATTTAAAAGTTTACCCCTTGGTATTAGGTGGGGTTTGTGTTGCTCAGTTTTCAATGCTATGTTTTGCTATTGTTTATATCTTTGGCCATGGTGTTGTCTAATTTTATTGGACTTATAATTTTTTTGGTAATTTCTCTCTCTTTTTAAGGGGGTATGTTTAAATAATATGCTGTAACAAAGTTATGATTTTTTTTATGTAGACAGGGTAAACATTATATATCAAATACCTTTACCTTTATTATAAATTGTACGACACGTACAAAAATGAGCATTTTCTATTTTTTATGCAAATATACGAATAAGAATATATTTACGTTCTCTATCTAGAATAGAAAATTAAAAAAAATATGGAAATTTAAAATATTTAAACCATATATAACAAAAATTTCTATACACAACATTTTTATATGTAAGTTTAACTTTCATGATATAAATTATGCTGTTTTCATATATGTCACTGTAATATTCCTGTTTCCATGGCCTAATACTACTCTTCTTATACTTTACCTCTGGGAGCTCTGCAGAGCCTCTCTTCAATTCACCAGCCATGACTAGGACAGATTTCAAAGCTCTCAGACCAAAATCATAATGGTACTGTTTAGATAATTGTTCTTTAGCCAGTTTATATAACACTGTCATCTTCTTAGCCAAAACTTTAGCAAGGAGGAAACCTTCTGAGAACAACATGATCTCACAGATCTGCTGTAAATCTGGTACGATGACGACAACAGGACGGAACAAAGCTTTGACAGACTCTGGTAATTCTGTACGACCAGCGTATCCAGGATTCATAGTGATGAAGATACCCACACGTAAATCAAGGCTAATCTCCTGCCCTTCAAACTATTCAAACAAAAATAATCATTTATAAAGAGGTTATCAATATTGAAATGAAGATTAAAATCTAAACTTGAAAGAACACTCAACAGGAAAAATAATTCATTGAAAAATTTAATATAATCATGGAAAAGGACGAATGTAAAAGTGGCCATTATATTCATACTTGGTATAAGATAACATATCCATTTGCAAACCTAATAATCCTTCTCTCCTTGAAATTTGCTTAAATTCTTTTTTATCAAAATAACTACTGATATATTGATAATAGCATAAAAAAGTCTTTAAATGAATAGACTATACAGACATGCTGTGTCGTCAGATATATAGCAATTTCAGTTAACTGTACAGGTTTTTTACCCTTTTTGTTGAACCATCAACATACATAAATAGATCTGATACTAAGTTATGCTGTAAAAGTAAGGACTAAAACATGTGTTATGCTATAAAGGTAAGGAAAGAATTATACCCCAACATATCATGATACACAAAACCATGAAAAATTTAATGCATTACAAAATAAATGTGTATGATACTTACATGGAATCTCTTCAGTTTCATGATGAGACCATTTTGAATGGTTTTTAACTGTGTGGAGATTACAGACAATACAGACACGTCAATACGATTAAACTCATCAAAACAACCCCAGGCACCACACTGGCACAGACCAGAATAAATTTTACCAACAGCCTGAAAAATATTTGTAAACATTTTTAAGTCTTGCAAAAAATGTAATTTTCTTGGATAATATATTATACATGTCCACTATTTTACTGTTATACAAATTTTATTTACTGTAAAAAATTCTGTCTACAAATCCATTTTTATAAAAAATGATTTGAACCAACAGATTTAGTTACTATAAACATGGAGATTTTGATGCAGGGTTAATTTTGCTAATTTCGTGATCGCATAAATTATACCCCTCTTCAATATTTTGTAGAAAGCAACAATATTGATGTAAATGCAAATGAACCCTTGTATAACTGAATTTAACCCTTCCTGAAAGGCTATACATTGAAATTTAAAAAATATCCATGTTTACGGAAACACTTTGTATCCCCTACAAAACACTGCTGGTAAATAAGGAGATGACAATTGTGTTTTAATTCAGTGGTTTTGATTGTGATAGAATTTGGGTCAGAATATTTCCACAAATAACAGTATTTGTAATTTTTGAAAATTTACCAGACATCTAATCATATTTTCAATGTGATGTCTGTCAAAAATATCTAGTTTTTACTTCATTTCGTAAATGTTTACAGAAAAACTCTTTTAATCTTATTTTTCTCACCTTGTAATCCATACCCTCTCCACAATTTGTAACAACACAGAGTAAGCCTAAAGCTTTAGCCAGATCCTTGACAGTCTCGGTTTTACCTGTACCTGCAGGACCTGCTGGGGCGCCACCTAGATTCATTGACAAAGCCTGAAAATAAGTATTGATAAAAAGACATTAATAACAGTACATAAGTTTTTCTGTAAGCAACTAAAAAAAAAAAAGGTACTGCCATGCAAACTTATTTTTTACTTTTTGTATGTTTTAGTGATACTATTTGAATTTTAGTATACTGAATAATCAAATGTCAATTTAATTCTGACTTAATGCTATCTTGTCTTTTATATTCTTATAAAGATAAGAAGATGTGGTATGACTGCCAATGAACATTTTCCATCAGAGTCCAAATGATGTGGATTTATATTTATTTTTATAAAAGGTAAATTACCTGTGTCAGTGTAAGGTAAATTCTGTCGGTCAGAGGTGTAATGACCAAACGACCATTCAAACCCATGTATTCATATCCGTAACCAAACTCTCCCGTACATTGTCTAACTAACAGTTCATCTGGCTCTTTTTCCCAATAAAATCTTAGCTGACTCTCCCACTCAAACTCACGAGCATCTAGAATACTGAAATAGAACACACAATCCATTTATAAATTATATCTAAACTTATGGCTTATGAAATACTAAAATAAACTAAAAAATATTATCAGTGCCAAAGGATAACTCCATATACAAATGTTTCTTCGAAAAAATTTCAAGGAAAAAAGATGAGGAATATAGCCATCAATAGATAAGACAACCATGAAATCCACAATAAAAGTTCAGAAAATGTTGGGTGCATTCATTATAGTAATTGTTGAACAATGGAAAAAAATGTGAGATCAATTATTCCAATATCAAGAAATGCTGCATACAAATAACACTACAATATTTATAATTTAAAATACAATTTTTTTACTTTTATGAAACCTATCCCATCACAATTTTCACAATTACAGTAAGCAGGGTTTAAGCTAGGATTTTGAGGGCTTTAGTCACTTTTGCGCGGGATGAAAATCAACCTTATTTTGGGTAGCAGCAAGGGACCTAGGATGTATATTACTATCTATACATCTTTGTCAGACTTTGAAGGACTTAGGCATACTAGGCAGTTACTGCATGATTTGACTGATATGGCACTTTAATACGAAGATTAGGATATAAGATCTAGAAATCAAGTTCACAATTTCACTTCAGTTAGTTTCAGGGTACATTCCTAATCAGTAAAAGTTGGGATCAATTTTTTTAAAACCAGAAATCACAGCATAAATGAACTTGTAAGGACTATTTCACTGCATTATTCATACTCATTATCCTTAAAAACGTTTTAAAGCGATATTTAGAATTAATTCCATGAAGTTGGAACCAAGGATTTGTACAAATCCTTATTGGAACAATTCTAATGACTTTAAATTGTAAATTTATCATGAATAGATCGCCCGAATAGATCACGTTTACTTTCGATTTCCAAATGAAATGAAAACGGGAAGTGACAAGTGGATAACAAATTCAGAATGAATCCGGATTCATTTACGAATTAGTACGTGTTTAAAAAAGGCAGGAAATTATCATTTTTTAAATTAAATTTGCTAAATAAGAACTATATTTATAAATTTCATATTTTACGTTTTAGTGTCTTTAAATTCATAAGAATACTTTCGCACATGCGCAGTTCATCGTAAAGGAAGCACCTGTTTGACTCGTGAAAACATTTCTGAATGTTATGAATAAAGTTCTATCTTTTTAATCGAAATTGTTGAAAGTTTTTGATTAAAAGTTATATCAAATATGAAGAAAATATGTTCATTTGACGAAACTACGACAAGCGAACTGCAAATTGTGATCGTTTGAGAAATATTGAAATTAAAATGCGAACTGTCGGATGGAAAACTTGAATGACGAAACTACGACAAACAAACTGCAAATTGTGCTCGTTTGATAAATATTGAAATTAAAATGCCGACTGACGGATTTTACTGAGAAAAATAATTATGATGATCAATTATGAGGTTGATAAATAATTAACGGATTAGTAACCCATCCGATGACGATAAGCGGATTATCTGTAATCACAACTTTAACACCTGTTGTAAATGTTAATTAGCTGAGGGTCATAAACTTGTCAGAAACAATAAGACAGGTAGAATCATAGTATTTTCATGCGAAAATATTTTTACTCTTTCCAAATTTAAGTGATGAAATTGATTTGGAATACTTTCGTCATTTTGAAAACCTTTTCGTAAATGACGAAAATGACGAGCGCTAGCAAAATCACTGACAGTAAGCAAACCAATAAAAAGAAAAATCAATATACTAGTGAATCTAAAATTGTTATTTTTTTTGAACAAAATTGTCCTTGTGCATTTGCCTGTTGATAGACACTGACATTTTCTGCGAATTTGTACATCTGATTACCAAAAAGTATCATAAAAATAATATGGGCTTTGTCCTCTTTCGCAGGAAACACCTGCCTCAAAAAAATGTAAAACATCGCAAAAATTTGTGAGCATAATCTATGTCTCATACCTGTCTCTGACAAAATTATCAACAATATCTCTGGCATGTACATCTATAATTAGAACACTGTTGAACTTTGCCCTGTCATTCTTAGACAACGGAGATCTGACTTGTACTACTAAATCACCAATCTGTCCATGAAGTCTTTTGGCGTAGTCTTTCATTGCTGTTTTTTCTGCTTTTTTAACTTTCCTAAATACGTCCTCAACCTCCCATGTCCACCAAACCTGGTTCCCTGCCAAACATATCATACCCTGGTATCCCAACATCCACTGTACTCTGTAAGTTACAAAAAGATATCCATCAAAATGAATGACATCACATGAATATGTTATAGTTAGGCATGTGTAAACTATGATGGACGTTGTTAGTTGTAAAATGTCCAATAACCAGTACACATATTTCAGAAGCACTTTGATTATCTGGTTTGTTTAAACGGATATTGGAATACAGCAAGAGATAAAAATTTTTACAAAATATATCACAAAGGAGAAAAAATTCTAATAAATACACCCACAACAAGAGAATTTCTTGTAAAATACACTTAAAAGAAAATATTCTCACAAAATTTACCTAAACAGAGGTAAAATTCTCAAAATGAGATAAAATTCTTAAAAAAAAAAACCACTCTTACAAAATACACACAAAAGATCTCATATATATCAAAACTTTGGATACATTTGTATGTCTCTAATAGATATCAGTATAAATAAAAGGTTTGCCAGGACATTTCTTATCAGTAATCTTACTTTACACAATTGAGACACATACCTATTTTTACCATCGGCACCGTAGAAGAAGATGGCCTCTTTGGTAATTAATCTGTTTGTACTCCTCATCTCCTCCAGTACAGCAGTCATCCAATCCTCTACACGACCTTCAGCAGGGACATGTTTTCTAAACTCCATCACTTCACCTTCAGCAGAGATCATAGCCGTTACCACGGTTTCACCATTAGGGCCCTGTTGGAATTGTAGCTTGGCAATGTTGTCGTACATCTATAAATATAAGTGGAATGCATAGTTTTACAATAGGATTAAACTGTCTTAACTACCACTAAGGGTCTTGAAAGGTTGTTGACAGAATATAATTTACTACTAAGGGGTGTTTAACAACCTTGACTTCCCATGAGGGGCTCGCATGGTCAGTGACAGAATACATAGTGAATCATTTTCAAACATGAAATAGAATAAATAGGGGTTGATTTTTATTTTAAATCACAAATATCCACCTTAAGCGAGAACCCACAATATAATAAACCATATCCGAGTTTAAGAAAACTACAACTTATATAAATAAATATTTGTGTGGTTCTTGCTTGTGTTGAATATTTGCTCAGAAAATTAGTTAAAAAAAATGTGCAGTTTATTTAGTTTCATTAATGAAAATTCAGTTTGTCCCTTCTTTTGAACTTAAAATATCATAGAAAGTTACTCCATTCATTAAGAACACTTTTTGCAATTAAAATAGTCGTTTTGTTGGTATATTTTTCATCATATCACAGAATCACTGCTTGCAAATCTGACATTAGTCTCACCTTAATCATATGTTCTTGTACACACGATGGATCACTGCTTCCAAGGATACTGAGAAGTTCATCATCTGAGATGAAGAAGAATCTAGGGAAAGCATTACGTTTAGAGTCCAAATAATCATTCAATGACTTCTGACACTTTTCAAGTCCCATACTCAGATTTTCTAAGTCAGCTAATCTGTTCTGTGCATGGCATGATGCCTTAATCAATGGAGTCTTGTGAGTTTCATTCATTATCTGGAAATCAAACAGTAATGGTTCAGTATACATATTCACATCAAATTTTCAATGCATTCTTCAAGAAAATTTGAGAGGGGTTTAAATAATGAGTAAATGCAAAATATGAATATTGAGATTCTAATAAAACATCTTTAGCTTAATTTGGTAGTGTACTCAACTGCTGACTGAAATCATTCTTTTATTCTTCAAGAAAAAATGAACATTTGTAGGAAAATAATCTTACCACAGGAATTTAAAAGGAATAATTTGTAATTAACATCAAACAAAAAACAAAATGGGCGATTGTAAGTCTTTGTCATTTGTTCAAAATATGTGGAGTACGGAGATTAATAATTTATGCAAATCCAGAAAATGCTGCATTCTTACAAAGTGACATGAATACATTGTCAATTGATGTGATTCTTATGCTGTCATGCTGATGAACCTCATATATATCCTCTGTCAATACTGAATATCTATAAATCAAGACTTGACAGACCTCATACATAGCCTCTGTCAATATGGATTATCTATAAACCCTCTAATCAACCAATACAAAAGATTTCGATTATATCATACCTTTTTGAAAGTTTTATCTATGCTGTCAAACTTCTTAGCCTCCTCAGGTAGCTGTGATCTGATGTCCCCTCCTATAAAGATTCCCTCCAAGTACATCCACTTTCTCTGTACGACCATCCAAACCTGTAAAATAGCAGATAAGAATACACATGTATTTAATTTATTTCTCTCTGTACCACCATCCAAACCTGTAAAATGGCAGATAAGTATATAGTAAAACCCGTGTATAAAGGTCACCCTCAAAACCAGTGAAAACTGACCTAAAGAGAGGTGACCTTTTAATTGAGGTTCAAAATATATACATGTAGGTATTACTACAGCGAGACAAGAAGAATGTAACCTGACCAGACAGCTTTTCATTTAATAGACGTGACCTTGGTGGCAGGTTTGACTGTACTTTTATTTTTTCACAATTGAATATCCAATTATTCCATAAAAAACAGATTCTTTTCAAAGGCTAAAATTTAAGTATAAAAAGATGTGCAAGGACATCTCAATCTTATAACAAAAGTAGATTTGTTTTAAACAGTTTGAATAATAATAAATAACAGTTTTTTTACATCCAATTTACAGAGAATATTAAAGAATAGTTAAAGAATTTGTTGTCAGTGGCATATCTTTTGTTGCCTCTGTTCGATTTATTCACCAAAGGCAATTTAAGAGTTTTAGATAGGCACTTGTCTATAACTGAGTGAAGGGATTTATTCAGCAAAGGCAATTTAGAGTTTTAGATAGGCACTTGTCTATAACTGAGTGAAGGGATTCATTCACCAAAGGCAATTTAGAGTTTTGGATAGGCACTTGTCTATAACTGAGTGAAGGGATTCATTCACCAAAGGCAATTTAGAGTTTTAGATAGGCACTTGTCTATAACTGAGTGAAGGGATTCATTCACCAAAGGCAATTTAGAGTTTTGGATAGGCACTTGTCTACAACTGAGTGAAGGGATTCATTCACCAAAGGCAATTTAGAGTTTTAGATTGGCACTTGTCTATAACTGAGTGAAGGGATTCATTCACCAAAGGCAATTTAGAGTTTTGGATAGGCACTTGTCTATAACTGAGTGAAGGGATTCATTCACCAAAGGCAATTTAGAGTTTTAGATAGGCACTTGTCTATAACTGAGTGAAGGGATTCATTCACCAAAGGCAATTTAGAGTTTTGGATAGGCACTTGTCTATAACTGAGTGAAGGGTATTTTTTTGGTCCTGCTGTGGAAAATAGATTATGTGAAAACTTACATCTAAAACTTCTGAGATGAGTGACAAACTTTTCTCCCAGTTTTGTACAGTGTTAAGGAATGGTCCTATGAATCTGGAGGCTGACATACTCTGTAAGTTCATGGCACTATCATCAAGGATCTGTAAGACTTCATCGATAGTACCCAGTATAAATCCCCGATTAGATGTTCCCTTCATGTAACTGTACACATGGAACTTCATGTTGTTCCACGTCTCCTCTACTTCTTTTACACCCTGAAGAAAGAAAAATATATTAATTCATGGAGTAATGACATCATATAATTCAATGAGATAAAATTCAGAGTTTACTTGCAAAAATTCTCTTTGAAATCGCAGATTACTTTTTGGTTTATCTAAAAATTCATCAAATAATATAAAAATAAGAACAGTTGGTATGATTGCCAATGAGACAACTGTCCAAAAGACACCTATTGACTTAGAAGAAGGTTTAATTAAGTAATGCATGAGAATAGGAATACACAATATGTCAATATGCCGAATCAAAATAAAGTTTTACTTACTTACTTACTTAAATATTCAATTTCTTAAAATTCTCAATAATGAATCTGACCTTTTTGTCCATTTTTCGACAATCACTATAATGAATGCTATCAAAATGTTTTGAACTTATAGTACTGATAGGCTGTCAATATTGTTCACAAGTACAACCAACCTTTTCAATGCTCATTTCTTTACTGGCTTTGGTGACAATCTCAGCGATCGTGTCCTGGTATCTATGTAACTCCATAGCAAACACATTGGCCAGTGTAAACGTCTCAGGATTTATATCAAACTTCTGTCCTGTCTTTTCCATTAATTCTTTCCAATGTCTGTTCAAAATATGTTCATTTAATAATTCTTAAGACTTCTACATTTAAATAATACTAATTTAAATGACAAAAATATTGATCCATGTGAGCACTGATCTCACAAATATACCTCCCGCCCATTTATTCCTATTACAATATTTCTAAGATGCAGACAAATACCACACATGTATTCTAATTCACAGAAAAAAGGGGGAATGGCTGTACATAAAGACAATCTCTGTGTAGTGTAACAATATCTTAATAGTAAATTCTGAACTGACAATAGTGGAAATCTTATAAAATAAACAGCTGCGCCATGAGCGCATGATACGCCCGTCGTCTTGTGTGTGAATTTTTATGCAATAAGCATAAATAGTTTCTGACATACGGCGTGACATGCGAAAACCCCCCTTTTTTTTTTTACAAAAAACTCAATATCTCTAAAATAAAATTTTGAATCAAAACCAAAAAGTATACAGATCTTTAGATTAATATAACTAAGAAGTGTGTAAAATTTTAAGCAATAATCATAAATCGTTTTTGAGATACGGCGCGACATGTGAAAACCCCCCCTTTTAAAAAAAAAAAAATCAATATCTCAAAAATAAAATTTTGAATCAAAACCAAAAAGTATACAGATCTTTAGATTAATATAACTAATAAATGTGTAAAATTTTAAGCAATAATCATAAATCATTTTTGAGATACGGCATGACATGTGAAAAACCCCTCCCCTTTTTTACAAAATACTCAATAACTCAAAAATAAAATTTTGAATCATCACCAAAAAGTATACAGATCTTAAGGTTAATATAACTAAGAAGTGTGTAAAGTTTTAAGCAATAATCATGAACAGTTTTTGAGATACGGCGCGACATGTGAAAAACCCCTTCCCCCTTTTTTAACAAAATACTCAATATCTCTAAAATAAAATTTTGAATCATCACCAATAAGTATATAGATCTTAAGATTAATATAACTAAGAAGTGTGTAAAGTTTTAAGCAATAATCATAAATTGTTTTTGAGATACGGCGCGACATGTGAAAAAACACACACCTGTTTTAGTTACTAAGTCCCGTAACTCAAAAAGTTTTAATCTTATTTTCACCAAAAAGTATACAGATCATTTGACCATCATAAGAAACAACTATGTTAAGTTTCATGAAATTTGGATAAGTCATTCTCAAGTTACGGTGCGACATGTTTACGCCGGAAAGACAGACAGACGGACAGACAGACAGACGGACGGACAGACGCCGGACATTTGTATACCATAATACGTCCCGTCAAAAATTTGACAAGCGTATAAAAACAGTAGAGAACCAGTCCTGTACTATAAACGTTAGACATCACAGACCAAAATTTGTTATTTTGAAAAAATCGTTAGGTCACCAGTGTAAAACTTAGGTCAGATGAAGAAAAACCCAGAAACTCAAAACTGATGTATTTTATCAGTGGAAGACAAAATTTTAAATCCAGTGAAAGTTGAACTTTTGGTTTTCAGAATGTAATCGATTTAGCCTCCCGATTTTGTTTATTCTAACACCACTGATGAGTCTTGTGTACCCAAAATGTGTGAAAAGTGCTAAATTATAAGCCTGGTATCTTGGATGAGTTTTTTTTTAATTAAGAATAAAAGATTTATGATCACTATTATTTTTGACATCAATGATGTTAACATATGAACACAAAATGAACAGTCTTTTACCTTTCTCTAAGAGCATCATGTTTCAGATCAACAAACAATGGTAAGGCGTCTCTGAACTCTTTCATCTTAGATTCTAAAGCTCTGGCTGTCTGTGATGATTTCACCTCTCTTGGCATCTTTCTAATGTTCTTTAAGAACAACTCTATACCATCTTGTAACACTTGTACGTTAAGATTGGACCATAATGTTTCTGCCCATTGTTCTCTGGCAGCCTGTAAATATATGTGTATTATAATATATGTGTATTATAATATATGTGTATTATAGCATATGTGTATTATAACATGTGTATTATTACATATGTGCATTATCAAACATATGTGTATAAAACATGTGTATTTAAACATATGTATAACAAAATATGTTTATGATTACATGTGTATAAATTTTACAAGGTATTATTACATGTGTGTATAACATATGTGTATTAAAGCAATTCATTCATTTCAACAGAAATCATCACAATCCTTAAGACTGTGTTATACCATTTTGGTACAACTCCTACTTTTAAATCCTTAAAGAAAGATGTTTTGAAAATGTGTTGTTGGGTTGTTGTCTTATTAATAAATTTAGCACTGTATCTATATAAAATTCAGAATGTCATTGTGGTGTTACTTTTAAAAATTATCTATATAGGCAATATTTTTAGAAATATTACCCAATAGAGTTATTTTAAATGCCATAGAAGCGTGGACTATATGAAGCATTTATATTTATTAATTTTTACATTTAGAAATAATTAAAATCAAGAGAAATATACAGAAAGAAAATCTTAGATTCTATTGGCCTGTAGAGATGATTTTTTCAGGCCCGACAGCATTTTTACAAGCCTGGCCTGGTGGGCCTGTAGTTGAGTGCAAAGACTGAAGAAACTAATGCATTTTTTAAGGTTAAAAATTATAAAAAACATCAAGTCTCAATTAAAACATGTTTCCATCTATTTATATCTGTCTACTTTCAAGAGTTCTAAGGAAAATGATATTTAAAAGGTAACATAAGACCAATCTTTGACCCAGAAACGTCAATTTAAGTACCTAATAACATCTTTAAAAATCAGTTTTTGAACAATTATTTCCTCACAGTTTATTCATAAGTCCTTTTTCTGCATAGTTTCTAAGCTAATGTGTACATACCATTTGTTCTTCATACAATCCATAGACCATTTCAAGTCCCTTCATTTGTTTTTGGACCTCTAACAGATCAGGGTACATTGTGATGGCCAGATCAAACAACTTTTCAGCATTGGCAAGTTCCTGTCTTACAGTCTCTAAATCACCAACTTCCTTTCTGAAGGTTTTCATTAGCTCCAGACCTGAAAAATCAACAAATAATAATCATATCTAATTGAAAAACATTCTCACAATATCTCTAGGGACCTCAGTAGCCAAGTGGTCTGTATCTCTAGCATGTCAACACTGAGGTCGTGAGTTCTAACCTGTACATGACAGGAACATTCTATTCCAATCTATATTGACTGAGGATTGCCAGTTTTCCTGCCGAAGGACAAACTTCTCTCCAGTCACTCCGGCTTCTTCAACTGAAAGAGATTGGCAGCCACAATTTGGCCAATTGTGCTGAAAATGGTGTTAAACACCAACAACCAATCAATCACAGTATCTCTTCTATTAACTATCCTTTTTAATTGTTTGATCAATTGTAGAACATGATTCTTACATGTAAAGAGCATGCTAGTTGTTCACAGTTGGAAAAGGGGGTGTCTATTTAGCTTTTAAATATAATGAAATGCATGATAGTCTAAACTTTTTTGAAAAATTTGATCCCAGAAAATTGTAGCTTTTTCATATAAATCAACATTAACAATTTTAATTGATTGACCTTTCGATTAGACTCACTTTGGTTCAAATCTTTTTCTTACACAGGGCTGTCTAAAATGACAAGGTACACTCTGAATCAATAAAATTTGACATTCTAATATTGTATCAATATGAAACCATTACACTGAACCATTAAACAAATCAACTGACCTTTATCTAAATCTGTTCCTACAGCTCCTGGGCCAGATTCATAAAACTTGGTCAAGAAAGTTGTAATATCCTTCTTAAATTCCTTTATCTGGTCAGTTGTATACTGTAAATAGAAATAATGATGTAGTTACAATTCAAATCTTTTAGTAAATATAATTATATTGAGCATATGGCAAAATCCTAGGCACTTTATTCATATGATTTGCACCATGTGACATTGGCCCTTTTGATTTTTAAAGTTCTATAACTGGAAGTTTTCAAAGTAAACAATGTTCATTTGTACATGGACAGAAGGCAAAAAAACATGTACAATTCACCTATATGCTGACAAATTGTTAATTCGACATTGGAATTGGCATATTTGCATTTTTATTTTAGGGGCCTGTATAATCCTATTTTAATGGCTGTCGTCATGATAAGGCAATATGACCGCTATGCAAATTAGCAAAGTACCCCAAATTTTGCCATATGGTTTGTCTTGTAAGTTTTATAGTCCAATAAAACGACTGCCATGAGACAGTCTCATGATAACAAATAGCACGAGTGTCTCACGTTGATAATTGAATACAATGAGACTATCTCATGATTACAAACCAATGCTATGGGACTGTATCATGATGGAAGTGTTGCAAATTGTATGTAAAGTTACTGCATTGATGGAATATCTTTTCTTAACCAATCAAAACCTTTGAAATGTAGTTCAGACTGCTCCAGATTTTGAACTGGACAACTCAAATAGAAAAGCTATTCCAAATAAACTATGGAAATCAAATTTATGTTATCTAAAACAAGAAATGAATGTAACAGGATGCTGTTACGAAGTCTCCCAAACGAAGCTCCCCTAATTCATAACCCCTGGGGACTGACCTTATACGTCATTCAAATGTTCGAGACATGACAAATAGGAATATATATGGTTTAGGGGTGGGGATCTCAACCATTTACAAGATATTAGAACTTTCTCAAATGGCAGGGGGTCGGGATGACCCCTGGGGACTAACCCTGTATATCATTCAAACCATCTTAGCATGACAAACCAGAATATATATGGTTTAGGGGTGGGGATCTTGACCACTTAGAAGATATTAGAACTTTCTTAAATGGCAGGGGGTGGGACTGACCCCTGGGGACTAACCCTGTATTTCATTTGAAGTGCTTTATCATGACAAACCAGAATATATATAAATTAGGGGTGGGGATCTCCACCATTTACAAGATATTAGAACTTTCTCAAATGGCAGGGGGTCGGGATGACACCTGGGGACTAACCCTGTATATCAATCAAACCATCTTAGCATGACAAACCAGAATATATATGGTTTAGGGGTGGGGATCTTGACCACTTACAAAGATATTAGAACTTTCTTAAATGGCAGGGGGTGGGGGTGACCCCTGGGGACTAACCCTGTATTTCATATGATGTGCTTTATCATGACAAACCAGAATATATATGGTTTAGGGGTGGGGATCTCGACCATTTACAAGATATTAGAACTTTCTCAAATTGCAGGGGTCGGGATGACCCCTGGGGACTAACCCTGTATATCATTCAAACCATCTTAGCATGACAAACCAGAATATATATGGTTTAGGGGTGGGGATCTTGACCACTTACAAGATATTAGAACTTTCTTAATGGCAGGGGGTGGGGAGGAACCCCTGGGGACTAACCCTGTATTTCATATGATGTGCTTTATCATGACAAACCAGAAGATATATGGTTTAGGGGTGGGGATCTCCACCATTTACAAGATATTAGAACTTTCTCAAATGGCAGGGGGTCGGGATAACCCCTGGGGACTAACCCTGTATATCATTCAAACCATCTTAGCATGACAAACCAGAATATATATGGTTTATGGGTGGGGATCTTGACCACTTAGAAGATATTAGAACTTTCTTAAATGGCAGGGGATGGGGGTGACCCCTGGGGACTAACCCTGTATTTCATTTGATGTGCTTTGTCATGACAAACCAGAATATATATGGTTTAGGGGTGGGGATCTCGACCATTTACAAGATACTAGAACATTGGGGGTGGGGAGGAACCCCTGGGGACTGGCCCTATACGTCATTCAAATGTTCATTACATGACGAACAGGAATATATATGGTTTAGGGGTGGGGATCTCAACCATTTACAAGATATTAGAACATTGGGGGTGGGGGGGGGGGGGGGGGGACCCCTGGGGACTGACCTTATACGTCATTCAAATGTTCGAGACATGACAAATAGGAATATATATGGTTTAGGGGTGGGGATCTCAACCATTTACAAGATATTAGAACTTTCTCAAATGGCAGGGGGTCGGGATGACCCCTGGGGACTCACCCTGTATATCATTCAAACCATCTTAGCATGACAAACCAGAATATATATGGTTTAGGGGTGGGGATCTTGACCACTTAGAAGATATTAGAACTTTCTTAAATGGCAGGGGGTGGGACTGACCCCTGGGGACTAACCCTGTATTTCATTTGAAGTGCTTTATCATGACAAACCAGAATATATATAGTTTAGGGTGGGGATCTCGACCATTTACAAGATATTAGAACTTTCTCAAATGGCAGGGGGTCGGGATGACACCTGGGGACTAACCCTGTATATCAATCAAACCATCTTAGCATGACAAACCAGAATATATATGGTTTAGGGGTGGGGATCTTGACCACTTACAAGATATTAGAACTTTCTTAAATGGCAGGGGGTGGGGGTGACCCCTGGGGACTAACCCTGTATTTCATATGATGTGCTTTATCATGACAAACCAGAATATATATGGTTTAGGGGTGGGGATCTCGACCATTTACAAGATATTAGAACTTTCTCAAATTGCAGGGGTCGGGATGACCCCTGGGGACTAACCCTGTATATCATTCAAACCATCTTAGCATGACAAACCAGAATATATATGGTTTAGGGGTGGGGATCTTGACCACTTACAAGATATTAGAACTTTCTTAATGGCAGGGGGTGGGGAGGAACCCCTGGGGACTAACCCTGTATTTCATATGATGTGCTTTATCATGACAAACCAGAAGATATATGGTTTAGGGGTGGGGATCTCCACCATTTACAAGATATTAGAACTTTCTCAAATGGCAGGGGGTCGGGATAACCCCTGGGGACTAACCCTGTATATCATTCAAACCATCTTAGCATGACAAACCAGAATATATATGGTTTAGGGGTGGGGATCTTGACCACTTAGAAGATATTAGAACTTTCTTAAATGGCAGGGGATGGGGGTGACCCCTGGGGACTAACCCTGTATTTCATTTGATGTGCTTTGTCATGACAAACCAGAATATATATGGTTTAGGGGTGGGGATCTCGACCATTTACAAGATATTAGAACTTTCTCAAATGGCAGGGGGTCGGGGTGACCCCTGGGGACTAACCCTGTATATCATTCAAACCATCTTAGCATAACAAACCAAAATATATATGGTTTAGGGGTGGGGATCTTGACCACTTACAAGATATTAGAACTTTCTTAAATGGCAGGGGGTGGGGGGTGACCCCTGGGGACTAACCCTGTATTTCATTTAATGGGCTTTATCATTTAGAACATTTTCAATTAAAAAGATTGTGTCTATCACAAACGGTTTTCAATTTATAATCATTTGAAAATTTAAAAAAATAAAATCCCATAGGGTTCTATAGTAAAACCCTCTTTTCTTTTTGCCCCTCAAAGTACCCCTTTATAAACCCCATTGCACAAACAAAACCCTGATTGCACCACTAGACATGTTAGTCTAACATATTGTGAAACCCTAAGTTAATCTGACAAGCGGTTTTGGAGAACGGGTGCGGACAAGTTCAAATTTAAAAGCGGCGGAAGAAGAAGAAGAAGAAGAAGAAGAAGAAGAAGAAGAAGAAGAAGAAGAAGAAGAAGAAGAAGAAGAAGAAGAAGAATAATAATAATAAGAACTGAGCAAAAACAATAAGTCTTCCCAAACTTCGTTTGGGAGACTTAACAAGAGTGGACGTTCAACCTCCAAATTTTAACCTTATCAACATGGCTTTATTTAAATAGAAATCATTTGAAATATAATGAAATATTATGTATTATGATGATGTTGAAGGATGGCTGTTTAATGTCGAGTGGCAAAAATAAATGTATATTCAGGATGTACATTATGAACCCTGCTTTGTAATAGACTGACATGCTTAGGCAAGTTTGAACATGCTAGTTCATAAGGTACCAGTCACCAGGAAGTCATATCACCAATCCTGCAAGGACACAATGTTGTAACTCTGGACTGACATGCTGAGCCAAGGTTGAACATGCTAGTTTGTAAGGTACCAGTCACCAGGAAGTCATATCACCAATCCTGCAAGGACACAATGTTGTGACTCTGGACTTACCAGTCTTTGCTCTTACTCCTAAATGCCGGTGCTAACTAAGCAAAGAAGCAGCTATTCCAAATTTTCATATTTTGATTTGACCAGCCTGGTGATCAAACCTACAACCTCCACCACTCGAGGCCAGCAAGCTAGGAGACCACAGAGGCGGTTAGGTATTCTGTATAGAAAGGTCATATGAAGCTCAAACTTTGAATAGAAAGACTGTTACATTAAATTATATACCTCAGTGAATTTCTTCTTGACATTAAAGAGTCCAGCATCTGTATTTTTAGACTTGTACACAAGTTCATCCCAGATCTGCCACATCTTCCATTGTAACTCCTTCTCTTCATCTGTTACCTAGAAACACATTCAAAATCTTTAGCATTTTAATCTGCAACATGCAACAGCACACAGTCATTTTTAACCACATTTTTAAAATTTTGTTTTGTAGCAAGAATTCTTGATAACATGAGCCTCCATCTGTATTGAAAAATGTAATACTTTTAAAAAATATCCATCTAACATCTGAAAATTCTTAGCTGCTTTTAATTTTGTTTTTTACATTTCCTCAATATATTGTCAATATATCGCTACATTGACAACAACACTTAAGTAAACTACATCTAATCGGCGAAACATGTCGACAATAAAAGATGTAGTTTACTTAAGTGTTGTTGTCAATGTAGCGGTATTTGATTTTTTTAATTTGACAACCCTGCATACCATCTGGTATCCACTTAAGGGAACTCTACCAGCACAAAACATAGGAGGCGTTGGTTCAGCAGCTCTTTATTTCTTTATTTATTGTCAATATATATATAAAACAAACCTTTATGTCATATATATCTTTCTTGTATGTCTCTGATCTTATTTTCTACATCGAGGGACATCAGGGATTATCAATATATATATATATATATATATATATATACAAGTCTAAATTGAAAACAACGTTCAAACCTATGATTGCGTTGGATAAAAACCGAAATTTTTATACGTGTGCATGCAAAACAAATTTCTTGTTAGAGGGGTCTAAATACAGCACAAACAACATTTTCCAAAAAGACCAAAAAAGTGAAAAAGTATATTTTAACAAAACACATTTGACTAGCAGGTCGAACAACAAATGTTCTTAAACCCTGCTGACTGCCATTGGTGATTGCCAAATAAACGGATCACCGATGTAATAAATGGATCTTAATTATAAATTTAATACTAAACAGAAAACAATAAACTTGCGGAAAAGATGGTATACCGCAAACAAAAGGTGCAAAGGTTTTTGTACACCATATCCGGATTTCCACAATTAATGTCTCTTCAGTGATGTTAGGAATCGAAAAAGTTAATGGAAAGCCATACAATTTACCTCAATTTATATATATATATATAAAAAGACTGAATAATAGCCAACGATAAATCTTACAGGGCGATGGATCATATAAATATGATACAGTACACTACAAAATATAGTATATAACCAGTCTAAAAGGGTACAACATCACCAAAAAATGACAATAAACGAACAAATGTAACTATAAATATTTCGGATAACAGATATCCTTCATCAGTATGAGCACGATGTAAAATGATCAAGTCAATCTATTCTGATTATTAAACTATAGCAATCTTGAATTCTATACAATAAAAAAAGTGAAACAGTTTCACCCGAACATCATATGTAAAGACGCTAATAAATTTTTTAAATTTCCAAAAAACGACTCAAAGACATGCCTAAAATGAAAATAGTAATTAGAGATATGTACTGGCACAACTCTAAAATTCCAAATGACGTCAGTTAAGATGTTACAACAACTGCGTGTAAATACATTCCCCCCCAAAAAAACAGCACTGATCGATATAAGCTGGTAAAATATGTCAAACAGAGGCTGAGTATTTATATACAACATACCTTTATGTCATACATGGCCAGTGTCCTATATCTTTCTTGTATGTCTCTGATCTTATTTTCTACATCCAGGGACATAGCTTTGATATCGGAGATTGTCGTGAGAACAAACTTTAGGTCTTCTAATGAGTTAGGTGACTGTTCTAAATCGTCAGATTTGTCCTGAAAAATTATTTTACATATTCATGATAATGTCCTTAATCATTTTGAACAAAGTTTTTATATATGGCATATTCCTTCTCAGACAGCTACTGAGGAAAAAATGGTCAAATCTTTTTTATAATTCAAGTTCATTAAGAATATCTCTATAAAATGATCTATATACGTTTTTACATAGAGCATTTGGCCCTTTTGTTTTAACCCAAATTGATATATCACCTGCTTTTTAATGCTGTTATTTCCAAAAAATACTCCATTAAATGAAAAAAGTTGAATAATTCTCCCTCCAATCTATAGTTCTTCTTGTATTGAAACATATAAATACTCTGGCATTTAAAATCAGATAGCTTTGAGGTTTTCCATATGAATTCGAATAGTTATTATTTCTGTACATGTATGGAACTTATCTTTAAAAAAACAAGAATGCACAAACTCTATTTATTACTATGGAAACAATATATCCAGTTTTCTCCCCTGATTTTTCAGCAGCAGATTCCTACCAATTATAAGCCAATAATATTCATGAAGAAAAACTTACATCTAGGTCATCTCTGATTTTGAAGAGACTTTCTTTAGCAGAGTCTCTGAGTATTTTACCGAGACAAGCTATCCACTGTTTAGCATTGTCCTTGACTGATGATGCCAATGGTCCCATGTGTAAACGTACACATTCCTGATCTTTAACTAATGGCTGTAGATCTATTTCATCAATTGTCTTATAATAATATTGTAATTTATCATCAAAAGCAACAACTGTTGGTCCCTTCTGGAACCATTTATCAGCAATCCCTTGTTTATCAACTTTCCAGATACTTTTATATTTCTTCCACCTGTTGAGGTACCTCGTCATGTTAGTAAGAGTACCCTTTATATTGTTTTGAATTGTCTGTACAAAGTCTATAACCACAGGGTTAACTGAGATATCGGAGAAGAAACTGAACACGAAAGGTTCGTCCTCGCCTTCTACTTTCTGTGGAGGGGTCTCAATACATGTACTGTTCATCCATCTCACAAATAACTTGGTCCTGTAATACAAATGTGTTTATAATTTCTTTGCTATTCCCCAAAACAATAGGTTTGTGTGGATTCTACAGCATATATGTATAGTACAAGTTATTTGATTAGACACTTGACGTTAACATCATGGAGTAGAATATAGCTGTAAACAATAAGTCAACTGAAATATCTGAAAAAGCTTAGCAAATTAACAAAGAAAAAAGTTCATGACATTTTGACAGACTAGCCCTGGATACTTAAACAAAAAGGATTCTATATTTTTTCCAGAAATTCATTTATAGTTCCTTTTTTTCTTTTCTGTCTCTATCTCTATCTCTCTCTGTTTCTCTCATCACATTCTTTTTTCGCTCCTTCAATAAAAAGCTAAATTTAGATTAATCTAAAGCCCATTTTCACATTAATGGCGAGTATTAATTTTGTTTTATAAATTGTACTTATTGTACATGTTATTCCATTGTAAATGTTGTGTAACGTACATCTAACAATATTATATCAAATATCAAATATCTTTACATAAAGAAACTTTTATGGGTTTATTTCAAAATTATATTCAAATTACAAGAATTTTGTGTATTTCAGTTAATACACTTACCCCTCTACACAATCTCTGACACACTGTAATGTGAGTGTATACACTTACCCCTCTACACAATCTCTGACACACTGCAATGTGAGTGTATACACTTACCCCTCTACACAATCTCTGACACACTGTAATGTTAGTTTATACACTTACCCCTCTACACAATCTCTGACACACTGTAATGTTAGTTTATACACTTACCCCTCTACACAATCTCTGACACACTGTAATGTTAGTTTATACACTTACCCCTCTACACAATCTCTGACACACTGTAATGTTAGTTTATACACTTACCCCTCTACACAATCTCTGACACACTGTAATGTTAGTTTATACACTTACCCCTCTACACAATCTCTGACACACTGTAATGTTAGTTTATACACTTACCCCTCTACACAATCTCTGACACACTGTAATGTTAGTTTATACACTTACCCCTCTACACAATCTCTGACACACTGTAATGTTAGTTTATACACTTACCCCTCTACACAATCTCTGACACACTGTAATGTGAGTGTATACACTTACCCCTCTACACAATCTCTGACACACTGTAATGTGAGTGTATACACTTACCCCTCTACACAATCTCTGACACACTGCAATGTGAGTGTATACACTTACCCCTCTACACAATCTCTGACACACTGCAATGTGAGTGTATACACTTACCCCTCTACACAATCTCTGACACACTGCAATGTGAGTGTATACACTTACCCCTCTACACAATCTCTGACACACTGCAATGTGAGTGTATACACTTACCCCTCTACACAATCTCTGACACACTGTAATGTCAGTGTATACACTTACCCCTCTACACAATCTCTGACACACTGTAATGTGAGTGTATACACTTACCCCTCTACACAATCTCTGACACACTGCAATGTCAGTGTATACACTTACCCCTCTACACAATCTCTGACACACTGCAATGTGAGTGTATACACTTACCCCTCTACACAATCTCTGACACACTGTAATGTGAGTGTATACACTTACCCTTCTACACAATCTCTGACACACTGCAATGTGAGTGTATACACTTACCCCTCTACACAATCTCTGACACACTGTAATGTGAGTGTATACACTTACCCTTCTACACAATCTCTGACACACTGCAATGTGAGTGTATACACTTACCCCTCTACACAATCTCTGACACACTGCAATGTGAGTGTATACACTTACCCTTCTACACAATCTCTGACACACTGCAATGTGAGTGTATACACTTACCCCTCTACACAATCTCTGACACACTGCAATGTGAGTGTATACACTTACCCTTCTACACAATCTCTGACACACTGTAATGTCAGTTTATACACTTACCCTTCTACACAATCTCTGACACACTGTAATGTGAGTGTATACATTTACCCTTCTACACAATCTCTGACACACTGTAATGTTAGTTTATACACTTACCCCTCTACACAATCTCTGACACACTGTAATGTTAGTTTATACACTTCATTTGCCTGTGGATGAAGAACAACATCAGGAGCAGCCAAGAGAGTTTCCACTTGGAACAGAGGTTTGTCTGTACGTAAGGCAAGTTCAAATTTCCTCAGGTTGTTGAGGATCAACTGAAAACAAACAAAATTGTATGATATAAGTAATTGTATAAGTTTCTAGTTGTAAATACAAAAATCTTTCAAAATTCTAAGACAAGAATCAATAAATATTTCTTAGGCTGATAATGTCAATTAAAGATAAAAGCTTATTTGGAATCCAAGTCTCTTTGCTTTTATATTATACATTATATTTTCACACATAAGTTTTAAATACAACAAGACTTACGTAGATATAATTTCCCTACATAAGTTGTTGTGATCGTATATATATTTCAGCTTGTCTGATTTAGAGGGCTACTAGGTGCTCATCTGATTAAAAATAGCATGTCGTAAAATAATTATAGCCTCTGCCATCTACCTCTGTCAACATTGATTTATTGGTCTCTTAAACTCATTATCAGCATTCAATAGTTATTTTTCATATCAATTACTTAATTACTATAATTAGTATATAACCTGAGAAGCAATAGATAGACAGTTGCATTTAAAACAAAAAGCAGGAACATACTAACCTTATTTAATGAATCAAAAACTTTTCTTTCCCAATGAGAGTAATAAGCTGCTAGTTTGGCTGACCTTCCAGAGTTCGTATGGACAACTAATCCTTCCATCTTTGTTAGTAAAGGACCAATAGCTCGGTATTTTCTGGCTAAAATCTCAAAATCTTTGGCTCGCTCCTGCTCAACATTTTCAAAGTATTCCTAAAAAAAGACAAACAAATGTTAGAAAAGTCTGCTTCATTTTTGAAGATCATGGTGACCTCTAAATGTCTATTATTGTTTAAACACGGGTCAAGAAATGTCTGACCTGCTTTACTGGTTATGATTTGAATTTTTTTTGGAAGTCTTTAAGAGAAAGGTTTTCCTACAAGTATAACATTAACTGAATATTATCATTGTTCCTTGAAAATTAAGTCAAGGTCAGATGAACCAAGCCTGCCGAACATGTAAACTTAACAATTATTCTATTCTATACATCCCTCCTCCATCACTCCGCAGCCATATTAGCATATTTGTTTTTTTGGCATGTTTCAGCAGGTGAGACTTAAAAATGCTGTCAGGTTATGTCTCATTCATCATTATAACTAATTTTTGTTTTCTAGTCCATTGATCTAAGTTTAACTTATTGTCACACATATAACACACATAGAACCTTACCTTACAACTAGGTAATGTGTCTGGATATTTCTGTACTGGCGCTTTAAACAGGTTGGCATTTTCTATCATCTGTAATCTCTGATTTATATCTTTGGCATTCTTCTTTATTTGGTTCACCAGAGATTCAAATTTAGCAATAGCCTGAAAAAAATGTTCCTCTTTACAATCAGTTGTTGTTGCATGTGACTGATATCAAATAACTATGGTTCAAACATTTTCCTGCTAAATAAAATATCTCAAGACTTTCTAATTTTGATTTATACATGTTGTGTTTAATTCATAAAATGTTCTATGGACCATGGAATAAATCTAATAGAACTTTATTTCATAGGTTCATTCAACTATTCCATTTATTACAAATGTCTTACAGACTTCCATCTTAAAAATGTTTAAACTTGGATCCTGTTTTAAAGCAAAGTTGAACAATTTAATTGCAAAAATTGATGAAATCCTACCAGAATATGACATATGTATAATGTTCTCAATAAAAGAGAGAAAACAAATATTATATTATTATATATAGATGGTGGTGATTCATAAGAATTTGAACATTGTGATAAATTCCTATAATCCCAAATGTGAAATCATTATTTATTTTCACTCTCAAGACTTCCCCTTTCTTTTACAGGACACTTACTTGAGACTTTAAACTAATTGATTAAGAGTGTCACAAATCAATATTTAATCAAAGCAGCATTTAAAACAACTTATCACTTTACCCTTATTACAAAAGTGCATTAATCTTCTTGAAGTGACATCCACCATTTTGACAACTGTGTGCAATACACATATATTCAAAAAAGTACAGTGAAATCAACAATAAAGTGAATCCACTTAACACCGGAAACACTGAAAAGTGTTTTGATGTTCTGTTTCTGTTTAATAAAAGGTATAATTGTTGTATTTCTTCATTATTTAAACAAGTGCCATTAGGGCACTCATTGTCTTATTTTTTTATATTTAAATACAGCAATTACCCTAGTTATATTATAGTTCTAAATTTGTGTCTCATGTATTTTGATACCAGAATTAAGTGAGTACTACACATGTGATATGTTACTTGAAGATTTAGTTTACAATATGAGGTAAACACCTGTCAGTACATAAAGAATAGTAATTAAAACATACTGCACTGCTTTTCTGTACAAAATCACTAATACCAAGGGAACTCCAGTTAAGCAACTTAGATCCGGGTCTGATTACTCTTCTTAACTGCCTCATATGATCTTGTAATAGTTCAGTCTGAAATACACAAAAAATATTATAATAAAAGATCTACCTCATATAATCTAATAATTCTGAAATTCAGAAAAAATTGTAATACAAAAAACCTGCATTATATATGATCTTCAAATAATTCAGTCTGAAATACAGAAAGTAAAGAAAATTGTCTGAATTAATCATTTCAGAATCCAGGTAATAAGTTTTTAAAAGCTTAAACCAAAATATTGTGATTGATTAACAAAGTCCTCAGCAATGGATATCCAACCAATGGTGTAATGTTATATTCATTGTGATGTACAAACAATGAAATTACCCACAATCCATTAGATTCTTAATTAGCTTATTCTGAATTTCCAACTGGTCTAATTAAACAAAACATACAACTCTTTTCGGAATTCGATTCATAAGGAATGTTAAGAGCCAAATGTTTTGAGGAATACTATGTTGACTTCAATTATCTGAAACCTTCCTCGGCCTGGCCAAGTGATCCTAACAAATTATGGTAGCTGTTCAGCCTTCCTCTATCTGAAACCTACCTTGGCCTGGTCAAGTGATCCTAACAAATTATGGTAGCTGTCCAGCCTTCCTCTATCTAAAACCTACCTTGGCCTGGTCAAGTGATCCTAACAAATTATGGTAGCTGTCCAGCCTTCCTCTATCTAAAACCTACCTCAGCCTGGTCAAGTGATCCTAACAAATTATGGTAGCTGTCCAGCCTTCCTCTATCTAAAACCTACCTCAGCCTGGTCAAGTGATCCTAACAAATTATGGTAGCTGTCCAGCCTTCCTCTATCTAAAACCTACCTCAGCCTGGTCAAGTGATCCTAACAAATTATGGTAGCTGTCCAGCCTTCCTCTATCTAAAACCTACCTTGGCCTGGTCAAGTGATCCTAACAAATTATGGTAGCTGTCCAGCCTTCCTCTATCTAAAACCTACCTCAGCCTGGTCAAGTGATCCTAACAAATTATGGTAGCTGTCCAGCCTTCCTCTATCTAAAACCTACCTCGGCCTGGTCAAGTGATCCTAACAAATTATGGTAGCTGTCCAGCCTTCCTCTATCTAAAACCTACCTCGGCCTGGTCAAGTGATCCTAACAAGTTATGGTAGCTGTCCAGCCTTCCTCTATCTAAAACCTACCTCAGCCTGGTCAAGTGATCCTAACAAATTATGGTAGCTGTCCAGCCTTCCTCTATCTAAAACCTACCTTGGCCTGGTCAAGTGATCCTAACAAATTATGGTAGCTGTCCAGCCTTCCTCTATCTGAAACCTACCTTGGCCTGGTCAAGTGATCCTAACAAATTATGGTAGCTGTCCAGCCTTCCTCTATCTGAAACCTACCTTGGCCTGGTCAAGTGATCCTAACAAATTATGGTAGCTGTCCAGCCTTCCTCTATCTAAAACCTACCTCAGCCTGGTCAAGTGATCCTAACAAATTATGGTAGCTGTCCAGCCTTCCTCTATCTAAAACCTACCTTGGCCTGGTCAAGTGATCCTAACAAATTATGGTAGCTGTCCAGCCTTCCTCTATCTAAAACCTACCTCAGCCTGGTCAAGTGATCCTAACAAATTATGGTAGCTGTCCAGCCTTCCTCTATCTAAAAACCTACCTCAGCCTGGTCAAGTGATCCTAACAAGTTATTGTAGCTGTCCAGCCTTCCTCTATCTAAAACCTACCTCGGCCTGGTCAAGTGATCCTAACAAATTATGGTAGCTGTCCAGCATGTGTTGTAGTCCATCTACATACTTTATGTATTTCTCCTCCTGAAAAGTTAAACAATGTTATCAACAAAATTCTCTTAAGAAATTGAAAAATAAAAGTTAAAAATATTTTCCTAAATGTTGTCCCTTTCAATAAATAATACATTACACATAAAAATTATAGATATATATGTTATATATGTTTGCTTGCATCAGAGGTATTTTAACCTTTAAGGACCAATCACTACCTTTCTTCTCTAACCTTCTATCAGTTAGTCCACAAATATTTGTAAAGCAAAAAGTAGTTCCATGTCCAAGCAAAAATTTCATGAATTTAAAATTAAAATTCACCACTCATTCCTACTAATCCTATGCTTATAAAACAATGTGTACCTGTAATGCCACATTTCTACACTGTTCAGGGACAAGATAACCAAGCTGTTCCATGTAACGTGTCTCTGCAATAATTTCACCTAGTTTGGGGTCAAAGTCCACCACGTACTTGATTTCTAATCCTACAAAAACATTTTTTTAAACATTCATGCAACTTTCTATTTCAATTAAACACTGAATGTATAATTGTGAATGTCAGCACCAGTAATGATAAATAAAATGTTAACACAGAGATATATCTCACCTTTTTGTTATTTTGATAGTAAAATGCAAATATTGAAATTAAAATAGCAATATGTTAACATGTAAGTTATACAAAATATCCTGTCAATGAACCATGACTGAAGGTACAGGGCCAAACAATCTTTATGGAAATGAGATGTGCCAATGCTAATAAAACTGCATACCAAATATCATTGACCTACCAATAGTGGTTCACCATAAGCTGACCTAATCACAAACTAATACCCTGTCAAGGCGACACAAAAAATGTGGCCAATGGAAATTTCACCAAAAGAGCAGAATTCTCAGTAATAAGTTCCTGTCAAGTAAAGTCATTCTGATTTCATCAAGAGTATATATGCATAATCCTTCAGGTCTGCAATAATACATTAAATAATAGAATTTCACAAATTTCTCAACATATATATTTGGTTTTATTTCATCCAGTTCAGAAAATAATATAATTTCATTTTAAGATAATTCATTTAGCTTAAGCAGGATATTTATGGCCTAATTTTGCTAGACACACATAATAGCCTAACTACCTCACTGTTTTTTTCTTACATAAATCAGGCCATTAGTTTTCTTGTGTGAAATGTTTGCATTTGTCGACATTTTAGGGCCTATATAGCTGACTATGCTGTATGGGTTTTGCTCATTGTTGGAGGTCGTTCAGTGACCTATACCTGTTAACTTCTATGTTATTTGGTCTCTGGTGGAGAGTTTTCTCATTGGAAATCATACCATGTCTTCTTATTTTCATATTAACTACAAGTATTGTATTATCAAAGTGTTCATGGTGAATGGACATCTAACCTTCTTTAAGATAGATGTACTCACTGGTATTGATGCAATAAATAAAAGTTTTTCTTAGTAAATAATTCACACAATAAACTTTATTTAGTCTATGTGGCACAAGTTGTTGTGTGGCACATGTCACTGTTACAATTCAAGTTTGTGTGGAAGAGGTTATTGTAACAATTTAAATTTGTGTGGCACATGTTATTGTAACAATTTAAGTGTGTGTGGCACATGTTATTGTAACAATTCAAGTTTGTGTGGCAAATGTTATTGTGAGTTTGGAATGTTATTTTTATGAAAGGAAAATGAAATAAGTAGTAACCAGAAAGGAGGGAGGCTGTAGAAATCCATTAAAGCATGATTGTGTAAAGCCAGAGCAGACTGTTTCAAACTCCCATGTACCATTGCAGAATTAAGCAAAACTTTTGACACTTGATGCCATTAATTTCAAGGGATTGTAAAAGCCTAGTAAACTACTAAACTATTTCAGAAACAATCAGAAACAATATGTTATTCAGCCCATTTACCACAGAAAAAAGTTCTGAAATAGGATATATTTTAAAATAAAGAGCAATTTCTGAATAAAATTCTTGTTTTACCTCCATGAGAAAGATCTGAAATAGGAGCATGACTAATGACTAAATGCTTTCTAAGATGAGAATGATCTGAAATAGGAGCATGGCTGACGACTAACGCTTTCTATCTTGTACATACCTAAGTTATTGTTGGTTGTTGTTGATTAAAAATTTAAACAAAATTCTTTTTAAAAATTCAAATTACAGCTAAAAATGTCCTATAGGATTACTAAATATATTATATCAATTCACAATTTTAATTTATATATAAGTCAATATACAGGGTTCTCATTAAGGATTTTTGAAGGCGAGTCCAGGGACTTGTCATTTTTTATCATGGCAAGTCCAACAGTATATTGATGAAATGCTATATCATTACTTATTTCATGTATTTCGGTCCTATGAAAAAATAAAGCAAGGAAATGACATCTAGTTTAAAATATTTTTAGTTATAAAATGACTATATTTGTGCTTAGTTGACACAGATACAACATTTTACAATCTTGATGCATCTTTGAACTTACCAGTTTTGAAAATGATGATTCCAGACAGATTTTCAAGAGTCCAGGACTCGTGGACTCACCTTAGTGAGAACCCTGATATAGGTTACCTAAATTACTAAATCAATATTTTTCTGTTTTTCTTTTTAACCAAGGAACTACAGTTCACATTACTTTATTATACTTATTCATAAATAATTTCCAAAGTTCATGTCTTTCTCTTTGATTTAATTCTAATGCAAATTTTAACAACCAAAAATAATTGTAATATTTCAACTGGCTTGCAAACAATCAATAAACTTCTCTTGTTGTTTTTTCTTTCTTTTGTCAAATAAAAAGTAATTTCCAAAAAAATCACAAATTGACAAACTTAAATAAAAGTTTTAAATTTTTTCAGTTAATATATTCCATTTAATTCAGACAAGAGAAATTTGTATCTTTGTGAAGGACTAGCACATCACACACAGTGTATGGGATAATTGTTTTTGAAGGACTAGCACATCACACACAGTGTATGGGATAATTGTTTTTTTTACCCTGTTTGTTGACTGGTTCAAGAGCACCAGATTCAGCATTATCTGTGGCTACAAACACCATGACATATTTTAAACAATATAGATATACAAAATGAGGACAAAATCTGTCCTCCACAGGGGGTGATGTAAAGAACAGATGTGTTTTCATATTTATAACATTAAACAGAAGACAGATGCAATTAAAATAAAATGTGGACAAGATCTGTCCTTCACAGGGGGTGATGTAAAGAACAGATGTATTTCCATATTTATAACATTAAACAAAAGACGGATGCAATTATAATAAAATGTGGACAAGATCTGTGGATGATGTTGAAATTCCAAGATTTTATATGGGGTCAAGAAGAAAGTGAAGTCAATGACCTTTTAAACAAGAGTGCACACGCTGAAATGTCTCGCCTGCTTTACTGACCATTAATTCTATGTTGATAGTCCTAAATATAAAGCTTTACCACAAGTATCACATAAACTTTACATTATTCAAGAAAATGAGGTCAAGGTCAGATAAACTAAACCAGAAATGCATGTACACCTTACAATCATTCCATACACCAAATATAGGTGACCTTTTGCTTATAGTTTCTAAGAAACAAACTTAATCAGGAAAACTTAACATTGACCAATGAACCATGAAAATGAGGTCAAGATCAGAAGAACCATGCCAGATAGACATGTACACTTTACAATCAATCAATGCATTAAATATAGTTGACCTATTGTTTATAGTATCTAAGAAACAAACTTAACCATGAAAACTTGACATTGACCAATGAACCATGAAAATGAGGTCAAGGTCAGATGATACCTGCCAGACAGACATATACACCTTGCAATCATTCCATACACTAAATATAGTTGACCTATTGCTTATAGTATCTAAGAAACAAACTTAACCATGAAAACTTAACATTGACCAATGAACCATGCAAATGAGGTCAAGGTCAGATGATACGTGCCAGACAGCCATATACACCTAACAATCATTCATTACACCAAATATAGTTGACCTATTGCTTAAACACAAAAACGTAACACTGAGCAATGAACCGTGAAAATTAGGTCAAGGTCAAATAAAATCGGCCAGACTGACATGTACATCGTAAAATATTTCCATACACCAAATATAGTTGACCTGTTGCATGTAGTATTAGAAAAAAAGACCAAAACACAAAAATCTAACTTTAAAGACTGAACCATGAAAATGAGGTCAAGGTCAGATGACACCTGCCAGTTGGGCATGTTCACCTTACAATCATTCCATACACCAAATATAGTAGACGTATTGCTTATAGTATCTGATATATGGACTTGACCACGAAAACTTAACCTTGTTCACTGATCCATGAAATGAGGTCGAGGTCAGATGAAAACTGTCTGACAGGCATGAGGACATTGGAAGGTACGCATATACTAAATATAGTTATCCTATTACTCAAAATAAGAGAGAAATTAAGATTACAAAAATCTGAACTTTTTTTCAAGTAGTCACTGAACCATGAAAATGAGGTCAAGGACCATGGACATATGAGAGACGGAAACTTCATAACATGAGGCATCTATATACAGAGTATGAAGCATCCAGGTCTTCTACCTTCTAAAATATAAAGCTTTTAAGAAGTTAGTTAACGCCGCCGCCACCGCCGGAACACTATCCCTATGTCCAGCTTTCTTCGACAGAAAGTCGCAGGCTTGACAAAAAATGTTCACCACAGGCTGTTCAATTTCAATTAACTTAATGTTTTGGTTTGAGGTCTCATCCATATCTACACAACATATTTTATTCATATTAAAGGTTCCCTAAGAGATAGTGTGCTAAAGTTCTGTCTAAATCAAGTAATAAAAGAACAGAAAATATCATCTTTACATTAAATTCATTAAATTATGAAACAGTGTCATTTCTATTTCCCTTCATTCAAATGTCTTACACTATTTTTTTAGGTTACATATAACAAGATTCTGGATTGCATTCTCTCTTAGTATTAAGCACTCTTTCACTTTTTCATCCAGTACATTTTTAAACGGAATACACTGCAAGAATATCATGGTATAAAAAGAAAAAGATATTACAAAATGCTTGACAAAATAAAATAAAAATATCGTTTGGCACAATAAGCTGGCTACATTACCTTCTGTTTCAGCTTCTTTAGGTTGATGTGATGGTTTAGTCAACAAGTTACGTTTGATCAGCTGCTTAAGTTTAGGTTCAGATTCCTCCACCCATTTAGCAAACTTGTATTTCTCATAACCCCACATTTCTCTACCTATTCTGGCATATTTCTCCTTTGCCTACAGTAAAACAAAAGCTCTTAAATCAACGCCTACTTCTCTTTGCTTATAAAATCTCTAAACATCTTTCAGCACACGTAAAAAATAACAGCGATTAAATTTCTATTGACTTAAGCTTGATACATGTATATATTTTCTTGCATTTCATGGGAATTTTTGTACCATCTGCTAATTTTATATCTGTATTACCACACTTGTTTAAACTCCAAACTATGCCTTTTCCACAATCTTTGCATTTAAAATAAATTTGCTCACAAAAATATGAAAGTACAATTATATATGGATGCCAGTTTTTGTTGATTGTGGGTAGTCTATGTTTCCGTAATTATTGAGATTTAAGCCATTACAAAGTTGAACACAAATTTTTGTGATCCATGCAATATGTGAAAAATAAAGACCAAAATATATAAATACGTCCACAGTTAACAATTCCAAATTTATCAACTGAACCAAAATCTTACTTGTTGTCCCTCATTTCCTTCCATCATCTCATCCATTGTCAGGAACCGTACGATAGTGTGTTTCATACGATGAAACAATGATCTCTCCCAGAATATAGATCCTGCCACAGGCGGGTGGTTCTTATACAGTGCAGGGACATCTGTTCCGTCGTGAAACAAATCTTCCATTGTTGCCACCTGAAAGCATAAAAAAATAAATTGGCCATCCTTGTATTACACACTCAAATAGACCTTTCCTTCTTTACAAAATTAAGCACCTACTAATTAAATTGAAAACATAGTAAAGATCTTAGGAAAATGTGGAATAAAATATCATACTTCTGAATTTCATATATTTCTTTAATAGGGGTACAAGAAGGGTCATTTCTAGAATCTTAAAATCAAATATATACACACTTATCTGGAAATTTAATTATGTATGTCTAATGTGGCAATTCAAATTTGATTTAATAATTTGAATTGTAATATTTGAACAAATAAGAAAATTATTTAAATTTTTACATACCTCCTTTTCAAACTGTTTCAGAATGTCTTCAAACTTCTGCATGAGTCTTGCATTTATGGCTGCTCTTGACCTGATGTGTTTAAACTTCAACAACATATCAAAAGCTCCCTCAGCAGACCTCAATGATCGGAAGGAATCATCAATGAAATTGTTAGCTTCATTGTCAATGGCCTTGACATCCATGTTGAACTGAGCCATCACATTGTTCCAGGCACTCTTATGCTTGTCAACAAATGGGTCAAAGGTCACCTAGAAAATGAACCACTTGATGAAAACACGACTCACTGATCATTTGAACAATGAAACTTATTCAGGAATTTTTGTTGTTGCATTTTGTCTTGCTGCCATAAACACATCTGTTTAAAGTAATGTCAGTTAATATCGTCATGGACATATATAAAGCTGTTTAAAAGAACAACCAAATGTTTGCTATATATATTGCAACATCTGTAAGTTCAAAACAGTTTGTTCAGTGTGATTAGATCCTTTCTGAGTTCATGTTATTTCTCTGTTTTAGTTTTTTACCTTTATCTGAATCTTCTTAACAGAGTAATAAGGTTTGAACATGGCTAATTTACTCTTGTCTCTTTCTACTTACTTTTAAATAATTTATTGGTCAGTTTTATCTGAGGAGGAAACTGGTGTCTTGTGTAAAGCACTTACCTTAGCCAATATCTGATAAAAATCTATCACTTATTTGTATCTTGATGGGCATTCTTACATCCATTTTAAAGTTCATTTTGGATAATAATAGGTATATACATTTTTGAGACTGCAACCAAATAATTATTTTTTTTATTAAACAAAAAGTGTACTTTGTTATTGACTTCCTTGATGTCTAATATTTTCTAATAGTTAAGTTTTTTTCCTAATCATCAATACTTCTATGAAGACTATTTTTCTTTTTTTCCCCTGATAAATATAAAAATTTGATAGACTCACATCTTCCAATGGTTTGACTAGGTTACCAACTCTGACTAAAACTTCCTCAATTCTCTTTGGATCACCTGTAACTGCTTCTAGTTCGGGTCCAAAAATATTCTTAAATTCTTCTATCACCTGATAAAAAAAATAACAAATACTAGCACTTTTCCCAAGCATTTCTGGTTGTGCAGAAAAGTGATCCAACAAATTGCTCTGAAAGTATGTGTGATGACAAAATCTTGGAAAGTTTCAATGTAATGTACCTTGCTCAAAGAAGAGCTGCGCCATGAGCTCATGATATGCCCGTCGCTTTTTCAAACAATAATGTTCCATTCCTCCTCAATGTCATATCAGAAATTTATAAAAAAAACTAAAGGGAGTTTATTTTAACAGATATAAAACAGTCACCAAAGTTTCATGAAAACTGCTCAAAGCACTTTTGAGTTATTGTCCGAAAACTGGAAAATCCCCCCTTTTTTATTGAATAAAACCCAATAACTCGGAAACATAAAATCTAAAATTTATAAAATCGAAAGGGAGCTCAGGTCAATAGATATAAACAATTCACCAAAGTTTCATGCAAATTGGTCAAAGCTTTTTTGAGTTATTGTCCGACATGTTGACGACAGACGACAGACGATCAACAGTATACCATAATACGTCCCGTAAATGGGCGTATAAAAATGTCAAATTGAACTTTGTTACTAATTGTTCTTATATGCTTAAAGTTAAATCAGCTGTTAGGTTTAATCAAATCCTTGTAAAAATTGCTGCTTCTACCTATAACATCAAATTCTTTTATTTACTAACAACCAAATCACTCAGACAAAGTTCAATATGTTAATTCATTGTGACGGTCTTTACAAGGTTAGAATTTGCCTTCAATCTTTTTCTACCACTGTGTAATGTAGACATTTATGTATTTTTCGACCCCTGCATTACTAAATGATGTCATCCTTCCTTACTGCTTCCCCTTCCAAAGCATCCTTCCTTACTGCTTCCCCTTCCAAAGCATCCTTCTAACTTTTGGTTTCATTAAGATATTTAAAAAAAAAGAGAGAATTAAATCATAGAAACAAGTTTTCTGTCAGCTTAACTAGAACTGAATGTTTTACCTGAGCTACATCGTACAAGTTCTGACATATTTCTGCCATATGTTTTGTATCTTTAAACAGATCATTTTTGTTGAACTCCCATCTCTGATCTCTGCCTGACGCCTCTATCTTGGCACGGACCTCCATGTAGGATGATTCCCACTGCTGTAACATCTGTTTGGCTTCTGCTGTCTTTCTTTTTACTTCCTCTGTCCCTTCTCTGATAGTGAAATAAACAATTTATATCAAATTGAAATTTATTTCAATTACCTATATTTCAAAGAATTCTCAAGTTGGCTGCTGATATCTTTTTTTTCCCTACGTATATACAATTAGAGGTTGATTAAGAAATTATTATCAGTTTTTAACATCCACAAAATAACTTGCCATTTTCCTGAGGTTATTCTAACTCCATCATATTGTGGAATGGGTTTTGTCTTTTAGTCTGTTGATTCAGGCTTATAACCATATTTTTTATTTTCATTTAAATTTATGAGAAAACTAATCATAACTAAGGTTTACTATATAACCTTCAATAGTTCAATAAATACCTGACAACCTTTCAGTTAAGTTTTAATTAACATTGCCTGCATATTATCATACTTCTCTGTCGGAACATTTACAATATGAAAGTGTTGTATTAAAAAATAAGCAAAGATCTTCACAGGGTGTATTGAAATCAGTCTTGGTTTATACATTATTGTAAAATTGAACAATCATGTTTTGTATAAACTTATATGTAACTTCATGTTGATCTTAAATAATCTTAAAGTCTATTGAAAAATATTGAATGAATGAACTTATTTAATGAAAAAAACGTACTTAAATATAGTTTTGATGTTGATCACTTTTGCCACACGATCTCGTAACTCATTTGCAATTCTTTTCATTAATGGCACCATGCGGTCATCTTTATTATAATGTCTGGATATAATCCAAACCATTCTAAGAGCGTTCATCATTGATGGAATGGTTTCTATGACAACCTGGAATGTAGCACCATGAGTAATATTTTTGAAATGTCTTTCCAAGGTTGATAAAAATCTGACATTGTCTTTAGCTTCGATATAATGTTTATTCAGATCGGCTCTAGTGTCATCGAAGTTATTATCCCATGTTGAATATATATCAATCATCTGTTTTACTTTAGGAATTTTAAGCTGTTCTGTCAGCGCACTAAGAGCAGCATTTCTTTCCCGCCAAAAGTCAATTTCCGCTAAAGGTCCTTTTCCCTGTGGAACTTTTTTAAGTTGAGCCTCCAAAGCTGTTCGAACTTTCTTGGCCCATTCTGAACATGTGTCATTAATTAACTGTTTAAGAGTAGGATCGCGAAGGACTTCCTCAACTGTCTCAGGTAAATCTACCTCAGGTATATCTAACTTAACTTCACCGTCAATCTGTTGAATTGTTCTATTAATACTGGCAGCAAATTTCTCCATGTTAATAAGGAACTCGTCTCTAAGCATGGCTTTAGCTCTACTTTCAGCAACACTGGTTTTACTCTCATTATCACCATCTGATTTGACAGATACATCTGTTACTTGTGTATCTGTTCGACTAACTGCTCTCTCAATAGGTTTTGGTCCTTCACCATTTTTGTGTTGGTTATAAGACAGTAATGGCATGTATACCTAAAATCAATTCAAAAAAGAAGTTAAAAGATATCTTCATGGTTTATAACTGTGAATATTATTTATATCTATGTATTTGTATCTTGTAATCAAATTATATTTCAATTATTCACAGAGATGGAATGGTTAAGAATTACCTTGAATTTAACCCAGACAAAGTTGAATATAGATGGTATTAGCTAATTTCTTTTAATAGACAATTTTAACCAGTTATAACATGATTAAAGTAATTGTTGTGGTCTCCATCATATAGACTCCCCCAAAGGTAACATATACTTACCTGTGAAATAACCTGTTCTAACATGACCAATACAGAGTTACTGTTGATTGTTCCCATCTCAAAGTAGGCGGGTAGTGTTTCATTAGCCTCTTCCATACTGTTAGGTAATGGTACCATTCCAGGGGTATTACGTAGGAAGTATACACAGTCTACCTGATCAGCAACCTCCTCAGGTAAATGTAGGTAACACATAAACAAGTAGGTCCTTAGTACTTTCTGTTTTATTATTTGCTAAAATATAAAAAAAATATGATTTTGATATAGAATATAGAAAGTGAATTGACATAAATGGCAGGTTATCATTTTCACCTGTTTAACATAATTATCTTACAATGTTGTATCTGATTGCTTCTGAACGGTTACTCATATTTTATTTACGTGAATCAATCTTGCATATATAAGGTTGAAAAGATCCAGATTTTGTATAAACCTATCTACCATCTATGACACACAGCTTATTGATAAACACAAAACTATTTAAAACTTAAATCACTTTTGTTGGACTGGACCTTCTTCTGACACTTGTATTAAACATTCATCCAATATGGTAAAACATAATTCTGATATGATTTCTAATATTTTGATATGAACTAGACTTGAATGCAAACTTAAATGCTTCCAGAGTCAATCCAGCTTCTTATCTAGGTGACCACTGATTTACATGGATCACAGTCAATCCAGCTATATATCTAGGTGACCACTGATTTACATATATTGGATCTTCCAGTTTTTATCCAAGAGGTGTACATTGACAGCCATAAAATGCTGTAGTTGCTAAACCAGTAATTCATGCATTTAATCAGTGGTGAAATGATTCATTAAAGAATCAAAGAACCCCAATATTTTTTGTTTGGTTAAATTTTCTATTCATTTCATCATATTTGGGTTGCAAGATAATTGTTCCTTTTCTTACTGTTTTAGGGACTTTTTCTTCTTCTTTATCCTCATCCTTGTCATCTTCTGTTTCTCCAGCCTCAGATTTGGCAGCCTCACTTTCAGGCAGTGGAGTTTTAGCTTCATCTTCTTTTTTCTCATCAGCTGCACCATCTTTTCCTTTCTTCTTTCGTTTTCCTATTAAAAAAAAGTGAAATTAAATAGCTGACTCTTTTACAACACCGCAGTTACACCCTGGACATATCACATGATCATATTTTTCCAAGTAACTTTATTTATACCATTGCTCCTCGAACATGATAGACCTAAAAACTTCAGTTGCAAAAGGATTTAACTTTTCAATGCAAATTGAATCTTTCCTTTTTTGTTGTTGTTGTTTTCTATTACAACTACTATGTGACTATAATTCCAAACTATTAAAAAGATTGTTTCAGAGGCAGTATTATGTTTTTCATTCTATGCCAATAAATGGAGACAAGAGGTCAACAGAATAATGACTCAAGTCCATAAATGGAGACAAGAGGTCAACAGATTAATGACTCAAGTCCATAAATGGAGACAAGAGGTCAACAGAATAATGACTCGTCCATAAAAATTAGAAGTATAATGTCAGTCTTCACAATATTCATAGACATTTGGTCCAACCAAAAATTGTCCACACTTTTGTACATGCTTTGTATATTAACACAATAATCAAAATTCTTTCAAAGAATTTATTGTGTTTTTTAATGTAATCAATCATGATTCATAAAGAAAAACGTAGCGGATACAGCGTTCAAGGTTTAATCAATATGATGTTGGTGTAAAAAAAAGAAATAAAAACATGTCGATATTTTAATTTTGGTTGCAAAATATTGGAGGACATATTTTTGTTCTTTGGATACTGAGAATAGTATATACATTAAAGATGCCAATATTTGTCTGCACGTTCCTTTATAATACATAAAACACCTCTAAACTGCAACTAAATAACCTAATCTCCTTTTTAAAAAAATTACCTAAACTGTACGTTCAATTACATCTATAGTCTAAAATTAAATAATACTAGACTACGTACCCTGGTTTATGTTAATACTTAGGATTAAATAAATGATTAATTAACTATTCAAGTTAAACTGATTACCAATACTTATATTTCACATTGAATGTAGAAGTGGTCAAAGAAATATTAGTCATCTATCTAAATGCTGCCAATTTATAACCTAATTGAGCTGGCAAAAAATCAGAAATTTAAATTTCCATACAAGTGTCAAATACACCTATATTGTATTTCTGTTTTATAAGTTACATTTCCTGTCATAATGATAATAATATTACATAAATTAGGTGAATAATAAACTCTTTATAAAACATTAATATTCCTATAAAATAATGAGATGTGGTACATTTGCCAATGATACAACTATCAAACACAAATAGTATACATATTTGTTTAGGGGCCAGCTGAAGGACGCCTCCGGGTGCGGGAGTTTCTCGCTGCATTGAAGACCCATTGGTGGCCTTCGGCTGTTGTCTGCTCTATGGTCGGGTTGTTGTCTCTTTGACACATTCCCCATTTCCATTCTCAATTTTATTGTTGATTTGTTAGTTTCCACTTAGTTGTAAAGTTTTAAATAAAAAAATAAAAAAAGAGGATTATCATACCTCAGTATGTATTTTCATTATAAAATTATAGACAAATAAATTTACTATTTTAACAAAATTTGTCTGAAAAAGAGTATTAAGTATATAATTTACCAGTAAACAGTTTCAAAAGATATGGACAATTAAGTGGAAGCAAACATGTTCTTGTTACTAAAACTATTACCCATTCAGTTAAAGCTGGCATGTCAATTACAGTCAGTAACTACTAGTAGTCTTTTGTTAATCTATGTATCATTGCCATTTTGCTTAAGTTTCTTCTGTTACATGTTCTACTGACATTAGACTTCTTTAAAACTGAATTTCACTGTCCGTATTGAGGCGTGTTTGTTTATTCTACATTGCCTACAGGTATAGGTGGGTTGAGAACTCACAAAACATGTTTAACCCCTTTCATTTTTGTGCCTGTCCCAAGTCAGGAGCTTCTGGCCTTTGTTTGTTAGCGTTTTTTTTTAAAATTTTAATTTTAGTTCATTTATATGTTTCATAGTTAGGTGTGACATCCCTTTTCTCTGAACTAGACATTCTAGAACACATTTTTGTTTTTGCTTAAACATGCCTACAGTGTCTGGATTTTCTCAATGTGATAAAGACCCATTGGTTGCCTTGGACTGTTTTCTGCTCTCTGGTTGGGTTGTCAGCTCTTTGACACATTCCCCATTTCCATTCTCAATTTTAATAGCCCATTGACGGGAAATACTGACAGGAAACATTTTCTTATACTTTCTATATCAATTTAATTGATTATTTATACTGCATCATTTTTATCAAAATGTATCTGATCCCATTTAACAATTTTACCTGTACTTTTCCGTGATGTACTCTCATCGTCTCCCGTAGGTGATGATGTAGGCAAGGCAACAGGAAGTGCTTCTCCCTCTTCTTCATCCTCAGCTTTTTGTTGCTCTGTCTCTCCTTCTGCTCCTTCTTCCTCTTCTTGTATGTCAGGAATTTCTGGTTCTACAAATAAATAATTATATATAATACTTAGTGGTTATTGCATTAAGTTTAAACAGGGCACTGATTCATCAGTGAAATCTTAATTGTACCCTGATAAGGCTGTCGTCTGACACTGTCTAAATTAAGGTGCATAGTTTTTCTGAAAAATTTAATCATTATGATTAAATAGGGGGAAATCATTCTTTGGACATTTAGTGAATAATGAATAAAGCTTTATCATAGAAATATGTACAATTATTTCAGGGTAACTTCAATCATTTGGATTAAGGGAAATAAGAAGATCCAGGGGCTGCTCTGGCTCCAAAATAGTTGGAGCCAAAAAATCGCCAGCTGCTATATTTTGTCGCCAGTTTTTAAAACTCGGAGCCAACTTCAGAGCCAGCTAGAGTCTTGATTTCTACTACAAAATTGAAACTATGTACATTATTTAACATGTCAGGGATCTCCATCATCCATGACCTGTTTTATGATGGCGCACCTCCATCGTTCAAATATCTTCCGCCACCGTCAAATGATCCCTGCCATTGTCAAAATTTGTTTTCGTTTTTCTAGCAGCCGCCTTTTTTGTTAGCAATTATAATCAATTGCATAAACCTTAGGCTTTTTGTACTTTAATCCAAAGGTCCTCCTGATTACAGTTTTAACGCCTGAGGGATCGCTAATCACTTGTACAGGTGACAGGAGAACACTTGATTAAGATAGACGATTGATTTATTGCATTATATAAATCTGTTTCAGCAAATGCAATTGACAATTTAGATTAAATAAATATATTTTTAATCTAATTACAAAGAAAAAAGTTTAACAAGTCGAACACATGCTTTTATATTGACTTACACAATCAGCATCCCCCTTTTTAAACAAGTACAAAATAAAACGTTAAACAGAACATAATTTCCTGCCAAAATAACAAAAGTACAGCAATAACCATAGTATCAAATCACTTTACAAGTCAAAAAGTAAAAACAAAAATATTTACTTGATAATCTGAAGAAATTTCGTATCGTAATTCCAAATTCATTTCGTAGTTTACAATCAAAATGATACATCCAGTTTTCCAGTTTACATTCAGAATTGAAAGATGCATGTTGCATAGTATATAACTATGAACTTTGCTAGTAAAAGTCATTAAAACCTTTTCAGGTGTAAACATTTGCCCTCCAAATATCTTCAACCTTCTACAAAGCGGGTAGGAAACGTTTTGTTTGTTGATGCTGCAAATCGGCAATACCGGTTCATCATGACTTATGAATTTGATAGTGAAAATAAAGATCCCCTCAATTTTTAAGCCTTAAACTATTACCAAAATAGCGGAAAACAACACAGGATTAAGGAGAGCTTTTGGTCATTCTTGACGAAGGGGGAGCCATGCAGGCTTGGCATTGGAATTGTTGCAAATGACAATTATTGAATTAATGAAAATATTGGTTACTCTATAATGAAAATTCAAATAAATATAATTTAAATAAGCAATATATCAGCCTGTTCACAACTCCTTACATGGAGGAATGAAATACTTTCGATTGCACTACGCCGTACGACATAGACGCGGAGCTTCGTCATGGTGAAAGTTCCTCCATCGTTCAATTTTCATCCATGGAGATCCCTGCATGTTACACTAAGTAAGTTATTGCATAGGGTTTATATACATGAACAAAAAACATGTGTACTATTATTTTCTTTGTCAGCATTTCATATGTAGAAGAATTAAAATATAACAATTAAGATTAAAACAAAGCAAAACAGCATATTGATTGTTTTTATTTGAATGTTTATGTCTCCAAACAGTGACTAATGGGACTTATATAATGACTATTGTCCTTATGATTATCATATGGTCTGTATATGCTACAGAATAGAGATATGTTTTTAAATCAAAAAATAAAGAATAGAAAAAATGGGGAATTGAAATTTGAATGAAAGCAGGAACATATATATATTGATATACATTTGTACAGTACTGTTCCTAGATGAAAGAAAGAGAATAATGGGTTTTAGATTTACAGAATAATGAACATTAAAAATAAAGAATACAGAAAATGATGACCAAAGGACCCTACCCATCCTGCTACTACTGTAAGACCCTCTTTAACTTTGCCCATAACTCAAAAGACCTAGCCTCCTAAACATATAAATTCTAAAGTCAGAAGTATTTTGACATATCTTTGGTAGGTATTTCAATACTAGGAAAAATTAAAATTGAGTGATCTTTCTTTATTCGGGTGTGCTCCTTCTTCGGAGGGTTATACACAGGACGCAATAGAAGTAAATACAATCAACAGTTGCGCTCGGGTTTGTTATTTTCGTATCAAAAGTCAGCTGAATTTGCTATTTTTTACAGAAAACAAGTAAAGCAGTGTTTTTTAACAAGTTGATTACAGTTTACGACTTTCTGTCAATTACGTTTTCTAGATGAAACTACGGTAAACAATGCAAATTGTGTTGTTGTATGAAAATTTCTTTAAATGAAAAGACAAATGCCGACTGAGCGATTCTATTTGAATGAATTAAAGTTGATGATCCTAAATGACCCATCCAATAAATGGATTACCTGTAACAACAGATTATGACACCTGTTGTAACCGTTGATTAGCTTGGGGTTGTTAACAAAGTCATAAACTTGTCGCCAGGTAAAGTTTGTACAATTTATTAATATGAAGATCGATATTGTTACCGTTACAGTCAATAAATGAAAATTTTGACATAGGAAATTGTTAGCGCCAGCAGCAGTATTTTGTCGCAAGATGAAATAAAAAATCACAAATCGCGACGCCCAGCACGTTCCCTGAGATCAGGAATTTTATCATCTGAAAAAAGTATATATATTTCATCGTCATGCACTAAAAATGACTGATCATGACTGTGAACGTCGACCATTTTGCAACATTTTTGATCGCAGATCAAGCAGATGACAAAAAAAAATATTCTTGATGCAAGTTTCCCCCATACCTTATAGTGATAAATTAAAAAAAAAATAATTTGATTGAAAGCGTCGAAAAACTACATCAATTTGTTTGCACTTTGTGCGAAAAAAACATACCCCCCCTTGAAGTTAAATGGTTGCTTTCTTAGTTCAGTTCATATAAGAATCAGGCGAACTGACACAGGGTGAACAGGGGAACGGTCCAAGGACGAATGTCAATCTGGGCAAACAGACCCAGACACTGACTGACTCAGTGACTGAGACAAGGCAGACTGCAATGTGCCATTATCATTATGGCATTATGTGGGTACTTTGAACTGTAAAACCATAAAATTAGGCTGTTTCAGTAATCATTACACTTCTAGACAAATAGACTTTATTTACCGCATTCAACAACTACATCCTCTTCTTCTTCACGGATAACTTTGTAAAATATTATTGAATTTTCATTTTCTTCTGGAGTGTCATTCAAAAATTTGCTTAGTTGACGTTCATATAATCCGTCTTCCCGCTCTAAAAAGTCATCAAAAACATCCTTTTCTGAAATGCCAAGTGCTAAATTAACTTGCTTTGCAATCCATTCAAACCGAGGATCATCCATGGTGTATATATATGTTCTTCTAAAGCTTCATATTATAAAATGTGTTTTGAAACTTGCGGGCGCCTGTTTGTTTCTGTTTACTTGGAGAATGTTAAGTCAGACATATAGTGCGTGTTTACTGAGGTAGTTTCAATTGAATGAAAATGTGACTCAGTTATAAAGATATACCAAAAGCCTTGTTTGTTTTAATTTTCGAATCATAATTAATCTTGCATGTAATTGACACTTATTTAATGATAAAAATTGATATATTCGTAACTAGCGTATAAATATATTTTATGTCGGACTACTTTCTTTCGTCCATATTGTTTAACGACGTTACGGTAGCAACGGAGGCTATATCGTATCTTTTTAATTTTTATTTTGAAAAAATTATTTCATTTAATTCTTTGATAATTATAAATTTACACATATAGAGATAACTTTCAGTTGGCATACCATGTATCTTTTTGTTCGTATCTTCGTACAAGTTCGCCAACAGTCGCTACTTTCCTTTTAGAAAACGAAAGTTTACCGTCAACAACTCTAATAATGGAAGTTTTCATAATATTTTTTACTGGTATTATTGGGCTTGTATTAGCTTTTGCTGTTTACATGTATCTTTTTATATTCAACGTGAGACCAAAAAGAAAAATAACCGAATGTGACGATAAAGACTGTGTAAGATGTAAGAAGTATACAGAAATAAAAGAAAAAGCAGTTGTTTTGTACAGTAACTACATTGACGATTGTGATAGTGACTTGACAAGGATACAATCTTCAGTGGCTGATATAAACAATACCAGGCACAATAGAAAACAATGTCCGAATGTCTTTTTCATGGAAAGTCTTAAAAGCCAGTCTTGGCCATCAGAAACAAATAGTGACATTGAACAAGATGTGAACACCTTGGAGAAAAATATATCAATGATTCAGTCAGATTTTGTTCGAATAATGGATTCTTCTGAGGACCACTGGCTGATTAATAACACACCTAATGGCTTCTGGGAAGTATTTCATTTAGTTAACCAAGGTAGCGTTGTTGAAAAGAACATACAGCTTGTGCCAAAGACATACGATCTCATAAAAAACTTAAAATCAGTTATGCTAGATACTGTTTTTGGAAATGTGGCGTTTTCTGTTGTTTATCCAGGAACAACTATTTCTGACCATTATGGCCCTACCAACATCCGACTTCGTTGTCACCTAGGTAAATAAATTTGCATTCAAACTAATTTGATATGTATATTTGTATTTACATTGATGGGTCCATATTGATTAGTGGATTGTTGTTTGATTTATGTCCAGTAGAAAATATTTCATGCAGGTTCCGTGAGTACAAAAACAAATTAAAGAAGTGATTAAATAAGTAGATAAAACATAAATGGGTTGACCGAAATGCAGAACGGAAGATTTGGGCTGCTTCAGTAAAACGATGTGTGAACCAATAAATCATGTAGATACAATCATTTATTTTTAAGGGGTTCGTTTTGCTCAGTCTTTAGTTTTCTGTAAACATGGTACAGTACAACCTGTGACTTCCTCTTAGTTATGTCCACCCTCTTGTATGGTCACCATCCAATGGTGGCCATTTATTGGGGTATTCAATTTTTAGATGTTGGCCATTTATTGGGGTCATAAAACATAGGTTGATGTTTTATCTAATTATGTTACCTGTTGAAATCAATCAGGGTTGAAGTTTTCAGCTTGTATGTTTCATTAAAATTTACCTGTACAGGTAACTCAGGTTTCTTCTCAAATTGACATATCACCTTTTCTTTAAAATGTAGAATAGAATGTTGTTTTAGTCTTTGTTAATTCATATCATTTGTTGATTTTTCTGTCTTTATATTTACATATTTTCCTTTTTTTATAATGTTATTTTTTATTTGTTTTTTTGCTTCTTATTCTTTTAATTTCTTCTTGGAAAGAATCTTGAGTAGAAATGACAAAAATTCAAAAATAAATTAAGTTAATGACTAGCATTTGAAAACATAACAGAGAATCCTTTAAATTATTTTTACAGTAAAAAAAAGTTATTGTACATGATGTACATGGTATTCAATTGTTTGTTTGCATTATTAAATGAATTATTATTAATTATAACTTATAATCATGCAAATGATATGTTTTAAGGAACCATGAAGCAAGTAATTTAACAAGCCTGTTTCTTAACTAATTAAAATTATCAATATCATGAATATCAATCCTTTTACAATAAATTTTGTTTACAAAGTTGTACAATCTATATTCATGATTATTATTCAGGAAAACTAAAAATATCATTATATGGTATAGGAATAAACTATTTTTGTTTATCTTTTATATTTTTCCAAATCTCAAAACTGGAGTTGTGCATGATGAATCACTATAGAGACTTAAATTTTCCAAATGGCTAACCAGGTATCAAAAAATAAAAACTCATGATGAAAACAGTAAACTCAAATGCTTCACTCAGTAAAGAATTAGTGGTCATAATTTAGAAATAGAAATAGTGGATAAAAGTTATTACAATTAAAGGATAGAATGGATAGAATTGTTTGTAAAATTAACATAACAACTTAGGGATAATCTATTTGAAAATTGTTTACCTTCTCATAATTATGTCTCTGACCAGTAAATGAATAAAATCTTGAATCTTATGAATAAAATCTTAACCAAGAACAAAAAGAAAAAGAAATGCTAAACCTCTGGCTCCTTTATAAAAAAAAGTCATTAGAACTTAGGGCAAAACCTAATAATTTATTTCCATGTGTTTTGATTTCTTATAAAATTGTTATTTCTTTGCATTATAATGATTGTTTTTGTTTTTTTTGTCAGAAACTTGATTAAATTGTAATATTTTTATATGACAACAAAAATATTATCAAATTTTTCTGTAATGAATATTTTGAATATACATGTATTTATTCAATAGAGAAATAATGAACTGCCTATATATATATAGCTAAAATTTATTAGAATAAGTCCTAAAGATCATCTTAAACATTTGTTAAACCATGTTAAATGCAGTAAGTATAAACCATTTTGATTTTAGAAAATTAATTTGAGAAACACCTTTTCAATGGAAAAAGGCAGGCATTGTGAAAGTTTGCATTATATTAGAAGATGATATTCATTTGTTAATCATTTGCCAAAAAATACATGTAAAAAATTACTTAAATTGATGGAATTATTTAAAAGGTATAACATCAAACAAACAGTCATGAAAAAAAATTTTACAAAAAAAAGTTAGGAAGCTATATTTTCAACTAGATTTATTATTTCATTTTATTTTAGAATTTTCTTGTCATAATCACAGTTATTAAATTTGACAAACACATATATTTTACCTGAGACACTTTACCTGTAAGTTATATAATTTTAACACTTCAATGCAGTCATGATTTCCCTTTATCCTTGACTAGTTTTTGATTAATACCTTGTGTATTAATTAAGCAACAGGAGGTATAATGATGGACATTTAGGGCCATCATGGTGACCATATTTTTTATGGCCACCATTAATAAGATAATGTCACAGGTAGTACTGTAAAGTGATTTGCAGACTGTTATGCGTCTTTTCGACGTTTTACTTTTGGCCATGGTATTTTTTGTTTTTTTTTCTGACTTATTATTTTTGGCCGTCCCCTTGTAAAACTTTCAAAGGGATCACTAGAAACCCTTGGTTCAATACATTCCTTGTAACCAAAAAAAAAAAAAAAACTCTATCTAAGAAATCGTGATAGAAAATGCAAGCTCTTGAATATAATATCAACTGGAAGATATATACTTAATATGCAGGCGCTGCTGGGATGCTGCTACGTAGAAATTGAATATTCACAGTTTGGAAGCTGAAATCATCCCTTTTGTCATGTTTGTCGTATGAATTGTCAATTTCTAGATCATGTAGATGTGAGCAGACTTAACTGTATCTGTCACAGGTATCCTTTAATCAAACTTTTAAGGGATAGATGCGTTCAACATAGTCACCAAACTTTTCTGAATTATTTAGTCAGAGAACATCATTTCTATAGCGGAACGTGAAGTTAAAGGATAATGCTAGCTTCTTTTTATTCTTTCTGTAACGTTCTTGTAGAAAGTTTGTCTCATATGAAAAAAGGAACAAATTAACAAGACAAGAAACTCAATTGCTTCCAATAGTACTGTTTGATATTTGGAAAACACGTTATCCATATGTAACAAAAATGCTATCATGGGAAAAAAAAACAAGCATGGTGTCAGTGTCAGAGCAATTTTGGTTTGAATCGAAGTGTTTTTTGCTTAATAAGTTTGATCCCTTCCTAAAACTAGATATTTCCATCTACGTTGGCCATTCCTTCTTTTACGTTTATAAAATAACGAATACTAGTGTAAAGGCTAAATAATTCACTATTTGATTTTATATTAGATTAGATCTAAGTTAGATCGTATGTACTCTATGGAATTTTGATTACCCATAAACCTATTAAAAGCCCGTATTTGAAAAGAATTATAAGTTTTGCCTTCAAAATTACCTTAATTGTTTCAATAAAAAATATAGTTTGTTCAAACTCGGCCGTGTGTTCACTAAATGTGGACAAAATAGCCATGTCACAATGATATATGTCCGTGTTAATTGTTAACATATTAAGGTTTATTTTTTTAATGCAATGTAATATGGATATCAATCCCATAAATGAAAATGTGACGTCATTAGCTGGGCATGATATCAGTATCAGTATTGAGTTTGAAGGCAATCGTCTTTTTTTAATTGATAGATCGTCTTATTCCAATTTCCTCTGTTATATAATATCCATAAGCAACCCAGGAAAGAAGACTACGGGAGCCCTGTGGTATTACATGCTGCATTTGTCCAGGGGAAGGTAATAATCTTGATAGTGGCAGACGAGGGACCTTATATAACATGTGGTATTACAATCTGCAATCGTCCAAGGGAAGGCAATAATCTTGATAGTGGCAGATGAGGGAACTTATATAACATGTGGTATTACATGCTGCATTTGTCCAGGGAAGGCAATAATCTTGATAGTGGCAGACGAGGGACCTTATATAACATGTGGTATTACATGCTGCATTTGTCCAGGGGAAGGCAATAATCTTGATAGTGGCAGACGATTACGTACATGCTACATTTGTCCAGGGGAAGGCAATAATCTTGATAGTGGCAGACGAGGGACCTTAGATAACATGTGGTATTACATTCTGCATTTGTCCAGGGGAAGGCAATAATCTTGATAGTGGCAGATGAGGGACCTTATATAACATGTGGTATTACATTCTGCATTTGTCCAGGGGAAGGCAATAATCTTGATAGTGGCAAAATGAGGGACCTTAGATAACATGTGTTCACATTTCACATGCAGTAATTTTGATATCAACGCTAAATGTATGATAAATATATTTTCAGGCCTGCAGACATCCCCATTTTGTTCCATAGTTGTGGATGGGCAGAAAAAATCATGGAGAAACGGGAAAGTCATTTTATTTGATGATTCCTATTTGCATGGTGTAGAATACACACATGATGTGAAAGATGAAAACAAATACAGATCTGTCTTGATGTTGGACCTTTGGCATCCAGATGTCACAAAAGAGGAACAAAAAATACTAAGTTACATGTTCCCTCCTCAATAAATTCTACTAAATTCCATGACGTTCCATATAATATTTGTGGTAGAGCTATATTTTTATGTTTTACATTAATTAAGGTTTTATGTTATTAGAATATATACTTGATATATTCTATTTACATTTATTATAATTTGTAGTCTGCTAGTTTATTCAGGTAGAACATTACCTATTGATTAATTTCTTTTCTATTGGTCAGTATGATTTAGGCGGGAATCTTTTGTTTAACTTTTCTTTGTTTTGGACAGTTGGCTAAAGTCTTTATATGAAGTGGTAGCCATTTTCTTCAGCTTATTTGGAAGTTGTTATATCTTTACCTTTGAAATAGTCTAGGACTATCATATTCTTCTATAAGGTCAGTTTATTACTAATATATTCATTACAATAACATTCCAGTTTTAATATCCAAGAGTGAGTGATATATAAGTGTATAATTGAATGAGTAGGTGACAGTATTATGAAAGGTGTATGATTGTAATCGAATGATTAAATATTTAATATATGTGTTAACTATTTATAATTACACATAAAGTAATAAAGATAAACTTGATAATATATTTTATTTGTAAGATTTAGTAAAATATATGAAATCTGCATATTGAATTATGAAATGACATATTTTACACACGACAATTAATATAAAAATAAGCAAATGTGATATAATTGCCAATGAAACAACTTTTCGGACTATGATGTAAACTATAGGTCACCATAGAGCCTTCAACAATAAGGAGCACACAAGTATGTATCAACATGTAAGCCATGGATGGCCCTAGTTTTGCAAAATGTGAAACAATTTAAATGAACAAAAACAATCTACCCGACTTATACTAAAACCAATAATTGAAAAAAATGGCTTCAGCAACCAACGACAACCACTGAATTTCAGGCTCCTGACTTAGGGGCAGCCAAATCAATAATGCAGCGGGTTTAAACATGTCTGTGAGCGCCCAATGCTCCCAATAACAATGAACAACGGTGTTACAGCACAACGTAATAACAAAATGTTAAACAAGTTGAAAAGGGCTTGAATCATTAGATTGGAACGTAGCACACAAAAAAAAAGACCTATCAAAGAGACAAAAATAAACGGTACCAATTTAAGAGTACTCGCAGTTACAGTTAGTTCAAAATCAATTTCAATTTATAAATACACGATGTTCTCTGAGCTAAACAAAATCAACCAGAACACCTTCTTGGACCAACGAATTTAGTCTGAAAAAGAAAGAACTTGTCACGGAAATGCCAAAACTATAAGTATCGACAGGTTGTAGGACCATACTTGTTAATACCTGGATAGCAATACATGTAACTAACCAATGTTAATACCGATAATAATAATGAGGACTATGAGGTTTGGATTGTTTTACATTTGTCGTTACGGGGCCTTTTATAGCAGTATGGCTTTACTCATTGTTGAAGGCCGTACGGTGACCTATGGTTGTTAATTTCTGTGTCATTTGGTCTCTTGTGGAGAGTTGGTCTCATTGGCAATCATACCACATCTTATTTTTATATTAGCTGAGGAAATCCTTATGGACTACGCGGTTCCTGCTGTTGTTTGTATAAAGATTTAATCTGGACGAAAATACATTATTTCAGTATTTAAAATGGATTAGGGAAATTTCAATAAAAATTTAAGACTACAGGAGGATTTTTCCGTGCGGAATATTCATTTTCACTTGTGCTAGTTCTGCTTATCCGCGAACATTTTATTAACTTTTGTTTACATTTATTTCCCCTATTTTGTTGTGCAGACTATTCATTTTCATCTTGTCTTTGTCAATGTTATTTTTTCAGTTATATTATCAGGTCAGAATCTCCCTCCCTCTACAGAACATAAAACGGTCGTGCCCTTATGCAATAATAACATTTCATTTATTGTGTTGTTTGATGGTACCCATTCAATCAGTGATGTACTGTTATGGTCATTTTGACCATCAAAATTTCATGATTTGAACATTGGATATTCGTAATCTTGATCTTATGTTAGTATAGACAAATGTTTGATAATACATACCGAATTTAATAGCTAAATTAATATATCAGTATATTCCAATCCTACAAAATATAGAAAGTTACCTTTCATTACTACAATTTTCTAAGAATCAGATAGGAATTTATTCATTGTTAATGCATCTTCGCTAGCCAAGGGTTACGATCCACTCAGGAGGGAAGTGGATCGTAACCCTTGGCTAGCGAAGATGTTGTTAATGCTACAATCAATTAATTCTTTTGTTTCAGGAAATAATATAATATAGCTACTGCTACAAAAATAATATTTTTTTCTGACATTTTCTTTGTAGTAATTGTTGAAATATATAGTTCTTTCATTTAAAAATTCTATTTATAGTTTCTGCTACACGTATACCATAAATTCCTTAAAGAGGAATATCAAAATTACTGAACCATAAATAACCTATGGTATAAACAGAATGTGACCGTGACCTTATGTTGATGTTTTGAAGTTTTTTTTTTATTTAATTGTTGTTGTGATGTTGCATTGCTGTCTCATTTATATACACACCGTATTTCCTTCTATACAAATGCACAATGCAGAGCAAATGATCAGAATTGAATATTTAGTTCAGTTTCACGTCTAGTATGAAAATAAAAAAATGAAATGACCCCCCCCCCTCTCCCCCATTCCCAGGTAATTTCCCATGTAATTTTAAAAAGTCCATTAAAACTGACAAAACCAATCTCTCGACTGTATCAACCAACGTAACTACTTGATTTAAGAATTTTTCGTTTACATGTCTCAGTTAATACGTTATACTCGTGCATGTTCACACTATACGGACTTAATTATATAAATAACACATAGCTGAGAGGGTGATAGAGCATATTGTTAACCCGAGAAAACATTGTCAACTGAGGCGAAGCCAAGGTTGACAATGTCTTTTCGAGGGGTAACAATCTGCTCTATCACCCTCTCATATATGTGTTATTTAATTTATTATACTGAATGTTCTGTTATTACTGTCTATTAAATTTCAAATTCAAAGTAATAAACTATGACGTCTTGTACATAACAACCATTCGTATTTAATAAAGCGCACACTTGATCAAGCGTCTCCGTGAAGGGTAATAGAGTATTTACCATAGGATAGAGTAAATTGTCTCCCTCGTATTAACCAATCAAAATCTGGCATTTTGACATGAAGTATAATAATAACGGTTATGTAATAACACAAAAATTCATCCAACAGAGTTATACGGTCACCAACACGATTTGGTTGTCCGATACGATGTATCGGTGTCGCAGCTCGCTAGCAACATGTTTTGGCGGTCGTTGGTCTTTGGATACCACTGTAGCCGTCTGATCTATAGTTTAACCGGTTGTGACATTTTGACTGAGTGCGCATGGCGGGTGATGTAGGCATCGCAGGAGACGCTAATTTTTGAGTTTATGCGATTCTCTCAGTTATTGTTTGTGACCTTGATTTGTGCGTTTTAAAACAATGTACGAGATTTGAACATCGGTAAACAACTGTCCCCTTAAATTACATTAATTAACACCACTGCTTCAAAAATTGACGATCAAGACTTATGAGGGTCTGGATTGGGTTTACAGAATAGGGCATATTGGGCAAAACGTGCTGAATTAAGGGAAAAAATTAAAGAAGTGACAAAAATAGAAAAAAAAAAGAGAATAATGAGGTGGTAAAATATAAAGAACAAAGAATAATATGCAAAATTAATAATGAATATATAAAATGGTCTAAAAAATTAAAGAATAAAGAAATGAAGAACCCTCATTCAGACCCTCGCTAATCGGTATAGGTATTATTGAGCTTAAGCTTATTTCACACGCAGGCCATTTTTCAAAAGTCTTTTAATCTTTACTCAATTCAATGCTTCATGCCTGTACATAGAAATCATAACACTATTTTTGGTTTATCACTAAACATATGACCAAAATGTAGATCTAAAGTATACATTAAAATAATATATAAGAAGGACATTATTAACAAAAAACAAAACTCATTACTAACCCGACAAACATATACAGATGAAGCAAAATAAGGCTTTCATATGAAGCAAAGGAAGTCCTGTAAAATATATTTAATAACTTATTAATATATATATAAAAAAAGTTGCGATAGACTGTTCGTTACGTACATTTGTTATTGAAAACAACTTTTTATAAAGTCCGTGCCTCCTAAGCAATTTTCTGGATTTGCTTTAAGGTGGTATCAAACACCTCGACTAAAATTAATTTGGCTCATTTAATTTTCATAAAATTTTGACAAAATATTTACTTTGACCCTTTGACAAAAATATAAAAATTTCAAAAAACTTGAACCACACACTTTATCGGAAAAATTTCATTGGATATATAGCAGTTTGACAAACATTAATTTTTATCATTGAGAAGCTTAATATTTCTTTAACAATAGAACGTGATTAAAACGTTGAGCTGATTTTTACAGAGTTATTTCCCTGTAGTGTTATGTACCACCTTAATCTAGAATGCTCAAACCCAAACCTTAGCAAGCCATACAGGGATATGTAAATACGTTAGGAGATACAATTCTGTTATCCTGGTATAAATGATGAGTTGACTTACAACCACTGGGTCGATGGTACTGTTGGTGAAGTTTTCCATCCCGAGGGTTTCACCAGCCCAGTAGTCAGCACATTTGTGTTGACCTACATTATCATTGATATGGTCATAATCGTAAATCAACTGTTTACAAAACTTTGAATTTTTCGAAATTTTAGTGATTTTCTACCCCAGGAAATAGACTACCTTAACTCTTTTTGGCAAAACCTTTCGGAATTTTGGGTCCTCAATGCTCCTCAACTTCGTACTTGTGCTTTGAGGTTTTAACTTTTTTGATTATAGCGTCACTGATGAGGTTTTTGTTAGAAGAAACGCTCGTTTGGAGTACTTTTTTTATCCTGGTATCTATGATGAGCTGATTAAAGATGCTAATGGAAGAGACGGTTATCAGTAATAATTAAGGAAGGACTGTACTATTTTTTCTGTCTATGAAGAAATAACATCAAAATTGTGACGCACACTGAATAACCTGCGTAGTGAGTTATTTAAAAGTGTGCACCACTTTTTTGAGGTTATTTCGAATAGATAGAAAAAAATATTACAGTCCTTCCTTATAGTTTAATTCGAAATTCCATTTAAAGGAGTAAATCATGAATAAAAACCGCTGATGACCTCACGGTCACATGACAAAATTATATGTCTATGAGCTGATAGACAAAAAGCTTTTAGCCAATCAGAAGACAAAAATTAAATTATTAGCTAATAATGAAAACTATATTACATTTGTGACGAAAAGTTTGTTATACGACTTAACTAAAGTGTGTATCCGTGTGTTTGTGCTGTGTTGTAGGGTGTATAAGTTTCAGGTCGTGCCTTTCACTCGTACACGGACGACAAATGCCAAGTATACTCTTTAATAGGGTAACCCTAGAAATCTAATGGTAGCGTGATTAAGGGAATCCTGGTCACATAAATAAATAAATGGATCCTGGTGTAGTCTGAACGAAGTCTTGTAAGTGAACATAAACACGAAGTCGAATAAAAGTTCAATACTGTATTATCAAAATCACACGACTATAACAAAGTTACAAGTATAACAAAATGTACATCTAGCTTCAGGCTCAACAATACGGTTCTCTCCTCATTATAAATTCTCTCTCCCCCTTTCATGCCTGATCTCAAGTTCTTTCTCTCTTTTATATCACTCCTACACGCCCGGATACAAATATAGACTACTGGGACAACCGGGCTCCGTGTATTCCGTGCTCCGGAAATCCGGGTGCTCCGGTAATCCGGGCTCCTATAGTGTTCCGTGTTCCTTACATAAATTTACTAGGGCACCATATGCAAATCATTAGGGCTCACTAGTCAAACAAAGAAATCTAAATATAATTCTTAATATCTCTGATGATCTCTAACTGTATTAAATGTGTGAAAATACAAATGTATGTAAACCTGATACAATTACGTAACACACTTGACCTAACATATAGAACACATTGTTACATATCCAGAAAAAAATCACCAGAGTAGTTAGAGTTCGAATATAAGACTATTAACTTGTCAGTTCGCTTTCATTTGAGCTCGAGGACAATATGCTTAGTTTATCCACAAAGATGTATGTTCTTGTTTTAATAGAACTGGTCATTTACCCAATTGTTGATGGTTAATTCAAAAAGCGTTCCGAACGCACGAAATGTATTAAGTGTTTATGTCATTTACTAGCACTGATTCGATAATACTGCAGGTAGACTGTTAGGGAGCTATCATTTGATTTTTTTTGGGGGAGGGGGGGGGGGGGGGGGTTGGGGGTGGCTAGGATGAAATTTGAAAAGAAAGGCAGGACAGGAGTTTTGAGTAAATAAAAAAAAGGCAGGATGAGCAATTTTGAAAAAAAAGGCAGAATGACAATTTATGCAAAAAGTCAGGATAAACTAATAAAAAAAAGGCAGGACCGAATAGAGTGAAAAATAAAAAGTCAGGACAGAGATTACAAGATTACAACTAAAAAAAAAAATGCAGGACAAAATTTTTCATCCTATCTATTCATAAATTAAGGAATTATCAAGAAACGAAGGGTCCAACTAGCTCACTCAGGCAAAATTAACTATAGACGAAATTGACTAAGATTTTTAGGTCCATTTGGTCATATAGCTCCTAACAGCGTTTATACGCATTCTTAGATTAAAATATTTAGGTTTAGTGTTTATTTCAATTATTGCACAATTTTCTCACGGGAAAAACGTTTTATCGATCCGATATTTTTAAGGAAATAATAATATTAATAATAATTTTCATAAAACCCTGTCAAATAGAGCAACATCTCCAACTTGTAACAATCTCAGGAACAAGTGTGTAGCTTGTGTATGCAGATCAACTTGTACCATTCTCAGGAACACGTGTGTAGCTTGTGTATGCAGATTAACTTTTAACATGTGGAGCAGGATCTGCTTACTCTTCCGGAGCACCTGAGATCACCCCCAGTTTTTGGTGGGGTTCGTGTTGCTTAGTCTTTAGTTTTCTATGTTGTGTCATCTGTTCTATCGTCCCTCTTTTAACATTCTCAGGAACACGTGTGTAGCTTGTGCATGCAGGTCAAGTTGTAACATTATCAGGAAGACGTGTGTAGCTTGTGCATGCAGGTCAAGTTGTAACATTATCAGGAACACGTGTGTAGCTTGTATATGCATATCAAGTTGTAACATTATCAGGAAGACGTGTGTAGCTTGTGCATGCAGGTCAAGTTGTAACATTATCAGGGACACGTGTGTAGCTTGTGTATGCAGATCAAGTTGTAACATTATCAGGAAGACGTGTGAAGCTTGTGCATGCAGATCAAGTTGTAACATTATCAGGGACACGTGTGTAGCTTGTGTATGCAGATCAAGTTGTAACATTATCAGGGACACGTGTGTAGCTTGTGTATGCAGATCATCAGACTGACGTGGTATTAAAATACTAAGTGTCATTTGATGCCTTTACATATTTTATCATACGAGTACATAATCTGCTAATAAATAACATGGTAAATTATGTTCATTGGTAGAGTCTGTTGTCCAGGATGTTTTCATCCCCACAACAGAAAGCTATCTACTAAATTTTTATCTGGTGCTTAATTGTCAAATTCTAAGATAATTTTTATGTTTTATACCCATATTAGTTTACCTCGTACTATCTAGTTATAGAAACAAAACAAAATTTATATGCATGATAGAAACAAAAATGACAAAATTAATGAGAAATGTACTTAAACTGCTAAGAGTAATTATATCCCCGTTGTATATACATTTGTGAAGATCTGTTATATTTTTGACATGATTTATTATTCTTTTTCGTTTTGGGTTAATTGAAATAATAACAACATGAACAACGTCGTAAGATTAAAAATGTATACGTGCGTAAAATACATGTCTAATGATCGAAATAGTACATTTCAATCTAATGATCGAAACAATACATTTCTTATGATCGAAACAATCCATTTCTAATGATCGAAACAGTACATTTCAAATGATCTAAACAGTACATTTTTAATGACCGAAACAATACATTTCTAATGATCGAAACAATACATTACTAAAAAGAAATAAGTCGCATTTATCTCCATGGAATTTGGTACTTGGGATTGCAAAATGAGAAAATTTGAAGCAATAAATATTTTATGCAAAAAGAAGAGATCATAATTCATACATATTGTAACAAAACGTATGTAGTATAATTGAAAATTTCTACAGAAGAACGAATATAATATATACATGATATAATAGTAATATAATAGTTACAGTTACAGTTAGTTCAAAATCAATTTCAATTTATAAATAAACGATGTTCTCCGAGCTAAACAAAATCAACCAGAACACCTTCTTGGACCAACGAATTTAGTCTGAAAAAGAAAGAACTTGTCACGGAAATGCCAAAACTATAAGTATCGACAGGTTGTAGGACCATACTTGTTAATACCTGGATAGCAATACATGTAATTAACTATTAAAATATAACCAATGTTAATACCGATAATAATAATGAGGACTATGAGGTTTGGATTGTTTTACATTTGTCGTTACGGGGCCTTTTATAGCAGTATGGCTTTACTCATTGTTGAAGTCCGTACGGTGACCTATGGTTGTTAATTTCTGTGTCATTTGGTCTCTTGTGGAGAGTTGGTCTCATTGGCAATCATACCACATCTTATTTTTATATTAGCTGAGGAAATCCTTATGGACTACGCGGTTCCTGCTGTTGTTTGTATAAAGATTTAATCTGGACGAAAATACATTATTTCAGTATTTAAAATGGATTAGGGAAATTTCAATAAAAATTTAAGACTACAGGAGGATTTTTCCGTGCGGAATATTCATTTTCACTTGTGCTAGTTCTGCTTATTCGCGAACATTTTATTAACTTTTGTTTACATTTATTTCCCCTATTTTGTTGTGCAGACTATTCATTTTCATCTTGTCTTTGTCAATGTTATTTTTTCAGTTATATAATCAGGTCAGAATCTCCCTCCCTCTACAGAACATAAAACGGTCGTCCCCTTATGCAATAATAACATTTCATTTATTGTGTTGTTTGATGGTACCCATTCAATCAGTGATGTACTGTTATGGTCATTTTGACCATCAAAATTTCATGATTTGAACATTGGATATTCGTAATCTTGATCTTATGTTAGTATAGAAAAATGTTTGATAATACATACCGAATTTAATAGCTAAATTAATATATCAGTATATTCCAATCCTACAAAATATAGAAAGTTACCTTTCATTACTACACTTTTCTAAGAATCAGATAGGAATTTATTCATTGTTAATGCATCTTCGCTAGCCAAGGGAAGATGTTGTTAATGCTACAATCAATTAATTCTTTTGTTTCAGGAAATAATATAATATAGCTACTGCTACAAAAATAATATTTTTTTCTGACATTTTCTTTGTAGTAATTGTTGAAATATATAGTTCTTTCATTTAAAAATTCTATTTATAGTTTCTGCTACACGTATACCATAAATTCCTTAAAGAGGAATATCAAAATTACTGAACCATAAATAACCTATGGTATAAACAGAATGTGACCGTGACCTTATGTTGATGTTTTGAATTTTTTTTTTTATTTAATTGTTGTTGTGATGTTGCATTGCTGTCTCATTTATATACACACACCGTATTTCCTTCTATACAAATGCACAATGCAGAGCAAATGATCAGAATTGAATATTTAGTTCAGTTTCACGTCTAGTATGAAAATAAAAAAATGACATTTTTGACATGAAGTATAATAATAACGGTTATGTACTAACACAAAAATTCATCCAACAGAGTTATACGGTCACCAACACGATTTGGTTGTCCGATACGATGTATCGGTGTCGCAGCTCGCTAGCAACATGTTTTGGCGGTCGTTGGTCTTTGGATACCACTGTAGCCGTCTGATCTATAGTTTAACCAATTGTGACATTTTGACTGAGTGCGCATGGCGGGTAATGTAGGCATCGCAAGAGACGCTAATTTTTGAGTTGATGCGATTCCCTCAGTTATTGTTTGTGACCTTGATTTGTGCGTTTTAAAACAATGTACATACACAAGAATTGCGGACAGCTCAGCTGGATGGTTTTATCAGCTACCACACAGAGAACCGTAATCATTGAAATTTTTTTAACGTTATTGTCTATGGGGAATTATGACCACTAGCTAAATAAACGAGTACTATGTCTATTTTATAAATCTCATATAAAATTAATAAATTATAGAGATCTCACCAATTTTTTAGCTTTGAAATGGTGTAATAAAATTCACTTTATCTTGATATTTACTGGTGTCCCTATCATGTTGAACGTCGGGTTCTCTTTTGGTTGAGATATGTTAAATTACGAGGTTTACATATTTTATAAAAATTCATATTAAATTCATTTTTTATTGTAAATCAAATTAACAAATTATACAGTATTGGCAAATAATTTTCCTATCAAATGGTATAAGAATCGTCATTTTAAAATAATGTTTACTGTTGTCCCTAAGCATTTGAAAGTGAAACTTCATTATTTATGAATACGATGTATATTCATTCAACTAAGATTGACCATATTCAAAGACAAATTGGTCTTGTTATTTAGTTGAATTCTCATTTTAATGATGTGAACTTCTTTTCTAATTACATCCATCATTTTAAATATCTAGTTAGGTTTTAAACAATATATTAATTTCTACTATACCAAAGAGTTCTTTAAACATCAAAATTTTAAAAGTAGTGTGGTTTTGTTGACATCTTGAAGAAAAATATGCAAAAAGATTTGGGTTTTTTTTCGTTCTTTTTTAAAGGCTCTGTCTAATTAATCTTATTTTGATTTGAGTAATTATATTATTATTATCAAATATTTTAATACACAATTGCATGATTGTATTATTGAAAATAAATGTCTACGAAATCTGAAAAACTAAATTGAAATAGAAAAGATGACAACGTGCAATTTTTAATGTTATTCAAAACATTCAAAATTTTATACAAGTTTTGTATAATGAAAAGGTATAGGGAATATTATTCTTATCATTATAAGAAATGATCAGAGAAGTAAATGCAAGTATTTTGAATGTATACAGTAAGATATCATAGCATCAAAATCATTGTTAGGATATACTATCTTTATGTTCTCCTTCATACATTAATCTTATTGTTTAGTACAAGGATTTGTATAGTACTATACAAATCCTTGTTTAGTATATTCATAAAATTTCGTTTAATAATACAAATGACGAAAAACATCGAAGTCCTTTTCAAGAAAAGCTCCATAATTATCGATCTCAGCTAACATATAAACACGAATGTGTCAATATTTACATAGTATATTGTTTAAGCGTCCCATGGTGCCACGGCAAATCCTTTCCGGTGCGGTATCACTATTCAATACCATATGTTACTATTTTATCTTATCATTGAAGTATTATATTGAAAATATAGTAGTCTATGCAAAAGAGATTGTTGGGAGACCCCCTTTTTTATTTTTTGCAGTTAATTTATAATTTGAAAAAAGTCTTTTCACATCAACTTTTTTACCTTGTCTTAAGTGTTCAAACTGTTATCAATGCGATTTAACAATAATAATTTATGTATGTTGCCCTCTATTCTTATGTTTAAATGTTTAAGAGTATTCTACACATAAGAATATTGGGTAACACATATAAACTAATTTTATAAAGTAAAAAAAAAAGAGATACGGCTAAAATATGAAGGAATATTTTCAAATAAGATTAATTACAACAAAAAAAATAATTATAAAATTAACTAGATAAAGTGATCATGCCCCGCACTTCACTCTGAAGTAACTGTATCATAACAAAGATAATGTAGAACTTTATCTGAGATTTAATTGTATCTGGGAGAAACAAATGATGCCTCCGCAGATGCAAAGTGTTATTTTAAAATAACTTCAACTATCTCCCAAAAGAGCAAATATTAAACCCTGACCACATGCACACCTTCAATATATGTACAAACCACTAAACTTTAAGGAGAAAGTCTGCGGTTTTACTTACTGATATCTATGTCTAATTAAGGGTAGTGAATTATGTAAGTTTTATGTTCCTAGAGGACAGGAAAATATTACAATTTAATCCACAGGTGTTAATGAGTTTACGTGTTACCTAGATCAAATAAAATTCAGCATGGAGTATACATCTGGCTTATACAATGTCAATGTCGAATACATGTGACCTACCCATATCAAATAAAATCTAAAATTGACAGTAAAAAAAATGTACATCTTGTCATATTTATGATATTGCCTTCTGTAGCTTTTATTTATATGTTTTATGAGATTTCAACCCTCCCTCTATACCTCTAGCCTATGTAGAATAAACAAAACACAGCAATACGCACAGTAAAACTCAGTTTAAAAGAAGTCCGAGTCCGATGTCAGAATAGATAACAAAAGTCTTTAAGACACTAAGCAAAATGGCAATGATACATGATAAATAAACTAAAGGACTACTACAGCAATAACTGACATGCCAGCTCCACACTTCAATTAAACTGATTGAAAGATTATGTATTCGTCATATTCATAAATTGTCTATCCTTTTCCAGAATCACGTTGAAGAGTTATATGCTATTTTTTTTTTATATAAAACATAATCTAGATAATACTCAAGCCTGCTTGATGTTGAAAAGATTTGTATATTGGATTTTCATCTAACCCAATTAAAAAGAAATTTACAAGGATAGATCAGTGTGCCTGCGGCTTTTATTGAACTTGTTAAAATCAGAAACACCGATGATAAATTATTTGGACTATCTTAAAGCTTCCGAAAAGGTCGTGTGTAGTATAAACAGGGTTACAAATTTCACTGATACAATAAGAAAATTTACTAGATTAAAAATTTTTTTTTTAAAAAGTATTGATCAAGAGATATACATATATTATAAATATAGGAAATATAATAACATGTAAACGTATCTCTTTTGAACCATCGTTGACAGAAAATATTCTTTCTACATCATAGGGCATGCAAAACTTTTCTTCTTTTAATTATTTCTTTCCTATCGGCAATTTCTTCATCATTCATCTGTGTATAGTGTACGCGGGGTTTCTTTCTTAAATCCAACTGCGTTCGGAATTATCGTATAACTGCTAATATCATAAATTACCCTATAGGCATAACGTCAAAGTGACATCTATTGGCGGGGTGTTCGTTTAGGGGGAGTTATCTATTCTTATCTACTGGTCACCAGACGATGAGAACAAGATGGGAACCAGAATACAAAAGTAACACGAGTTATCTCGCCTTGAAATGTCCGTAATTCTTGTACATGCGAGATTTGAACATCGGTAAACTACTGTCCCCTTAATTTACATTAATTAACACCACTGCTTCAAAAATTGACGATCAGGACTTATGAGGGTCTGGATTGGGTTTACAGAATAGGGCATATTGGGCAAAACGTGCTAAATTAAGGGAAAAAATTAAAGAAGTGACAAAAATAGAAAAAAAAAGAATAGAGAATACGGTAATGGGGTGGTAAAATATAAAGAACAAAGAATAATATGCAAAATTAATAATGAATATATAAAATGGTCTAAAAACCTAAAGAATAAAGAAATGAAGAACCCTCATTCATGCAGACCCTCGATAATCGGTATAGGTATTATTGAGCTTAAGCTTATTTCACACGCAGGCCATTTTTCAAAAGTCTTTTAATCTTTACTCAATTCAATGCTTCATGCCTGTACATAGAAATCATAACACTATTTTTGGTTTATCACTAAACATATGACCAAAATGTAGATCTAAAGTATACATTAAAATAATATATAAGAAGGACATTATTAACAAAAAACAAAACTCATTACTAACCCGACAAACATATACAGATGAAGCAAAATAAGGCTTTCATATGAAGCAAAGGAAGTCCTGTAAAATATATTTAATAACTTGTTAATATATATAAAAAAAAGTCGCGATAGACTGTTCGTTACATTTGTTATTGAAAACAACTTTTTATAAAGTCCGTGCCTCCTAAGCAATTTTCTGGATTTACTTTAAGGTGGTATCAAACACCTCGACTAAAATTAATTTGGCTCGTTTAATTTTCATAAAATTTTGACAAAATATTTACTTTGACCCTTTGACAAAAATATAAAAATTTCAAAAAACTTGAACCACACACTTTATCGGAAAAATTTCATTGGATATATAGCAGTTTGACAAACATTAATTTTTATCATTGAGAAGCTTAATATTTCTTTAACAATAGAACGTGATTAAAACGTTCAGCTGATTTTTACAGAGTTATCTCCCTGTAGTGTTATGTACCACCTTAATCTAGAATGCTCAAACCCAAACATTTGCAAGCCATACAGGGATATGTAAATACGTTAGAAGATACAATTCTGTTATCCTGGTATCTATGATGAGTTGACTTACAACCACTGGATCGATGGTACTGTTGGTGAAGTTTTCCACCCCGATGGTTTCACCAGCCCAGTAATCAGCACATTTGTGTTGACCTACATTATCATTGATATGGTCATAATCGTAAATTAACTGTTTACAAAACTTTGAATTTTTCGAAATACTAGTGATTTTCTACCCCAGGAAATAGACTACCTTAACTCTTTTTGGCAAAACCTTTCGGAATTTTGGGTCCTCAATGCTCATCAACTTCGTACTTGTGCTTTGAGGTTTTAACTTTTTTGATTCGAGCGTCACTGATGAGGTTTTTGTTAGAAGAAACGCTCGTTTGGAGTACTTTTTTTTATCCTGGTATCTATGATGAGCTGATTAAAGATGCTAATGGAAGAGACGGTTATCAGTAATAATTAAGGAAGGACTGTACTATTTTTTCTGTCTATGAAGAAATAACATCAAAATTGTGATGCACACTGAATAACCTGCGTAGCGGGTTATTTAAAAGTGTGCACCACTTTTTTGAGGTTATTTCGAATAGCTAATAATGAAAACTATATTACATTTGTGACGAAAAGTTTGTTATACGACTTAACTAAAGTGTGTATCCGTGTGTTTGTGCTGTGTTGTAGGGTGTATAAGTTTCAGGTCGTGCCTTTCACTCGTACACGGACGACAAATGCCAAGTATACTCTTTAATAGGGTTACCATAGAAATCTACTGGTAGCGTGATTAAGCTGGTCACATAAATAAATAAATGGATCCTGGTGTAGTCTGAACGAAGTCTTGTAAGTGAACATAAATACGAAGTCGAATAAAAGTTCAATACTGTATTATCAAAATCACACGACTATAACAAAGTTACAAGTATAACAAAATGTACATCTAGCTTCAGGCTCAACAATACGGTTCTCTCCTCATTATAAATTCTCTCTCCCCTTTCATGCCTGATCTCAAGCTATTTCTCTCTTTTATATCACTCCTACACGCCCGGATACAAATATAGACTACTGGGGCAACCGGGCTCCGTGTATTCCGTGCTCCGGTAATCCGGGCTCCTATATTGTTCCGTGCTCCTTACATACATTTACTAGGGCACCATATGCAAATCATTAGGGATCACTAGTCAAACAAAGAAATCTAAATATAACTCTTAATTAATATCTCTGATGATCTCTAACTGTATTAAATGGCTATTTGTGAAAATACAAATGTATGTAATCTGATACAATTACGTAACACACTTGACCTAACATATAAAAATGTTACACATTGTTACATATCCAGAAAAAAATCACCAGAGTAGTTAGAGTTCGAATATAAGACTATTAACTTGTCAGTTCGTTTTCATTTGAGCTCGAGGACAACATGCTTAGTTTATCCACAAAGATGTATGTTCTTGTTTTAATAGAACTGGTCATTTACCCAATTGTTGATGGTTAATTCAAAAAGCGTTCCGAACGCACGAAATGTATTAAGTGTTTATGTCATTTACTAGCACTGATTCGATAATAATGCAGGTAGACTGTTAGGGAGCTACCATTTGATTTTTAGGGAGGGGGGCTAGGATGAAATTTGAAAAGAAAGGCAGGACAGGAGTTATGAGTTAAAAAAAAGGCAGGATGAGCAACTTTGAAAAAAAAGACAGGATGACAATTTATGCAAAAGGTTAGGATAAACTAATAAAAAAAAAGGCAGGACCGAATAGAGTAAAAAATAAAAAGTCAGGACAGAGATTACAAGATTACAACTAAAAAAAAATGCAGGACAAAATTTTTCATCCCCCCCCCCCCCCCCCCCCCAATCCCCATAAAAATCAAATGGTAGCTCCCTTAACATGAAATAAACAATTGATAAATGTCGTGCGTTCGAATGAAGATGTTATAAATCATGTCAGTACCTGTGGTTAAAAATAGCTCAGAAGTCAGTGCTTTGATTCTGACATGACTCATTCTTATCTATTCATAAATTAAGGAATTATCAAGAAACGAAGGGTCCAACTAGCTCACTCAGGCAAAATTAACTATAGACGAAATTGACTAAGATTTCTAGGTCCATTTGGTCATATAGCTCCTAACAGCGTTTATACGCATTCTTAGATTAAAATATTTAGGTTTAGTGTTTATTTCAATTATTGCACAATTTTCTCACGGGAAAAACGTTTTATCGATCCGATATTTTTAAGGAAATAATAATATTAATAATAATTTTCATAAAACCCTGTCAAATAGAGCAACATCTCCAACTTGTAACATTCTCAGGAACAAGTGTGTAGCTTGTGTATGCAGATCAACTTGTACCATTCTCAGAAACACGTGTGTAGCTTGTGTATGCAGATCAATTTTTAACATTCTCAGGAACACGTGTGTAGCTTGTGCATACAGGTAAATTTTTAACATTCTCAGGAACACGTGTGTAGCTTGTGCTTGCAGGTCAAGTTGTAACATTATCAGGAAGACGTGTGTTGCTTGTGTATGCAGATCAAGTTGTACCATTATCAGGGACACGTGTGTAGCTTGTGCATGCAGATCAAGTTGTAACATTATCAGGGACACGTGTGTAACTTGTGTATGCAGATCAAGTTGTAACATTATCAGGGACACGTGTGTAGCTTGTGTATGCAGATCACGTGGTATTAGAATACTAAGTGTCATTTGATGCCTTTACATATTTTATCATACGAGGACATAATCTGCTAATAAATAACATGGTAAATTATGTTCATTGGTAGATTGCTTTGTCCAGAATGTTTTCATCCCCACAACAGAAAGCTATCTACTTAATTTTTATCTGGTGCTTAATTGTCAAATTCTAAGATAATTTTTATGTTTTATACCCATTTTAGTTTACCTCGTACTATCTAGTTATAGAAACAAAACAAAATTTATATGCATGATAGAAACAAAAATGACAAAATTAATGAGAAATGTACTTAAACTGCTAAGAGTAATTATATCCCCGTTGTATATACATTTGTGAAGATCTGTTATAATTTTTGACATGATTTATTATTCTTTTTCGTTTTGGGTTAATTGAAATAATAACAACATGAACAACGTCGTAAGATTAAAAATGTATACGTGCGTAAAATACATGTCTAATGATCGAAACAGTACATTTCAATCTAATGATCGAAACAATACATTTCTTATGATCGAAACAATCCATTTCTAATGATCGAAACAGTACATTTCAAATGATCTAAACAGTACATTTTTAATGACCGAAACAATACATTTCTAATGATCGAAACAATACATTACTAAAAAGAAATAAGACGCATTTATCTCCATAGAATGTGGTACTTGGGATTGCAAAATGAGAAAATTTGAAGCAATAAATTTTATGCAAAAAGACGAGATCATAATTCATACATATTGTAACAAAACGTATGTAGTATAATTGAAAATTTCTACAGAAGAACGAATATAATATATACATGATATAATAGTAATATAATAAAGTAAAATTGCAAACCTTGGCATAATCACAAAGACAAATTGGTACCCATGAGACAACCGAATCCACATAATAATTATTTTTTACGTAATATATCTCTTTTTTGTTTGTTTATATTTATACACAGTTCTTTTTGTAGTCTTTGTATCGCCTGCGACAAAAGTCATGTGAATTGTTCACTTATGAGTAATAGGATAACTATATTTGGTATATGGGGTCCTTGCAAGGTCTTCATGTTCGTTATACAGGATTCATCTGTCAGACCTCGACCTCATTTCATGGATCAGTGATCAAGGCTAACTTTACGAAGTCAAGTCCGTATCTCAGATGCTGTAAGCAACAAGTAAACTATATTTGGTGTATGGAATGAATGTAACGTGTACATGTCCGACTAACAGGTTTCATCTGACCTTGAATTCATTTTCATAGTTCATTGGTCATTGTTAGTTTTTTTTCTAATTTAACGTATTTTTCAGATACTATAAACATTAGGTCAAATGTATTTGGTGTATAGAATGATTGCAACGTGTAGATGTCCGTCTGATAGGATTTATCTGACCTTGACCTCATTTTCATGGTTCATTGGTCAACGATTAGTTTTCATTCATGGTTTTGTCTGTTAATCAAATAATTTATAAGCAATAGATCAACTATATTTGGTGTATGGAAATATTGTAGGGTGAACATGTCTGTATGGCAGGGTTCATCTGACCTTAACCTTATTTTCATGGTTATATTTGTTTTTCATAGACTGTAAGCAATAGATCAACTATATTTGGTGTATGAAATGATTGCATGGTGTACATGTTGTCTGGCATGGATCATCTGACCTTGCATTTTCATGGTTCATTGGTCAATGTTCAATTTTCTTAATTAGGAATGTTTCTCGGATACCCTTAACCATTTTTGGTGTATGGTATGATTGTAAGGTGAAACTTTCTGTCTGGCACAGTTCATATGACCTTGACCTCAGTTACAATGATAATTGATAATGCTAATTCCATAATGCCAATTGCACGCACTTTCAATATCCAGCATTCGGACAGTTATATATTAAAAGCCCAAACGTCAGCAAAAGTAGCACGATTTTACGACTACAGAATTTTTGATATGCTGGTAGTCATACGCATTTAAATTGACTATATTACAATTAATTCGTAAACCCTTTTATGCAAGATTTCATTCTATTATTGAGCCTAGTGAATTCCGGATCGATTGTCGGGTTTAGATCTTATTGTTTATTATTAAGTTTCAAATTAAGTGCTTTGCACATTTTATGCAATGTTGTCTAGCTCCTTATCTATTTGTTCTGTCCTTCAATGACAAATGAGTCGATTGTTCTCTTGGTATTGTTTTATTTTGTGGACCACTTCAGCATTCGCTTATATTATAGCAACCGTAAACGTAAGCTAAAATGCTACATATAATAAAAAAATAAAGAAGATAAAATAAGAACCACTAACCTGACCACATAACAACTAAAACAGAATAGGTAAACAGCAATGCCAATGCAATAATATGGTTGAATTGTGATTTTAAACTAATGTTCCAGGTATTTTAACCATCTTTAAATTTCTAGACCGTGTATTATAAAATTTTTTTATTGTCAAGTAAATAGAATAAAAAATTTAAGGCTCCCTGAAAAGGTCAAATAAATTATTTTTAAGAGCTGAAGGTCATCATTAAAACCTTCCAGTAACTGGCAGATGAAAAGAAAAACAACAGATGTGCTCAATCCGTTGTCAAGACGACCAATACTGTTGTTTGTCGGGGCCACACTGTGTTGCTCTATCTTAAAATAAAAGCGAAAGATACCAAAAGGAATTCAAACTCATAAGTCGAAACCAAACTGACACAGTTTATGACCAAACTCAGTAAGACCCGTCTAAATTGCATTTAATTGATAAATTCAACAACACTTACCGTTATCTTGATGATATTTTTTCGTTAAATAATCAAGAATATTCTAAATATACTGCTGAAATTTACCCAAAGGAACTCACGACGAAAGGGACGATTTTTCGTTCCCTATTGTTAATTTTCCTTTTTTGGACGCTGATGTTCCATTGGCACCATCTTACGGTGTTTATATATCATAACTCGTTCGCTATGCCCATGTCTATTGTGACGTTTTGGATTTCAATGAACGTAATCTATGTATTACTGGTAAATTATTAAGTCAGGGATTTCGTTACCACAAATTGCTTAAAACCTTTACTAAATTCTTGCATAGATATACATATTTGGTTTCGAAGTTTGACTGTACCTGTAAGAAAACTTACTCAATTATTTCAAACGGGATAGCACAATTTTACGGACGCAATCACAAGTTGGTTCACCGTTATGGAATATCTGTTTCACTGATGATGACGGATATGTTCCAATTGTCTTAACTACAATTCCGTCCTCTTTTCCCCAAATGTGACCTACCGATTTGGACTTGTCACCGGGTTTGTACTTACATGAGCAACACGACGGGTGCCATATGTGGAGCAAGATCTGCTTACCCTTCCGGAGCACATAAGATCAACCCCAGTTTTTGGTGGGGTTTGTGTTTCTCAATCTTTAGTTTACTATTTTGTATTTTGTGTACTGGTGTTTGTCTGTTGGCCTTTTTCTTTTTTGGCCATGGTCAGTTTAATTTCGACTTACAAGTTTGAATGCGCCTTTGTTATCTATCGCCTCTCATTTGCTACATATTTTTGTGGGCTAAGAACTACAAGGCAAATTCAAAAAGGTGAAGTCTATAAAAACTGACAAAATCAAGCGCAATTAATCAACGGAACAAGTGAAAAACAACTGCCCTATTCCTGACGTGGTACAGGCATTTTCCGAAGAAAACGGTGGGTGGTTTTAGAGCTGAATAAAACTCCCATATTCATACTGAATGTGAATTCGCATGGCAGGTCATGCAGCATATCCGGTGACGCTTAACCTTGTCGACACAAGCGGTCTCGCTCCTTTTGAGTTCATACAACACCTTCTTTATATGCTGGTTATCTTGATTTGTTCTTCCTAATTGATATAATAATATTTAAATATCGGTAAACTACCGTCGGCTTAATTTTGTATATACAGTTCATGCAAATGAATGAAAAGTAGTACCGGTTAATGTGAGTGTGTCCAATAGTGTGCGTTATTTGTGGCCTTAGAACTTTAATTCATAAAACTAACCAGAATAGAAGAATGAAATGAAATTCACATTGATTGTAATTATTTAGTATTAAAACATTTTAAACGTATTCCTTGGAAATTGGCATTTTATTTTCTGACTTTCATTTATAATTACTGAGATCTACAACCATCACAACAACACTCTTTGTTGTTTACACAATCAGTTTTACTGCCACAACCATTGGCATCACAAACAGATCTGCATCCACTATAGTTACAGCCAATACTAGTAAAGCACTTTACAGCAGCAGTGTACTCCAATTCTATAAAACATTACAAGTAACTATTCAGATCAACAGTTTTCTTAGAATGCGATCGCGTTTTTTTTAAAGGAATTATATTTGCTATAAAGCATTGGTGTTTGAGATTCTCCAATATAGCTATTAAAAAATTCTAAAGCCTTTGGTTTGAACTTGTACCCATCGAAGCTATCATGCTCCTGCTTGCTCGTTATGCCACTGCTTGTGGAGGTTTTTCCTCCCCAAGGCTATCACCAGCCCAATAGTTAGCACTTCTATCTGTGTTGAAATGAATTGTCATTGATATGGTCAAAAGTTTAAATTAACTGTTGTTCAAAATTTGAATTTTATGAAATACTAAAGATTTTATACCACAGGAATATATAACCGTAGTTTTATTTTGCAAAACCTTTCGGAATTTCGCATCCTCAATGCTCTTCAACTCTGTACTTTATTTGGCATTTATTACTTTTTTTATTCGAGCACTGATGAGTCTTTTGTATCAAATAGTTATCAAAGGTACCAGGCTTATAATTTAATACGCTAGACGCGCGTTTCGTCTATATAAGACTCATCAGTGACGCTCAGATAAAAAAAGTTAGAAAGCCAAACAAATACAAAGTTGAAGAGCATTTATGACCAAATACGGCTAAGGATATCTATGCCTGGGATAAGACAATCCTTAGTATTTCGAATAATTCATTCTTTTGCAAACAGTAAATTTATAAAAATGATCATATAATTGATATTCATGTCAACACCGAAGTGCTGACTACTGGGCTGGTGATAACCTCGGGGACGAAACGTCCACCAGCAGTGGCATCGACCCAGTGGTGTAAATAGTTATCAAAACGCGCTTTTGGCGTACAAATTTTGTATCCTGATATTTATGATGGGGTTATTTACAACCACTGGATCATTACATGTGGAGGTTTCATCCCCGAGGGTATCACCAGCCCAATAGTCAGCCCTCCGGTATGTGTTAACATGAACTATCATTAACATGGTATTAATCATAATTAACTGTTTATCAGTTTTTTTAATTTTTCGAAATACTTAGGATTTTCTATACCGGAATAAATTAATAAAGTCATTGATAGTCTTTTGTAGACGAAAGGCGCGTCTGGCGTGCACAATTTTAATCGAGGTATCTATGATGAGTTTATTCATATCAGAGAAATAAAAGTAAATCTAACAGAGTGTAAAGTGATGCGTAAAACTTATTAATGGATTTAACTACTTATTATGTATACACACTAAATCTAATGAAGTTGTCCTGATTGACATTTATAGTTTTGGAAACATGGCATCTAGCTTTCAGCAACTGTGAGTAGATTAAAGGAGTCAAGTCCTTTTCATTTGACTTTTAACCAGGTTGGACAAGGTTGAAAAGACCGGCTGGTAGTATTGTGACATCAGGCATGGTTAGGTGGGGGAATGACCCGGGATCAATTCTTACCTTTTTTTTTGTAATGCACTTCTACTACAAATTTCAATTTAGATTTCTGAAACTTCACAGATAAATTGCACACATGCTACGATTGTGCACCTGCTATCGTTACAATAATAGAGCATTTCGAAAAAAAAAATCCAGAATAGGAACTCCGTCATTTTTCAAAAGACAGTACCAGTTTTGTGTAATCAACTCTTCATTCAGTTTTTATATCCAAATTCCTCACACGTCACAAATTTAGTACACGCTCGATGAAACTTTGTCACAACTATTATGAAAGTATTTAAAAAATTTGATTCCATTTTCTAGACTTAAAAACAATTTTCAGCATATTTTACACAAAAAAAAAACGGTACCAGTTAAGTGTACTCAACTCCTCATACAGTTTTCAACGCAGGTTGCCCACACCTTATACACCGATTGCATACATTTTCAAATTGTGCACCTGCTATTTGTTATTAACCTAGGGAATTTTTTTCAACATTTTGCAGATTTGAGAACTTAGGCGCTGTTCAACAAAATTAGCAAAACATACTTCAAGTTTTGTGTATTCAAGTTCTCGAGTTTTGAATCTAGAGTAATGAAAAGTAAAATAACAAAAATACCAAACTCCAAGGAAAATTCAAAACGGAAAGTCCCTAATCAAATGGCAAAATCAAAAGCTCAAACACATCAAACGAATGGATAACAACTGTCATATTCCTGACTTGGTACAGGCATTTTCTTATGTAGAAAATGATGGATTAAATCTGGTTTTATAGCTAGCTAAACCTCTCAATTGTATGACAGTCGTATAAAATCCCATTATATTGACAACAATGTGTGAACAAAAAAAACAGACATAATAGATAAAAATGTCAAAAATAAGAGTACAGCAGTCAACATTGTGTTATAATCTTAATTACTATAAAAACAAACAAATATATCAACAAAGAAAAACAAAAAGGCATATAGACAAAGCACATTAACAAAAAACGAAAGACAAGAATACAAAAATTTACCGTAGTACAATAACACAATGAAACCTCACAAATAGATTGCACACATATTGAAGTTATTGACCAGTTATTATGGATTTGTTTGATTAATTGAAGTCTCCTTTCATACTTGGCAAGTTAACAATATTTTAAGTAAACTGAAGACTGAAAGACTGTACCACATTTTGTTATCATACTATATTCTTGGAGCTTCTTACAAAGTTTAGTTTGTGTGCAGCTTTCATTGAGTTATTTCAAAATATATACCCTTTAAGCATTTCATAGTTCCCTAGATTTAATTTTAAATTGTTAGCCATGCTCCATTGTTACCAACATCCTGCCCAAACTGCAATTTTAATCCTCGGTCGTTTTTTTTTTCAAAATGTTCTTATTTTGTGTTGGTACACCATTGTTCAATGTTTTGGATGGTTGAACACTCGCAAACATTGTTACCCACACTATTTTATATATGCCTATAACAAACCAAGAGTCTGTAGTCAAGATATTGTCGTTGATCGAAGTCGGCCATATTGATTTTTATTTTATATTGCGTACTTGAATCTGTCCTATAGTGCTCTTTCCGAATAAATTCACTTTTTTGCTTTTCATGGTTAACAATACAGAATTTGTTTCGTACATGTAGATGTTAAACATCCTCGTTTCTTGTAATATGGTGGACATTTGTTTCATTGGCACCAATACCATATTGCCTTTCTTTCTTAATAGATTACTGGTTTATTTCAACGTGGAGTTCATTCGAACACGTTATGAACCGTGGAAGGTAACAAAAAAAACAAACAAACTATGATACATTTGAAAATTCATGATTTGTTTCTGCAACAATAATATTTACTTACCCGACAAACATACCAACATGATGCAAAAGGCAACGAAGGCTCTCATTTTGTTGTAGTCCTGTAATATAAATCCATTTTATCGAATTAATATGAAATAGAAGTGATAAAGTTCTCATTTCGTACAATTATAAAGAAGCTTATGGGTAGGAAAGTTTTCAAGTGCTAAATGAAAATTATGTATGAATAATAAACAAAGGCAATAGTAGTATACTATGATATTGTTACAGACATTGTCAGTTTGTTATCGACTTATCAGTTTGAATGTCCCTCTGGTATCGTTCGCCTCTCTTGTACAGACCTTCACTCAACGTTACACAAGTTCTTCACGAATAACATTGACCTAATGAAAATTTTAATTCTAAATGCATGTATTTAAAAATTTTGCAATTAATTTTGGCTTTCGAACATTGATGAGTCGTGCGTCTGGTGTATCAAATGATAAACTTGGAATCTTTTTAAAGTTTTAATTTACTAGAAAAAGATAAATGATAGAAGTCTGCCGTATATAAAATATGGATATAAAATTAATATTCATATTCATATTTATCATTAAAACCTGTTTAAGTTGAATAAAATCTATTACGATGCTAAATATTAATTCCTTTAATTGTTTAATTATAAAAAAAAAACGTGATAAAACTTACCTGTCTTATATGAACAAAATATAATGACATTAAACGTAATTCGTCTACCTTTAAATAGTGTAGCTTGAAATAAGACGGAATAGGACATGTTATGTTCATTGGTGGAACATTGGTACAGGATATGTTAATTTTATTTTTTGAAGCGGATACATAAGGTATAAACACAACAATGATTTATTTGTCTTAGCAGAGTACCTGTCGTATTCATTTTATTATTTTATCTTTTGATTACAAGATTTGTTTCAACTAAATACTATATATTTCTTTGACTGCATCTTACATTAATTTGTAGGATCCTTTACAATAGATAATTCAGCTGATCTGTAACAATTCCATCTTCATGCCTTATATATCATGTACTGTGTTACGAAGCTAGATAAAAACTGACGAGGAAAGGTAACACCCGGCCACCGAAAGCTTTATTATTATAGAGCCTAGGTGGTCTAGTGGTCTAGCGCGTTGGTCATAGTGCAAGGCGATTTGGTGCCACCCTGGCCGGGATTCGAACTCATGCTACTGAGATATCGTGGCACAAAATCGCTTTGCACTGTGCCCGAAGCGCTAGACCACTCGACCACCTAGGCTCTATAATAATAAAGCTTTCGGTGGCCGGGTGTTACCTTTCCTCGTCAGTTTTTATCTAGCGGCGTAACACAGTACATGATATATAAGGCATGAAGATGGAATTCTTACAGATCAGCTCAATTATCTATCGTACAGGATCTTACAAATTAATGCAGGATGCATTCACAGAAATAATTATATTATAAGTACGTCTGAACCAGTGACAACTCTACGACAGATTTCATCCATCGGATCACCAGTGATGGTGATACAAGGCTGAAAATACATATATATTTATATAATTCGTCTAAACAACAGCCCAACAATGTTAGATCTGTAAATTTGCGGAAGCAAATTTTTATGTTCTTCCCTGGCCGGGATTTCATATCATAACCTCAACAAGATATTCCAGTGTTATCTCTTGCTGCACACGCAGCCTGACTAGCCAATCCATAAGATAATGCATGTTTCACGTGCATTTCCTCATTCTCGTATTGGCTAGCGTCGAGTGAAGAGCTCCAAGAAATTCCCTGCTAATTAACAAACTGTTTTTGTTGTTTTACTTTAGTAGATTTTGGGATTTATTTTATTTTTTCGCCGGGATTTTATATTGAAATGTCGTCATGAGTGATTTAAAATATGACGAGGTTTCATTAGAAGACAATAGTGCTTTTGGTGATTTAGCCGACGAACTCCATGTTGACCACACGGCCGACATTGAAAAAGCACGTGTTTCGCAGTCATATGTCCAAAGTGACAATAGTTTGACTGACAAACACAAGAAGAAAAGGAAACGGCCAAAGTATGCCAAGCGTGATTTTCCTTCTGATTCTTCGGAGTCGGAGAGCGAAGATTATTCCCACAGAAAGAAAAAATCTAAAGCCACAAAGTATGGCAGAAAAAGCAAAAAATCCTCAAAGAAGGATGACTTTTCTTCCGATTCTTAGTCGGACAAAGAAGTAAGGTCCGTTATTAGTGAAACTGTATCTAATTTAACATACAGTGACAAAAACGGCAACAAAAGTTATCATCGTTTTAATCCTCAAAAGAAGGAAAAAACAGGACTCCAGTTTTCCAAAGATATGGAATTATTTCTTGATGACAATTTCAATAGATTTATTCCTTCACATAAAGTTCAGGAATTAATTTTGAACACGATGTCCGTCCCATCATACGAGGGCTTTACTATCAGATCTATTGATCCATTGATTTTCTCTATTATGGAAGAACAAAGTCGTATTACAAATACGCAGTTGGATAAAGCTTTCGTCAGTATTCAGACAAAGCTTATAGACACCATGGGGCCTCTTGGTAACTTATGGATGTTATTTGAAGATATTCGATCAAAAATCGTTAAGGGGTGTGACGATCCTAGTGCGCAGGCGCATGTTGACAATGTTGACTTCCGTCATATTCTTGATCTGTAAGAGAAAACAGTTTGTTTGGTAGGAAAATCTAATGTTGCAATAAATTATCAGCGACGTTTGTCAATCCTTCAAAGAATAAACAATCAAGATTCAAAGAAGGCTAGATCACTTCTTAGAGACAAACAGGAATGTTTAGCGAAAAACGACAAGCATCTGTTTGGAAGTGAATTCAAGGAAGAGCTGAAGGAATGGAGCAAAACAAAGAAAGAAGCTTCCGAAATGGCATTAGCTCTCGGAGGAAAGAAAAAGAGTCACAAGAAGAAGGTGATCAACTATGACACACCTCGTCAGGTGCAACAAAGTCAACGATGGGAACAAAAGGAATCTCATCAAGATAAACCGCCCTTTTAGTCAAGGCCTCCGGGAGCAAGAAACTCAGGAGGCAGATGCAACTCCCGTGGAAATGGTTTTCACAGAGGAAATAAAAGAGGTGAAATCAGGTATGTTAAATTTTGTTTCAAATCTTTGTCACACAAAAAATATAGACAAAACACACAATATTTTAATCTCATTGGATAGTCTTAACCTAGTGACACTATCAAAACACATTCCTATAGCAGGAAGGTCAAAACATTTTGTATAGAACTGGGAAATAATCACCTCAGACAAAAAGATACTAAAAGATATCCAAAATGTAGAGGTAAATTTTCAGTCACGTCCGATACAACTGAAAGATCCGCGAATGACTGTACTCAATCAAAAAGAAAAACACCTGATGTCAACAGAGGTCAGAGAAATGTTGACAAAAAAAGTCATTGTACCAGTAAAACCATGCAGGGATCAATTCCTAAGCAATTGGTTCTTAGTACCCCAAAAAGATGGGTGTCAAAGGCCAGTGTTAAACTTAAAACAATTAAACCAACATGTAATGTACCAACATTTCAAAATGAAGGGCTTGTTCGTGATCAAAGACCTGCTAAAAGTGGGCGATTTCATGCTAAAAATAGATCTAAAGGAGGCATATTCAGTTTTGTCCATCAGTCAAAACCACAGAAAATTTCTGAGGTTCAAATGGGAAGGAACCTTGTTTGAGTACACAGCCCTACCCTTCGGGTTTGCAGAGGGTCCAAGGTTATTCACCAAAATAATGAAACCAATAATAGGTATATTGCGAAGGATGGTGTTCGTATGATCATATATCTAGACGACATACTCCTAATGGCAGAAAACCCCCAAAAACTGGAAATTCACAGAAATTCAACATTATTTCTTCTCCAAAAATTATGATTTCTGATAAATTGGAAAAAATCAAGCTTAAATCCAACTCAAAAGATAGAGTTTCTGGGTTTTCAGATAAATTCAGTAGAAATGATGTTCTATCTACCAACAGAAAAGGTATCTCAGATAAATACAAAATGCAGATAAATGTTAAGTGCAGACATTGTGACAGTAAGGCAATTAGCATAGTTGACAGGAAAGCTGTCATCCTCTATGCAAGCAATGTTTCCAGTAAATTTGCAAAGTCGTTTTCTTCAAATGGATCAAATAAAGTGTCTGTTGCAGGAAAAGTCCTACGAACAAAAAATAATTCTCTCACAAACAGCAAGAGACGAATTAATTTGATGCGTAACTAAAATAGAAGAGTTCAATGGAAAGGCAATAATAACGCCTTGTCCAGATATTGTGATCACATCAGACGCCTCAAATTTAGGCTGGGTGCTTCCTTTCAAGACGAAAGTACAGGTGGCATATGGGGAAAGCAAGAATCAAATTTCCACATCAATGCAAAAGAACTATTGGCAGCTTTTTTTGCAGTGCAAACATTCGCAAAATAAAGGCTTCATTTGGCCTTTCATTTAAGAATAGACAATACTTCAGCAATATCATACATAAACAGAATGGGGGGCACAAAATCAAAAGATTTAAATCAAATAATGAAAAACATGTGGAACTGGTGTCAGGCAAGGAAGATAAGTCTCACTGCAGAGCACCTCCCAGGGAAAGAAAATCTTATAGCAGACTGGCACTCGAGAAATATAAACGACACCAGCGATTGGAGTCTAGATCAAAATATTTTTCAACAAGTTCAAGACCAAACCGGTCCCCTAGAGATAGATCTGTTTGCTTCATGACTAAATTTTAAACTGAAAAAAATTGTGAGTTGGAAACCAGATCCAATCAGTCATGCGATAGATGCATTCCTGATGCCATAGACAACAATAAAGGGCTATGTCTTCTCCCCTTTTTCAATGATAGGTCGCTGTCTTTCCAAAGCCAGAAAGGAGAAGGCAACGTTATAAGTAATAGCCCCTGCATGGAAGCGCAACCATGGTATCCAATGTTATTGGAAATGTTAATACAAGATCAAATAAAAATACCAATATTTCAAAATCTTTTGATGTCACCCCAGGGGGAACCACACCTACTGATTCAAACAGAGTCTCTCAATCTTGTGGCATGGAAAATTTCAGGGAACGAAGTACTACAGAGGGACTATCAAAAGCAGCTGCAGAGTTGCATGAAAAAGCTTGGAGACCAGGAACCTAACTTTCTTACAAGAGCTCCTGGGGAAAATGGGTCAGCTGGTGTAGTGAACAATCAGTTAATCCTTTTCAGGCCCCTTTGGCCACTGTCATTGAATTTCTTTTCAAAAATTGTTCAGAGATGGTTTACAATATAGAACAATAAATACTTATAGGCCTGCAATTTCAAAGAATCCTCCATTAATTGATAGTTTACAAGTAGGAAAACATCCTCTTGTTATTCGACATATGAGAGCCATTTTCAATGAAAGGACACCAACGTCAAAATATGAGTTTTCTTGGGATGTTGATATTGTCTTGAATGAAATTTCATCATGGGGTACAAATCAAGCTTTAGACATTAAACACCTTTCATGGAAGTTAGTGATGTTGTTGGCTCTATCTTCAGCTGGTAGAGCATCTGAAATAGGCATGTTAAATTGTAAATATATGAAACAACAAGGTTCACAAATATTGTTTGAGTTACCAAAACTAACCAAAACTTGTCGTCCTGGTTCTTAAACTAAATCAATAGCTTTCAACTTTTTCCCTAATGAAAAGAGTTTATGTGTTGTTACTTGCATTACTGACTATATGTCTCGCACACAATCATGGAGAGAACAAGGAGATAATATTGATAGATCGTGGCTCCTTTTGAGTGTTGTTAAACCTCATCATCATATAGTTCCTTCATTAGTTGCAAGAGTGTTAAAAGAGACAATAAGAAAATCTTGTTTCTCATCCCTTTTTAATGGTCATTCGACACGTTCAGCCTCTACTTCAAAGGCAAAACGCGTTGGATTATCTACCTAAGATGTAATAGATCAGGCAAAATGGAAAAATGAGTCTACTTTTATGAGATTTTACTGTAAACCTATAATTTCCAATAATTTTTAACAAGCAGTACTTACTAGGTAAGCTTTGAACTAACACTGGAATATCTAGTTGAGGTTATGATACGAAGTGTGCGAAATGGAATTCTAATTTTATGAATAACCGAAACAAGATATGAAAGTGTTCCCTCCCTCACTCGCCTTTAATCACTTTCAAATTTATCGGTTATTCTATTTTATTTACTAGATATACTCACTATTTACATCTTATATTCTATCTCTGTATTTTGCAGATCTGGGAAGTAGAACAAGGGAACAGGGATGAATTCCGAACAGTCCAAGGAGTATTGGTGGAACCAAGAAAGATTGATGACCAAGATTGGACCAGGATTATCAAAATAAATGATATTAAATGTTTTGCTTTGTTTAGAGTATTTGTATTTCAGTGTTCTAAAATAGATAACACAATAAACAAAAAAATACACAAATGTTAACAGGTTTATAAAATCAACAAGAAGTACATAATTATGAAATGTGGTATAATATAAATGAGACAATTATCCACTGAAGGACATGCTTTCTTTAATGGGGTTTATCGTCAGTCGTTTCCTGAAGTTTATTTCTGATTGATTTCGTTGAGCCTATGTTTAGATTTTGCAGTCAAATTCTTTTTTCTCTTCACTGGACGCTCTTCAGTAAGAGAACGAGGAAATGCACGTGGAACATGCATTATCTTAGGGATTGGCTAATCAGGTTGCGTGCGCAGCAAGAGATAACACTTGCATATCTTGTTTCGGTTATTCATAAAATAAGAATTCTATTTCGCACACTTCGTGTGCTTATTAAATTCCAAATTCGAACTCATGCTACTGAGATATCGTGGCACCAAATCGCCTTGCACTATGCCCGACGCGCTAGACCACTCAACCACATAGGCTCTATAATAATAAAGCTTTCGGTGGCCGGGTGTTACCTTTCCTCGTCAGTTTTTATCTAGCGTCGTAACACAGTACATGCTATATAAGGCATGAAGATGGAATTGTTACAGATCAGCTGAATTATCTATTGTAAAGGATCCTACAAATTAATGTAAGATGCAGTCACAGAAATAATTATATTATAAGTACTTCTGAACCAGTGACGACTCTACAACAGATTATATCCATCGGATGTAAATTTGCAGAAGCAAATTTTTTGTTCTTCCTGGCCGGGATTCGAACTCATGCTACTGAGATATCGTGGCACCAAATCGCCTTGCACTATGCCCGACGCGCTAGACCACTGGACCACCTAGACTCTATAATAATAAAGCTTTCGGTGGCCGGGTGTTACCTTTCCTCGTCAGTTTTTATCTAGCGTCGTAACACAGTACATGCTATATAAGGCATGAAGATGGAATTGTTACAGATCAGCTGAATTATCTATTGTAAAGGATCCTACAAATTAATGTAAGATGCAGTCACAGAAATAATTATATTATAAGTACTTCTGAACCAGTGACGACTCTACAACAGATTATATCCATCGGATGTAAATTTGCAGAAGCAAATTTTTTGTTCTTCCTGGCCGGGATTCGAACTCATGCTACTGAGATATCGTGGCACCAAATCGCCTTGCACTATGCCCGACGCGCTAGACCACTGGACCACCTAGACTCTATAATAATAAAGCTTTCGGTGGCCGGGTGTTACCTTTCCTCGTCAGTTTTTATCTAGCGTCGTAACACAGTACATGCTATATAAGGCATGAAGATGGAATTGTTACAGATCAGCTGAATTATCTATTGTAAAGGATCCTACAAATTAATGTAAGATGCAGTCACAGAAATAATTATATTATAAGTACTTCTGAACCAGTGACGACTCTACAACAGATTATATCCATCGGATGTAAATTTGCAGAAGCAAATTTTTTGTTCTTCCTGGCCGGGATTCGAACTCATGCTACTGAGATATCGTGGCACCAAATCGCCTTGCACTATGCCCGACGCGCTAGACCACTGGACCACCTAGACTCTATAATAATAAAGCTTGCGGTGGCCGGGTGTTACCTTCCCTCGTCAGTTTCTATCTAGCGTCGTAACATAGTACATGATATTTACGGCATGAATATGGAATTGTTACAGATCAGCTGAATTATCTATTGTAAAGGATCCTACAAATTAATGTAAGATGCAGTCACAGAAATAATTATATTATAAGTACTTCTGAACCAGTGACGACTCTACAACAGATTATATCCATCGGATGTAAATTTGCAGAAGCAAATTTTTTGTTCTTCCTGGCCGGGATTCGAACTCATGCTACTGAGATATCGTGGCACCAAATCGCCTTGCACTATGACCGACGCGCTAGACCACTGGACCACCTAGACTCTATAATAATAAAGCTTGCGGTGGCCGGGTGTTACCTTCCCTCGTCAGTTTCTATCTAGCGTCGTAACATAGTACATGATATTTACGGCATGAATATGGAATTGTTACAGATCAGCTGAATTATCTATTGTAAAGGATCCTACAAATTAATGTAAGGTGCATTAACAGAAATAAATATATTATAAGTACGTCTGAACCAGTGACGACTCTACAACAGATTTGATCCATCGGATCACCAGCAGTGATGGTGACACAAGGCTGAAAATACATATGTATATATATATATATTTATATTAGTCTAAATTGAAAACAACGTTCAAACCTATGATTGCGTTGGATAAAAACCGACATTTTTATACGTGTTCATGCAAAACAAATTTCTTCGTAGAGGGGTCTAAATACAGCACAAACAACATTTTCCAAAAGACCAATAAAGTGAAAAAGTATATTTAAACAACACGCATTTGACTAACAGGTCGAACAACGGATGTTCCTAAACCCAGCTGACTTCCATCGGCGATTGCCAAATAAACGGATCAGAAAAAGTAACTAACTGATTTATTATTAATTTAATACCAAACAGAAACAATACACTTGCGGAAAAGATGGTATACCGTAAACATGAGGTGCAAACATTTGTACACCATATCCGGATTCCGACAATTAATGTCTCTTCAGTGATGTTAGGAATCGAAACGGTATTAGGAAGGACATATAATTTACCTCAATTTAGGATAGACTCTTTGATTTTGAAGAGTCGAAATAGGATGAACGGATCATATAAACCCGAAGGCAAATGTAATACAAGCCCAAACGAAAAAATATAAATAAGTCTTAATTGAAAACAACGTTCAAACCTATGATTGCGTTGGATGAAAACCGCAATTTTTATACTTGTGCATGCAAAACAAATTTCTTGGTAGATGGGCCTAAATACAGCACAAACAACATTTTCCAAAAGACCACAAAAGTGAAAAAGTAAATTTAAACAAAACGCATTTGACTAACAGGTCGAACAACGGATGTTCTTAAACCCTGTTGACTGCCATTGGCGATTGCCAAATAAACGGATCACAAGATGTAACAAAATGGATCTTTATTATCAATTTAATGCCAAACAGAAAACAATACACTTGCGGAAAAGATGGTATATCGCAAACACAAGGTGCAAAAATTTGTACACCATATCCGGATTTCGACAATTAATGTATCTTCAGTGATGTTAGGAATCGAAACGGTATTTAGAAGGCCATATAATTTACCTCAATTTAGGATAGACTATATATATATATAAGTCTAAAGATTTGCACAACGGTACTAATATCAGATGGTTATAAACGAAGATGATGTTATAAAATCGTTTTGACTAATATTTCGGCTTAACAAATAGCCTTCGTCAGTGTCAATAATTTTAACAATGCTAATTGTATGTTGAAAATAGCCCAATAATACAGGTAAGTTTCGGTCTACAGTTTTTGGTGGGGTTCGTGTTGCTTAGTCTTTAGTTTTCTATGTTGTGTCATCTGTACTATTATTTTTCTGTTTGTCTTTTTATTTTTGGCCATGGCGTTGTCAGTTTGTTTTCGATCGATGAGTTTGACTGTCCCTCTGGTATCTTTCGTCCCTCTTTTAATCCCAAGTCTTGTTCATCATAATTAAAAACAAAACTCGATACTCAATAGACGTGACTTTGTATATATAAAACCCGAAATGAGTGTAAAATAAAACTTCTTTTTTTTTTCTATTTGTGCCGTTTAGATGATGTATATTTAATTCTTTTATCCAAAAGCTTTCCCGAACCTGTCGCTAGGCATCACTCCAGTGAATGGCTTGTTCAGTCACTAGGATTTTCATGCGGTTAAAGTCATCAAGTGTATGACTCAACTGTCTGAAATGCTCCTATGGCCATTGATGCTAAAAACAAAACAAAAAAAAAACAAACAAAGCAAAAGGTTAAATGTACAAAGATTTTAAGCGGTTTTACAATAAAATTCCCAATTCGAAACAACAAAGTTTTATTACGGTTTTTTTGTCTTGGCTTTCAAGTTATTTTAAATTTATCTGGTTGTATTTCACGATATTACTCCGTTTCAAAAAAAATAAAAATGTTCCCATCAAATTGAAGAAAGCTAGAGTTTGCCCCGAAAAAATTGAGGCGCCGCAAATCGGTTTTCTCTTAGACATTACTTTGTCTTTAGCAGCACAATCTTTATAATCAGTTCGTAGAGTACACGTTTTGTTTTCTTCTTATTAACATACAAATTAATAGAAATTATTTGAATGGTACCAGCAGATAACAAAGTTTTGAAAAGGATGTTGATGTTTGAGTCAAACTAGAAATAATAAGAATTGGTAAGGATATGTGTTAAAACATAATTAAAATCTCTTTGTATGTGTTTTATACTACTATTGACTAGTGTCATTATGTGGTACAATACGCATAGTCCCTTGTCAATCCCTCCTTATAATCCCAATGCTTGACTAGAGGATAAAAGATACCCTGGTTTGATTTCTCCAGAAGCATTGCAACAACTTTTTAAGATGTCCGTAGGTGGCCTGTTGGAAGTCCATATATCTACCCCTATCCACCCCGTCTTTTTATCAAGAGACAGTTCCGTCCTTCATTTTGGTGGAACCACTTTGCCGAATCTACCTATTCGGCTTGCTATGAATAGAAAAAAAAGAAACATTATATATAGTTTGATATTAATCACAATTTACATAAAAGTTGTTAAAGATACAGTATTAGCTGTAATGTCAGATGAGTCCTTATACATGAATTCTGATTTAATTTTTTATTTTTACTAATGAAGATACTAGCAGAATGTTTTATCATCATATGATTCACTTTTATAATTCTAATTTGCATTACAGAGAGGTTGTTTAAACAAAACTGATTTAATTCCTAGGGTTTTCTTTTGTACACAAAAAGTCACAACTTTATCGAGCCATCATGTTAAGAAACATGCATCCTTTTCTGATAAAAAAATCCAATTTTTTTGTTATCCAATTTTATTAATAGTCATATCTAAATCAGTTCCATGATGTGTACTAGATACGTTTTGCGGTCACCATCAGGAATTAGTTTGTTAATACCATATGTCTGTGTCTCAAACCACTACTGACAATATTTTGCAGTCTTGGATCTTAAGTTACCAGAATAGCTTTATTTAATAGAGAGTGTTCTCCTTTTATATCAGTAGGTTTTCGGCACTTCAGGATAAGGCGTCAAGGAGTCAGGCAGATTGCACGCAACCACATCGTTCACTGGAACGCAACCCAAATAGAGATCATACAATAAGGTCAAATGTACAGACACACGTAAGAAGGAAAGAAAGAAGATACACGTTCATGCATTTTTTGTTCAGATGAGCTCTTCCGACAGAGTGCACTAAGGTAGAGTTACACCGAGTGACTGTATTGTACTTCTACAAAACGATGCAAAACGTACGTAGCGGAATTCATCACGCTAGCATGTGTAAAGGAAGAGAGGTCATTACAGGTGATTACAGGTACGACACAGGAGCGATCAACGTAGTTGAAACAAATTGGAAATATAAACGACGGTTAAGCATTCATCTGTCTGTGTTCGTAGATTCATCACAGAATGATGATCGATAACCATGTGAAATTCAAGTAGGCAAAATTTGCCTGTGTAAGGATCTACCGCTGACAAGTCAATCGTCGGAATATTTTTATCATAACTAATCTGTAGAACCATCACCAAGCCTTCAACATCGACAGTTCATTTGAACGTCTTTTCCACACATCAATTTGAGGAAAAGGAGATCGAAAAGGAAGCAATAAATATGAAAATGGAAATGGGGAATATGTCAAAGTGACAACAACACTACCAAAGAGCAATAAAATTGAAAATGGAAATGGGGAATCTGTCAAAGTGACAACAACACTACCAAAAAACAAAACACAAAAAAACAGCGGAAGGCCACCAAAGGGTCTTCAACACAGCGAGAAAATCCCACATTCGGAGGCTGGCTTCAGCTGGCCCCAAAACAAAAGTATGTACTTGTTCAGTGAAAATGGACGTCATACTAAACTCCAAAACATATAAATGAACTAAAATTAAAAAAAAACATTTAAGACTTACAAAGGCCAGAGACTTCTGACTTGGGACAGGCGCAAAAATGCGGTGGGGTTAAACATGTTTTGTGAGATCTCAACCCACTCTCTATACTTCTAGCTAATGTAAATTAAACAAACACACAGCAATAAGCACAGTAAAACTCAGTTAAAAAGAAGTCCGAGTCCGATGTCAGAGGACACAATGTAAATACAAAATCAATTAGATAAGGGGTGAGATGTTAAACGATATCAGAAAGACAATCATAACCTTGAACAACATGCCGCCAAATAAAATAATGTACACAGGTAAATTAAAATAATTTTGTAGTAAGATATACAGTAATGGAATACGGAATTATTTTTTACAAAATAAATAATTTTGTTGTTCATCGTACGAGAACATGAACATTTCTAGTCATACCAAACACTTATCAAAGCTGGTATATATTAAAAAATGAGAGACGAGAATTGAAGCTAAAGAAGTAAACATTAAATAACAAAAAAACATTACAAATTGTATCAACAGGTCAAATTAACACGAAAGTACGATTTGAGAGTACTGGCAGTTACTGAAAGCTAGTTAAAAGCCAAAAACAATCAATAATAAAAAATCATGCATCAGAGACTAAAATCAACTAAAACACATCCCAGGGATTTTGTATTTTAACGTCATGGACAGTCAAAGAAGACATGACTTGTGCAATGCCAAAGGTAAAAGTATCGACAGGCAGTAGGATAGTTAGGAGTTCACCTTTTAATAAATAATTAGATATAAGAAGATGTGGTATGAGTGCCACTGAGACAACTCTCCATCCAAGTCACCATTTGTAAAAGAAAATCATTATAGGTCAAAGTACGGCCTTCAACACGGAGCCTTGGCTCACACCGAACAGCAATATATAAAGGGCCCCAAAAATTACTAGTGTAAAACCATTCAAACAGGAAAACCAACGGTCTAATCTATATAAAAAAAACGAGAAACGAGAAACACTTATGAACCACATCAACAAACGACAACTACTGAACATCAGGTTCCTGACTTACGACAGGTGCAAACAAACGCAGCGGGTTTAACCGTATTAATAGGCGCCAACCTTCACCCTCATCTGAATCAATAGTGTAACATCACAACATAGAAAGACAAACTATAAAATATCAATTGAAATGGCTTAACTCAATCAAAAGACATATTAACAAAATCAAGTGAACCTATACTGCACGAATAAATTTGATCTATGACACAATGTAAATACAAAATAAATAAAGCAAGGGGTTTAGATGTAAAAGAATATCAGAAGACAACAATAACCTTGGACAAAATGCCGCCAAATAAAATATCGTACACAAGTAAATAAAAATAATTTGTTGTAAGGTATACATGAAGTACGGAAATATTTGTTATACAAAATAAATAATTTTGTTGTTCATAGTACGAGAACAGACGTGAAAATTATTGTCATACCAAACACTTATCAATGGTGGTATCTATCAAAAATAGTGTGACGAGATATAACACTAAATAGGTAAACATTAAATAACAAAAATGCATTACAAATTGTATCAACAGGTCAAATTAACACGAAAGTACGATATGAGAGTATTGGAAGTTACTGATAGCTAGTTAAAAGCCAAAAACAATCAATAATAAAAAATCATGCATCAGAGAATAAAATCAACTAATACACATCCCAGGGATTTAGTGTTTTAACGTCATGGACAGTCAAAGAAGACATGACTTGTGCAATGCCAAAATAAAAGTATCGACAGGTAGTAGGATAGTTAGGAGTTAATCTTTTTATAAATATGTATAATGCTATAAATAGAGTAATCTCTATAGATAATGAACGTGTATGTGTATTTATACCCCCCCCCCCCCCCCCCCCCCCCCAGAAAAAAACGTTTGAAAAGAATACAAATTTAGTTATGTTTTAATTTGCTGATGACAAAATCGATATTTGTGCCAATGGATACTATATTCAAAGATCTAATTACAACATTGGTAAGATAATCTTTACTAATAAGTTTGTTTAAAGGTTCGATGAGTTTACACGGATTTCCGCGCTTTTAGTACACTATTACCGTAAAATTTAGGATGTGAAATACCGTTTTTAATAAGTTTTCTAAAGGTGCAGCCACATTTACTAATCAAATCTTTGTATCTATGAAAGAATGTAGTAAAAGGTTTAAGTAATTTATGGTAACGAAATTTCTGACTTAATAATTTACCAGTGATGCATTTATTACGTTCGTTAAAATCTATGACATCACTAAACACACGGGCATAACGAAAGAGATGGGATATATAAACACCGTATGATGGAGCCAAAGGAGCATTGCCGTCTAAAAAAGGAAAATTAACAATAGGGAATGAAAAATCGTCTCTTTTGTCGTAAATTTTAGTATGGAGTTCCCTTTAGAAATTGAAATGTCTAAATCTGGAAAAGGACAACTACTGCTGTTTATGTTGGATTTATTTAAAGTAAGTTCCTTTGGGCAAATTTCGGTTGAATATTTAGAGAACTCTAGATTATTTAACGAAAAAATATCATCAAGATAACGGTAGGTATTGTTGAATGTATCAACCAAATGCAACAATGACGTGTCTTTACTAAGTTTGGTCATACACTGAGATTCATAGCAATACAGGGATAAATCTGCTATTAAAGGGGCGCAGTTAGTGCCCATAGGAATACCTACTACCTGTCGATACACTTTATTGCCGAAACGTACATATATGTTGTCCAGGAGAAACTTTTAAGCTTCAATCATATCTTCACATTTCAAGTAAGTGTATCTATCATACTTTCCTTTTTCGTTACAGAAAGGCTTAAAACGAATTACAACAAATAAATTTGCAGTGAGATTTATCAAAAGACCATTTAATTAAATATAAAAACTTTTTCTTGATAACATTGTGTGGAAGTGTAGTGTAGAGAGTAGAAAAATCATAACTGTCAACAGGATTAAAAGGACCATCAAACGCACGTATGTTATCTAAAACCTCTAAAGAATTTTTAACACTGCAAAAATAATTAATACCATTATTTTCATAAGGTTTATTACAAATGTTAATAACAAGTTCTTTCATTGTAGTAAGTGAGGTAGTTAGAAGAACTGACAGAATAGTAGAAGAACACTTACTAGATGCGGATATGAACCGGAATTTAAATGGTTGTTTGTGTAATTTAGGAAACCAGTACATAGTCGGGACTTTCAAATGTTCGGAAGAGGCTTTAAGCTGGATAGTGGCAGCGATATGCTTGTTTACAATTTGACTCTCTGTGGAGCGTACGGACCTGAATGTGGACGAATTGATAATTTCGTTTTGGAGAACTTCCGTGTAGTGTATGCGTCACACCACCACTACATTATTGGCCTCTTTGTCTGCCAGAACGAACACAAACCGCTTTGCGAGTACTTGGAGTTTATTTTTGATTCCAGAAATGGGTATATCATGGACCCTATTATTAATTTCAGAATTGTTTTCAAAATGAGATATACGAATATCAACAGTATTCATAATTTTATTCAAATAACTGTCTAGAGATTTTTTATCAGATTTTTCACGTTTACACCAATTTTTACAGTAGGCAGACAAAGCGTCTATAATGACCTGACGACACTGTTTCCAATCTATTATAGATGGAGGACGATATGTAGGTCCTTTCTTCAGAAAAGTGTTTACCTCACGGTCTTCGACGATGTTGAGGTCTCCTGTAATGACATGACCATATGGAACATATCTAAAACTAGATGTTTCACAGTCTCAAGTGGAAGGATCATTATTTTCTATATTGAAGTCTGATGTAACTGACGTATAATTAAAAATCAAACTTCTGCTGTTTTTTTTAACGAATACAAAATGATAGGTGGTTCTGTATTATAAAAATATGGAGGTATATGGCTATGGATGGTAGAGTAATTGAATATACTAGATAAGTTAATAAAATCAATACCTCTATTCATATATTTTAATTTAAGACAATGCCGTTTATGATTTTCAGGTTTATCGATACTAGGAAACAGCCTGTGATGACAAAACGCTGTAATAAAACGGGTGTATTCATACAACGGTCTAAAAAATGAAAAACTTTTTCACTCCTGAAAAATATCATATAATTTACTTATTGGTATATGACCCAGTTTGCATAATACTTGATGTCTACCATTATTTTTTTAATATAGATTACCGATCAGCAAGTGTATAATTTATACGATGTTTAATACATTGATTACGGTTTTTGCGTTTACCATGAGACCTATTATTTCTTAGTCGTTTATCGACAATATCAATTACATCGATAGAAGTTTTCGACATGTTCCCTTGTCCCAATATTTTGTCATTGAGACCGAGAGGATAAGCTGAAGTCTTTTTATCCAAAATAGTTCGCGAAGTTCATTGGATTTTTCAAATTTCTTGTGTGATTCTCCTGGTTATTTCTGAACGGTTTCAAGTGGTTGGAATTTTATAAATTTTAGATTGTGATTATGCTTATCTAAATGTTGGTATATCAAACTTTTGAATTTTTAAGGTCTTCGAAAGCGGTAAAGGTGCTCTTGATTTCTTCTGTAATATTCTCGTCCGGTCTGTCCCACATATTGAATACCACACTTAGGCTGGGTTCAAGTTACCACATATACAAGGTTTTGAGTTTTTTCAGGTAATGTCACAGGAAAAGGAAAGTGAAAAAGCTCTCCCGTTCACTGTTGACCTAACAGTATTTTGTGAAGTTAATCTAAAACAGGTAAGTCATTTTTTGGCATTGCACGGAAAAATTTGTGGATATCCACGTGCATTTTTGTTTAACAATATTGCTGCTGAGGCATTACAAATACGTTTGTTTATGCAAGTGGATATCCTAGAAGTTGGGTTGTAATTTAATTTCTTTCCATTACGTAAATAAAGGCAACAGTAGTATACCGCTGTTCGAAATTCATAAATCGATTGAGAAAAAAAACAAATCTGTGTTACAAACTAAAACTGAGGGAAACACTTCAAATATAAGAGGATAACTACGACACAACAGAAACACAACATTAAAATGTATCACACACAGAAACGAACTATAATATAACAATGGCCATTTTCCTGACTTGGTACAGAACATTTTAAGAAAAAATTGGTGGGTTGATCCTGGTTTTGTGGCTAGCCAAACCTCCCGCTTTTATGGCAATGTTAAATATAACATTAACATGACAACATTACATGAGAGAACATATAGGACAGAGAAACACACGAATAATAGCTAACAAAAGGTACCAGGTTTAAAATTTAATACGCAAGACGCGTTTCGTCCACACAAGACTAACCAGTGATACTCAGATAAAAAAAGTACGAAAGCCAAAACAAGTACAAAGTTGAAGAGCATTGAGGACCAAAAGTTCCAAAAAGTTGTGCCAAATACGGCTAAGGTTATATGTCTGGGATAAAAAAATCCTTAGTATTTAGAATAATTCATACTTTTGCAAACAGTAAATTTATAAACATGACTATATAATAGATATACATGATAACACCGAAGTGGTGACTAACTACAGAATAAAAACGGATACATAAAACAACATAAACCAGCACATAAAAATTCACAGCCGAGTTAGCCAAAGAGATCAACTCAAAAAAAGGGTGACGTCACATTTGAATTTCTGAAATTTCCCCAAAATAGGATAGAATACGGATAGAATTAAAGATTTGGTTTATAATACTCATATAACATTTATTAATAACAATGAAAATTACAATACTAATTAATATAAAATGTGGTAGTAATTAGATAATTAATAGTATTATCTAGCTATGTCGGTGTTTCTTCTAAATCAAACTGTAAACCAAATATATCGTATAAATTTAGTTGACCCAAACTAAAATCTAATTAATAGTACATCGTAGTTTTTGAATGCGCTTCTGAATGCATGATCAAATAGCTTTGATCCATTCAGACAAAGTGTCCAGTTCTGGTTCGTCTGGTTTGCGCTTTACCCATTTTCTTGTATAGTCCTCAACTGCATCCATCAGTAACCTGAAGTTCTTTTTCCAGTTGATGGGCTGGGGAATTCTATATTTTGGTCCCTTGGCTAACAACTCTCTCATTGGTAACGATGCCAAGGTCGCCAGTAATAACATGACCAGCTGGACTATAATTGTATTGCGACGATTCACATGAGCAATCCGGAGGCTTGGATTTCACATCTTTGAGGTTATAGGCCTCTAAAACCCTCTTGTGGTTGAAAATCTTGGATGCAATAGACTTGGTGTTAGTATAAGAAATAACAGGTGTAGCTTTATTTTTGAAGTAATCAGGTATAGTTTTTTTGTACAGATTTCTGGTGGAAAATATTGCTAATATTTACAGCATCTAAACCTTTATTGGCGAATTCTACCTTAGAAAAAATACGTTTTTCCTGATTTTTGGATGTAGTCGATACGGGTTTGAATAGTCTATGGTTAGCAATGTGCATGATTATTGCAACTAATCTATACAAAACAGAACGAGAATCAGTAACGGAAGTATTTTGGGCCTCTTGAAATAGTAAAAAAAAGTTTTGACAATGGAATGGAGTATAAGTTCTGATATGATGAATTCCTAAAGGTTTTCGAACAAACGTTAACAGACTATCAATTGTCACGGTGTGCACAGCAGGTGGTATATATTTTTCTGTGACCATGACTTCTATTTCGTCGAGCAGAAGTATTAAATAATTGTAATGTATTGACAGTACTACACCTGGGACTAGACAAAATACCTACACCATCAATTTTGTCATTGCACCCATAGGGAATGGCTGTTCCCAATTCTCTTATCCAAAAGTCTTCTCTTTGTAAACGATATGGTGTACTCAATATGGGGTCATTTGTTGAATGGTATATTTTCTCTATAATCCGGACTTTCATTGAAACAATAGAATGGTCAGGCTGATTGAAATGTTAATTTAGGATTAGGATTATTTACATTAGACCGATGATCATTCATTCTAAAATTGAGTCTTTGTCGAGTTTCCCCGACGTAGATCAATCCACAAAGAGTACATTCAAAACAGTACACAATATTGGAAGCAGTGCAATTCAGATTTTCATGATAATTTAAATAGGGGTATAGGCAAAATAAAAAAGACCGGAGGTTGTAACATTGAATAAGAATAACAATAACGGAATAAGAAATAATAGGCAAAGCAGTAAAATAACTCTTACAAAAACTGTTATAAAAGGCCCGACGTAAAGACTTAAGTAATACAAAACAGACATAAAACAAACACAGGGCAAAACAGAGATTGTATGAAATGTAAGTAAAACCATAGCAGGTAATAATAAGTAATAATAAGTCTGTTTAAAAGTTTGTTTAGCTTTTGAGATGAATGCCGACATTTTTGTGCTTTGTAAAGAATAGTACCGTAAAAGATTGGATGTGAAATACCTGAACGTATTAGATGTCTGAATGTTTATTTATATTTACGAATGATGTTCTTGTACCGATGATAACATTTAGTTGATGTTTTAACTAGCTTGTGATATCAAAAATCCTGGTGTAATAATTTTTCGGAAATACAGAGATTTCTTTCGTTAAAATCAAATACGTTGTTACATACACGAGCGAATCGAAAAAGTTGAGATATATAAACACCATAAGATGGTGACAAGGGAACGTCACCATCTAAAAATTGATAATTAGCAATAGGAAATGAAAAATCATCCGGAAAGTTAACGACACAGTTTATAATGGAAGCACCATATTTATCGTCACAGGTGTAGCTTTCACCGGAGCATTGTATATAAAAGACAATAACGGACAAGGATGCAAAAGTATGTATGTGCTTATTTGCATGTTTGTGACGTTATTATTACTTTCTTACAAATGAGAGGTTTAACTAGCTATTAAACCAGGTTTAATCTACCATGTTCTACATCAGGAAATGCCTGTACCAAGTCAGGAATATGACAATTGTTTTTCATTCGTTTGATGTGTTTGAGTTTTTCATTTTGCCATTTGTAAATGGACTTACCGTTTTGAATTTTCCTTGGAGTTTGGTATTTTTGTTTTTTGATACTCGTTTTCATAACTTTCATTAAACGTGTGTTGTAATCATACTGTACATGTTTTTTTACTTAGATTCCACAACAGTCCGAATTAGCTTTATATTGAATAAGCTGATGTGCTAGACTCGTAATGAAAAAAATGATAATTAAGTTTACTGTGTTTCGGTTGAATCTATTATTCAAATTTGCTGACAGCATGAAACAGCATGAATAATTTGACGATTACCTGAATACAAAAAAGGTAATAAATGTGCACGCATTTTGTTACTTATAGTACATTCAATAATCCCAATATTTAACAAGTTATGTGTATAGTAAACTTTTGTCAGTAAGAACACAGACTAGCTTGATAAAATTTTATTTAAAATATTCGTTGATGTTTAGAAGAGTGACATTTTAAATGATAACACAAATCTCTCTGGATATAATAAACTGATACCAGTGTCTCATTTTTAACACGTTTAACCTCGCCATATTCCTACATTATTGCTTATCTGATGCCTTTGATAGCACAACTGTATTCTTGTTTGCTGGTATTCACTAGTCTAACGAATGACAATTAATTTCGGGCATCTACAGCGCTTGTCTGGATTGACCTTCATAATGAACAATCAAGCCCATGTCGTGTATGAATATTCCTGGTTAGTAAATTCTTAGTCACTGCATTATAACAGTTGCTCATGAGTATCTTTTTGAGTCCAAAAAAGGCAAGGTAGTAGTTACACTACAAACGTGTTTTTCTGTTTCTCTTTCATCACATTTATTTTCGCAGAAATCCACTCAGATGAAAGTATAATACTTTCTAAACTATCAAAACTGAGAAACAATCGATATTTTATAGATCGGAGAATAATTTTGGTATCAAAGAAATCTAAGACCACGCAATATTTAAGCAAAAATTTGAGACAAAAAGCTGATACAAAACGTATCCATCAACCAATTGTTGTCGGATCTTAATTGTTTTGGTTTTAGGTATTCTCAATTTTTATATAAACTCGTGACGATTTAGAACTTGACATATTATGTAGACACCTGTTTCTTGTTGAATACATGTTGCCCTCTTGATGTTCTTATGTTGATTTGTCGTTCGATTGCTGTCATAGTGACGTATAACCAACATCTCCAACAGTTTGAGTTCCGTTTGATTACTTTTAAATCTGTTTATGACAAATCAAAACTGAAAGGGTTATTGAGTATAGATTAATTGCTTTCTTTCCCTCAAGCCATGAATATGCTCAGAAGACGATTAATTTTTGAGAGATTTACGTAAATTTTATATGGTGATAGTATATAGTTAACAGAAAAGGTTTCAGTTTTCGGCCTTTAATTTAATATCCCCTCCTCTTACAATATTTCAACTTTAATTTTAAAGACATGTCACATCCAAAGCTCATATTTTGTTCCTGTTTTGGCACATACTTAAATATGAACCTCATTAAATTCGATCTCAAAATAGTCACTATTAAGGAATAAATATTTAAAAAGTCTAAATAAATTCCATAGATCACAAAACTAATCCAAATCCTATTTAATTATTTGGTGATTCCAAAATACGTTTTTATTTGGCAGAAATTACAATCAGTTATTTTTGTATATCTCGTATGACTTTGAAAGACTGATTTAAGATTTACATTGTCCACAAAATATTATAAAATGTTCCCGGTTTAAGGAATACAAAACACGCTTTCTGCTTTTTTTTAAGTTGTTAATTGATTAACTATGTCGTAATTGCTTGGTCAGTGGCGGATTCAGGAGGCGAACAAAGCGTATACGTCCCCTTTGATATATATTTCATTTTTTTAGTATAAAATCGTCAAATTTGTTTTATCCTCGCGCTACACTCAGCATTATTTCTTCATCTGTATATCATAACTGAATAGTAAATTAGTCTAAATTTCCATCAAATGTATAGTAACTTTTTTATTCTTAATATATAGGTATAAGCGTTGTCTATTTCTATATGACAAGACCACAGTAGCAACAACATCCTTATGATGTAGAATTCATTATAAAAAAAAACTGTGTCGACAGTGTTCAAGCATCATCGCACACAGGTTTGTTTTATAAGACAGCTAAATGGATACAAGTAATAGATTCCCACGCCTACATTAAACTGATGTCCAACCAAATGCCTTCAGAAACTTGTCAATAAAAAAATTACTGCAAACATGGATAAGTTAGAGATTTGATGGTGTATTCGATATTTAAAAAAAAGTAAGTTAGTTACTAATTGTTCAACATTAAAATGCAAAAAAGTGTCGTGTAACAACACTCTCTTTTCCCCGTTTTCGCCTTCTTATTTTAACACTTTCTTTTTAAACGCAGAAATATAAAATATGACCGTACTACAAGTTTCTGAATTTTGCAACGATTCTATATAGCAACGTGTGATTCACGGAATTGTCATATTTTCAAGAAAAAAGTTAGATCATACAATTTTCATCTACCATGTGCCAAAAAAAAAGCCCCCCAAAAAAAACCCACCAAAATATATTTGCAAATTGGAAAAGATAAAAAATAGTTTTATATCCGTACTTAAAATTTTCTGCAATTATTTGAAATAAAAAAAAAACATATGTTTTTCTCAGCCTGAATCGATCGATTTTTTGCCCCCCATTTTATTCTTTATCTATTTGCAAAAGACGAAACATGATCAAATTATTAAAAGACAGACTAAGGATAATATACAAGTGTATACTACCATCCAGGTTAATGAGATTTCCATAAAGTAACTAATCCTTAATTCACAACCGTCCATGTACATGCAAAACTCATTTTTGATATTTATCTGATAGATAGATCATAAAAGACATATCTAACAAGAACTTCGATGGCAAAAATGAAACAATAAATGTTTTTTTTTGTGTAGACGAGTAGCAAATTGAATGAGGACATTTTGTTACAATAAAATTAAAATATAGGCACATCTTTCTAAGTAAAGTGGCAAAAAACACACATATAGAGTTACGCAGATGCAACAGAATAATTATATTAATTGTAATTTATGACTATTTTATAAATTAAAGGATTATAGGTCGAACACGATACTCGCACAATGTACATATTTTAAAACAGGTTTATTTATTTTTTCTATAGATTGCATTCCGAAGTGCACATGCTCGGCTAAGATAGTTGAATATCAATCGAAAGCAAAGGATTAAGTTTTGAAATCATAGCATTCCTTTAATTAAACATTTGAAACAGGTTTTGTTTAAGAACAACAACATGCATGTTTTGATTATATAATTATAAAATTGAGAATGACTTATGTACCTACTATTCTATCTAGCAATTAGCATTGGTAGTCTCGGCAGATTTATCTCCCTGAGTGCGGGGGGTCCTTTTTAACGGTAAGCGGACAAAAATTCAGAGGGAAAATGTCACAGGACAGAAAGTCACAAATTTGATAGGACAAAAAGTCACAGGACAATAGGTCACAAATTATTTTTTGACAATTGATTGAATATATAAGAGAAAAATCTTGAAATCGTTACTTTTTATTACATATATTCCTTCTACAGTTTAGGAAATTGTTAATTAACCTTGATAAATGAATATTTCTTAAATTTTAATCATTAAAAGGGAATATTTCTTTACACCATGAAGCCGTTTAGGTACCAAGCCACTTTGACATTTTGTTTTTAAAATGCGAAGTTAACACTGGTGCTATAAAAAACAAATCTGCTACGAAACAAAAATATAAACCGTACCCTAGATTTTTAACTATGTACATTTTCTTTTACCAATCGTTTCATGACTTATTTTATTATATATTTCCCTATAATATAGTTTATTCTTTTATTAGTTCTTGCTTAAAAAGACTTGATGGTAAACAAAAGTCAGAGTAGTATCAAAATCGGGCTTTATAGGTACCTATAGTAAATATAAACTGTTACATAGATTCTTGAAATATGCTTGTATTCTTGATGCATTTATTTTGAAATAATGTTTTATAATTTGTAAATGTTATAATTTTACCCGGTGTTTCCTTATATATGATAAAATATGGAAATATATGTCACTTTTCTTCAATGGATAAAGCAGCCACAGCGTTGCATGGGTATTTATAATTTTTAAGATAGTGTGTGACAATCCGTTTCGGTTGACTGCTCAGATAATCCGTATTTTGAAATGTAAATAACTTTCACCAAACATCTGTCATCTGTCAAAAATTAAAAAAAATATAAAGCGAATAAGAAACTCAGAAAATATTTTCCTTGATAAATTTTATATGGCTAAGAACAATTATTTTAAAAATTGTTTAAGAACATTTTTGATATTTATTACTAATCAATATATCTTTACAGACGGAATGAATAAATACTAGATAACTTAATGCCAGAAAGCACGACTGCTAAGTTTTTGATGACTTACACAATTTTCCGGTTACAATAACTATTCTTTCCTTATGTAACCAATTAAATGTTGAAAATAACATCGGAAAAAAACATGAATTGCAAGTTTGCAAACGTTATCTAATGAAATAGACATACAATATAACATTAAAAGACCACAAAAGAATATCCTCCAAGCTTTGCCGAATTTATTCATAAAGGGGGAACAACCCCTGATAAACACCGAGAAAGTGTCGCCCGTTTAGCATCCGAATATTTAAAATCTTAACACGACTGAATACGATCTTACAAAATCTAAACAGCATTTTTACTATGGTCTGATTTAATCTGAAAGTGGTTTGATCTAGTCTTAATCGAACGCTAGAACAATCTGTCTTGTTTATCTTGACATTGACTATACGGACTGAACACGATATATCGGGACAGCATCTGAAAGTCTAAAAATGTCTTGATATTTTTCTATTGCAGTAAATCCAGTCGATTAAGACTTAATCAGACCAAAATGACCGTTTCAGACTGAAATCTTACTACTAGTGGAAGTTCCACATGATGATGTTTTGAAAGATATGCCCAAGAATCTTGAAAACTGCGCTATACAACTCGGATCGAGCTAGGATTTAGTATTAGTTTGATAGAAGAGACGTTGACACGGAATCCAAGGGACATGTACAGAAGAAATCCTGAAAAAATGGAAAACTTCAAAAAAACTAAAATTATAGTATACAGGTTAATATTAGCTCTGGAACGCGAACATACTGGAGGGTTGGAATATTAAAAGGGTATCTACATTGGACAATAATTCTTTTTTAAAATTCAATACATTCTGAATATTAATCATGAGATGTCTCAAAAAATATTGAAGGCAAAAACACATTTTATGTTTAATCATGTACAGTATTACAATATAATAACATCTTGATAAAAAAAAAAAAACAACATTGAAAATGATACATTGTAGAACCAACCTCTTATTTTGACTTATCTACTATATTTCAATACTACATAAGTCAAACGTTTTACTACTTATAAAATGTTTCTTGTTGTAACATTCAATATCAAATAAATTCAGTATAAATGCAAAAAAAATTAAGAAATTGATAATGGTATATATATATAGCAAGTCTAAAAGGGTACAACAACACCAAAACCAAAAAAAATTAGTAAAATCATGAACTAATATTAAATATTTTAGATAACTAATTTCCTTCATCAGGAAGATCTAAATGACGGGACATTTATTTGTTTGTACAATCAGAAATTGAGAAACAGTATTTATGCTTGTGTGGAGTTTTCAACTTTTTTATTTAGGTCAACGTATATGCTGTTAAAGGTATACCTTGTTGTTCGAAGCTGTGATGAAACATGTACCTGAATTGTTGTCCTGTTTAACTATAATTGCGTTGTGTATAAATATAGTTGAAATTATATGTATACAATATTTGTAAGGTGTTAATTTCATTTCTGAACACCCAGTTGGTCTTCATACAACCTAAATGAACCGGTGTTATAATAGCTGTCTATTAAGGTTGCCAGTTTTGAATATCGATAAAGCGTTATGTGTATAATGAATGAAACTAATTGATTCAAATTTAAGTATGCCCTTATAGAAAACAAAATTATAATACATACTAATAACAAGAAAAATTACAACTTGTACAGCAACATATGCACAATTGAAACACATGTATATAAGTGAAGTCCAACGCATAATGGTCAAATCGCTTATGTAACAGAGCACAATGCACAAATTTCATGCTTCATAACTTTGAAGAACTTTGTATACTGTTACCACAAAAAAAAAAACATGCACACATAAAAACATATACAAACACATGAATTTGTTCCTTAAGTATTTGGTGTACTATATGAATAATTGATCCCTGTCTTCACTGTGTAACTATGCATCAACATTTACAATACGATTTCGATAATGTCCTTCTTGCAGCCCTTATTCTTAAACAAAAAATATATGGATTTAAAGAATAAACAATGACTTGTAGAAACGTTTTAAATGTATCAATTACCACTCTGTACTTATCATCTGTACATTCATTCTTTATACCAATTGGTGCATATTGAATTGGAATAAAAAGTAATATATAAGTGATCACAAAGACAGAGGCAATTCGGGACTGTGCTTGCTGCCCTGCAGTCTGTAGAAGATTTATAGATATTGCTCTTCTTATGACTGATGCGACCATTGCAGATATCAGAAAAACACTGAATAAAATGTTGAAAAGTATCAAATCAATGTGTGATAAAACAAAATTCTGAAATGTTTTAGAATACTCATTTTGTACACAAGATCGAAGGTCTAAGAAACTCGATACGACTTCCAATAAAACACAAACAAAATATACGATTAACAACGCAATACGTATATTCTTCTTTGTATTGTACAGTCTAGCCTTAAGGGGACACACCGTGAATAGAAGACGTTGACAAGCCAAAAGACATAAATGAAGTGAAATAACATTTTCAATAAATGCACTAAATTTTTGTATAAAACATCCGAAGTTTGGAACATTAATGTTAATGATTTCAGGACATTTTGACATACTTTCAATAAATAAGATCAATCCTCTAAACAAAGATACGAACGCAAACGAACTCCTGGTTATAAAAACTGGTACCTGAAAGTGCTGGATCATGAAAGGAAGGATTATAACTAGACAATTTCCAATCAGTATAGAGGCAACACCTGCGCCTATTACACTAATATAGATAACCTTACTTAACGTAGTGGAAAATATATTAGTAAAAGGAAAGATGACATAACAATCCTCTTGATACGTCAAATTCGTCACATTTGGCATTGCCGAGATATTTGTAATTAATTCTAGGAACTCGCCGCTATTATCATAGTCAAATATTAGAGTTTCAACTATGGATGCATTAAAGCCTTGAAGGTCATCTAAATGTATTAGCATAGATAAAAAAACTATATAACAGTGGGCACGTCTCGCCTATAGTCGTCTTATCGATAACCTGCAATAAAAAAATATCACATCTGATGTCAGGATAATAATTTTACATTACTATCACGATTTTAGTATAACTTTATGGTAATATCGTTTTGGTGTGGCTCGGTATTTATACATCCCGCCAGTGTCCTATTGTGTTATGGTAATTTTTGTATTCTTGTCTTTCTATTTTGTGTATATGTCTTGTCAATTGTGTCATTATTATCTTCTCTGTAGACACATTTGTTATTATAGTATTTAAGATTATAACACAATGTTTACTGCTGTACCCCACTTTTTGACATTTTTACCTGTTATGTTTATTTTACTCACGCATTGTCGTCAATATAATGGAATGATACGCAACTGCCATAATATTGAGAGGTTTTGCTAGCGTTAAAACCAGGTTTAATCCTCCATTTTCTACACAAGAAAATGCATGTACCAAGTCAGGAATATGACACTTGCTTTCATTTTTTTTATGTGTCTGACCTTTGTATTTTGCCTGTTGATTGAGGACGTTCCATTTAGATTTTTTCATGGAGATCGGTATTATTGTTATTTCATTATTTAAACTGAAATCCTTGCTAAATATTGCTGGATTGACCTAGTTAATATGTAATGTTTTGTGCAAGTGCGTTCTTTATATTTACGTCATAATATTAAGTTTATAACAATGCTCATTTATATATATCTACTTAGTAGGTTGCTTACATAATTTTGTTTTGCATATTTTTCGAAAAACAGCTGGTTAATGACATCTTTATGTGAGTTAAGAATGCATGTTCAATATTTTGGTTGCCGTATACGTTTCAGGAAATGCTTACCTTTTCGGTGCACCTGCACAGTTGTAATCACAGAAACAATCAATCAATCAATAAATCATTTGAAATATATATCTACAACATGTAGAATGAGCAATGTCACTTTAAAAGTCTAAGTCCATCATTACTGGACTGGACAAAGAAATAACGTGACGAGTGTCGTATACGGTGCCGGAAATGCTGACCCTTCCAGAGCACCTGATTTCACTCCCGGTTTTTGGTGGAGTTCGTGGTAATTCTTTTTTTTTTAAATATTGTTGTAAATTTCTTTTTGTTTTATGAGTCTTTGTTTACTCGTCGGTTTTGATTGTTATTGTCATATTATAGAATTATGTATTGTATATGTTGTGTACAAGTTGTAAATTTGTACAAATCATAATGTGTACAGGGATTTTGTACAAGTTATAAGTTTTTTCTTGCATTTTTTTTATTTTCTTCAAATCATCAGTTTGCTGTTCCTAACACAAATCTGTATATTACAACCTTGCATTAAGTGTTGGTATTTTTGTTTTAAATACTTTTCAAAGGTACCAGGCTTATAATTTTTTCTACACCAGACGCACGTTTCGTCTATTCAAGACTTATCAGTGACGCTCGAATTTAAAAAATTGTAAGGCCAAATAAAGAAAAAAGTCGAAGAGCATTGAGGACCCCAAATTCCAAAAAAGTTATGCCAAATACGGCTAAGGTAATCTGTGCCTTGAGGCAGAAAAATCCTTAGAATTTCGAATAACTCATAATTTTTCAAAAATTCGATTTATACAAAAACCAATATCATTGATATTTCATGTCAGCATAGAAGTGTAGACTACTGGGCTGGTAAAACCCTCGGGGACGAAACGTGTACCAGCAGAGGCCTCGAATCAGTGTTCATCAAACACTATAAATGAGAACACCTAAATGGTTTAAGTTCTATCTTTTTTCACAATTATACCATAATCATGTCCATAAATAAACCTGTTTGTAGATTTATGATTTATTTTTATCAATGCTGAATATAAGGATCTAATATGTAGTTAGTGAAATAGGAAACACAAAAATAAGCATATTGAAATACTGTGTGCTTGTATCATTCATTTGTGTTAAGAGGTTTACAAAACACTGATAAATCGTACTTAATGTTACATATTGTATCATAGATATTATTGTTTCAGAAAGGAATAAAACATACTTATTGTAAAAATAAAACAATAATATTCTGAACCAAACGTTATCAGTATACAGTGAAAACTGTCTAAACTGAACCTCTTCTGGACTTAAGATTTTGTTCGGTTTCGGTAGATGTTAGGTTTTATCAGGTTCACATCCAATAACATTTGATATGACTGGACTTAAGAACATTTTTGATTTATACAGGTTTTAAGTTCATTGTCTTGATTTAGAAATTTACAATTTTAAAGTTTTAAATTATTCGAAATGCTACGGATTTTTTACCCCAGGCACAAATTGCCTTAGCTGTATTTGGCATAACTTTTTTTGAATTTTGGATCCTCAATGCTCTTCAACTTTCTTCTTTATTTGGCCTTACAATGATTTGGATGATTCATACGACACTGATGAGTCTTATAAAGGCGAAACGCGCGTCTGGAAGAAACCAGAAAAAGGTAGCGTAATTTCCTTTTCTCAGTCGAAAAACCAGCTGATATGAAACAAAAGAAATGGAACTCTTGACTGGAGAAGGTAAAAAAGGTCACCAAGATCGTTTACGACTGTTTCTATGGCCTTGAAACGTTAATTGCGTTTTCACAATTTAATATTTTGTCGTTTGAAATATTGTTGATACCCATATAAGAGTACGGTTTAAAAAGATATCTTATAACTTTTTTAAGATTAAGACGTATTTTCGTAAAAGAGCCAATTAGGGTAGGTACAACAACAAGTGGATAAATAAAATACATAGGCATACAGTTTGCCGAAAAAAATTCCGTAGAAAGATAACGGATTGATCTTGTGAAAGCATAAATTTTCCTTTCTGCCCCCGGCTTCAATATTTAGAAAATGCCCTTCAACTTTGTACTTTCTTTGTCCTTTCAATTATTTTGATTCGAGCGTCACTGATGAGGTTTGTTTAGACGAAACGCGCGTAAAAAAATATAAGCCTGGTTACCTAGTTCTGATTTGTATTTACAACCTCTGAATCGACGCCTCTGATGGTGGACGTTTCGTTCCCGTGGATATCACCAGCCCATTAGTCAACACTTTGATTAGTGTAAACCTTTGTGATGAGTCATCAAGGTATGGTAGGAGTGTTTGAATGATACTTATTAAAGCTTCTTTCTACTTCAAATGAACCAATTTTAATTTTTTTTATCATACTGGTATTTTTTTAAGGTAATAGTTCATTCATTTTTTCAATAGTAATTAATCTTGTTATCCATACAATATACTTAAAAGCAAAGTGGGACCGCCGTGTACTTGCAAACTCCTTAATTTTAACCTAAAGCCATTACAGACAGACTTTGCAAGTGGATAAAAGAAATACATATCTTCTATTTGTGTGTGTGTGCGTGTGTGTGTGTGTTTGTTTTATCTAGAATAATTGCTCTTAAACTTCTGAAAATTTCTAGTCTGCCCTCCGAGGAAATAATTAAATACATTTTTTAAGTGTTTTATTGAACTTTCGTAAATCGCTAATGAGAACCAACAAGACAGCAATATTCAATAAACTAAAGACCTCAAAGTCCATTATATGATGTGTAATAGATAGCAGATACATGTATCTTTTCGATAAAACTTTTGAGCAAAGATCGCAATAGTACCATATGAATTAATCCAGGACTTTTTGAGACATATATGGCAGCGCGTCATGATTGGAAATAGTGAGTTTTATCAAGTTCAATTTATTAATTGGAATAATGGGAGATAATTTTGACGAAGTAGTACTCTGTCTGTTCTGATTTAAAATCTTATCGAAATCAAGATTATACACTTTAAAATATTCATTTCATATTTATTTATCAAACATACAAGTGCATATTTTTGTTGGCCATTTACATTATTCATCAAATTTATGGCATAACAATCTAATTTACCAAATTATCATAATTTTGAAATCTATCATTATTTTTTTTAAATAATCTATGATAACAGAATTTTGGTTAAAGGACATATTTTTTTACAATATTATAACGAATTATTCATAATTCATGCCTTGAATTCCGTTGAAGTTGGCATTGCAATTGTCCATTTTCAATTGCCCTCCTTGGATTGTCAATCTTCTGGTTTATGAATAACTTCAATGTTCTGTAATATAGTGTAAATCGTTGCTGAAAAGATATTATACAATAATTAAATAGAAATATGAGACAAGCGTAACAATTGTTTTGTTGTTATGCATTCAATTTTTGAATTGTTCAACATAATCATACTTGTGTGGTTTGTATTGAGTCAAATTTGTATGATTTGTATTTTTGTGAATTGTATACTTACATGGATACCCCCATCGAAAGTTATGTTTAACGTTTAGTTGTGTTTCTGTATTTGTCTATATACATTAAAATTCAGTACTTTGTTAGGTAAAGATTAAACAAAGAAGCTATTTCGCTGGTGTATAGGCTGATATGGCTTTATTTAATGCATCATCTCTCATTTTAAATACACACACTTCAGTCAGTTATTTAGTCTTTTGGTTGGTTTGTTGTCTATTCCAACATTAAGCATTTCCATCATTATTATATTAAAACAAATCAATACACATGGAAACAAATATACTAGTTGCCAAATGCCGTTTGACACTGTGATTAGAATTTTTACACGAGCTGTAACTAATAGATTTTGAACACTAATAAATTACACATATCTAATAAAAAACACGTTAATTGATGAACGTAATAAGGATGTTTATTGAAAAAAAATAACTATCTCTATCAAAAGATTGAAGCCTAACAAAACAACACCTATAGCTAATAGATGTGGAACCCTACTATAATAATAACATCATGAAAAGAAAATCATAGCTTGTATTGTTCTTCATTGACAATGAAAATTAATTTCCGTCAAAATAGAAACAACTTTTTAATTGTGTACCTTCAATATATTCGTCAACAAAGAAGCAACTTAATAAATATTCTAATGCAACATTGTTTGTAACGTTAACTTTGATAGGATAACGTCAAAAGTTGTCATGGCATTAATTTACAATTGATGTTATAAATCATGGGCGCATGCGCAGACGACGTATGTATGATGTAACGTTGTTTTCTGTCAGTTTCATTCGAAAGGAGATACCACTATTGTATTTTAGCGAAAAAATCACCAATTGATGCCGTCGAATCTTAAAATACAATACAGTTATCTCCTAAGTGTACCCGCATTTTGTTTGTCAAAAGAGAAGCAACTTTTTTAAATGTATACCTTCATTGTGTCCGTCAAATGAGAATTAACTTATTAAATATTATAATGCAACATCGTTTGTTACGTTCATTTTCATTTGATAACGTCACATATTTTCCATCAATTCCATCAATCCTAAATCCATAAATTGGAAATACAACTTCAAAATGCTGATGGATTCAGTCGAGGATTATGCCAGGCAATGGGCTAAACGCGAGAAGGAAGACGTATATACTCTTTTTGAATGGTCTAAGGCTGTGATATCGTTGATACAATTCCGAATTAAGAAACGTAATGGGTCTATCAATACCCACGCTACGTCAATTTTTAAAGACCCAAATGTTGCAAAACACTTGTCCTACCTCCATGACAGATATGTTGTTGTCCCCGCAGACACTTACCAAAGAGGAAATCCTGGATAATCAAAGGTCTGTTCTATGTTCCTTTGGAATTTCAACCAAAGATGAAGAACTGGATCTTAGATCACTGTATTGGATACCTAAACTACATAAGTGTCCTTACAAACAACGGTATATTGCTGGGTCTTCCAAGTGCTCCACGAAACCTCTTTCTAAATTATAAACATCTATGTTATCAGCAATCAAAGCCGGGCTCCAAAGTTACTTTGAAACTGCCTATTCTAGAGGTGGCGTGAATCAGATGTGAATACGAATAAATTCCAAAGATCTTTTAGAGTACATACACTCTAAGATTCTCTAATCTTGCAATAGTATTAAAACATTTGACTTTTCAACACTTTACACAAGTATTCCCCGTTCCTAACTTAAAGACAAATTGAAAGAGTTGGTATTACTTTGTTTAATTAAAAAGAATGGCGAAGTATCTTGTCCTGGGGATGGATAAATCCTACTTTGTCAAGAATCACTCTGATTCAAACAAAAAATACTCTGAAACAGACATTATCAAGATGCTTGATTTCTTGATTGACAACATATTTGTTACGTTTGGAGGACGTGTTTTTCAATAGACTGTCGGAATTCCAATGGGAATCAAATGTGCTCCTCTTCTTGCCGACTTGTTTCTTTATTAGTATGAGGCTGACTTCATACAGGAATTTCTTCGGCAGAAAGATAAGAAGTTAGCAATATCCTTTAATTTTACGTTCCGCTATATAGATGATGTTCCCTCACTAAATAATACAAAATTTGGTGACTATGTTGAACGAATCTATCCCATCGAACTAGAGATAAAGGATACTACAGATACAGTTAAGTCTGCCTCATATCTTGACTTGCATCTAGAAATTGACAATGAGGGTCGGTTGAAAACAAAACTTTACGACAAAAGAGATGATTTCAGCTTCCCAATTGTGAACTTTCCATTTCTATGTAGCAACTTTCCAGCAGCGCCTGCATACGGATTATATATCTCCCGATTGATACAATATTCCCGGGCTTGTATTTCCTATCATGATTTCCTTGATAGAGGATTGCTACTCAAAAGGAAGCTATTAAACCAAGAGTTCCAAATGGCGAAGTTGAAATCATTCCTTCGTAAATTTTACGGACGCCATCACGAGTTGGTTGACCGTTATGGAATAACCGTTTCACAGATGATATCGGATATGTTCATTATGTCGTAACTACAGTACCCTTCCCTTTTCACGAATGTGACCTACCGAATTAGACTATTTACCGGATTTGTAATAACATAAGCAACACGACGGGTGCCACATTTCGAGCAGGATCTGCTTACCCTTCCGGAGCACCTGAGATCACCACCAGTTTTTGGTAGGGTTCATGTTGCTTAGTCTTTAGTTTTCTATGTTGTGTCTTCTGTACAAAAATTTGTCTGTTTCTCTTTTTATATTTAGCCATGGCGCTGTCAGTTTATTTTTAATCTAAGAGTTTGACTCTCTCTCTGGTATCTTTCGTCCCTCTTCGTTGCATCAAATCACAATTGATGTTATAAAAAGGTGTGCGCAAGAGCAAACAACGTATGACAGATTTTAAATGTATGATTAAACGATGTTTCTGTCAGTTTCATTAGATTAGAATGGAAATAGCTATATTGTATTCTAATGAAATTTGTTTGTAACGACAATTTTAATTGGACGTTGACAAATATTTTGAAGGGGTAAATTCCACGTTCTACCAGTCCGTAACTAAGAAAGCCACTATTTTGAATTCCGATTTTTTAAATATTTTATTTCTCACAAAATAAACATGAAAATCACAATTTGAGACTCACAATCCTCTTTATGTCAACGTTGAAACCCTTCTGAAACGTATGAAAGGTATGAATATGTCCAGTGTTTATGTTTGACATTGTGAGTATACATATGACGTCACATTGTATAATTGCTAAAGACAATGCAACAGTTTCGCGGACTTGTCATTTATGTAATTTTACGCCAAAATATTTATTAAATGGTATTTATTTTAATAAGCTGCATTAGAATGGAGGTAATTGTATTGTATTTTAAGCTTATGTTTCCTTTTCGATCGTTTCATTTTCTTGGAATTTTACAACTTTTGTCTCTTTGACAATTGAATCATTTTTATTCTTATTTCAATTAGTTTCCAAGTTTTTTTCTTCATACATTTTAAATATTTTGATGATTTTGTTTTAATCAATCGATCAAAATATACACTTTTTGTAAAAATAATATCATGATATTCATAATTGACGTCACAAAGTAAATCGGGTTTTAGATATTCTAAAATTTGACCTTGCAATATCACTTTTCTAACCGCCGTTTTTCAGTCTACCTTCGAAAATATAGTTTAGCATGTGAATTTCCCTGAACGAAACTAATTCGTTGAAAGATACGAATAAATAATATTTTTCATATATTACTAGACTGTGATGAGAAGGGAAATTAACAGGAAGATCAAAGGAAAATTCGTAAATAAACGATAATCTGTATTATCACTATTTCTTATCTTTTGCTTTGATCTTTTTGTGTAATAAATTTGATTGTTAAGCGACTTGAAATATGAATTGTTTCATTACATCAAGTGTTGTGTACGATGTTTCGAATTCGAGAAAATAAACCCATTTAATTTTAAAACTAGTAAATTTCATCCTTTGCTATTTAAAGTTTAACTATCAGGATTAGAGAAATATCATTTATTTGCATGTTATGAAATGGTGGAATAAGTTTCGCTCATTAATGTTAGACTATAGCTATACAAAATTAATTCTACCTTTCCATTGATCGAAAAAGTAAATCACAACAATACTGAACTGCGAGGAAAATTCAAAACGGAAAGTTCCTAATGAAATGGCAAAATCAAATGATAAAACACATCAAACGAATGGACAACAATTATCATATTCCTTACATGGTACAGGCATTTTTAAATGTAGATACTGGTGGATTGAACGTGTTTTTTTAGCGCTAAACCTCTCACTTGTATGACAATCGCATCAAACTTCTTTATATTTACAACGATGCGTGAACAAAACAGACATATGGCGTAATTTTTTTTCAAAGTTGATGTTTTTCGAAAAAGTGTTCAACATTTCACAGCGATTTTATACTTTTACCTTAGTTTAAACCTACTTACTTACTTTTACCTTAAATATCATCCTTTATTTTTATTAACTATGTATTTGCATTGTAGCACATATCAAATGTATTCGTTCATTGTGTGTTAATTTGTGTTACTACGTTTTTTGATTGAGATAAGCCTTCTAATTGATATTTTATAGTGTGTCTTTCTGGTGACCATGGCATCAGCTTATATGATGGATTAAGTCTAGGATTACTAGTGGAAATCAGGGAATTTTGAAACACCCGAAATATTAAAAGAAAATTGGTAATTTATTTACATAAAAATAAGTATTAAATCACATTCGATATCAAAGTCAATCATACTTTTGTTTGAATGTACTGAAAATAATTCTGCGTAGACACATACATTTATGTTACAAATTACAATTAACATTTAATCAGATTGTCATACTTCAACCTTTAAAAAATCAAATATATATTATGAAAATTGAAAAAAAAATTGTCCACGCTGTGCACAAACTGTGAAAAAAAACCAAAAGACTTATTATGCACTATATATCATATTTAACAAATTTAACGTATTTTGCCAATTAAGACGTCAAATTGTTCAAAAATGTATATAAAACATATATATATATATATATGTCATTTTGGACAATTTGATGTCTTAATCGACAAAATATGTAACAAATTGATAACTTTCCGATATTAAACTGAAAGACAGAGATTCGGATAGAAAACAAAACAAATGAAAATTGATGGTTTTTAATATAATTGAATAATAGGACATGCAACAGTTTATAAAAGGCTGCGTATCACAACTTACGTTTCATATGCAGATTAGAACTCCAATAAGCTACCCAATTATAAATTGAATCGTCCTCAACAACGAGGAAATTATATATCCAGTGAATGAGGTTGCAAATAGAATTTTATATACTTCTAACATGGCAACACCTTGGTTATTGTCTTTCATGACATGTTCCATGACCTTTCTCTAGTAATATAACAAGCTAGATAATTTGATGATGATGTTTTTGACAGTTTTCCTTTATTACACAAAAAATATCACTGATCATTATGGTAAAAAAACAAATAATTGGACCAGTAATTGATCGAAAAGTAAAAACGTTTATTGTTATCAAACATTAAATTCTTTGAGATATTAAAGATTGTTTACATATTGCTTAAATATCATAAACATTTTGTCAGTTTTTGTTTTTTGTATTTCGATAACTTGGCTCTTTGTACTTGATTCGTGATAAATCTTGAGTAGGAAAGTTCGAATCTAGCGTACAGAATACAAAACCTACCATTTTTAAAAATATTTTTCTCGCCTTATCTACCACTTTATTTAGAGTATTATATTTCTTTTGAGCATCCACAGGGTAATAAATAACGAATAAATAAAAACAAATATGAAAAAAAACGGTAACAACTGAATAATAGGCTCCTGATTTGGGACTGGAACAAAATACTCATCAAATGTACCAGGCTTATATGTTTGTCTACGCCAGACGCCAATTTCGTTTATATATAACTCATCGGTGACGCTCAACAAACTGTTAGGCCAAATAAAGTAGAAAGTTGAAAAGCATTGAGGATCCAAAAATCCCTAACATGTTATGTCAGATATGAAATAATTAAACACTAATATTATGCAGCGGGGTAAAACTAGTTGCTTGCGCACCAAACTCCTTTCCACTTTAAAATATGTATAATGGTGTAGCATCACGACATAAGCCTGTGCGACATACTCATTTTAAGTTTATCATACGTATAGTGGTGTAACATAGCGACATAAAATGTGCGTCAAACTCCCTTTCACTTTATCATGTGTATAGTGGTGTAACATTTCGACATAAGCATGCGCGTCAAACTCTCTTCCATTGTATCATGTGTAAAATGGTGTAGCATCACGACATACACATGCGTGCTTAACTCCCTTCCACTTTATTATATGTGTAGTGGTGTAGCAATACGATATAAGTTAAGCATGCGTCCCAAACTTCCTTTCATTTTATCATGTGTAAAGTGGTGTAGCGTCAAGACATATGCATGCTCGCACAACTACCTTCCACTTTTTGATGTGTAAAGTGGTGTTGCATAACGACATACGCATGCGTGTTAAACTCCTTTCCACCTTATTATATGTCTAGTGGTGTAGCATCACGACATAAGCAAGCGTGTCAAACTACATTCCACTTGATCATGTGTATGGAATTGTAACATACCGAAATACATTCTAAAACACATGTGAAAAATGAACAGTCGAAATAGTCTCATCTCAAAAGATAGACATACAATTCAAATTGAACAATTCACAAGTAGACGGTGTTGGTACACAATCATTTCTCAAAAAAGACAAAGTCTACAGAACAGATTTCTTTTCGTTCCTGGTACTATGTAGTGTATAACAGATAAATCTTGTGATAATGGCTCAGTATTTAATTTCGAGAAATTTGTCCCCAATTCCGATAAAATTTGTACCAGAAGAATTTAACTTCAAAATAAATTTACATTTCAAAAGCACATGTAGCATTATTGTAATGAAGAAATGAAATACGAACGTATTTGCCAGAGTACGACCTAGGGGTACTCGCAGTTGCACTTTAAAAGTGTATTATATACCCATGGGTCTCCAACAAAGCCAGGAATCCTGCACCCATAGGCGGATTTGAGCAGGTCATGCAACACTACTCTATTCTAGATCCGGAAATGTGCGCCACTTTTTACTTAGAAACTTAGAGATGAACCCCCCCAGCCTCCAACCCCAACCCCCCAAAAAAATCAAGAATAAGACATTAATTTATTAATTATCTTTAACTACATACAAGACGATAAATTTAAAATGTTAAGATGGAAATTTCTACATTATATTTTACCAACCATACAATTACATTTCTCTTGGAAAAAAACTAAATCTCATTTATGTAATATATGTCATGCCATTGAAGATTATGAGCATTAATTTTTGACATGCAAATTTCTGAAATCTACTACTCGATAAACTTAAATTAGGACTTTATATGGTATCACTTGGTCCAATTTTTATAAATACAAGATAAACGATAAAAATTATTACAGAGTAAAGCCTAAATTATTATTTTAATGACTAGACTCTTCTTTATATGTTTGGTCCTTTTTAAAATCCAGATAAGAGCTGAATTTCTTAATCACTTGCGTTTACTTATTTCGATAAACTTTTGTTATGGTACAATTTTTCACCAGACATGTCATGTTTTACTCTCTGTTATTATTTTTTTTTTAGAAAAGTGTGGTCAAGATCTTCCATTAATTGTCCCGATAAACCAACTTGCAAGCGTTTTAGATCCCAATGAATCTATATCCTACTAAAACAGGTTTCATTAGTGTATAAGGGTACATACACATAGTTACAACAGAAAAATGTTTAACGTTTAAGGAGGTAATTGGTTTAAACTCGGGTATAATGATGTGTTATAAAAGGTCTAAGCTTATTATTTTTTTAACATCATGATGATATTTATTCATTGAAACTTGCTTGTAAGAAATATCACCAAGAGTCCAAACTTCTAAGCTTAAAATTGCATTAGCTCAAGGAAGTTATATAGGTTTAATTCTCAGATTCCTTGCCGGCATGGTATAGTAAAACGCGTTTAATTCAAAGAGAACACAGTGTAGATACAAGTGCAGACAACATAAAACATGAAACTGGACACAACCATACAGAACGTTTTCCAGATATATTTGACCACATAATGTAGGGTTACTTTTTGAAAATTTCAATAACAATGAAAATATAAGTATTCGACGTATCTAGCTTGATGCTTCCGATCAGGATATTGGTGACAAACATTTTAACAATTCTTTGGGTACGCATTCGGAAGAAAATTTCAGAAAATTAACTATCTTTATCGTCTTGAAAATATTGTCCGTAGTAGCAAAAAAAGGTAGACGAATTCCTTTCGATCGCCATGGAATTTGGATAATCTAGAGATCAAATGATCGATCTAAAAAGAAAGGTAGCAAACTAGATCGTTTAGCCACTCAGTGTAAATAAACGACGAATTAACGTATTTTAATAGTATCATCTCTATATATTGTGCCTAGATAAAATAATATATAAGCTTTACTCAGCACTATTTGATTGGTTTTTATTCACAATAGCATCACCTAAACATTGAAGACATTTATTCCGAATATGTTGCTGAAGCAAACCTGCTCTCAACTATGATCCAAAGAAAAGAGGCATTTATAAACGGAATTAGATCCTAATTTCGTGTTCATAATTTTTAAATGCTTTATCAACTTAAGATTAATAATATAAATTTAGATTTCACCACTGCATAACGTGTGTTACAACATTGCTTAACTCAAGACTGTTAAATTTTAAATTTAAAAAGCAAGGCTTACCGAGCTTCTTATATATTTAAAAGTGAACTGTTTTCAGTGGAGAAATATCGGCACATGGAAGCTTCTGGGCCCATCTTGAATACTGATATTATTTTCAATATCAACTAATTCTGCATCTATTTTGGACACATGATGAAACAGCAACAATCAGATAATGTTTTCGTCGTTTGCAAAAACAACATGATGAATTCACACTCTGTATATGCAATGCAATGAGTTAAAAGAACTAATAATTGTCGTGCTCAAAACGTCTTATCGGTAATAAATTCATTTTTAAACACAAAGACATTTAAAAATAGTTTATCTGTAAAGATCTTTGAGTTTGACTGTCCCTCTAGTATCTTTCGCCCCTCTTTTAGGACTTCATCCATCTGTTCAGGCTAGGACTTCGCCAATCTGTACTTTTTAAAACCTGTGTAAGAATCTCCACAAGTGTTCCCTCTTTCTCCTGGTTGTTTTTGTTTCTGCTCGTACATTCACGAAAAACTATGAGAACAAACATTCTGACATTAAAACTCTAGAGGACGCAAGATTTGAAGAGAAAGTAAAGATACCAGTCTTAGAGTTGATATCATGTAAACAGGTACTCGAGACTGTTCAGTGCCGTTTATTTATAAACAAGGTTTCTTTTAGTTTTGTTCATCTACAAGTCTAAAGTTTACCCTTTATATTTAATTTGAAACCAACCATAGTTCGTATACATGGTATAGGAGCTAATTTTCAAAATCACTTGTATTCAAATGTACTAATCAAAGATACAAAGCTTACAATTTTGTACGCCAAACGGTTGTTTCGTCTACAAAAGACTCAACATTGTGTCGCTCGAATAAAAGTTCAAACATTTATGTACACTATTACTTTTCGATTTGATTAACACGTTGTGTGTCATGTGTACTGGGCAACGTAAATTGCATGTACTGATTGTATATAGGAGCCTTCTTTTCACTATCTATGTACATTGACTGCATCTTTTAATTTGTTGCCGTATGCCTGATATCTCGAATGACCCTTTGTCTGAATAGTAGTTTACTATACAGTATTGGTTTGTTCAATGTTGTACGGTGACTTACAGCTAATATCTCCGTTATTTTGACGTTGATGGATAGTTGTTTCATTGGCAATCGTACCACATCTCCTTATTTGTATACTGTACATTTAAATCTGTTCCTTGTACCATGGAATGGTGTACGTCTGTATTGATAGAAATGTATTTGTAATATTTGTCAAAAATAACACAATTATTAGAAGGAAGGAAATTAATACACCTAATTATTTTGATTACTTTATTTTGAAAGCAGTTATGATACATCTGTTTAAGCAAAAATAAATACAATGGCATAGAGCTTCATCAATCAACAACATGTTATTTAATAATATATCTTAACAACAAACACGCTAAAAAAAAAAAGGTAAACTGACACATAAAGATAACTGTTTGTGTTGATAAAGGTTATGGAAATTAGGTGTTTAAAGTTAGGTTGATACAATCGTTACCCGAGTGTTTTAATCATTAAAAACGTTTCCTATAACAAACATAACAAAGAAAATGATATCTTGCTACCATCAGCTACGTATGTGTTGTTACAAAAGTCTGCGTTGAATATTTGTGTTTTCTAAATCACAGTGTATTTTATAAAACTTCACTTCACACTGAGGTTATACAACGAGAGAATCATTCCAGTTTGTTAGATTTTGCAGTACTTCACAATTCTTTTAATTTCTTTTTCCGTGTGACTACAATTATTTATTTTCCTAAACACACAATTGATTACCAGTATATTATGTGATTGTATAAGTTATAAAGATTCGAGGTAAACAAATTAATTAGGGCAGAAAAAAAAAATATTTGAGTCAAATTTATCAAATTAGAGGAAAATCATATAGTTTCATTTACTCTCGTGGGTACCTTTCTTCGTCCAGTGAAAGCAAAATGTATTTTCATGAAAACTTGCCCTTTTAAATTTGAAAAAAAGGAAATTTGCATTCTTGGATTGAGTCCTGAAAGTATTGACGAACATCTACCAAGATAATCCATCAAAAAAGTAACCATCGAATAAGAATATATCCACGGTTCTTAAGGATTAATTGAATTCATTTTTGAAGCCTCACCATTTAAAAAAAGAGATGGTCAATATGACAGCAACCCCGACAAAAATACGAGATGAAAAAAAAACTAAAAAAACTAAAAGTTATCAAGAAGTGAATGTATTAACCATAATGCAAACAATGCATCGTCTAAGCATATTGTTATTCAAACAAAGTCCATCTAGTGACCAGCTATCAACATTATTAAAAAGACATTGACCTCAAGAAATAATTTCAGCTTCAATGCTAACATTGCTTATTTGGTATTAGTAAAGTTTCATGAGGCGGGCTAAATTTCATCGAAACTAGTTTTAGTATTTCACCCAATGCATATCCTTTTAATATTGGTCAAAAACGTAATGGTATGTACACATAAAAACATACGGAATGTCAATAAAACACAAACAAGAACACGTATTATAAAATGTACAACAAAAAATCAGCAAAATGATGAAAATTATTTATAGCATGAAGTAGAATACACATCTATCGAAGTATTATATCATATCAATAATCTTTTTCTTGAAACATAACGCATCTATCCCATCGAGCTTGAGATAAAGTATAAAGTATAAAACAGATAAAGTTAGGTCTGCCTCATATCTTGACCTACATACAGAAATTGACAATGAGGGTCTGTTGAAAACAAAACTTTACGACAAAAGAGATGATCTTAGCTTACAAATTGTGAACTTTCAATTTCTATGTTACAACATTCCAGCAGCGCCTGCATACGGAGTATATTTCTCTCAACTGATACGATATTCAAGGGCTTGCATTTCCTATATCATGATTTCCTTGATAGAGGGTTGCTGTTCATAAGGAAGCTTTTAAACTAATAGTTTTAATTGAAGTTGAAATCGTCCCGTCGTAATTTTTACGGACACCATCACGAGTTGGTTGTCCTTTATGGAATATCTGTTTCACAGATGGCAACCTATATGTTCCAATTTTCGAAACTACAATCTTGTCTCCTTTTCCACTAGTGTGACCTAGCGAATTAGACAAATCACGGGATTTGTACTAACATGAGCAACACGACATGTGGAGCAGGATCAGTTTTATGTTGTGTTTTTTGTAATGTTGTGTGTTTGTTTGTCTTTTTCCTTTTTAGCCATGGTGTTGTCAGTTGATATTCGACTTATAAGTTTGTATGTCCCTTTGGTATCTTTCGCCTCCCTTCTAATCATAAATCATGTGTACACATATATTTCAATCTGAAGATATATTTTTCTAAGCTTAACCACGACACGTTTGTCCATAAACTACCTACATATTTAACAAATGGGTTTGAAACCTGACAATTAGTATGTTGCTACTTGCAAAAGCGCAACGTTTCTACTGTGTTTAATGTGCACAAATTATCAATACACCTTGATTTTTGTTCTGATGATAGCTAACGCAATTACCTAACGCAATCAAAATACGTATTCCATTTAATCATTGAGATGATACCAGATGATAAGCAAAACATTATAAGCAACTCACAGCCATTTGTTATTTCAAGTGCATGTTTGCCATTCATAAAGAGGATTGGATGACGATAGGTCATTTGCAAAATTCTTTAATTTTACCTCATTACTGGTGAATTTCAAAAGCTTATTCAAACGACTGGTTCTCGTATCTATAAAATAACAATTCAAAGTCGAAATACAGCATATACTTATGACTCTGTTATCATAGATGAATAAAGAAATAATTCATGGCAGCCGTAGATTTGTTTTCTTTAACCAGGGGTTGAGTATTTATATTATATTATTTTATCTCGAGCGAAATCGAGGTGAGTTGATATCACCGTCTAGTTCATTTCATCTTGAATCCTTTTCAGAAAATTGCTCTAGAATGTCGAATACGTAGAATTTACGGTATGTCCGACCATGAAAAAAATCATATCAATAAAATATAAATATATATCTGAAATAAAAACTTTGCAATAAAAACATACGTATATACAAGATCAATATAGGTAATAAAAAAAAGTCATATTACATGTATTATGTAGTAAATGAAAAATAATCAAACACAAAACAAAAAAACTGCATCATGTTTTCAATACTTAGAAATTTTGATTTTACTCAGTTTTGTGTGATGTCCCAAGGATACTATAAAGGATATAATCATACCAATTATCGTATCTATTGTCAACTCATGTAGCCCTACTATACAGTACATAAATAGTCTTTGTCGTTTTCATTTAATCATGACAAGAAGTTTTATATCTACATCAAACTAAATGTTTGGTATCCGACAGGAGCAAGTTACAGCCCAACAGTACATTGCCAATACTGTGTCCGATGTTTTACAGGTTCTAAAGAATTTATTGATATCATTTGTGAAGCGACACCAATGAAAACAAAAACGACCGGTGTCTGGTGTCAACAAATTGTTGCACTACATTTCTCGGGTACTGAACAGCGGACCATAATACATGAATTAATAAATGGAGTTAAATGCAAAAGAAGTGGCTATTAAGATCTTACACATATTGAATAGTATTCCATGTTTTTAATGTTTACATGTTTACATGTTACCTATCTATTTTGACTATATATTGAGGTCTTTTGGATTAAACATTTAACGAGTTTTTTACTTTTCAAACTTTTGGGTTTTAGCGTAAAAGATAAGGTTCATTTAGGGGAAAAGTTTTGTTTATTTAAGAAGTATAGTATTTCATTTGTATGATATGCAAAATATCAGTTGAGTAAAACCATAGAACAAGTCAAAGGAACTTATTAAGGTTTCTTCTATCAATATGCAGCAATGTTGTTGACATTACTAGTCAATGTGGGCTAGATCTTCATAGCCAATCTTTTTCAAACTGTTTGGCATTTTACTCCATTTATTAATTAATTTTATTATCTTTCTTAATTTCAGATTTCTTACAGATCTTTCCAAAAACAATTAACGTCTTTGTGAACTCAATATTACTGTTAAACATATATACATTAAACAACATCAGGTACACCAGAGAGCAAGAAGAGTGTGTCTGGTCAGTTGAACAGAGTATTTTCAAGAACTCGAATGTCTTTTCCAATACTTTTGTACGCTTGAGCAATCTTCCGCATAGTGGGTCTAACATTCTTTGCTTTACAAATAAGCATCCATTCATCTATAATACCCTTGTTTAGTTTCACTAAATCTCGTTTCGTTTGCCTGTGATTGATGGTTTCCCATGTCTCGAGGTCCATTCCAAGTTCAACCAGAAAAAATAAGGATTTGTTTCCAATCAAAGGTGCCATTCTATCAATGTCTTCATCCGAAGGAACCAGATCCCATTTCTCTGGATCAGTATCTGAAATAACATGAAGTAACAATAGTGTCCTTATTATCTTTACTGTTTTGATGCTTCTTAATCATTGACTTTCAAATATTTGGTTTTGAACGTTCCTGATGAAGGTGAATCCAGAAAAGTGCTTTGGACACATATAATTGACAAAATGTTTGTAAATTTTTTTCTGCTTCTTTGCATGTTTTGCGAATCCATCATGTATGGACTACACACATTTCATAAAGGAATTAATGATCGAAACTTTGGCTGCTAATTAACTGTTGGAATTTGGAACCAAAGTTTACAGATCGTTCCCTAAACATGCTAAATATGCTTTCAAGCTAGTATCTTACCCTTCCGGAGCACATGAGATCACCCCCAGTTTTTGGTGGGGTTTGTGTTGCTTAGTCTTTGGTTATCTATGTTGTGTCATCTGTACTAGTATTTGTCTGTTTGTCTTTTTATTTTTGGCCATGGCGTTGTCAGTTTGTTTTCGATCAATTAGTTTGACTGTCTCTCTGGTATCTTTCGTCCCTCTTTTTTGAGCTCGTATATAATAACTGATTTCATATAGCCATTTTTATGTGTTGTTTTTTTGGGGGGGTTATATTTTCCATGCGCTCCCATTTGGTCATTTTAATATCGTCATAACAGTTTTTATATAATTTGATGTATTTCTTTTTTTACAGAATCAGTAATAGCTATTTTCCTTCTACGTTTGTTTATTTCCTCTTCCATCATGTTTTCCTCCTTCAAACTTGCACTGCGCAATTGCCAAGTGGTGTAAAGGTATAGATCATTACACACAGAAAGAGAGGAAAGAGAGGCAAAGGATACCAAAGGACAATCAACTTTTTTAAACTGGAAGAATCATATGATTTAGAGACCCCAAAAGAAATCCATAATCCCACACATATACACATAAAAGCTGTTGTAACCTTGATAAAATATCACAAGCTCATGGAGCACACGAAAAATAGTCAGATGATAGACCAATGTTAATGTGTTTTTCATATTTTTCGTTTGTAAACTAAACTTTGGTTAAACAGTTGTTTACATATTATGTGCATTAACATTTCATTATAGTGGTGTTGTCGTTAAGGTCACTGCATACGGAACAAAAAAACTATCATCGAAGTAGGAGGCAGGAAAAATAATTCGAAAGGAAAACTTTTCAAAGAATTGTGATAAAATGAAGGATTTTCACTACAAAAAAACTCACTGTACACTTGTTTTATAGCATTTCAAGAATACAAAACATATTCAACTTTTTTGGGGGTTAAATTGGAATCATATGACCTTAAGATCCCAAAAGAAATTCATAATCCCACACATATGCAAATGACACTAATGAAAACTGTGAACCCTTTGCAAACAGTCAAATCAATGCTTTGTAGAGGATGCATAGTAAACTTAGATAACCAATCTTGTGTTTTGCATAGTTTCCAAACGTGCATCTTATATTGAATTAATAGGAATTTGTTATTTTATGAAACCAATCTAATTGCTAGCTTTTGTTCGTGAAAAGAACCAAATACCACCAAGAAATGCAAGTTAAATGATGCGATGAATTATATGCAATATACCTATATATATAATAATTTTTCGTATAATTTTCTAGTGTAAAAAGAAACAAATTATTAATACTATGAATAGTTTATGTTCTTTTAGTTTATACATACACATTATCTATTCTATACAATAAACACAGACGATGTCATTGAAAAAATATGCTTACCAAAGTCCACAAATGCGCCTCTCATAACCTGTACAAAGCAGATGTAACTATGATTAATATTTTACAATGCAATTAAAACCAAATCAATTCATGGCAATCCTTTTTCTTAACACGTTGTTCTAGAGAACAATGTAAGACAACTATTTAACAATTTGATGTCATTTCGTCATTTTTTTACAACACTGAATAATGACACAAACAAGTCTGCTTCCTTGTATTTAGACCCAATGACATGTCCATAATAATATCGGGAATTTTCTAAATTCATAAAGTTAAACGTGAATATATCTATCTTTTGTTGCGACTACTGATCTATACAGATAGTCTATTTTTTTGCAATATTGTTCCGACTGTATTCTCAAAGAAGTGTTTGTTCGCCAACGAACTGACAAGACGCATTCAGCTAGTTACGTCGAATATTCATTATTTTCAGCTTCATTAAGGTTAAAAAAATGTTACCATGTAAAATGAGGTCAAATACTGCTGGAAAAAAATATTGGGTATGTTTTTATCTAGTGTAATGCTTTATGTGCTCATCACTTTGTTGTACACTATGTCCTTTACATAGAAACGCGTTATTCAATACGATGTTGACAGCTAAGATGAGAAATAAAACCTATATGACACTTCAACGAAAGGATGACATAAGCAGAGATCTTTTATAAAACACCACTTTTTCCTTGGATCCATAATTTAATCCAACTATTGCAACATGAATAAACACGACCTTAAATGTTTTGTTTTATAACTGCTAACTTCAAATAAATAGAAATGACACTTTATGTGACAAAAATATTCTTTTGTAATTCACAACGTAGAAGTGTTAATTCAAACAACTTTTTTGTTTGGAAATACATATAAGCAGTTCAACAACATCTTAAACAAGTAAAATATTAAAATGTGTTCAATGAAATACATTTACCTTGCATAAGGTATGCGGATTTTGTATCTTTCCTTCCTCTACGGCTTTTTTAATTTTTCTGAAAGTCAGTGTTGCTTGCTCGTGACAGAGACATAATGCTTTGAATTTCAGTAGTTGTGGTTCAGGTTCTACGATGAAGAGGTCATTCCATTCGGCGTATGGTAGTTCAAGATGTGTTACCAATTCGCGAATCTCATCTACATTGTAAAGGATTGACAGTCGACGCAGATGAAGTGCTGACAGGTTTTCACTTAGAAAATCTTCATTCGTAACTGTAGAAAAAGTATGAAATAATTTAGGGTCAACAGAGAGCTATTAATTGAGAATAGTATCCAGATTTGATATGATGTTAATTTTTATGTTGAATTATCGAAAGAATGTAATTGAAAATCCGAAGGTATGAACAAATACTCAAAAAAATGTATTTATTATTCATCTTCACTTTAGAAATGTTTGAGGCAGGTTCAGCCTAAGCCGATCTTTTGACGAGTGTTTACAACCACTGGAACGATGCCTCTTTTGCTGTATGTTTCGTTCCTTAGAGTATTACCAACCCGGAAGTCAGCACGTTTTTGCTAGCATGAAATATCATTGATATATTAATTTTTTTGTAAGTTAACTATTTTGTTAATGTTGAAATTATTCAAAACATTAAGGTTTGCAACCCCAATGCAGAGAAATCCTTATGCCTTATTTGAAAAAAAAAATTGTCGCAAGTATTGGGTTGCAATGTACCCTTACTGCAAAGATCATTTGTCTAGACTATAATTTTTCACTCAAGAAACGAGAAACACTTATGAACCACATACTTGTCTTCAATTGAAAATAGGTGATGAAAAAAGGAAATATAAGTGAAATGATGTTTTGTTCAGTTTTGGTTCAGTTTATCATGAATTTGATGTACACAATACCTAAACAAAGTTAAATAGTCCATATTTAAAAACGATAGTCCATTTGTTTAAACTTGTGTGATAAAATGGAATTTAACATATCATTTTTTTACTTAGTTTGGCATCGGAGAAATTGATATTATCATCCGATTCATACGAATAATTGATATAATTTCCAGTTTAAAGAAAAATATGGGAATTGGTCTTAGTACTCTGGAATAGTTTTATCAACAACAAACTGATTTTTGTTCAGTAGCAAGCAGTTATTGCTTTTCTTCAAACAAAGGTTTCTATTTAATTTTCAACATTTTTTTTGCCATATAACATTTTACAAACTTTTTTTCGATTCTTTCAGATTTTTTTAAAATCAAACAGTTTATACAAAAATTATGCTATAAGTATTAAGAATATCCCAAAACTTTTTTCTATAATTTTCAAGCTATTTTCAATTTTTCGGTCAGTGTGAGATAACATTTCTCATCTCTATTGAGAACTTTGTTATCGGCAAACGATTGGTCAACATTCAATTATGACGCCAAATTGTCTATCGTGACGTCATGCAAACAGGCGACCATACCTGATGACTTTACATGTAAAGAACACACATTCCTGTACATCTTTGAAAAGGAAACATAAACTTTGTTTAGATATCGTCTAAAAATCATTAGAGAAACAGATTCCACCACCACTACATTTCGTCACTCTCAACAGTTAAATTTAAATATTTATAAAGGTCGGCAAGCCTCGCGTTTTAAATTTTAAACTCAAACTGTCTTGAGTGCGGAAATATCGTAACACATTTGATGCAGTGGTGAAATATATATGTTTCTAAAATGCAATATACTCAGTATGTTAAAATTGTTTAGGTAGTATCAGAGTTTAGATTATGAACAAAGTTTTAATTATAAGTAATAAACAAATATAGAGAAAACAGTTTATTGCTTTGAGGAAGAAAAAAACAGAAATATGGTTTAATGATTCGATGCATAAATTAACAAAGTTTAGAATTGAACAAAATTTTAAATAAATAGATAAAATTAAAAACAAATGTAGGTGTGTTTTTCACTGCTTTAGATATAAAACTAACAAATTGATATTTCGTCAGTGTATTTCCGCTAGCATATTTGTATTGCTTAGTAATTATGAATACATAAAAGCAAAAGAAGAATTTTTATTCAACAAGTGTTAAAAACTTGTATTCAAACAATAGTCAAACGAATAGTTTTTGGCATATTAAAATGAACTTATGAAATTAATTCATCCCTTTGAAAAGTTTGCGGACGCCATCACGAATGTACTTACCATTATGACTATTTGTTTTATAGTTGACGATGGATATGTTACATTTTCGTAATCTCAAACCCATCCTCTCTTTCTCAAATGTGACCAACTGAACTAGATTTATCCACTTGTTTTTATTAACTCGAGCAACACGACAGGTGCTACAAGAAGGGCTGGATCTGCTTCCCCTTTCGGAGCAACTACAGTTGGCCCTGGGGTGAGATTCGGACACAAGAGTTGTTTGCAGTGTTGTTTCCATTCTTTGTACCCTAGTATTTATATTTCACTTATTGTGTACTTTATTAGAATATTGTATATTGTACGGTATGTTTAATCAACTACAAACACTGTTTTGCCGTTTGTTTAGGGTCTTTCCTTAAAGATTGTTCCTCTGAGTTCGATATTTTGTTATTTTACTTTTTATCGGCGTCTTTGTCAATATACTATCAACTACAAACACGTGTTTTGTCCTTGTCAAATTTGCTATTATGTACATCAACTTTTTTTTTGGGCAGATTTGCTAGATTTATTTGTATGTTTGTTTGAATTTGTGTTGCATTTCTGTGATATAGGTTTTCACAATTTTTGCTAATGGATTCCAATTATTGTCATATTAACCTTTTATGTCTGTTTGGGTTGCTTTCCCAATTGTGTCAAAGGAACTATAAACAATTATAATACACGTTGCAGATTTAGCTAGCTACGAAACTAGGTTTAAAGTCCCATTTTTCTTCTGAAAATGTCTGTACCAAGTCAGTTAAGTTGGTTGAGAACGTTTGATATTGTCAGTTATTTTAGACTGTTCCGCCTCATTTATACTGATTTCCTTTCAATAATCATGTATATTTTATCTTATAGAAGTTGTTAATTACGAGGTTATGTGTCAATGTAGAGTAGATGAATTCATAAAATATTAGTTCGAATCTCTGTTTGTCTCTTTTTTCATTTTTCACTGTGTATGTGAAGGAAATATGCAAGCCTGTTTGAACAATTAAACCTCAAAATATTCTTTATAATGCATACCGTTTAGCTGTGTGAATCTAAAGCGTTCCTCTACTCTGGAAATTGACTCAATGATACATTAGTATATGTTATATTATATTTATTGGAATCAGGGAAGGGAATAAGACAATCAAAGCAATAAAGTCCGCTATTTTTTGGAATTAGTTCTATTATTAGTTTCACACGTCTAGACAACTAGTTGCAATGCACTTTTGAGTGAATGCCTTCCTACCTGGACAGGTAATTTCACACTTCTTCGTCATTTCCTAAAAAAACAAATGTAATTCATATTTTGTATTGTAAAAAATAATGAAAAAGATTTGAAGAAAAAATCTAAATATTAAATATTCACCGAATATATCAGATAAGTCATCAAGCTTCAACTTTGAGTACATAACGTATTTCGTAACACATTATTGTACTTTATTGTTTCGGAAAGAGGTCAACTTACTCCGCCAAAAATGATTTGTGGGATGATATGCTTTTCACATTCGTCTTGATATCATATATCTATTTCCGACATTGTGTGAGAATGACGCTTTCCAATAGCTAAAATCAACATAAATATATAAAAGATCTGATGGACTGTTGCAATGCTCTTTGTTTGGGGTAAAATTAATGCTGTTAATGTAATAAATACCACTGGGTCGATACCTTTGCGGGTTGACTGTAAGTCAATAAGGGTAACTTCCGCCAGGGAGCGAGTACTTCGGTACTGGAAGGGAACATCTAATATTGTTTTATCAAATAGATTGCTCTTTGTTTTTAAGAATCATTTCAAGTTGCGAGATATATCACTGTCATGTAAAGCTCTGATTCAGCACATGAAAGTATGCAGAATGTTTAAAATATTATAGCCTCAGGCATTAATGAAGAAATATTATTTATGAGAATGCGCAACTGATGCAGTAAAGTTGGTCCCATTAATGAAAATCTCGTTTTTATAGGATGCCTGCTGCTAAAGTTTATTATAAATATAAATTCAGCATAAAACACATGAAATATTCCATTTTTATAACAGGATGATTTATTAGGCTAGACGCGAGATTCGTCTACATAAGATTCATTAGTGACACTCAAAGTAAAACAAGACCAAAGTAATGTATCCATTTATTATCTTTATTCGTTCTGTTTTACCGACAAATTGTATCATATTAATCATTCAATTATAAAAACAAGATTGGTTACTGGGTGAATCATTGACGGATAGCCAACCATTAGCGGCAATGACCCAATTGTACAAAAATTTAGGAAAACACATGAATGATACGATGTCCATCAACACACAATGCTTTCTGAGTAGTTTCCATTACGATTGCTTGAAAAGAAAAGCAAGCTGAACAAATAACAGTATGTATATGGTTTTAATTATTTAAAAAATGCCAATAAAGAAAGAAACTAATATAGGATAAAAAAAAGTTGGATTTGTATGAAGCATAAATGGATTTAAACCATATGTGTTGACAGGATGATTATGGTAAATAAATGCTATTTTGTTTCTATCGCCCGTTAGTGATTGCAAAATTACATAAAACACCAGGTTTCAGGGCTCAACACAATGTAAAACGATTCTAACATCAAACGCATTACTGTGGATTTACAATTTCGTTCAACACAATTTTTAGGATTTTGGTGGTATCGGGGATCCATGAATCTAAATTTCAATGATTATCTTTTTTCTACAAGCTTAAATATAAACTTTTGAAAAACCTAAAAATCAAATATCAACAAACATACATTTTTCCCACAATCTACAAAAATTGATACACATGAAACTTAACGAGTCAACAGTATATTGAACCAGTGGAATATATCACCAGGTACATGTTGTGTAAACGTTTTCTGTAATGGCTTGACCAAGTGAATCATGTTAGCGTGTCTTTCTCAATAATAAAAAAAAATTTTAAAAATGAGACAACAATCCAACTAGGTAAAACGACAAGGATGTGAAGAACTATTGGGCTTTCATGCTCTACAGTGTGCATTTTATTTGATATTAAAACTGTTTTCTGTCGAACGTCACTGATGTGTCCTATCAAGAATGTCTTTCATTTGCAAAAGAAAGAAATGTAGAACATTTTAAATTCTTGGTTTACTTACACCCACGAATTCCACGAAAATTGGAATCCAAGAATTCTACAGTAACATATGTATGTCATTAAAATATAAAGTTTAAAGACAGAATCAGAATGCACAAAGTTATATTTTGAAAACAAATGTGCTTATCAAATGTTAAAATACCTTTTCTGTTATCCAAGAGGACATCACAAATTTGTCATGGTCCAATTTGTGTCCGGGACATACCCAGATACTATCGATTTTGTTGAATTCTCCAATGGATAGCAGGCATGGATCTTTTGCAACACTACAGCATAAGTTCATTTCAAAAGTCCCTACGCTTAGTTCAGAGTTATCACTGCTGGTTTGGATATAAAGCTGACTTATGTTCTGCAGGGCTGATTTCAGACAATCGCAGATACTTGAAGCAAGGTCTTTCAATATCAAGACTTTCTTCTTAGCATGAACAAGACGGACAACAATTCGTTCATCTTCACAGAGAATATGAATTTCTAATAATGGATCAATTGTAAATACTGCAGATCTATGGAACAGCATGTCGTCCTTTCTATCGCCGTATTTCTTCACATCAAAAATACTGAGGCAGTAAGTGATGAACCTGAATGACAAAGCTGGTGGTATTGTAGCAGAATTGGAACTGAATGCTATGGCAATGTTTCTGTCAGTGAGGAATGGAGACTGGAGATATCCAGTTTCATCCTTAGCCTGGACCATGCTAGCAACAAAGTAAAACTCGGTTGGTATTCGATTGCGCTTGAGGTCATATCTCTTTGGTTCTACTAAAATATCAAGGTGTGTCATCACTGCCACTAAGTAGCCTTTGTGTTGTTCAAATCTCCGATATTTCCCATTTCTCCAAAGTTTCTCTATTGCACACTTGGAGATGACCCCTTTCTGGCTCATCAAATTCCACAAATGCTCTCTTTGTTTTTCTCCTTCACAGAATCTTTTATCGGTGATTATTGATTTGAAAGCATCAATAAGATATGTTGGCAGTAGTGTTATATGTGTATCCAATCCCGGTTCATCAAAGTATAGAATTTTGCCAATTGCATGCTGGAATTTCAGGAAAACCTTGAGTTCAGCATCTGATAATGGTCTTATAGGATGCTGAGTGTTTATCTTTCTCAAATCGTCAAATGTAATTACATTCATATTTTCTCGAATAAGATTCTCGAATTCTAATTCAAGGGGGATAAAGCATTTTGGAAAGTTCTGTCCCCATGTCGGTTGGAGCTTGGACTCTCGGATAATACCTCTTCTGATCTTTGCCATTTCTGGATCATTTTTGTTTCTAGCATTTACAAATATTTTGTCTTCAATAACCAAATGTGACATCAGTGGAGAGCAATGAAACATGCTCTTTACATCTCCGAATAGTTGTTCTCTCGTTTTTTCAACTTCACTCTAAAAGTGTGATACATTAAACATGTTTTAATTTCCTTTTGAGGTTAAATCTTAAAGTTTCATGAAAATATTTGAAAACAAAAAAATTCTTCATTCCTTACCCGGCTATAAGCTTTTGATTTTCAAATGTGTTGAACTCTAGCTCCACTGGAGAGACATGTATTGTCAAAATGCGCATTTGGTGCAGAAAAATTGGACCATTAATTCTATTACGTTGAAATGTTTATAATAATGTCAGTAAAAGGTATAAAACATGTATATTTTAAATATCAACAGAGTAGCAGTATTACTTCTTTGTAAGACATATCTTTACGTATCACTTAACCAAAAGACAATGACAATGAATATAATCTTACAAACGAAAACAACGAAATACATCAGTAAGATAACCCATATCTGGTGTTCATTTAGTGCACTGACTAAAGATGTGTATACTCACATAGTTCAGCTTGTCTTTATGAGTAAAAACAATCATAATCTTGGGAAATCCATGATGGCTCCCTTTGCAGTAGGTCACAATTGTATTTATCCAGAATCGCAGGTAATCTGTAATAAATGAAATATAAAATAATAAATGGAAAAGGTTTAAAACTATTTTGAAAGATAGATATTTTATTGTTTTGTGTTAAAATTAATCAGTTCAAATTATTTCGCAGCTCCCAATAATACACTTTTCCAATCATAATAACACATTATACATGTGGTCAACTACAAATGGCACTTCATGTGGAATAATCAGTACTTCAAGATCGAGAAACACCACGACAATATAGAATAATAATACCAACCACAACAACAAATCAAGCAATTATTTGTGCCAAAGAAAATTCAAGGGAAGGTAAATGTTTAGTCACACGAATCACACCAACATACAGTGTATTTCTTTGTCTTCTTTATTTACGATGCCTTCATTCTTAATTGTTCTCGTTCTTTGAAGATATGTTAAAGGTTACAGACAAAGATGGTATTTTCCGCCTTTCTTTTACTGAATGTACAACACGAAAATATCTGACAATTTACTTGAACTTTTAGCAGGAATTATCGTTCTCAGATGATGCAAACATCAAATTTCCAAAAAAAAAAAAGAGTAAAAGAGCAAAAATAACGAACTCCGAGAACAATTCAAAACGGAAAGTCCCTAATCAAATGGCAAAATCAAAAGCTCAAACACATCAAAACGAATGGACAACAACTGTCATATTCCTGACTTGGTACAGGCATTTTCGTATGAAGAAAATGGTGGATTAAACCTGGTTTTATAGCTAGCTAAACCTCTGACTTGTATGACAGTCAAAAAAAATTCCATTATGTTGACAACGATGTGTGAACAAAACAAACAGACATAACAAGTAAAAATGTTAAAATTAAGGGTACAACAATCAACATTGTGTTACTCACTATAAACACAAACAAATATGTAAACAAACATTCAAAACATGTTCAGTAGTTGTCGTTTGTTGATGTGGTTCATAAATGTTTCTCGTTTTATTTATAGATAAAACAGTTGGTATTCCCGTTTGAATGGTTTTACACTAGTTACTTTTGGGGCCGTTTATAGCTTGCTGTTCGGTGTGAGCCAAGGCTCCGTGTTGAAGACCGCACTTTGACCTATAATGTTTTACTTTTACATATTGTGACTTGGATGGAGAGTTGTCTCATTGGCACTCATACAACATCTTCTTATATCTATTTACCATGGCACAATAACATAATGACGGGATGTATAAGTACAGAGTCACGTCATATGTAACAAAGAAACACTAAAAGGCATATAGACAATGCATATTAGCAAACATGAAAGACAAGAATACAAAAATTATCATAGAACAATAACACAATGACGAATGTATAAGTACAGAGCCACGTCAAATGGATAACACCAAAAACAGACTAAACATTAAAAGTAATATTCATAAAGACAAATAAAAGAATACTATAACACCTTATTAGGATGATAAACAACATCAGTACCCAGAACCTATACTTCAAGACCATCGTGGATTATTTTTGGAAGTTGATACGGAATATTTATCAACAATGTCTTGGAACCTTCCGAAGAACTTTTTTAGAAAAAGGACCAGACGTTCTTTGACATACCCCTGGTTCATCAACTTTCTGTTCAGACACTGGTGACGTTTTACAAAGTCTAAGTATTTGCTGCATGCTTTTGAATACCGGAAAAGTTGGGAAATGAATATCCAAAATGCATGTGAAGTTGGTATATTGCCACTAATGTGGTACCATAGTCCAAATGATATGAAAGTAACAAACTAAAGATAAACGGACGGTCTTCAAAAATTATCAAAACCTATTTAGGATACTAAGCTATAACAGGCTGAATCATGGTCCTCGATGTATAGTTCTGTCATTGTCAATTATTCCACAGTATGTTATTTAGTACTGAGGCTTCCTTTATTTCGGTTGGTACCAATTTACGTTGATCAAAGAAACCTTGCAATTTCGTGGATATTAGATTTCTTAGTTTTGCTTTAGTCTGCATATAACCTTTTATTGCACCTTTGGTAAATGAGTATGAGTTCAGTAAATTTCATAGGGGGTCAATGACGTCTTGTCTACTATTAATGATGACGTCATATCTTAATGTCATTGTATTTCATTGTTTATGTTTATACAAAACTTGCCAAGAAAAGTGCTTTAAATTCGTTATACGGTTCACTACTGACTCCCTACGTATTTTACTTACCCCCTATTGATTTGTTGGGGGTCAGTAGCAAACCATGTAACTTATAATGGAACATTTGTTATTATTTGAACATTTAATTCGTGATTCATCTGTTCCCCCGAAACCAATAAAAATTGGTATTCAACAAAAAATTATGAATAAATAAATGTTAAATATGGTATGTTGATCTTAAGCTTTTATGTTTTTTTTTTTGTCGTTATCGTTTTTTTAAATCACAGACACAGTTGCTGAATCTTTTTGAAATCACGCTAACTTTATCAGTTGATTATTTATCAAGATTCAGACGGCAATTTAGCACATGTAAAATATTCTGATTTTGATAATTTTGATGTAAGTTTTCTACTACTGTTTATTTATCGACAGCGACGTTATTGTTACCCCTATGTGATTTTCCAAACAAAAATATCGTAGAATTTTAAGTGCAGTCACAACAGGCTCATGTTATAAAGCGGATATGAAAACACAAGTTCCTTTTTTGGTTGATACTATATTGGAATGACTTTCAAGACTTGCACGGTGATTAGCTCGTTTGGATATTATGATTATTTTCAATGTGTAGTAGCACACATATACAAGACGTACATGATGTATATATGAATTCTTCCTAGTTTTTGTATATTTACGACTGAATTATTCAATTACAATTTTGGTACTTTTTGAAAATTGACATACAAGAGAGGCGAAAAATACCAAAAGGACATTTAAATTCATTAGTCGAAAAAAAAAAAACTGACAACGCCATGGCTAAAAAGGAAAAAAAAAAACAACAGACAAACAACACTTCACACATCACAACATAGAAAACTAAAGACTATTATACCTCTTGCAGTTTTCGGTCCACTTTTCCCTGGTAAATATTGCTCAAATTGACATGGGTCATCAAGGGTCCTACTACCATCCAGCACAATCAAATAGATAGCTCTGTAGGACAAGAAACTTTGGTGTGTAGAGTAAAAGATATCTTGACCTCCAAAGTCCCATATAATAACTGGAGCTATATTTCTTTGATGTAGCTTTTTCTTTCCTACTTTTAAAGATTGCTTTAAAATCTGTTTTTCTGTAATTGATACCTTTATCTCTTTCACTTCTTTGGAAACCCGAAAGAATTTTTTAAGCTGTGTAATTAATCCTGGATTAGTTACAGATTCTACAGAATGTATTGATCCAGATGTTGGTTGCTCTACTTCAGATGATTTAGTCAAGGTTTTCATTTGCTCGTGAACGAGGGAAGCGTGCCTAGACGAATCAATAGCAAAACTGCTATACTTTGTATCATCTATAACCAGAGACGATCCTTGATTTGGCTTATACTCCTGTGATTCGACTTTTTTTGCAGCTTTACCATTAGTGTCGTGAACTAGCATCGGTAAATCATTAACAACATCTTCTAATTCTTTGCATTTGGTGTTTTTATTGGAATCAATTAGTTGATCACTGAAACTCAATAGATTACTTGCAATTGCCTTGCTGTTTTTGGTATCTCTGTGTTGGCTATCTACATCACTCAAAATATTTCGAATTGGTACGTAGTTTTGCAATTCCTCGTTTTGATTTTCTTTAGTTAAAAGGATATGTGGCATTGATCTGTTATCTGTGTAACCTCCTTTTTGTTCATTCAAAATGAAAGGTTCATTTTCAAATTTCATTGACGGTGAATCTAAACCAAATTGAACATTTGGTATTGGTATTTCGTCTAAAGAATGAACTTGTTGTTTATCTATGTCAAGAAAAACTTTTGGCTCAAGGCTTTTGTCATGCGGATAATCGAGATGAACACCTAGCTTTTGATATCCATCCTTTAATTCTTGTAATTCGTTGCATTGGGTGTCTTCATGGGAATCATTTTGTTGATCACTGAACTTCAATAGATTGCTTGCTTTTGCTTTACTGTTATGGGGATCTCTGTGTTGGCTATCTACATCGCCCAAAATATTTCGAATTGGTACGTCGTCTTGCAATTCCTCGTTTTGTTTTTCTTCAGTAAAAGGGATATTTGGCATTGATTTTTCATCTCTATGATCTCCTTTTTGTTCATGTAAAATGAATGGTTCATTATTTAATTTCGTCGATGGTGAATCTAAATCAAAATAAACATTTGGTATTGGTATTTCGTCTAAAGAATGAGCTTGTTGTTTATCTATGCCAAGACGGACTTTTGGCTCACGGCTTTTGTCATGCGGATAATCGACATGAACACCTGGCCTTTTATATCCTTGCTTTTCAACTATTTGTTTTTCGTTTGATGGAATAGGGGCATCTGCAGTTAGACTCTTCTTGTGCCTGTTGTTTAAATTAGCTGACAGTCCTGTCGAAATATTGCTAGTAGGAAGACCTAATGATTTCTGTCTTAACGACCTGCTGATGGTTATATCTGCTAAAGAGAACTCTAAACGAAAAGAATAAAAAATAATATAGACTGAGCCGTATCTCGCCGAACGTCTCAAAATTTGGTTTTTCAATGCACTCAACATAGTTGTTGGTCCGACATTCCAACTGTTTTGATTCGAATGTCGATCTTGTGTAGCATGACCGCCCCTGTTGTAAAAATGGTATGTCTGCTTTCTTACGGGGCAAATGAATACATCTTAAAGATAAACAGAATAATCCGTTCGTAGCATCTGTTTTTTTATTTTTGTTTTCAACAGACTTTAATTTGTTGAATTAATTTCAATATAGTATCATATATTGTCTTGAATATTGAAATGCATAATGGACTGTTTTAAACGTGACTACTTTTGAAAAGGGAAAGCGTTTATTTTTTGTTCGTTTATTGTAGTTTGAGAAACCAGCAAAAGACAAACTGTCTGTCCAAGAGGCATTATTATGTCAAAAGCTAATGATTCATAACTGGTACAGTTTGACAGATTTGCATGTCTTTAATGTTATTCTCAAACTATGTCAAAGGGGCTGTAGTTTTGCGTCAAATGAGTTTGAACCCAGAACAATCAAAATGTATTACTGACAGCTGGCACACTAATGTAATGTTTTGATATATTAGTAATAGTTAGAGGTTTTTGATTGCAAAAAGCAAAATAAATTAGCAAATCTTCTCAAACCAACTTATTTCTAAAAGACTATTTCTAGTTCTAGTAAGGCCATGAAGGACAGGGATTGAAAAAAAAACCTTCGTTTTTTTTTTATTAATTCTAACATTTTGTGATTCAGAATAGAACATTCACAGATAATAACCTCATGAATAATGTTAATAGTCAAAAATAGATAATGAACTAATTGGCCAGTGATACTACCAACACAAACGTTTAACAGACCGATGAACGCATTGACTTAAGGAAAAAAGTAGCACATCTCGTTTTCTTCGAGTCCTGTATTTCAATGGATGAAATGAGAGAAAACCAGTTCTCTGATTGCATATGGTTTTTATATGTTGACTGCTGTACCCCAACTTATGACAATTTTACCTATTATGTCTGTTTGTTTTGTTCACACATTGTTGTCAATATAAACGAATTCTATGCGACTGCCATACACGTGGGAGGATTGGCTAGCTTTAAAAGTGAAAGGTTAAGCTTACTTATACCCGGTTTAATCCACCATTTTCTACAAGGAAATGCCTGTACCAAGTCAGGAATGTGACAGTTTTTTTATCAATTCGTTAGATGTGTTTGAGCTTTTGATTTTGTCATTTTACAAAGTACTCTCCGTTTAGAATTTTCCTGCAGTTCGTTTTTTTGTTTGTTATTTTACTTTTTATTAAAAACGTTCCTCAATATTCCTAGTTTCGGAAGATTCACAATCATTCCAATGTTCTATTTTACGGCTTTATTTGGGACATAAAATCACAAATTTCATAACATATAAATATATTGGTTTCGGAAACATATTTTAATTAAACTGCAACATTTCTAATCATCATAATTATGTACTTTGTTTGCCATCCAACCATTCCTCTGTGTCTCTGTCTATATACGACAAGCCGGTATATAAACCAATTCCATCGGTTGATTTTCTCATTTTCGTTGGCCCCTTGCCAATAAGATATCGAGCAATAGTTGTTTTGCCAGTCCCCTGTTCGCCAGCTAACATTACTCGGGATTCAAAATGAGGGTAACTTTCTTCCTCTAGTAAGTGAGTGAACACTTTTGCTGAGCCTTTATCGAGTGCTCTGATTTCAACTGGTAAACCTTAAATCATTAATAAGAATACAAGACACCATTCAAATGATTTCAATATGCAAACATAATGCACACATTTATTCACACAAATAGTTTCAAATAAATGGGTTTATAGTTGCTGATAAATTTTTTTTCACTTGAAACGACAATTTAAAATTTTGAAAAATACGAGTATGTTTAAAAATACAGTTCGAATGAGAAAAAGCATAATCGCTTACAGGATTAAAGAAACACTTATTAAAATATATTTATATTGTTCTTGAACCATTATATATAATTTTGAAAAAAAACCAACATTATTTTAAAACAAATCATTAATGATCTAACAAATGATAAGACAATAATTTTTTTAAAATAGCTTGGCACTTAAATGTCTTCACGGTGCCAAGAAATATGTCCTTTGCAGGAGAAACTTGGATAAATATTCATTTATCAAGTCTAATGCACAATTTCCTAAACTATAAAATGAATAAATTTATCAAAAAGAAATATTTTAAGAACGTTCACTGTTTTTTTTTTTTTTTTTTGTCATGTGACGTTATGTCCCGTGATTTTTTATCCTGTGACTTTTTTCTGGTTTGACTTTTTGTCCTATGACTTTTTGTCTGCTTAGAAAAGTTGATTGTGAAGGTCTTGTTTCTGACAATTTGACATAATCTGTAAACAAGTGCTAATATATGACTAAATGTGCAAGGCTTGAAATGAAGACAACCATTTGTTTGTTCATACACAAGATTGGCTAAATCCTACCAATTATGAAAATAACACTTAATAGATTTGATGACACTGAATCGGTTGTTTGGATTTCACTTAATCCGAAACATCAAACCCACACATTTGAATATCAATGTATGTAGATAAATAACATAGAAGAGCAAAAATAGCCAAATTAGAATATGGTCAACTTTGGCTAAGATTGGTTGACCCTTCGTTTCTTAATAATCTTTTAGTTTATGAACGAAGATTTCAAACAATTATTAAATGAAGGACTGTTAACGGAGCTCTTGATAGTGCAATACAATTAAAATGACAATTAATACATTTGTTGTCTCGAAATTCTTTTCTGGGATTGACTTCATCAAAAAAGATTAAACCCCGAAACATTAAAAGCTAAAAATGAGCATTCATGACTAAAAGAGGATCTTAAGGATGCATTCTTGTGAGGTTTCAGTCTCGTTGAAATATCATTTGGGAATATTTCCAAAACATGTGATACAAGTAGAAAATATCGATGAATATAAAAAATATTATAATCAAACACAAATCTGTGAAAAAAGTGTGTACTTACAATTAGTAGTTTTTGAGTAATAACATTTTCAAATGTCATCAGCCAAAATGTTGAGAAAATAGGTGAGGGTACAAAGAAATGATTTTACCAAAAATGTGTACATGATTTTTAACAAAGAAGTTGAAATAATATGCTTTTTGTTGTAAAAGATAGAGAAAATCCCAAATTTACAAAATTAAATTCATGGTCAATTTGACACGAAAAAGCAACAAGATATAATAAAACTTTCTAATATTAACACCAACATATAGTTTTTTTTAGTGAACTTTATTCAGATTGGTCAACTCCATCTTTCGTTATAGTATGAAAACAAGTTTAATTTTGTGATTTTTTTCATGATAAATGCTTAAAAATGGGTAAACAATTATGAAAAATGGGAAAATCATTAAAAATGGGGTACTTTCAAATTGCCGTAGCAAAATAATAAGTGCACATCTTCATCAGTTACTTTCTTACAGTCATATAAGCCCAAAAATCAGGTTATGACAAACAATTTAATTATAGACATTTTTGGCTCCTCAGTGGTGTACATCCTTAACAAAATTGACAAATCCATTTAAGACCTTCTTGGGAACCTTTGTTTTTTTTAAATATTTCTGCAATTATTCAACGAAGAATTAAAAACGAGTGTTTTAAACCATTTCATAACGAATTCTCAATCACAAACATCTTAAAGCCAAAGTTGTATAAGTACCTTAACATATGAAAAAGTATATAACTGGATATCTGTATAAAACAGGGACGAAAGATACCAGAGGGACATTCAAACTCATAGATCGAAAACAAACTGACAACGCCATGGCCAACAATAAAAAGTCAAACAGACAAATAATAGTACAGATGACACAACATAGAAAACTAAAGTCTAAGCAACACGAACCCCACCAAAAACTGGGGTGATCTCAGGTGCTCCGGAAGGGTGATCAGATCCTGCTCCACATGTGGCACCCGTCGTGTTGCTTATGTTATTACAAATCCGGTAAATAGTCTAATTCGGTATAATATATTTGTACGAGTATGCTTCATTTGTCTCATCCTCGATGAGATGCTATATTTCTTGTCTATCACATAATCGGATCCAAATTAACACTGAAGTATTGCTTGATAAATGGAGCACGATGGAGATGTTTGTTATACTAAACTGCTTTAATGCTTATATAGCTTATTTGTGTTCGGCTTCAAGGTCTTACTACATAAAGAACATGCTGGTAAAATGTTTTTCCTTGAAGAAATTGTGCATCCGAATACTACCAGCTCTTCTTCGTTTCTAGTGATGAGTATTTTATATACACGTTATGTGTGCACATTGATAGTTATCAAACACAGGTAAAATTAAGGTTTTTTTGGTGACTGAATACGACATATAGAACATTATTTTCTATCAATAGGTTGTTGATGAGGAACTAAATGATTAAGATATAATTGTTCGAGATGAAAGGTATCCTAACATCCCTGGTACAATTAGTTAATTTTACGTTAATATCTGTATACCCGTAAAACAGGTAAAATGATCCGTGATTAACATTTTTAATTCAGTGTATCGAATCTTTCCTCAACTTTTCTTATTTGCTAACCAAGACTTTTCCTATAATATCGTCATCGATATAGACAATTAAGGAAATACAAGCAACCTGATTTAAAGAAAAAAAGGAAAGTTTTTTTTCGTGTTTGCGAGCGATTTGAATCTTTAAACAACGTATAAGATGCTTATTGATGACAAGTAACTGCTGATTAATAACACATGAAATAGATTGTTTCCTTTTTCAAATCGTGACACTGACAACTGAGTCGTCATTCTCTAAGTGACTGATGCATGCAAAGAAATGAGACTGGTACTGGAGACTTTTCCAGTCTGTCCTCGTCTTGTGTACCTGCGATATCTTTATAGTTGTGTTCTCGGTATTATTGTTTCGAAAACGGATGTTAGTTTTTTAAATCGTCAACTGATGCTGTCTTATTGTTTTAAACAGTTTATAAAACTTATGGAACATTTGAAGTTGATTGTTAACGCAAGTATAACAAAACTTACACGGGAACCTTGATATAGAATTCAAAAGAATGCAGTTTTGTTTTTGCTTTCAGTTTTTACAGGCACATCGTTGTTCTATGACAGTGTCACTTATGTTTTTATTGCCCTTAAAACCTTGTTCATCACCAAGTTGGATTCGATACTAGTGCAACTAAAGAAGATTACTTAAGGTATATAGATATTGTCATCGCTTGATTTCTGCCAACCGGTATTACAACCTATGCTTAAAACGACGTCCTTTTGAAAGTTGGGATGTATACATACGCAGCCATGCCATTTAATATTGGCAGATATGCCACCTTCCTTTCATCTTTATGAACTGTAAAAACAACTCTACAGCATGTCTGTTGATGGACAGCTGCAATACACATTCTAAAATTACACATACTCTAATGAAAGGCACATATTTGCCCTTCATGTTGGCCATCAAGTTTACCAATTATGCCTATTGGATTGCTTGTTAATTTGTGCCTGTACTGGACATGTTCCTGAAATATTGCACGATTATAAACAATAATCAATGAATTAATGGGCATCAGTAATAGCCGGACAAACCTTGTTAATATCGTTATGTCATGCAAATTAATGAGCTGGACTTTCATTAAGACTATGGATAGATATTTTAAGCAAGTTCACGATGGGGTAGAATTGGCCCTAAGCATTTGATGTTTGTTTTTAATCAGGCCAAACTACTTTAAATGTCACATATAAATCGTCTTGATGAAGCTATTTAAACAAAATAACTTCTTTTTCGTACATCAAATCAAACATAGCGAAGAAATGACCCCTCAAATATGTTTTAGTCATATTGTCGATAAGTCGTTACAGTTTTTAGCATAATTTACTTCGGCCACCAATCCTGATCAAGAAAGTATTTGTTTCTAGGGATTCAATATCATCATTTGCAATTTTTGGCCTCAGAACGTTTTGGATCCTAAGATGCGATCAAGGGTTTCCACAAGCTTTTACCTCCGAAAAATGCACAAAAGCATAGTTTTTTTTACAGTTAATCCAATATGTTCTGATTTTGAGGCCTAGAATGTATTTTAAAATAGAGAATTGTCTAACCTTGTAGAAAGGCTTATGGAAAATATCAATTTAAAAACTAAGTTATGTCCATTTTGATATTTTACGATAAAGTTTGGTTTAAAATGAATATTGTTTACTATAAGCTTGGCTCTAATATTTTGACGTCTATGTTAATTTACCCTGCATTTCAAAATGTACCTTCACAAGAGAAAAAAAAAAAAAAAAAAATATCATACAATTTAGTCGTAGAAAAATAGTGGACACGATAATCACCGTAAATTAAGTACAGAAAAAAGTAAGAAACATATCTGAAAACAGTAATTCGAACACGGATGAAATGGTCTGTAAAGCATCAACTAAATTGGACACGGACAGTGAAATCAACCAAAATCCTAGACTGTGGAGAAATTCAAAGATACATGATCAAAAAATAACATTCTTTATGGTATGCCTCTCATGATCTATTTATGAATCATTTCTAGTTAATAGGCAGTACGCAGTAGAGGGGTTGAAATATCTATAGTTTAGCCCTTAGACAGTAACAAATGTGCATGGAAATAGCTGACTAATGTTTTAAAAGTTACGACCAGTAACCGGAGTCAACCAAAACATGAACTTTTAAAATGTTGGTAGTGGCTTCGCTAGTAATTCAATGTTGAGCTAAAACGGCAGTTTTTACCTTAGCAACTGATAAAAGTCTGAACAATAAATAACTCAGTCATTTTCAGTCTTTCCGTCTATTTGCAGAATTGTTTATTCCGATTAGTTCAGTACTATTCAAATTATTGAGTTTTTGCAATATTCTAGAAAAAAAAGATGGCACTTAATTGTCGGATACGCTACTGAAATGTACTGCTGTCACTAAAAGGTACAATGTCTAAACAGTACTGCGTTTACAACAGAACATATCTCCAATATCAAATTTTAAGATCAAAATGACAGTTTCAGACCAAAACTCATTTACTAATGCTTATAGTCCATGGAGTAATATAAATCATTCCGCCGATTTATATTTCTTTAAACGTATCCAGACAAACAAAATATAGATACAAATGTGTTGTCTAACTATATTGTGCAAATTAAGATCGAAAGAAGACGAAAAAGTCAATGATTTCGAAGGAATATATAGGTCTCGGTCTAAAGATTTGTGGAAAAAAAATCTATCTGTTTTATGAGCACTTTTGATGAAGAGAAACATAAAGTAGATAAGTCCTTTATATCATTTTGTACGAAGAACACTTTTAAGTCGGATGATGCAATAACATTGCTAATTTATCATATGATGAGATCCTTTGAAAGGATGCAATAGTCAACCATTGCGTTTTTATCATGAAATATATTTTGGAGTGTAGGTATATCAAAATCCTTTTAAAGGGTAGGAATGACATTGAATTACGTGTTTATCGCATCAAATACTTCCTTGTTTTGTACTTTATGTTATGCTTTGCATGTATTTAGTAAAAAAAACGCAATTTCGTATACCACTACACGAAAACAGAAATATCACTAATCGGTCCTTCACGTCTTTCATATCAATACAAAATAGGTCGATTGAAGTCTGCTACTATTATACTAGATACCCAATCTTCATGAACCGCTTTATAAAGAACAATTTGTTGCAGGGTTGTCAAGACGTTCGACTAAACATCATTCTTAGGTTCATACTTCCATTATTTTTCCATTTAAATAGCATAACGATTTTGATGCGGTACATTGAAACAATGATGTTAATCCGATACATGTTCTTAAACAATCTAAAAATCCAATTAATCCTCGATATCAATCTTTGCAATTTAGCAGTTATATTTTTCTACACTATTTACTAAAAATCCGCCTGACCTATGGAAATCTAGACCGTCTCTTTAAACTGTCACTAAACTGGAAATCGTAGATACAAATTCCTTGTTCTTAATCATCTAAAATCTTACTTTGTGAAGAACCTCACTTATGCCTTCAATAAATACTCTGAGTACGATGTCTTTAAATGTTTAATATTTTTGTCTAGGACATATCCTTCGTCACAAATCAGTTCGAACCATTACGTTCAAACACATTAACAGTTACTCGTAGATTTGGTCGAGGATCATGCTATAGAATGAGTTAACGTGACAAAGAAGATACCTTTTTTCGGATGGATTAAGATTGTCTTTGATACAAATAAAAAAAAAAAACAAATAATGGGTATATGAACATAAAATTGAGAATGGAAATGGGGAATGTGTCAAAGAGACAACAACCCGACCATAGAACAGACGACAGCAGAAGGTCACCAACGGGTCTTCAATGCAGCGAGAAATTCCCGCACTCGGAGGCGTCCTTCAGCTGGCCCCTAAACAAATATATATACTAGTTCAGTGATAATGAACGCCATACTCCTAATTGTACACAAGAAACCAAAATTATTCAAAGACTCAACATGCACCTGTTCTACCTGTATGACAAATATGGTGTGTAAATCAAATAACATAAACTGCTTGATATCGAAATCAGGTAGTTACAATTCACTTTGAAACTAACCCATAATTTTCTCCAACAATACTTACCAAAGAGGACACCATGAACTCTTGGTGTGCTTTTAATTAGATGTTGATACTACAAAAACAATTAACCAATAAGAGTATACGCACTCTCAGGCTATTTTTTTTCTAGCAATAAATGATAAACACATTTGACATTTGACTCTTCAACCCTTTACTCTGGTATTCTCCATTCTGAACTTAATAACAGATTAAAAGAATTGGTCCAATATTGTTTATAAATAGACTAACCAAAGTAGCTACGGATAGGTGGTTATAAAGAGGGATAACTCAACTTGTAAAAACACAAGACTGCACTAGTAACGGGTTTTACTACTGAAACGGTCATTTTTAACCGAACAACTCTTAAATGCCTGAATTTACCGCCAGGAAAAATGTCAAGATCTTTTTCAGTTGTTCAGTACATGTTCAGTACACTAACTATTGCATTCGATGAAGTACCAGTCAGTACTGGTTCAGGTAATTAAGAAATAAACGACTAGCGTTAAATCTAGTACTGTTTAGTACATTTTAGTACACGTCAGTTCATCGATAAAATTGTTGTTTAGGAGTTTCCAGTAGCATCCAGTACCAGGTAATACTATCAATTTTGACATAAATAAAGGCAACAGTAGTATACCGCTGTTCGAAAACTTATAAATCGATAGAGATAAAAACAAATCCGGGTTACAAAATAAAACTGAGGGAAACGCATCAAATATAAGAGGAGAACAACGACACAACAAAAACACAACATTAAAATGTAACACACACAGAAACGAACTATAATATACCAATGGCCATTTTCCTGACTTGGTACAGGACATTTTAAGAAAAAAATGGTGGGTTGAACCTGGTTGTGTGGCATGCCAAACCTCCCGCTTTTATGGCAATGTCAAACACAACACAAAATTGTTTGTGCAGATTCATAAGGTTTGTCTCCCTTTATTCGGGCTTGTTTTAATACCCTGATTTCTCAATTATGTTCATTTCCTTCCGTGAAAATGTGTTTGCTTTGTTCAATTGTCCAAAATAAAGTATATGTGAGAGTTAAATGAGCATAAATAACAACTAAAATGAAATATGTTTTCGGAATTGCGTACAAATTTACCAAGCTGTAACGGCTTTCGGTAAAATTCTACAATTTTAACCTTTAAAAAATGTTTACTTAATTGATTAAATCGGACTTGACAATTAAACTTTGTTATTGTAAATATCAATTTTAACTGTAACTATGATATGTAGTTTTATGAGATTAAAATTCATTGAACATCATTCAATTGCAATATATATTTGTTCATGTTTTAATATCAAATATTCTCTATTGCAATTATAAAAAATAAAGTTTTCAAATGGAAAGAAATATTGATGATCAAAAATAACTTTTACCTAAAAACTGTAATGTATTTTTTACTTGTTTTTGGTAAATTGTATCTATAAAGATTATGTTCCGTAATGGCAGGAATTTTTATTTGAGGTCTGTAAAAATACTAGACACAAACTTGTATTAATACTTCGTTAGTTAGCAAGTAAAAACAAATCGAAATTTATAACAGTTAAAGAATATTGTTTATACAGAATTAAACATAAAAGGTTCCTTAAGTCTCCATTCGTTACTGCAAAATGAGTCTCTAAAAAAACGAATAAAACAAATAAAATGTCCAAAAATAGTTGTCAAATCCGTGAGTAAATACGTAAATACGTGAACCTTAGCAACAAATATCATGTATTGTGTATTTTAGGTATTCAAGATAATTGAAATGAAATTTTGACCAAAATAAAAGCCCAAAATTTGTTAAATTACTTTAATAAACGAGTATTCAATTATAATGTCCATGCCGTACAAAAAAGCACACGGAAAATAGCAGTTTGATAAAGGGATAAATTCGTATATGCCCGGCAAATAATGACAAATACCAAATTCAATTATTATGTATACATGTATGTATATCATATAATCATCACAACTGTATATTAATGCTTATGTGTATAATATCATCCTACACATTTCCACTGTCCAGGTGACTTCGACCGATCGATACTATAAGTCCAATATGAGTGCCGTATGCAGAATGTCATTCCTTCTCTGTTCGGTGGACAAATTAAATATGAAATGACAAGTATAAACACACAAGAGACAGATTATTTGGTCTCTACATGTCTGTATTGTTGAAGGCATATATATTTGCTGATATATTTGTCATTGGAACTCTCATTGAAATTTGTCTTATTGGCATTATACAACATCTCCTTATTTATATTTTGAATAAGATGTCACTGCCAACGATTATGTATGATAAATAATGATATTGATGAACTAATGTTTCTGTTTACGTAAAACCAAATATCAACATTTACTCTTCCACCAGACAGTCTGAAATATTTTATAATTATATAATTTACACTTTTGTTTGAAGCTTCCGTTTATTTTCTCACGTGCTGTGTTTGAATTGTTCGTTTCAGTGAAAATTAACAATAAAAATGAATCGATTTTTTTAGGGTTTTATTTGTAAGTTATGTTGATCAAGAACATGAACGAATGTCCAAGTATGTAAAGTTTTTATTCCACGATTATACTTAATCTAAAATACTGCTCTTTACCACGACATTCAATTATTTTACCAACCCGACAAGTATGAATGTACATTTGTAAGAATATATTGGGTATGAGTTAAAAGACAGCAATCCCACGAAAACAATATGCAGAAGACATCACAAGACCAACATACAGTCAATAACAGTAGACAGGTTTACCCATATAGTGTATAACAGTTGAGAATTAGTCTAACGGAAACAATGAAATATCTGCCATCAACGCCCATTTTATTTTTATAAAAAAAATTTCTGAACATGCAATTAATATTTGCCACTGTATGTTAAGCAATTATCAAAAAATCATTTTCATGAATGACATTATGTTTTGAAGCTCAAAGTCAATATATATTTATACACGTGAAGCAGTGATACTGTGATTTTTTTTTGGAGAAGATGTTTATAAAATAATGCTTATTGAGAATCTCTATTTCAAATTAAACATGTTCACTCAGCAAGGTCTGTGTATATTATGAATTCATTTAGGAGATAAGTGTTTAAAAAGAGTAAGTTTGGTGTGGGATATGATCATCAACGTGTTGTCTATAGAGAATGATGTCATGCAGCCATTGCCGTGAAATTACATGCAGATCTTCCTTAGGTATCCACACAAGTTATCATGATTTAATTTTATATAATCTTCATGGAAAGCCTATGTCTGAAACTTATGTGCAGTTCTTGTAGTTTGTATTGTTAATGGTAACACGATAGCATGTTTTAAAACTGACCATTTTTAACCCCCTTATTTACATTGTATCATAATCCTTAAAAGTACATTCGAGAAGGGAGTTGAAATAGCTTGGTAATTTGTAGAAATAAAATGTGCAAACATGTAAAGCTTGTGCATATGCATGCATTTTTTTAGATTAAAAGTTAGAACTAAATAAGGTAACTTTCAACCGACTGTAACATGTGATTTAAAGCCGAGGTGGACATCCTTGATTTGGTTGAATTAGCTTTTTTGTTGATTTGTCTGATACATGTATAGTATGAGCCGATACGGGTCACCGAACACTAAACACCTGGTCATGGAATTAGCCTTATTCGGCCACTAAAATAATGGTACGTCCAAATACCGTTCAGGACCTCCAGAGTGCACTCAGAACATAAAAAGTGCACTCAAGACATGTAATAGATGTTTTAATGTGCGTTAAAGGTATGCATTCGATAGATAATGGAATTTTTGATCTTATAATTTTTGTTTTCATAAAATCAATTCAATATTTGAGAAGTTATTTAAGTTTTTATCAGCACGCGCCGTTTTTTGGGATATGAATGACCGATGATCATATTCAATACCAATTATCATGTTGATTAGGTCGTTTGATCTTTAATAATTAGGAGTGTCACTGTGATTAGTGATGTTAATAAACACTTACAAGTAAACTTGGCAAACAGAAAAGGTTTCCTTTAAAGAATAATAAACATTTTATTTTGTTTGTAATTATTGAAGCCAATTGAGAAATCTTCACAAAGTCGGGAAATTTTCCATTCAATTTATTTCATTTGAAACTAAAAAACTAAAAAAAATATCGATAAAATTCATTGCAGAATGTGGCGTCCTTGGGGATCAAAACCCTGTTTAAACAGCGTTTGTCTACTTTTGTCTATTGCCGAACATTCTAAAACATAATGAAACTCGTCGCCAATATCACCGGAATAACATAAAGTACAAATAAAATTTTCTCTCTGATTATTTTGCCATCTACCAATTTCAATAGAAATGTTTGTGTTCAAAATTCTAAATCTACAAAAAGAATCACTATTTTTTGTCATATAGAATATCAAAGTAGGCTTTGCAAATTAGACTGTTTTTGCATAGTCTTTAATCGTCTCTCCCCCCCCTAAATTTCTTGTAACCCCTGATAGTGTTGAACATTATAAATAGACAGCTTACATATGCACATTTTATCTAAAAAAATATGTTGCCATTCAACTCATTCTTGTCCAGTAATACATTTCTTGAACTTGCTGAACTTATCAAAATACGATTTTCATATGATCAAATCTCATATAGTAAGATTTTATTTCTTATTAAAATTGTTCTTGTCCAGTATTACAAGCCTTGAATGAATTTAAATAAATTATGAAATATTAATTTATCTCCATTTTCCTCTCAGTTTCTGTCATTTATCATATTAAGATATTTTTCTAATAATCAAAATTAAGTTTTTTGTATCACACTCCGTGCAGTGTGATACGAGAAATATGTCTTCATGCAAGAAATAGATAACAGGTCACGATCATAAGAGAAACTGTATTAAAATGCATCAAAATGGAGTTTTTATTTTTTTTTTCTTCATAATCGTAAAAATGCATTACGCATAAAGTAAATTTAATACATGTAACATGAAACAATTCCGAAATGACTTTAAAACAACGTATAACACGTATATTGTTATTCAAAACACTGTTATAATAACATGATATTCATAAACAATAAGGATAATCCAATCAATTTTGTTGATTGGATAATTCACGGCTGAGTAGTTGTGTAATCAGTGACACGTGCCCTCGTTGTTTTATAAATATAATGAATATCTCTCGAAGTTCGTTTTCAAAATCTACCAAACTTTACCACTAAAATAAACTGCATGCAACGACAAATAACCGTCCTGTGTGCATATACGATAACTATAAAGAGTCCTGGGTGCACTTTTTAAGTCCTGAGTGCACTCAGGAGGTCCTGAGCAGTGTTTATACGTACATTGTACCCCTGAAACACCTGAGTTATATATTTTTATTATACAATATATTGCATTTTACCACATCTTATTTTTTTTATTCTCCAGTTAAAATTTCAAAAACTTTTTTATTAGTATATGTTGACCTTCATGACCTTAAGACATTTGTTAATTTTTGGTTGATGGGTAGGTGTCTGCTACTTTGGATTCATTAGTGTTTGGGATACCAAATATTGGATTTCGTGGTAATAGATAAAGCACAAAATTAAATGTTCAACGAAGTACACGTTTTCTAAAGAATTGTATTTAAACGTTGGCAAACCCACTAAATTGAATATCCACAAGAATATAATTTTTCCTGAAGTGAATATGCTAAAAATATAAGAATCCGCAGTAATATAGGTCTGGATGGGGTTAAATCAATCTAGAATAATGGCAAAAAAATATAAAATAGAGAATAATGGGGTGCCAAAGTATAAAGAATAACGGCTGTAAATAAAAATTACAATACTGATTACAGAAATGAATGAAGTACAGAATAAAGAAATCATACACGTGTATAACTAATTAAATACAATTTAATAGTAAAATGATTTTCAAAAGAATTTAACTGAATTAACACTTTTTCTCAAAGATGATGACAAATGGTCTACAAATTTAAAGAATACAAAAATTAACATGTTTAAGGAGCTCCATTCAGACTACAATAAAATTTTGGACTTCTTCAATCCGGTCAAATACTGGGACATACTATTACCATCTATGCATTACTGGTATTGTATCATAGCCTTAACTGAACTTTTTTTTTTTTAAATATGACTTCAACCCCAGCTGGTGACCTCTATTAACACTGGTATTCACATGTTTGTTTTTTTCTGTTCCAATGAATTAAGGTGGCTTTACATCAATAGCAACCACTATGCATATTATGGACACCATTTTTATACATGTATGTTAGAAACCTGCTTTTATTTGTAGTAGACCGATCTAGGTTTAACTAGATTTTAAGCATGCTACCTCAAAAAGAAAGAGTTTGCTGAAAGACATTCAACTCTTTTCCTGAATGCAACGTGCTTTGTCATGTATACTGAGGAGTAGAAATACTAATTTTAAGTCTAGAATAAGAATTTAACTTACAATCACCCTTACTCAAATTTGGTAGGCCAACTTTCAGTGGTTGTTGTTTGTTGCAACATCATATTTTTTTTTCATACATATTGTACAAAAACGAGGCTTTTGGGTTTCTGTTTTGAATTTTTTTTTATGTTTTTTTTTATATCTGTCCTTTAATAGCTTGCTATATATATGCAGTATCAGTTTTACTCATCCTTGAAGACTGTACAGTGACATTAAGTTGCTACATGTAACATCTATCTCATTTGGTATCTGGTTGATAGTTATCTCACTGGCAATCATACCACATCTCCTTATTTTATATTATACAAGATTACAATATCATGAATATAATTACATGAACATGTAATTTAATATTTATTGTTGTCTGAATTTTGTTTAATACCAAACGTAGCTGTGATTAATGGTCATATAAATAAAATGATACTTTGAAGTATTGTTAATATGCTTGACCAGAATAAAAGGCAAATTTTGTTATAAACAGTGTATTTGTAATTAAGATTATCATCAATACATGTATCGGTACACATTTAGACTTTAAGCACAGTAAGCAGTCAATTGGCGGTAAACATCGCAACATATCCAGAAAATGCAGGTGTACTATAATAGAAATATTCACTGAATCTATGAAATTTTGTTATTCCTAATTGCTATTTCAAATGAATATTTATCCAAGGCACGATTAAATTCAGATACATGTATGATCATGATGATAAACTACAAATATATGCACACTTATAATTCCAAATTGCTATTTCAAATGAATAATTATCCAAGGTATTAACAGCCATCCAGTTGTATGATCGTTCATACAAATTATTAGTTTGCTATTTATTCAATGCACTATTTGCTTCTTGTCTAGTTTAATCCCGACATCACTTCATGGTACTGTACAATGCTGTTTGAGCTATTCATTTTTCCAAAAACAATGAATTACATACACAAAATTATGAATTCATCCGCTCTTTCATTACTAGCAACTAAAAAGCAATTGACATCTATATTTCCTACAAATCATAAGTGCACATTTATCATTGGTAGACTGTTTCATTTTTCTAGCTGGGAATCATCTACAAAAAATAATATATATATATATATATATATTAAGAATGGACTTAGTTTATATGTATTGTGTAACAAATATTGGAAGTACTCTACAATTATATTCCAAGAAGAAAATCACAATTACAACAACTTTTATTTAGTTAGGAGAAAACATTCAAGCATGGCCCGAGAACACAGTTATTTCATACTGCATTTCTTTTAGACAATAAATGAAAATTAAAAAATCCCACCTGCGCTTTCGCAACAATATCATGAATATTTTTACAATGAGGTGTACTACTTTTGGGACACATTATATCAAAATTATAGAAGACTTCATCAGCTCTAACTCAAAATATGGACAATTTTATGTTAAGGGGGTCTTGAATTCTTTTGACAACTTCCGAAATACTAATTTTTTAATCTTTTTTAGCTGAACCAAATCACAACTTTACTTTAAAATTCATGACCCTTTTTTTCACAGTGTAATTTCATCCCCCTACATGTTATTTGAGGCATGAATAAATAATTTTGAAAGGGGTTTAAAAAAATAGCAAGTTACACAGTGTCCACACTATGGATTATATGTGTAGACAACGAAAATCAAAGGACAATAACTGTGTAACTTTTGACATTAAAATTGAAGAATTTCAACTATCAACATTTGGGGCTTTAAAAATTCAAAAATAGCAAAAAAATACTTTTTAAATGCCCCAATATTTAATATATCATGTATTAAAAGCAAAAGAATACGCATTTGATGTATCAGATTTATTACCATTATTCAAAAGTCAAATTTATATGAGCCTGTGCCTGAAAATAGAGATTTTTTACATTTAAAAATGCATACTGAAGCTATAGAAAATACAAATTTGTTTCTGTTTGCTCATTTCTATACTCAGGTGACATGATACAAGAAGTCTGAGGACAAAGACCTCTTGCATTCAACTATTTTTGCAGAGAGTATGGTCTGATACAAAGACTTTTCACTTTTCAGTGAAAAACTTGCATGCAATTTTATTCTCAACAGGCATATATATAAACCACTTGATATCCTACCGAAGAAAAGAAAGATAGTATGTGAAATGAAACAGGTACAAAAGACATTGTAAAGTGCTTTTTATACAAATTTAGTGAAATCTTTATTATGGAATTCAACTTTTATGTACCAATCTCCTCTCATTTTACTTGCTTCAATCAGGCCGTTAGACGAGGATCATCCATACAGCACATTTTGCACATTTATTTTCTGTGATAATCTAGTTTTCTCTAGACTCACAGTTCACAAATGAATAATACAACTTGATAAAAGCGTAGAAACGCAAATATTGACACATGAACACCTGTCAGATAGATTGTCAGAATGCCACTTATGCATCAAAATTGAAAAGGCTTTGAAATGCTTATTTCGTAGACAACGAAAATCAAAGGACGATAACTGTGTTCCCAGACCTAATAGCAACACGAACAAAACAAAAGATTTTTAACTTTATTTTGTTTTAGCACTACTGACAAGAAGAAAGTGTTTGCATGAAGATGACGATTAGCTCGCTTCTTTCCAAAAACCATTTTTTTTTTAGTATACATATATTGAAATCTTTGGTTTTTTTAAGTAGGCTTAGTTGTAAAATATTGTGCCTTTCTTCTTACATTCATGTTTTCCAAGCTGTGCACTATTATTTTAAGGTTGCTGTCTATTGAGTTGAGACTTACACATTATTGTTTTTATTGATGAATCATCAGGTGATTTTTTATTCAAATACTATCTTAAAATTGGCTGTAGTTAAAGGAAATAAACTACTTAAAGAACAAAAGATTATAGAAAAAGCCAGCAATAAATTCACTGTTCGTCATGAAAAATAAAATTGTCTCTGGTTAATTTTATGATCTTTGTCCTAGTACAAGTACATGTTATAGGAAAACTTTACCTCAAGTCGGCCAACTAAAATAGCTATAGTTTCCTTCTAAAATTTATCAGAAAACCCTGGGTTTCATTTGACATTTGTGTTTTAATTTCTTTCATTATTACATTTTGTAATAATTAATGTTTTGCAGTTTTTACCAATGTTTAAGTCGATAAATAAATACCCAATATAACCTTTAAAAATGCATTTCTTAACATAATACAATATAGCATGTTGCTTCATACTTCTTTTTCAGATTGTTTTGAATATCCAGTAAAATCATGTGAGCAGGTACACGATAAATGGTGCAATTTAACATTTTTGGAAATCATAGTCGTGTGCGATACCTACAAGTATGACCCTTTGAAATTCACCCCTCAAGACAATTTACTGTTTTGCTGACATCTGTTTATTACCTATAGCATTTATAGTATGTACATGTATATTCTAATTTCTGATGATTACAAATACAATGTTAACATCTTGATTATTACCTATACTAATTTCACATTTGTATGGTTATAAAATTGAGAATGGAAATGGGGAATATGTCAAAGAGACAACAAACCGACCAAAGAGTAGACAACAGCCGAAGGCCACCAATGGGTCTTCAACGTAGCGAGAAAAACCCGCACCCGGAGGTGGTCCTCAGCTGGCCCCTAAACAAAATTGTGTACTAGTTCAGTGAAAATGGACGTCACACTAAACTCCAAAACATATAAATGAACTAAAATTAAAAAACATACAAGACTAACAAAGGCCAGAGGCTCCTGACTTGGGACTGGCGCAAAAATGCTTTGTGAGATCTCAACCCTCCCCCTATACCTCTAGCCAATATAGAATAAAGAAACACATAGTAATACGCACAGTCAAACTCAGTTATGAATTCATTTTCCTTAAATATATAGTACATCATGAATATGTGTACATGTATCATATATAGAAATATTTTTGAGGAATAAATTAACTTTAAAATTAATATTGAAACCGACATTGTATTAATTAGCTTATTTTCAAGATAATTATGAATTTTATGACAAATACGTAGATATCAAAGTTGTTTTACATATAATTGTTCAAAAAAATACGTAATATACTTAGGCCAAAAAAAATATATGTGTGTTTCCTGTTTCATGACTGAAAAAAATAGGGTAGGTAGGTAGGGTTTTTTTTTCTTTCGAAATGTATGTTTGTATGTGTGCCTATGATACATATACAGCAATAAAAGTGACATAAAAGTCAACCATGAATAGAACACCAATCATCAATAAAGTCTCACATATCAAGGTACTTAGGCTACATCCAGGGACTGAGCAAACAAAAATGGAGCATATACCAGGTGCACCGGTAGGGTAAATGTCCTCAGCTTTTCTAGAAATGTCATAATTGATGCATGAAGACAGATGCCAAGTGATTGCAAAAGTACAATTTGCACTTCTGACAAGATGGCAGGGCAAATACAATTTCAAATCACATGTCAAAATAACTCAACACCTTATTTTAATATATTGAACATATAAACACATTTCCAACAGACGAGTTCAATTGAGTTTGCAAGACCTTAGCATTTTTTGCCATAGGATCTTTGTACAATTGGATATTTCCCATTGATACGACATTCCCCACATATTGGGAGAACAGTTTTATATTGTTTTTGCAGTTCCTGATCCACCTCATCATTTTCTTCAATACAGTAGGAACATTGATCTAAAACTCCTAAACCACTTGAGTAGTACTGTAATTCTATGGGCGTTTGACATGTTAAATCATTTCTACACGTCACACTTTAAGAATCTTAAAGCTATTTGACTAGTAACTTTTAGATTGGATGCGGATGCGGCTAGCATGTGTGCCGCCATGTTGGGTGATATAATAATAAGAAATGAGGAACGGTTGCCGGAACAAGATCCGTGTAATTCCGGAATTTCCGATTTTTGCCGAAAAAAATGCTAGGGTCGGCAAATCGGCTTAAAAAAAATTGGGTTGGTTGGGAAACCGGAAACACACATTTTTTTGTTTTTACCTTAAAACATATAAATATGGTAAATCAAAAACAAATTTATCTCAAAACTTAATGATCACTTTTCCTGTACACTTTTGTCTAGGGCTTCCTGTCCTGCATTCTCCAACTGGTAATAAACTTGGATATAGTAGATAAGGAGATGTTGTATGATAAAAGTAAATGAGAAACTATCTACCCAAGACTAAAGGACAAGGATGTTAACAACTATCAGTCACTGTACAATAGTCAACAATGACCAAAGCCCATACCGTATTGTGTGGTCAGGATAAAGGGCACAGCATGAAAAATTCTGAAATTTTCATAAGAGAAAACTAATGCCATGAGTTAAATTATGTTCTAATTTATTTGAAAATCAGGAGATGTGGCATGATTGCCAATGAGACAACCATACACCAGAGTTCAAATGGCAAAGATATACATGATATAAGCAATTATAAGTCACCGTACGACCTTCAACAATGAAAAACCCTATAATGTATTATATAGTCAGCTATTAAATGTCCAACATGAAAAATGTGAAACAGTTTAAACATGTTAAATGAGAAAACTAAAGGCCTTTGAGATTATTTCATAATTTAAATCATAATTTATTTCAAGTGCACTATTTAAAAGATAAAGAGATGTGATATGATCTCCAATGAGACTATCTTCCAGACTGATCATTTAATAGCTAGTCAACAGATTGATGTAAAGTTCAACTTCACACGAAATTCATAAATTTCAAAAACATATAAAGAATTAGGGGTGACGCTAAATTCTACAATAAACTATACAGCCTTTTCTTCTTCTGTGTATCATTGTGTGTTGTTTTCCCCATACAAATTTAAAAATCAACGAGTATTGAAAACGAAAACACATAATTTCCTATAGATTTAGATTAACAAGCAAAATAGGTCAGTGTAGGTAAACAAATTCCTGAAAAGCATTATATATATTTTAATTGATTGGTGTTAAACGCCACTTTCAGCACTAGTATGACTTTTGTCATGATTGTGCTATTTCCTGGAGGTCTGTGTATATTGTTGGAGGAAGTTGGAGAGCCATGAGAGAACCACCAAACCTTTGCTAGTAAAACTGACAATCCTAGACAATTAAGATTGGAGTATAACGCAGTGATGTTAAGGCAATTTCGATTAGATTTGGTCAGGGGCAGATAACCCCGCAGGTACCTCATTATGTATTCATATATTCATTAATGGCGGAGAGTACCTAAGCCGCGTCTATCGATAAAACTGTATGAAATCAAATTACATACATGCCTGTTAATTAAAAACAGGTATCCATATGGTGTAATTTGTTTACTGAAACACGAATATTGTATGTTTGTGCTTTAATTATTATGGTAAACGGTTGCAATAGCTGTTTTTTGTGCCAAGATTGTCGGCTTGTGGACACCGCCTCCTTTTGATGATCAACCAATCAGTAGACGATCGCCGTCGAACAAATGTTTGTAGTTTGCAGAATGGAAAGCACCTTGCAGCGGAAATTGTTTTCACTTCTACGTGAAAATCTAGCCAGAAAAGTAAGTGTAAGCCACCAAATATGTAAAATTTATGAAACATACGTTGCTTGTTTTGTTAATCATTCGCTTCAGAAGGCGAAAAACGTCACAGTATTAGATAAAACGAGTTCAGTGTTGGCAAGCATGTTACACACGTGGTCAAAACGAAACTAGACTGCAAAAAATATCTGAAATTTGAATAATTTATCACGTCCCGTCAGTAAATGAACAGAATATCGAATGAAACAAGTTCCCTGCATTATACCAAGAGCACATTCTCAACATTTACCCTGAAATTCATTTCTAATTTACGTTTTGCAGGTTTCCTGGTTGGGTACATCTGTAAATTATAACAAAGTTTGCTCAACCGTTGACTTCCGTCCGGAGCCCACGTTGCTGGAGCCATGATCCCTACCTTCAAATCATGGAGCCCCTAATTTGAAGCTTAGGCCACAAAAACTTGCTCAAAGGAACCCTGAACACGTTATTTGGAGCTCAGTCACATATGGTGTAACCCCCCCTCCCCCCAAACCAACCAACCAACCAAACCAATTCAAATGTGAAGTCCATAGTATAATATTTTCTGCCGAATGCTGACGGTATATTTCAACTTTGAATTTTATAGATCCCTACTTGGAAGTTAACAGCGTTAACGCCACCCCCTCCCCGATATCTGAAACATTAAAAACAGCCTATTATTTAGACTTATCGTGCACCGTGCGTCTTTCTCTGGAAAATGCCTGCACCGTGAATAAGTTATTTTTGAACCAGTATTTTTAAAATCCAGAACCAAGTCAGCAATATGACCAATTGCAAGTTTATATACTTGTTGGTTATAAAATACATGAGAACAATTTTGAACATGATAGTCCAAATAATATTATTTTTCTTGAAAGGCTTTGTTAATGATTTACTGTGACACTTCATATGACCGTCATTCTAAGGAATGAATCCCAGCAAAAAATTAAGGAAGCCTCTCATGACACAATAATAATAGACTTATTAATATCATGACTGCCCACGTTGACATATTCTTTTTAGATATGGTTATCATCAGTATTCAAATGAAAAAGAGCACTGCTTGCATGCTGATGATGTATTGCGTCACAGTACCCAAATTGCACCTATTTAGCAAATCTTACAAGTTTTCTAAGGCACTAAACAATTTGTATTTTTTTAAAGTATTTGACATTATGCACGTTTTTCTAATACATGTAGGTAAATATATTTAAATATTCACAAAACGTTTACAGTATATATATATCAACAGATGAAGTATTCACTGGAAAAGTATGCGATGTTCACAAAAAGTCATCTTTTAAAAATGAGCAAATAGAATATGTTATTCCATACGAGTATTAATTTTCTTAAAAATTGAATAGCAAGCATGGACTTAAATGTCAAATTGTTCTAAATATTATAAGAAATAAAACAAAACATCTGTTATTCGAATTTCAAGGATAGGAATTAAAGCATGGATGCATTTTGGGTACTCCTCATTACAGAATCATGGATTGTTTGGAGGTCGGTTTAAACCCATTTTTCTATGATCCAATATGGATTCAAAATTAAATTGGTGGAACTAAATAGTAAATAAGGATACATCTACAAAATAAACACAGAATGGAAACTTTTGTCTGGATCTTAAAAAAATGTATGTGAAAAAACTGTCAAAATAGGTGCAATTTGAGTACCTCGGCTCACGTTATATACAGTTACAACAGACATTGACAAGGCAGTAAATTATTGTACTATAAATTCAGAAGAATTGCGATTTATCCGATGAATATCGCAATTATAATTAACCTCACATTTTTATACGCCCGTTTACGGGGCGTATTATGGTATACCGTTGTCCGTCTGTCCGTCAGTCATCAACATGTCGGACATTAACTCAAAAATGCTTTAACAAATTTTCATGAAACTTTGGTGAAATGTAACATAAGCTCCTACACAATTTTTATATATTTAAGATTTTACTTTTTCGAGTTCTGGGATTTTATTCTTAAAAATTATTCATGATTTGTTCCTCTGTGTGCTGGTGTGTGCATGTTTTTTTGTGTGAAGGAAATCCAGATATCAATTCGGGGTTGGGTGGCAGACGTAATTTCTGTATTTGATATGTTATATTTATTCATGTATCGTGTTACGTTATGATGATGATGATTCATTGTAATTAATCTGCTCCTTATTTTAAAAAAAGCATCTGTATTTGTATTAAAAAAAATACTTTCTCTTATTTTTAGCTGACCTGTCAAATATAAGAAACAGAATGCTATTCCAGCTTTGATGAACTATAAAGTAATGGTTTGAATTTGAAAAGCTTTATTATTAGACAGGTAAATTGTATTTTTTCTTTTTGCTGGCTATTAAAACTGGTTATCCCTTGTTTTTGTATATCAAATCAATCTGCACCAAAATCTTTTACTACTACTAGTTAGAAGACCAAATCTATTAATATAAAGATAAGAAGATGTGGTATGACTGCAATTGGAAAACTATCCAACAGAGACCAAATGATGTAGATGAAAGCATCTATATATAGGTTGCTTTGCTGTCTTCAACAACAGTGGTGTCACAGTACAACATAAGAACAAACTGTAAAAGTTATTGAAATAGGCTTGACAATTAACTTGTCAGATCAACACGTATATGTTGCACAAAAAAAGGGCACAAAGTACTTGCAGTTACTAAAAGCTAGTTCAACGCTAATTACAACTTATAGAAAGGGCAAGTTTCTAAGACAAAAAGAATCGGTACACATTAATAATCCCATAATTAAATATTACCAACCATTTTACTATACAAATACAGGTGTTCAGATAATCTGACTGAAGCGATAAAGCTATATTATATATATAGTAATATATATATATATATATATATATATATTCTACTGGTATCCTGCTTCTGTTGCTTGGAGTTGGAAACAGTTATGTCATCAAATTACTAAAAAAAGCTATTTTACAGCTCAATTTTGTGTCCTCTTTACAGTCCACATTAAAGCAAATGTTACGAACAAAATGACGAATAGGAGAAAAGCTATGCAAGCCTTGCTTTTCTTCCTCTTTTATAATTTGTGCAAATAAATTTCTGTTGCCGTACAATGTAAGAATATTGTATGGTGTAAATTCAGAAATTATTGCAATTTTTTTTTAAGGCAACTTTGTGAGTATCAAAATAATAAGAAGTCACATTCTGATATCCAATACATATAACTGTAACTGTATTTTTCTAAATTAACAATAATTAATCTTGCATTTTTGTCCATTCTTCAAAAAATGCAATAATAAATGCACACAATAATTTCTGAATTTAATAACGTACATGTATCTTTACCAACAATAAACTTTATTAGGGCCCCGCCGAATGGCTGGTCGCCCTATAGTGATCAGTCTGTCCATCGGTCATGTGTCGGTCCATACGTAACAAATTGTGTCCGCTCTATATCTAGAGAACCGTTATGATTTCATACTTTATACTTGACATGTATATTAACCAACACCAGAGGGTGTGTCATAATTTTTGTACAACTTCTTAGGTCAAAGGTCAAGGTAAAAAACTTTGGTTTCAGATGACAACAACATGTCCTATGGTAAAGATACAAATTTTTTACCACACGTTATTCACAGCGGGGCACACAGAGATAGCTCCCATCTCAATGATGTCTAGTTTACACAGATATTATTAAAAATGTACTAAGCTTGATTGCTAAAAGTTCTTAGCTGTGGTTTAAGTGCATTACATATATTGATATTGCAGTATAGGTCCCTGCCTTATTCATGTCATATTTTACATTTGGGAAAGGAGATACAAAACAATGTAGTTAAACATAATATGGGTATTATGTTTTTCGGTCTGTGCATCCGTTCTTTCGTCCGTCAGTCTGTCACGCTTCAGATTTAAGTTTTTGGTCAAGGTAGTTTTTGCTGAAGTTGAAGTCCAATCAACTTGAAACTCAGTACACATGTTCCCTATGATATGACCTTTCTTATTTGAATGCCAAATGAAAGTTTTGACCCCAATTTCACAAACATAGAAAATAATAGTTCGAGTGGGGCATCCATGAACTATGGACACATTCTTGTTTAATTTATTACATAATACATCTAATAGGCTGCCTATAAGATGTATTATGTGTTAAATTTTAAAAGTAAATAAAAGTAGTGCACCTTATTAAAATGTGTACGACTAATGAGGAAATTAAATTCTTGTTCAAATGTTGAATGAACTTCAATGAAGACATTATTAAATTTAGGACATGTAGGACAGGGGAATTATTTTGTTAGCATTTTCACAGTAACTTGTTGAAGTTGAACTTTTGATCACTTTTCCCATGTTAAAAATTTCATTTAATATAATTATTATATATATATATGCATTTTCATATTTCAGGGATGATGACCTGCAGTGAGACAGCAGTAGAAAGTTACATATAGCTCATCATGACCATTATGAAAGATCAGATCAGATGAAAATTATGTTTAGAAAGCCACCAAATATGTCTATGAAAAGTAGAAAAAAGACAGCAATTCTATGTAAAGTACTTACCAGAAGCATTGGCTGTTTCAATACCAATGTCAGAGTTGGAATTTAGTGTTTTGATGCTGAGAGATATTAACTGGACAATTTAGCTTCTTTTTTATGTGTCATTGAAGTTTATGTTTACCATCTTAAAAAGCTTTTACCACAGTTAAAATGAGTTCTAAATACCATGAATACAGGCAGTTTGGAGATTTGTGAATTTTCCTACAATTGGAGTTTCAAAATGGATTTCATTTAAAAAAATTATTTATTTCATGGATGAAATTTGTCGTCTCTTTCATGAAATATTTGAAAAATCAGCAATATATTTTTAGCAATACCTAACCAAATGAGAGATCTACAGATAGACATATGAATTTCAGTTGAACTGTGAGGAAGGAAATATTCATTAATAAGACTTATATAAGTGTTTTTTTTTTTTTATGGCAATTACGGGAAAGATGAAGCAATTCGATTTAAACATGACTCATACCTACAGATATACATGAGATATAGGCAGACAATTTACTGATGCACCACTAATGGATATACATGTAATTATAAAACTAAGAAGATGTGGTACAATTGCCAATGAAACAACTCTCCACCAGATAACAAATAGTCATATTTTATAACCACTTACATTTCAATTTCATTTCATAACACAGCATACAGGTATACAAAAAGTTCAAACGCATAGAAAAAGTGTTTTTATTGCAATTGTTGTTGTTCATCTTATGGTCACATTGAGGTGGGCCTTCAATACTGAGCAAGACCACTGGAACAGCAACAGAATGTTTGAAAAAAGAAATCTGGTAATTTTCTTTGCTTGTATATATATCATGTAGCTGCCATTATGTACATGTACATACATGTATCTAGTTTTGTCTATATACTTGGAAATCAGAAAATTTTGCAATGTTTTCATTTCTTGTCTAAATTGAAATTGGTTATACGTTTTGCAAAAAAATCATGTAAATTTATTTAAATGATGGTATTATTTGTATCCAGCATTTTCTGAAACTGCAATAATTAATCTCGCATTTTTTGTTCTGGCATTGTTCAATAATTATAATTATCATGATTATCTTGATAATAAATTTACGCAAAAGTTTCTGAGTTTACAATAGTTATCAGGTTATATCTTTTTGAAGGATACCTAACTTGGAAACTTGTGAAGGAATATTTTCATAGTATTAGAGATTATTATATATAGTTTGTTTAGCAAAATATGTTGGGTATACATGTATGGCCATTAGACAGCATCCCCAACACAGACATAAATTGTTTTTTTCTAACTTTGAAATTGCGTACATGTTTGGTAATACAGCTAGAATTTAATATAAAATAAGAAGATGTGGTATAATTGCCAATGAAGTTTTGATTAACAATTACATGAATTAAGTCATTTTACTTTTTGTGATTGGGTCAGGTTAAGATTACCCACTGATTGTACCCTTGTCAATGATATGTGTAGGCAGTACTAGTATGTAGTTTTATTAGCATTTACATATTTTCATTTCCATGCTGACTATTTTTCCCTGTCACCTATGTGATGATTCATTCACTTGAAACTTTTGGATTGTTTACATGTATATGCAAAAATTGTGATTCAGTCAGTCATTTCTGTATATTTATATTTTATTTTATATATATATATATATATATATTTACCGGTACATAGAAATTATAAGTCCCCTACCGCACTCTGTTGTCCATCCGTCAGTCCGGCAAATCAGTTTTCCACACTTTTTTTCTTCGTGCTTTCTGATATTGATTTGATATTTGGTATATTGTTTTATCATGACAAGTTACAGATCAAGTTCAAATTTTGTTCCGGTCTGATAATTTTGTGCAGAGTTATGGTCCTTGGACTTAGAAAATTCACTCAAATATTCAGTTTTCCGCACTTTTTTTCATCATGCTTGAAGATATTGATTTAATATTTGTTATATAGTTTACACCATGACAAGTTATAGATCAGGTTCGCATTTTGTTCCAGTACAATTAATTTTTAACCGGTAGGGGACTTGTGTATTGCTATGTATTGCCATGCAATACTCTGGGAATGCTTGTTTTATTTTGACAGAAAAAAAATCTAATTACCATAGCTACCAATCAGTTGCTTCCAATTTCAGCAGGTCTTGGGAAATATGGTTTCTGATTTTAACATGTTTAACGATGAACCTTAAAATTATATGGCACTTTATCATGTAAAAACAATTGATTGCTTGTGTTGGATGTCAGTTAGCACTTCTGGCTATTTCTTCGGTGGCTGTCCATTTTTATTGTTGGCACTCGGGTAGGGAGAAACTTAACATGTGAATGAGCGGCTGAAAAAAATAGATCACTATTTGCAGCTTCATGGTATACTATAATGTTGAGAATTTAAGATGATATATATGACAAGGTTGCTGATTGAAGCATAGGTACATGTATCTGAAACTAATCCAATCTGGGTTTTTTTCACAGATGCGATTAAAATTAGTCGTAAATGCATTCGATATTTGTCAAATCTGTTAATCGCTCCATGATATAGTGCAAGCATAAAGCATGAGAGATAAAGGTATATTTTTAAGGATGGGTTACTCGATATCTCGGTTGCTTATCCTTACCCCAAAAAGGTAGTAAGTGTTTATATTAACAGTTACTCATTCTAGGAAAAGGGAATTGTATCCCCCATGTTAATGCTGTTGTGTGCTTTTGAATATTCCAAACAAAAATAAGTAAGGAGGGCAGAATGATTTTACCAAGTAAAAATGTTGAAATAAGAAAAATATTGCTTCAGATGGGATGAAAAGGAATCTTCTGTCCAACAAAATGCAGAAAATCATTAGGGACAAAATCAAAAAGTGCAAGCTGTACATAATACTGGCTTGGTAACTACATGGTAGAAATGAATATTCAGAGGCAAAAAATCACAAGAAATTCAAAAAGACCTCCCAATCATGATTTACAAATTGATACCAGTTCTCACTTGAGACATTCAACAAATAAAATCTGAATATTTATATGCAGGTAGGAAGTTTATATTTATAATTTATGTACACATTATCAATGACGAAGAGCAAACAAATAATACAAGTGAATTCATGAATTTTGGTGAGTTCTTTGTGAAAATGCAACTTTTTTTTAATAATATGTTAATTATACATGTATAATGATTTACAATATATACAAATTTGATGTACTAGGAGAGACCTTATTATGCTTTTAATTTTTATAATGAACTTGCATTTGCAAAATGAGAACTACACTAGGACCCCTGATCAGATGTGGATTCCGGATTTTGAAAAAAGTGGGGACTCCGGGTTCCCCAACACTAAGCGACGTTTGGAGTGGGACATGTAAAAAGTGTATGCATTAACCATATAATGGTTGATCCACAAGGGGGCCCGAGCCCACCTGAATCCGCCTCTGCCATTTGCGATGATACACCAGAGGTTCGAACATGAAAATACTTGGCAATTAATGCATTGGTATACAAAATTTGTGGAACACATACTGTGTAGGAGGGGTAGTGCTAGGATATTTATCTTATTATTTTTGTTCGCCAACCAGTTCTCGGGTAATTTTTATCTCTGTTATCTAGCTTGTACGACCTCGTATATATATTTGAATCTTCCAAGAAAACTGGATAACTTGGGCATATCTTCAAATATTTCATTTTTATAGAAATTAATTGCAAATTATGAAGAAAAAAACGAATGTTTCATCGATGGTAATAATAAAGTTTTATACTCCCAACTTCCCCGTTTCCAGGTTGTTGGCCCGTCTTATTCCGTCTTTGCTTTTCTCCGTCTTTTGTGCGTTTGTATTTTATCTTGGAAACTAAAAACAATCAACAACTATTTTTTATACGAAAAGTGCAGGTTGAAGATCAATGAGTACCTCTTAATTTCAGACATGTAAAGATTCAGCAGATGTTGCAGTTTATAAAAAAGTGCTGTTACAAATCAAAATAGTTGTGGATCATTTTTCTAGCGCCATCGGGATGGTATTTTTTTGCCTTTTTATGCCATTTTACTCGTAAAAGTTGATCGATTTTCAATTTAAAGGTGAATATTGAACTTGTAACAGCAGTTTTTATATAAAGTGTACCTAGTAGTGTCTAGAATTCCTTGGTTGGCGTTTGTACGTGGTTATCTTCAACCTGCACTTTTCACTTTTGTGATCGCTAAGGTTGTTTTTGGATTAGTGGTCACGTGACTACTTTCACTTTACTGCAAGACCTTACAATGTAATAAAACTGTTTACATGTATGTTTTTTTTTTGGAAATAAAGACATTGGCATATACTTTTAACCAAGTTATAGGTGATAACAAGCGTGTTTTTTGCAGATACAAATTATGGCCAAAATTAATTGATTTTTCTTCAATGTGCCTTAACCTCGCTGCGAATTTAGTAGCATGCTAAATATACAGGTAGATCTACAGGTTAAAGTTGCACAAATGTGATATTTTTTTTGTGTGCAAATGTAACATGTTAATCCCCAAATTCATGCAAATGTAATAGACCCGTTTTTTGCAGTTTTAGACATGTACCTGTCAGAAAGAGAAATTGTTAAGAAATATCATGGGATATGACAAAACAATGTCTTACCGATGGTAAATGTTATATTTTTTCCTACTAGAATTCATCATTGCATTCAGTTTAGTTGTATAGGAAAAACATATTTTTTAATGGGAAATTTTCAAACCGAAAGGGACACAACTGGGCCACTTTTACATAACAAAGTGATTTTGTTTACATCAAAATAAACGACTTTCGAGTTTGTGCACTTTCCAGTAAATTTCATATGTCACAATGCTTATGTTAATATGTCACAGTAGGATATGATTGCGCGCGGCAGCAATTCGGTATCTCCTTCTTAAAAAAACTTGAGATTTGTGTATACACATGTTTATAAAGATAAAACTTTGACTTCTGATTGTATAAATAAAATATTGAAAAACCATTTAAAGCAAATGCTTTACTTTTTCCATATAAAACAATGTTAAGTTCTATTCGTCCGATCTTGGACAATTACACTAATATCATAGTCTACATGGTCTAAGTCCGACAGGCAGCTCCCTTGTTATGCTGGTCACTGATAATGTTACCCAGCTGAGCTGCCCAGTGTATCAAAATAATATGAGGATATGTTGGAACCCCCTTTTTTGACGATCGATGCTTTTGAATGGGGACATAAGGTTGGAACCCCCTTTATCCTGGGTTGCGAACCCCCTTTTAGAAATGGCTGGATCCGCCCCTGCTGTCCATGTTTATTTTGATGTTAAGGCTAAATTTTATACCAATAATGCTTGAAATTGATCAGCTGCTCGTTTTAGACTATTTTGTTTTAAATGTCGAAGAACGGGATTTTCAATGAACAGATGTATTATAACCAAATCCCCCTTCTTGTGAAACTCGTCGATATAAACAGTTAATGATCATTCAACTAGTTCTCAAATCAAACAAACACTCTTGTAAAGCAAGGATTTGTATAGCAAATCCTTAAGTAAAGTAAGGAATGTATATGAATCGGAACTGTCAAAATGTTTTCAAAATATATACTTACGTTACTTCAGTCGGACACAGCAAGAAACTATCAAGAGACAAATGGCGCGAAATCATTGCGTTGATATTTTCGAAAGCTGTCGGGATTTTTCATCATTCTAATCTTTACAAATAAACTACTCGTGAAATCGATTTACAGCTGTAGTCTCAGTTTACATTCATCGATATTTTATATTTGCATAACCGTAAAAGATTAATTATTAGAATGTTATTTGGGTATTGCTATTTCCATAGAAATATTTTAACAGTTATTATCTATGTTATTTTTACCAATTTATGAAAATGAAACGCATGTTAACAAAAACGTGTATCTACAGTCCCGTTGCCGATTTTGTCTCTTTATATTTATTTGTTTATAAAGGTTATTCATTTTTTTTCGCTTTTTTTTATTTCGATTCCTCTGCTAATCAAAGGGAAGCTATCCTCATATTATTTTGATACACTGAAAAGTACTGGACAACGATTCTATCGATGAACTGACGTGTACTAAAATGTACTTAACAGTACTAGATTTAACGCTAGGCGTTTTTTCTTAATTACCTGAACCAGTACTGACTGGTACTTAATCGATAGCAATAGTTCGTGTACTGAAATGTACTGAACAACTGAAAAAGACCTTGACATTTTTTCTTGCGGTAAATGCAAGCATTTAAGAGTTGTACAGTTTAAAATGACCGTTTCAGTAGTAAAACCCGTTACTAGTGCTGATTAAAACAGAAAAATTGCATGAAACATCAAGAATTATTGACAACAAATTTGCTATATATGTAAGACGGGTTATTTAAACAGACACTCAGCATTTCTATTGATAACAACTGTGCTCCTGTTTTTATCGACTTTTTTCTTTCTTTCATCCATATAAGGCCGACTAAATACCGTAGCTGTTTATGATGAACACAAATAAGTTAACATTCTCCCTTACCGTCATCCGCTATTAAGATGATGTCCTCTCTCCTAATCATTCAGATTTGTGTGACTATGTTTTACTTATCTAACTTATTGAGCTATCACAGGCCGATGTAAGTCTGTCTCATACCTTAATATCTAAAAAACAATGAACAGCGAGGGTCGGTTGAGAACAAGACTTTACGACAAAACAGATGGTTTTAGATTCCACATACTGAATATTCAACTCATATGTATCAACATTTCAGCAGCGCTTGCATGTTATGAATGATGAAGATGAAGAACATGAATAATAGCCCTGTTCATTGATATTTTTTTTCTATGTATTGTGTGCGATTTTGTCCCACGTACATTTATTCCATATCCTTTTATTTTCCATGGAGGATATATTGACAAATTTCCAAGTTGAAACGATATTCTAGAGTTTGCATATCCAATAGTGTCAATGCAAGTGATAACGTTGAATTCATCTTTCCGAAAGATATACGGACGACATCACTATCTCGTTGGATGTCATACAGCATCTGTGTTACAAATGAACACGGATTTTTTTAAATGTTCATAACCACATTACCACCCTTAATATCGAATTAAACATTACCGAATTATACTGATCACCGAATTTGTACTTTCACGAGCAACACGACAGTACTTTGCGTAACAGCAACAGAACAGAAACAGCTCAAACTGTCAGAGATCCTCGGATCACCTAATGTTTTGATGGAGTTTATGTTCCTTAGTTTTATAATGTTTTGTAGGGTTTATTGTCGTTTGTTGCCTGTTGCTTCAGCGTTGTCAGTTCGCTTGCGTCTAATGATGTGAACGTGTTTATTTTCCGCCTCCATTTTTGTTGGGTTTGTTGGATTGATATTTCGATAGACAGTCGGTATTACAATGAGTATTTATCATGCATATCTACTGACTGAATTGTTTTTGTACTCATATATTGTGGAATTCATAAAGCATCTTTTCAAAGACCAAAAGAAGAAAAGCTTCGTGGGAAGTTGTTTAGTTTCACTTTCAAATATGTTGTTGGTGTCTTTTTCACTCAATAACCCACATTTCAGTGATATGATAAGTGTCATCTAATATATCCCAGTGAACCTGAGATAAAGGATAATGACTCTTGTTAAGGATTATCTTTAAATAATAATGCTGTCGTATCTTTGCATGACATTTATGATATACCATGTAAATATAAGTTGAATTAAACACCTTTTCTGATCATTCTAAAGGTGATATTTCTTGCAGGTATCCTGTCGCGGATATTGATTTTATCTATAAGTATCTAAGCAATCAAACTTACATACACATTATTGTTCATTCTTGTCTTTGAGCATTTAATATTAAAGTGACTGCTATTAAAGTAAGTTTGATTGACTGTTCAGCTATTGTCCATTAAAATGACGCTGACGACGAAAGAGTTTATGAACATTGCTTGGAATGTTTGAACGATTAACAACCTGTTTCTGGTGGCAAGAATTTTTTTGTATGTATAGGAAATGAAACTAACAATGATGTGACTGCTTGAACGCACATTTGTAATCCTTGACGACAGCTGATCTGCATGGCATATCATCTACTTGCTAATGTACATCATGTACTTTTTATAATCCTTATAAATGCATTACCCGACTAACAAAAGCAATAATCCATAGCATAGTTGGTCGATAGGTCTAGGGAAAGCCTTTTTGTCGTTCATAAACATTCTTTACTCATCTTTATTATTGAGGGGACGTTCTATATTATGACGTACGTTTTAGAAACAGTAGGTCTTTGTTGATTGTCGGAGAAGATCAAATGTGGTTACAGTAGTTATCTAGGAAGTATGATTTCGTTATAAAATGGGGAAAACATAATCAAGGACAAAAAATTAAAAGCAAATTAATGAAATAAATAAAAATTCGATAGTTTCTTGTATTTTCTCGTTCCAAATTCATAGGCTAAATTTGTGATAAATAGATCATTACATGCCATTTTCAATATTGGTCCTAGTATCTCCCCTCGACCTATATAGGTACCTTGGGCTTAAACCTTCGGTTCGATATGGGTGTCTCTAGCTGATATTAGGGCCAAAATTAAAAATGCCATGTAATAATCTATAGATTTAAACGGAAGTTTTACATATACAATGTACCATAAATGATAAGAATGGCTAAAAACTGAAAATTTAGTTTGACTACAATTGTGACAATACAAAGCCGACAGTTAACTCCAAATAATAGGAAGTTATTTTTTAAGTCCCATAAACCAGGATACTCGGAACAAATCAAACAAAACAACAAGAAACCGAAGGTAATACATTAATTAGAGAAAAAACTATTGAACACATTGATATTTTAAAAAAGGGACTTTAACTAACGCTTACACCTCGATTGACAAATCAAAATGATATATCAGACTTCTGTCGGAAACTTGACTAACAGAAGAATAATTTTAAAGGTTGTAATGATGATTAATTATTAAGAAACAAAGGAATATTATAAACAATCTTCAATACACTTTATATATGCATTTACTATTTAATTTTAATCTTCTAATTTTTATATATATATATATAGGACTCACATCCATTGCGGGTTCCAGATCAATGGCAGATTCCAAATCTGTGGTGAATATGACGTCATGCCATTCCAAATCAATGGTAGATTTTTTAGAATCCAAATCTATGGCAAATTTTCTAGTTTCCTAATCTATTGCAGATTTTCTAGTTTTGAAATATATAGCAGATTTTCAACAAGTAGGGGACCAGTCAGTACATATCTGACCAATGACTTGCCTTAAACAAAAATTAAAATCACAAAAATACTGAACTCCGAGGAAAATTCAAAAAGGAAAGTCCCTAATCAAATGGCAAAATCAAAAGCTCAAACAAATCAAACGAATGGATAACAACTGTCATATTCCTGACTTGGTACAGGCATTTTCCTATGTAGAAAATGGTGGATTGAACCTGGTTTTATAGCTAGCTAAACCTCTCACTTGTATGACAGTCGCATCAAATTCCATTATATTGACAACGATGCGTGAACAAAACAAACAGACACAATAGGTAAAAATGTCAAAAATAGGGGTACAGCAGTTAACATCCTCATTTTGCTTTTTTATTATACGATTTTATTTATGTATGTAAAATCCACCCATAAAGGATTGAAGGTTTTAAATACTGGCGTAAAATCGCGCGTTTGAAATTCACACAGGTAGACATAAAGTAATTTTGTCGTTCAAAGTATGACGGGATACATAAGTACAGAGTCACGTCAAATGGATATCACAAAGAACAGACTTAACAGTAAAAGTAATATTAATAAATAAAATAATTTAGTCGTTCAAAGTATGACGGGCTTTCTAAAGAAATATTACTTTCTCCAACAGTATACAGGTATTCGACATAAACATAGCTCAAAATAATTTAGTAAGTTATTAGAAATCTATTTGTAGGTTTCTAAATCTCAAGAAAGATTATTTGTAACAATGGTACAGGAATCGTTGATGTAGTACAGCTGACAAAAAGTCAGTAGATAATGTTAAAAAAAATCAAAAGTACAAACAGTACAAAAAATAACAAAATAACAGCATAGCATAACAAAAAAATATGAAAGAAAAGCAATAAGCATTCAAAAGTCACAGTAAAAACTATTAAAATCAACGGACAAGGCACCAGCAAGAGCATAAACGAGAAGGAGAAAAGAAGGAGTTGAAAGAAACATGAAACACAAACATCAGAAACCCAATAAACCAAATCATAAACATTGCGAATTATCATAAAAACCGAGAGTGAAATTAGGTTCCCCAGAATAGCAAGCATTTCCTTCGATATAACAAAACTGTCATCTGGAACGGTATTCGAATATACATCCATTTATGTATTTGATATGTGTTCTACCAGCTTTAGCGGCGGCGACGATTTTATGTTAGTTAATTGCGACGTTATAGTTTGCTTTTTTTCCCCGGAAAATTACGCAATAATCAAAATCTGCCATAGATTTGAAGAAAACAGAAACCTCCCATCGATTTATGTTTTGTATGGCGTTTGTGGCGTCATATTTGCCATCGATTTGAAATCTGCCATAGATTTGGAACCCACCATAGATTTGAGTCCTACATATATATATATACTCTTTAAAATTCAAGAGTCTATCCTAATTTGAGGTAAATTATATGGCCTTCCAAATACCGTTTCGATCCATAACATCACTGAAGAGACATTAATTGTCGAAATCCGGATATGGTGTACAAATTGTTGCACCTCATGTTTGTGGTATACCATCTTTCCCGCAGGTTTATTGTTTTCTGTTAATTAATATTAAGATCCATTTTGTTAAATCTTGTGATCAATTTATTTGGCAATCGTCAATGGCAGTTAGCAAGGTTTAAGAACATCAGTTGTTCGAACTGTTAGTCAAATGCGTTTTGTTAAAATATACTTTTTCACTCTTTTTGGTCTTTTGGAAATTGTTGTTTGTGCTGTATTTAGACCCCTCTACCACGAAATTGTTTTACATGCACACGTATAAAAATTGCGGTTTTTATCCAACGCAATCATAGGTTTGAACGTTGTTTTCAATTTAGACTTGTTTATATTTTTTCGTTTGGGCTTGTATTATATTTTCCCTCGGGTTTATATGATCCGTTCATCCTATTTCGACTCTTTAAAATTCAAGAGTCTATCCTAAATTGAGGTAAATTATATGGCCTTCCAAATACCGTTTCGATCCATAACATCACTGAAGAGACATTAATTGTCGAAATCCGGATATGGTGTACATATTTTTGCACCTCATGTTTGTGGTATATCATCTTTCCCGCAAGTTTATTGTTTTGTGTTTGGTATTAAATTAATATTAAGATCCATTTCGTTCAATCTTGTGGTCAATTTATTTGGCAATCGTCAATGGCAGTCAGCAGGGTTTAAGAACATCAGTTGTTCGACCTGTTAGTCAAATGCGTTTTGTTAAAATATACTTTTTCACTCTTTTTGGTCTTTTGGAAATTGTTGTTTGTGCTGTATTTAGACCCCTCTACCACGAAATTGTTTTACATGCACACGTATAAAAATTGCTGTTTTTATCCAACGCAATCATAGGTTTGAACGTTGTTTTCAATTTAGACTTGTATATATATATATATATATATATAGTCAGCTATAGTTAGAGGAGGGGATAAGGTGCCTGCGCAATGCTAGGCGGTGTTTTCGTAGAAGTTAGAAATAAAAAGTACAGGTGCCAGCCCCACTCGGGGAGAAAGTAAAGAGACAGATCTACTCTAACATCGTTAGGTTGATTTTATAGGCACTTTATATTTATATATAATTTCTCTCAATATCAGCACAACAATGTTCAATCTGCAAATTTTGTTCTTCTCTCGCTGGGATTCGAACTCATGCTATTTGGATATCATGACAACACCGCCTGCACTGTGTTCAGCGCTCTAGACCACTCGGATATATAAAACGTATAGATATTAGTCAACGATCTTTCTTACGAGGGCGCTGGATCGTTACGAGTAACGATACATGTACACAATAAATAAATTATATAAACGCATAAAAGGTGTACAAAACAACACCAATATTAAAAAAAGGAAACACTAAATGTAATTATCTATAAATATTTCGAAGAACAGATCCTTCATCAGTATGATTATGATATAACATGAATCAAAACAAACTATTCTGATTTAACTATAACAATCTCGAAATTTATACAATTAAAACCTAACACAACAACGCTTGTACTATGACGTAGAATAGGTATTTACAACAGAGACTGCATAGATATGCTACCAACAAAAATAGTAATGTGCGATATGAACTGGTACATTTCTAAAATTTCATAGGTGACGAAAGTTAAGATATTAAAACAAAGTCTGCGTAGAAATACATTACCAAAAAGTAAAATCACAAAAATACTGAACTCCGAGGAAAATTCAATCGGAAAGTCCCTAATCACATGGCAAAATCAAATGACAAAACACATCAAACGAATGGACAACAACTGTCATATTCCTGACTTGGTACAGGCATTTTCAAATGTAGAAAATGGTGGATTGAACCTGGTTTTATAGCGCTAAACCTCTCACTTGTACGACAGTCTTATCAAATTTCGTTATATTTACAACGATGCGTGAACAAAACAGACATTATAAATAAAATAGTCAAAATATGGGTACAGCAGTCATCACTGTGTTACAATATCAAAACAAACAATTATTTACAAAAAAAGCACAAAAGCATCTATCAATGAACAGCACTGACCGATTTAAGCTTGTACAATACTCAAATTTCAAATTTGACGACGGTAAAGTGGTTACAACAGAGGCTGCGTACTCACTCATCCCAAATAAATAGCAGTTTGATAATGATTAAAACAAATTTAATTTTGAAAAAGGTTAATTAAATGAACGTGGCTGCGTACTTATACATCTCAAAGAATAGCACCCTGCGATTTAAACTGGTATGATTCTAGAATTTTAGAGTTGACAAAGGTAAAGGAATAGCAACAGAGACTTCGTGGTAATATGAAAAATAACCCAAATGAAAAGCACTGTGCGAATTAGAACTACACCTTTTCATTGGTCCCATTTGGTGCCAAATTTTTTAATTTTCTTATCCAAAATCTTTCCCGAGCGAGACTATCCTCCCTAGACCAAGCAGTTTTGTGGTCAATGATTGTAATGGTCAGTCGATTGAGTTCTGCCTTAGTGTGTCTATAGGATCTCAAATGTCGACTGAGTTCTGCCTTTGTGTGTCCATGGGATCACAAATGTCGACTGAGAGGAAAGTCTGGCTTGCATTTATAGTCGCTACGATGGCCGTTCATACATTTTTGAAATGGCTGTTCTGACTCGCCTTCATACTATTTACTATATTTACACTGTAGAAGAGACACAGCATTTGTAGTCTTACAATTAACATTGCAAAATATGGTGTATTCCGTACCAGTGGAGTGATTATATATTCACATTAAAAGCCGTAAAGTTTTTGTTTTATTTTTTTTCTAAATGATTGTTTTTCTACCTTAAAGTTGGTAAGATATTATGTACTATGGTAGTAGATGAGTATGTACTTCAAACACTTTCACTTCAGTCTATCAAAAGTAAACACACTTTTAAGACCAATCAAAATTTAAAACACCATTATGACTTATATCAATTATTCTAGCCAGTATTGATAACGTTTTCGTTTAATTTTAATTTTGTGTTTTATTGTTTATTTGCACAACGGGCCTACTTACCTAAGGCATGAAACTGAAACAAATAAAATGAATAAGATTACCAATTTCGTACGAACGTATAGTCATGTGGTGTTATTTACAACAGCTACGTTGTATATCATAGCAAAAGACCTGACATAAAGCGGCAAAGTAAATGTAACGACCTTGTTTTCACTCATTAACCTGGTTTTAGTAATCTGACCTAACATCCTAGTATTCATATGCGATAGAAAAAAAAATTCGAAGCAAATTACGGTCAATGACAAACGGAAAGATAAATTTTAAGGAACTAACATTTTACGACTCAAGGAAGCGGTCAGACAAAGCGGCATATTCACGCTCAATACCCTTTCCTAAGAGTCGAAATCGTCACCGGCAAAAAATTGTAAAATGCCGAAGAGATGTAAACAACTCATCTAAAACAACAGTATATTAGTACAACGCTACTAATATTCATGTTTATAATAAACGTTACTCAAGGAAAAATGGTCAAACAACAGTAGCTCCAAACTATAGGTATCAATTTACGATTAACGTGCATTTGATAATTTACCATAACATGCAAATTCAGATAAAAGCTTGAAGCCATTTACAATGGGTTTTGCGTAAAAAAAGTATAAGATAAATACTGAAATCTGAGGCTGTTCAAAAAAAGGGGAAGACCATACAAACTGACAAAATCGAAAGATATTAATCAATGGAACAATTGAAAAACAACTGTCATATTTATGACTTGGTAGAGGAATTTCCCAAAGAAAATGGTGGGTTAAACCTGGTTTTATAGCAAGCACAACCTCCAACTTGTATGAAAGTAGTTTATAGTTCCGTTATATTGACAAAATTGGGTGACCAACCGAAACAGACATAATAGGTTAATGTGACAACAATTTGGATCCCCCAGTCAAAACTGTGTAAACATATATCACAGACATACAACATAACTGATTAAATAGTGCAAACAAATAAACACGTTTATCTGACAAAGACGACAACAAAAAAGGTGTCGTAAATATAAATAACTCATCATAGATGCTACGACCAAAACTGTGGACGCCAGACGCGCGTTGCGACTACAAAAGACTCATCAGTAACCTAAATAAGACAATTACTTCATCATTGTCGTTGATAGTACATACCGCATATAGTATATATTTTCTCGACAAGGTAAGAATCAAGTAATTAGAAACACGAGGGTAAACAAAATAGAATGAACATTTTAAAAACCCTTTAAGTCCGAATTGAGACTCTGGACCTACTTGCAACAGGAATACCCAAAGTAAGAAAGTAAAAAACCTGATGGCAGGAGCATAAATACCGAGTCCTGTCAAAAGTCATACTACAAAAAAAAATACATAAGTGCACGACGACAAATAACGGGGAAACTAAGTTGGAATATTGCTGATAAGGAGAGGAAAAGATATAATTCAAATTTGAAATCGAGGTAAATGTCAAAAAATGATGCGGAGAAAGCTGTATCTGTAATTTCTTTAATTTCTAGTATCGAAGGATATATAAATGAGACCCAATCAGAAAGTGTGATTTGTTAATAGAATGAATATCATCAATATACCTGTATGCGAATTTAAATGGTCTAGCTTCTTTGAGCATCTTATTTTTTACAAGTGTCTGAAGGATCTCTGACTCATATGAAAATAAGAAAAGGTCGGCCAGGAGAGGTGCAAAGTTGGTTTCAATGGGAATATTGATAACCTGCTAGAAAATCTACCTCCAAATTCAACAAATGTGTTCAATGAAAACATCCAGCATACTGATCACTTGTTCCTTGGTGAAGCATGTTTTATTTTCTGGCTATTTTTTATCAAATTTTATAAAATTATATCCAACAACAATACATTTGTAGCGTATGGTAACATTTTTATGAAGGAAAGCAATGTGGATTATTTCCTTAAGACGGGTTTTTAATGGTGGTGGCAAACTTACAATGAATTCCTCATTCTATTGAGATCAAAAGTAAAATCACAAAAATACCGAATTCCGAGGAAAATTCAAAACGGAAAGTCCCTAATCAAATGACAAAATCAAAAGCTCAAACACATCAAACGAATGGATAACAACTGTCATATTCCTGACTAGGTACAGGCATTTTCTTATGTAGAAAATGGTGGATTAAACCTGGTTTTATAGCTAGCTTAACCTCTCACTTGTATGACAGACGCATAAAATTCCATTATATTGACAACGATGTGTGAACAAAACAAACAGACATAATAGGTAAAATTGTCAAAATAGGGGTACAACAGTCAACATTGTGTTATAATCTTAATCACTTAAAAGAAAAACAAACAAATATGTAACAAAGAAACACAAAAAAGCATCAAGACAAAGCACACAAACAAAAATAAAAGACAAGATTATAAAAAAAATTATCATAGCACAATAACACAATGACGGGATGTATAAGTACCGAGCCACGTCAAATGGATATCACCAACAAATAGACTAAACAGTAAAAGTAATATTCAAAAAGACAAATAAAAGAATACTATAACACGTTATTAAGATAAACACAACGTCAGTACCCCGAATCTAGTTTGGCTGATTTGAAAACAAAAGTGGGAAAACACCAATCAAGAAACTATACAAATAACATAGCATGATTACTATGACCAAAATGCAAATGACAAAAAAAGAACAAGGAACAGCACACAAATAATCAATTAAAAGTAAGCAATTAGAATCTGATCAAAAATATACGGTTGAGTTCGTCACAATTCGCACAGACGCATCAGCTTGCTTTCCTTTCCTGATTTTGTGCCTTGAAAATATTAAATACATTGCTACGTAATGATAGAGGATATTCTGCTTTAAAATTTAGTGGTCTTTATTTTATGTTTAAAAAAAAATTGTTTTCCTTAGTATTTCATAGTCTGTACACCCAAAACAGAACCTAATACAACTAATGATAATTAGATAGACGATCGTCAGGTATACGCATGAAAATAGTTCCTACCCATTGAATAAACAACAATCAAGGAAACAAAATGTAGATAAAGCTCAATAATGCTGCACTTCAAAACAATATTAGATTATCACATGACTCATTACAAATGCAGGCTTTCAATACATATTCATGATCGTAGAACTAAAAACAATTATGTATAAACAAATAATTCTAGAAATTCACCTGAAATAGTTCTTGTATTGCTCTTTTTATTTGGTTATCTATTTCCAAAATCCAATCTCGTGCCTCAAAAACATCGATTGGTGTCTCATTACGCTGGAAGGAAATCAAGACACTATTGTTTATTCCATGGTATATATGTTTGCGCACTTATTACACAATTATTGCTATATACTGAAAAGAGCGAATTCCCTTATTCTCCTGCCAACTAAATTACACTGTAGGTATCAGCAAGTCGTTAAACAATAATGAATAGGAAAACAAATCAAATCTTCATAAGATGAGATATCAGTCAAAGATTGCGATATCCTGCTAATGGTAAAATAAAGTGAGTGTCAAATATCTGACAGATAATAAGACAAAATGTCCATATCTGGAAAGATAATTTATCCACTGACTACGTAAAAGATATAGTGATAAGCGACAGATAAACTACATATACACCTGTGAGGAAAATCACAATTACAGGTTAGAAAAAGAACATCAACCATAATCACAGACACTGACTTAAACACATGCACACAATGAAAATAGTGTCAATATTAGAAAAAAAGCTTCGACGATTCATTGACATCTCGTATTCGTTGCCTATCAGTGATTTAAACGTGTTCTATCAAAAACATATAATCAAGTCACAAAATAAAAGGTAAATATGACGAGACATACCCTTTTCTATGTACCAACTTTCAAACAGCTCTTGCATATGGATCATATACATCAAAGTTAGTACGCTATGGCAGGGCTATCGTGTTCAATTTTTGTTGTGTATGGTACAGGCTTCTGAATTTAAGCATTTTTGTAAAAAAAACTGAATTTTCAGATAATTTATAAAATGCCTAACCTTGACAGGCATTATATAAAATAAATCACAATACCTAGTCATTTGTAAAATGATTGAAATTTTGAAACACAATTAATCAAATTTTTGATCAGTTTCAATCAGTAATTGTAGAAAAAGGATTTCATTTAGATATGTGATCATAACCAATAACACAATATTGTGTAAAAAAAACCCTAATGGTTCAGTAATTATATTAAATCTATTCTTCAAATACCAGCGGGAAAGGTATATTAAACATTTTGTCTTTAATTAGAATTTTAAGTAAAACTATGTTAAGTGTGTACTAACTTTGTATTTCAGACAGTGAATTTATGATCTTTTATTCGTGATGTCAGAGGGGCAAATTATTCTCACATTGACGCAAAGTTTAAAGACAAATTAAAAAAAAAGAAATATGAAATCAAAATAGAAGTGTGTAATATGAAGCAGATGAAAGAAAAATGTTTCTTGATTGAGTGATTGTTGTTTGTTTACGTTTACTAGCAAATATGTCAATCAAATTTAGGACGAGAACAAATTGATATTAAAAGAAATATGTAGTTTTTACAATGTATTGACCTAGATAATGGACAGACATTTCGATGGCCAATTGAAATAAAAGGAACGCTGGATATGGACATACGTGTTGCCTTTCAACACGCCACCTACGGGACAGTAAAATAGTTCTTAACGTGCAGAAAGTGTGGCATTCTCCTTAAACGAAGCAACATATTCATTTAAGTGCATTCTGAAAATTTAAGAATTTAGACATCCTACAGATTCCCCTCTATATCATGGGTTTCACCTTACAATTTTGTGTTTGGTTGTGATGTGACTGCATTTGATAAACCAGATGATGTTAATTAACCTTACCATGCTAAAGTTACTTTTCATTTTTTTTCAAACACATAAGAGAGAAGATAGGCATGAATGTACGTACTGTTTGTGAAACCACATGTTTTTTTTTAACGTTTGGTGTTTTATCAGCAAAAGTACCGACAGAGCTGAATATTTCATGGTCCGGGTTTCACCAAATGTAGTTGTAGTGATAAGATCAGATTTAACATATAACGATATCATTGTTACACTCTCAAACATATCTATCTCCCTTAACGTTTTTTGTTTCGTCCAAACGAGTCAGTAAAATTACAAATTTCAATTAAATCTCTGTCTATTTATACTTGAGGCCAAATGATTTGAACAACAGCATACAAATATTTAAGAACTGATGAAATCAAAAGGGACCGAAAGTAACGGCAAATCCGAAAAAAAGAATTAGCGCTTTTCACAAGCAAATACAGATATGATTCATTGATTGTGGTCAGGTTTTATTAGTGGGGGATGCCGAAGTGCTAGGAGAGAACCAACTACTTTTGGTAAAAAAACTGACAATCCTAGTTAAAAAAATTAAGAGTCGAACGAACCTGTTTATTGTGGGGTTCGAAATCATAACCTCTGCACTGATAGACTAATGATACAGTAGATGAGCTATTGAGACCACTCGGCCATCGACGCCTTTCTTCACTTTTGATTTAAGTGTTACACTTGCATATCACTTTTGTATGTAAGATAAAAACATACATTAACTACTAATAGAAAATAATATAGTGTCAACTGGTGAGAAAAATAGGATATTTTTGTACGTCCAAATTATACTGTTTAAAACGAAATTTTAACGAAACCTTTAATAATCAAAAGAGGGGCGAAAGATACCAGAGGGACATTCAAATTCATACACAAATCTGCAGTGATAAGAGTATACGATAAACCAGCTATTGTATGTACAAATACATTTTAAAATAGAATAAATGTTTTTTTAACAATCTTATCTGAACTTGTTAAACAAGTATATTTTCAACGTTGTTTTTAAAATCATGCTTGTGTATCTAACATAGCATTAGAAACATAATTATCATTTATTCGTTAAAGTTATTATGCATTCCTTTCCCAGATATAAAACAAAAAATAAAATAAAAAAAGGACATTTTAACTATTGAATTATATTTCGTTCCTTTAAAAGTCCCTTTTTCAAGCTGAGTGTAAATAAATTCATCATAGATACCAGGATTTAAAATGTATATACCAGACGAGCGTTTCGTCTACAAAAGAGTCATCAGTGCTGCTCAAATCAAAAAGGTTGAATAACAGACGATATGTGAATCCCCGAATTTTAGTTGTCTGCTTCATTACGCAATATTCCCTGCCAAGGTTAAAGAATTAAGTAAAAGTATATAATATTTAATTAGATCAATGTGTGGACATTGAATTTTATGATTGACTGGACCAATTTAGCAAGGGTTGACATACCTTATTTACTTTATCTGGATCTATTTCTCCTCTTACTAATAACAATTTGACCATGTTCAGATTTTGATCTCTAACAGCTGTGTGTAAAGGAGTGTCGCCGTTTATCTGAAATAAAATAATTATTTTATAATTATAAAAAAAGAATCATTCAAATCAAAGTCAAAGAATGAATTGATATAAAGATACAACATGTGGCTCAAACATAACTAGAATTAATAAGTTATATATCTACATGTATATTAAGAAAAGTTTTGTAAAAATAAAGGTCGGATTCTCTTTTGATGTAAGATACAAGCATTTTCATTATTATTTTATGAAATATATGTTTTTTTATTATTATTTACATGAAATATTTCGGTATAATTTAGATTATCATTCAGTAAGTCAATTTGACATAATTTGACAATAGTATAAAATCAATCAGTATATTGTTTGTACAAATCCGTTCTAAAATGAAAATAGTGTATTTTTTACATCATTCACTGTACTTGTTTGCAAAAGGAAAAGAAAAGAAAAGAAAATAAACTTTTGGCCCGTTTATTCAATTCTGTTGGTATATAAAACAGTCGTTCATCCGTTAGTTATTATACATTCCTCTTTAAAGATACAAAACAACAAACAAATAAAAAAAAACTTTTTACCATTGAATTATATCTCGTTCTTTAAAAAGACCCCTTTCCAAGCTTAGTGTCAATGAGCAAACGGAATTTATATCTCGAATTCTAATTGTCTGCTTCATGGCGTCATATTCCATTGAAAGTTTAAGAACACAGGGACAGTGTACAATATTTCATTAGATCAATGTGTGGATATTAAAAGTGATTATTGACTGGACCAATTTAACAAAGGATGTTATACCTTATTTACTTTATTTGGATCTAAATCTCTTCTCTCTAAAAACAATTTGACCATGTTGAGGTTTTGATCTCTAACAGCTGTGTGTAAAGGCGTGTCGCCTTTGATTTGAAAAAAAAAATAAAGTTCAAATCCTTTATATATCGATACACCAGAATTTAAAACCATTAAATCAATTTAGACTTTTAAATGAAAATCAAAATAACATCACCATCACACAAATATCCCTTTAAAAAAAATAAATATCAAAACGTAAAAACTATAAAGTCAAAGTGAAGAAATAAATTGATAGAAAATCCAAAGTCTTGATTGTTATCAAACACATATTTAGACAATGCAAACACAATACTACTGTCTTTTCTCTAATATATATCATTATTTGTATAAAAAAAAACCAACCCATCCAGTTGTACAAAAAGTGCTAAATTCCAATGGAGGTTCATGAGTTCCATTAAAATAAAGAAATAAATGCATTCTTATTCAACACAAACAAAAGTTCCAGTATCTGTATACTTATATTATTCGCATCTTATACAAAATTAATGATCTAAAGGCATTTATAATGACTGATTTCAAATGAGGTTGCATTATTTCTAATATTCAAGAAAAAAATTGGCATTTTTTAACAGTGCAAACACAATTTTAGTATCTTTTCCCTGAAATTCAGCATATTTTATAAAAAATAACCGATTCGCATGTGCAAAAAGGACTAAAATCAAATGGCAGTTCATAATTTTTATTAAAATAAAGAAATTGTTTCATTCTTATTCAACACAAACAAAAGTTTCATTATTTTTTATCATTATATTATACATTTTATATACAAAAAACTTATTTTGAGACCTTTGAAGTAACTAGTTACAAATAACATTGCATTATTGTTTATAAAAAGAAGACATATTGGTAATTCTAAACAATTCGAACAATATTTTACTATCTTTTTTCTGATATACATTTAATTTTGTGAAAAACAATCCATACTAATGTACAAAAAGTACAAAATCCAATGCGGTCACTTAATTCAATTAAAATAGAAATGATTGAATTCTTATTCAACAAAAAAGAAAGTTTTTGCATCTTATTCCTTAAACTATTCAAATTTTATAAAAATAATGTATTCAGAGGCATTTAAAACAACTGATTGCCAACACTGCATTATTTTTGATAAAAAGAAGAAATATTGGCATATTTAAACAATGCGAACACAATTTTACTATCTTTTCTCTGATATATATCACTATTTGTGAAAAAAGACCAGTCCATCCTGATGTACAAAAAGTACTAAATTCCAATGGAGGTTCATGATTTTCCATTTAAATAAAGAAATAAATACATTCGTATTCAACACAAACAAACGTTTAAGTATCTGTATCTTTATATTATTCACATCTTATACAAAATTATTTATTTAAAGGCATTTATAATGACTGATTGCTAATGAGGTTGCATTATTTCTAATATAAAAGAAGAAATATATGTATTGTTAAGCAATGCAAACAAAATTTTAGTATCTTTTCCCTGAAATTCAGCACAGTACTATAATCAAATGGCGGTTCATAATTTGGTACATTGCATTATTTTGGATAGGAATAAGAAATATTGGCCTATTCAAACAATACGAACATGATTTTAGTAATTTTACTCTGATATTTATCATTATTTGTAAAATAAACTACCGATTCTAATAAAGAAAAGTAATACATTTCAATGGTGGTTCACGATTTCCATTAAACATGTTAAAATAAAGAAATAATTGCACTCTCAAACAATCCAAACAAAGTCTTCAGTATCTTTACTACTATATTATTTTTATTTTCATCATCTAGTGACATTAAATGCACAATTGCTAAATAGGGTACTGATTTCAAGTGATAACATTTTATCTATTCGCAGTGATACAAAAACATTATGAGCATGACATTATTCTGCACTTATGTAATTTATTTGGCAGAAAAGGAGAGAACCGATAATGAAAAATACATATAATGCATGAAAATTAATTGATATTTATTTCTTTATGTGTTATTGCGACCAAGTTTATTTTGAATTTAACGAGTAATTGTGTCTCCGTAGAGGTCCGCGATAATCGCATGTAATACTGTGAAGTTCGTTTTACATAAGAATTTTAATTATATATATTCGTATCCGTCCGATCCGTGCATATGATTACTTTACTGATCGATCGCTGACCGTTGTCACGGCAACGATCACATAAAAGAGAGGTGAAAGATACCAAAGGGACATTCAAACTCATAAGTCGAAATTTTACTGACAACACCATGGCTAAAAAAGAAAAAGACCAATAGACAAACAATAGTGCACAAAACACTACATAGAAAACAAACTAAAGACTGAGCAACACGAACCCCACCAAAAGCTGGGGTAATCTCAGGTGCATAACATTTTTGACTTATCTGAAGGATTCTATGGGTCATCGATCACCGATCAATCATCGATCAGTCAAACATCCGTCACCGATCATTCACCGATCAGTCAAGTTCCCGTCAAACAGTAACGCATAAGGTTACAAGTACTGTATACATCATGTACTGTTTTACAACTCTAGTTAAAGACAACGAGGACAAGCATAACCCGACTAACGAAAGCTAAAGTTTTATAGCCTAGATGGTCAAGAAGTCTAGGGCGCTGCATACAGTGCAATCAATGTTACCTCGATGCCTTAGAAGCAGCCGTATTTGCCACGACGTCACAGAAGCAGGGTTTCAAATCCCACAGAGATAAGAATAACAATGAGCTTACGCTTACGTGTTATAGTATTCTTTTGTGTGTCTTTATGAATATTACTTTAATTTACTGTTTAGTCTGTTTTTTTTTGTGATATCCATTTGACGTGGCTCTGTACACCCCGTCATTGTGTTATTATGCTATGGTAAATTTTTGTATTCATGTCTTTCATTTTTGCTAATGTGCTTTGTCTATATGCCTTTTGTGTTTCTTTGTTACTTATGACGTGGCTCTGTACTTATACATCCGTCATTGTGTGTTTGTGCTATGGTAAATTTTCGCATTCCTGTCTTTCATTTTTGCTAATGTGCTATGTCTATATGCCTTTTGTGTTTCTTTGTTATATATTTGTTTGTTTTTATAGTGATTAAAATTATAACACAATGTTGACTGCTGTACCCCAATTTTTAACATGTTTACCTATTATGTCTGTTTGTTTTTTTCACACATCGTTGTCAATATATTGGATTTTTATGCGACTGTCATACAAGGGAGAGGTTTAGCTAGCTATAAACCAGGTTTAGTACACCATTTTCTACATAAGAAAATACCTGTACCAAATCAGGAATATGAGAGTTGTTATCCATTCGTTTGATGTGTTTGATCTTTTGATTTTGCCATTTGATTACGGACTTTCCGTTTTGTATTTTCCTCGAAGTTCGGTTAATATGTTATTTTACTTCTTACATGCTTCTCTGTACTTAATAAAATTGAGAATGGAAATGGGGAATATTTTAAAGAGACAACAACCCGACCAAAGAGCAGATAACAGCCGAAGGCCACCAATGGGTCTTCGACACAGCGAGAAAATCCCGCACCCGGAGGTGGGCTTCAGCTGGCCCCTGAATAAAAATGTGTACTAGTTCAGCGAAAATGAACGTCATACTAAACTCCAAAACATATCAATGAACTAAATTTAAAAAAAAATATACAAGACTGAGAAAGGCCAGAGGCTCCTGACTTGGGACAGTCGCAAAAATGCGTCTGGGTTGTTTGCCAGGAAAAGGAAATGAACTTTCGATCCGTTTATTTAATTTTTTGGTAAATAAGAAAGTATATTTTCAACGTTTGTTTTACAATCGTATATGTTTATCTAATAAAGAATTAAAACATAATTGTCGTTCATCCATTAAAGTAAAAATTCCTGTTTATAAATATGAAACAACAAACAAAAAAAAAAAAAGACCTTTTTACCATTGAATTATATGTCGTTCCTTAAAAAGACCTCTTTGCAAGCTTAGTGTAAATGAGCAGACGGAATTTGTATCTCGGACTCTAATTTTCTGATTCATTGCGCAATATTCACATAGAAAGTTTAAGAACATAGGGACAGGGTATACAATTTTACCAAGTACCAAGTCAGGAATATGGCAGTTGTTAACAAATAGTCCGTTTTTATGCATGTTGGCGTATGTTTTTGTAGCAGTTTAGTGTTTCTGTTGTTCCGTTTTTTTCCCTCTTATAGTTGATGTGTTTCCCTCAGTTTTGGTTTATAACCCGGATTTTTTTTCTCAGTTGAATCCGATTTATGACTATTGAACAGCGGTATACTACAGTCCCTGTAACGTAAAAGTTAACAATACGAACGATACCCGAATCATGTAGGGACGATGCTCGAACGATGTACGTACGCTTCCCGAACGGTGTACGAATGCAAACAAAACGCTGACCGAACGTTGTACGGACGCTGAACGAATGATGTACGAACGAAACCATGTACCATAAACCATACCATAAACGATACCATAAGCGCTCTAACAGCGTTCAGTGTATGGTTTTGCGTACATCGTTTCGTTTAGTGTACTAGTATATCGTATCGTTAAGCGTACATCGTTTTCTTTAGCGTACATAGTTTCGTCTAGCGTATACGGTGTTTATAAATAAAAATTATTTGTGTTCTATTAGAATCTGCAACAATATCTTTGTATATAGATAATCATAGGCCTAGCATTTAGATTGGATGGATATTTCTTTTTAATAATTTATCTGACTTTTCATCAAAATTTGTTAAGATACAGAAATTATTAAAAACAAAAATGGGTCCATAGTACACGGATGCCCCACTCGCACTATCATTTTCTATGTTCAGTGGGCCGTGAAATTGGAGTCAAAACTCTAATTTGGCATTGAACGATTGGACTTCAACTTCATCAAACACTACTTTGACCAAAAACTTTAACCTGAAGCGGGACGAACGCACAGACCGAAAAACATAAAAAAATAAATACTGAAATTAATCTAAATAAAGGATATTTTGATGAATTTTTGTTAGCCGTTGAAATACGTTCTTGGTGAATGTGCGGATGAAGTGCAGACTAAAGGATAGTTGGTCAACATTTTCTGAAAATAGGCTTAGGTATACAAATTCTGTTGACCGTAATGAACATTTTTTTTTAGATGGAATTCTAAATTAATCTAATTATTTACAAAAGTATATTCGGGGTCTTAACGTTTGCCTTTTGTTCAAAAGGTTTGTAAAACTTTTTTTGTATTGAATTTCTCTTTTATCGCATTTTTGCAATTATTATGTATACACGAGAGATACCCATGTTTAGCAATATTTTTATTGCTACAACTCAGTAATTTAATAATTTTTAAAGATTGACAGTCAGCATTATCGAATTATTTCATACGAATTGAAGATGAAAAATATGAATTGAAATATTTTAGATAACAAGGACTTTGGTGACAAGAGAACCAGATACGGTTTCATAATCCGGTTTTTCAAAAACTTACAAATGAAATCAAACGCTAAAACTAAATACGGGTTTTGTTAAAGAAAATTGGTTTTAGTTTCAATGTTTGATTTCATTTAGAGAGCAAATAATATGCTAAATAAAATTAATGAATATGGATATTACAAGTTATCCTTTTCTTGATTTTCATTTCGATGATGTTTTCAATTTGATACCAATGATTCATTGTATTGCTGCTGGAAGAACAAAGAGGACAAAAAACCATGTGAAGGTTATGTTGAAAATGTGCTACTTTTCTATAATAACGACTTCAGATCTGTGTTCCTTGTATTAAGATCACTGTTTGAAGAACTTGTGTGTGCATGATTGGTGACAATGTTGTAAAAAATCAAACTCGTGGCGGAGGTAAAAAACCTGTGTCTGCAGAAAAAAAAATATTCTTGTTGGATTGTATTATATGGGATGTCAGGAAACAATTAGACGGATTGCGGACAAATTTAATATTTTAGAATATTCAGTAGTAAAGTGCAGAAACACTTTCCTCTAAGTTCACTATATGATCAGTTACAGGACGTAATTAAGTTGCCAAATTAATAAAATCGCTGCTTCATTCTGCACATTTCCGGAAACATATTGTATCTAAACCGTACACTAATATTATATCATATACTTTACTAAAGTAACCACTAACTAAATAACCATCACAAATAACCCCTCGTTCACGGGTAACTGCGCGTAGGCAGAATAACTGTAAGGGAAAATGCACGTCGTAAAAATAACCCCTTATTTCCATCAAAATGCACATCGTAAAAGTAACCACTTATTTCCATTAAAATGCACCCGTATATGCAATAGAATTGTGTAAGGTTCTTTTTTTGGAATAACATATTTTTTAGACTTTTATCATGAATATAATCAGACTGTACTAACGATTCAGTATTAATAGTTCAATATAAAATAGAATATCTTATATATCACAGACGATTATAATTTAGTTTAAATAATTTCTAATACTTTAGTGTTTCTATAAACATTAGATACACATTTACTATGGAATGTTCGTTCATTCAATTATGTAGTGAAATGTACATTACATGTCACATGTACTTTAATAAAACGGTTTCTGTGACAAAGGTGTGACCGACATAGAAATATAACGCTAATCAGTTTCATTGTGTTTACAACCAAATACAATTAAATGTATCTTTTAAAATTACTTATCACAAGTACATGAAAGTTTACAATTAAACTTTACTAATATTACTTTGATCATAATAACATAGATAATACATGATCAGCAGAATTTATCTTATTTTTCACAACATTCAAAAAGTATTCAAGATGTCTAAATATTGACAAGATTCAGTTTCTTGGCTCGTCGCCATCTTGAATCCGAAAAATCTTGTTTCAGGGCAGGTTTCACCGTTTCTTGAATCCGAGAAAATCCGCTATTGATTTCTTGTAAAATAATGTGTTGGTTTTCAAACCCGGTTCCGGATTCTTTGTAATCAAACACGGCCTAAGCATTTGTAAAAAAAGTGTGAACCTCAAATAATAAGATGAAATTCGATTGGCTGATCTAGACAAAATGTTTCAATCCATGTGATCTCGTTTAGGTTCGCGTTACATATTCCAAAGAATTTCATTGATCAGATCATTTGTAAAACTTTCAATCCAGGTGCGCTCTCAGTGAAGTTCGCGTTAGGTAGCAAAATCATCTTTTAGAATTGGAAATAAAATTATAAAAGTTTTTGAACCGAGTTTCTCTATGAAATAGAATTTAGTCCAACATTATTAAAATTATAATACTTTCAAAAAAACAAAACTTTTTCTTCTCAAAATATAATTACACTCAATCAGTGTAAGTCTCTAGTATAAATAAGCATCTCTTATTAAATAAATATATTCATAAATTAAACCAATTATTTTTAGATTATTGATATTTTTTTATTTATCTATCAATGCTTTTTTTACTCGACAAATCAAATATTCGAGAAATTTCAAACAGTAACAATTACCCGTTATGTGCCTCATCAACTCTATAGAAATGTTTACCGATTTATATACGACGCTTAAGAGTGTATTAATTTACTACAAATGTACTTGATTATTAACAATAGAATGTACTTGATTATTAACAATAACATTTACTTGTTTATTAACCATATTCAGAAAAGAGCGTGTCTGGAAAATGACATATTTCGAATTTTGAAGTGAATATATAATCGAGTGCTTCATTTCTGTATTTTTTAAAAAATGGTTAGACCATTTTCCTCTATATTTTTATTGGACGAAAAAAAAGGGCATTGCAAAATCCAGTCGAGTTTTTAATTTTCTGAAACATAAAATGCATTTGAATTTTAATTATCAAGGGTATGCTATGCCTTTAAACTTTTCCAGGTACACAGGTCTGTCTGTATTCAGAGGGAATGTTCAGGTAATAACACAGCCATTTTAGTAAACATTAAAACTTGATTCATCTTATTTAATAAAATAGTTTACTTCTATTTAATAACTGTATTATAAATACTTTTTAGCATTTTGCGTTCTGAAATGAGCGCAAATAATCTTTTAGGTTCCAAACAATGATAAAACTGATGATATGCTTCTTTAACGATTAACAGGTAAGTTGAATGGGCATTAAGCTTTTAAAATAAATATATCTTACTTGATTTTACACCAGAGTAATTCGACCGGTTCTGGCTAGTCAATGGTTACCCGTATAGTATCTCTACTAACCAATCAATTCTGCTATAATTCATTGGCTATGCAAATTGTCTTTGGTCTAAATTGCTATAACATGTATAAATTGAATATTGCATGGTTATCTGGCTGATTGGTTCTTAATACTAATACATGTTCATGTTAAAATGGATATAATTTTGACCGAGACGAATACAGAAAAAAAGAGCATTGTTTGCAACAGCACCTCAGAGCCGAACATGCAAGGAGAAGGAACAGAATCTCCTAGCGTTGCACTCGCTGTACTGCCAGAATGATATAACGAGGATTTTTTTCTTGTCAAAAGCCTAGGATATAAATTTCAAGCCCGAACTGACTTGTAAATAATGCCTTTGCTGAGTTTTAAGTTTTAAGACAGTGTCTTTTTTTTACAATTAAAAGATGTTTCAACTTTGTGCGCTATAAACTCCAATAGAGAACGGAAGAGGTTTAAACAGTATACTATCAAAAACAAAAATGTGTTTTTAAGGTACAAACATTAAAAGAATAGTACATTGAATAAAAATTCAGGTTGGTTTATTTTTTTTCTAAAAATAAGCTTAAAATATCTGGAAACATAGTTAACGCGCATTACATGCGCATATGTTTCGTCTGGAAATGTTTTTCCTCAAAATTAAGATGGAAAAGTTAACTAGTTGCTTTCTCCTTATTAAGTTTTTGAACATTAAGTTCCAATTCACAGTTGTTAACAAACTAATTAAAATGAATAAGCTTTTGTTTATCATTATCAATGATAAAAGTTCTAAAAAAACTGGACTTTTTTGTCCATAACTTTCAGTTTGCTCCTTTGTCCTACATTTTATACCTTGTGAGCCGAGGAGATTTTTCTAAAGTCCTTTTCCACCCTCTTTTGTTCAACAAAAAAAAGGTTTCTAGATCCGTCTTAAGATGAATCAATGCTATAATTATTTCTAGTACCTGTTCAAACTTCCCGCCCTTTATTTTTAAATCACTTTGCATAACCTATAAATAAGATTTATTTTTAATTCATTAACCGAATGTGTATGCAATATTTGCCACCGGACGTTATGCAAACAACCAGCAATTTATATATCATTACAGTTTGTGTACATGTACATAAACACGACAAAAAAAAGTTTTGGAATTTGAGTAGGGTAACTCCTTTTCCTGCATTTATTTCGGTCTATGTTTAGTAATTACATGCATGACCTTAGACGAAGTGGCATAACAACATGTGTGATCTTCGTTTTTCGTACGTGGTAATACATCATCATTTAGCCGTTACATTTACGTAATGCCTGATTTTGATATTTTTATCTAATCTTTTTTCAGTTGTAAAAGATGCCGAATTATTTATTTCACAACCATAATCAATTTTTCATCCAATCAATTTGAAAGATAAATATTTTGTTCTAAGTGTATGGCTGCATAGTTGCGCCCCATCTGGTTCTTGTAAGTAATTTCATACTAAATACGACTTACAAGAACTAGATGGGGCGCAACCAGCCATGCATACACTTAAAAAAAATATTCATGCACTTAGTTTGTAAATTTAAAATTTGCTTAAGCAAAGTTAAGTTTCTGTCAAAAAATAATCCTAAACAGATGCGGATCCAGGGTTTTAATAAAGGGGGCCCGGGGCCCCCAGAGTAAGCAATGTTTAAAGTGTGACACGTTAAAAGTCTATGCATCAACCATAAGGGCAGACTGTTCACCCCCCCTCCCCCCACCCCCCCCCCCCCCCCAAAAAAAAAGTTGTATTTACATTTTCCTTCTAGTAAATATAATGAGTACTTTTTTACTTAGAAAATTTCAAAACCCCATGTAAAGCATCATTTACATATATTATCTAGTCTTGTATTTTTTTGTAAAATCTTAAAGCATAAAGCTGATTTCCATATAGCACCTTGATCTGTAAATTGTGAAATTTTGCAAAATAGCTCATTGCCCATACTATTAAATAAATTGGTCTAATGCAACTCCGTTGAGGAGTACATTTTGTACCATTCCCAGTTTGCTCAACTCGACACAATGCACGCAATGGTACATGAAGGTATAACCAACTCATATTTAGTCTACTGATCAGTCATACGACCGCTTATTCAACTTGCTGAAGACACCAACTTTAACTAGCACTACATATATTATTTACTGACAGTTACCCGCTATTCTGCCCAACATGCATTCGTCAGCAGTACGAGAGCAGCTGCTTTTTGCACTACACGCAAAAGATATTTTTCGAATACTATATTTAAGCAATAGGCTAACTATATTTTGGTGTATGGTATGATTGTAAAGTGTATATGTCTGTCTGCAGGCAGGGTTCATCTGACCATTACCTCATTTATATTTGTGATTAATTCAAAGATTTAAGTTTTTTTGTATAATACTATTAATGTGTCAGCAATTTACATCATTTTTCTGTGTATAATTTCAAGATTGTGTAGTTCCATACTAGTGCTAATATTGATTATAATTTTATACCATTGCAAAAAACGTTTCGTTGTAAATTACTGTTCTGTATATTAGTGCTCTTTGGTGATTTTCTTTCCAATGTTTTTTTCAATAATCAATCCGTCAGATTATTTAAAAGTTAATTTGAGCTGGATTCACTGTAAATCCATTTACATGTAAATTTCATTAATACCTATTGCCTAAAAGTCACGTTTCTCCAACAAGAAAGTATTTACCTGTATACAAAATATCAAATGTTGGAGAGACGTGAAAATGGTTTAATAAGCTGTCTCCTTAAATCTCTATAGCATTCACCTTTAACTACAAAATGGAATTCATCTTCAATGATATTCAAAGTACAAAGAGCACATTGTCTGTCTAATCTTTTTTACTTCATGATATAACGTCCTACTTCAACAAGAAAATTATGCGAAGACAATCTCAGACGAGTTAAATACACTGTAAAATCCATATGCTTAGTGAGATAATTCTGTTAACATACATTATTGACAATATATGTATTTTTTAGTAGCAATAAACAAAGAAAACTATGTCAATTGGACATGCTTTGATACTATATATGCCCTTGAATTTTTACTAGATAACATTTTTGTTCGCTTTGGAGATTCCGTATATCGTCAGGTTATCGGAATTCCAATGGGGACTAACTGTGCACCACTTATTGCGGACCTTTTTTGTATTGCTATGAGTTACAATTGATGACAAAAATCAGCAAAGATCCATCGAAACAACATCTGATACACAAATTTAATAATACTTTTAGATATTTGGATGATATTTTGGCTCTCAATAATGACGACTTCAGTATGTGTACTAAAGAAATTTATCCTGTTGAACTTACTTTAAATAAAGCTAATACTAACAAGTAACAATCATTGTAAATAAGAACAAAACATTTAATTATACATATTTAGTACTAATCTTTTCGATACAACTGTTAATTACTTAAAATAAAAAGATTATGATTGTTTAATCAGTTGTTATGTGAGTTGGCACCTGCCAATATGTTCGCTGATTTTCGGCAATATCAAAAAAAAAACGACACGTGTCTAAACATTATTCATTTATTTATGGTTCCTTTTCTATAAAATTTGGAATTTAGGCATTTAATATCGATCCATACCATAGTATGAAAAAAATACACATATCAGCACCCCTTCTAGTCCTTAGTGCACTTAGGAGTCCTTAGCAGTTTTTAGACGTACCGTATTGCAATGTGAGAAAAACTGTTCATAATAGTGCTTTCTTACAATTTGACGAAAGGAACGTACGGTTGACAAATCATACGTTAATCCGTCTGAGGGATCCTATATTTTGACTCTTTTCAAAATATGACGTTAACCAAGGCTGTCATGGGACTCAATTGGCGTTTTGCCTCAATGTTTGCCTTAAAAGAACCATTTACACTGCATGCAACGACACAGGTCATACTTAAATTTTCGTGGGACATATATATTTCTGGATATACGAGGTAAAAATATAATATCACCAGGGGAAGGAGATAACTCAACAACATGTGCTAAACAAGGGCCTCGTCAGAAGAAGAATAAATACCGCTAAAAATAAAATAAAACCATGAAAAAAATACATCTTTGCATTATTCAACCTAAGAAAAAAACTCAAAACATTACTTTCGATTTTGTTTTGCTATCCATCAAAATAATACAGCTGAAAAAAATGACCCGAAAAAAGGGTTATGAGTCTGGTTTAGTAACTTGTTTTAGAGATTCCCCTCCTCCCCTGTGTAATACTGCTTGTCGTCTTGTGTTGAGGTCACATATCCGAATCTGTTAGATTACCTATGAAATCGTTCTTTTAGCGTGTATCTGCGTTTCATCCAAGCATGTTAACTGTTAAATCATCAGTATTGCAATTGAGAATACATGTATTGCAATATAGAAATAAGGAGATGTGGTATGATAGCCAATGAGACAACTATCCACCAACGTACGGCCTTCAACAATGAGAAAAACCCATACCGTATAGTCGGCTATTAAAGGCCCCGACATGAAAAATATGAAACAATTCAATTGAGAAAATATACGGCCTAATTTATAACAAAACAAGATTGTTCATACCCCCCCTCCCCCTTTCTATTTAAATTGATGGTGATGGTGATTTATTTGTTGGGTTTTTTTTTCCATCCCCTAGTTTGTTTGTTTTTCAAAATTTTTCCATACATTGTTGCATCTTAGTCTGGACATTTTGCTGATCCACGTTGACAATTTGATGAGGGCATAGTCTTTAATATATAAATTAAATAACGAATTTTGTCATTAAATTTAGAGTATCATACTTCAAGAAGTTCATTTAAATGTTAATGTTAACATTTAAAAAGCATGCATGAACAATTCCTGCGCAAATATGAAATCGTGGTTAACATAATCAACGTATTGGACGTAAGTGTATTTTACGCTATTTTTCTTTTCTTTTGCAGATATTAAATGTGCGTTCTATTCGATGTATTCTTCAATTAAGATACCTTTGATTCGGAAGAAAATACAGTTTTACCGGATAAAACATAGTCTTTAAGTGTTATCATGAGAATGAAATTCATGCTCACTTTACTACAAAAAATGATCGGAAGTTATACTTTAATGTTCATGACTTACGAGTATTTTTCTCGTAATATTTCTTGTAAAATTAATCGCTGAGAGGCTTTCAGGCGTACCGAAAAAAAAAGATATGACGTAAACGTCAAAGGACAACCAACCCATCGATAAAAATAACATGCATTTAAGAGGCGTCTTACTATTTTTGAGTTGAACTTCAGAAATCTTTCAATGCCATGTGATTGTATTTAGGTTGGTGCGTTTTTCGATTTATAAAAAAGTCAAACAGACAAAAAAGAAAAAAAAAAAGAAAGGGAAAAATTCTCGAAAAAAGAATACAAAAAATATAAATGAAATAAAGAAATATTATTAATTTACAAATACGTACCTAAGTGCATTTAAGAAAGAAATTCGTTAATAAAGCAACATTTTATCTTATTATTTTGATTTCAATTTTTTATTTTTTTATTTTCATATTATTTTTATTTGTGTTCTATGATACACGATTTGGAGTCCTCCAAAAGGTAAAATGCACTTTATGGGTATTTCTCGTGAATATAAGTCACACTTACCATCTACAATATACGGAAATGACACGCCTGGGTTTTGTAAAATTACTGAAGGAAGTTAAATGTCAATTTCATATCCCCGGGCGAAGACTTTACCGGTTTGTCAAAACACCTTTGTACACTAACAAAAGTGTATTTATCTTTCAAAAGGCGAAGAATAAACGTTTTGGCAATTTTTGTAGGTTTTTAATTTTAAAATGTAAATGAACATGTAAGAAGAACCTTAAGTGAATCGGAAAATGAGCTTTGCAGCCGTTTGTCTTACGATAAAAAAAACATTTTACAGAGGCAAGTAATATTTGTAAAATTGCATTAAATCTTTCATTAACAGCAATTTGTAGAACTAATTATTTCGATTTTTCGAACATGTGTAAAATAATGAATATTTATATTATTTAGAATCTTTCATATATAAAATTGCAATAGGTTTTAAAATACTGTAGATTGATTGCAAAACGTCCAGTGACAAATATTTCATGTATTCATGACAAGAAGAAATTAACAACTTTAAAATACAATTGATTGGTTATTTAAGGTGATACGATCCAAATGATTGGTGTTAAGTTCGGAAATTTATGAAACTTGGACAGATGCTTATCTTCATGTTCAAGAAATATCAACGAAAAAAAAAGTAAGAGTTATTTTTTAATTCTGTCTCTTACTCATACATGAACTCATGCACATTTTACACTCAAACTGACAGTTTAACACCAACAGCAGCAATCGCAAGCAAGACACTGGTTCCATAAAAGCCTTCACGATTTTTTAAATATACATGTCAATCCTTGGTTTATTTCAAAATTGGGCATTGAAGGGAATGTTGTGATGTCTATTTTAGTCACAACATTTAAATCTTTGTTTTGTGAGAGTAGCAAACTTCATAGTGTATCTCATATAAAGCTTCGTTTACAGAACATTGTATATACTTAATTGTGTCAAGGAAATATTTGGAGTGTGCGTGTGTGTGTGTGAGAGAGAGAGAGAGAGAGAGAGAGAGAGAGAGAGAGAGAGAGAGAGAGAGAGAGTTGCAGATTTCATTCTATCGGTAAGGAATGGTTTACAGTTCGGAATATACATAAAGTTATATTACATGTATATTTAGTTGATTGTATGGCTAAACGTTTCTCAAGAAAAAACTTTTACAATCAGTATTAAGTATTCTTTATGACTTAATAAGTTTTAATTAAATTAGACGGTTCACGTTCCATTGATATAAGGGTATTCTGTAGGTTAGTTTTCCAAAATTTATATTATCGATTTTGAAATGATATTTACACAATGCTTCAAAATATAAACATATTTTTCCCCATTCCAATCCTCATAAAGAAATTAAAAATTACACTATTAGTATAAAAGAAAAAGTATCATAACTAAGCTAACTTATTTGCTTTAATTGACAATCGAAATGTATATTTTTACAAGAAAGTAAATTTATAACTTACTGTCCAATCTAATATAATCCCAAAGGTGAGTTGGGAATAGAAATATGGTCACTACAGGTCTTCTTCCGACGGGCAGTTAAACCCTTTGCAAAAGTGGGGGATCCATTTGACTGTGCGAGATGTACAAATACGAAGCCTCGTGCGGTCAGAATGGAGACGTTAGATCCGGTGACTCGTGTAGAGAGAGTGCAACGCTCTCTGCACGCTAAGAACCCTTATAAAAACTCTTTGAGTTGTACGTAGGTGGCCTGTTGTCTCTATCCCATATTTTTCAGTAGCAGTCTAAATTTCCCCGACCTTTATCCCGGACGGCCTCTTTTTGATAACCTACCTATTGTATTTATTGTAAATTTGTTTTCATCCTAAACATGCATGCAATCAGTATTAAGTATTCTTTATGACTTAATAAGTTTTAAGTAAATTAGACGGTTCACGTTCCATTGATATAAGGGTATTCTGTAGGTTAGTTTTCCAAAATTTATATTATCGATTTTGAAATGATATTTACACAATGCTTCAAAATATAAACATATTTTTCCCCATTCCAATCCTCATAAAGAAATTAAAAATTACACTATTAGTATAAAACAAAAAGGATCATAACTAAGCTAACTTATTTGCTTTAATTGACAATCGAAATGTATATTTTTACAAGAAAGTAAATTTATAACTTACTGTCCAATCTAATATAATCCCAAAGGTGAGTTGGGAATAGAAATATGGTCACTACAGGTCTTCTTCCGGCGGGCAGTAAAACCCTTTGCAAAAGTGGGGGATCCATTTGACTGTGCGAGATGTACAAATACGAAGCCTCGTGCGGTCAGAATGGAGACGTTAGATCCGATGACTCGTGTAGAGAGAGTGCAACGCTCTCTGCACGCTAAGAACCCTTATAAAAACTCTTTGAGTTGTACGTAGGTGGCCTGTTGTCTCTATCCCATATTTTTCAGTAGCAGTCTAAATTTCCCCGACCTTTATCCCGGACGGCCTCTTTTTGATAACCTACCTATTGTATTTATTGTAAATTTGTTTTCATCCTAAACATGCATGCAATCAGTATTAAGTATTCTTTATGACTTAATAAGTTTTAAGTAAATTAGACGGTTCACGTTCCATTGATATAAGGGTATTCTGTAGGTTAGTTTTCCAAAATTTATATTATCGATTTTGAAATGATATTTACGCAATGCTTCAAAATATAAACATATTTTTCCCCATTCCAATCCTCATAAAGAAATTAAAAATTACACTATTAGTATAAAAGAAAAAGTATCATAACTAAGCTAACTTATTTGCTTTAATTGACAATCGAAATGTATATTTTTACAAGAAAGTAAATTTATAACTTACTGTCCAATCTAATATAATCCCAAAGGTGAGTTGGGAATAGAAATATGGTCACTACAGGTCTTCTTCCGACGGGCAGTAAAACCCTTTGCAAAAGTGGGGGATCCATTTGACTGTGCGAGATGTACAAATACGAAGCCTCGTGCGGTCAGAATGGAGACGTTAGATCCGATGACTCGTGTAGAGAGAGTGCAACGCTTTCTGCACGCTAAGAACCCTTATAAAAACTCTTTGAGTTGTACGTAGGTGGCCTGTTGTCTCTATCCCATATTTTTCAGTAACAGTCTAAATTTCCCCGACCTTTATCCCGGACGGCCACTTTTTGATAACCTACCTATTGTATTTATTGTAAATTTGTTTTCGTCCTAAACATGCATGCAATCTTTGTCATTGAATGTTAAGCAACCAACAATCAATTAATCGAATTTAATAATTAGTTTTGTTTTATCCCTCTATTTTTGATAGTAAATTATCTTCTTAACTCAAAATATTATTTATATAATAATTGAAATAAAGTTTCTGAAAAAAAACCCCGACATATATAATACGCTTAACAACACAATATACCATACGATAGATGAAACTCTAAACGATATCATATATCATACGATAAACGAAACGCTAAACGATACCATGTACCATACGACATATAAAACGCTTAACGATACCATGTACCATACGATACATAAAACGCTAAACGATGACATTTACCTTACGATGAACGAATGATGTACGAACGCTGACCGAACGTTGTACGAACGCTACACGAATGATGTACGGTCAATGCCCGAACTCTATACGAACGATTCCCGAACGCTGTAAGTACGATTCCCGAATGAAGAAAGTGTTAATTTTTCCGTTACAATTGCCTTTATTTATGAGATCAATGTGTGGATATTAAAAGTGATTATTGACTGGACCAATTTAAGTAAGGATGTTATACAGTACTTGCAACCTTAGGCGTTACTGTTTGACGTGAACTTGACTGATCGGTGAATGATCGGTGACGGATGTTTGACTGATCGATGACTGATCGGTGATCGATGATCCATAGAATCCGTCAGATACGTCAAATAAGCTATGTGAGAGTTACCTTGACAACGGTCGACGATCGATCAGTAAAGTAATTATATGCACGGATCGGACGGATACGTATATAATTAAAATTCTTGTGTAAAACGAATTCCACAGTATTTACATTCGATAAACGCGGACCTCTACGAAGACACCTTTACTCGTTAATTTCTAACCAACTGGTTGCAATAACACATAAATAATATAAATTATCTTTCAAGCATTATATGTATTACTGAGTATTCTCTTGTACTTGTACGATTTTTTTATAAGAATTTCATACTTCATTTCAAAATTGTAATGAGAAAAATACTTTAACTTTGTTTGTGTTGAGTACGAATGTAAAAATTTCTTTATTTTGATAAAAATTACATCAGGATTGATTGTTTCCATGAAATATGCTAACTGTAAGGCTAAAGATCCTAAAAAATTTTCGTGTTGAATAAAAATGCAAACATTTTTTTCTTTTATATCAGAAATAAAGCAACCTCAAATGCAATCAGACATTAAAAATGCATTTAGATCAGTACTTTTGTATAAGATGTGAATAATTTAAGGATATATATGCATAAACTTTTGTTTTTGTTGAATAGGAATGCAATAAATTTTTAATTTAATGGAAATTATTCACCGCCATTGGATTTTTGTACTTTTTGTAGTTCAGGATTGTTTTTTTTTTTCGTTAAACTAAAAGAATATCAGAGAAAATATACTAAAATGTTGTTCGCAATGTATAAAATTAATAATTTTTCTTCTTTTGATAAAAGATAAGGAATGTTATTTGAAACTAGTTATTTTAAAGGCCTCAAGATCAGTTTTTTATAAAAAAATCTAATAATGTAAGGAGAATAATATTTAAACTTTTGTTTGTGTTGAATACATATACAATAATTTCTTTATTTTTATTGAAATTTTGAACCGCCATTTGATTTCAGTACGTTTTGTACATCCGGATTGGTTGTTTTTCATAAATTATGGTGAATTTCAGGGAACAGCTACTAAATGTTTGTTCGCGTTGCTGAAAAATGCAAATATTTCTTCTTTTATTTCTAAAATATTGCAACGTCACTTTCAATAAGTCATTATAAATGCCTTTAGATAAGCAATTTTGTACAAAATGTGAATTATTGAAGGATAAATATGCATAAACTTTAGTTTATGTTGAATAAGAATCTTATCATTTCTTTATTTTAATGGAATAATTGACTGCCATTGGATTTTTGTATTTTTTGCAATTCAGAATTGGTTGTTTTTCATAAAATTAATAGAATATCAGAGAAAATATACTAAAATGTTGTTTGCATTGTTAAAAAAAATTACCAATTTTTCTTTTTTTGATAAAAAAAATATGCAATGATTTTGTTACTAGTTCTTTCAAAGGCCTCAAGATACATGTAAGATTTTTTATGAGAATTTTTATTAAATAAAGTTTAAACTTTTGCTTGTGCTGAATAGGAATGCAATAATTTCTTTATTTTGATAGATATTATGAACAGCCATTTGATTTCAGTACTTTCTGTACATCAGGATTGGTAGTTTTCCATCAATTATGCTGAAATTCAGGGAAAAAAATACATATTTTTTGTTTATATTGCTTAAAAATGCATATATTTCTTTTTATATATGAGGAATAATGCAACATTACTTGCAATCAGTCATTATAATTGCCTTTAAATAAGTAATTTTGTATAAAATGTGAAAAATTTAAGGATAAATATGCATAAACTCTTATTTTTGTTGAATATGAATGTACTAATTTCTTTATTTTGATAGAAATTATGAACTGCCATTAGATTTCTGTATTTTTTGTACATCAGGATTGATTATTTTTCATAAAATATGCTTAATTCAAGGGAAAAGATACTAATTTTTTTGAAAATTTCAAAACCCCATATAGAGCATCATTTACATATATTATCTAGTCTTGTATTTTTTTGTAAAATCTTAAAGCATAAAGCTGATTTCCATATAGCACCTTGATCTGTAAATTGTGAAATTTTGCAAAATAGCTCATTGCCCATACTATTAAATAAATTGGTCTAATGCAACTCCGTTGAGGAGTACATTTTGTACCATTCCCAGTTTGCTCAACTCGACACAATGCACGCAATGGTACATGAAGGTATAACCAACTCATATTTAGTCTACTGATCAGTCATACGACCGCTTATTCAACTTGCTGAAGACACCAACTTTAACTAGCACTACATATATTATTTACTGACAGCTACCCGCTATTCCGCCCAACATGCATTCGTCAGCAGTACGAGAGCAGCTGCTTTTTGCACTACACGCAAAATATGTTTTTCGAATACTATATTTAAGCAATAGGCTAACTATATTTTGGTGTATGGTATGATTGTAAAGTGTATATGTCTGTCTGCAGGCAGGGTTCATCTGACCATTACCTCATTTATATTTGTGATTAATTCAAAGATTCAAGTTTTTTTTGTATAATACTATTAATGTGTCAGCAATTTACATCATTTTTCTGTGCATAATTTCAAGATTGTGTAGTTCCATACTAGTGCTAATATTGATTATAATTTTATACCATTGCAAAAAACGTTTCGTTGTAAATTACTGTTTTGTATATTAGTGCTCTTTGGTGATTTTCTTTCCAATGTTTTTTTCAATAATCAATCCGTCAGATTATTTAAAAGTTAATTTGAGCTTGATTCACTGTAAATCCATTTACATGTAAATTTCATTAATACCTATTGCCTAAAAGTCACGTTTCTCCAACAAGAAAGTATTTACCTGTATACAAAATATCAAATGTTGGAGAGACGTGAAAATGGTTTAATAAGCTGTCTCCTTAAATCTCTATAGCATTCACCTTTAACTACAAAATGGAATTCATCTTCAATGATATTCAAAGTACAAAGAGCACATTGTCTGTCTAATCTTTTTTACTTCATGATATAACGTCCTACTTCAACAAGAAAATTATGCGAAGACAATCTCAGACGAGTTAAATACATTGTAAAATCCATATGTTTAGTTAGATCATTCTGTTAACATACATTATTGACAATATATGTATTTTTTAGTAGCAATAAACAAAAAAAAACTATGTCAATTGGACATGCTTTGATACTATATATGCCCTTGAATTTTTACTAGATAACATTTTTGTTCGCTTTGGAGATTCCGTATAACGTCAGGTTATCGGAATTCCAATGGGGACTAACTGTGCACCACTTATTGCGGACCTTTTTTTGTATTGCTATGAGTTACAATTGATGACAAAAATCAGCAAAGACCCATCGAAACAACATCTGATACACAAATTTAATAATACTTTTAGATATTTGGATGATATTTTGGCTCTCAATAATGACGACTTCAGTATGTATACTAAAGAAATTTATCCTGTTGAACTTACTTTAAATAAAGCATATACTAACAATGACCACTGCCCTTTCCTCGATCTTGATATCTATATCATTAACGGAAAGCTTAATACTAAAATATATGATAAAAGAGATGATTTTTCAATTCCTATCGTTAATTATCCATTTTTAGATGGTGACGTTCCCTTGTCACCATCTTACGGTGGTTATATATCTCAACTTGTACGATTCGCTCGTGTATGTAACAATGTTTTAGATTTTAACGAGAGAAATTTATGTATTACTGAAAAATTATTACACCAGGGTTTTCGATATCACAAACTAGTCAAAAAATTTACTAAATTTGATCATCGGTATAAGGACATCATTCGTAAATATAGCTCAACATGCAGACTTCTGACACGTTCAGGTATTTCACATCCAATTTTTTATGGAAATATTCTTTATAAAGCACAAAAATGTCAGTATTCACCTCTGAAGCTAACAAAACCTTTAAATAGACTTACTAAGACGGGATATAGTTACCATACTGTTGACAGGTCATTAAAGATTGCATATTTTGGCGTTAATATTGATTCACTTATAGGGTCTTTGCATCGGCAATAAACACATTTATTTAAAAACCAGTTGTTGGCATGACACGGGTTAGGTTCTTCTCATATATGTTATGATGGTATGATACTAAACCCCTAACGGGAAGGATTGTGCCTGATATTCATATGATGAAGACATAATCTTTCAATCAGTTTAATTGAAGTCTGGAGCTGGCAAGTCAGTTAACTGCTAGTAGTCTGTTGTTATTTATGTATTATTGTCATTTTGTTTATTTTCTTTGGTTACATCTTCTGACATCAGACTCGGACTTCTCTTGAACTGAATTTTAATGTGCGTATTGTTATGCGTTTACTTTTCTACATTGGCTAAAGATATAGGGGGAGGGTTGAGATCTCATAAACATGTTTAACCCCGCCGCATTTTTGCGCCTGTCCCAAGTCAGGAGCCTCTAGCCTTTGTTAGTCTTGTATTATTTTTGATTTTAGTTTCTTGTGTACAATTTGGAGTTTAGTATGGCCAGCTGAAGGACGCCTCCGGGTGCGGGAATTTCTCGCTACATTGAAGACCTGTTGGTGACCTTCTGCTGTTGTCTGTTCTATAGTTGGGTTGTTGTCTCTTTGACACATTCCCCATTTCCATTCTCAATTTTATATGAATAACACTTAATAGATGAAATGTTCATTTGGTCATTTAAAGTCTGTTTTGCTTGATCATATATTCCTGTTTTTACAATCAATAATAAACTACAATAAATAATCAATCATGTCTAGTCCGTTCGTCTTGATACCTCGTACATAAACATTTGAACAAGCTGACCACACTATAACTTATTAGTTGACGCACATCAAAGCCGAGCACATTTGGCAAATTACTCATTTATTTATGGTTCTTTTTCTATAAAATTTGGAATTTAGGCATTTAATATCAATCCATACCATACTATGAAAAAAATACACGTATCAGCACCCCTTCTAGTCCTTAGTGCACTTAGGAGTCCTTAGCAGTTTTTAGACGTACCGTATTGCAATGTGAGAAAAACTGTTCATAATAGAGCTTTCTTACAATTTGACGAAAGGAACGTACGGTTGACAAATCATAGGTAAACCCGTCTGAGGGATCCTCTATTTTGACTCTTTTCAAAATATGACGTTAACCAAGGCTGTCATGGGACTCAATTGGCGTTTTGCCTCAATGTTTGCCTTAAAAGAACCATTTACACTGCATGCAACGACACAGGTCATACTTGAATTTTCGTGGGACATATATATTTCTGGATATACGAGGTAAAAATATAATACCACCAGGGGAAGGAGATAACTCAACAAAATGTGCTAAACAAAGGCCTCGTCAGAAGAAGAATAAATACCGCTAAAAATAAAATAAAACCATGAAAAAAATACATCTTTGCATTATTCAACCTAAGAAAAAAACTCAAAACATTACTTTCGATTTTTTTTTGCTATCCATCAAAATAATACAGCTGAAAAAAATGACCCGAAAAAAGGGTTATGGGTCTGGTTTAGTAACTTGTTTTAGAGATTCCCCTCCTCCCCTGTGTAATACTGCTTGTCGTCTTGTGTTGAGATCACATATCCGAATCTGTTAGATTACCTATGAAATCGTTCTTTTAGCGTGTATCTGCGTTTCATCCAAGCATGTTAACTGTTAAATCATCAGTATTGCAATTGAGAATACATGTAGTGCAAAATAGAAATAAGGAGATGTGGTATGATAGCCAATGAGACAACTATCCACCAACGTACGGCCTTCAACAATGAGAAAAACCCATACCGTATAGTCGGCTATTAAAGGCCCCGACATGAAAAATATGAAACAATTCAATTGAGAAAAAAAACGGCCTAATTTATAACAAAACAAGATTGTTCATACCCCCCCCCCCCCTCCCCCTTTCTATTTAAATTGATGGTGATGGTGATTTATTTGTTGGTTTTTTTTTTCCATCCCCTAGTTTGTTTGTTTTTCAAAATTTGTCCATACATTGTTGCATCTTAGTCTGGACATTTTGCTGATCCACGTTGACAATTTGATGAGGGCATAGTCTTTAATATATAAATTAAATAACGAATTTTGTCATTAAATTTAGAGTATCATACTTCAAGAAGTTCATTTAAATGTTAATGTTAACATTTAAAAAGCATGCATGAACAATTCCTGCGCAAATATGAAATCGTGGTTAACATAATCAACGTTTTGGACGTAATTGTATTTAACGCTATTTTTCTTTTCTTTTCCAGATATTAAATGTGCGTTCTATTCGATGTATTCTTCAATTAAGATACCTTTGATTCGGAAGAAAATACAGTTTTACCGGATAAAACATAGTCTTTAAGTGTTATCATGAGAATAAAATACATGCTCACTTTACTACAAAAAATGATCGGAAGTTATACTTTAATGTTCATGACTTACGAGTATTTTTCTCGTAATATTTCTTGTAAAATTAATCGCTGAGAGGCTTTCAGACGTACCAAAAAAAAAGATATGACGTAAACGTCAAAGGACAAGCAACCCAACGATAAAAATAACATGCATTTAAGAGGCGTCTTACTATTTTTGAGTTGAACTTGAGAAATCTTTCAATGCCATGTGATTGTATTTAGGTTGGTGCGTTTTTCGATTTATAAAAAAGTCAAACAGACAAAAAAAAAAAAAAAAAAAGAAAGAGAAAAATTCTCGAAAAAAGAATACAAAAAATATAAATGAAATAAAGAAATATTATTAATTTACAAATACGTACCTAAGTGCATTTAAGAAAGAAATTCGTTAATAAAGCAACATTTTATCTTATTATTTTGATTTCAATTTTTTATTTTTTTATTTTCATATTATTTTTATTTGTGTTCTATGATACCCGATTTGGAGTCCTCCAAAAGGTAAAATTCACTTTATGGGTATTTCTCGTGAATATAAGTCACACTTACCATCTACAATATACGGAAATGACACGCCTGGGTTTTGTAAAATTACTGAAGGAAGTTAAATGTCAATTGCATATCCCCGGGCGAAGACTTTACCGGTTTGTCAAAACACCTTTGTACACTAACAAAAGTGTATTTATCTTTCAATAGGCGGAGAATAAACGTTTTGGCAATTTTTGTAGGTTTTTATTTTAAAATGTAAATAAACATGTAAGAAGAACCTTAAGTGAATCGGAAAATGAGCTTTGCAGCCGTTTGTCTTACGATAAAAAAAACATTTTACAGAGGCAAGTAAATTTTTGTAAAATTGCATTAAATCTTTCATTAACAGCAATTTGTAGAACTAATTATTTCGATCTTTCGAACATGTGTAAAATAATGAATATTTATATTATTTAGAATCTTTCATATATAAAATTGCAATAGGTTTTAAAATACTGTAGATTGATTGCATAACGTCCAGTGACAAATATTTCATGTATTCATGACAAGAAGAAATTAACAACTTTAAAATACAATTGATTGGTTATTTAAGGTGATACGATCCAAATGATTGGTGTTAAGTTCGGAAATTTATGAAACTTGGACAGATGCTTATCTTCATGATCAAGAAATATTAACGAAAAAAAAGTAAGAGTTATTTCTTAATTCTGTCTCTTACTCATACATGAACTCATGCACATTTTAAATTCAAACAGACAGTTTAACACCAACAGCAGCAATCGCAAGCAAGACACTGGTTCCATAAAAGCCTTCACGATTTTTTAAATATACATGTCAATCCTTGGTTTATTTCAAAATTGGGCATTGAAGGGAATGTTGTGATGTCTATTTTAGTCACAACATTTAAATCTTTGTTTTGTAAGAGTAGCAAACTTCATAGTGTATCTCATATAAAGCGTCGTTTACAGAACATTGTATATACTTAATTGTGTCAAGGAAATATTTGGAGTGTGTGTGTGTGTGAGAGAGAGAGAGAGAGAGAGAGAGAGAGAGAGAGAGAGAGAGAGAGAGAGAGAGAGAGAGAGAGAGAGAGAGAGAGAGAGTTGCAGATTTCATTCTATCGGTAAGGAATGGTTTACAGTTCGGAATATACATAAAGTTATATTACATGTATATTTAGTTGATTGTATGGCTAAACGTTTCTCAAGAAAAAACTTTTACAATCAGTATTAAGTATTCTATATGACTTAATAAGTTTTAAGTAAATTAGACGGTTCACGTTCCATTGATATAAGGGTATTTTGTCGGTTAGTTTTCCAAAATTTATATTATCGATTTTGAAATGATATTTACACAATGCTTCAAAATATAAACATATTTTTCCCCATTCCAATCCTCATAAAGAAATTAAAAATTACACAATTAGAATAAAACAAAAAGTATAATAACTAAGCTAACTTATTTGCTTTAATTGACAATCGAAATGTATATTTTTACAAGAAAGTAAATTTATAACTTACTGTCCAATCTAATATAATCCCATAGGTGAGTTGGGAATAGAAATATGGTCACTACAGGTCTTCATCCGACGGACAGTAAAACCCTTTGCAAAAGTGGGGGATCTATTTGACTGTGCGAGATTTACAAATACGCAGCCTCGTGCGGTCAGAATGGAGACGTTAGATCCGATGACTCGTGTAGAGAGAGTGCAACGCTCTCTGCACGCTAAGAACCCTGGTAAAAACTCTTTGAGTTGTACGTAGGTGGCCTGTTGTCTCTATCCCATATTTTTCAGTAGCAGTCTAAATTTCCCCGACCTTTATCCCGGACGGCCTCTTTTTTATTACCTACCTATTGTATTTATTGTAAATTTGTTTTTGTCCTAAACATGCATGCAATCTTTGTCATTGAATGTTAAGCAACCAACAATCAATTAATCCAATTTAATAATTAGTTTTGTTTTATCCCTCTATTTTTGATAGTAAATTATCTTCTTAACTCAAAATATTATTTATATAATAATTGAAATAAAGTTTCTGAAAAAAAAACCGACATATATAATACGCTTAACAACACAATATACCATACGATAGATGAAACTCTAAACGATATCATATATCATACGATAAACGAAACGCTAAACGATACCATGTACCATACGACATATAAAACGCTTAACGATATCATGTACCATACGATACATAAAACGCTAAACGATGACATTTACCTTACGATGAACGAATGATGTACGAACGCTGACCGAACGTTGTACGAACGCTACACGAATGATGTACGGTCAATGCCCGAACTCTATACGAACGATTCCCGAACGCTGTAAGTACGATTCCCGAATGAAGAAAGTGTTAACTTTTCCGTTACAATTGCCTTTATTTATGAGATCAATGTGTGGATATTAAAAGTGATTATTGACTGGACCAATTTAAGTAAGGATGTTATACAATGTACCGTATCTACTGTATTTGGATCTAAATCTCTTCTCTCTAATAACAATTGGACCATGTTGAGGTTGTGATCTCTAACAGCTGTGTGTAAAGGCGTGTCGCCATTGATCTGAAATAAAAATAACAAAAGTTAAAATCCTTCATATATCGATACACAAGAATTTAAACCCAAATAAATTAGTTAAGACTTTAAAATGAAGATCAAAATAACATCAGCATCACATAAATCACCCTTTTTTAACAAATAAATAAAAAAAAATTATAAAGTCAGAGTCAAGAAATACATTTATATACAATCAAAAGTCTTGATTGTTGTCAAACACACATACAAGAAATTTGTTTTGCATGCATACGTATAAAAATTGCGTTTTTTATCCAATGTAATCATAGGTTTGAACGTTGTTTTCAATTTAGACTTGTTAATATATATATATATATATATATATATATATATATATATATACATATATGTATATTCACCTGAGTATGTGACAACTTTACATGACAGACGTAACAGATGTTCTCTATCCGATAACCTGTGGTTAAACAGGCCTAACACCATAATTTATATATACTTCGTCTAACATTTAGCCCATTAATGTTAGATCTCCAAATTTACGTTTGCAATTTTTTATTCTTCCCTCAGTGGGACTCAAAAGCCTGCATCTGAGACATCGTGGCACCACTGCATGCACTGTGTGCAGTGCTATAGATCACTCGACGGACTAGGATATATGTCAATACGACAGGTTCTTCCCATTATACATCATGTACTGTTTTACAACTCTAGATAAAGATCACGAGGAAAATCAGTATTCCACTAACGAAAGCTATATTTTTATAGCCTATATGGCCAAGAGGTCGAGGACGCTGCACACAGTGCAAGCGGTATTACAACGATGTCATTAAGGCTGTCGTTGTTGCCACGATGTCACAGAAGCGGGGGTTCAAATCCCACTGAGGGAACATCAAAAATGAGCTTAGGCTTACATCCTTCCTTGCACTTCTATGCCAGGAAAAGGAAATGAACGTTGCAGCCGTTTATTTAATTCTTTGTTAAATAAAACAGTATTTTTTTATTGTTGTTTTTACAATCGTGTATGCGTATCTGACACAGCATTAACAACATAATTGTCGTTAATCCGTTAAAGCTATTAGAAATTCATCTTTATAGACATAAATTATGTAACCAAATAAAAAAACAACCTATTTTACCATAAAACTATATGTCGTTCCTTTAAAAGACCTCTTTCCAAGCATAGTGTAAATTAGCAAACGGAATTTGTATCTTGGAATGGTCTGCTTCATTGCGATTTTCCTATGGAAGATTTAAGAACACAGGGTCAGTGTATAAAATTTTATTGGATCAATGAGTGGATATTAAGAGTCATTTTTGACTGGACCAATTCAACAAAGGATGTTATACCATATCTACTTTATTTGGATCTATATCTCTTCTTTATAATAACAATTGGACCATGTTGAGGTTTTGATCTCTAACAGCTGTGTTTAAGGTGTAATACCACCAAATTATAGTACGTCACATCCGGTTGCATACGAAAATAGGTCGAAAAAAAATATTCCCTTCAATTTGACAGTTGTAGGTAATTGATCCTACATTTCATTGCAGTAAAACATTTTTGGGTCATAAACATATATCTTGGGTATTTCAAAGCACCATCATTTTTTTTATTTGGGGTTTCTATAGAATATTTTGGAAACTTGAGGTTACATGGTTACTAAAGCTTGTACACAGGTTAAAAAAGGGGAAAAATTTGATTGGTTATCTTCCAGTGATGGTTATTTTCTTATATGCAATGAAATGTTATGTGAAATTTTTTCTATAGTACTGGGCAGGATAAAACTTTACTCATGCCAAGTATTTCTTCATTTGAAACAAAGATAAATTCTGCACAATTTTTTGAAAAGTGCAAATTTAACAAAGACTAATAGGGGAAAATCAATGGTGGTATTACACCTAATATGGGAAGCTGTACATGCACCTTTGACCTTGTGAGTACTCTCATGTGTTAAAATGTCTTGCTATTAAAGTGAAATATTACAAATAATGAAATATTCTGAGTGGATTGAGTCTCCAAAACACATTTTATGAGAAAATGTCCTTGAAATAGGACTTTACCCTGAATATTAGTTGACAGAACAAGCCAAACTTAGAGTTTTAAGGGAGCTTTTTCTCCTTATTTCTTATATTCTGCTATACTAGAAAATTTTTCCTAAGAAATACTTTAAAAACTATATAGTTTTAAGTAAATGAAATTATTTTTAAAGCAGTAACAACAAATTATTCACCAAAAGAGAAGCTTTTTATGTCCCTCTCTGGAACACGGCGTAAATTTAAGTTTTACGTAAGGACTTATTGGAACCTCCTTGGAGACAGTAAACTTTTATACGGATAGTTCATTCAGCTTGAATACTTCAATTAATCATTTATTATAACATTTCTATCATAAATGAGTGAAAGTTACCCCAAAAATTTTATTTATTGGCCTAAAAAGTAGAATTTTGAGGAAATGAGAGGTATAAATGGACCAAAAGAGATCTTATAAGGAAGACAAAGAGGTCTATAAGTAGTATTTATCATCCTAAAGTCATCTTTTGTATCATATTCAACTGTTTGTAGGAAGATGAGATAAGTATTTGATCATTTATTGGTCCACACTATATTCTATCATGATGCGGCTTGGTTTGGATTTTTCGAAGAAATTTTGCTCGAAACACTGTAGATGTCGTCTTACATTATACTAGATTTTTCTCAAACTATTGAACTGATTATTACAAAACTTGACAGGAATGCTTGAAATAACCAGTATTACAAAGGAAAAAAGTAACATTCAGTTTATTTAACAAAAAAGTCTTCTTTAGGTGTAAAACCACCAAATCATAGTACGTCACATCTGGTTGCATACGAAAAAAGGTCGAAAAAAAATATTCCCTTGAATTTGACAGTTGTAGGTAATAAGGTCTTTCCACTTTTCGGTGGAAAGACCTATTGTATTTCTTCTGATTATTAGGTCTTTCCATTTTTCTGTGGAAAGACCTATTGTATTTGTTTTGATTATTATTATTTTCTTCCGCCAAATTTTGTTCTCGCGTAACATTTTTGTTTCCCAATATGTCGCTAAGATATTTCTTATATAGTATCATATAGTTTATGCGCTTTTTATTTTCACCCATGCTAAGCCGAACAATTTTCTTTGTAAGAGTTATCTTCCCGAACACTGTTTTCCTTGTGACTACATCTCCTCCGTAACCGTAAAAGAAAGCGACAAATTCATTTTATAAAATTGCTCGTTATATCCTTTGCATGATTTGTCCTATTTTGACCGAAGCAATATGAACGCTCCATATGAGAGTTATTTCCCCTTATGCATTTGATATAAGTGATATGCATTTCTATCTTGTAAACCATAAGTGATAGAGACTTAGGATCTTTTGATTTGAGGTCCTTGGTCCAAAAAAATGAAAATAAGGTCAAGGTCAAAGGTCAAGGTCATATTCTAAATTGAATTTGGCTTTTTTTCACTTATTTCCAAAAACCGTATGAGATATTGACAAATTATTTTTACTAAATTGTTATTTGCGACATGTCGTAACACGTAAATTTTGATTGCAAGGGTATGTTGAACATAAAACGGAGTTTTCTCCCTTCTTGTATTTAAAAATACGCATATGGTGATATAACTCATTAACTAAATATAATTAAGACCTATGGTCTTTTGATTTGAGGTCCTTGGGTTATGACCTTGAAATTGATCTCAAGGTCATAGCTTAATTTGACGTTCTAGATTTTGACCTTTGCTTTTACCTCATATGTATACATGATAAAGCCATGAGACATTTGGCAATAGGTATCAAACCATTTAACCTTGAAAAAACAACTGGAAGTGACCTTGTGTAAACCGGAAGTAGCTATATTTTGTATTTTCTTAATATAAAAGTATATAGAACCAGATATTTTTGGAATCAGTGTCAAGTAAATATTCAGATAGTATCGGAAGTATCATTTTTCAAACCGGAAGTAACAAATTATCTCCCTTATTTAAAAAAATATTGTATAGAAACCATATATTTTTGGAATCAGCGTACAATAAGCTATCATTTGACCATTGAAATGACATTTGTAACCTAATTTTACTACTTTCATATTAAAATTCATGGATTTTGGTAAAAAGACCTTCAATTGTTCTCTGAACAATTGGTTTTTAATTATTTTATTTTATTTTTCTTCTTCCGCCACTTTTATTTCTTGTGTATAAATTTTGTTTCGCAAGATGTCGCTTAGATGTTTGGTATATGATATCTAACAGTTGATGCGCCTTTGAAATTCACCCTGCGTAACCGAATACTTTTCTTTGTAGAAGTTATCTCCCCGAACACTGTTTTCCTTGCGACTGCATCTCCTCCGTAACCGTATAAGAAAGCGACAAATTTATTTTTATAAAATTGCTCGTTATATCCTTCGCATGATTTGTCCAATTTTGACCGAAGCCATACGAACACTCCATATGAGAGTTATTTCCCCTTATGCATTTGATATAAGTGACATGCATTTCTATCTTGTAAACCATAAGTGATAGAGACCTAGGATCTTTTGATTTGAGGTCCTTGGTCAAAAAAAAAAAAGAAAATAAGGTCAAGGTCAGTGGTCAAGGTCATATTTTATATTTTGATTTTGGCTTATTTTCAATTCTTTTCAAAAACCGTATAAGATATCGACAACATATTTTTACTAAATTGTAAGTTGTGACATGTCGTAACACATACATTTTGGTTGAAAGGGTACACTAACATTAAATTGGAGTTTTCTCCCCTCTTATATTAAAAATTAGGCATATAGTGATATAACTCATTAACCATATATAATTCAGACCTATGGTCTTTTGATTTGAAGCCCTTGGTTTATGAACTTGAAATTGAGCTGAAGGTCATAGGTAAATTTGACGTTTTAGATATTGACCTTTGCTTTTACCTCATATGTATACATGATAAAGCCATGGGAATTTTTGCATTACGTTGCAAGCCACTTGACCATGGAAAAGCCAACCGGAAGTGACCATGTGTAAACCGGAAGTAGCTATTTTTTTGTACTTATTTAATGTAAAAGTATATTAAACCATATATTTTGGAATCAGTATCAAGTAAACTATAAAAAAAAACCGGAAGTGACATTTTTCAAACCGGAAGTAACAATTTATCTCCCTTATTTAGAAAAAAAAAATGTATAGAAACCATATATTTTTGGAATCAGTGTACAAGAAGCTATCATTTGACGCTGGATATGATATTTTAAACCGAATTTTAATAGTTCTATATAAAAAAAAAATCCTTATGGGTGGAAAGACCTTCAATCGTTCTCTGAACAATTGGTTTTTAATTGATCCTACATTTCATTGCAGTAAAACATTTTTGGGTCATAAACATATATCTTGGGTATTTCAAAGCACCATAATTTTTTCATTTGGGGTTTCTATAGAATATTTTGGAAACTTGAGATTACATGGTTACTAAAGCTTGTACACAGGTTAAAAAAGGGGGAAAATTTGATTGGTTAACTTCCAGTGATGGCTATTCTCTTATATGCAATGAAATGTTATGTGAAATGTTTTTCTATTGTACTGGACAGGATAAAACTTTACTCATGCCAAGTATTTCTTTATTTGAAACAAAGATAAATTCTGCACAATTTTGTGAAAAGTGCAAATTTAACAAAGACTAATAGGGGAAAATCGATGGTGGTATTACTCCTTAAAGGCGTGTCGCCTTTGATCTGAAGTACAAATAAAAGTTAAAATCCTTTATATATCGATACACCAGAATCTAAAACCAATAAATAAATTCAAACTTTTAAATGAAAATCAAAATAACATCAGCATCAATCACATCGCCCTTTTTTAACAAATAATTCTCAAAACTTAAAACTAAAAAAAGTCAGATTAAAAAAATGAATTAATATATATTGCGTTTAAGATAAGTATTTCTATTAAAATCGAAAAGTTATTTCACGATACATTATTTTTGTACTTATACTATATACAAATACTTATAGTATATGTTATAATACAGAATATCGACAAAATTTGTATTTCTATCAAGTTTGAGGGCTGTCTCAAACGATTTACTTATCATAATACCCGACCCATCCATTCATACCCTATCTCGGCATTTAAATCACATCTTCTCATTTTCATAAAGATCAGAATATGTGTATACTTTAACATAATTTTTGTTTTGTTACATAACTTTTATTCTTTTTCAAATCTTAAGTACATTCAGAAAATTAGTGCCTATCATATCGCCAAATTTTGTATTGATATCAAGTTATATTATTAATCGAATATTTTTAAGGATTTGTGATTCGTTAAAACTTGATCACATGTACATTTGTATTTGCTCAGTTTGCACGCCAATACTGTTGTGTTTAGCTTTTCGTAGGTCAAAAACAGCATATTGCACAGGGCATACAGCATGTTACTAAAAATAGATTCTAGAAATCCCCAATTTTACATTGTTCATGCTATAGTTGTTGATTAATAATATCACAATTGTAGCCTTTGGTTGAGGTCAATACGATGTTATATCGACCCAGAGAAGCATATCGACCTCGGACTTCGTCTTCAGTCAATATGCTTCTCTTAGGTCGATATAACCTCGTATCGACCTCATACAAAGGCTATAATTGTATAATACAATCATACTACCCAGCCTATCCATTCATACTCTTTTGTTATTATTCAATTTGTATGTCCAAATAACAATTTGACTATTTCCAATGAGCCTGTTCTATTTTCAGCAGCTATGTGTAAAAAAAAGTTGCAGTCATTACATATAATTGTTGACCTGCTCACAGTTCATTCGCAAACGCGTTGAAAAAAATTAAAACATCACGTTATAAATTTGATGCGTCCGAAGCGCTTTTCTTGATTTACCTTCATCATGAACGCTCAAAGCTGAATATTTGAAAGTCAAGTACGCGTTGAAATGCATGAACTTTAAAGATGGACTGTTATTATTTACATATTAAGTATATGCATATCACACGTAACATTAGTTTTATACTATTTACACCTATACATATGAATATTGAATTTAAGAGTAAGATGTTAAGAGTAAAGTAGTCTTCGTCTCGAATTATGCAATGTAACGATCAACTATAATTCCAAAATCAGAATGGAATGATGGGTAAAAGTAATAATAACTAGTCCAATATTTCAATTGAGGCCAACTTTATACAAAACAGTAATTTATATTGCTGATTAAGAAAGAAACTTTGATAGTTAAATTCAGTAAATTACCAACTGAATTTATATGGTGACATACCAACAGGAGAAGGATGCATTATTCAAAATGATTAATAATATATTACATGAGTCAAATAACTTGTCAACAGATTTATTACTATTTTAATGTTCAGGGTAGATTTAAAATCTTTCGTTTTCTAGCATTAAGTAGACGAACAAAATTTAGTTACGGTGGAAACCTTTACTGTATACAAACATAGTTCAGAAGTAATTGATTTCAGAATAAATAATATTTTAGACTTGTTTAAATACTGTAAAACAATATACAATTTAAAACGAGTATATATTCTTATTTGATCTGACAACATCTGAATGCTCAAATTTCTCCTGGAAGTATATGAAGGTAAAGTGATATAAAAATCTAGTAAGATGGTGAAGACGTTTATTAAACTGTTGTTATCCTTATTTGAATAGGACCCGTAAAAAGACTTAACACAAGATTGATAACTTACTTATGTAACTACAACAGCACCAGTCATAAACAATACATGCTGAAAGGGTGCAACGACTAATTAATTCTAAAAACTTATGCTTCTTGTACATCACAATATTAGTTAGGAGTGAAAAAGTCATTTGCAGATATAACGATTTTTCTTATCTTCCATGAACTATTTGGTCAAATGATTTAAACAAATAGTTGTTTCTGATTTTAGAAGAGTCTCATAATCTTACCATGAGGGGAGAGAGGAAGCGACCTGTGTGCGTGTCAAAATGAGGGGAGCCACCCTCTTCCATGGAATTTTGTATTATTAAGGTCGAAATGGGATTGTTTAATCTGAAATCATGTAGACACCGCTATATTAACCTAAAAGTTGTAGATTCGCACTGGTTTTATATAAATATAAAATGTTATGACTAATTGTTTGAAGGCAAAAAGTATCGCATGTCAAGCTATTTTGTCGTTGTTTTTTTTCAAGGATCAAAACATAGTTGATGGATGAATGATTAGATAGCTGTTTAGCGTCTAGTGGCAGATTAGATGTGTATTCAATACAAAAACATGATTATATGATACGAACTATAATCCTTCCTTGTAACTTTGGTGTGACCAGGTCGGGGTTCGAACCACGACCTCTGGCACCAGAGTCGATCACTGTTATCACGAGACCACCGATATAATATCATAGTACTTTAATGACATATAAGGAAAGAAGACAAAACTGCAATATTATAGTAACGATATTTAATAAGTTATACACTCCAACTTGGACACAGGGTTATAAAACATCAGTTGTGACATTAATTCAGCTCCAAAATCCATGTTGTTTGATTTGATTGTATGTGTATTTGTTTTGTGTACGCTGTAACGTTGTTGTCTCTGTAATATACACATCTCCTGTATTCATATGCCATTGTAAGGACATATAACTGTAAATGTCTTTATGAATAGAACTGACCATAATTAACATATGCGCATCCACATGGCCACATCTAGAAATTGACATGAGGATTGGTTGATAAAAAAACTTTACGACATGAGTTGATTTCAGATTCCCAGTTGTGAACTTTCCATTTCTGTATAGCTACAGTCCAGCAGCGCCTGCATATGGAGTATATATCTCGCAGTTGATACGATATTTCCGGGCTTTTATTTCCTATAATGATTTACTTGAAAGAGGGTTGCTGCTGACAAGGAAGCTATTAAAAAGTAAAATATCAAAAATACCGAACTCCGAGGAAAATTCAAACCGGAAAGTCCCTAATCAAATGGCAAAATCAAAAGCTCAAACACATCAAACAAATGGATAACAACTGTCATATTCCTGACTTAGTACAGGCAATTTTTTATGTAGAAAATGGTGGATTAAATCTGGTGAAACCAAGTTGTAAGTGGCGAAGTTGAAAAATTCCTTCGTAAATTTCACCGACGCCATCACTAGTTAGTTGACCGTTATGGAATATCCGTCTCACAGATGATAGTAAATATGTTCTAAATGTCGTAACTACGATCCCGTCCCTTTTTCCCCGAAAGTGACACACCGAATTTGACTTATTACCGGGTTTGTACTAACATGAGCAACACGACGGGTACCACATGTGATGCATGATCTGCTTACCCTTTTGGAGCACCTGAGATCATCTCCAGTTGTTGGTGGTGTTCGTGTTGCTCAGTCTTTAGTTTTCTGTATAATGGTTTGTGTACTATTGGTTGTCTGTTTGTCTTCTCTCTTTTTAGCCATCACGTTGTCAGTTCATTTCGGCATATGAGTTTGAATGATCCTTTGGTATCTTTCGCCTCTCTTTCATACATTAATTGTTAAGTCCAAAATTGAAACATGAAATATGGAGACAATGAGCATGAACTGTTTCAATATACACGTTATGCACAAATGTCCTAAAGTAAATTTAGCAATTGAAGCAGATGCATTTTGTGAAAAGGAATCCGAACTTTTACCTATATACAATGCACGTTAAGTAGATATATTATGTTGACATATATAAAGGTCGCAAAGTATATTTCATGTCAGAGTCTTCAAAACGTTTTCCAATCTTTCCTTAAATTCAAAACTGTGGATTCATTTTTTTTCGTGGGTAATGATGTTCGTGGATCGAGGGAAACTATCATTTTCGTGGTTCTTTGATTTCTCGGTTTTGTCAAAGTCCCCATGCAAACCTATAGAGAATTTGTAAATCGTTGAACATTTAAATTCGTGGTTCACCTGTACCAATGTAATCAACGAAAGTTGGTGTTCCACGAATGATAATGAATCCGCAGTATATCAAACAATAGTTCTTTACAAATTGTTACCAAATTAAGTTTAAAGCTGCAGCTTAACAAAAATGAGTATTTACCGCAAACAAAATTAGTTTAGGAGTATTTTGTCTTTCAGATACAAAATTAAGAAAGAAAAAAACATTTAAAAGTTAAATGTTGTATCTTTGAAACCAATGAATATCTCTAAAATAACATGTTGAATAAATGAATATATGCAACGAAGTGTTATTTAAACTTTAATGGGGGTTATTAAGAGTTTTAAATATTCAATTCAAGAATTTTTTGAAAATATAATAATCTAACCCTGCACTTGAAAGAATTCAGTAAATAATCAAAGGGTGATATATTATTCTTCAATTGTTAATCTAAATATTATATTAAAACAAAACTATCAGAGTTGGAAAGAAAACACTTTGTCATTGGCTTTCACATAAGCGGTGGAAACCAGATGAAAAATACTTATTCATTCGTTGAATTATCAATATCAGTTAACAAATTGAAACAAACATCAACAACACATCAACCATATGCAATATAAGGTATTGTTGATATTACAATCTGAATAATGCATCATCTATTGTTGTTTTCTGAATATCCAGAGGCAAGACTTCAATTCATATTCAAATATCATGTTATTCATTAGTCCAATAGTTGATCGAAATTCAAACTTTCAAAACGATTATGTTGGGTATGGATTAGCATTTGTGTCTTGCAATATGTACATACAGGTTAGCACTGTCATGACGGGGCATCAAATGTTAAAATGACATATAGATACATATATACCACATCAGATATTCTAATAGTTTTACATTTACTTCTTAGTTCTAGTAAAGCTTGATGTTTGAAGAGTTTCCTAATGAATGTTCAAACAATGTTATTTTCATTCTCAAATTATTGGATGCCAACTGGCTCTGACATTTCTGTTGATCTAACAATCAATACAGTATTTAATATCATTTAAGTTTTGCTTTATTTCTTGTTCTCCTATTTAGATTGCTTAGTTTATCCTCAGGTCTTACATCTTTCTAATATTGAATATCAGTTTCAGTATTATGGAACTATGGGAAAGACAGGTGGCTAAATTTTATTAAAATTAAAGAATGTCTAATTGCAATAATAATCTAATGATTTACGCTATTTTTTCTGAAAATAGAATTTATTTCAAAAATGTTATTAGAGTAGGAAAAATTCTTTTGAAATAATAGGTAGCCGTCCCCATTGAAAGGTAAAAGTGTGAACATGATGTTCAGTTTTTCTTAACTACGTTCTAAATTGAAAAAAAAAACAAATAAACACTGTGCACGTTTTTAAAAAGGTGTGTTGCATGAGTTGAAGACCTATCCCGTATCACAAGATAATATGTGTTCTCCAAATGTATTTTTTAAAATTTTGGAATGTATTCACAATAACCATGTTATTTTATAAAATCAAGTAGCTTAGGTTTGTCAAATGTTTGTAATTTGATGAAAGAAAAATATAATTAAAAACTTTCCAAATAATACTAGTATTTGATAACATGATATATAAACTGATTCTTATTTATAGAAATTTCTTGAAGCAATTTCTCACCAGTGTACTAAAGTTGTTTAATTTTGGAGAATCAATAATTAATTGGATTAAAATTTGTTATAACAATATTAAATCAGCTGTTAATCAGGGAGGACATCTATCAGAATTTTTCTATAGAACGAGGCTGTAGACAAGGTGATCCCTTCTCGCCTTATATTTCTATTCTCTGTGCTGAGATATTAGAAATAATGATAAAATAAGGGGCATCACAGTGACTCAAGTTGAGCACAAACTTTCACAGTTTGCTGATGACATATCTCTTATTATAGATGATATAGAAGAATCTTTGAATGAAGCATTACATGAATTTGATTGGTTTGGAAATATATCAGGTTTAAATATTAATTTTTCTAAAACACAAGTTATTTGGATAGGAAATAAAAAAGTATAGTAATGAGGTATTATGCCAAAATAGAAACCTTTCATGGGGAGAAACATATTTTAAGTTATTAGGTTTAAGCTTTGATGTCAATCTTGATAGAATTGTAAAACTTAATTATGATGAAAAAATTGTACAAATAAAATGTGTAATTAAACATGGGCAAAACGTAATCTTACTGTTATTGGTAGAATTACTGTGGTAAAGACATTGACATTGCCCATTTTGAATCATTTGTTTATATCCTTACCAAATCCCAGTGATGATATTTTAAAAAAAAGTTTTTGAACTTATGTACAATTTTATATGGATTTCATTAATTGATAGAATAAAGAGAGATAATTTACAAATTGTTATTGAAGATGGTGGACTCAACATGATAAATCTTAGTGCATTTATTTTAGCATTGAAGTGTACATGGATAAGGAGATTATCTAAAACAAACAACAAATGGCAGAATGTTTGTTTGTCAAATGTTCATGTAAAATTTGAAACAAATTATGATTGTGGAAGTGTTTATATACAATGAATACAACAAAATATCAAAAATAAGTTTGGCAAGATGTTCTGAAAGCATGGCAACTTCTCAGAGAAAAAGATGAATATGACAGTTGGGAATGCTTTCTTGCTAGTCCAATCTGGCTTAACAATAACATAAAGGTAGAAAATAAACCTATTTTTTATAAAGATTGGTTTAAAAATGGTACAAAATTTGTAAATGATATTGTAAATGAAGATGGGACTTTCCTCTCTCTTCAAGAATTAGAAGAAATGTATCAGATAAATGTGAATTTCATGAGATATAATAGTATCATATCTGCTGTACATCAAGCATCAAAATCATTAGTTGGAAAAAATCACAAATTAGAACTACCTTTAATTCGAACCGCTAAGAAAGGACGATGTTAAATGTTCAAAAGGATCTAAAGATATGTATATTGTTTTAAACAAAAATAAAAGTGTTCCCACTAGTAAGTTAAGATGGACTGAAAATTTTGGCTTTGATAAAAATCATTGGAAAAGAATTTATAAACTGCCATTTGTTGTCACAAAAAATACCCAGCTACAGTGGCTGCAGTATAGATTAAATCATCGAATCTTAGCTACAAACAAATTTCTTCATAAAATTAAGATTTATGATAATCCAAATTGTACATTTTGTAATAGAGAAATTGAAACGTTAGAAAAAATATTTTGGGATTGTGAACATAAACAGATGTTCCAATATTGCTATCATTTGTATTATACAATACATCCTGATATAAAATATTACTGAATTATTATGCGGCTATACAGATTTACATGGTAAAGTGCAAATATGGTAAGTTTTGGTTGATACGGTCAAATAATTTTGCTATACGAGTCAGCCTGGGGTATCAAAACTACTGAAATTTTGTTACGTATCAATATATTGATCAAAAGGAGGACATGCTGGCACTCTAAATTTATGCGGGTAAACTTTTGTAGTGATTGTGTTCCAATATTGCTGTCATTTGTATTATACATTAAATCCTGACATAAAAATAGTTGCTGATTTACTATGCGGCTATATATATTTACAAAATAAAGTGCAAATATGGTCAGTTTTGGTTGATGCGTTCAAATAATTTTGTTATAGGAGTCAGCCTGAGGTATCAAAACTACTGAAATTTTGTTGCGAGACAATATTTTGATTAAAAAAAGGACATGCTGGCAATCTAGATTGATACGGACAAAATGTTGTATTCACATTATGTTCCAATATTGCTGTCATTTGTATAAAACATTCATTCTTGACATAAAGTTATTACTGAATTAATATGCGGCTATATAGATTTACATAATAATGTGCAAATATGGTCAGTTTAAGTTGATGCGGTCAAATATTTTTGCTATACAAGTCATCCTGGGGTATCAAAACTACTGACATCTAGTTACGTATCAATATATCATGTATATTGAACAAAGGGAGGACATGATGGCACTCTAAATGTATGCGGACAAAAATTTGTAGTTGTTGTGTTCCAATTTTGCTCACATGTGTATTATACATTAAATCCTGACATAAAAAATAGTTGCTGATTTACTATGCAGCTATATAGATTTACAAAATAAAGTGCAAATATGGTCAGTTTTGGTTGATGCGGTCAAATAAATTTGTTATAGGAGTCATCCTGAGGTATCAAAACTACGGAAATTTTGTTGCGAGACAATATTTTGATTAAAAAGAGGACATGCTGGCAATCTAGATTGATACGGACAAAATTTTGTATTCACATTATGTTCCAATATTGCTGTCATTTGTATAAAACATTCATTCTTGACCTAAAATTATTACTGAATTAATATGCGGCTATATATTTTTAAATAATAATGTGCAAATATGGTCAGTTTAGGTTGATGCGGTCAAATGTTTTTGCTATATGAGTCATCCTGAGGTATCAAAACTACTGAAATTAAGTTACGTATCAATATATCATGTATATTGAACAAAGGGAGGACATGCTGGCACTTTAAATTGATGCGGACAAAAATGTGTAGTTGTTGTGTTCCAATATTGCTGTCATTTGTATTATACATTAAATCCTGACATAAAAATAGTTGCTGATTTACCATGCGGCTGTATAGATTTACAAAATAAAGTGCAAATGTGGTCAGTTTTGGTTGATGCTTTCAAATACTTTTGTTATAGGAGTCAGCCTGAGGTATCAAAACTACTGAAATTTTGTTTGCGAGACAATATTTTAATTAAAAAGAGGACATGCTGGCAGTCTAGACTGATACGGACAAAATGTTGTATTCACATTATGTTCCAATATTGCTGTCATTTGTATTATATAAAACATCTTGATATAAAATATTACTGAATTTTTATGCGGCTATATAGAAATACATGATAAAGTGCAAATAAGGTAAGTTTTGGTTGATACGGTCAAATAATTTTGCTATACGAGTCAGCTTTGGGTATCAAAACTACTAAAATTTTGTTACATGTCAATATATTGAACAAAATGAGGACATGCTGGCACTCTTAATTTATGCGGACAAAAAATTTGTGGCTGTTGTGTTCCAATATTGCTGTCATTTGTATTATAAATTAAATCCTGACATACAAATAGTTGCTGATTTACTATGTGGCTATATAGATTTACAAAATAAAGTGCAAATATGGTCAGTTTTGGTTGATGCGTTCAAATAATTTTGTTATAAAAGTCGGCCTGAGTTATCAAAACTACTGAAATTTTGTTGCGAGACAATATTTTGATTAAAAAGAGGACATGCTGGCAATCTAGATTGATACGGACAAAATTTTGTATTCACATTATGTTCCAATATTGCTGTCATTTGTATTATACAATACATCCTGATATAAAATATTACTGAATTATTATGCGGCTATACAGATTTACATGATAAAGTGCAAATATGGTAAGTTTTGGTTGATACGGTCAAATAATTTTGCTATACCAGTCAGCCTAGGGTATCAAAACTACTAAAATTTTGTTACGTATCAATATATTGATCAAAAGGAGGACATGCTGGCACTCTAAATTTATGCGGGTAAACTTTTGTAGTGATTGTGTACCAAAATTGATGTCATTTGTATTGTACATTCTATCCCGACATGAAAATATTTCTGATTTACTTTGCGGCTATATAGATTTACATTATAAAAAGTGCAAATATGGTTAATACGATTTAAAGAATTTGATATGTATTGGAATATATAATCAGCTCGTTAGCATTGTAACCATTATCGTTTTTTTAATATATTGAAAGGCAAATCACGGATAAATTTGTATATAAATGAGCAAAGTTTTATGCGTACTTTATTTACAAATAGATAAAAGAAGATGTGGTATGAGTGTCAATGAGACAACTCTCCATCTAAATAAAAATTTATGAAAGTAAACCATTATTGGTCAAAGTACGTACGGTCTTCAACACGGAGCTACATGTATTTAATCATGTTTATATCACGGAAGTATTAAATTAACTTTATTTTTCTATGTTTATACCAAGAAACAAAAACATTAAAAAATATTAAAAAAAAATCGATGTAGAGCGGTCCTGGTTACAAGTTAAGTGTTGAGCAGACCAGGCCTAAAGTTAACTTGAGATCAGGTCTGATTCGATCGGAGTTGTCAAAATCAAAGTTAACTTGTGCTAACTTATGTCAGAACTGGTTTTGAAGTTCACTTATATCAATAGCGGACCTGTTTCCAAGTTAACTTTTTCGGCAGACATGCAAACAGTTCTAGGACCAAGTCGGCTTTTCAAGTTAACTAGATTGTGGTCCTAGGACTGGTCAGAGCAGTCCTAAATCCTGTCACAGGTTAACTTTGACCAGTCCAAATGACTGGTTATCAAGTTAACTTGCTGTACAGGTTAGGACTGCACCCATCTGTACTAGCAGTTACTGACATGCCAGCTCCAGACCTCAGTTAAACTGCTTGCAATATAATGTCTTCATCATATGAAAATCAAGTACAATCCCTCCCGTAAGGGGTTAAGTATCATACCATCATCAAATATATGAGAAGAACATAACCCGTATCATGCCAACAACTGGTTTTAGAATAAATAATTATTTCCGATGCAAAGACCCTATGAGTGAATCAATATTAATACCAAAATATGCAATCTTTAATGACTTGACAACAGTATCGTAACTATATCCCTTCCGAATAAGTCTGTTTAAAGGTTTGGTTAGCTTTTGAGGTGAATGTCGACATTTTTATGCTTTGTAAAAAATATAACTATAAAAGATTGGATGTGAAATACCTGTTATTTTATTTATTTATTATACCTGACCTAAATGATCTCATCCTTAACTTGCCTTAACCAAATGAAAACTTGTGTTTACATTATTTGAAATTAACCTGTAAACAGAAAAAAATCTGCTGCAAAAACATTATAGTGAAGGTAAGTTGAAAAATTATAGTCCTGAAGAGTTAAACATACAAATAATCAAAAAATGGTTGAAAATAAAGATATTTCTAGTATACAAGTGACGCGTTTAGAGTAAAGTTATATTGATTTGAATTAAATGATGTTACAAACAAACATTTCAAAAAGAAAAAAAAAAGAGACGATGGGGAAATGTATTACTAACCAATTTTATATTTGAAATGAGAAATACATAAAACAAATAGTAATTGATGTAAAATTACGATTAAGAAAGAGCCTTATCAGATATAAAATGTATATATTAGTTACCAGTAGTTCATCAGGTGAATTTAGTCCGAGGTAGTAATACAAAGAAACTGTCAAGATGAAAAATAATAAATTAATTGGCATATGGTTTTTCATCACACTAACACATGTTATGTTCTCGAATGAATTGAAATATTTTCACTCATTTACATTTATGACTCAACTTTTGGTAAATAGAACACATTACAATATATCTATATGATGTAAGGCTTATAGTTTGGTACGCCATACGAGGGTTCCGTCTATATAATATTCATTAGTGGCGCCAAATCAAGACCGAAGTTGATGAGCACTGCCGAAAAACCACCAATTTTCAAAAGTTTTGCCTGTATGGCTATGGTTATCAAAAAAGATGAAGAAAAAGCGATATATGATTTCAGGTTCAGATGAACTGACTGAAGAGACGTTTCCAAACGGTCTTGTATAGCTATATAAAATACAAGATAGCAGGAGTTAAAGTCTAGAATATATCAGTATATAGGTGTACAAATACATGTTGAAAAAAGAGTAACCTTTTGATACTCCAATTTGTACTGTTTGCCAAAGAGGAAGAAACATCAAAAGTATTATACACAGTATATAAACGAACGACTTCATAAAAATAATTTGACAATCATAGCATACAATACGCAAATTAATCCTGAAATTTAGAGACTAATTTTTACTCAGGGTTAAGGGTGGTTTGAGTACTCTTATCACGAAGCTAAGTTTGAATTGCAAACAATCTTCAAACTATAACTTTATACAATCGACCTTTGAGTAGTAATGACATTTGAGAGTAAACGTTTGTAATATTTAACACAAGCGTAAAATGTGAATGACCGTCAATTGTGGTTCATCGAAAAAAAAATTACAATAGCGGATTATAAAATTTGATAGAATCATTTGGTAATAGTTTTCATGATTGTTTAGTTAGCTACCTACGTGTAATGCTAAAACGGATTATCTCGTTGGTGGTATTTAGGCTTGATTTATGTTATGAGAAATAAAGTGATGCCTAACATATACGTTATCCACTGGTTGTCGTGTATTCTTTTATATATAACAGCTATGGTGTATCAATTCCTGAGATAAATTGTCACCCTTTTTATTTTGGTGTTGTCCGTGTTGTTTTCTATTCTTAAGTGTTTTTGTGTAGTGTTGAGGAACCTTTTTCGTCGGGAGGGTGACTTTTTACTTATTTAGTGGGAGAAGGTTGTTTTTTTTTTCATTTCATCTTCTGATATAGTGTTTTCAGTTTTTCTTCCACCCAATTTGACATAATTCTAAGTGATACTGTTTGCAGAAGATACGTCCGAGTTTATACATCGAAGTCAGCAGACTTTTAAGAAAACTTTACATGAATTAGATTGGTATGCATCATGCTTTGAATACCGCCTCGGTATTGGAAACAAATCTGAATATGGAAACCGTTAATGACAGTAGCTGTGCAAAATATTGTTAGTTTTACCGGTTAACGATCTGATTGAGAATGGGTAAAAAAGAAACCATTCAGTAATAGATAAAAAGATAAAAAAAAATATTCAAACTTATTCTAAATCACCTCTTCATAAACTTTTATTTTACCTGTCCTAAATCACCTCATCAGTAACTTGCCTAAATCAAATAAAAAAATTATGTTAAAGACTATTAATGAACTTTTGTTCACATTATTTGAAATTAACCCGTAAACAAACTTAAACAAAAATCTGTTGCAAAACAACTGAAGTGAAGGTAAGTTGAAAATGATAGCCCTGAAGAGCAAAACATACAAATAATCAAATATTGATGGAAAGTAAAGATATTTCTAGTATACAAAAACGTGTTCAGAGTCAAGTTATGTTGGTTTGAATTAAACGATGTTACAAGCAACAATTCCCAAAGAAAGAAAAAAAAAAAAGATAATGGGAAAACATATTGCTAACCAATTTTATATTTGACATGAGGAATGTATAAAACAAATTATAAAGGATTTTTGTAAAGTTGCTATTAAGAAAGAGCCTTATCAGATTTAAAATTTAAGATATTAATTTCCAGTAGTTCAACAGGTGAGTTTATGTCTAGGTACAACAACCCGACCAAAGAGCAGAAAAATGCCCAAGGCCACCAATGGGTCTTCCACACAGTGAGAAAATCCCGTACCCGAGGGCGGGCTTCAGCTGGCCCCTAAACAAAAATGTGTACTACACAGGAAAAGGTGCCACGCATGTTTTACGCATGGAAAAAAAAACGTGTATAAAACGTATGTTTTATTCAACATGCGTATAACAGGCGTGAAATAACATATCTTAAATATGCGTTACAAAAACGCATGAAATATATCACATGCGCAAAACATGTGTTTGTACACACGCATGTGAAATACATGTTTTACGTACGTTTTACACGAATTTCACACATGATGTCCATGTATAACTGAATTCTGTTATTTGGCTTTATGTTTTTTTATTTTTTAAGGGGAAAGTAACAATTAAAAAAAAAAAAAAACTGCAGTGTGAACAAAAGACACATTTCAATATATTCCTTATTCTTCTATACACATTTGTTAATGTAAAAAGAAATAAATTATTTTTTCATGTTTCTGAAATTATTAGTGATAATATTTTTTTTATTGATTAATATAAAATGCATAGGGAAAAACATTTTTTTAAACTTCTGTTCACATACTGTATTCATACAGACACATGCTTGGGTAAAATGTTTTTGCCCTCTACATTTTGTAAATTTTAACCCAATTTTCACTAGCATCTTTTATAATAGACAGAACTGCTGAAAGTTAACTAGCAGTTCAAACTATGTATTGTAATATTATGGCTCCTAAAGTAAACACTTTGCAATTATCATCATTCAAGGCAACATGACAAATATATCAGAACTTGTAGATTTACTTGATTATGACAATAATTTTTCTAAAAGGTAGATAGTGGTAAAATTGATTTTCTGTACAATAATATATAATTCTAGCAAAAGGTTACATCTTTTATCCCACTGCCTAGAGTCTTGACTGCTTCAATAATGACTTATAGTTTGGTAGATATATAAAAATTACAAAAACATGGTCTTGCCTAAAATATTTAATGTTTTCATTTTAAAGCATTTTGTTAAACTCAGCTTGAATAGACAAAATTCACACATTGTAAAATTAAAACTCTATAAAGTATGTTAGTGAATTTTTCTGTATTTACTGACTAATTTCTAAATACACATTTTGATATTTGATATGCTGTTATTTATGGTCTTTTCCTTTACTTCTCATCATTAAGTTCTCTAATAGAATCATGAGATGTGTACCGTATAATCTGTAACGAGTTTGATTAATCCTATATCCTGATGCAATTTATCTTCTAAGTTCTATTCATTACAGTCCTGAAGCTACAAATGACTAGAACTGCTACCTGGCACAATTACTTTTTCTTTTTTAATTTTCCCAAGACGTTTCACTGTGACATTTTTTTCTTTAAACATTAAAATAGTGTTAAAGTTAAAAAACTAATAGTAATTTAGAAAAAAAATTGTGATGCTTAAATCAAGATGTTGAATTTCACCAGTATTGACATGTACTAAAGGAATTAAATTTACGCAAATATCATAAATATTCTTATGAAGAAATATAGAAAAATGCAAAATCAACAAGTCATTGCAAGAAAAAAAAAAGAATATACTTCAAATGTTCCCGGCATTTATGCAGATATGTAATCTTATATATAATCAAATATATAAAAGGCAATAACTCCAATATATTTATGGAGGGTTCTTTTTAACTTTTTCATAAATGTCCTACAAGAAATTGCTAACAAATATAATTTTCCATAGCATCTTAACTCCTGCAAAAATAGCTAATCAGCAATAATTATTGAACTCATCCATGACCTTGGCTTGCCAATATAAACCTTTGAATTTGTTACAAATTTAATAAAAAATCAAATGGACAGTAGGTTTGAGAGTGCTTACAATGCAAATTTCATTACAAATTCCATTTCAAAGGGAGACAATTCCTGTAAAACTAGTTGAAAAGCACTGATTTTTTTTAAACTAGACTAGGTCCGACACCTTCCTAACTGATATAAACATTTGATTTGCAGTTTTTAATAGAATTTCCAAGACATAATTTCTTTAAAATAATTGATCAGAGCTGATTTTTTAACTGGTCCAAGACATCACTGATATCAATGTCCTGACAATCCTACAAGAAACATAGGCTTGAGAGAGCTCACAATGCTATTTTTCATACGATTTATATTTTCAAGATGCATCACTTTTAACAAAAATAATTATCAGTAGTATTTTTCAATCTCGCCAAAACATTGTACGGTTAAGAGCACGTACAAGCATGACAAAACTGGATTGATGGACACCTGTTATATTTACTTTATCTCTGCAGTGTGTTGTTTTGTCGGACAATACAAAAAAGATATGTCTGTCCGCATACAATTAAGAAAAAGACAATCTGATGGACAGCAACATTGTTTATTAATTCAAAGTCGCTGGACCATGTCATGATCTTGTGGGCAGGGCCTTAATGGTTGACAAACTGAGATGTACTGATCGTAATGCAACTTTAGACTTAATATCATTGATCTGTTACAAGTAGTTCTTATCAAACTGACTTAAGCAGAAAACTTAACATTGAAAATTGCTAATTAATTCAAGGTCACTGGACCATGACCTAGGGACAGGGCCTCAAAAAAGTTGTCAAACAGATATGTACTGATAGTAATGCAACTTCATACAAAACATCATTGATCTATCACTAGTAGATCCTATCAAACTAACTCGTTTTTTCTCCAGTATTTATAATTCCTTTTCTTTTCTTTGTCTATGATTTTCTTAACAGTGTCTTCTGTCCCAACACTTTTTGGTTATTGCATGTATTAACTTGCTTAGATACTTGAAAAAATATATCAGTTTATTCATTAATTTAACACAATTTGAATTATGAATTTCTCTTATAATTACATGTATACATATGTTATTAATTTAAACAATTTTAGTATGGGGAAACATGATTTATTGATAATGTTTCAGTATTTATTAGCTTTAAACAAGCTTTCAGTAACTGAGAGTACTTTTAGGTCTGTACTTTGGATTGTTTGTCTTTATGTATTGTTAGTTTTTCTTTTTTTTTTAGCTTTGTGCCAATCTGATGAATTAAGCAATTGCTAACTGATTTCAACACAATTTCAACTGTCCCAACATTCTATGTGTGCCTGTTCCAAGTCAGGATGTAATTCAGCTGTTGTTGTTTGTTGATATCTGCCATATTTGATTAATTTCAATTGTTTGTCATCTAAAAATCTGACTATTTGGGGTTTTCTATAACTCATTTTCATTTTGTCATGTCAATGCCTTTTATAGCTGCTAGAATGAGTTTTGTTCATTGTTGAAGGTATTTAGGTGATCTATAGCTACTTAAATCCAGGTCATATGGACATTGGTGGATAGTTCTCTCATAGGCATTCATACCACATCTCCTTATTTTCTATATCATTATTCAATATTGTATTATTTTTAACACATTATGAATATACCTCTAACATAGGTTAGTTATTAAAGCTAATCTAATAAAAAAAAAATAAAAAAATAACATATTGAAAAAATCTTTACAGAACAATAAAAGGCTGCTTTTAGAATTTACAAATATGTACATATGAAATTACGAAGACATTTTATTCTATTCAATACTTTTTTTATGGTTTTATTTAGTTTTATAGACTGAAAGTACTGTATTTTTCTAGTTTTACTTGACTTTTGGGGTAATCAGTGACGGCGTTAGGCGGTGTTTGGTGGTGTTATGAGGTGAAAAGAGATGTATTTAAGAGATAGATCCAGAGTAGTATACTATTTATTTATTTATTTATTTATTTATTCATTTATTTATTCATTTATTTATCCTACTCAGAAAATAAAAATTAAAAGGGGGAGGCCCAAAGGGCTTAGGATATTTTACTAGTAACTTAAATGAATTCATTCCTGAAGGAAACGTTTGAACACCTTCCTTGTCTGCCTGTAGTGTGCATTCAAACACAAAATTGTATATCACGTTCTTGTTTAACACTGTGTCCGAATTCTAGTCATTTGGCACCTGGTCATTTCAGCACCTTTGATAGTCAATTTGGCACCTTGTAAAATCGGGACCTGGTTAATTCGGCACCGGAGGTAGTTATGTCCACACCCAAAATTAACATTATGTTTTGCAAGTAAACTGTTGAAGACCCCATTTTTTTTCCATCATTTTTTTTTAAATATTTTCACTCGAGGTGTCAACGTATATTCATGTTGCGCCTAACAGATTAAGTTCAAATGGAAATTTTTTTATAAACTATCTAATCTGATATGATTTTTTTTTTGAAATAATCTAACTTATCTTTAAACCCCCTTTGTAAAGGGAACCATATTGTGATATGTAGAACAGTTGCTCTCTTTATATACAGTTCTGTTACTCCTTCCACCTCTATTCATGACAACTGCAAATTACTAGTAAACATGGGCTACAAGATTGGTGCCAATCTTATTCATTGTTTTCAAGTAGACAGGTAAGATCAGGTAAGGCAGAAAAATAACAATTTAAATTTCAATGATTAAATTAGTTTTTTTTAACTTTTCATCCTAATTTGTATATAGAAACAAAATAAACGAAAAACTATTTTCAAATCAAAAGGAAAGAAAACGGTAAAAATAATATTAGGTGCCAGTTGAATAACCAAATGCCGAAATGACTTTAAATAGGTGCAGATTTGACCAGGTGCCGATTTGACTTTTTCTATAGGTGCCGAATTGACCTGTGCCCGTGTATTTTGTGTCCAGTAACATTGCTGATAATTTTTGAGTATTTTCATGTTACATGATTCACCGTATTAATATACTTACAGTGTGTGAGTCTTTGCAAAATTGTACATTCGTTGTGTTTCATATTGGCAGGTATCACATTTAGAAGTTCTCTGTCACAAGTGTACAAAAATAACCGCGGGAAATATCGTAACACTGTTAACTCAAAGAAATTACGGAATCCACATTCATAGATATTTTTTTTTTTAAATCCAATCGGTTACATAAACTGATTAATTATATATACTTGTTTTGTAAACTTAAAATTAAAGCATGGATTTTAATCATTCATCCGGTCTAAATGATAATTTTAATGATTCGCCTTTCTTATAATTATCCCGTACGATTCACACGGAAACGAGCGTTCCAGACGACAGTTTAAGACGACACTGATATTGACACCATGAAGCAAAACGCAAATGGAAGAAATCAAACTTACAGATGCAACTAGGATATCGTCAATCTAGGACTAAAGACAAGATGGGTAAGAGTTAAATTTTGTATATTTTATTTGATCAACATTTCATAAAGGATTATTTCCAGCATTACAAATAACATTCCAAACAAGGACTGAAGCGCAGTGTAGGAGTGACATGCACATTAATTTATCCAGTTTGGGTAAGTTATAACGACATGCACGGACGTAAGATCATTTATTATAGTATGAGCCAGATGGCCATTTAACTATAGTATTGAGGGCAAGAGGATTGTGCAAACAAATGACTTGGCATAATATGACTATCCTGGACTGGTTACTGCCAAACTGGTAAGAACACATTCATGGGCTCAGGAGTCTTATTTTAGAACGTCATATGCAGCGGCGGATTTAATAGGGGGTGCAGGGGGCACTGGACCTCACTTAGTTATGGAGCTAAATACATGATAAATGCATACAAAGGTTGGCTTACCAGGCCCCCTTTTAGATCCTGTATCTGCACTTGATATGCTCTATACCCAATGCAAACACTATTTTATCCTAGAAATTTCATTAGGTATCTGTTCTAAAAGAATATTTTAGAACCCTTTGGCATTTGGTAAGAAGTGAGAAAAAAATATCCTGCCAAAAGGCATGGTTTTATGAAGGTTGGTTTCCCCTAACAAACTTTTTATTTTATGTTTTTGTTGTTTTGAAAAAATCAGTTTTGCTCTACAGAGAATGTTGTTTTTAAATAAAATTGAGAATGGAAATGGGGAATGTGTCAAAGAGACAACAACCCGATCATAGAGCAGACAACAGCCGAAGGCCACCAATGGGTCTTCAATGCAGCGAGAAACTTCCGCACCCGGTGGCGTCCTTCAGCTTGCCCCTAAACAAAAATGTTTACTAGTTCAGTGATAATGGACGTCATAATAAACTCCAAATTCTACACAAGAAACTAAAATTAAAAATGATACAAGACTAACAAAGGCCAGAGGCTCCTGACTTGGGACAGGCGCGAAAATGCGGCTGGGTTAAACATGTCTTTTGAGATCTCAACCCTCCCCCTATACCTCTAGCCAATGTAGAAAAAAACAAACGTACAACAGTACGCACCGTAACACTCAGTTTAAGAGAAGTCCGAGTCCGATGTCAGAATAGGAAACAAAAGAAAATAAACAAAATGACAATAATACTTAAATAACAACAGACAACTAGCAGTTACTTACATGCCAGCTGCAGACCTCAATTAAAATGATTGAAAGATTATGTCTTCATCATTTCAATGTCAGGCACAATCCCTTCTGTTAGGGGTTTAGTATTACACCATCATATAATATATGAGAAGAACATAACCCGTGTCATGCCAACAACTGGTTTTAGAATGAATATGTTTAAATCCGATGCAAAGACCCTATACGTGAATCAATATTAAAGCCAAAATATGCAATCTTCAATGACCTGACAACAATATCGTAACTATATCCCTTCCTAATAAGTCTGTTTAAAGGTTTTGTTAGCTTTTGAGGTGAATACTGACATTTTTGTGGTTTGTAAAGAATATTACCATAAAAGATTGGATGTGAAATACCCGAACGTATAAGATGTCTGCATGTTGAGTTATATTTACAAATTATGTCCTTATACCGATGATAACATTTAGTAAATGTTTTGACTAGTTTATGATATCGAAAACCCTGGTGTAATAATTTTTCAGTAATACATAAATTTCTTTCGCTAAAACCTAATACGTTGTTACATACACGAGCGAATTGTACAAGTTGAGATATATAAAACACCATAAGATGGTGACAAGGGAACGTCACCATCTAAAAATGGATAATTAACGATAGGAAATGAAAAATCATCTCTTGTATCATACATTTTTGTATAAAGCTTCCCGTTAATGATATAGATATCAAGATCGAGGAAAGGACAGTGGTCATTGTTGGTATTAGCTTTATTTAAAGTAAGTTCATCAGGATAAATTTCTTTAGTATACATACTGAAGTCGTCATTATTGAGAGCCAATATATCATCCAAATATCTAAAAGTATTGTTAAATGTTTGTATCAGATGTTGTTTCGATGGGTCTTTGCTGATTTTAGTCATAAATTGAAACTCATAACAATACAAAAACAGGTCCGCAATAAGTGGTGCACAGTTAGTCCCCATTGGAATTCCGATAATTTGACGATATACGGAATCTCCAAAGCGAACAAAAATGTTATCAAGTAAAAATTCAAGGGCAGATATAGTATCAAAGCATGTCCAATTGACATAGCTCTTTTGTTTGGTGCTACTAAAAAATGACCTAAAAGAGTTTGGACATATGTATTCGCATTCTGACTTTTAAACCTTAATACAACTTCATTTTGATTCTGTTGGATAGTCTCATTGACAATCATATCACATCCCCTTAATTTTATAGCATTGCTTATTTTAATATGTCTTCCAAAAAATGATGTCAATTACCATACAAAATAATGATAACTTGGAGCATGCTCTATCAATTGGAATATAGTAAGAATACAAATTAGGATAGATTATATTGTAGTTTGAGGGGAAAATGGATACAAAAAAAACAAGTGATGAGACTTGAATGAAAGACACTAAATGAAATACAAGGTCTTAAAGGAGAACATGCATATACAGGACACTTTCATACTATGGTGTGAACCTTTTACTTTTCAATATATTTCTTTACCAATACAAAAAAGTAAAGTCACAAAAATACTGATCTCCGAGGAAAATTTAAAAAGGAAAGTCCCTTATCAAATGGCAAAATCAAAAGCTCAAACACATCAAACGATTGGATAACAACTGTCATATTCCTGAATTGGTACAGGCATTCTCTTATGTAGAAAAAGAGTACTAGTTTCTTCATCAGTTAAAAAATCTGACCTATAAAGCAAACTCTTTACACCAATATGATATGGAAATCAACAAGAGATCTCAAACGTACACCAGTACGCACCGTAAAACTCAGTTTAAGAGAGAAGTCCGAGTTCGATGTCAGAATAGGAAACAAAAGAAAAATAAACAAAATGACAATAATACATAAATAACAACAGACTACTAGCAGTTACTGACATGCTTGCTCCAGACCTCAATTAAACTGATTGAAAGATTATGTCTTCATCATATGAATATCAGGTACAATCCCTCCTGTTAGGGGTTTAGTATTCTACCATCATAAAATATATGAGAAGAACATAACCCGTGTCATGCCAACAACTGGTTTTAGAATAAATATGTTCGATTCCGATGCAAAGACCCTATAAGTGAGTCAATATTAAAGCCAAAGTATGCAATCTTTAAGACAACAGTATCGTAACTATATCCCTTCTTAGCAAGTGTGTTTAAAGGTTTTGTTAGCTTTTGAGGTGAATACTGACATTTTTGTGCTTTGTAAAGAATATTACCATAATCGATTGGATGTGAAATACCCGAACGTATAAGATGTCTGCATATTGAGTTATATTTCCGAATGATGTCCTTATACCGATGATAAACTTTAGTAAATGTTTTGACTAGTTTATGATATCGAAAACCCTGGTGTAATAATTTTTCAGTAATACATAAATTTCTTTCGCTAAAACCTAATACGTTGTTACATACACGAGCGAATTGTACAAGTTGAGATATATAAAACACCATAAGATGGTGACAAGGGAACGTCACCATCTAAAAATGGATAATTAACGATAGGAAATGAAAAATCATCTCTTGTATCATACATTTTTGTATAAAGCTTCCCGTTAATGATATAGATATCAAGATCGAGGAAAGGACAGTGGTCATTGTTGGTATTAGCTTTATTTAAAGTAAGTTCATCAGGATAAATTTCTTTAGTATACATACTGAAGTCGTCATTATTGAGAGCCAATATATCATCCAAATATCTAAAAGTATTGTTAAATGTTTGTATCAGATGTTGTTTCGATGGGTCTTTGCTGATTTTAGTCATAAATTGAAACTCATAACAATACAAAAACAGGTCCGCAATAAGTGGTGCACAGTTAGTCCCCATTGGAATTCCGATAATTTGACGATATACGGAATCTCCAAAGCGAACAAAAATGTTATCAAGTAAAAATTCAAGGGCAGATATAGTATCAAAGCATGTCCAATTGACATAGCTCTTTTGTTTGGTGCTACTAAAAAATGACCTAAAAGAGTTTGGACATATGTATTCGCATTCTGACTTTTAAACCTTAATACAACTTCATTTTGATTCTGTTGGATAGTCTCATTGACAATCATATCACATCCCCTTAATTTTATAGCATTGCTTATTTTAATATGTCTTCCAAAAAATGATGTCAATTACCATACAAAATAATAATAACTTGGAGCATGCTCTATCAATTGGAATATAGTAAGAATACAAATTAGGATAGATTATATTGTAGTTTGAGGGGAAAATGGATACAAAAAAAACAAGTGATGAGACTTGAATGAAAGACACTAAATGAAATACAAGGTCTTAAAGGAGAACATGCATATACAGGACACTTTCATACTATGGTGTGAACCTTTTACTTTTCAATATATTTCTGTACCAATACAAAAAAGTAAAGTCACAAAAATACTGATCTCCGAGGAAAATTTAAAAAGGAAAGTCCCTTATCAAATGGCAAAATCAAAAGCTCAAACACATCAAACGATTGGATAACAACTGTCATATTCCTGAATTGGTACAGGCATTCTCTTATGTAGAAAAAGAGTACTAGTTTCTTCATCAGTTAAAAAATCTGACCTATAAAGCAAACTCTTTACACCAATATGATATGGAAATCAACAAGAGATCTCAAACGTACACCAGTACGCACCGTAAAACTCAGTTTAAGAGAGAAGTCCGAGTTCGATGTCAGAATAGGAAACAAAAGAAAAATAAACAAAATGACAATAATACATAAATAACAACAGACTACTAGCAGTTACTGACATGCTTGCTCCAGACCTCAATTAAACTGATTGAAAGATTATGTCTTCATCATATGAATATCAGGCACAATCCCTCCTGTTAGGGGTTTAGTATTCTACCATCATAAAATATATGAGAAGAACATAACCCGTGTCATGCCAACAACTGGTTTTAGAATAAATATGTTCGATTCCGATGCAAAGACCCTATAAGTGAGTCAATATTAAAGCCAAAGTATGCAATCTTTAAGACAACAGTATCGTAACTATATCCCTTCTTAGCAAGTGTGTTTAAAGGTTTTGTTAGCTTTTGAGGTGAATACTGACATTTTTATGCTTTGTAAAGAATATTACCATAATCGATTGGATGTGAAATACCCGAACGTATAAGATGTCTGCATATTGAGTTATATTTCCGAATGATGTCCTTATACCGATGATAAACTTTAGTAAATGTTTTGACTAGTTTATGATATCGAAAACCCTGGTGTAATAATATTTCAGTAATACATACATTTCTCTCGCTAAAATCTAATACGTTGTTACATACACGAGCGAATCGTACAAGTTGAGATATATAAACACCATAAGATGGTGACAAAGGGACGTCACCATCTAAAAATGGATAATTAACGATAGGAAATAAAAAATCATCTCTTTTATCATAGATTTTTGTATTAAGCTTCCCGTTAATGATATAGATATCAGGATCGAGGAAAGGACAGTGGTCATTGTTAGTATTAGTTTTATTTAAAGTAAGTTCAACAGGATAAATTTCTTTAGTATACATACTGAAGTCGTCATTATTGAGAGCCAATATATCATCCACATATCTAAAAGTATTGTTAAATGTTTGTATCAGATGTTGTTTCGATGGGTCTTTGCTAATTTTAGTCATAAATTGTAACTCATAACAATACAAAAACAGGTCCGCAATAAGTGGTGCACAGTTAGTCCCCATTGGAATTCCGATGACTTGACGATATACGGAATCTCCAAAGCAAACAAAAATGTTATCAAGTAAAAATTCAAGGGAAGATATAGTATCAAAGCATGTCCATTTAGTTTGCTTAGAGTCGTGCAAATTTGATGAAACCCTTACACAATGATAAGAACCAAAACTCACAGAGAGAGTTCGAATTTGGGCAGCGAGTCAATTACCGTTATAGAGTTATGCCACTTTATTATTTGAAAATTGCAAATTTATTTATTTCTGCACTTCTTCTAAGGTTCCCTCTTTCAAATTTCATGAAACTCGTACACAATGCTAAGAACAACACAAGCAAGAGTTTGAATTTAGGCATTTTGTCATTTACCGGTCTAGAGTTATGCTCCTCTTTAACTTGGAAAATTGTAAAGCTTGAGCGGGGGCATTCCTGTCCACGGACACATTCTTTTAAGTTCTGTTATTTGTTAAGACAATGTATCCATTTTAAGATGTTGAATTCAGAAAAAAAACCACAGGTCTATCTACATGTTCGAAACATTTTTTCCTTTGTATTTTGTTTAATCATTCAGGGCAAGGAACATTTTTTTCCCCGCTATGTAAAATGTATTGTTATCTCTTAACTTTATAGTTAACAATTAGTTTCTGTACAATAAGACATTAAATGTATTAATAATAAGATTTAAGGTTCATCGAACCCACCACTTATTTGTTGTGCCATCGATCTTTTCATATAATATCTTACGTCTAAAATTGATCATAAGTTACATGTATACTGCAATGTTCATGACATAAGACTTGTAAGATTTGTTTTGTAAAATTTATTAGTGGGCCGCTGAAAATATTTAAGTCCATCTTATTATACATGTACGGTCTTTAATTGGTCTTCAACATGAACACAGACTGTGTCTGTAATTGTATGTGAAAATAATTACTGTAATTATGAGATTGATTTCTTTTTATCCTATAGGTCAATTAGCAAATATGACCTCCCCTAAGTCAGGAAGGTACATGTATGTTTCAAAATTCCACAAATGGGGAAGAAAATGACAGGGAGAGATGCCTAGTAAATGTTACTAGTACAATTCAGCAATGGGAAGTATATTATATGTATGCACAATTTCTACTGTATTGAATATTTATGTACTTTGCAAGACAACATGCTTTCAATACATAATATATGAAATATATATAATATATAATACATGAGGGCCATGTGAGCTTATGCCGTCACTTGGGGTCTGTCGTCGTCGTCGTCTGTCGTCGTAAACTATTTCAAGAATCTTCTCTGTAACTACTTGGCCAAATACCTTCAAACTTTAACTGAATATTTTTTAGGGTATCTAATTGATAAATTGTATCCGAAGTTTTGGTTCATCAACAAAATAGCCGCCATGGCTAAAAATAGAACATAGTGGTCATATGCAGTTTTTAGCTTATATCTCAAAAACTAAATCATTTAGAGCAAATCTGACCGGGGTAAAACTGTTAAATAGGTCAAGATCTACCAGCCCTGAAATTTTCAGACGAACCGAATAACCCATTGTTGGGTTGCTGCCACTATATTGGTAATTTTAAGGTAATTTTGCAGTTTTTGGTTATTATCTTGAATATTATGTAAGATAAAGATAAACTGTAAACAGAAAAAAATGTTCAGCAAAGTAAGATCTACAAAAAAGTTAATATGACCAAAATTGTCAATTGAGCCCTTAAGGAGTTATTGCCCTTTAAAGACAATTTTACACAATTTGTTCATCATGTTTGCTAACATTTGAAAATAGTTTCCTCTGAAACTACTGGGCCTAATACTTTCAAACTTTAACTCAAAATTTCTTAAGGTAACTGGTTTATAAATTGTATCTGAAGTTTTTATCCATTAACAAACATGGCCACCATGGCTAAAAATAGAACATAGGGGTCAAATGCAGTTTTTGGCTTTTATCTCAAAAACTATAGCAGTTAGAGCAAAAATGACAAGCAGTTAAAATGATGAATAAGTCAAAATCTATCTGCTATGAAATTTTAAGACCAATTGGACAACTCATTGTAGGCTAACTGTCCACAATACTTTATTGTTTTGAGATTTTACTGTTTTTGATTATTATCTTTAATATTATAATAGATAGAAGGATAGTGTAAATGGAAAAAAAATGTTCAACTTAGTAGGATCTACAAATAAGTTAAATGATCAAAAAGAAGTTATTGCCCTTGAAACGTTTATTCTTTACATTTTTTGTGAAAGTCTAATTACTTTTTTCAAAAATCTTCTCTGAAACTACTTGGCAAAATACTTAAAAACTTTAATTGAATGTTCCGTAGGGTATCTAGTTTACAGATTGTATTCGGGGATTTGATCCATTCAAAAACATGGCAGCAGTTTTTAAAAATAGAACATAGGGGTCAAATGAAGTTATTGGCTTTCATCTCAAAAACTAAAGCAGTAAGAGCAAAACTGACATAGGTGAAAGTGTTAAACAGGTTTAGATCTAGTAATCTTCAGACCAATAGGACAACTTATTGTTATGTTACTGTCCAGAAATAGTTGATTTTTAGGAAATTTTAGAGTTTTGGGTTACGTATTATCATTTATACTATTATAGAAAGAGAGAAAGTGTAAATGACATAATTGTTTAGCAAAGTAAGATCTACAAGTAAGTCAAATGCCTGAAACTGAAATTACAGGTGTGCGATATCAGGCTCTCATGAGCCTCTTGTTACTATATATTAAGGTAACTTTGCTGTCACAAGTAGTAAGGAGAACTTATTAGAAAAAAATATACTGCAATAGAGAAACAAAGGATATGGGGTATCCATCCATGACACAAAATCAGTACATATACAGCAAAAACACACTAAAAGCAAATGGACAGCACTTATTCTTCATCTCAAAGTCACAGTGAGGCCTTAAACACGGAGCAAAAAAAAAAAAGAAACTCACCTAACTGCATAATTAAGATGGTCCCTAGCACCTGCTTGAATGGAAATCTTTCCAAAAATAATTTGGATAGACTTATAAGATGTAACACTACCAAATAGAACACGGTCGAAAAGAACATCCTGGAAAGTAGTATATATTTAAAACAAAATAGTTCTTTCGCATACGTGTAAATATCACATGAAAGGTGAAGGACTAGTGATCCTTGTAGAACACATTTTGGAAATTAAATTATTAGGTCAGACAGTTTCACTGTGTTACCTTTGTCGAAAGCAGAAGACAACTTAAGGTATATCTTTTCTGTCTGTTTTAATAACTGGCAAATAATCTAAACATCTCATCCCAACCAATGAACCTTCAACCATGATGAGTCAAATAAAAATATACATGATTTTACTGTATGTCACATGATGAAAACATTAGGATTTGTAGGTAGGGAATTTTGTCTCACCACTCTTTTCTTAAAAAAGTGGTAAAGTGAGAAAATGTATTCAAGTTTGGGATTAGGTCAGTTAAGGGGAACCACTAATGGTAAGTTAATGATAACTAGTATGCAGTCATACTACATTTATAGCATTGGCACACCTCATTTCCAAAACTCAAACAAATAAAAGTTTAAAAAATTGAATCATTTGGAACTATTCATAAGGAGACAGGATAATAAAAAATGTGTTGTGAAGCTATGCAAACTATGTATGATCCATTTTTCTAATTTGTCACCAAGTTACCCTGTTGCTATAAACAAAATTCTAGGGAGAAAGTGACAGTTGTACTATCAAAACTACTACAGGCTAGACAATTTAGACATATCTCTATTGAGAAGATATTGTAACTTTAATAAAGCTAAATGGAAAAAGGTAAACAAAAATTAGAGATATGATTAAATAAGAGTAGGTCAATTGACAGTGGAGTTGAACACATGCATTTTTAGCTCACATTGCCTGAAGGGCGAAATCTGGGCTTATGCCATAACTTTCATTCTGTCTACTTGCCTTCCGTTAACTTTTCTTAAAAAAAACATCTTCTCTGAAAGTGCTTAATAGATTGAAACCAAAGTTTGTTACCTTCAATTTTTGTCATGCTTTAGCAAAGTAAAAAAAGCGCGTGCTGTTTTTGGCGTCATCGCTGGTGGTGGTGTCATCAATGTATTAGTTTGATCAGTTTAAGATAAACCACTAATGTTAAGGTAATGATATTTTGTATGCAGTTGTGTAAGCATTTGCAAGTCTCATTTCCATGGATATTATATGGCTTGGTCCTATCATCATGGTTCATTGACTTTAAAACTTTTGCATGGTTTACAAGTTCAATTTTGTGTTTAAGTTAGTTTAAAGGGAACCACTAATGATAAGTTGGTGGTATTTGGTATGCAGATTTTAAGCATTGGCATTTCTCATTTCCATGGAGATTATATGGCCCTATATTGACTTCGAATGTTTCGCAAAGTATAAATGTTTAAATATTGCCATTTTAATCTTAATTTAAACATTTGCATTTTACTATTAAAAAAACAGATGTGCAATTTATCTCCGTGTCAACTGTTTATTTTTATCATGTTATCAGAATTTGGAACTTCTTAAACATTTGAATTGTTAGTATAGCTAAGAGCATTATCCATTGTTTAAGAAACATTCTGTACAACCTGTTCATTTGAGTATTTGATCTATGTTTCTGTAATTCACTAATGAATCATTATGGAACATGTGTGGAAGTAGTTCTTTTGCAGTCAACATGTAGGTACCAGCTGAGAAAGATTATAAAGCTTGAACATCTTTGTCTTATTTACTTGGCATTTTACAAAATTTGGATAGTTTAGTTTAAATACATTTTATTGTTCAAAAAGGACAAACGGATTAGACCCAAGTTTTTCAACTTACTAAAGTCTTCTTCAAGACGTACATAATTTGGATAGAAGTTCATGTTTAATCTAGAGATAACTCTGAACAAAATTACAATTGTTTTTTTATATAAAATTTTATGAAATGAAGCAAATTTAATTTAAAAAACAAAAGTATGAAAAAGGACATTTTGATTTAACCAAATATTAGTGAATCCAGTATTTTATTTAGAAATTATTTAAAAGGATGGTGCGCGACAATGTTTAAACCCTTTATGGAAAAACACTGTCATTGAGAGTGAATCAGAACTATCTTGTACAAAACTATGTACCTTTATAATAAAACATGACCTTTGATAATGAATTTATTCAAAAAGTGAGGTTTCTTCATTTTATTTTATACATGTTACAGGAGTCTCTAGAAAGCCAAGCAAAACCAAAGGATAATTTCATATATATATGGACTTCTGTAGGTATGTGTATATATATGATATTTTCTGAACAATATTTTTGGTCTACATACACATATATATGCAAGATTTGGAGAGTGTCTTAAAAAAAATACTTAAAAAACACTTGTTTTTCCAAACACAGTGCAGTTGTTAATGCTTCATGCGCTACCTATAATACGTTAAATGAAAACAAACTTCTTTTGATCACAACACTGAAGAAACTGCTTGATTTTGTAAGTAAAAAGATCAGTTGTGTTTATATTTTGTATAAGAATAGATTTTTTCTTATTACAAATATTAATTGCTTCAAGTTTTTTGCTACATAATTTTAATATAAATATAAGAATATGTAGTATGATTGCCAATGAGACAACCCTCGACGAATGACATAGAAGTTAACAATAAGCAAATCCCATGACAAATGTAAAACAAAAAATCATGTGTCTAAGACTAAAATATCAATCAGCACACATCCAACATCCAATGGATTTAGTGAAAAGACTCCATTAACAGTCGGAGAAGAACATGACCTTGTGCAATGCCAAAATATAGGTATCGACAGATTGTAGAACCGTGAATGTACATATGTATATAACAATAATGTTTAGTTTGGTTTTAATTTACTGATAACAAAATCAATATTTATATCGATAAAATACTTTCTAGTTTTATCCAAAGATGTTATATCACAAGGGAGACAAATCATGTTTAAAGTTACTGAGGTTGTTTCATCTATAATACTAAAATAACGATGTCCAATTTGTTATCCGGCATGACGTAAAAATGACGAACTAAGAATTCAACTTTATATTTAACTAGTATAGGACAATGGTGTTGATTAAAAATTACACTATTCTGGGCCCTTTTGTCTTCTACATAATTAATATTGCCAATAATTAACAAGTCCCGGGTCGAATCCGATACCGATACCAATAGTATATGTCACATGTAGTTTCCTGTTGTTTGTATGTTCTGTATCTTGAGCACCACCATGGGGTAAGGTGTAGAGAAGGACATTTACTACACTGTATCGGTACAGATTTAATGATTGCATTTTTCTACCCAGTTTCCCAGCCTTGCCGTGACGGGTCTAACTAGCAAAAAGTTAACTTTCCCAAAAAACAGAAAGTACAATGCAATAAAACATATGAACATACACTCGCCTGATTTGCTCATTCTAAAAATTGAAAAATTGAAAAACAATTATATGCAAAATAATGGAAAAAATTGTAGTAAGAAAACCAGGACGGGTTCAAAAGGAAAGATTTTGAAGGTAGAGAAAACTGTGCACCTTATAATAAGCATGACTTTATCAGGTGACAATACGAATACTAAAAATCCAGGCTTGAAATAAGGCGTTGGTACTCTAATTCAGTCACGGACCCGCGATGTCGTGGGTGTGTTCTAGTTATTTTTTAAAAAATAAGAACTTCCAGTGTATGGGAATGAATCAAATTAAGCTTAAATATATGATGATGAATGTAATTGTTTTCTTTTCAGAAGAAGACAACTTCTAGAAGGGAGACATTTAAAAGATAGAACAATCAATTGTTATTATGTCAACAACATATAAAGTTTATTGTAACGTTTTGAGAATGTTTTGAATATAAATATTTTTGGAAGTTTTTTTTTTAATTTAGATTCTACAACAGACATGTTTCGAGGAGAAAAAATATGAATGTGATTCTTAAGCAGATTTATTGAATTATTTTATTTTAAAAGATACTATGATGTCAGATGACTCAAGACATTGGATATAATTATATTATTTATAGAATCAAAATTGTATTTAAACTAAAGCTACAGGAAACATCTAAAACTGCCAACGAAACTACAGTGACCAAAGATTGTTGGTTTGTGTTCCAACAAAAATATATATCATTGTCTTTCCGAACATGTTAGTGTCAAATGTATCTGATGAAGGTTTTAGAAACATGAAAATCATGTTACAGATTTTTTATATATTGGCATAAACAGGAAAATACATTTAAAGACAGATTGAAAAGCCAAATCTGGTCTGTAATATGATACTGATATTGCTTGTCAAAAGGAGATTTGTGGTCTATATAACATTAAGAGATGTGGTATGATTGCCAATTAGACAACTAGTCCAATATGAACCGGATTAAAGCAATTATATGTCCCTGTACAGCCTTCAAAAGTAAACAACAGCCATATTAGTTGTGTGGAACATATAGAGTGTGAACTAGTTAACTTGACACAAAGGTTTTATGGGTGATATGGAATAATGTCTTTTAATTATTTTGTAACATGTAATATACACATGTTTGTAACACACATGTTTGTTACACACATGTTTTACGCATAATGTTGAAACGCATCTTATACGGATGTTTGCTACAAACATATGTTTAAATCATGGTTTTGAAACATGCTTTTTGCATCAAATATATTTTTTGTTTTAAACATGCGTTTGACAGCACATGTATTTTTCATGCGTAAAACGCACTAATAAAGCATGTTTGAAACATGCGTTTTACATGCAGGGCAAGAAATAGGCATTTCCCATGCGTTTTCAAACGCAAGTTGTACGTACGTAAAATGTACGTAAAACATGCGTGGCACTTTTTCCTGTGTAGTTCATAGAAAATGGAAGTCACACTAAACACCTATCCATATAAATGAACCGAAATTTAAAAACAAAACATACAAGACTAACAATAGCCAGAGGGTCCTGACTTGGGACAGGTGCAAACATGCGGTGGGGGTTAAACATGTTTTGTGAGATCTCAACCCTCTCCCTATACCTCTAGCCAATATATAAACACACAGCAATACACAGAGTACAATTCAGTTTAAAATTAGCTTCAAGCATTTACATATAAGTTCTAACGTTGGATGAATAGAACATCTATATATATATATATATTAAATGACTGAATAATAGCCAACGATAAATCTTACGGGGCGATGGATCATATAAATATGATACAGTACACTACAAAATATAATATATAAAATATATAACCAGTCTAAAAGGGTACAACATCACCAAAAAATGACAATAAACGAACAAATGTAACTATAAATATTTCGGATAACAGATATCCTTCATCAGTATGAGCACGATGTAAAATGAATCAGATCAATCTATTCTGATTATTAAACTATATCAATCTTGAATTCTATACAATAAAAAAAGTGAAACAGTTTCACCCGAACATCATATGTAGAGACGCTAATAAAAAACATAGAATGAATCACTCATTTTCCCTACCATCACTCATTTTCCTGACATCATTTGTTTCCAGTTACTCCGGCGTCCTTACTTGACCCTTACAGTTTTAAAGATTCTTTTTGAATTTTACTAGTTTAAATACCAGGGTTCTTTTCATTTGGTAGGGATGTACAAGTACGCATCCACGTCCAATTTTTTAACCTTATCCCAAATTTACTATTATTTTTTCTTGTCATTATAAAACTGCTATTTATTTGGGATGATAAAAGCCTCTGTTTGACATATTTTACCAGCTTATATCGATCAGTGCTGTTTTTTTTTGGGAATGTATTAACACGCAGTGGTTGTAACATCTTAACTGACGTCTTTTTGGAATTTAAGAGTTGTGCCAGTTCATATCTCTAATTACTATTTTCATTTTAGGCATGTCTTTGAGTCGTTTTTGGAAATTTTAAAAATTTATTAGCGTCTCTACATATGATGTTCGGGTGAAACTGTTTCACTTTTTTTTATTGTATAGAATTCAAGATTGCTATAGTTTAATAATCAGAATAGATTGATCTGATTCATTTTACATCGTGCTCATACTGATGACAAATATCTGTTATCCAAAATATTTATAGTGACATTTGTTCGTTTATTGTCATTTTTTGGTGATGTTGTACCCTTTTAGACTGGTTATATATATATATATATATATATATATATATATATATATATATATAATTTTTGCATGAGTTATTGCTAGTTTTTGTTTTTAATTTCAAAACAAGTTGCGCCTAATTGACTCGTGCAATTATTAGAAACAGCTAATTAACACATGCTGTTCTATAGACTACAAAAGAAAACAAATGTTTTTTTTGTTTGTTTGTTTGTTTTTGTATTTAAAAGGCATTTGCTTATATATGATAGGACTTGTTTTTTTTTAAATCTGCATCATATGTTCAGGTTCGGTGAATTTAATTTGTTACGTTAATTTTGTTTTTGCCACACTATCACATCTTCAATTATGCAGGGTTACATTCTATAGACTTTAATCAAATACGTAAAGGCTGCATATACAGATGACTTCATAAATTACGTTTGTATTGGTATTTGTTTTTGTTGTTGTTGTTGTTGCAATATAGTTGTTTTTCCCCTTCTGATATTTAGTTTTGCGGAGATGTGTATTGATTTGATAAGCAACATTGTGTTGACATTGATTTTGATGGACAATTTAACAAAGGCGGACAATCCTGTGAATAACCTCATTCAATACCTTATTTTCTCTATTTGGATCGATATCTGTTCTTTCTAGTAACAATTGAAGTATGTTGAGGTGTCCACCTCTAGCAGCTGAGTGTAAAAGAGTGTCACCGTCCTGAAATAAATAGGTTGTAATGTTCATTGTATATAACGTTGGTACAGAAAAAACCTCGTAGAAATGATTTGAGAACACAAAAAAGCATATGCCAACAATTTGTAAAGTAAACTTATGAAATTTTTCAAAAATCACATTTCCCTTTAAACAGGAAATGTGCATTAAGTAAATAACTTGTGTACATAAAAAAATGTTCAGGATGATGTGTGTTAGAATCCCATCTGAATGGACACAGATTGCAAGTTATTAGGAAAGTCATAAACTTAAGTTGCATGTTAATGCCTTAAGAAAAACACTAATTCGCTCTTGTAATTTTATTTAACATTTAACACCCAGAAAAAAGTAAAACAACAAAAATACCGAACTCCAAGGAAAATTCAAAACGGAAAGTTCCCTAACAGCTGGCAAAATCAAAAGCTCAAACACATCAAACGAATGGACAACAACTGTCATAATCGCGACAAGGCACAGGCACCCTTCCATGTAGAAAACTTTGAAGTAATCCCGGCCGTTAAGCTAGCTAAACCTCTCACTCGGATGACAGTTGCATAAAATTCCATTATATTGCCAACAATGTGTGAACAAAACAAACAGACACGAAAAGTAAAATGTCAAAAAAGAGGTACAGCAGCCAACATTGTGTTATAATCTCAATTGCTATAAAAACAAACAAATATGTCAACAAAGAAAACCAAAAAGGCATATAGACAAAGCACATACGAAAATTCAAACATAAGAATACAAAAAAATGACAACAGCACAAAACACAATGGCGGGATGTACAAGTACCGAGCCACGTCTAAAGAATGATACCATAAATGAACCATATAGTAAAAGTTAATAATTTGCAAAGACAAATAAAAGAACACGATAACACGTAATTAAGATGATAAACAACGTAAATACTTAGAATCTATACTTCAAGACCATCATGCATTATTTGTAAAGTTAATACGGAATATTTATCAACAAGGTCTTGGTTTCTTCCGATCAAATTTTTTTAGAAAAAGGACGAGACGGTCTTTGACATAACCCTGGTTCATCAACTTTCTGCTCAGACACTGGTGACGTTTTACAAAGTCTTAGTAGCAGCTGCAAGCTCTTGAGCTCTTGAATACCGAATGAGTTGGGAAATGTATATATATATTCGCATGCAGGTGAAGTTAGTATATTGCTACTAATGTTGGGGAAATTGATAATTTAAAAATTAAAATCGTCTTGTTTGTCATAGATTCTGGTACTGAGATGACCGCTGATGTCAACTTCGATGTATGAGTCTTAAAATGAGACCAAGGAAGCAGTGTCTGTTGTTTCTTTAATTTCTAGTTCTGGAGGATATATCAATGGAACCTAATCAGAAAAATTGGATTGTTTATGGAAAGAACATCCTCAATATATCTGAATGTGAAATTAATGATCTGGCTTCTATGATCTTCTTGTTTTTAACAAGTGTCTGAAAGAACTCTGACTCGTAAGAAAATAAGAAGAGGTCGACAAGGAGAGGCGCATAGTTCGTTCCCATAGGAATGCCGACAATATGTTGAAAAAGTCTACCTCCAAATTCAACAAATATGTTGTCTATAAGAAACTCCAGCATACTGATTACTTGTTCCTCTGTGTAGAATGTTTTACCATTTTGTTAACTATTAACAAAATATCGTATGGTATCCGAGAGGGATACATTTTTAGCGTTTGTTATCATGTTTATATTGAAAAGCATTGTTGATTATTTCTTTTAGACGATTTTTCAATTTCACATTGGGAATGTGTCTTTTCCCTCAAATGTGTCAAATCCCCCAAAACGTGCCAAGTCGACGTCACTGTATCCCAAAAACATTGCATGCTTGTTTTGGATGTTTCAACCTGTCCTTTCACTGACGTCTAATTATGATTATTTTTCAAAACAGTTAGACTTTCAATGGAAGTTAATTAATAACTTCGAAGGCACTTACAATTGCCATTATTAAGTAGATATAAAATAAAGTAGTTGCTTTGTTTAAAAAAAAAATCGATATTATTCTTTTTTTTTTTACTTAAAGAATGTTTTGTAATTAATTCAATGGATAACTTTAGAAATGTATTTTGCTTCCAAAATTCCGACAGAGTTATGTTAAAAAAACACGATTGAAGCCGAAATTGTGTATATGTATTCCTATTATCATTTCTTTGATAGAAGGTTGCTGCTAACAAGGAAGCTATTAAACCAAGAGTTCCCAGTGGTGAAGTTGAAATCATCCCTTCGTAAATTTCAAGGACGCCATCACGAGTTGGTTGACCGTTACGGAATATCCGTTTTACAGATGATAGCGGATATGTTTCTAATGCCGTTACTACAATCCCGTCCTCTTTTCCCGAATGTGACCTACCGAATTAGACTTATTACCAGGTTTGTATTAACATGAGCAACACGACCGGTGCCACATGTAGAGCAGGATCTGCCTACCCTTCTGGAGCACCTGAGATCACCCCCATTTTTTCGTGGGGTTCGTGTTGCTCAATCTTTAGTTTTATATGTTGTGCTTTATGTACTATTGTTTGTCTGCTTGTCTTTTTCTTTTTTAGATATGGCGTAGTCAGTTTATTTTCGACTTATGAAATTGAATGTCCCTTTGGTATCTTTCGCCTCTCTTTGACTGTAACAATTACGTGTTTGTTGACCAATACAATGTTTCGGTATCTAATATCACTAGCAACATGTTTCGCGGGCTTAGAAGTGTATATATAAATATAGTCGTTTAATCTGAAATATTACCGTTTATGACCTTTTGACTGAGTGTGGATTCGAATGCCAGATACTGCATGAAAACAGTAGACGCTAACTCTGTCAATGCCCCCGGTTTTTCTCCTTTTTAATTTCCCGCCATTCACTGACACATTTTTCTGACCTGGATTTGTCTCTTATAAATTTAATATCTGTTCTATATGATTATTATGGTTGTAGACCAATTTCAAACTTAAAACATCGAAAAAGATTGTTCTGCATATTGTATATAGTTTGAAATTTGTAATGGTCAATGTATTTTACTATCACATATTCACATATATAAACATATCCATCTCTGCTTATTCTTAGTTACATTATCTTTACATATATGCATTGGAACCTAACACAGCAATAGAACAATAACTATCATATATTGGCTCATGCATGAATAATTATTATAAAATGCATCTGTGCAAATGAACAAAGCGTAAACAAAAAATGGAAAATAACTTTTAATTTAATAACTTTTCTATTTCCTTAAAAATCATACTTTTATAGAGTGTAAATAGGTTTAAGATATTTTTGTCTTTGCATTCTATTGATTTTAATTTTTACACCTCTTTCCCTTTGCATATTTAGGTATGTATCGAAGATGTGTAAATATTAAGCTAAGATAATTGTGTTGAAAATGAATTTGATTGTTGTCTGAGCCGATTAAACGAACGTAGAGATTCCTGGTAAGAACAACTTTCCATACCTTATTTACTTTGTTTTGACCTATATCTGTTCTTCCTAAAAACAATTGGACTATGACGATGTGTCCTTCTTTCACAGAACAATGTAAGGGAGTGTAACCGTACTGAAATAGAAAGGTTGACATGTTCATAGCATCTATACAAACATATAAAAATGGGTGATTTTCCAGAAATAGTTTGATTATGAAAAAACACTATCAACTCTCAGCAACAATACGCTAAGTCGACATCTGAATTAGGAAATCCTTTTTTTTAAATAAATTACAATTACTCTAAAACTGTTTATGGCCATATGATTGATAGTTTGTGAACACAAACCATTGAATTAGAGCACGCTTTCAAAATATTATACTCAGAACGGAATGATTGGCAAAAACATAACTAATCCGATATTTCAAATGAGGTCAACTTTATATCAACTTGGTTTGGAGTTAAAGTTAGTGATTAAAGAGAAACTTTAAGATTTACATTTAACATTTTTATAAATTATCAAGCGGATTTTGATGGTGACACACACATGGTACATGTAGAGACCTTTAATGTTAACACAGATAATCCAGAGATAATTACTTGCACAGATTACTTCATTTAGATTTGACTTGTTGAATTACTGGAAAACAGTAGATGAATGCTACAGTATACAAAAGAACACACATTTTTGCTCCTGATATAAATGCTAAATATTCTGCTGAAAATATACAAAGGTTGAGTGTTTTTAACACTTGCTTACAGCCACTTCGTATTGAAAACAAATCTGAACATAGAAACCGTTAATGACAGCAGCTGTGCAAAATATTGAGGAAAACACATTGAAGTTGTTCATTAAATTCGAAACCAAATATAGAAAATTATAAAAAAGTTATCATATAAGTTCCTTGACAATGAATTGCTTAAGAATGGTACAGGTAGAAATGGCACACAGATATAATATAAGTTATCACATTTTGCTGATGATACAATTTTAATTTTAAAGAAAGGTTCAAAATCCTTAAGGGAAGTTTTAGATGAATAATAGTGTATGTAACAAATTCAGGGTTTGATATCAATTCAAAAACTGGATTTGTAATCAAAAATCTAGTAGAGATTTTCTTATGTCAAAATAGATATTTATTGTGGTCCACAATAACTATTGTGTATGTTGATATGGATAACATTATTTATTTTAACCGGTTTACGATCTAATTGAAAAATGGTAAAAACGAAACCATTCAGTAATAGATAAAAAGATAAAAAAAATTCCTAAACTTATTTTCAATCACCTCTTCATAAACTTTATTATACCTGTCCTAAATCACCTCATCAGTAGCTTGCCTAAATCAAATGAAAACTAAGTTAAAAAACTATAATGAACTTTTGTTCCCATGAGTTGAAATTAACCTGTACACAGACGTATAGATTTATAGTTTACATTGGCACAAATATCAATTTTGTCATCAGCAAGTTGAAACATAACTAAATTTGTATTCTTATCAAACGGGATGTATAAATACACATCCACGTTCATTTTTTTCTATATAGAGGTTAACTCCTAACTATCCTACTGCCTGTCGATACTTTTATTTTTGGCATTGCACAAGTCATGTCTTCTTTGACTGTCCATGACGTTAAAATACTAAATCCCTGGGATGTGTTTTAGTTGATTGTAATCTCTGATGCATGCTTTTTTATTATTAATTATGTTTCGCTTGTAACTAGCTTTCAGTAACTGCGAGTACACTCAAATCGTACTTTTGTGTTAATTTGACCTGTTGATACAATTTGTAATGTTTTTTCGTTATTTAATGTTTACTTATTTAGTGTTATATATCGTCTCTCTATTTTTAATATATACCAGCTTTGATAAGTGTTTGGTATGACTATAAATGTTCACTTCTGTTCTCGTACTATGAACAACACAATTATTTATTTTGTAAACAATATTTCAGATCTCTAGTACTGTATACCTTACAACAAAATTATTTTCATTTACCTGTGTACATTATTCTATTTGGCGGCACTTTGTTCAAAGATATGGTTGTATTTCTGAACTTGTCTAACAACTCAGCCCTTATTTTATTGATTTTGTATTTACATTGTGTCATAGATCAAATTTATTCGTTCAGTGTATGCTCACTTGTGTTAATATGTCTTTTGATTGAGTTAAGCCATTTCAATTAATATTTTATAGTGTGTCTTTCTATGTTGTGATGTTACACTATTGTTTCAGGTAAGAGTGAAGGTTGGTACCTATTGCAACGTTTAAACCCGCTGCATTGGTTTGTATCTGTCCTAAGTCAGGAACCTTATGTTCAGTGGTTGTCGTTTGTTGATGTGGTTCATACGTGTTTCTCGTTTCTCGTTTTTTATATAGATAAGACCGTTGGTTTTCCTGTTTGAATGGTTTTACACTAGTCATTTTTGGGGTCCTTTATAGCTTGCTGTTCGTTGTGAGCCAAGGCTCCGTGTTAAAGACCGTACTTTGACCTATAATGGTTAACTTTTACAAATTGGGACTTGGATACACAGTTGTCTCATTGGCACTCATACCACATCTTCTTATATCTATTTAAAAAAATCTGTTGCAAAACAACTATAGTGAAGGTAAGCTGAAAATGAAAGCTCTCAAGAGCAAAACATACAAATAATCAAATATTGTTTGAAAGTAAAGATATTTCTAGAATACAAGTGACGTGTTCAGAGTCAAGATATATTGGTTTTGATTTAACGATGTTGCAGGCAAACATTTCCAAAAAGAAGAAAACAAAAAGAGATAATTGGAAAACTTATTAAAACCAATTTAAAATTTGAAATGAGGAATATATAAGTCAAATAGTAATGGATGTGAAATTGCGATTAAGGAAGAGCCTGATCAGATCTAAAATTTAAAATATTAATTACCAGTAGTTCACCAGGTGAATTGAGGCCTAGATCCCTGACTTATTAAACTGTCAAAATGAACAATAATAAACCAATGGGCATATTTTTTTTTATCAGACTATCATTTTTTATGTTCTCGAATGAATTGAAATATTTTGTTTTCAATAAAATTGAGAATGGAAACGGGGAATGTGTGACAGAGACAACAACCTGACCAAAGAGCAGAAAACAGCCCAAGGCCACCAATGGGTCTTCAGCACAGCGAGAAAATCCCGCACCCGGAGGCAGTCTTCAGCTGGCCCCTAAATAAAACTGTATACTAGTTTATAGAAAATGGACGTAACACTAAACCCCGATCTATATAAATGAACCGAAATTTAAAAAAAAAACATACAAGACTAGCAATGGCCAGAGGTTCCTGACTTAGGAAAGGCACAAAAAAGCGTTGGGGTTAAACATGTTTTATGAGATCCCAAACCTCTCCCTATACCTCTATCCAATGTAGAATAAATAAAAACACAGCAATAAGCACAGTAAAATTCAGTTTCTGCAAGCATTTACAGTTAGGGTATAACTTTGAATAAATAGAACACATAACAATATACCTATCTTTATTTATATTTGGTGCATGAGTTATTGCTAGTTTTTAGTTTAATTTAAAAACAAGTTGAGCCTTATTGCTTGATTTTGATCAGACCCGTTTAATTATTAGACACAGCTAATCAATAAATGCTGTTCTACAGACTACAAAAAAAAAATCAAACTTTACAGACTAGAAACGAAAACAGAATTAACAGGTTTTTTCACTTCTCAAAAACATTTGCTTATTTATGATAACACTTTCTTTTTTTAAAACTGTATCATGTGTTCAGTTTCGTTGAATTTAATTTGTTAAGTTCATTTTTTTTCCAACACTATCACATCTTCAGTTATGAAGGGTTATCATCTTTAGAATATAATCAAATACGTATAGTATTGGCTGTATATACATGACTTAATGAAACACATGTGTCTTGGTGTTTGTTTGTTTTTATTATTTTTTTTAAATATAATTGCTTTTATCCCTCTTGTAATTTGCGGAGATGTGTATTGATTTTATAAGCAACATTGTGTTGACATTGTTATTGATGGACAAGTTTAACAAATTCGGACAATCATGTAAAGAACCTCGTTCAATACCTTATTGTGTCTATTTGGACCGATCTCTGTTCTTTCTAAAAACAATTGAAGTATGTTGAGGTGTCCACCTCTAACGCTGAGTGTAAGAGAGTGTCACAATCCCGAAATAGAAAGGTTGCAATATTCATAGTATCAAACGTTGGTTTGAAAAACCAACCTCGTTGAAATGATTAAATACAAAAAATAACATTCGCCAACCATTTCCAAGTAAATTTATGGATTTAAAGACCGTTTTTATCAATCATATTTCTCTTAAAACAGTTATTTTGCATCAAGTGAATAACTTGTGTACATATAAAATGCTTAGGAGGATGTTTGATAAACTCCGATCTAAATGGACCCAGAATGCAAGTTATTTAGCCGAAGACAAGTTGTTCTCTACGTACACCACAGCTTCCTCTACCAACAAAAACTGGTCGCCATGATAATAGCCAATATCATCGAACGTGGCTTTAAAAACCAATAAACAAATAAACAAACAATATCATGGTAAGTTTATATAATATATAATATCAGTATGGGCAGACATCAAGACAGAGGTCTCAATGAAGGCAATAGAAATAAGATTGACGTAACAGAGGGGCGAAAGATACCAGAGGGACATTCAAACTCATAGATCGAAAATAAACTGACAACGCCATGGCTAAAAAAGAAAAAGACAAACAGACAAATAATAGAACACAAGACACAACATAGAAAACTAAAGACTAAGCAACACGAACCCCACTAAAAACTGGGGTTGATCTCAGGTGCTCCGGAAGGGTAAGCAGATCCTGCTCCACACGAAAGCTGTCAAAAGTATATAGCAGAAAACACACAACTTGCTAAATTCACGTCATTTTGGTACCTTGTGGAAAGTTGATTCATTGCAATCAAATCACATCTTCTTATTTTCATAATGATAAAAATGTGTATATACTTTAACATCATTTTTCATTTGTTGCATAACTTTTATTCTTTTTTTCAAACCTCAGTACATTAAAAAAATTGGTGCTTATCTTATCCACACATTTTTTATTGCTATCAAGTTTGATGGCTCTCTCAAACGATTTATCAATCATACCACCCAACCCATCAATTCATACCCTATATTTTTATTCTATTCTTACGTCCTAATAAAAATTGGACTAATTCAAGTGTTCCTTCTCTATTTTAAGCGGCTATGTGCAAAGTTGCAGTCATTACATATAGTTGTTGACATTCTCACTGTTCCTTTGCACTCTCGTTGAAATGCACGACCATTAATGATGGACTGTCGTTGTTCACATTTTAATTATACGTACAATTAATTACTAGTAAATACTATTTAAACATTCACATATTAAATATGATAGTTAAGAGTAAACTGGTCTTTGTCTTAAGCAATGTTTTAAGCAAAATAAATTAAAAAACGAAACGAAATGGTTGGGAAAAGTATTACAAACTAATTCAATATGTTAAATGAAGCTTACTGAACGACCGACTTTTTATTATCTAATGTCCTTAACAGATTTAATTTCGCTCGTTTTCAAGCATTACACAGATAAGCTAATTTAGTTATGATAGAGATCTTAACTGTGTCTAAAATGCTAAAAGAATAAAAGAATAGACCAATTGATTAATTTTGATCAGACTGGTTTAATCGCTGGAAATTGTAGATTAATTGAAGCTGTCCAGAAGTACACAACAGACGTGATTGAAACCGTTAATGACTGCAGTTGTGCAAAATATTATTGTAAAAATCATTAACGCAGTTCATTAAATTAAAAATTTGAAACCCCAAACAAATTAAAACCGTTCAACTGCGTTCCATGTTACATAATCAAATGAAATGAATTTCTTACAGATTATTTGTTAAAGTCCAGTTGTATATTTAAGATGCATATCAAACTAACATGTTAATGAGATTTGAATATGAATCAGTTTTGTTTAAAAACTATACTCGGGGCCGTATGTTTAAGGGGGTATACAACACCCAAGAAAGATAACTCTAACTCATGGTCTGTTTCATTGCAGTGTTTTTAAATCACATGCGATATGGAAGAACTTGACAGATCCTGATCAGAATGTTATTTTTGTTTCTAAAATCAGATGTACACCTATTGTTGTTCATTTAATCTTTAAATCCATTTATAGTTACTCATTTTCCATAAATGAATCTTCAAAGAGACAAAAAAAGAAAATTTCAAATTAAAATAAATTTACAAAAGAAAACTAGGAGGTCAGGTTTTCTTCAAAGTGGCAAATAAGGGGAAACAGAAAGGACCATAACTGTTTTCGTTTTTTGCCCAGGCTTTACATATAATATAATAAAGTATAAAGTATAAAAAGTAAAAAGCCTAACAATAAAATTATAACCAAATAAATAAATAAACCAAGGACAATTATGCTTCTATTCGTACCAAATTGATTAAAAGCAAACCAGAATTGACTCCACGATACATTTTTTTGAAAACCGCAGTTTTGAATAAAATACGCTTCATAGTGTGAAATTGTAGGTTACGAATAATTGATACATGACATGTGTATTTGTGTGTTGAAAAAACGCTGGCATGTTTTTTTTTTATGCAATTGAAAATTTTAGGACATAAAAAGTAAAATCACAAAAACACTGAACTCCGAGGAAAATTCAAAACAGAAAGTCCCTAATCAAATGACAAAATCAAAGGATAAAACACATCAAACGAATGGACAACTGTCATATTCCTGACTTGGTACAGGCATTTTATATTCATACAAAAAATCAAAAGATACCAAGGTGATAATCAACCATAAGTGCATCAGTGACAAGTTTAGGAACAAAGACAACAACAAGAAAAAAAACCCATCAGAATCAGTCCACCAAACATTACACTATATCATTCAACTCTCTGTTTTCGACCTTTACCCTGGTAGGTGTAAAAAATAAACATGTGTCTTCTATTTCGTCCGCAATGTTTGGGGAAAGTAAATTCTAGATTTAAAACCATGGTTGAAAAAAATAGAACATGTGAGTTTTGCTTTATCAAAATTCTAATTTCGAAGGGATAGCGAAATTTGTTTTCTTTTGTTGTGCTTTTGTGTATTTTTCCGAATTAGTGAGTGCAATTTTGAAGTAAATATAAAAAAGAAGATGTGGTATAATTGTTAATAAGATAACTCTCCACAAGAGACCAAATGACACAGAAATTAATAGCTATAGGTCACCTTACGGCCTTCAACAATGAGCAAAGCCCATATACTAGCCAGATATAAAAGGCTCCAAAATCTTAGATGTGGAACAATTCAAACGAGAAAACTAGCAGCAATGTTAATGTACGAAAACAAAATATGTAACACAGCAACAAACAACAACCACTGAATTACAGGCTCCTGTCTTTGGACAGGCACATACATACAGAACGTGGCGGGGTTAAACATGTTAGCTGGAGCCCAACCCTCCACCTAACCTGGGACAGTGGTGTAAAAGTACAAAATAAGAACGAACTATAAACATCAGTTGGAAAAGGCTTAGTTCATCAGATGGATACAAGTGGAAATACATATAACAGAAACATAGAGTTGACGTGGTTCGTCGTTCATTTTTGAATCGTTTATCGTTTGTTTTTAAATCTGTAAACAACAAAATTGAAAATCTTGTTCATGCAAAATATCTGCCGTATGTGAAATAAAAAAAAAACATTTTGTGGAGAAGTTAAGTACGTTCACTTCGCTTCAATAGAAACTAGCTTTTTTGAATTGTCTTTTATGTATTCTGTGTGCATGAAATTTGTTGATATGTCATAATGTGTGTCCATATTGTTGTATGGTCGATTAGAGCTTGCGTAGTGTTTATTTGTTAACTAAATATTGACTCTAACTAAAACTTTGAATTCATAGAATCGAAAAAACAAGCCAAAAATCTCAGGCCTTGGTCAAAAGACAAATGTCATGGCCTGCACAAGTGTGTCTTGCCAAAAACAGTTATCGTCTTCGAGGTCAAAGTTCAAGGTCACATAAAGGTCAAAACTGCAAGGGGCACAACACTTCATGATGATACATCCACATGCCTAAGATGTAAGGTATAGGTCAAAAGACGAAGAAGTAATTGCCTGGATGTGTTTCTTGCAAACAAATACATTAAGTTGACCTTGAGGTCAAATTTGAAGGTCATATAAAGGGGTTCATGATACAAGACACTTAACCTCATGACTATACATCCACATGCCAAATATGTAAGGCCTAGATCAAAATACAAGAAAGTTATGGCCCATATGTACTATCAGAACGGACCTTGCTCTTATTCATTGACGGAAGAGGTATATTTTAATCTTGAATTGAAAACAATCTGACGTTTAAATTGTTATAAATTTTTGCGAGAATAACAGACTGATAAAGTACTACAAATGGTTAGTTTTTAAAAAAAATGAAATGACAATTTTTTTTTATAATTAACATTTTTATCTTACATTATTGGACCAATCATAGTCATTTTTGGTTCCTTCATCTTAGACCCCCCCCCCCCTCCCCCCCCTTTTTATTTCAGACTAAAATTTAAATTCAGAAACACAAACTTACAAGTAAAGAGTATCAATCAAACTCAAAATTGCCTGATTCATCACTATTAACTATGCTTTTGTCAATTTAGGCTTAATTTAAAAAAAAAAAATTAACATGTATACCCCTATACCCATATTTCTTAACTTCAAAAATCGACCGAAACTAGCATGTGATCCATGCCATATGTTGGTGGCCGTATCTTTTTTACCAACGGTTTAAATCTCTAAATATTTTACATGATGTTCAGCTGGGCTTAACATGCTAGTTAAACCCGCTGCAATTGTTTGCACCTATCTTAAGTCAGGAATCTGATGTTCAGTAGTTGTCGTTTGATGATGTGGTTCATAAGTGTTTCTCGTTTCTCGTTTTTTATATAGATTAGACCATTGGTTTTCCCGTTTGAATGGTTTTACACTAGTAATTGTTGGGGCCCTTTATAGCTTGCTGTTCGGTGTGAGCCAATGCTCCGTGTTGAAGACCGTGCTTGGACCTATACTGGTTTACTTTTATAAATGTTGACTTGGATGGAGAGTTGTCTCATTGGCACTCATACCACATCTTCTTATATCTAGTAAATATTTTAAAAAGGGACAGGGGACAACGTGAACTGACTATTGTTTTAAGGGAGGGAGCGCTTGTTCTTAGTGTTATGTGATTTGAAACATGACTTTCGAAAAGGTGGAACTATGAAACAAACATATAGAAATAAAGCATTACTATTATTTTAACATAGCCTCTGTATGTAACAACTATATGACAACTATATGACAAGGATGTGTTGTAATTATTCATTCGAGAACAAATCTGTTTAAAAAGTGTATTTACCATACGTATTTGAACGACAACTGCAGGACGCAGAGGCTCGGTCAATAAATGTTTAAATAGATAAACCCCTTGTAAATTGCATGGGGTTTCGTATGAAACCACAAATATTGATATTAAGCTGATAATTTGGTACGAGACGAGGGTTCCGTCTACTTAATATTAATTAAGAGGAACACCACCAATTTCATAAAGTTGTGCTAATATTACTATGGTCATCAAAAAATTATGAGGATAAATGAGAAATAATTTCAGGTTCAGATGAAATGACTGGAGAGAAATTTCCAAATGGCCTTTTATAATTACACAAAATACAAGACAGCAGGAGTTTAAGTCTAGAATATATCAGCATATAGGTGTACAAATACATGTTGAAATAAAAGTAGCCTTTTTGATACTCCAAACTGTACTTTTTGCCAAGGAGGATGAAATATTAAATAAATATCATACAAAATATTAAATAATTTGACAACCATAGCAAATAATACGCGAACTAAACCTTATAGGTTGCAATTCTGTAAATACAGACAATGCAATTTCCCATAGGAACTCCCTTTGCGGCTAAAACTGTGACACTTTTACTATGAAGTGTCGTGAAAAATAATATCCCAGAACGGAAAGTTTATATTCACTACTATTTTATTCAAAGGTCAAAATATAGGGCTGTGCGGCATATTTTCAACATTTATATGCCCTGAACTTCTAAGAGTTTAAACTTATACTAAAATTCTATACTACCCTTACCTCCATTTTTGGACCTCCTAAGAATTAAAATTTAGCCGCTACCATGTTTATCTATACTGGTTACATTCCCAAGTTATGTCTCTATGAGATGAAACACAGAGATCATCAATGGGAACCAGTACGTTAACAAATTAACATACCTATGAATATTAAATATCTCCCCAAAAGAGGCGTGGTTTGAGAAACAGCTGTATTTACAAAGTGCAACCTATACAAACATTTATTCAAATAGAAAACTCTCTAAAAACACTTTTTCTCACAACAATACTTATTTATCAGAATTATAGCCTTAAAGAAATCACTGCATATACTCTAAGTCTCCTTTTACAGTACATTTTATACCCCTACCCCTGTTTCAATTTTTTAAAGATTTTGAAAACAAGACTCTAATTATTGCCAGCTTACCCTATGTGCATGTTTTCTGACATGAACTGTCTAAAACCTGTTTGAAACTATTCTGATAACAAATTGAAAGCATTTTAGAATACTATAAATGTTTTGTTTAGTAGTTAAGCATTCCAACATTCAAGATTATACAAAGTATCCAATCCTGCCTGTGTCTCCAGTCCACATCTTACTGTATGCCTATTTGTCAATGAAAGTTCACAATTTCTGCCTCAAATGGTCAGTTTAGAATTCTTGTCACAACAGTATCATCCCTAACCATATATCTAACATAAGTTAGTTAATATATGTCCTAGAAGTGTTTAAACAAAGGCATATTTGCAAAAGTTGTATTTATGAAGATATCAGTCTGGTGCATAAATTCACTAAAAGTTTGATTGAAATGACTGCTTACATCTGATTTTTGCATAACTTCCTAGCACAGTTATTGTTTACTTTATAAAAGACCTTTAAAATAAAAAAATCATAGCATTTACAAGTTAAATTATCTGTTTTATGACTCAGGGGTAGGCATTTTCCTCTGTTTTTTGCCCCTGGGGCCTCACATTTCCTAATTTTTTTCCCTGTTTCTAGCAATGTGAAATATTTACTACATATTTAGGATAGAACACACTATTGTTAGTTTTACTGAGGTCTTTTTGTAATTCTAGCTTGTACTTTTTTATGCCGCAGTCACAAAAAAGCACATTAAGGCGTTACGGCTTACTTTTGGGTTATCGACAGGACAAAAACACCCCACCAGAAATATTTAGGAAGGATCAATGAGTTGCAATTACTGTGAAGAGTAAATATAAGCACTTCTAAACAATTTAAATTACAAATAGGCATATATTATGAATTTATTTTGAATTCAGGGCTTTAAGTAAACCATGCATACTGTAAACTGTGAATTTATGCTGAGTCATCATAGTTAAGGCCCAGGATTTTCTCAATCTTCATGAAATATTTATAAAACTTCATATTTGAGTTAAATTCTTTAAAATCTCTGAGATAAACCAGATTTTGTGAAATTCTGTATGTTCTATTTTTTAACCCTATATAGGTTGCAATTCTGTAAATACAGACAATGCAATTTCCCATAGGAACTCCCTTTGCGGCTAAAACTGTGACACTTTTACTATGAAGTTTCGTGAAAAATAATATCCCAGAACGGAAAGTTTATATGCACTACTATTTTATTCAAAGGTCAAAATATAGGGCTGTGCGGCATATTTTCAACATTTATATGCCCTGAACTTCCAAGAGTTTAAACTTATACTTAAATTCTATACTACCCTTACCTCCATTTTTGGACCTCCTAAGAATTAAAATTTAGCCGCTACCATGTTTATCTATACTGGTTACATTCCCAAGTGATGTCTCTATGAGATGAAACACAGAGATCATCAATGGGAACCAGTACGTTAACAAATTAACATACCTATGAATATTAAATATCTCCCCAAAAGAGGCGTGGTTTGAGAAACAGCTGTATTTACAAAGTGCAACCTATATTCAGAGGCTATTGTTAACTGAGGACCAAAGGTGGTTTGAGTTCTCTTATCTCGAAGCTAAGTCTGAATTGCAAACAATCTTCAAACTATCACTTTGAACAATCGACTTTTGAGTAGTAATGTCATTTGAGAGTAACAGTTTGTTTAAACACAAGCGTAAGATTTGAATTGCCGTCATTTGTGGTTCATCGGGAAAACACTACAATAACGGAATATAGAAATTGATAGATTACTTTGTTAATAGTTTTCATCATTGCTTATTTATCTGCCTATTTATATTGCTAAAACGGATTTATCTTGTTGATAGTGTTTTTGCTTGATTATGTTATGAGATAGAAAGTGATGCCTTAGATATACGTTATCCGCTAGTTGTCGTGTATTCTTTTATATATAACAGCTAAGTGTATCAATTCCTGAGATAAATTGTCACCACCTTTTTTTTGTGTGTTGTCCGTGTTGTTTTGTATTCTTAAGTGTGTAGTGTTGAGGAATTTGTTTCGGGAGGATTTGATTTTTAACTTATTCAGTGGGAGAAGGTTTTTTTTTCATTATTTTCTTCGCATAGAGTGTTTTAAGTTTTGATCCACTCTATGTGACATGACAATACGTTATTATGTTTGCCGATAATACGTCCGAGTTTATGAATTGAAGTCAACAGACTTTACAAAAAAAACTTGAATTAGATTGGTATGCATTTTGCTTAGGATACCGCCTTGGTGGTCTCGTCGTAGCGTGTTCCCGAGTACGGGAGGTCGTAAGTTCAAACCCCGGCCGGGTCAAACCACAGACTTGAAAATTGGTATTTGCTGCAGCACTCAGGAGAAAGAGCAAAGACTGGTTGGCTCGGAGTTAGAATAATGTGTCTGGGTAAGGTGATATGTCTTCTTGTGGACTTTTACCTTGTGAACTGGCACGTTAAAGATCCGGCTCAGCGTTTCGGTCTAGTGCAAAGCATGGTTGATATTCATACTACATTAACATCTTCTCGTCCTGAATATGCATATTAATTGGACGCTGGACGTTAAGCCACCATTCATCATGATCATCATTATGCTTAGGTTTAATATCATATTTGAACATGTTGTTTTGATTTGAAATTAAAAAAAAATAGCTCAGAGGTTTGATGCCACAAATTTGTACAGAACACTATAACTTGTTAGATTTTTGTTTTATTGTAATTTGAATTTGAATGAACTTATTATCTAAACATGTAATATAACAGCTTTGAAAGTAAACTTAATAAAAAAAAATATATTTCCTATCAATTAAAATGTATCAGAAAATGAAAATATTAATCTTTTTCAAGTTACAGTCACAATTATACGTTCACAAAATGTTTAAGAAATATACATAAGTGCTGTAAAGTGCTGTGCATATGTTTGTATACACTTTCAAATTACAATTTAATTTGCAAAACTGTTCTGTTTGCTACGAAGAAGGATGAACAATTAAACCTATATATCGGGAATGTTAGAATGTACAAACATTCATTGATCAGATTAATTGTTCGCTTTTCAGTAGGACAACCGGAAGCGCCTGAGTAAGGATTTCGGTGCTCAGTGATACGGTTCACTAGACGAAGTTGTCAACACGTAATGGCGGCCATTACATTGGATTTGGCATTCCACGCTGTAAAGTTGCATTTATGACATTCTTGGATGCTTAAACTTTATGCCACACAACATAAAAGGTAAAGGTTTATTTCAGATATTCAGTTAGTTATCTTCAAATAATTCGGATCCCAAAAAATGATTTAAACGGCAAAAATAAAGTGTAAAATTATATGAAACATGAAAATTGAAATCCCATTTTTCATCATTTCCTTTTCATGTATTGAATCCACTATTTACACCAATCACTGGTGAATTACATTCGGATTTTGGACTTAGGTATCCGCCCTTGTCTCCGGAAATATTATACCCACACAAGTTGTCAACATCCGTTTCCAAACTGGTCAAAGTGTTCTTCACGATCTCCCTGGAAAATATTCACGCTATCACTTCGTGCTCAGATAATAGAACATTGTAAACCTCTAACAGCAAATACGGACCAAAATAAATCAAATTTGAAAGCACGGATGATCACGTTTCATGTTGACTATACGTTTTCTAAAAAGGGGAGTAATTGTTCCCCAAAATATACTGAGGCTACATGAATTTTGCTGAACTTCTCAGGTTCAACGAAAATGTCCATGTACCAAATCATTAGAATGTAAGACATATTCACTTTGACTGTTGGCTATTTTATACCTGGTCTAATATAAATAGATTCGTCCCATTTCATATACACCAAAATTTAATATTTATAAAAACGTCCTTGAACATAAAATACAAAAGGAAAGCGATCACAGGCACTTGTTTCTGTCAATGGGGGTTCACTATCCATACTCGTACGAAAAATTTAATTTTGATGTAGGTGGGTCATTTGGTTGGAGGAATTTAAGGGGACATAATATTCATTTTCTTTTTTTGCTATTATGGTTTATTAATTTATTTTCAAACTGTACACAATTATTTCCTGCATTTCATTGGACATAATATTCATTTTCATCCTGTGTCAGCAATCTTGAGTAATGTTTATTTTATGTTCAGTTTTATTATTTAATACATGGACATGTCCCAGATCAGAATATGCATTACCATAAGACTCCTGCCCTTCTCTTTCCCATAAAAAAAATAAATAAGATAGCCATCCTCTAAATTCATATCTCTGAAATTATAAAAGAAATTTACACATTGAAATTAGCCAATCACCCACCCGTTTGAGAGCTTACACATGCATTACATGTATCCCAAGAAACTAACAAATTTAAAATGCCTGTACAATTTCTTTATATCTGACATGTTATATTCTTCCAATAATTAGATATACAATCTAATTAGAAATGATAATCCATTGACAATATTACTTTCTCAAACTTCATTAATATTATCAAATTCAAGGTGTCAAGTTAGTGTCAATACAGTCATGACAGTGGTGGTTCCAGGATTTAAATAAAAAAAAACTGGGTTGTGAGTGCCCCAAGAATGTATAAAATGACAGCTTGCATTATACAATGAACATGTTATGATGTTTATTACACTAACACATAAAAAAATGTTATCAAAAAGTTGGTTATAACATAAATTTGCTCAATATTAAAACTAAAATTAGTTTTCAAGACTTTGAAATGTTTTCTTTGCCTGTAACTTTTATTTATTGAGCAAAAATGCTGAGGCATAATTATTTATAATACTTAATAAATACATGTACAGGTATCTTCTGGGTAATTTATTTGGCAAATTTGTATTCATGTGTTGATAATAACAATGCAAAGTTTAATTTTGCTTTGAATAATTTAGTATATACATTTAGTAATTGTATGTACATGTTCATTTGCTTCATATATACAGGATGGAGAAAAATGTTCACTATGGATAAAAAAATCAAAACAGAGGACTTTTATATATAAACAAAAAGACTTGTACATGTATGATATACAAACAACAAGAAACCAGTAATCAACTGGAATGTCGACGACGAGTGATGTTGGAAGCAAAATTGTTTTTGTTAATAGAAAATAGAACTACAATATATTAAGAGTAAGTAATCCAAAAGTGTCTGTTTAGGGTTCCAACAGTGTGTTATTAACAATATGCTATAATTTCAATCCCCCAAATATGAAACAAAAACATAATATGTATGGTATTCAAACTGTTTTCATGAGGAAATAGACTGAAAATATTCTACATTTAACAATCAGACATGAAAGTTGCCAATGGAATAAATTGGAACTTAAAATTTATAGGATATAGGTCAAGGAATCATACACAGGCTTTAACTCCAAATGGTATACTTTTAATAGTTTAAAGATTTTATTCTATTATCTATGCTGTATAAATATCAAGATTGTTTCATTTGGATTTAAAACCTTATTTCAAGAATGAAGGGTACAGTAATTTAAAATTAATTTATATAATGAAAAACGATATAAGGGAATTAACTTTTACATGATGTGCATCATATCCTAATGAAGCGTTTTAATAAATTTGACATTTTTTTTCAGATAAGAGAATGACTTGAGCAGACCGTATTGAGGTCATGGATGGCCATAACAATGAATTACAATATATTATAATTATCATTCTTCATTACTTTTTGATTGAATTAACAAACTGAATTTAATAACCAAATATTTTCTTTTTTTCTTCACAACACATCCTGTCAAAAGAATAATCTTACTGGAGGATAAAAATTTTGATACCTGGAATCAGCAATTTATATGAAATTTATTAAGAGAGATATATTCATGTTCAGAATGGTAACCCACCAGATAACACAAGTGGTTCGAGTGATTATTAGCAGACATTTTTGTTGAACTAATGCAGGATTTAATAAATGAAACTTAAGCAGACTATGGGCTCCAAAGTGCAGTAAAAAGAGGATTTTTAAATATGTGAGACTCATCAACATTTAAATGTGCATAAGTGAAATGTTACAATATTTAGTAAACAAATTCAGATTACTCATCGGCAATATTCACGGAAAAAATATGGATCAACGAAGTACGATGTCAAAGATATATATGGTTTATCAACAAATCAATCCAATGATGATGTAGGCCTAAAACTGTTAGTTTACCAAGCTCGGCCTGTTTTGGTATAACGTTGATATGGATTCAATATATATGACTTCCTTGACATTAAGATAAACAAAATTGCTACAAAGAAGAAAAGAATCCAACTTTTAATGACATTTTACGTTGACATTTTCGGCGCCGGAAATTGACAACGTTGATCTATATACTGACACAACTTCGGTTGAGGACGTTTCCGGCAATTCTGCTTCAAAAAATCACAAGCAGTTAAAATTTATTGATGTCTTAACATATATTTGTTATGTTTCAATAATTTTAAGTGAATAATTATTTTCGAGACACAATAGCTATCGTGTACATCAGAAACAAGGTTGAGGGAGGACCACGCCCCCACAGTTGGGACATACAAAATAAAGATGACCGTTCTCCATTTCTACTCGATAGAAGTGCCTAATGTTTTCATAACATATACATTATGTGCCAAAGATTATTATATGAAAATATAAAAAAAATCGAGGCGGAGATTTTTTAGAAACAGGTAATAATTATAGCAGATCAATAGACGTAATAGAAAAATAGACGGAAATGGCCCCTTCTTCAATTTCGAAAAAAAAAATATAATTTTACAATTTACTGACACATATTGTTATTTTTAAAGGGGTTCTATATCCAAGGATTCACCTTTTCATGACATTTGAATGAGTATTACCTTTAAAAACAGAAACTCTGCCAATTTCTAAATCTACTGTCCATTCAAGGAAAAACCTATAAAAACTGAGACCACTACATTAAAATGGGAACACATTTTTGCCTTGGCTTGAACACCCCTGTTCTTTACGAATTGCGATGCCAAAAACTAGCAAGAATAGGATGTAAATTTTTTTAGAAAATCGAAAGATATGTATTTTTGTGTTCCCATTTTTAGTATAGCCATTTAATCCTACAGTGCAGACAATCAAAATCCAAAATTCTATGTTCAAATATCAAAAAATAAGATTTCCTTTTATTTTAATGTTCCAAAATGAAAAAAAATATATGTTAATTCATATATTTTACTCATATAGACGTGCTTACAATTAACAGTGTTTATCGTCGGTACTTTGCGGTAAACGAATAAAAAAAATTTAAAAAGCGCGCAATTTTCAGTTGACGTCGGCCGACGCAAAATAGTCTAATTTTGCGCGTAGGACAACTGAGCGCCGCCGAATCACATTTTGGCCCAAAAGACACATCCGGTTGTCCCACTGTTTGTCAGATTAGATAAGTGTTCAATTTACAATAGAAAGCGGTATGCTTAGAGATATTATAAAATCATCAAGGAGAAGGGGTGCTGTTAATTCGATTGTTTACCTAAACAAATAATATAGTTTTAACTGCAAATCGTTAAAAAACAGAACATTGCAAACAGTGCAAAGTAAATTTAAGCCAGTATACTTTGGACTGAACGGCCAATTTTCAATAAGTTATTTTTACAAATCTGTATATGCATCTAACATAGAGGTAGATACATAGTTATCGTATATTTTTTTTTATGTAAGAGAACTTATTGTATATATTCTTTTGAACAATTATAAAAAGGAAAAATAGAAACAAAACAAACTTTTAAATAATCTTGTTAAACTGAACAACTTATATTCTAAGTATGTAATGTTATATGCATTGTACTATTATTCTTCCGACAAAAACCGCTGAATTCGTCATGGTTACAATGTTGCTCCCATGTTATATACACTGCAAGCAAAACCACTAATTACAACTAACCCTAACATAGAAAGGGTACACTTTCCTACTAAAACCGATGATCAATGAGTCAATCAAAGAAATATCTATATCAATACAAATATAAGCTTTAGCATCTTCAGGAGCTAGAAAGAACTTCCGAAAAAATACTTTTTTCCAGTAATAAGGGAGGTAGCGCAATATGAAACCAAAATTTAACAACATTAAATGTAATCCACGGCCTGACAAAGCAGCAGGGGTCAGCCCTGATATGGGGCAGAGTTGATTCAAATGTGGTTGTAGACACAACACAGAATTAAACGGTTCATAGAGGTTTTGAAATCAAGAGATATTTTGATTTATGGAAAAACTATCAAATATAAATAGAAGATGTGGTATGATTGCAAATGAGACAACTCTCCACAAGAGACCAAATGACAAAATCTTCACTTGTTTGTCTTTGATTGTGTACAAAATTGAAACAAGAGGCATTCCAGATATACATATAGAAAAAAAAATTATGAATAAATTATAGTTTTCCTTTTCTGGAACGGTAAAAACAAACAAAAGCTCAAAGTATGCTGTTTACCGATGTAAGTGAAGGGATAGAAATTATCAATTAAAGGTAGATTCACTGCATGCCGCCATCTTGGATTGTACAATAGCAGTACACAATCGGTCTACTTCTTTGCCTAAATCTGGAAATTTTGAGACAGATTTGCTATTTATGTGTAAGAATGTTTAATTGTATAAAGAAAAAAAAGTGATTTATTGCATAATCCAAAATGGTTAACAAAGACCAAATATTTGTGTTTTTCTAGAATCAATTTTCCAACTGACCCATTTAAGGTGGCTCGGGTGTCTTCCTCCATCTTTGATTTTGCAGAAGCAGATAACTTTGGTCTAGATATTTGATGAAATGTGCAAATTTTGAGAGTTGTATGTAATTTATGTAAAATACTTTTGACATAAATATAGAAAATTGTGTGTTTTATCATAGTTACAGTTGTAATTTCTCAAAAATACCTTGTTTGTGTTTGATTAGATTATTTTCAACTTTGCCAAATAAGGGGAGATAACTCAGATAAAGTAATTTTTATAATAGAAAGTGTTATGAATTTACCTTTTTTGATATGTAGCAAGAAAACAAGTTCGGTGACCCCATTCTTTCTTTTTCTTATCTGAAAGCATGTTATAAGAGCAATCTTCTCACATTTTATCTTAAAGTTCTGATAGTACGTTTTCTTTTTATCACACAAAATTTGATTTTCCATGCATAATCTATACAAAATCTGACAATTTTGCACAACCTGTAGCGTGAAAAAAAGTCCGGTGACCCATACTTTTTAATATATTTTTGAAAAAAGCATGATAAAAACTTCACTTTGACAAGTTATCAAAAAATTCTATCAATTTTAATTAAGACGCCCTAGCCACCTTAAGGAGAGATAACTCTTATCGTAAAAATTGTATACTGGAATGAAATTTTTATTTTAATTTTTTTGACTTGTAGCAAGAAAATAAGTTCGGTGACACCATTTTTTCTTTAGAATAGACATGGGAATGTGTCAAACAGACAACAAACCGACCAAAGAGCAGAACACAGCCAAAGGCCACCAATGGGTCTTCAACACAGCGAGAAAATCGAGCACCCGGAGGCGGGCTTCAGATGGCCCCTAGATCAAAAAATGTGAACTAGTTCAGTGAAAATGGACGTCATACTAAACTCCAAAACATATCAATGAACTAAAATTTAAAAAAACATACAAGACCAACAAAGGCCAGAAGCTCCTAACTTGGGACAGGCACAAAAATGCGGCGGGGTTAAACATGTTTTGTGAGATCCCAATCCTCACCTTATACCTCTAGCCAATGTAGAATAAACAAACACACAGCAATACGCACAGTAACAATCAAGAACAATCCCTCCCGTTAGAAGTTTAGTATCATATCTTCATACTTCCTTAATATAGAATACAATGAATTGAATAAGAATAGTACAGATAGAAATGACACACCGATATAGAATAAGTAATCACGTTCGGTAATGATACAATTTTAATTTTGAAGAAAGGTCCAAAATCCTTAAGGGAAGCTTTAGCTGAATAAAATTGTATGGAACACATTCAGGGCTTGGTATTAATTAAAAAAATAGGATTCTTAATTAGAAATTTAGTAGAGATTTTCTTATGTCACATTAAATATGTATAGTGAGCCACAATAACTATAAATTATGTATGTGGATATGGATAAAATTAATTAGTTTTACCGGTTTACGATCTGATGGTAAAAAAAGAAACCATTCAGTAATAGATAAAAAGATAAACAAAAATATTCAAACTTTTCTAAATCACCTCTTCTTTAACTTTTTTTTATACCTGTCCTAAATAACCTCTTCATTAACTTGCCTTTCCATATGAAAACTATGTTTAAGACTATTAATGAACTTTTATTCACATGATTTGAAATTAACCTGCAAACAGACTTAAACAAAAATCTGTTGCAAAACAACTATAGTGAAGGTAAGTTGAAAATGATAGCTATGAAGAGCAAAACATACAAATAATCAAATAAAGAAAACATTTTTGTATACAAGTGTCGTGTTCAGAGTAGATTTATATTGGTTTGAATTAAACGATGTTACAAGCAAACATTTCCAAAAGAAAGAAACAAAATAGACAATGGGAAAACGTATTACCAACCAATTTTATATTTGAAATGAGGAATATATAAAACAAATAGTAATGGATGTAAAATTGCGATTACTAAAAATCCTTATCAGATTTAAATTTTAAGACATTATTACCAGTAGTTTAACAAGTAAGTTTAGGCCTAGGTACTTTTACAAATGAAACTGTCAAGATGACCACTAATAAACCAATGAGCATATGTTTTTTTTTTTATTATCAGACTAATATATTTGATGTTCTCTAATTAGTTGAAATATTTTGTTTTCAATACAATTGAGAATGGAAACGGGGAATGTCTCAAAGTGACAACAATCCGACCAAAGAGCAAAAAACAGCCCAAGGCCACCAATGGGACTTCCACACAGCGAGAAAATCCCGCACCCGGAGGCGGGCTTCATCTGGCCCCTAAACAAAAAAATGTACTAGTTCATATAAAATGGACGTCACACTAAACAACGATCCATATAAATGAACCGAAATTTAAAAAAAAAAAACCTATATGTTAACAATGGTCAGAGGGTCCTGACTTAGGACAAGTGCAAATATGCGGCGGGGTTAAACATGTTTTTTGAGATATCAACCTCCTCCCTATACCTCTAGCCAATATATTATAAATAAACACACAGTAATACACAGAGTAAAATTCAGTTGAAAAGAAGCTTTACGATTTTCATTTAAGTTCTAACTTTGGATAAATAGAACATCTATATTATATATAATTGATGCATGAGTTATTGCTAGTTTTTGTTTTATAATTTAAAAACAAGTTGAGCCTAATTGATTGATTTTGATCAGACTCGTGCAATTATTAGAAACAGCTAATTAATGTATGCTGTTCTACAGACGACAAAAGAAAACGAAAACGAATTATCTTTTGCAACACTATTACATCTTCAGTTATGCAGGTTTACCATCTTTAGACTTTAATCAAATACGTAGTGGCTGCATATATAGATGACTTCATAACTTACGTTTGTCTTGGTATTTGTTTTTTTGTTGTTGTTGACATATAATTGCTTTTCCCCTTCTGATATTTAGTATTTTGCGGAGATGTGTATTGATTTGATAAGCAACACTGTGTTGACATTGATTTTGATGGACAATTTAACAAAGTCGGACAATCCTGTAAATAACCTCATTCAATACCTTATTTTCTCTATTTGGATCGATATCTGTTTTTTCTAGTAACAATTGAAGTATGTTGAGGTGTCCTCCTCTAGCAGCTGAGTGTAAAAGAGTGTCACCGTCCTGAAATAAAAAGGTTGCAATGTTCATAGTATATAACGTTGGTACAGAAAAAACCTCGTAGAAATGATTTGAGAACACGAAAAAGCATATGCGAACAATTTGCAAAGTAAACTTACGAAATTTAAAAAAAATCACATTTCCCTTAATACAGTAAATGTGCATTAAGTAAATAACTTGTGTACATAAAAAATGTTCAGGATGGTGTGAATTAGAATCCCATCTGAATGGACACAGATTGCAAGCTATTAGGAAAGTCCTAGACTTATGTCACATGTTAATGCCTTAGAAAAAACACTAATTTGCTCCTCTAATTTTATGTAACATTTAACACCCAGAAAAAAGTAAAACAACAAAAATACCGAACTCCGAGGAAAATATAAAAAAAGGAAAGTACACAAACAACTGGCAACATCAAAAGCTCAAACACATCAAACGAATGGACAACAACTGCCATAATCGCGACCGGGCCCAGGCACCCTCCAATGCAGAAAATGATGGATTAATCCAGGCCTTAAAGCTAGCTAAAGCTCTAATCCGTATGGCAGTTACATAAAATTCCATTATATTGTCAACTATGTGTGATCAAAACAAACAGACACAATTGGTAAAAATGTCAAAAATAGGGGTTCAGTAGCCAAAACATAAAATCACAAAAATACCGAACTCCGAGGAAAATTCAAAACGGACAGTTACTTAACGAATGGCAAAATCAAAAGCTCAAACACATCAAACAAATAGATAACAACTGTCATATTCCAGACTTGGTACAGGCATTTTCTTATGCAGAAAATGGTGGATTAAACCAACATTGTGTTATAGTCTCAATCACTATGAAAACAAAAAAATATGTCAACAAAGAAAAACAAAAAGGAATATAGACAAAGCACATTCGCAAAATTGAAACACAAGAGTACAAAAAATGACAACAGCACACCAAGACAATGGCAGGATGTACAAGTACCGATCCACGTCTTTAGGATAATACCATTAAGGGACCAAATAGTTAATGTTGATAATTTACAAAGACCAATAAAAGAACACGATCACACGTAATTAAGATAATAAACAACGTCAATACCTATAATCTATACATCAAGACCATCATGCATTATTTGAAAAGTTGAAACGGAATATTTGTCAACAATGTCTTGGTATCATCCGATGAACTTTTATAGAAAAAGGACGAGACGTTCTTTGACATAACCCTGGTTCATCAACTTTCTGCTTAGACACTGGTGACGTTTTACAAAGTCTGAGTAGTAGCTGCACGCTTTTGAATACCGAAAAAGATGGGAAATGTATATCCAATAGGCAGGTGCTGTATGTATATTGCTGCTAAGGTGGGAGAAATTGATAATTTCAAAATTAAAATCGTCTCGTTTGTCATAGATTCTGGTACTGACATGACCACTGATGTAAAATTTAATGTGTAAGTCTAAAAATGAGACTAAGGAAGTCGTGTCTGTTGTTTCTCTAATGTCTGGTTCTTGAGGCTATATCAATGGAACCCAATCAAAAAAGTTTGGATTGTTTACGGAAAGAACATCCTCAATATATCTGAATGTAAAATTTATGATCTGGCTTCTTTGATCTTCTTGTTTTTGACAAGTGTCTGAAGGAACTTCGACTCACATAAAAATAAGAAGAGGTCGACGAGGAGAGGCGCACAGTTCGTTCCCATAGGAATGCCGAAAATTGTTTAAAAAGTCAACAAATATGTCGTCAATAAGAAACTCATCAGTTGTTACTCTGTGTAGCATAACAACAATAACATGAACGGTACTAATTTTTCTGACCCAGATTTTGACAATCAATGTCTCTTCAAAGATGCTCGAGGCTAAAAAATTTGAAAATCCAAAGCTTATTAAACAGATAAAGAGCTATAAACCAAAAAGGAAATAAAATGTATAGCCAAAACCGGGCAAGGAATCAGAGCTACGCATGAGGAAGATACATTCTTTCATTTTAAATAATTTCCAAAATTTTGTAACAGCAATTTTTTATAACACAAAATCCGTATTTTCATGCCAGTACCAAAGTACCGACTACAGGCATGTTTTACCTATTTGTTCCCTATTAACAAAATATGCCGTATGTTATCCCAAAGGAATATATTTTTGTAGCGTATGCTACCATTTGTATATTGAAAAGCATTGTTGATTATTTCTTTAAGACGAATTTTAAATTTCACATTGGTAATGTGTCCTCCCCCTCAAATGTGTCAAATCCCCTAAAACGTGCCAAATCGACGTCACTGTATCTCAAAAACATTGCATGATTATTTTGGATGTTGCAACCTGTCCTTTCACTAACGTCCAATCATGTGTATTCTTCAAAACAGTTAGACTTTTAATGGAAGTTAATTAATGAATTCGACAATTATTAAGTAGATATTAAATAAGGTAGTTGCTTTGTTTAAATAAAATTCGATATTGTTCTTTTTTTTAACTTAAAGAAAGATTTATTTTCGTAATTAAAGAACACCGAAATGGATTTGCGTAATGATCAGCACATGATCTAAATTTGTGAAAATATTTTATTAATAGACTATTTACCCAATTTGATATCTATTCATGTATGAATAATAACCAAATACATTGGGTTATATTGTTCCCTTCTAGGGATTGTTCCCTAAATTGTTCCATTCGATAAACCGAGACACGCTTGCAATTTTTTGTGATTAATTCCATGGATAAGAACTTTTGAAATATATGTGGCTTCCAAAATTCCGACAGAGGTATGTTAAAAAGTAAAATCACAAAAATACTGAACTCTGAGGAAAATTCAAAAAGGAAAGTCCCCACTCAAATGGCTAAATCAAAAGCTCAAACACATCAAACGAATGTATAACAATTGTCATGTTCCTGACTTGGTACAAGCATTTTATATTCATACAAAAAGTCAGAAAATACCAAGGTAATAATCAACCACAAGTGCATCAGTGACAAGATGAGGAACAAAGACAACAACAAGATAAAAAACCCATCAGATGCAGTCCACGAAACATTACACTATATCATTCAACTCTCTGTTTTCGACCTTTTCCCTGGCAGGTTAAAAAAAAACATGTGTCTTCTATTTCGTAAGCAATATTTGGTGGATTGAACCTGATTTTAAGCTAGCTAAACCTCTCACTAGTATGATTGAAACCGGAATTTTGTATTTGTATTCATATTATGATTTCCTTGATAGAAGGTTGCTGCTCACAAGGAAGCTATTAAACCAAGAGTTCCAAGTGGTGAAGTTGATATCATTCCTTCGTAAATTTTACGGATGCCACTACAATTTGGTTGACCGTTACGGAATATCCGTTTAAAAGATGATAGCGGATATGTTCCTAATGTCAAAACTACAATCCTGTTCCATTTTCCCGAATGTGATTTCCCGAATCAGACTTATTACCAGGTTTGTACTAACATGAGCAACACGACAGGTGCCACATGTAGAGCATTATCTGCTCACCCTTCTGGAACACCTGAGATCACCCCCAGTTTTTGGTTGGGTTCGTGTTGCTCAGTCTTTAGTTTTCTGTGGTGTACTATTGTTTGTCTGTTTGTCTTTTTCTTTTTTAGCCATGGCGTTGTCAGTTTATTTTTTACTTATGAAATTGAATGTTCCTTTGGTATTTTTTTGCCTATCTTTGGCTGTCACAATTACGTGTTTGTTGACCAATACAAGGTTTTGGTGTTTCATATCACTAGCAACATGTTTCGCAGTCTTAGAAGTGTATATACCAATATAGTCGTCTTATCTGAAATATTACAGATTATGACCTAAATGACTGAGTGTAGCGTCGAATGCCAGATGATGCATGGAAACAAGAGACGCTAACTCTGTCGATAAACCCGGTCTTGCTCCTTTTAAACTTCCCGCCATTCAATCAGTTTTTTTTTTTCTGACATGTATTTGTCTCTTTTAAATTTGATATCTGTTCTATATGATTCTTATGGTTGTAGACCCATTTCAAACTTAAAACATCAAAACAGATTGTACTTATTAATAAGCTTTGGATTTTCAAATATTTTGGCCTCGAGCATCACTGAAGAGAAATGTATTGTCGAAATTCACATCTGGTGCAGAAAAATTGGTACCGTTAATGTTATTCTGCATGTTGTATATAGTTTGTAATTTGTAATGGTGAATGTATTTTAATAATACACATATTCACATACATAAACATATCCATCTCTGCTTATTCTTAGTAACGTTATTTTTACATATATGCATTGGAACATAACATAAAATTGAAGGATAACTATCATGTATTTACTCGTGTATGAATAATTATTATAAATGCATCTGTGCAAATGAACAAAGCGTAAAAAAAACAGGAAAAACACTTTTAACTTAATTAGTTTTCCATTTCCTTAAAAATCACTCTTTTACAGCTGAGTGTAAATGGGTTGAAGATATGTATGTCGTTGCATTCTATTGATTTAATGTATTACACTTTTTTCCCTTTGAATATTTAGGTATGTTTCGAAGGTGTGTAAATATTAAGCTAAGAACATTGTGTTGAAAATTAATTTGATTGTTGTCTGAGCCGATTAAACGAACGTAGAGATTCCTGGTAAAAACACCTTTCCATACCTTATTTACTTTGTTTGGATATATATCTGTTCTGTTTAATAACAATTGGACTATGACGATGCGTCCTTTTTTACAGAACAATGTAAGGGAGTGTTAACGGACCGAAATAGAAAGGTTGACATGTTCATATCATCTATACAAACATATAAAAATGGGTGATTTTCCAGAAATAGTCTGATTATAAAAAAACAATCTACTCTCAGCCCACAATACGCTTAGTCAACATCTGAATTAGGAAATCCCTTTTTTTTTTATTAAGTACAATTACTCTGAAACTGTTTATGGCCATATGCTTGATAGTTTGTGATCACACACCATTGGTTGAGGGATAGCTTTTAAAATATTATACTCAAATCGATTGGGAAAAACATAACTAACTAATTCGATATTTCAAATGAGGTCAGCTTTATACAAACTTGGTATGTAGTTAAAGTTAGTGATTCTAGAAAAACTTTAAGATTAACATTTCAAATTTTAAAATATTATCAAGCGGATTTAAATGGTGACATACACATGATAAAGGTAGAGACTTTTAATGTTAACACAAATAATTCAGAGATAATTACTTGCACAGAATAATTCATTTTCATCCGACTTGTTTAATTACTGGAAAACAGAAGATCAATGCTACAGTACACAGGAGAAAACAAATATTTGCTCTAATCTGATATAACATTTTGAATGCTAAAATTTCTGCTGAAAATATACAAAGGTTGAGTATTTGGAACACTTGTTTATACAGCCACTTTGTTTTGGAAACAAATCTGAATATAGACACCGTCAATGACAGCAGCTGTGCAAAATATTGTGGAAAAAAAACATTAACGCTGTTCATTAAATGCGAAACCAAATATAGAAAATTATTAAAAATGATCTCATAAGTTCCGTGATATAGAATTCAATGAATTAATTAAGATTCATCCAGCTACATATACTATAAGTTAACACATTTTCCGTATATGCAATTTTAATTTTGAAGGAAGGTCCAAAATCCTTAAGGGAAGCTTTAGCTGAATAAAATTGTATGCAACAAGATCAGGGCTTGATATCAATTCAAAAATTGAATTCTTAATTAAAAAATCAAGTAGAGATTTTCTCTTATGTCAAAATAGATATGTATGGTGGGCCAAAATAACTATTGTGTATGTTGATATGGATAACATTATTTGTTTTAACCGGTTTACGATCTGATTGAGAAATGGTTAAAAAAAAAACATTCTGTAATAGATAAAAAGATAAAAAAAAAAAATATTTAAACTTATTCTAAATCACCTCTTCATAAACTTTTAGTATACCTGTCCTAAATCACCACAGCATTAACTTGCCTAAATCAAATGTAAACTATGTTAGAGACTATTAATGAACTTTTGTTCACATGATTTGAAATTAACCTGCAAACAGACTTTGACAAAATCTGTTGCAAAACAACTATAATGAAGGTAATTTGAAAATTAAAGCCCTCAAGAGCAAAACATACAAATATTCAAATATTGTTTGAAAGTAAAGACATATCTTGTATGCAAGTGTCGTGTTCAGCGTAAATTTTTATTGGTTTTAATTAAACGATGTTACAAGCACAAATTTCCAAAAAAAAGAAAACAAAAAGAGACAATGGGAAAACGTGTTTCTAACCAATGTTATCTTTGAAATGAGGAATATATAAAACAAATAGTAATGAATGTAAAACTGCGATCAAGAAAGAACCTTATGTGATTTAAAATTTAAAATATTAATTATCAGTAGTTCAACAGGTGAGTTAAGGCTTATTTACTTGTACTAACTGTCAAGATGAACAATAATAAACCAATGGGCATATGTTTTTTTTTTTTTTTTTTTTTATCAGACTAACGTGTTTTATGTTCTCGAATGAATTGAAATATTTTGTTTTCAATAAAATTGAGAATGGAAACGGGGAATGTGTCAAATAGACAACAACCAGACCAAAGAGCAGAAATAAGACCAAGGCCACCAATGGGTCTTCAGCACAGCGAGAAAATCCCTGGACGTCACACTAAACCCCGATCCATATAGTTAAACCGAAATAAAAAAAAAACATACAAGACTAGCATTGGCCAGAGGTTCCTCAGTTGGGACAGGCGCAAAAATGCTGGAGGAGAAGGGGGGGTTAAACATGTTTTTATGAGATCCAAATGATCTCCCTATACCTCTAGCCAATGTAGAATAAACAAACACACAGCAATACGCACATTAAAATTCAGTTTAAAAGAAGCTTCAAGCATTTACATTTAGGGTCTAACATTGGATAAATAGAACACATTACAATATATCTATCTATATTTATAATTGGTGCATGAATTATTGCTAGTTTTTGGTTTAATTTAAAAACAAGTTGAGCCTAATTGATTGATTTTGATCAGACTCGTGTAATTATTAGAAACAGCTAATCAATATATGCTGTTCTACAGACTACAAAGAAAACAAAATTAACAGGTGTTTTTACTTTAAAAAAAAACATTTCCTTATTTCTGATAGGACTTGTTTTTTTTATAAATCTGTATCATATGTTCAGTTTAGTAGAATTTAATTTGTTACGATATATTTTTTTGCAACACTATCACATCTTCAGTTATGCAGGGTTACCAACTTTAGACTTTATTTCAAATACGTAGTACCTGTATATATTCATGACTAAATGAATGACATTTGTCTTAGTATTTTCTTTTTTTTTGTTGAATTATATTAGTTTTTCCCCCTCTGATATTTAGTATTTTGCGAAGACGTGTATTGATTTTATAAGTAACATTGTGTTGACACTGATTTTGATTGACAATTTAACAGTCTGACAATCCTTAAAAAACCTCATTCAATACCTTATTTTCTCTATTTGGATCGATGTCTGTTCTTTCTAATAACAATTGAAGTATGTTAAGGTGTCCACCTCTAGCAGCTGAGTGCATAAGAGTGTCACCGTCCTGAAATAAAAAGGTTGCAATGTTCATAGTATATTACGTTAGTATAAACAAACCTCGTAGAATTGATTTGAGAACACAAAAAAGCATATGCCAACAATTTGCAAAGTAAACTTAAATTAAATGAAATTAAAGATCGTTTTCAAAAATAAAATTTCCCTTAAAACACTAAATGTGCATTAAGTAAATAATTTGTGTACATAAAAAAAAAATATTCAGGCTGATGTGTGTTAGAATCCCATCTGAATGGACACAGATTGCAATTTTTTATCTGAAGACAAGTTGTCCTCTCTGTTTACTACAGCTTCCTCCACCAACAAAAACTGGTCGCTATGCTAATAACCAATATGACCGAACATGGCTATACTCACCATCATACAAATAAACAATCGATATCATGATAAGATATCTGATACTCATGTTATAACAGAGTATATTACGTGCAGACAACAAGACAGCAGTCTCAGTAAGATAATAGAAATAAGATAAGACGTAATGAAAGTTGTCGAAAGTATATAGCACGTAGAAAGACACTACGTGCTAACATCTACGTCATTTTGGTATCTAGTTCAGAGAAAAAGAACGCCACACTAAACTCCGAAACATATAAATGAACCAAAATTTAAAAAACATACAAGACTAACAAAGGCCAGAGGTTGCTGATTTGGGTCAGGCGCAAAAATGCGATGAGATTAAACATGTTTTGTGAGATCTCAACCCTCCCTCTATACCTCTAGCCAATTTGGAATAAACAAACAAACAGATATACACATAGTAAAACTCAGTTTAAAAGAAGTCCGAGTCCGATGTTTGAAAAGGTAACAGAGGAAACTAAGCAACTTGACAATGATCAAAATTAATTAACAAAGGACTACTACCCTTTGAGTTTATCAATTTAATTCAAAATAGGATCTTTGATGACAGTATCGTAACGATATCCCCTCGGAATAAGTATGTTTAAATGTTTGGGTAGCTGTTGAGGTGAATGACGACATGTTTGCGCTTTAAATTGAATATTACCATAAAAGATGGGATGTCAAATAACTGAAAGTCTGCATGTTGGTTTATTTTAATGAATTATGTCCTTGCACAGGTGATAAAATTTGGTAAATGTTTGACAAGTTTGTTATATTGAAAACCCTGGTGTAATATGTTTTTAGTAATACGGAGATTTCTTTGGTTAAAATCAAAAACATTGTTACATACACGAAATAATCTAATAAGTTGAGATATATAAACACCGTAAGATGGTGCCAAAGGAACATCACCATTTTAAGAATGAATAGTTAACAATAGGAAGTGAAAAATCATATCTGTTATCGTTAATTTATTATTAAGCTTCCCGTGAGAGATATAGATATAAATATCCAAGAAAGGACAGTGTTCATTGTTAGTATTAGATATATTTAAAATCAGTCCAGCAGGATAAATCTCTTTAGTGTACATACTGAAGTCATCATTATTGATAGCCAATATAGCATCTAAATATTTAAAAGTGTCAGAAAATTTTGATAGATATATATGCACTAAATTATAATTTCATCGTAAAGGGTATCATTAAGACTCTTAAATATTCAATTCATGTAAGTTTTAAAAATATTCCGATTCTAACCCTACGCATGACATAATTCAGTAAATAATCAAAGGGTGATATATTTTTCGTCAATTTCAGATCTAAATATTATATGAGAATAAAACTGTCCGAAGTGAAATGAAAACGGTTTGTCATCAGCTTTCAGATAAGCGAGGAAAACAGGAGGAAAAACTCTTATTCATTCGTTTAATTATCATTATCTGTTAGAAAATTGAAACAAACATCAACCGTAAAAAATCATAAGGTATTGTGAGATTCACATCCAGAAGAATATTTCAGCTATGTTCTGAATGTCCTAAGGAAATAATCATTAGTTCAATAGCTGATCGCAGTTCAACCTTTCACAGTGTTTCATGTTCAGTGCAGACAGGTTAGCACTTTCATAACGAAGCATCACATTTTAAGATGATATATATAAATCACACGAAGGATTCTTATAGTCTTGCAAAATCTAGAACGTCAAATTTAACTCTAACCTTGACATCAATTTCAATGTGATAAAGCAAGGACCCCAAATCAAAAGACCCAAGGTCCCTACTGTATTTGGTTAATGAGTTAAAACAACAGACAGCTAATTATAAATACAAAAGGGGAGAATACTCCCAATAAATGTCAACGTACTCTTTCAACCAAAAATGTATGTTTAACGACGTGTCGTAACTTACAATTTAGTAAATATTATTTGTCGCTACTTTTACGGTTTCTTATGATAAGTGATAATAAGCAAAAATTTATAACATGATCTTGACCTTTGATCTTGACCTTATTTTCATTTTGATGGACCAAGGACCTCAAATCAAAAGACCCTGAGATATTGAGGATGGCGACGGGGCAGTGCGTACTCGTTTGGACACTGCTAGTTTTTGGACTTTTAGTACGTTTAAAACCACCTCAATCAGATATACGGACAGATAATAGATGTAAGCCTGAAGACTTGGGATATTACGCATGTACAAATCTATCCTTTTTGACGAAATGTGACTTAATCCTGAAAAACTTTTGCCCTGACCCTGTCGCAGAACATGAAATGGCCGACATCAAGAATACCATACAAACAACAAAAGCAACAAATATCTTTTTACAATGCGGTTTTATCTTACTTATCCACATGAGCGGTGATATTGCACAAAATCTAGGCCCAATAAAATAACCCATTTGATATGCTGTAAACCAACAAAGAAAAATCAGCGGGCTATCCGATATAAAGGTTGTCTGTTCTGGCAAAACATTAAATGTATTAACATGCCTATACGCGAATATAATGACCTATCCAATAACATGATTCTGCAAATCATATATATTACCAAACTTTACGAATGCTTTTTTCGAGCTGTCAATCAACGAGGAAACAGCTGATATGAATTATCTCCCCTATCATTCAACCACGTTTTCCGGATCGACAGATGTAAACTTTGGGAAATCATTTGCAAATAACAACATGCATAAAGATGTTTTGGAAGAGCTAAAGAAAGTTCGGAGCAGTAACATCAGCAACTTAATGTGTGGGTATTTGAATATCAATAGCCTTTGTTATAAATTTGAACCCATAAAACTTATTACATCGAAATCTCGTAGTTATTCTCTTTTTTCAGAAACTAAAATTGATGAATCTTTTCCTAATAACCAGTTTTGTGTCGATAATTTTACAACGTAGCGTGCTGATAGAAATCAACACGGTGGAGGTCCTATTGCATATGCTGGATCTGATCTAGCAGCTGATAGAAAAATTACACTTGAATTCTCAGATGTTGAATCTATTGGTATAGAGGTAGCAATTGGAAACAAAAAAATGGTTCTTTAGTGGGATATATAAGCCTCCTAGTATGTCAAATGACAATTTAAAACAGATTGTACCAAAACTATTGACAAAATATGACATTTATAGAACAAAATTCAGTGGTAGTAAGAACTGGGAAGCATATAGACGTCAACGCAACTATGTTACAAAACTAAAACAAATAAGTTTATTAACCAATATTTAGTGCTAAGGGCCTAAAATCTTAAGATGTCTGGCCAACAGTGAAACCTTTTCTTACAAATAAAGGTAATGTACACCAAAAGGAAACTGTACATGTCCTCTCTGAAAATAATGTTTTAATTACAAAACAAGATAAAAACTATTTTGTGAATGTTGACAAGTATAACGGAAGCAATCAAATAAAGGTTGATGATCACCCGAGTATTTTGGCCATTAAAGATAATCTTCCCGATCTTGACCAAAACAGTTTTACCTTTTCCCCTATTGATCAAGACTTTGTTGAGTAACGATAACTTAAAATTAATTGTTAAAAAGCCACTGGAATAGATGGTATGTCACCCAAATTACTACATTTTGCTAAGCCTGCTATGGTAAAACCTCTTACAGATATTGCTTATTTATCATTATCATCATCAACCTTCCCTGAACATCTTAAGAAAGCTCAAGCTGCACATATTCACAAAAAAATAGTGTATTAGAAAAAAGATATAATAGACCGGAAAGTATGTTACCGCCAATTTCTAAACTTTTAGACAACGCCATAGAAGTACAAATAGTACAGTACTTTAATAATATCTTCAATCCATTTTGGCAGCTTTTAGATCAGGCTTTGAATGTCAGTCAACTTTATTGAGAGTGATTGAAGATTGAAAATTAGCCCTAGACCAATAAAAATACATTGCAGCTATCCTGGTGGACTTGTCAAAAGCTTTTGACTGTCTCCCCCATGACTTACTGCTACTGAAACTAAAAGCTTATGGTCTTTCAAAATCCTCACTTGATATGTTATATAGTTAATTAACAAAGAAAAACAGTGTGTGAAAGTTGTCGCGAATTGCGATTAACATTATTATTGTTTAAACATATTTCTCCTTTGACATTTTTGTTTTACATGAAACATGCTCCTTTTATCATAAATTTTGTCTCCATTAATTAGCTCCTTTAATTGTAATATGTTTCTCCATTATTTATATTTGAGTATTTCCGTTAATTGTTATAGAAAACTTTATATTCACTAATATCTCGTGCTTTATGCTTTATTTGTCCCTATAAATAAGAATGGAAAATATGATTTGGTTAACTGTTAGAATTGAACTGGAATATGTGAACTGTATGTATGATGTATTATAAATGATAGAATAAATGTTAAAACGCTGATGTGTTTTTCATTATAAAATGTGGAATTAGTGGTGAACCTCTCAACCAAGACAAACAAAAAAATACAGTGTTCGTTAACAATTACCTACGCAACATTGTTTGGTGCCGGAACCCGGGATTTGATTAAATTGAATAAATAAAGAAAGTGAACGATTTATTCGATAAAAATGTCAGGCATAAGTCACTCAAAATGTGTAAGAACACGATACAGGAATACTCTTTTGGCGGAGATTCTAACTGGTGTTACAATTATGTCTACTCAAGTTAACCCAACAGAAGAACAACAATATTTGTCAAAGGCTTCAAAGTGTGCCGATAAAATAAAAATGTATGTAGAAAAATTGGAATTCCAAATTGCTAAAGTAACAAGTGCTATGGAAGAACAAAGTGAGGACATAGATGATATGATCGAAGAGGATTGCAATCTGTGTTCCAACGCTATGGATTATTATCTGGATTTAAACCAATTCAAAGAGAGGTTAATGAATTTACTAAGAAAGAAGTTGGAAATGTTACAGAAAGTGATATTCCAAGTAATATTGTTGATCTTCAAAGAGAAATGAAAGATATATATTTAAATTTCAAATAGAACAGAAAGCAAAAGAAAGTCCTATACCAAGTGAAATTTTTGATCTTCAAAGAGAAATGAAAGACATATTAAGAATCCAAATTGAACATTAAGAAAAAGAGTATGCAAAGAAAAATGAGGAAACAACTTCCGTTAAGTTACCTAAATTGGATTTGATATCATTCTCTGGCGACAAAGCTAAGTGGATTGAGTTTTGGGACTCTTTCGAATCATCAATTCACAAAAATAAACATCTATCAAATATTGAGAAATTTAATTACTTAAGAGGCAAATTGCAAGGACAAGCCAAGCTTGCAATAGCTGGGTTAACACTGTCAAACGATAATTATGATCTGGCTGTTGGTATTTTGAGAGAGAGATTCGGAAACAAACAAGATGTAATTGATTTACACTACAACCAAATGATTAATTTGCCTTCTGCTACGCATAGAACAACAAGCCTTAGAGATTTTCTTGATAAAGTAAAAATACACCTAAGAAGTTTGGAAGTGTTAAAACAAAATGTGCATCAAGATGTGTTTATTTCAATTGTGAAATCAAAACTACCTGAAGAAGCGATGCTACAGTTAGAAATTCAAAAGGGCTCCATAGAAAAGTGGACCATTTCCAGTTTATGTGACAAGTTGAATGATTAAGTCATAGCCAGAGAGAAATCAGGAATATCAGACACCCAAAAAGATAGCAGACAACAAACGAAAAATGTGAATAAAGGAGATTCAAACACTTGGCGTAATAAACCATTTAAGAAGAACGGAAATTATTCCAAACCTGCACCAAGTTCAGCAGAAGCTTTAGTAGTTACAGCAAAAACTAACATTGGGTCGACATTTTTTGACAAATGTCGATACTGTGGTGAGAAACATTGGAGTGATGAGTGTCTAAGGTACCAGAGCACTGATGAAAGAAAGAAAAAAACTCAAAGGGAGTTGTTGCAAGTGTCTTAGAGAAGGCCATAAGTCAATGGACTGTAAACGGAGCAAATTGTGTATTCACTGCAATAAGGTAAATTCCTACAATAGAAGTTTGTGTCCGAAAAAATTCAATTTGAAGACATCAAGTGTTCATTTTTCCGAAGAATTAATAGTGAATAGGAGGCCAGATAGTGAATATTTTGATGGAACGAAGCTTCAGAATGGCAATACAGATGAACAGGAAAACGTTTTCATCACATCTAGTGAAATGGTTCTTATGCAAACTGCAAAAACTGATGTCAGAAATGTTGGCAGTACTTTCAAGCAGACAACACGTGTTCTTTTCGATTCAGGATCCCAGAGGACGTACATTTCACAAAGTTTAGCAAATAAATTGAAATTAAAGGGTGAAAAGGAAGAAGAAATTAAGTTAGTTACATTTGGAAGTGAAAAGGCAAAAAGTGTGAAAACATGGAGCACTAAACTGGAGATAAGATTGAAGAACGGAAAGTACTTTAGTATTGTAGCAAATATAGTCCCAGTTATTAGCGGAAATGTACAAATAATGAAATTAGATGACTCAACAATTACCCATTTGAAACAATCTGTTAGTTACTTTGAACTTGCTGATAATATACCACTTGAAATTGAGTCATCAAGTATGGATATACTGATTGGAAATGATTATTATTTAGATTTAATACTTTTACAAAGAATTGAGGTTCAACCTGGGTTGTACCTTCTAGCCTCAAAACTTGGCTGGATAATTACAGGAAGAGCAAAAGATACTTCTGATTGTAAAGATGAAACAGGACTGCTGATTCTGTCACATGTCATTAGTGATGTTGTTTCTGAAAAGACAAATATTATGCTACGGGAATGTAGATTTATTTCCCAACCAGATCTTACTGATTTCTAGAATTTGGAATCAATTGGTATTTCTGATCAGTTGGAAAATTCAGATGATGAAAAGGCAATGCAATCGTTCAGGGAAAAACTGAAATTCTAAAACGGAAGATACCAAGTAACTTGGCCTTGGAAACAAGATGATCCGGATTTACCTGTTAATAGATCTCTACCTTTTGGAAGATTAAAGTCTTGTATCGGCCGGATGGAGAAAAAACCAGAGATACTAAAACAGTATGATTCTGTCATACAGGAACAATTAAAACGGGAGATAATAGAGAAAGTTGAAGAAACGACCAACAGTTTGATCCACTATATTCCTCATCATGCAGTGGTTACACCACAGAAATCAACCACCAAGTTACGTATAGTGTATGATGCCTCATCGAAAACAAACAAGGACGTAAAAAGTTTAAATGAATGTCTGTATAGAGGACCAGTAATGTTGAAAAATGTGTGTGGTATGCTAATGAGATTCAGGCTTCACAAAGTGGGACTTGTGGCTGATATTGAAAAAGCTTTTCTTCAAATAGGTCTACAGCAAAGTGAAAGAGATGTTACAAGATTTCTCTGGATTAAAGATACAGACAACCCAAGTTTGACCAGTGAAAACATAATAGAATATCGTTTTTGTCGTGTCCCATTTGGGGTAATTTCTAGTCCGTTTCTTCTAGGGGCTACTATCGATTGTCATTTCAGTGCGTGTGAACAACCGATCGCGGAAAAAATAAGAAATGACATCTATGTAGATAACCTGATCACCGGAGCAAATTCTGTGACGGAGGCGATAAGTATTTATTCAGATTCAAAGAAGATTTTCAGAGAAGCCTCTATGAACCTCAGAGAATGGATTTCAAATGACAAAAACGTGAATGCCTTTATTCCAGAGAGCGATAAGGAGGGTGTGTGTTCAACGAAAGTTCTTGGTCATGTGTGGAATGTTGATACAGATACGTTGAGTTTGAAGTCAACTCGTTCGTGTGTAATAGGTGGGAATCCAACAAAAAGAACCACTATGAAGGAAGTAGCTGAAGTGTTTGATCCACTTGGACTCTTTTCACCTGTTACTATTCAAGGAAAGGTGTTTCTCCAAGATCTATGGAAGAAAAGATTAAATTGGGACGATGAATTAGATAAAGAAGATTACGTCAGATGGAAAGAGATACATTCACAGTTACTTAAGATAACAGATTGTGAGATTCCTAGAAGTATTGTAATGGATAGCTTGCCACAATTAAGGAAGTATAAATTACTTTGTTTTTTGTGACGCCTCTGCAAGTGCGTATAGTGCCGCTATTTATCTTCATCAAGTTAGTAATGGAGTTTCAAAGTGCAATCTTGTTTTTTTCTAAGACTAGACTTACGCCGTTAAAAAGAATGACAATTCCAAGACTAGAATTTATGGCAGTTCTTATTGGAGTTAGGTGTCTGAAATTTGTTGAAAGTGAAATAAAAATACTAATTGAAAGGAAATTCTTGTGGTCGGATTCACAATGTGTGTTAAAGTGGATTTCATCAAACAAAGATCTAATTGTGTTCGTAAGAAATAGGGTAGCAGAAATAAAGAAACAAGAATATATAAAGTTTGAGTACATTCCAACCAATGAAAACCCTGCTGATGTTGCTACAAGAGGAACTTCGACAAACAAACTTACCATCAACAGATTGTGGTGGCATGGCCCTGTCTGGCTTAACTGTGCTGAAGGATCATGAAAGTTGTACTCTTATAGCGAGAATGAAACTGTTAATAAAAATTATCAGTCTGAAGTCAAAAAGAATGTCAAAGAAAGCAGTTCTCATTATAGTGCAAATGATGGTACAATTGATATATCTGATAAAACACCTTATGGGATTCAAAGTGATAAATTCTCTTCCTTCATACGATTAATTCGTATTACAGCATGGATTACACGTTTTATAGATCGATTAAGAAAAACGTCAACAGAGTGAAGACACGAATTAACTAGTGCAGAATTACAGTGTGCAACATTGCAATGGATCAAATGTATTCAGAAGAAACATTACTCAGAAGTTTTCAGTACCCTTTCTCAAGAAAGAAAAGCAATTTCCAAGATCAACTTGGTGTTTTCCTAGGTGATGATGGTATTTTGAGATGTAGAGGAAGATTAGAGAATACAGATCTGTCAGAAGGAGCAAAATATCCTATACTACTTCCTAGAGGGGAGAGGTTTACAGATCTTATGATACAACATACTCACTGTAAACAACTTCATTGTGGCGTTTCACAAACATTATCCCAGATCAGGTACAATTACTGGATACCGAATGGTCGTGCTGCTGTAAGACAAGTTCTACGAAATTGCTTAGTGTGTAGAAGTCATGAAGGAGGACAATACAAAATGCCAGTGATGGCTCCTTTTCCTAAGTCAAGAGTGTCTCAAGGAGTCCCCTTTTCAGGAACGGGGCTCGATTATTTAGGTCCAATTCTAGTGAAATATTCTGGAGAAACAAGGAAAAGATGGATTTGTCTTTTCACGTGTGTTGTTACACGCGCTGTTCACCTAGAATTGTTATAAGATGTGACGACAGAGGAGTTTTTATATGGATTCCGAAGATTCATCTCAACCAGAGGTACTCCTAAACAAATTATCAGTGATAATGCCACTCAGTTCAAACTTGGAGGTGAAATTGTGAATTCAGTGTGGAAACAAGTGATTACTAGTGAAGATGTGCAAAGTTATATTTCAAATTCAGAAATTCATTGGAAGTTTATTACAGAATTAGCTCCATGGATGGGAGGTTTCTATGAACGACTAGTTGGCCTTGTCAGACGTTCATTGAGGAAAACTTTAAACAAAAAATTACTTTCTGAAGTTCAATTACTAACTACAGTGAAGGAGATAGAAGCAGTTGTAAATTCCCGTCCCCTTGTATATGTTGGGGATGATGTCAATTCCAAAATAACATTAACCCCTAGTAATTTCTTATCCCTTAATCCAAATATTGGTGTTCCTGAAATTGATTGTGATTTGAGTGATCCAACATTCATTCCATTTGCAAGCAACAGAGATAAATTACTAAAGATTTGGAAGAAAGAACAAAGGTTATTAGATTCGTTTTGGAAGATGTGGCGAGAAGACTATTTGATTAGCCTTCGTGAACGAATGCAGACGTCTTTAAAATGTGGAAGAGTTCGGTCTCCTTTTTCCCCTTAGGTCGGAGATGTTGTTCATTTAAAAGATAACGTTCCTAGGGGATTATGGAAACTCGGAAAACTTGTTACTTTGATTCCAAGTAGTGATAGACAAATAAGATCTGTCAAAGTCCAACTATCTTCAGGAAAAGTGGTTGGTAGACCGCTGAATTTACTCTATCCTATTGAGATTGGAGTTGATTCAAATGAAACAGAATCCACCGGTTCTACTAAAGAACCAAGTTTTAACACAAGAAGTAAGAGAAAGTCTGCTGAAATAGCGCGACAAAAGATTAATGAATTGTATGGATAACAAGTCTAATTATAGTGATTTGTAATTAAGGAATATTTAATTTGCTAAATGAATAGTGTGCGATAATATAGTTAGTGTTAGGATAATTATGCATATACATATACTTTTGTTCACTAGGAACTGTGTAGAATGAACAAAACTTTAAACGGTTTAAATACCTGTGTTTATTTATAACTAACTGGGTTTATTTATATCTACCTGTGGTTATTTATATCAAACTGGTCTTAAATGTATCTACCTGTATCCATTTATATCTAACTGAGCATATTGACATTTAAACCGATAGAACGGAGCCGTTCAAAATAATGCAACGGAACCTCATTTAACACGTGCAATTCGTGTAAATTTTCTTCAAATTTTATATATAAAAGGTACATTAAAAAAAAGGTAAAAGCATTGTTTATTTGTAACGTAACCATGTTATACCTATGTGATACTTGCCACAGAGTTTACAAATATAAGAAAAATCGTGTTCGTTATATGAAGGAAAAACATGATCCGAGTTATACCAGCTTAAATTGCATTGCAGAAGGTTGTGAAACAAAGTTTATCAGAAGGGATTACTTATGCAAACATTTACAGAATATACACAAATACAACAAAGCAGATGCTGTAACGGCAGCACTAGATGTCTCAAACGGAGATAAATACAAAGATGATTATGAAGACATATCTGATGATGACACGGTGTTTGATCTCATGGAAGATTTGGATAAGATAACCTATGATGACCCAGTGGTCAACTTTGACGTAGATGACCTACTAAGTGAAATAAGTGAAATCAGTGATATCAGTAAAATCAGTGCAATCAGTGAAATCCGTGAAAACAGAGATCCAATTGTAGATATTAACAACAACGTAAACAGCAGTACAGATGAACCTCTTAATAAAGTAGAAGATCCGATCAGTGACATTGTGATAATTAGTGACGATAATGATGAAGATAGTTTTGCTTCCACTTTGGATACTTCAAATCTAAAAACAAGAACACAAACATTAACCATTACCTGTGAACGTAAGATATATTATGTTGACGGAGTTGAAACGGCCATGGAAACTATATGCTACCAGGATTACAGTGAACTTTTTTGATAAATTTCTGTTTGGGAGTGTCGCGAATTGCGATTAACATTATTATTGTTTAAACATATTTCTCCTTTGACATTTTTGTTTTACATGAAACATGCTCCTTTTATCATAAATTTTGTCTCCGTTTATTAGCTCCTTTAATTGTAATATGTTTCTCCGTTATTTATATTTGAGTATCTCCGTTAATTGTTATAGAAAACTTTATATTCACTAATATCTCGTGCTTTATGCTTTATCTGTCCCTATAAATAAGAATGGAAAATATGATTTGGTTAACTGTTAGAATTGAACTGGAATATGTGAACTGTATGTATGATGTATTATAAATGATAGAATAAATTTTAAAACGCTGATGTGTTTTTCATTATGAAATGTGGAATTAGTGGTGAACCTCTCAACCAAGACAAATAAAAAAATACAGTGTTCGTTAACAATTACCTACGCAACAAAAGTACACCAAAATTTAAGTGGTATGCTTGACATATTTAAAGGGGGTACCAAAAGGTCCCATCCTTGGACCCATCCTATTTAATATTTTTATAAATGATTTGTTCTTTATATAATTATGCTGATGACAATACTTTGTCAAAGTCTGGAAATTCCTTACAAGATGTAATTTCTGCTCCTGAGCAAGACAGCAATTATTTAATACAGTGGTTTTCTTCAATTAAAATGCAGGCCAACCTCCAATCTTTTGGCAAAAACACACATGATAACAAGATTGTGTTTGATTTGGATGGTATTTCTATATCTGGTGAGGATGAGGTTAAACTACTTGAAGTTACAATTGATTTCAAATTAAACTTCAAGTTACATATTTCAAATATTTGTAAAAAGGCTGCAAGGCAATTAAATGTTTTGAAAAGAATTGGGGAAACACCTAAACAAACTGAGTAAACTTAAAATTTATTACTCATTTGTTTTGTCAAACTTCAGTTTCTGCCCTCTGACTTGTCATTTCTGTGGGTTAATACAATAAAAATAGAAAAAAAACACAAGAGCGATCGCTTTGTTTCATTTATAAAGACCATCAGAACTCGTACGAAATACTAGTAGATTACGCTCAATTGCCTTGGAGACCTTTAAAATAATTAATAAAAAATGGTCCTTTATTAATTCAAGATCTATTTGTTATAAAAAACAATTCATGTAATTTCAGGTATGTGAACACTGCTGAGGGACATGGACCAAGAACCTCGAGTTATGGTAAAAGATCTTTTAGATTTGAGGTAGCATAAGTATGGAATTACCTTCCAAATGAGGCTAGAACTATGATCTTTTTTGACCAATTTAGGAATTATATAAATTCCTGGTGTGGAGGTCAAAAATGCAACAGCAGTTCATGCCGTTTCCATCAAGTGCTGCCTCATAGCTGAAATGTCTTTCTTTCTTTTTTTTTTTCTTGGCTTTTGCGCTGCTTTGTTATGCATTATTATATAGCGGCTATTAAATGACAGTGCTTAATTTATTTATTTATTTATGCTTTTTAGTTTGATAGTAGTTTATGATAATTCAGTGATTGCTGGTTTCCTCATTCAATGCACATAGAGGTGTTTGCCGCATAACCATGGAGATTCAGAAATCAATATTAGTTTGTTTTCACTATATTTGCATTTTTCTTTTTTCTATTTATTAGTATTTACATGAAGCTGCATGACTTTTATATGATAGTCGGTTAAAGAGCTCATAAGAGTGCATGTTTTATCTGTTATTATGTATATATATACCGACTTTAAATAAAATCTACTTACTTACTTACTTATCACTTATGGTTTACCAGTAACAAATACATATCACTTATATCAAATGCATAAGGGGAAATAACTTTCATATTGAGTCCCGATTTCTAAGGTCAAAATTATTCTCCATACCCTAAGGATATAACGAGTAATTTGGTAAAAAAAGAATTGTCTTAATCTTTTACGGTTGCGAAGGAGTAGTCCGAACAAGAAAAACAGTGTTGGGGAGATAACTCTTACAAAGTAAAGGTTTCGGTTAAAGAGTGTCAGATTTAAAAAGCGTATAAACTGTTCGATATCATATACCAAATATCTAAGCGACAACTTTTGAAACAACAATACTGCACTAGAAAAAAATTTGGCGGAAGAAAAATTAAATAATTAAAAACCAATTGTTAGAGAAGAATTAAAGGTCTTTCAACCCGCAAAAACATATCTAGACAGGAAAATAGTCAATCAACAATATAACACGAAATTAAAATGATAAATAATGTCAGAACCTAAATTCTATACTTCAAGACCATCATGTATTATTTGTTGACACAGAATATTTATCAACAAGGTCTTGGTATCTTCCGATGATTCTTTTTAGAAAAGGGACGAGACGTTCTTTTACATCAACTTGCTGCTGACGTTTATTAAAGTCTGAGGTAATCTAAAAAAATAATAAAATCTTATCTAATTAGGTTTAAAAAGCATTTGATTATTCACCGTATAATGTATTCTAATTTTTATTCTAAACGTGATGGATGTAAAATGACATTTAGAAAGAACCTTCCTTATAAGAATTAGATTTTATGATATTAATTAGCAGTCATTCAACAGGTGTGAAAATTATGTAATACAAATGAAATTTTCAAGATGTAAAACAATAAATCACCTAGGTCATATAGTTTTGTCATCAGACTAACATATTTCGTTTCCTGGAAAGCAACACAGTTCAGGTCAAACATTCGATAAATATAACACTTTGAAATATATATATATATCTTTGGTTAATGGGTTAAATCTTTTTATTTAAAAATAAATTTAGCAAAATTGCTTGATTTTAAACAGACTCGGTCAAGCATATGCTGTTTTATATGATACAAAGAAAAACGACATTTTTTTTTTTCTTCGGGTTTATACAGCATGGAATGTATTATAATCGGCATCATGGTGAATTTAATTAACTGAGTAAATATTTTTTTGCAACAATACTACATCTACAGTCATCAAGGATTCCCGTTTTCCGACTTTATTCAAATAATTAGTGGTTGTATATACACGCGTTCATGAATGACAAATCCTTGTTTTAATGTATCTGTGCAATTGGAATACAAAATAAACTTGAACTAAGAAAAAAGTATAATCACAAAACTTCTGAACTCCGAGGAAAATTCAAAAAGGAAAGTCCCTAATCAAATGGCAAAATGAAAAGCTCAAACACATCAAACGAATGGATACCAACTGTCATATTCCTGACTTGGTACTGGCTTTTTGTTATGTAGAAAATGGTGGATTGAACCTGGTTTTATAGCTAGCTAAATCTCTCACTTGTATGACAGTCGCATCAAATTTCATTATATTGACAACGATGCGTGAACAAAACAAACAGATACAATAGGTAAAAATGTCAAAAATATGGGTACAGCAGTCAACATTGTGTTATCATCTTAATCACTATATAAACAAACAAATGTAACAAAGAAGCACAAAAAGGCATACATCAAATTTAACATCCTCATTTTGCTTTTCTATTATACGATTTTATTTATCTATGTAAAATCCACCCATAAAGGATGGAAGGTTTTAAGTACTGGCGTAGAATCGCGCGTTTGACGTCACACAGTTAGATATAAAATAATTTTGTCATTCAAAGTATGACGGGATACATAAGTACGGAGTCACGTCAAATGGATATCACAAAAAAAAAGACTGAACAGTAAAAGTAATATTAATATAAAAACGATAATTTTGTCGTTCAAAGTATGACGAGATACATAAGTACAGAGTCACGTCAAATGGATATCACAAAAAACAATCTCAATGATTTGGGTATAAGTATGTCTTGGCATTTCGAACATTTTGGATACATAACGCTTTTTTCACTCTGACTATTAAAGTATTTTGCCAAGATGTGTATAGATTTTATAAGCAAAATTATGTTGAAATTGATTTTGATGAAAGATTCAATAAAGTTTGACAAGTATGTACAAAACGTCAACTCGTACCTTATGTTCTCTATTTGGATCTATATCTGCTCTTTCTAATAACAATTGCACTATGTCGAGATTTCCACCACTAGCAGCTAAGTGTAAGGGAGTATCACCATTATACTGAAATTAAAAAGCTTGCACTGCTCATTGCATCATATGAAAACTGACAAAACAATTCATACATATGATTACAGTACAACAAATTACACCAGCCAACATTTCGAGAAGTTAATGAACTTCAAACCGTTTTTGTTTATCGCAATTTTGATGAAACTGTAATTGTGGATTAAGTTAATAACATATGTACATAAAACCTGGTCATTGTGATGTGTATTCGAATCCTATTTATTTTGACAAAGATTGCCTGTTTTCCAGAAGTTCTGTTGTCCTGTGTGTTTATTCCAACTTCCCCCACCAACAAAACCTGGTCGCCTTGGATTTTTGAAATTTTAACATCATTTTTTTTTCTTTTATTCGATATCTCAAACGATTTAGCATTTGTACTACTCGAACAATCTATTCATACCCATCTTTTTTGCGATTTGTATATTTTAATAAAAAATATTTCCCGTTCTTTTCTTCTTTGATTTTGATGGAAGATTTAACAGAGTGGGACAATCCTGTAAAAAACGTCATCACGTACCTTGTTTTCTTTATTTGGATCTATATCTGTTCTTTCTAATAACAATTTAACTATGTTGTTAAATCCACCTTTAACAGCTGTGTGTAAGGGAGTACCATCATACTGAAATAAAAAGCTTGCAATGATCATATTATCCAAAGAAGTATAAAAAAACATTGTCATACAAACGATTAGAGTAAAACATAAATAACATTGGCCAAAAATTCGAGAATATAAAGAATCCCAAACCATTTTTCTCAATCGCATTTTTGTTGAAACTGTTAAAGTTGATTAAGTTAATAAGTAGTGTATATTAAATATGCCTATAGTGATGTGTATTTGAATCCCCTTTAAACTGAAATAGATTGCATGTTCTCCAGCCAAAAGTCGGTTGTTCTGTTTGTTTACTCCAGGTTCCTGCAAAACTGGTCGCTATGGTATAACCAATATCCCTGAACGTAGCTTAAACTCCAACAAACAAGTACAAGAACACTATCATGGTAAATTGTATCACACTCATAGTATAGCAGTTGGTATCATTACGGGAAGATATCGATAAAGTGGTCTCAGTCAAGGCAATCGAAATAAGATATGAGGTTAAAAGCTATCAAAATGTTATAGCAGAAACAGACAATCTGCTAACATCTACGTCATTTGTTACGTAGTTGAAAGTTGTCTCATTGGCAATACTATCACATTTTCTTTTTTTTTTCCCCATATATATTAGGATATGTGTGATTCTAAAATCATTTTTCTTCATTTTTTTACGTCTCAAACGATTTAGCAATTACAAATGTATACTATCTAACCAATCTATTTATACCCTATCTTTTTTTTATTTGTAGTATTTTTCTTCTTTGATTTTGGTGGAAGATTTAACAAAATTGGACATTCCTGTAAAGAACATCATCCCGTACCGTAGTTTGTTTATTTGGCTCTATATCTGCTCTTTCTGATAACAGTTTATCTATGTTGTTGAATCCACCTTAAGCAGCTGCGTGTAATGGAGTACTATATATAAACTCATCATAAATACCAGGATTGAAATTTTGTATTTGCGTCAGACGTGCGTTTCGTCTATATGTGGCGTTTAACTCAACAAACAAATACACGAACATTATCATGGTGAGTTGTATCACACTCATAGTATAACAGTTGATATCATTACGGGCAGATTTCAAGAAAGAGGTCTCAGTCAAGGCAATCGAAATATGATAAGATATAGTTAAAGCTGTGAAAATAATATTGCAAAAACCAACAATCTGCTAACATCTACGACATTTTTAACGTAGTTGAAAGTTCTCTGATTGGAAATCATATCACATCTTATATTCATAAAGAGAAGACTATGTATTTACTTTAACATCATTTTTCTTTTATAACTTAAATTTTGTTTCAAACCTTATGTATAGTAAGAAAAAAAGGAAAGCGATACTTTCTAAATTTCAATGTGTCCGATGCAAATATCTTGATTTTCCTTCATCAAGAACGCTCAAAGCCGAATAATTGAAAGCCAATTATTGAACTTGTATTTCCTTGTAATAATTGGACTATTGTCAGTTCTCTATTCCATTTTCAACAGCTATAATATGTATGTGTAAAACAAAGTCGCAGTCATAAATGAATAGAAATAATAAGTTGTTTTAAGCTAATACAAACATACATTGGAATATTCGAACCTTAATGAAATACTGTAGTTATTCACTTTTTAAGTAAAAGTACTTCACATATATAATTAATTTAATACTATTAAATATTAAAAACTGAGATAAGAAGGTTACATGTTTACTTTTATTCGTTTTTACAGAATCCGGAAACCAAACGTGTCTGCTGTAGGTATACAGCCTTTTCTTATTGTTAAACAATCTGACGATAGAAACCGTTAATGACCGCATATGTGTACAATATTGACTAACTCAATCACGTAAAAATAGGAACAATATATCCACCAACCTATACCATAACAAGACATTAACAAACATAGACCTATGCCTAAATAAATTGTTCCATGGAGTATTGTAAATAGGCATTATTTTGCAAATACTGATACAGATAACTGAGATTTTCATTGTCAATGACATCATGATTTTATGATTATTATATACAAAGAATGTACTAACGCATATATCGATCTCCACGGTGAAATCAAAAAGGTGAAGTCTGTAAAAACTGACAACACCAAACGCTCGACTTTATTTACCACTGGAACGAATGGAAAACAGCTGTCAAATTCCTGACTTAGTATAGACATTTTCCCAGGAAAAATGGTGGCGTTATTTAAGGAATATTAAGACTGTAGTTGAAGAGTTGCCACCGTCAATAAACGATTTGATGGTCGCAAATGCAGTTTTACATAGACAGTAAAACGAAATGCTAATGCAATTTTTATATAACAATTTTTTTCATTGGCTAAAAGTTACCGTCAAATCCACAGTTGACCAGGCGTAACTAAGGAGGAATCCGCCATTTTAAATTGATTGGATCAACAAAATTTTTAATGTTCGATTCTTACAATATTATCGAAAATAAAACAAAACCTACCTCGAATTTCCGTTTTAATGTGATGTTATCCGAATTTGAATCGTAGAGGTAACGTAATAACCTCCAGTTTGTAAGTTTTCATTTGTATGACGTCACACTTAGCCATGACGTCTTTGCGCCAAAATCATTCATGAAGTTTCGCGGAATTTTTTGTATGTGAAATTTATACATTTTGTCAAGCTCTAACGTATTATTTCTTTTTGTAATGCATTAATATCGGAATAACAGTACTGTAGTTGAAGAGTTGCCACCGTCAATTTTGATTTGACGGTCGCAAATTTCCGTTTTATAGTCTCCGCCTCGCGTCACCAGTAAAACTGCACTTGCGACCGTCAAATCGACAATTGACGGTGGCAACTCTTCAACTACAGTACTGTTATTCCTTAAATGCGCGACCGTCAAATCTAATTGACGGTGGCAACTCTTCAAATACTGTACTGTTATTCCGATTATAGTGCAATACAAAAAGAAATCATACGTTAGAGCTTGAAAAAATGTAGAAATTTTAGATAAACAAAAATTCCGAGAAACTTCATGAATGATTTTGAGGTACGTGTTGTTTTATTTTCCATAATATTGTAGTAATCGAACATTTGTTGATCCAAGCAATTCAAAATGGCGGGTCCCTCCATAATTACGACATGTCAACTGTGGATTTGATGGCAACTTTTAGCCAATGAAAAAAAATTGTTATATAAAAGCTCTAACTAATCTTATGGGTTGAGAAATCTTCACTTCACATGAGGGCTAGTTTGATAAATTGCTGATAAGATCGTCTACAAGGAGAGGCGCACAGTTGGTTCCCATAAGTATGCCGACAACCCGGTTGAAATGTCCAGCGTTCATTCTACTTTTAAGTACTTTACCCTTTCGTTACATCTACTACACGAGTAAACAATCTCAGAGTATTTGTCAAATCCTTTTTCATTGTAGACAAACTGTTGGCCAATTCAACAAATGATCCCTTGGTAGAACATGATTGATTGATTGATTGGTTTATTTGTTTTTGCTTTACGCCGCTTCCGCTCAAAAAGACTATATCGCGGCGAGACCTAATTCAAATATTGTTGCCAAGGTATATTTCTTTGAACCAGACATTAAGTCCTTCATATACTATAATTGAAGATTAAAACAAATTAAGATCAACACTACGACGACGTGATAAAACTATAAAATATCCTTTTACACTGAACCAACCTATTTGTATTATATATATTATATTCAAATTTCTTATAAAAATGAACCATTTTTGTAACAGGAGTACCATCAAATAAATCATACATATTATTGATATACAAATTCTAAAAGAATATTAGTAAGGTCAATACATTCCAGTAAATACAATTGAGAATGGAAATGGAGAAAGAGACAACAACCCGACCAAAGAGCAGAAAACAACCGAAGGCAATCGATGGGTCTGCAACACAGTGAGAAATCCCCCACCTGGCCCCGAAACAAAAATGTGTACTAGTTAAGTGAAAATGGACGTCATACCTAACTCCAAAACATACACGTGAACTAAAATTAAAAATTATACAATACTAACAAAGGCCAGAGGTTCCTGATTGGAAAAAGCGCAAAAATGCGGAGGGGTTAAACATATTTAGTGAGATCTCAACCCTCCCCCTATACCTCAAGCCAATGTAGAAACAAACATGTTTAATAGTATAGTCGCAATCGAAGCAAGTGATTGAACTTCATTTTACAAAAGATACTTGTGTATTATTCTAGTATGATTGATACGGGTTATAGAAATAATACACTGATCTTTGCTTGATATAAAAACATTCGAAGCTTTGCTTTTCTTTGTTTTATATTATGTTATTTAATATCCTTCCATTTATTCCACGTTTTTTTTCTATTTATTACAACATTATAACTTATATAAGATCTAAAATGGGTACCTGGTATTTCAAGATTTGAAATATTTCGTTTTCAAGCAAACTAAGGTAAAACACAAAATTCAAGAAAGCATACTGAATTTAAGGGGCGTTTATCTGTTAAACAACACAGATACTATAATAAACTATGTTTGTATAATATGCAAGGAATGTAATTATTGATCAAGATGAAAACAATACGAGTGGATATTGTTAGAAAGATAACTGTGGATAACTTAATGAATAACAAGTATATTCTGGCGGATGATAAACATGTGAAGCTGAAGTTATTCATCTTTAAGGAGCACATGATTTCAATCTCATTTCTTCGGTGAGGTTCGTGTTGCTCATTCTTGTTTTTTCTGTATAAAGGCAACAGTAGTATACCGCTGTTCAGTGTTTTGTGGACTTGTTCGTCTTTCCTCTTTTTTCCGTGTTTTACCTTGACATTGTTAGTTTTTCTTCGACTAATGAGTTTTGAATGTCCCTTTGGTATCTTTCGCCTCTTTTTTCATACAAAAATATGCATTTGTAGTAGTAAATATGAAAAACAAAATGTTATCATTGTGGTGTAAGTCGTTGTTAATAATTGTCTAGATGTTTCAGATAACAAAACATCGATTGTGTGTCATATGAGACCTTAAGCTACTTATTACGGATTATTGATTAAAGACAAGTTGTACATATTACAAGCAAAATAAAATGTTAAAATGAAATTTGAATATGAACACTGTTTTTTTAAAGCCGATACATGGAGCCCAATGATTAACGTGATAATATATATGTTTAAAAGGAGGCGGAGATAATTTTTACTATCAATTATATAACGGGAAGTAGCGACTGTCAACAACCTTAAAGTAAACTTAACCTGAACAAGATTGATATGCAATATGTTAAGGTCTAATAATATTGTTTAATTAATTCGGATTTGTAATTTAAAATAGAGCTGAGATATTTTATGCCAAAACTTTTTGCGCTGAATACTATAACTGTTTAGACAGTTTTGGATAGTTAACTTGTTCAAAAAGTTTTATTTATTAATTACAATGTACTAGTTTATCAAAATAACAAATTGTCGACTTCCAAGTTACAGTCACTATAATTTACTAATATTTAAAAAAAAATTATGAAATATATATGGTTTCCTCGCAAACCTTGCTGTAAAGATCTGTGCGTATGTGTTTATACACTTTTCAATTCATTTATTCCGTAATCGACAAATTGTTTGTTTTTAATAGTTCTAGGGCCCTAAAATGTGTATTAAGTTACTTGTGAGAGATGATTTACATTTATGTAGTTACAGTTAGGCAAATAATAGGATATAAGTCTAGGTTCGGGTTAAACCGTGTATTTACCATAAATACTGAATTGAAAACTACAGGACATAGACTCTTGACCTAAAGATGTTTAAATACTTAGGGCCCCTTATACATTGCAAAGCATTTCGTATATTTACCCCAGAAAAAATAAAAAATATTAGGCTTATAATGTGGTACGCCAGGCGCGCATTTCGTCTAGATACAATTCATAAGTGGTGCTGGAATCAAAATAGTTGGGAGGCCTAACGAAGTTGACAAGCACTGCTTAAAAAACCACCAATTCCAAAAAATTGTGCCTATTTGGCTATGGCCATTAAGAAATAAATGAAATGTGATTTCATGTTCAGATAAAACGACTAGAGAGAAATTTCCCAATGGTCTAGAATATATCATCATAGGTGTACACAAAAATGTTGGAATAAAAGTAGCCTTTTTGATACTTGAAATTGTACTTTTTCCCAAGGAGGAGGAAAAATTAAAAGTATTATACAAAGTATAAAAATGAACGACTTTATCAAAATAATTTGACAATCTTAGCGAACAATACGCGAACTAAACTTACAAATTTTGAGACTGTCACTTACTCAGTGCCATGGTTGGCTGGATACTTTATCATGAAGCTACGCCTGAATTGCAAATAAATCTTCTAAATATACTTCTTTCAAACTAACACAAATAAAAAAAGGAATCATGCATTTTTACGTTTTAATACAAAACACAATGCATAGCATACAACTTGAGTCGAATTTGTAAATGTTTTGCATCACTCATCAATAAAGCAGTATGAAATGCTTCTGGTTCTGTTTTGATACTGTAAACCAACATAATTTCGCGGATACTTTATTTCGCGTTTAGCCCTTACAAGCCCATTTCACGGAGATTAAATTCCGTTATTTTCAAATTTTCTTAAATAAGGAAAGATCCAGCTTTTACATATTCGCGACGATTTATATTCGCGTTATTGTTCTACTCGCAAAAGTCATGAATAAAATCATGAAAACAGTTGATTTACAATATAACGTCCTACATTTTCATATACAAACGTACATCACAAGACGAACAGACACAACTTAATTCATATTCCACTAGTGATCTCCCCTTACTTCTTTTCATAGTCTATGTATGTGTTTAAGGGCATACGATACAGTAGAGATCCCTCGTTGATTTTTTCTTGACATTTTGGTAGAAGGTCAATTTCGATGTGTACTTTTGAAATATGCAAAGAAAAATATACCTTCATGACTTACTTTTTGAGATAATTTGGTTCGAAATTTGCATATTTGAAGGAAAAACCCTGAAATTTCAAAAATCAGGACTTTTAAGGAAAGTACCAATTCTTTTGAACGAACAGTCATAATTTAATCGGGTTTTTTGTAAAATGTTCCCTTGATCCATGGCATCAGCATGCTGTAACAAGTTAACGGTTGAAATAAATAATTATATCCTAAATTCTTTTAATACAAGTGAAATAAAGAAGATGAAAATATTTTTGCGTCTACACAGAAGTGCAGAAAAAATTCTATCGTTGATTTTTTCTTAAAATTTTGGCGGAGCGTTCTTGAAACAGAACTTGATTGATTGCAAAAGAAAAAACTGGGGGTCCATGTGCTTGTTTTTTCAATAAAAGCAATAAACCTTAATTTTTATTGGCAAACGGGACGTTTGCCAATAAGGCGCCAAACTACGTTGGAATAAGTTTTATTCGCAACAACGTCGTGAAATCTTTCCCGCCGTTCACTACTACGTTGTCAATTTCAGTGGTAGAGCCAAGGTGTTTTTTTTTAAACCAATGATATTAATCATGAAAATTAATAAAGCTGGCTCCTCGTAAATAGCATCATATTTGCCAAACCTTTATGAATTGTTACGAAACTTGGATAGAAAAAGTATTCTAGTAAATTACTTTTAGAAAAGACATGTTCGGAAACAAAACAGATATATATAATAAAAAAATTAATTTGCATCTCTGCATGTCCGACATTAGTCATACAATTCATGTAGACAACACAGCTTGAACATAGTTTTAATTGTTCAAAAGGCCCCGACATTACAAAATGTGCAACAATTATAAAGTAAGGGGGATGATATAAAATAAGGACATTTGGTATGATTGCAAAAGAGACAACTATCAACCATAGTTCAAATGACGAAGATAAACGCTATTAAAGGTAACCCTACGGCCTTCAACACAAAAAAAAAAAAGAAAAAAAAAGCCACACCGTATAGTCAGCTTTAAAAAGCCCCGACATGAAAATGTGAAATAATTCAAACAAGAAAACTAACGACCTACTCTATAGGCATTACATGAACACAAAATCATACCCACATTAAATCGGGTCAGCTTAGTCCATTACAGTGTAGTACTAGTATAACATTTCATACAGCAGTCGATATAAGAGCATGAAATTTAATGATTCTGTATCAATAGATAAGTTACCTAAGCCTGTCTTCAGAGTATTTTTTTTTATTACGGTACATATAATCATTGAATTACTTGTCTGTATTTTACCTTCAATCTAGGAGTGAGTGCAACCACATTGTTTGTCCGGTCCAACAAATATTTTGTTTCTTATCTGAGAAACTTCTTTACAAAAAGACTTCGTATTGTTCAGTAACTTAACATCAATGAGTTGCAACTCTGGTCTGTCAAATACCTAATTCCTGTGTGCCGATTTTTCTCTCTCAATATGTACATAGAGGATATGCTTAGCACATCAACGGGTGCGTTTTAATTTTGGCTATAATACGGGGCTTATAACTGTGTCATTTTAACTGACAGTTCTTCTTCATACACATATATATTCCACGGGTTAAATTCTAAAAATGTCGTTAAACTCTTTATTGTACCTTTTCAAAGTCAGGAACAGTAAGATGCGTTGTCATTATTTATTACGTTTTTTTGTGAGCCAAATGGTGAAGTTACTATATAAATTACTTATTGTTTTGGGTTTTTTTTTTGTGTAGTTGGGTTTTTCTCTCATCGACGTCTTATGTTTTTCTTATCTCTTATTCATTTCCTATATGAAATAACAGACATACAAAGTTAAGAATGTGGATTTGATTTTTTTCCCATTCGAAGTTAATATTGTTGACTTCCTTATTAATGAATAAATATAACAATTCTCGTGATTTGGCCGATTTTCATTGCAGGTACTTTTTTCAATTTCGCGCAATCGGGATTATGACGTCAGTGGATTTTCCGCAAATGTGACTACATCTAAAGCGACGTCGCGAAATGTAATCGTTCTTATTAGAAACATCGCGAAATTACAACGTTCTGATTAACAACGTCGCGAAAACAACACAAAAAGTTTTGAAAACGTTATTATCTGCCCCTGCTACTGTATCGTATGCCCTTAACAAACTCGACAAACTGGTCTGTTAAAAAGATTAATTGACCTAGCTATCCCAACAGAGAAAACAGAATTACGGCATTCATTTTTTTTTTTTTTTTTTGTAATCTTTAGTTCATTGCTACCATTATTTTCAGAAAAAGAGGTTTAATAAAAAACTCTTAACAAATTTAGTTTTTCGCGTTATGAACGCTATTCTCAATATATCTCCTGCCGTAAAAGTCAGAGACATTGGTAAGCTCAGTCTGTTCATCCGTTATATTTAATTGACAGTGTGAACTATTATCATTATATTCCGTCTCACGTCTGCCAGTCCTTCCGTTAACTTAAAAACAAAATATATTTCTCTAAAGTAGAATTGAATGAAATTTGCCAAAAGGTATCTTCCTTAAATATTATATCACAAAATATGCAGTTTTCTGCTCTCAACTTGAAAACGTAAACAACTAGAAACTAGAGAGAACTAGCCAACGAAAAACTTCATTAACTTTGTAGGATAACATAGTCATTTATTTTAAAGCAGTGGGACATAGGTCATTATAATTTAAGTTATGACGGATATACATGATACACTGCATTTGTATAATTAGGGATTATGTAGAAACATTTGCATAATCACTAAAATCATTAGTATTATATATAATTCATGAAAATGACCCATGATTTCACATGATCCTGAAAATGTTAAGAACTATTCTACAAATTCCCTGAAATGATTTCAGGGATTGCCAATGATAAAAGAAGTTCTCTGTTTTGGTAAAAATATATATCAAATACAAACTAATAAATCACAGGTATAACCTCTTTATGGTTTAAGTGGACAGTTTTCATTTTCTGTTTAACTATCAAATCTTATTCAAGTAAAATGAACAGTGTTGCTGGTGATCTTCTATTTAACAGTGTTAAACCACGTTAACTCAAAAACAACAAAGAATTTGAAATTAATAATACGAACATAAATTTCCTTGAAAGTTAAGTAACATGGAATTCAAACTAAGCACTAAGCAAAGAAATGCAACAAAACGTCGAGAAACACAAATAGAACACATGCTTGATAAATTGAACATAATTTTGGAGGAGGATGTGATACCGATTCGGCATATTGATCGTGTGGAAAGGGAGACGCCAACAATATAATGGTCATCCTTCATAAAAGGGTTGAAAAGGATAATGACTGACTACGAAGCAGGAAATTATGCTCAGATAATATACAAGGAATATTTTTCATGGGTAGATGTACTTTGTCAACATTTTTTGTTTTCATTGTAAATATTGAGGTTGCAGTTGCGCATTACTACCTTATCTAACATCTCCAGTGTTATCCTATGTCTTCATAGAATTACACTTAAATTTCAATTTGACCGAGGTGAGTATAGTTCGGTAAGCAATCGTCATATTCCTGACTTGGCACGGACATTTTCCGAAAAAAAAGTTGGTTTAACCTTGTTTGATAACTAGCTAAACATCCTACATTGTTGTATGTCATGAAATTTGTTCATACTTATATTTATATTTACAAGATCGACAACAAATACAGTCCACGTCTTGCTATCAATTTGAAAATAACGAAAAAACAAGAAGTTTGGATTTGTAATAAGAAATATAGGAGATATAATTTAAGTCAACACAGCAATGTATCCTCTGCCAGAATAATTTATAAAATATTGGGTATTATGTTTATGTTGTTTTGGATAAAAATCATTGCATATAATGACATAGTTTCACAAATCAAAAAATGTTATTAAGCTACAGTCAAAATTAAATCATATCATAACAGGTTGAATTGCAATTGTCAATCTCAAATATATATTGCTTAATCGAAACCAAGAATTGTGCATGCATAAAAATAAATGTTTTAAAGATCTCTTCTGGTGCATTAAACATTGTATTGATCAAAAAGAAAACTATCCATGTGAATATGTTCATGTCAATATTTTTGAACACATATTACGTTGTCTCATTATGATATTTTAAAATGAATCGTTGTTAATTGTTCTGTATCTGTCTTTCCCACTTCTGAATGTGAATGGGTACGTCACAGATTCCTTTCGGCTATTGTGTGACAGGTTGGTGTGCGCACAAGTTAATCGCGCTTGCTGAGGAGTGCTGGTTGTAGTGACGCACCCTATTGAGTCCTCCAGATGGTTCCAATCTACTGCAGTGCGCACAAAAATAGAGTTTTTGAACTGGTTGGTCTTACCATTTGGAACTATGACCGCTCGTTTGTTGTTACGGACTTGTTGGTCTATAATGTTCTTAGTAACAAAGTTATTGTATGTTGTTGCTCTGATTTGTTGTTTAGGTCTGTGGAATTTAAGAAGGTCGTCCGTAGGGAGCGCTGGTATCTTCCCCTCAACCACTTGAGAAAAAGAAAATCAGTCGTTGCTGTTAAAGTCGTGATTGTAATAACGGAAGCTGAAGTTTTAATAGCATTTTTGTCATACATCCTTCATCTCTTGATTTGTAGTCTTTGGTGATAAATCTAGCCCCTCTCGTGTTGTTTTGTAATTTCAAATTAAACAAATCGTCGATTGTGTCTAATATGGTAGTTATTTACAGTTTTCTTTTTATAAATTGACCAACGATAATGATGACGGATTGTGTTTAAGTCCAGTTGGAAGTGTTGAATAAACCGAAGAGAGCATGTTAATGTGGTATGACTATGAACACTGGTTTGTACAAGGCCAACACTCGAGCCGGATGTATGACGTGATAGCTGACAACGTAACAATCAACAAACAGACATGTCATCATACTGAAGGCATTATTCTAACTTCAAATCAAACAGTCTTTATTTTTGCTTGCAATGTCGCTTGCACAATCAAACGCCCTGCACTGGAGGTAAGGACGTTAGAAATTAACCACCAAGGCCATTTTGACTTATTTGAAATTAAAACTTTGGAAGAAAGTCATAGTGACTTAAGTTACATGTTGCATGTTAATGCCCTAGGAAAAAAACACTTGGGCGTTCTTCTGCATCTTTAGCATTCTAATTTGATTTAACATTTAACATCTAGAAACGTGTCCGTCCCCTCAAATGTGTCAAATCCCTCAAAATGTGTCAGTTCGACGTGACTGTATTCCAAAACATTGCATTCGTGTTGTCTGATCCGATTAAACGAACGTAGAGATTCCTTGTTAGAACAACATTCCATACCTGATTTACTTTGTTTGGATCTATATATGTTCATCCTAATAATAAATGGACTATGACGATGTGTCCATCTTTTACAGAACAATGTAAGGGAGTTTAACCGGACTGCCATATAAAGGTTCGCATGTTCATAATATTTATACAACCATATAAAAATGAGCGATTTTTCAGAAATAATTTGATTATGAAAAAAACATTCACTCTCAGCCAACAATACGCAAAGTCAACTTCTGAATTTGAAGATCCTTTTTTTTTTATTTATTACAATTACTCTGAAACTCATTATGACCATAAGGTTAATAATTTGTGAACACAAACCATTGATTCAGAACAAGCTTTCAAAATATTATACTCAGAACAGAATGATTGGGAAAAACATAACTAACTAATTTGATATTTCAAATGAGGTCAATTTTATTAAGAAAAATTGGTATGGAGTTAAAGTTAGTGATTACAAATAAACTTTGAGATTTACATTTTAATCTTTAATAAATTATCAAGCGGATTTAGATGGTGACATATACATGATAATGTAGAGACCTTTAATGTAAACACAAACAATTCAGAGATGATTACTTCCACGGATTAATTCATTTAGATCCGATTGTTTAGATACTGGAAAACAGTAGATTTGTGCTACAATATACAGAAGAAATCAAATATTTGCTTAATATGATTTGACAACTGGAATGCTAAAATTTCTACTGAAAATATACACAGGTTGAGTTTTTGGAACACTTGGTTATACAGCCACTTTGTATCGGAAACAAATCTGAATATAGAAACTCCAAAATATTGTGAAAAAAACTTTAACACTGTTCATTAAATTCGAAACCAAATATCGAAAATTATAAAAAAGTGATCAAATAAATTCCTTGATATAGAATACAATGAATTGAATAATAATAGTACAGATAGAAATGACACACCCATATAGAATAAGTAATCACATTCGGTAATGATACAATTTTAATTTCATAGAAAGGTCCAAAATCCTTAAGGGAAGCTTTAGATGAATAAAATTGTATGCAACAAATTCAGAGCTTGGTTTTAATTGAAAAATAGGATTCTTAATTAGAAATCTAGTAGAGATGTTCTTATGTCACATTAAATATTTATAGTGAACCACAATAACTATTATGTATGTTGATATGGATAAAATTAATTAGTTTTACCGGTTTACGATCTGATTGAGAAATGGTAAAAAGAAACCATTCAGTAATAGATAAAAAGATAAAAAAAATATTTAAACTTATTCTAACTCACCTCTTCATAAACTTAAACTATACCTGTCCTAAATAACCTCGTCATTAACTTGCCTATATCATATGAAAACTATGTTAAAGACTATTAATGAACTTTTGTTCACATGATTTGAAATTAACCTGCAAACAGACTTAAACTAAAATCTGTTGCAAAACAACTATAGTGAAGGTAAGTTGAAAATGATAGCTCTGAAGAGCAAAACATACAAATAATCAAATATTGTCTGAAAGTAAAGACATTTATAGTATACAAGTGTCGTGGTCAGAGTCATGATATATTAGTTTGAATTAAACGGTGTTACAAGCAAAAATTTCTAAAAGAAAGAAACAAAAAAAGACAATAGGAAAACGTATTACCAACCAATTTTATATTTTACATTAGGAATATATAAAACAAATAGTAATGGATGTAAAATTGCGATTAATAAAAAGCCTTATCAGATTTAAATTTTAAGACATTATTACCAGTAGATCAACAGGTGAGTTTAGGCCTAGGTACTTGTACAAATGAAACTTTCAAGATGAGCAATAAAAAACCAATGGGAAAATGTTTTTTTTTTCTTATCAGACTAACATATTTTATGTTCTCGAATGAAATGAAATATTTTGTTTTTAATACAATTGAGAATAGAAACGGGGAATGTGTCGAAGTGACAAAACCTGACCAAAGAGCAAAAAACAGAGTAAAATCCAGTTTAAAAGAAGCTTTAAGATTTTCTTTTAAGTTCTAACTTTGGATGAATAGAACATCTCTATATATATATAATTGGTGCATGTGTTATTGCTAGTTTTTGTTTTTTAATTTAAAGACAAGTTGAGCCTTATTGATTGATTTTGATCAGACTCGTGCAATTATTAGAAACAGCTAATTAATATATGCTGTTCTACAGACTACAAAAGAAAACGAAATTAACGAGTTTTTTTGTTTTGTTTTGTTTTTTTATTTAAAAAGCATTTGCTTATATATGATAGGACTTGTTTTTTTAATCTGTATCATATGTTCAGTTCCGGTGAATTTAATTTGTTACGTTATTTTTGGTTTTTTTTTACAACATTATTACATCTTCAGTTATGCAGGGTTACAAACTTTAGACTTTAATCAAATACGTAGTGCCTGTTTATACATGACTTCATGAAAAACGTTTGTCTTGGTATTTGTTTTTTTTTTGTTTTTGTTGTTGAAATATAATTGCTTTTCCCCTCTGGTATTTAGTATTTTGCGGAGATTTGTATTGATTTTTATAAGTAACATTGTGTTGACATTATTTTGATTGACAATTTAACGAAGTCGGACAATTCTGTAAAGAACCTCATTCAATACCTTATTTTCTCTATTTGGATCGATCTCTGTTCTTTCTAATAACAATTGAAGTATGTTAAGGTGTCCACCTCTAGCAGCTGAGTGTAAAATAGTGTCACCGTCCTGAAATAAAAAGGTTGTTATGTCCATAGTATAATACGTTGGTATAAAGAAAAAACAACCTCGTAGAAACAATTTGAAAACACAAAATAGCATTTGCCAACAATTTGCTAAGTCAACTTATGAAATTAAAGACTTTTTTTCAAAAATCACATTTACCTTAAATCAGTAAATGTGCATTAAGTAAATAATTTGTGCGCATAAAAAATGCTCAGGGTGATGTGTGTTAGAATCCTATCTGAATGGAAACAGATTGCAAATTATTAGGAAAGTCATAGACTTAAGTCACATGTTAATGCCTTAGGAAAAACACTAATTCACTCCTCTAATTGTTTTTTAACATTTAACACCCAGAAAAAAGTAATACAACAAAAATACCGAACTCCAAGGAAAATTTAAAACGGAAAGTCCCCCAACAACTGGCAAAATCAAAAGCACAAACACATCAAACGAATGGACAACAACTTTCATAATTGCGACTCGGCACAGGCACCCTCCCATGTAGAAAATTGTGGATCAATCCCGGCCTTAAAGCTAGCTAAAGCTCTCACCCGTATGACAGTTACATAACATTCCATTATATTGCCAACTATGTGTGATCAAAACAAACAGACACAATAGGTAAAAATGTCGAAAATAGGAGTACAGTAGCCAAAAAGTAAAATCACAAAATTACCGAACTCCGAGGAAAATTCAAAACGGAAAGTCCCTTCACAAATGGCAAAATCAAAAGCTCAAACACATCAAACGAATAGATAACAACTGTCATATTCCTGACTTGGTACAGGCATTTCTTATATAGAAAATGGTGGATTAAACCAACATTGTGTTATAATCTCAATCACTATAAAAAAAAAAACAAATATGTCAACAAAGAAAAACGAAAAGGCATATAGACAAAGTACATACGCAAAATTGAAACACAAGAGCACACCAACACAATGTCAGGATGTACAAGTACCGAGCCACGTCTAAAGGATAATACCATTAAGGGACCAAACAGGACCGCTGATGTCAAATTCGATGTATAAATCTAAAAATGAGACTAAGGAAGTCGTGTCTGTTGTTTCTCTTATTTCTAGTTCTGGAGAATATATTAATGAAACCCAATCAGAAAAGTTTGGATTGTTTACGAATGAACATCCTCAATATATCTGAATGTAAAATTAATGATCTGGCTTCTTTTATCTTCTTGTTTTTGACAAGTGTCTGAAGGAACTCCGACTCATATGAAAATAGGAAGAAGTCGACAAGGAGAGGCGCACAGTTCGTTCCCATAGGAATGCCGACAAATTGTTGAAAAAGTCTACATCCAAATTCAACAAATATGTCGTCAATAAGAAACTCATCAGTTGTTACTCTGTGTAGCATAACAACAATAACATAAACGGTACTAATTTTTCTGACCCAGATGCGCATTTCGACATTCATTGTCTCTTCAGTGATGCTCGAGGCCAAAATATTTAAAAATCCAAAGCTTATTAAACAGATGAATAACTATAACCAAAAAGGACAAAAACGTATAGTAAAAGCCGGGCAAGGAATCAGAGCTTTGCATGAGGGAGATACATTCTTTCATTTTGAATAATTTCCAAAATTTTGTAACAGCAAATTTTTATAACACAAAATCTGTATTTTGATTTTGGTACTGGCTACTGGCATGTTTTACCTTTTTATTCACTATTAACAAAATATGCCGTATGGTATCCCACAGGAATACATTTATAGCGTATGATACCATTTTTATATTGAAAAGCATTGTTGATTATTTCTTTTAGACGAATTTTAAATTTCACATTGGGTCGTTCCCCTCAAATGTGTCAAATCTCCCAAAACGTGCCAAGTCGACGTCACTGTATCTCAAAAAAACATTGCATGATTATATTGGATGTTGCAACCTGTCCTTTCACTAACGTTCAATCATGTTTACTTTTCAAAACAGTTCGACTTTCAATGGAAGTTAATTAATAAATTCGACAATTATTAAGTAGATATTAAATAAGGTAGTTGCTTTGTTTAAATGAAATTCGATGTTATTCTTTTTTTTTAACTTAAAGGAAGATTTATTTTGGTCATTAAAGAACTTCGAAATGGATTTGCGTAATGAGCAGCACATGATCTAAAAGGACAAGGTACGATAAGGGTCGTTTTTGGCCCCCTCTCCAAATAAGTTTATATTAATATTATTGATAGTCTTAGTATAGAATCTTGAAAAAACAATGATTTTATTGTGTTCCGGTGAAAGGGAGGTTGTCTAGCAATGTTTTTTATTAAGTATCAAAATTATCACATATTAATTATTTTATCAGTACAAATCTAAACACTTCCAAGTAATATTGTTTTTTTAAGAAGAACTTGAAGTCACAAATGAAAAGTCCCTTTGATTTTGTTTACTATATGCTTAAAAACAACCTAGCAACAGAAATATTGCCTAGCAACGGTTAAAAAATGAGTGTTTTCCCCACCTCTGAAGTATGAATTTAGAAGTTGTTTGAAGGTTGTTCTTTTGCATATTGTGTTTCATTCCAATATACTATCATATACATCTTTATTCTTAACAAATTCCGTATTGAGCATAGCAACAGCAAAACAAATGTTTGAATTAAAGACAACTACAAATCAATTATTCATTTCGTTGAACAAATTAAATTCAATGCAATGCATATTTTTATGAACAACTTTTAGTTAGAAATGAAAAGTTAATTCAATGGTAATTCACTTAATGCTTATCACCAACTTAGCTACATGACAAGTGCATACCAACCGTTCAATAATGAGTTCTTTATGTTATCTGAAGTATGAATTTAGTAATTTTTGAAGAATATACTTTCTCATATGGTGTTACACTATAATATTAACATCTAGATTATCATTAATCTTTTTTGACGAATACCATATCGAGCATAGAAACCCACATGTTGCTTAGCAACGCTAACATTATTTTTTAAATTAAAGACAACTACAGAACCTATGTTTCAATGTGAATGTCTTTTAATGAAAACAAGAATAAAAAGCATTTACTAACTACGGTCGGTCTGAACAGTTTTTAAAGATATTTAACAGTTAATGAAACGAAAGAGACGTGGCTTATACCACAAACAGACCTCGTCTGGAATAAAATGTCTAATCCAGGCAAATAAGAATTAATATGATGTAGGGGTGGGGATGTGAATGTGTCCCCTGGGTACAAAACCTATGGTGAATTAGAAATGACTTATCAAGGCAATGGGTGGGGATATATACCATTTGAGATAATTAACGATTCATTATATAACGGGGATTTGACCTCAAGGAATAAATCCTTCGGTGCCGCAAAATGAAATGGACATAGCCTGTAAGAATATATATGGTTTTAGGGTTGGACATATAAAACTCAATTATTTTACCTTGAAAGTCAAAGGTCAAAAACAAAACATCAATTATTTTGACCTTGAGATCAACGGTAAAGGTCATAATGATATTAGACTGATATGATATCTCATGGTTACATACTTTATGCCAAATATCATAAGTCAATGTCAAAAAATTGAAATGTGTCGGCTCGCAGAAGTGTGTATGAGAATAAAATCCAGAAAAATATGAAGAAGAAGTATACTTAAGTTAAACATAATGTATCCATTCATTTCTTCTTGGAAGCCAGGGAAACATGATAAAGAAAAGTGAGAACTGAGTACTGAATAAACTGCTGTTTCTTTCGCGATGAAATGAAATTTGAAACGGTTTTTTTATGTGTAAATATGATGTGGATACTGGCGATGACAAAAAATGGTTTCATTTTCTTGTCGTTGTCGAATGATTCGTGAAATATCATGTAAAATTCATAGTATGTGTTTATTTTGCATTTTGTATTTTTTCGTTTTGTTTTTGAGTTTTTATAATTTGTTTATTAAAATGAACAATTATACTTGGACAAGTTACTTATAAGAGTATATGGTTGCAGAATTAATTCTTTGGGAGGATGCGTATGTTTAAGCGATGATTGATATTAAAAGAAGGATTCTTACTATATGCAACCTTCGATTAAGTCATTGTACAATTGAATAAACAGAATAAATGAATTAAAACTATACAAAATCTTGTCAAAACTGACTGCACATTTAATGTTTTATCAAATCGCACAATTTTAAAAGTTGTAATAGAATGTCATTTGGTTATCTAAACTTTATTATCAATTATTACAATGCATGAATGTCTCATAAGAAGCCATACTTTTGACTGGATGACAACAAATGCGAGGCATTCCAAAATCCGATGTTATTTCCAAAAAAAAATGCAACATTTATGACAGCACGTACTTCCCTTGACAACGTCACAAGAATGCATAGGAAAACAAACCACGCCTCGGTTGCCTCGTGGAAGCGTCTTCACCTCGAGTGCCGGTTCTGATTCCTGCAGGGTCAAACCAAAGACTTTAAAATTGGTATTTGCTGATTTTCCGTTAATCACGTGGCATTAAGGGGTAAAAGCAGACTAGTTGGGTCGGAGTCAGAATATATAGTGTCCAGGTAGGGTGATATGTCTTCCTGTGGACTGTATCCTTATGAGCTAGCAAATTAAAAATAATGACACAAACAACCCATGCAGTAACACGATGTCCAGTAGTCAGTACTTCTGTGTTAACATGAATTAGCATTGATATGGTCAAATTTATAAATTAACTTATTACAAAACTTTGAATTGTTTGAAAAACTACGGATTTTCTTTTCAGGAATATATAGCCTTAGCTGTATTTGGCAAAACGTTTCGGAATTTTGAGACTTTTATGGTCTTTTGACCTTTTCTAATCGACCGTCACTAATTAGTCTTTTGTACACGAAACACCCGTCTGGCGTACAAAATCACAAGCATGACAGTTTTGACTTTAATGCGTTTTTTTCCTTTGATATTCAATATTCGTTTTTTTCTTTTTCTTTGACGTGTAAATCTCTGATTAAAAAAATAAACGAATCTTGTATTTGTTTAAATATGCTTAAAGTCATTATAGTACTGTAATTTAAGAGGAGATATGATTGATTGAATGTTATTTTCTGACCGTCCAGTGGCAAATACTTCATGCATATTTATGACGGAAAGTAATGTAGAGAATAATTTTCAAACAAGAAATGCAAAGTGGCACGCGTTGTCGTTTAAAAAGATAGGAATTACAAATCTTAAGTCCAATAAATACAAACAACACCATGAATTACTAAAGATACATAATAGTGTTGGATAGTTTTGTTTGATCTTTATTACTGTTACGCTTACACAATTAAATAATTAAAAGTGTGACATGGTGTCTTCTTATGTCGTATGAATTACAATGTATATTATTATTCACAGTTCTGTAATTTATTTTCGACATCCGTAATGATTGCCTAAAATGTTAACGTGGCATGCCATACTTGATAGAAAAGCGGACGTGAAAGAAAGCACTTTTCACAAAAGCCAGGGCGACGAATTCGAATTCGTCATTCATAAAACAAAATACGTGTTTCTGAAGGGTAAAGTTGTACTAAAATTTAATGTTGACACCAATATCAATCTGTTGGGTATATAATTTATATTCAAAATTTGTTTTTGTTTAGAATACACCATTCCACGGAGATACATGCTTAACAAATCTCTGCAGTTTTTACCTTACAAAAGACATATTTTTGCTTCGACTTGCCAATCCACGATTAACGTCTGTGTCACAGAGTTCTAAATATTGAAATGTAGTCAAATAGGAACTGCTTAAGAATGAACCAATTATTAAATAACTTTGGTTTCATTTTCATTCCCAAATTTCTCTGAAGTTTGTCACAGTTCCTTCTGATTGTGTGTCAAAACTCGACGGTCTGCTAAAATCTCACTTTAAATTCAGACAATAATACATACAGGAATATCCTGTGTTCCCTTTTCGTAGATGTAAAATGTACGTCATAAAGAAACTAGCTGTCACATACCGTAATATTGACACATCTTAACCGGATACGATCCGGACATTTTTGTTATGTTTAATGATACTCTCCTGTATAGAAGGTTAATAAAAGATAGTTTGTCATTGTCAATATGTCTTCGTACTGATTGAACATGGTGTCAGCATGAACCATCACCCATCATAATGAAAATAAGCCATCCGTAGATGGACGCAATCTTAAAAGTTGCATGAACAATCCAGCTACCAAAATTTATCACAACAATGGATGCACTATCAGGGTCACATCCCAAAATGTGCAGGGAGGCAACAGACCTAGTGTCCGCCTGGAAATCTTTCCAACAACATATAGAATTTTGGTTCGCGGGACCTCTAGCTAAAACTGCCGAAGCACAAAAATGTAACTATCTAATGATTTGGATTGGCAACAAAGGTAGGGACATATATTCAACCTGGGATCTCTCGGAAGATGACAAAAAGAAACTCAAAGTGTACTATCAGAACTTTGAAAAACACGTCCGCCCTAAATCAAACAAGATCTATTCACGATACAAATTTTTAAGCCGTGTACAAAAAGACATTGACACTTTTGAAGAATACCTCACCGACCTTAAAATATTGGTAAAAGATTGTGGATATGCGACGCCGGAGGAAATGGTCCGTGATGCCATTGTTTTTGGAACTAAAGACCACAAAGTTCGGGAAAAATGTATTACTGAAGGGTCCGAACTCTCGTTAGAAAAGGCTATACATTTCGCTAGAACTTATGAACTTTCTCAGGCACAACTTAAAACTATGGAAAGCGAAGATAAAACAATCAACATGTAAAACAAACAAGGATCAAGATCAAACAATTTTACATCAGGTAAAAAGTATGGCAAGCAATACACACCACAAAGGGGACCACCTAAAAATAACAAGGGGCAATCACCCAATTTCAAAAACAAATGTAAAAACTGTGGAGGTAAACATGAGCGTAGAAAATGTCCTGCATTTGGGAAACAGTGCAACAAATGCAATAAATATAACCACTTTGCGTCCGTATGTCTGTCATCAAACAAATCATCAAAGAAAATGCACACTTTAGATATATGCAGTGAATCTGATGATGATGATCTTTTTGTTGCTACAATTGACGATTCAGAATTGAATACCGATGAATGGACCGAAACAAACAACGTCAACGACGTACCAGTTCACTTTAAGCTAGACACAGGTGCAAAGTGCAATGTACTTCCCCTACACAAACTGAAAACCATTTGTTCGCATCCTATCATCACAAAACAAGTATCGCCACTCCGTTCATACTCAGGACACATCATTGACACTGTTAGAGTAATCCATCTTAGGTGTAGTTATAAATGCCAAGATCATGCCGTGAAATTTCACATTGAAGATCGTAATGTACAATCCGTCATAGGTGCCAAAACATGCGAAGCGATGAAACTCCTAAAGCGCATACATTCAATCACTCATACAAGCAATCTGCAAGAAACGACAAAACCATTTTTACCAGAAAAACTGGAACAACATTATGGAGATTTGTTCACAGGCTTGGGATGTCTACCAGGAACACATAAGATACGTATCAACAAAACTGTAGCACCAGTTGTACACGCACCGCGTGAGATACCCATAGCTATCAAAGACAAAGTCAAAGCTAAACTTGATCGTATGGAGGACATTGGTGTAATCTTCAAACAGCAAGAACCTACACAATGGGTCAACTCAATGGTTACTGTCATTAAACCAAACGGCAAAATTCGAATCTGCATTGATCCACGTGATCTAAACGAGGCAATATTACGTGAACATTATCCGTTAAAAACAGTAAATGCCGAATGCTAAAGTCTTTAGTAAACTGGATGCCACCAGTGGATTTCGGCATATTCAACTAGACGAACCTAGCTCAAAGCTATGCACATTTAAAACACCATTTCGACGCTATAGATTTGTTCGTGTACCTTTTGGAATAAATTCAGCATCGGAAGTATTCCAGAAAATTGTGTCTGAAATGGTATCCGACATTAAAGGAGCAGAAGCGATAATCGACGACATTTTATTTGGGGATCAGACCAAAAAGAACATGATATGCGTCTCAAACAATTTCTAGATAGAGCGCGTGAATACAACTTGAAACTCAGTGCCGGAAAATGCGAAATCAGCAAACCGGAAGTAACATACGTTGGACACCGTCTAACAAGTGAAGGCGTGAAACCGGACACAGAAAAAATCCGTGCAGTCAATAAAATGTCAAAACCGGAGTGCGTCAAGGATCTGCAAACCTTCATGGATTTTATTCAATATCTTGGCAAGTTGATGCCAAATATGTCAACAGTCGGTGCACCGTTAAGAACACTCCTAGAACAAAACACTGTATGGCACTGGAATGAAATACAAGAAACTAGTTTTCAAACGTTAAACGAAATGGCAGCAAATGCACCACTGCTTCAATTCTACGATCCGAACAAACCGTTTACACTCAGTGTTGGTGCTAGTTCAAAAGGACTTGGAGCTGTGCTGATACAAAATCAGAAACCAGTAGCGTATGCCTCACGTGCTCTTACTCAAACACAACAACGATATCCGCAGATCGAGAAAGAAACTCTTGCAAATGTTTATGGATGTAATAAATTCCATGAGTATGTATATGGTCGCCGAGTTCAAGTAGAGACAGACAATAAACCGCTCCAATCAATCTTCCTCAAACCGCTTCACCAAACACCGCCTAGATTACAGAGACTTTTAATAGCATTAGAAAAGTATGATCTTAAAGTTGACTATAAACCAGGCAAAGAGATGTATCTAACAGATCATCTCAGTAGATCGTTCCTAAAAGAAACAAAGGAAGTATTAGTACCTGACTTACACGTGAATGACATTCATTTGATATCACGCATGCCAATTGCACCAGAAATGTATGCTAAATTTCAGAAGGAAACTGCAAATGATGAGCACCTTCAGGAATTACGAGATGTCATATTTGATGGATGGCCATATGAAAAATCTGAACTTTTACACTCTTTGAGGCCATATTGGACTTTCCGTGATGAACTTTCAATCATCGATGGACTTTTGTACAAGTCAAACAAAGCAATTGTACCAAAAGCGCTACAAAATGAAATGTTGGACAAAATACACGAATCACATCTTGGGATCGTAAAGTGCAAAAGCCGTGCACGTGATGTACTATTCTGGATCGGCATGGGACAAGACATCGAGGATAAAGTTAAAGCATGTGGACTTTGCGCTCAACATCAGTCTCTAAACGCAAAGGAACCGATATTAATGCCGGAAATACCAGAGCGACCCTGGTCAAAACTTGCTGCCGACTTATTTGAATATCAAAAACAACACTATCTACTAGTAGTTGACTACTACTCAAAATGGCCGGAAGTTATGAAACTGGACAATGAAACTAGCAAAAACACCATTGATTATTTGAAAGGACTAATGTCAAGATTTGGATATATTGACGAGTTAGTTTCTGACAATGGTCCTCAGTTTTCGTCATTAGAATTCAAAAGATTTGCTACCGAATATGGATTTAAACATACAACAAGCAGCCCACACTATGCTCAATCGAATGGACAAGCAGAAAGAAGTGTTCAAACCGTCGAGAAGCTAATTATGAAATCGAAGGATCCGCACAAAGCTCTTTTAGACTATCGAAACACACCGTTGGACATTGATCTTTCGCCAGCACAATTGTTCCTAAATCGGAGATTAAAAACATCACTACCTACTTCATTACCGCTATTGATGCCGCAAAACATCAACAACCGTGAAATTATCAAAAAACTCGAAATTCGTCAAAGAAAAGCTAAAACCAACTATGATTAACATTGTGGACCTGAATTGAAACAGCTAAAACAAGGAGACTCTGTTGTAAGGTACACAGATAGAAAATGGAAAGCAGGAAAAATAATTCAAAAACACCACACTCCTCGCTCCTATGTAGTACAGACATCAGATGGCAGGCGTTACAGAAGAAACCGTAGGCATATAACACCAACTGCTTACAATGATAACACAGTTGAAAAAGAACATTTCAAGAACAATCACAATTCAACCGTCCGTTAAACTTCTACTGTCTGTAACACTTCACAAACATTAGACCGCAGTGAAACCGTTGCGTCCGAGGAAAATGAAAATATTGAACCATCTAAGTCACCCGTGACAAGATCTGGAAGAACAGTAAAAGTGCAAACCAAATTAAATGACTATGTAAAATAATGTTGCTGAACTGTCAAGTAGTTGCTAGAAAGCATTTAGTTAGTTATCAGAAAAGACAATAAATAGACTTTATGTTAAATAGGAAAAGAGACATTAATCTAGTCAGTATTAATTTCTAGTCAAAACCATTTCAGTATTAATTTCAACTGGGTAATACTCAAATTCATTTATTCATTTAATCATTGCATTTCATCTTTTAGAAAAAGGGGGATGTCACATACCGTAATATTGACATATCTTAACCGAATACGATCCGGACATTATTGTTATGTATTATGATACTCTCCTGTTTAGAAGGTTAATAAAAGATAGTTTGTTATTGTCAACATGTCTTCGTACTTATTGAACATGGTGTCAGCATGAACCATCGCCCATCATAATGAAAATAAGCCATCCGTAGATGGAAGCAATCTTAAAAGTTGCATGAACAATCGAGCTACCCAAATGTATCACAATTATGGATGCACTATCAGGGTCACATCCCAAAATGGACTGGGAGGCAACAGACCTAGTGTCCGCCTGGAAATCTTTCCAACAACATATAGAATTTTGGTTCGCGGAACCTCTAGCTAAAACTGCCGAAGCACAAAAATGTAACTATCTAATGATTTGGATTGGCAACAAAGGTGGGACATATATTCAACCTGGGATCTCTCGGAAGATGCATAAAGAAACTCGAAGTGTACTATAAGAACTTTAAAAAAAAACACGTCCGCCCTAAATCAAACAAGATCTATTCACGATACAAATTTTTAAGCCGTGTACAAAAAGACATTGACACTTTCGAAAAAAATACTTACCCGACCTTAAAATATTGGTAAAAGATTGTGGATATGCGACGCCGGAGTAAATGGTCCGTGATGCCGTTGTTTTTGGAACTAAAGACCACACAGTTCGGGAAAAATGTATTACTGAAGGGTCCGAACTCTCGTTAGGAAAGGCTATAAATTTCGCTAGAACTTATGAACTTTCTAAGGCACAACTTAAAACTATGGAAAGCAAAGATAAAACAATCAACATGTCAAACAAACAAGGATTGAGATCAAACAATTTTACATCAGGTAAAAAGTATGGCAAGCAATACACACCACAAAGGGGACAACCTAAAAATAACAAGGGGCAAACACCCAATTTCACAAACAAATGTAAAAACTGTGGAGGTAAACGTGAGCGTAGAAAATGTCCTGCATTTGGGAAACAGTGCAACAAATGCCATAAATATAACCACTTTGCGTCCGTATGTCTGTCATCAAACAAATCATCAAAGAAAATGCACACTTTAGATATATGCAGTGAGTCTGATGATGATGATCTTTGTGTTGCTACAATTGACGATTCAGAATTGAATACCGATGAATGGACCGAAACAATCAACGTCAACGACGTACCAGTTAACTTTCAGCTAGACACAGGTTCAAAGTGCAACGTACTTTCCCTACACAAACTGAAAACCATTTGTTCGCATCCTATCATCACACAACAAGTATCGCCACCCCGTTCATACTCAGGACACATCATTGACACTGTTGGAATAATCCATCTTAGGTGTAGTTATAAATGCCAAGATCATACCGTGAAATTTCACATTGTAGATCGTAATGTACAATCCGTCATAGGTTCCAAAACATGCGAAGCGATGAAACTCCTAAAGCGCATACATTCAATCACTCATACAAGCAATCTGCAAGAAACAACAAAACCATTTTTACCAGAAAAACTGGAACAACACTATGGAGATTTGTTCACAGGCCTAGGATGTCTACCAGGAACACATAAGATACCTATTAACAAAACTGTAGCACCAGTTGTACACGCACCGCGTAAGATACCCATAGCTATCAAAGACAAAGTCAAAACTAAACTTGATCGTATGGAGGACATTGGTGTAATCTTCAAACAGCAAGAACCTACACAATGGGTCAACTCAATGGTTACTGTTATTAAACCAAACGACAAAATTCGAATCTGTATTGATCCACGTGATCTAATCGAGGCAATATTACGTGAACATTATCCGTTAAAAACAGTAGAAGTTATCTCGCAAATGCCGAATGCTAAAGTCTTTAGTAAACTGGATGCCACCAGTGGATTTTGGCATATTCAACTAGACGAACCTAGCTCAAAGCTATGCACATTTGATACACCATTTGGACGCTATAGATTTGCTCGTTTACCTTTTGGAATAAATTCAGCATCGGAAGTATTCCAGAAAATTGTGTTTGAAAAGGTATCCGACATAGAAGGAGCAGAAGCGATAATCGACGACATTCTTATTTGGGGATCAGACCAAAAAGAACATGATATGCGTCTCAAACAAGTTCTAGACAGAGCGCGTGAATACAACTTGAAACTCAGTGCCGGAAAATGCGAAATCAGCAAACCGGAAGTAACATACGTTGGACGCTGTCTAACAAGTGAAGGCGTGAAACCGGACCCAGAAAAAATTAGTGCAGTCAATAAAATGTCAAAACCGGAGTGCGTCAAGGATCTGCAAACCTTCATGGATTTTATTCAATATCTTGGCAAGTTGATGCCAAATATATCAACAGTCGGTGCACCGTTAAGAACACTCCTAGAAAAAAACACTGTATGGCACTGGAATGAAATACAAGAAACTAGTTTTCAAAAGTTAAAAGAAATGGCAGCAAATGCACCACTGCTTCAATTCTACGATCCGAACAAACCGCCCACACTCAGTGTTGATGCTAGTTCAAAAGGACTTGGAGCTGTACTGATACAAAATCAGAAACCAGTAGCGTATGCCTCACGTGCTCTTACTCAAACACAACAACGATATCCACAGATCGAGAAAGAAACTCTTGCAATTGTTTATGGATGTAATAAATTCCATGAGTATGTATATGGTCGCCGAGTTCAAATAGAGACAGACCATAAACCGCTCCAATCAATCTTCCCGAAACCGCTTCACCAAACACCGCCTAGATTACAGAGACTTTTAATAGCATTAGAAAAATATGATCTTAAAGTTTACTATAAACCAGGCAAAGAGATGTATCTAGCAGATCATCTCAGTAGATCGTTCCTAAAAGAAACAAAGGAAGTATTAGTACCTGACTTACACGCGAATGACATTCATTTGATATCACACATGCCAATTGCACCAGAAATGTATGCTAAATTTCAGATTAAAACTGCAAATGATGAGCACCTTCAGGAATTACAAGATGTCATATTTGATGGATGGGCAAATGAAAAATCTGAACTTTTACACTCTTTGAGGCCATATTGGACTTTCCGTGATGAACTTTCAGTCATCAATGGACTATTGTACAAGTCAAACAAAGCAATTGTACCAAAAGCGCTACAAAATGTGAAATGTTGGACAAAATACACGAATCACATCTTGGGATCGTAAAGTGCAAAAGCCCTGCACGTGATGTACTATTCTGGATCGGCATGGGACAAGAAATCGAGGATAAAGTTAAAGCATGTGGACTTTGCGCTCAACATCAGTCTCTAAACCGAAAGGAACCGATGTTAATGCCGGAAATACCAGAGCGACCCTGGTCAAAACTTGCTGCCGACCTATTTGAATATCAAAAACAACACTACTACTACTCAAAATGGCCGGAAGTTATGAAACTAGACAATGAACTAGCAAAAATACCATTGATTATTTAAAAGGACTAATGTCAAGATTTGGATATATTGACGAATTAGTTTCTGACAATGGTCCTCAGTTTTCGTCATTAGAATTCAAAAGATTTGCTACCGAATATGGATGTAAACATACAACGAGCAGCCCACACTATGCTCAATCAAATGGACAAGCAGAAAGAAGTGTTTAAACCGTGAAGAAGCTAATTATGAAATCGAAGAATCCGCACAAAGCTCTTTTAGACTATCGAAACACACCGTCGGACATTGATCTTTCGCCAGCACAATTGTTCCTAAATCGGAGATTAAAAACATCACTACCTACTTCATTACCGCTATTGATGCCGCAAAACATCAACAACCGTGAAATTATCATAAAACTCGAAATTCGTCAAAGGAAACCTAAAACCAACTATGATAAACATTGTGGACCTGAATTGAAACAGCTAAAACAAGGAGACTCTGTTGTAATGTACACAGATAGAAAATGGAAAGCAGGACAAATATTTCAAAAACACCACACTCCTCGCTCCTATGTAGTACAAACATCAGATGGCAGGCGTTACAGAAGAAACCCTAGGCATATAACACCAACAGTTTACAATGATAACACAGTTGAAAAAGAACATTTCAAGAACAATCACAATACAACCATCCGTAAAACTTCTACTGTCTGTAACACTTCACGAACATTAGACCGCAGTGAAACCGTTGCGTCCGAGGAAAATGAAAATATTGAACCATCTAAGTCACCCATGACAAGATCTAGAAGAACAGTAAAAGTGCAAACCAAATTAAATGACTATGTAAAATAATGTTGTTGAACTGTCAAGTAGTTGCTAGAAAGCATTTAGTTAGTTATCAGAAAAGACAATAAATAGACTTTAAGTTAAATTGGAAAAGAGACATTAATCTAGTCAGTATTAATTTCTAGTCAAAACCATTTCAGTATAAATTTCAACTGGGTAATACTCAAATTCATTTGTTCGTTAAATCATTTCATTTCATCTTTTAGAAAAAGGGGGATGTCACATACCGTAATATTGACATATCGTAACCGGATACGATCCGGACATTATTTTTATGTATTATGATACTCTCCTGTATAGAAGGTTAATAAAAGATAGTTTGTTATTGTCAACATGTCTTCGTACTTATTGAACACTAGCCATTATAACACGACTAAAAATCTGTCGTCGGATCCAGTGAATACCGGAAATCATCTCCGGTCCGCAGTTCGTTTAAATATTTCGATGAATAAATGAAAATACGACGATTTGTTTCAGCGGAAGTTCACAAATCTATTGATGTTTACAAAAATATAGGTTTTAAACTTTAAAAATATAATATTATAATTCATGGCACGTCACTTTTAATGTGAACGAAAATCAGGGGGCCGTTCTCTGATGCTTAGGGACCGTTCAATATTTATCAGAAGGATGGGCCGGTGCATTCTTAATATTGTTTCATTAACAAACTTGATGCCCATCCTTTTAAATTCTGCAAAAAAGTGCTTGTCCATCTCAAAAAATCTATTAAAAAAATGCTTGCCCCTCTTAAACTTAAAGACAACCAATAATGATATAGGTTCTTTTTCTATTTTAATGCTTGCATGTTTATGTCTGGAAATCAAAGAATAGACTTTGGTGTATATATTATATATTTATATGTTTCAGAATCAGAAATTATTTAAATCAATTTAAGTCATGAATATACATCATTGTACATGTATATATTTGATTGTATAAGTACAGCCTGACACAATATACCTATAAACATCACAATTACATCTCAATCCATAAGTCATAGTATACTATATCAGCAAGCCTTTAATAGAGACTTAAGAAGTGCTAACACTATTCAAACAAATCATAAATAGATGAAGAAACATTAACCATACTACTAAATGTACTAAGTTTATATTTATTCTGAAATATGAGGTCATTTTAAATTTAAACAGTTTAATGTATCTCTTCTTAAGTTCCATTAAATAATTGCATATGTGGTAGTTTCTTAAAATGACTGTACATTATATTGCTAATCAATAAATTATCTCCCCTTTCTAACAGTTTTGTATTGAATTCAGGTCCCGTTTTACATTTTACTCAAATCCATTCAAAATATGGGAGGTAAATATTATCTGCATATCTTTTAATTGCACCACAAACACTCATTTAATAAAACCTTTCTGATTTTCCTTTAATACATGTACCTTAAGTATATCCTGCTTGGTTCTTGAAATATAATAGAAATACTTGTTCATTGAAAGACTTGTGTTTGAAATATTTTTGTAACAAAATATTGATATATATATATATATATATATATAGGGTCTAAACATAGCAACAATCAACATTCAATCTATCTAGGAGTGGATCAGTTTGTAAATAAACTGATGCAGTTACTACATTAAATTATATAAGTGCCTAAGAATGTAACTTTAACACACTAATGAGTGTTATAAAATTAGTTGTTATATTTTATATTTTTCACGCAATATTTCGCTAAACAAATCAGCTTCATCAGGTGCGTGCAGCCAACCAGGTAAAAGTTAGAGGTTGTACAGAAATTTTTGCAGCTCAATGTTAGATGTCTAGAAAAATATTTTTGCCGCTTATTGTACATAGCAATTCTTAAATCAAAACAAATAGTTGCTGAAAATATACAAAGGTTGAGTGTTTGAAACACTTGTCTATACAGCCACTTTGTATTGGAAACACGTCTGAATATAGAAACCGTTAATGACAGCAGCTGTGCAAAATATTGTAGAAAAAATCATTAACGCTGTTCATTAAATTAGAAACCAAATATAGAATATTATTAAAAGTGATCTCTTAAGTTCCTTAATATAGAATACAATGAATTGATTAAGATTAGTCCAGCTACATATACTATAAGTTAACACATTTTGCTGATAATACAACTTTGATTTTGAAGGAAGGTCCAAAATCCTTAAGGGAAGCTTTAGGTTGCACTTTGTAAATACAGCTGTTTTTCAAACCACGCCTCTTTTGGGGAGATATTTAATATTCATAGGTATGTTAATTTGTTAACGTACTGGTTCCCATTGATGATCTCTGTGTTTCATCTCATAGAGACATCACTTGGGAATGTAACCAGTATAGAAAAACATGGTAGCGGCTAAATTTTAATTCTTAGGAGGTCCAAAAATGGAGGTAAGGGTAGTATAGAATTTTAGTATAAGTTTAAACTCTTTGAAGTTCAGGGCATATAAATGTTGAAAATATGCCGCACAGCCCTATATTTTGACCTTTGAATAAAATAGTACTGCATATAAACTATCTGTTCTGGGATATTATTTTTCACGAAACTTCATAGTAAAAGTGTCACAGTTTTAGCCGCAAAGGGAGTTCCTATGGGAAATGCATTGTCTGTATTTACAGAATTGCAACCTATATAGGGTTAAAAAATAGAACATACAGAATTTCACAAAATCTGGTTTATCTCAGATTTAAAAAAAATTAACTTAAATATGAAGTTTTATAAATATTTCATGAAGATTGAGAAAATCCTGGGCCTTAACTATGATGACTCAGCATAAATTCACAGTTTACAGTATGCATGGTTTACTTAAAGCCCTGAATATAAAATAAATTCATAATATATGCCTATTTGTAATTTAAATTGTTTAGAAGTGCTTATATTTACTCTTCGCAGTAATTGCAACTCATTGATCCTTCCTAAATATTTCTGGTGGGGTGTTTTTGTCCTGTCGATAACCCAAAAGTAAGCCGTAACGCCTAAATGTGCTTTTTTGTGACTGCGGCATAAAAAAGTACAAGCTAGAATTACAAAAAGACCTCAGTAAAACTTACAATAGTGTGTTCTATCCTAAATATGTAGTAAATATTCCACATTGCTAGAAACTGGGAAAAAAATTAGGAAATGTGAGGCTCCAGGGGCAAAAAACAGAGAAAAATGCCTACCCCTGAGTCATAAAACAGATAATTTAACTTGTAAATGCTATGATTTTTTTTATTTTACAGGTCTTTTATAAAGTAAACAATAACTGTGCTAGGAAGTTATGCAAAAATCAGATGTAAGCAGTCATTTCAATCAAACTTTTAGAGAATTTATGCACCAGACTGATATCGTCATAAATACAACTTTTGCAAATATGGCTTTGTTTAAACACTTCTAGGACATATATTAACTAACTTATGTTAGATATATGGTTAGGGATGATACTGTTGTGACAAGAATTCTAAACTGACCATTTGAGGCAGAAATTGTGAACTTTCATTAACAAATAGGCATACAGTAAGATGTGGACTGGAGACACAGGCAGGATTGGATACTTTGTATAATCTTGAGTGTTGGAATGCTTAACTACTAAACAATACATTTATAGTATTCTAAAATGCTTTCAATTTGTTATCAGAATAGTTTCAAACAGGTTTAAGACAGTTCATGTCAGAAAACATGCACATAGGGTAAGCTGGCAATAATTAGAGTTTTGTTTTCAAAATCTTTAAAAAAATGAAACAGGGGTAGGGGTATAAAATGTACTGTAAAAGGAGACTTAGAGTATATGCAGTGATTTCTTTAAGGCTATAATTCTGATAAATAAGTATTGTTGTGAGAAAAAGTGTTTTTAGAGAGTTTTCTATTTGAATAAATGTTTGTATAGGTTGCACTTTGTAAATACAGCTGTTTCTCAAACCACGCCTCTTTTGGGGAGATATTTAATATTCATAGGTATGTTAATTTGTTAACGTACTGGTTCCCATTGATGATCTCTGTGTTTCATCTCATAGAGACATCACTTGGGAATGTAACCAGTATAGAAAAACATGGTAGCGGCTAAATTTTAATTCTTAGGAGGTCCAAAAATGGAGGTAAGGGTAGTATAGAATTTTAGTATAAGTTTAAACTCTTAGAAGTTCAGGGCATATACATGTTGAAAATATGCCGCACAGCCCTATATTTTGACCTTTGAATAAAATAGTAGTGCATATACACTTTCCGTTCTGGGATATTATTTTTCACGAAACTTCATAGTAAAAGTGTCACAGTTTTAGCCGTAATGGGAGTTCCTATGGGAAATTGCATTGTCTGTATTTACAGAATTGCAACCTTTAGCTGAATAAAATTGTATGCAACAAGATCAGGGCTTGATATCAATTCAAAAATTGGATTCTTAATTAAAAATCTAGTAGAGGTTTTCTCTTATGTCAAAATACATATGTATGGTGGGCCACAATAACTATTGTGTATGTTGATATGGATAACATTACTTATTTGAACCGGTTTACGGTTTCATAGAGGAATGGTTAAAAAGAAACCATTCTGTAATAGATAAAAAAAAAAATATTAAAACTTATTCTAAATCACCTCTGCATAAACTTTTATGATACCTGTCCTAAATCACCTCATCATTAACTTGCCTAAATCAAATGTAAACTATGTTAGAGACTATTAATGAACTTCTGTTCACATGATTTGAAATAAACCTGCAAACAGACTTAAATAAAAAGCTATTGCAAAACAACAATAGTGAAGGTAAGTTGAAAATGAAAGCCCCCAAGAGCAAAACATACAAATAATCAAATATTGCTTGAAAGAAAAGATATTTCGTGTATACAAGTGTCGTGTTCAGAGTACATTTCATTGGTTTTAATTAAACGATGTTACAAGCAAACATTTCCAAAAAGAAGAAAACAAAAAGAGACAATGGGAAAACGTATAACTAACCAATGTTATATTTGAAATGAGGAATATATAAAACAAATAGTAATGAATGTAAAACTGCGATTAAGAAAGAGCCTTATCAGATTTAAATTTAAAATATTAATTACCAGTAGTTCAACAGGTGAGTTGAGACCTAATTACTTGTACTAACTGTCAACATGAACAATAATAAACCAATGGGCATATTTTGTTTTTATCAGACTAACATATTTTATCACTAGTAACGGGTTTTACTACTGAAACGGTCATTTTAAACTGAACAAGTCTTAAATGCCTGAATTTACCGCAAGGAAAAATGTCAAGATCTTTTTCAGTTGTTCAGTACATGTTCAGTACACTAAATATCGCGATCGATAAAGTATCAGTCAGTACTGATTCAGGTAATTAAGAAAAAACGCGTAGCGTTTAATTTAGTACTGTTAAGTACATTTTAGTACACGTCAGTTCATCGATAGAATCGTTGTCCAGTACTGTTCAGTGTATCAACATAATATGAGGATAACTTCCCTTTAAGTAGCAGAGGAATCGTAATAAAAAAATCGGAAAAAAATGAGTAACAATAATAAACAAATAAATATAAAGAGACATAATCGGCAACGGGACTGTGGATACACGTTTTTGTTAACATGCGTTTCATTTTCATAAATTGGTAAAACTAACATGAATAATAACTGTTGAAATATTTGTATGGAACCATATGAAATTCTGATAATTATTCTTTAATGGGTACGCAATTATAAGATATTGACGACTGTAAACTGAGAGTTCAGCCGTAAAGATTAGAATGATGAAAAATACCGATAGCTTTCGAAAATATCCACGCTATGATTTCGCGCCATTTGTCTTTTGACAGTTACTTGCTGTGTCCGACTGAAGTAATGTAAGTATATAATTTGAAAACATTTTGACAGTTTCGAACCTGATATCCCCATTCAAAAGCATTGATCATAAAAAAGGGGGGTTCCAACCCTGGAATACCCCCCCCCCCCCCCTTTGAATCCCCCAATAGGCAGCTTAGCTGTAAAACGTACATTATCAGTGACAAGCATATATAACAAGGGAGCTGCCTGTCGAACCTAGACCATGTAGACTATTATATTAGTGTAAAAGTCCAAGATCGGACGAATAGAACTTAACATTGTTTTATATTAAAAAGTAAAGCATTTGCTATAAATGGCTTTTCAACATTTTATTTATACAATCAGAAGTCAAAGTTTTAATTTTATACACCAATCTCAAGTTTTTTTTAAGAAGGAGTTACCAAACAGCTGCCCCGCGCAATCGGTTTCTACTGTGACATATTAACATCAGCATTGTGACATGTGAAATTTACTGGAAAGTGCAGAAACTTAAAAGTCGTCCATTTTGTTTTAAAAAAAAATAACTTTGTTATGTAAAAGTGGCCCATGTGTCCCTTTCGGTTTGAAAATTTCCCATTAAAAGATATGTTTTTCCTATACATTGTATCTGAATGCAAAGATGAATTCTGGTAGGAAAAAATGTAAAATTTATTATTGCTAAGACATTATTTTGTCATATCCCATGATATTTCTTAACAATTTTTGTTTCTGTCTGGTACATGTCTAAAACTGCAAAAACGGATGTATTACATTTGCATAGATTTGGGGATTAACATACATGACATATGTTACATTTGCACACAAAAAAAATATCACATTTGTGCACTTTAACCTATAGATCTACCTGTATATTTAGCATGCTATTAAATACTCCAATCTTAATTGTCTAGGATTGTCAGTTTTACTATCAAAGGTTTGGTGGTTCTCTCATGGCACTCCAACTTCCTACACCAATATACATAGACCTCCAGGAAATAGCACAATAGTCAAAATAGTGCTGAAAGTGGCGTTAAACACCAACCAATCAAAATATATATAATGCTTGTCATGAATTTGTTTACCTTCACTGACTTATTTTGCTTGTTAATCTAAATCTAAAGGAAATTATGTGTTTTCAATACTTGTTGATTTTTAAATTTGTATGGGGAAAACAACAAACAATGATACACAGAATAAGAAAAGGCTGTATAGTTTATTGACGAATTCAGCGTCACACCTAATTCTTTATAGTTTTTGAACTTTATGAATATCCAGTGAAGTTGAACTTTACATCAATCTGTTCACTAACTATTAAATCAGTCTGGAAGATAGTCTCATTGGAGATCATACCACATCTTTTTATCTTTTAAATAGTGCACCTGAGATAAATTATGATTAATTATAAAATAATCTCAAAGGCCTTTAGTTTTCTCATTTAACATGTTTACACTGTTTCAAATTTTTCATGTTGGACATTTTATAGCTGACTATATAATACATTATGGGGGTTTTCATTGTTGAAGGTCGTACGGTGAACTTATAATTGCTTATAAAATATCTTTGCCACTTGAACTCTGGTGTATGGTTGTCTCATTGGCAATCATGCCACATCTCCTGATTTTCAAATAAATTAGAAAATAACTCATGGCATTAGTTTTCTCTTATGAAAATTTCAGAATTTGTCATGCTGTGCCTTTTATTATCATCACACAATACGGTATGGGTTCTGGTCATTGTTGATTATTATACAGTGCCTTATAGTTGTTAAACAACCTCGTCCTTTAGTCTCGGGTAGATACAGTTGGGTGCAGACCAAGCATTACATGTAGACGGGCGGAAAAAGTTAACGCGGCGTTTACTCGCGTGCACTTCAAGTAAACGCCGCGTTAACTGTGCGTTAACTCCGAAATTGCAGTAGACATAAAAAGTAAACGGGCGTTTACCTTCGCGTTTACCTCCGCGTTAACGCAAAATCGGCGCGTCTTCTAATTTTGTAAAGAGTAAACGGGCGTTTACTTTCGCGTTCACTTCCGTGTTAACGTGCAAAAGGGCGCGTCTTCTAATTTCGTCAAAAGTAAACGCACGTTTACTGTTTGTAGTAAACACGCGTTAACGCAAAATGTCATCGTATCCTGGATACACTGACTTTAAATATCAAATGATAAAGTACAGCAAAAATTAAATGACCAACTGTTCATTTTCGATTGACATATTGACGATTACAGTTAATTAATAATATTATTACACCTCTTTAATTAATTGAAACTAATCATAGTAAATTTCTTTTTCCGCACAAAATAAACAGTTCAATCATGTCCTTTTTGTTAATTCAAATATTTAAATCATCACCGAAATCCAGCAGTTTTCACATCTCAGACTGTCCGACTCAGGATGACTCGTATAATAAAATTATTTGACCTCATTAACCAAAACTGACCATATTTTGCCCTTCATCAAGTAAATCTCTATAGCCGCACAGTAAATCAGTTATATTTTTATATCAGGATGGATTGTATAATTCGAATGACAGCAATATTGGAAAAAAATGACTAAAAAATTTGGTTTACATCAATTTATAATGCCAGAATGTCCTCTCTTTATACAAAATATTGAATCGTTAACAAATATCAGTAGTTTTCATACCTCAGACTGACACTCATAACAAAATTATTTGTCCGCGTCACCCAAAACGGACCATATTTGCACTTTATTATGTAAATCTTTATAACCGCATAGTAAATAAGTTATATTTTAATATCAGGATGGGTTGTATAATACACATGACAACAATATTGGAAAAAAATTACTAAAAAATTTTGTTCGCATGAATTTATAGTGCCAGCATGTCCTCTTTTTATTCAAAATATTGAATCGTAAACAAATATCAGTAGTTTTCATACCTCAGACTGACACTCATAACAAAATTATTTGTCCGCGTCAACCAAAACTGACCATATTTGCACTTTATTATGTAAATCTTAATAGCTGCATAGTAAATAAGTTATATTTTTATATCAGGATGGGTTGTATAATACAAATGACAGCAATATTGGAAAATAATGACTACCAAATTTTGTTCGCATGAATTTATAGTGCCAGCATGTCCTCTTTTTATTCAAAATATTGAATCGTAAACAAATATGAGAAGTTTCCATACGTCAGACTGACTTGTATAACAAAATTATTTGCCCACATCAATAAAAACTGACCATATTTGCACTTTATTATGTAAATCTTAATAACTGCATAGTAAATCAGTTATATTTTTATATCAGGATGGATTGTATAATACAAATGACAGCAATATAGGTAAAAAATTACTAAATAATTTGGTTCACATCAATATATAGTGCCAGCATGTCCTCTTTTTTATTCAAAATATTGAATCATAAACAAATATCAGTAGTTTTTATACCTCAGACTGACTCTTATAACAAAATTATTTGTCTGGGTCAACCAAAACTGACCACATTTGCACTTTATTGTAAATCTTTATAGCCGCATAGTAAATCAGTTATATTTTTATATCAGGATGGATTGTATTATACAAATGACAGCAATATTTGAAAAAAATGACTAAAAAATTTGGTTCGCATCAATCTATAGTGCCAGCATGTCCTCTTTTTATTCAAAATATTGAATTCTAAACAAATATCAGTAGTTTTCATACCTCAGACTGACTCATATAACATAATTATTTGACTGCATCATTCAAAACTGACCATATTTGCACTTTATTATGTTAATTTTAATAGCTGCATAGTAAATCAGTTATATTTTTATATCACGACGGATTGTATAATACAAATGACAGCAATATTGAAAAAAAATTACTAAAAAATGACAGCAATATTGAAAAAAAAATTGCTAAATAATTTGGTTCCCATCAATATATAGTGCCAGCATGTCCTTTTTTTATTCAAAATATTGAATCATAAACAAATATCAGTAGTTTTCATATCTCATACTGACTCATATAACAAAATTATTTGTCAGTGTCAACCAAAACTGACCATATTTGCACTTTATTATGTAAATCTTAATAACTGCATAGTAAATCAGTTATATTTTTATATCACGACGGATTGTATAATACAAATGACAGCAATATTGAAAAAAAATTACTAAAAAATTTGGTTCGCATCAATTTATAGTGCCAGCATGTCCTCTTTTTATTCAAAATATTGAATCGTAAACAAATATCAGTAGTTTTCATACCTCAGACTGACTCATATAACAAAATTATTTGTCCGCTTCAAAAAAAAAATGACCATATTTGCACTTTATTATGTAAATCTTAATAGCCGCATAGTAAATCAGTTATATTTTTATATCAGGATGGCTTGTATTATACAAATGACAGCAATATTGGAAAAAAATGACTAAAAAATTTGGTTCGCATCAATTTATAGTGCCAGCATGTCCTCTTTTTATTCAAAATATTGAATCGTAAACAAATATCAGTAGTTTTCATACCTCAGACTGACTCATATAACATAATTATTTGACTGCATCATTCAAAACTGACCATATTTGCACTATATCATGCAAATCTATATAGGGGCACATTTGTTATTCATGTTCAACGAGTATATGTTTTCGGACGTCCCCGATATCATTTATAATCGTAATGGATAAGTCTGTCTAAATTGATGAGATGGTACAAATGTACATACTTATACAACACCTTATCAATATCCCTATATATACACTGTACAATTTTCGATTGAACATTTGGCAAAACAGAATCTTATATCATGTATGTCCAATGCAAACAAGGTGAATTACGATTAAAAATCCATGTATTATGGAAGATACTGTTAAAAATGGGGAACGAAGCAACGAAAATCATGATGTTTATATCCCATCATATAAAATATGTTTCCGATGTGTTGGATAACCGCCTCGATTTTTGTAAATGTAACTTTTTAAAACTTAAAATAGCAAATCTGCTACTCAGTAAAGTTATTGGAACTGATTTTTTGTAATTAATAAAAGTTAATATTTCGAATTAAAAGCGATGTTGAATTGTTCTGGTTTGAAACTCATATACGTAAAATATTAAGATAAAAGTCGTTTTTAAAACAAACTTTAAATTACAAATGAACACGAAGTTTATTTCTTAATGTACACAATCAGTTAACGCGAAAAGTAAACGTGCGTTTACTTTCAAGTGCACGTAATAGTACAGTTGTGAAATCTGTAGTAAACGCCCGTTTACTTTTAAGTGCACGTAAAAATCAACTTGTGAAATCTGAAGTAAACGCCCGTTTACTACTGACTAAACGGACACAGAGTAAACGCGCGTTTACTCGAGTAGACATTAGAAATTTCCATTTTGACCAAGTTAACGTAATTATAGTAAACGCGCGTTTACTAGTAAACGCGAAAATTGAAGTGAACTAACGGAATATGTGCACGCGGTGTTAACGTGCGTTTACTTTATGTAATGCTTGGTCTGCACCCAACTGTAGTTTCTCATTTATAATCATACAACATCTCCTTATCTACTATATCCATGTTTGAGAATGCAGGACAGAAAGCCCTAGACAAAAGGGTACAGGAAAAGTGATCATTAAGTTTTGAAATAAATTTGTCTTTGAATTACCATATTTATAAGTTTTAAGTATATTTCGTATTTTCTTGATCAATTATATGTAAAACAACTTTGATATCTACTTATTTGTCATAAAATTCATAATTGTCTTGAAAATAAGCTAATTAATACGATGTCGGTTTCAATATTAATTTTAAAGTTAATTTGTTCCTCAAAACTATTTTTATATATAATAGAATAGAATAGAAAAGAATAGAATATTTTTATTTCCCAAATTACATGATGTATTATATATTTACTGAAAATGAATTTATAACCATACAAATGTGAAATTAGAATAGGTAATAATCAGGATGTTCACATTGTATTTGTAATAAACAGATGTCAACAAAACAGTCAATTGTCTTGAGGGGTGAATTTCAAAGGGTCATACATGTAGGTATCGCACACGACTACAATTTCCACAAATGTTAAGTTGCACCCTTTATCATGTACCTGCTCACGTAATTTTACTGGATATTCAAACCAATTTGAAAAAGAAGTAAGAAGCAACATGCTATATTGTATTCTGTTAAGAAATGCATTTTTAAAGGTTATATTTATAATTGGGTATTTATTTATCAATTTAAAACATTAATTGTTATAAAATGTAATGATGAAAGAAATTAAAACACAAATGTCACATGAAACCCAGGGTTTCCTGATAAATTTTAGAAGGAAATTATAACTATTTTAGTTGGCCGACTTGTGGTAAAGTTTTCCCATAACATGTAATTGTACTTGTAGGACAAAGATCATAAAAATTAACCAGAGACAATTTTATTGTTCATGACCAACAGTGAATTTATTGCTGGCCTTTTCTTTATTCTTATGTTCTTTAAGTAGTTTGTTTACTGTAACAACAGACAAAAGGCCAATGTTTAGATATAATTTGATACAGTATCATATATATGCCTGTTGAGAATAAAATTGCATGGAAGTGAAAAGTCTTTGTATCAGACCATACTGTCTGCAAACAAGTTTAATGCAAGAGTCCCTTTGTACTCAGACTTCTTGTATCATGTCACCTGAGTATTGAAATGAGCAAAAAGAAACAAATTTGTATTTCCTATAGCGTCAGTATTCATTTTTAAATGTAAATATGTGATATGGCTTAAATTGACCCTAAATTATTTTCAGTCTTACTTGGCCTAAAACCATTTTGTACTCATATGTTATGCTATTTGTAATTTTTCTTTCCATGTAAAGTACATTACATACAAATTGAAGGATTATTTATAACAAAAAAACTTCACAAATTTAAAATTGCTGGAAAATATTACATCTTCATGTAAGGCCCCCCTTCATTCAAAAACCTCTATTTTCAGGCACAGGCTCATATAAATTTGACTTTTGAATAATTGTAATAAATCTGATACATCAAATGAGTGTTCTTTTTCTTTTAATACATGATATATTAAATATTAGGGCATTTATAAAGTAATTTTTCGAATTTTTTTAACTTTTAAAGCCCCAAATGTTGATAGTTGAAATTCTTCAATTTTAATGTCAAAAGCTACACAGTTATGTCCTTTGATTTTCGTTGTCTACAAATATAGTTCCCTAGTGTGGACACTGTGTTACTTGCTATTTTTTTATACCCCTTTCAAATTTATTTCTTCATGTTTTATGCCCCAAATAGCAAGTAGGGGGAAGAAATTACACTAAAACAAATTTGTCATAAATTTTAGAGTAAAGTTGTGATTTGGTCCAGCTAAAAAAGGTTAACCATTAGTATTTCGGAAGCTGTCAAAAGAATTCAAGACCCCGCCACCCCCTTAACATAAAATTGTCCATATTTCGAGTTAGAGCTGATAAAGTTTCTATAATTTTGATATTATTTGTCCTAAAAGTAGTACACCACATTGTAAAAATATTCAAGATATTGTTGAGAAAATGCAGGTGGGATTTTTTAATTTTCATTTTGTGTCTAAAAGAAATGCACTATGAGACAACTGTGTTCTCGGGCCATGCTTGAATGCTTTCTCCTACCTAAATAAAAGTTGTTGTAATTGTGATTTTCTTGGAATTTAATTTTAGAATACTTACACAATAGATATAAACTAAAGAAACAAGTCCATTCTTAATATATATATATATATATATATATATATATATATATATATCTTGTAGATGATTCCCAGCTAGAAAAATGAAACAGTCTACAAATGATAAATATGCACTTATGATTTGTAGGGTAAATATAGATGTCAATCGCTTGGTAGTTGCAAGTTAAGAAAGAGTGGACGAATTCATAATTTTGTGTATGTTATTCATTGTTTTTGGAAAAATGAATAGCTCAAACAGCATTGTACAGTAGTACTACCATGAAGTGATGTTGGGATTAAACTAGACAAGAATCAAATAGTGCATTGAATAAATAGCAAACTAATAATTTGTTAGAAAGATCATACAACTAGATAGCTGTTAATACCTTGGATAATTATTCATTTGAAATAGTAATTTGGAATTATAAGAATTCAAAGTCTTAGTGCATATATTTGGCATGTTTGTAGTGCATCATACATGTATCTGAATTTGATTAGTGCCTTGAATAAATATTCATTTGTAATAGCAATTTGGAATGACAAGATTTTATAGATTCAGTGAATAGTTATATTATAGTACACGGTCACCAAACTGGCATTTTATTCTGGTCAAGCATATTAAAAATACTTTAAAGTATCATTTTATGCATATGACCATTGATCACAGCTGCTTTTGCTATTAAACAAAATTTAGACAACAATAATCATTCAATTACATGTACATGTTATTATATAATATTCATGATATTGTAGTCTTGTATAATATAAAATAAGGAGATGTGATATGATTGCAAGTGAGATAACTATCAACCAAGGACCAAATGAGATCTTCAAGGATGAGTAAAACTGATATATTTATAGCAAGCTATTAAAGGACAGACATAAAAATAACAAAAAAAAAAACAATTCAAAACTGAAACCCAACAGCCTAGTTTTTGTACAATATGTATGAAAAACAAATATGATGTTGCAACGAACAACAACCGCTGAAGATTTGCCTACCAAATTTCAGTAAGGGTGATTGTAAGTTAGATTCTTATTCTGGACTTAATATTAGTATTTGCTACTCCTCAGTATACATGACAAAGCACATAGCATTCAGGAAAAACGTTGAATGTCTTTCAGCAAACTCTTTTTTTTTGAGGTAGCATGCTTAAAATCTAGTTAAACCTAGATCGGTCTACTACAAATTAAAGCAAGTTTCTTACATACATGTATACAAATGGTGTCCTTAATATGCATAGTGTTTTCCATTGATGTAAAGCTACCTTCATTCATTGGAACAGGAAAAAAACATGTGAATACTAGTGTTAATAGAGGTCACCAGCTGGGGGCGAAGTCACATTTTAAAAAAAAGTTCAGTTACGGCTATGATACAATACCAGTAATTCATAGATGGTAATAGTATGTCCCATTATTTGACCGGATTGAAGAAGTCCAAAACTTTCTTGTAGTCTGGATGGGAGCTCCTTGAACATGGTAATGTCTGTATTCTTTAAATTTGTAGACCATTTTTCATCATCTTTGAAAAAAGTGTAATTCAGTTGAATTCTTTTGAAAATCATTTTACTATTAAATTTTATTATACCTCCGCTTTTAAAAAAGTGGGGGTATACTGTTTACCTCTGTCTGTCCATCCGTCCATCCATCCGTCAGTCCGTCCGTCCCATGAATATTTTTCATCGCATCTTTCCCAGGAACTACTCTACAAACATTTTGAAATTGGGTTCATGATTTATATAAGTCAGCTATACCGTGTGATGCGTTTTCAGATTCATCACTAAACAACTTCCTGTTTACCAAGTATTTTGGCGGGGGTATCATCAGTGTGCAGTAGCTCTCAGTTTCACTTGTAATGCCCTTGCAGTAGCGGAGGGGGCATTCAGTTTTACCCTTGTCCGTCTGTACATACGTATGTAAAATTAGTTTCTGTTCTCTAACTTTAGTTTGCCTCAATTAAATGTTATGAAACCTATACACAATGCTTATTACCACAAAACACAGATCAAGTGTGAATTTTGGTGGCGTCACTTTTACCGTTCTAAAGTTATGGCCCTTTACAAATGGAACAATTGATGAATTTTCCATTTCCGTTCTCTCACTTTTGTTTGCCTCAACCAAATTTTATGAAACTTATACACAATGCATATTACCACAAAACACAGATCAAGTTTGAATTTTAGTGCCGTCACTTTTACCGTTCTAGAGTTATGCCCTTAAGAAATGGAAAAATTGCTGAATTTTTCGTTTCCGTTCTCTCACTTTAGTTTGACTCAACCAAATGATATGAAACTTATACAGAATATTTATTACCATAAAACACAGATCAAGTTTGAATTTTGGTGCCGTCACTTTTACCGTTCTAGAGTTATGCTCCTTTAAAAATGGAAAAATTGCAGAATTTTTCGTTTCCGTTCTCTATCTTTAGTTTGCCTCAACCAAATGTTATGAAACTTATGCACAATGCTTATTACCAAAAAACTCAGATCAAGTACAAATTTGGGTAGCGTCATTTTTACAGTTCTTGAGTTATATCCCTTTATAATGTTATATGCAAGCGGGGGCATCATCTGTGTACCATGGACACATTCCCCATTTATTTAATTAGTTACATAAAAGTATATGATTTCTTTATTCTGTACATCATTCATTTCTGTAATCAGTATTGTAATGTTTATTTACAGCCGTTATTCTTTATACTTTAGCACACCATTATTCTCTATTCTTTATATTTTTTTGCCATTATTCTAGATTGATTTAACCCCATCTAGACCTACATTACTGAGAATTCTTATATTTTAGCAAATTCGCTTCAGGAAAAATTGTATTCTTGTGGATATTTGATTTAGTAGGTTTGCAATTCTTTAGAAAATGTGTACTTCGTTGAACTTTTAATTTTCTGTTTTATGTATTACCACGAAATCCAATATTTGGTATCCCAAACACTAATGAATCCAAAGTAGCAGACATCCACCCATCAACCAAGAATTAACAAATGTCTTAAGGTCAACATATACTTATAAAAAAGTTTTTTTTTAATTTTAACCAGAGAATAAAAAAAAATAAGATGTGGTATACATTTGTAGTTGCCAATGAGACAAAGACCCACCAGAGACTAGATGACCTAGAAGTTAAACAACAGGTCACCGTACGGCCTACAGCAATGAGTAAAACCAAGAATGTATATATAAATCCTTGGCAAAACCCAAACAGCATATTTTCTCCAAAGAAAATTTGGTCACAAAGATTGAACCTCCCAGACTGTAATTTTGTAAAATAACAATTTTCATCTCGATTATGATTCATTGCATGCACTGTGTTTCTTATTTTAGTTTCATAGACATTCACACGATACATAGACCTTTCAATTTGCATTTGTAGTGAACAAAATTTACGTTTTCGACTGACTTTACCGGTCCACGTAACCACGTTCCTCCGTGCTCTTTACCGATAACGAACACCTAAAAATGCAATTGCGCCATGTACCACCAAACGTTTTTGGTGTTATTAAATCATGTATGCATATATTTCTAATCATATACAAATATGCTTAACAGCCAATCTGCCAGAAAACCATGCAAAACCGTCCGAATGTCACTTTTTCCAAATGAGTTCATATTTGGCATATTGGTGCACCTTAGTAATATAAATAACCACACAAATTTTTTTGGGAAAATATTGAACCGATCTGGATATTTTTTGAGCGCCATGTTTTAACAGATGAAATTGCTCGAAAACAGCAAAAATAAGCCTTTTTGGCATATTTCGCTGGTTTAAATAAAAAAATATGGTAACATTTATAATTTTTTGATAGTTGTTCCTAGTAATACATCACTTTAAGTGTAAGAATGCATAGAATTAACAATGCTGTCTATTAAGTGTATGTATAATTTAAAGGTTTCAATATGTCTTATTTAGCTACATGTCCAAAATGGCTGATTTTGGTCATCTTTCAGAGCCAAAATACTCCAAGACCCGTTTATTATTGTGAAACAACATATCTACTTGCAAAGTATAACTATATATCCCCAATCAAAAAAAATATCAAGCTCGGCAAATAATGTTGGTATCTGGTATATGCCACAACAAAATGGAGTAACTTGCATATTCTAATTTTCTCAATTTTGCCGTCAAATTTGTAACTTCTGACATATGATAGGATCTGGACTTATAAATAAGTATAACAACAAATGGAAAAGAATAATTAATGTTTCATTTAATACATTAAGAAAATAATCATACATAAATACAAATTATTCATTATAAATCTAGAGGCTCCCAGGAGCCGAAATAGATCGTATTGACAAATTGTGCACCTAAAACGATAAAAAACACATATTTCAAACGCAATCAACTTAAATTAGAAGTTAAAAAATTCAGAATAAGTTCAGACTGTAAAAAAAAAGTTTCTTCTGACCACTTTTGCAATTTATTCTTATAATATATTGATATAGTTGTCGGATAGTAGCAGAAAACTGTGAACATTTGTAAATTTACACATTTCAGGGACAATAGCTCATAGATGTTATGTCCCTTTGTTATGTTATTTCAGAAAAATGTTGGGTATTTAGATCTTGTCATGTTGATAGTTTTTATCAATATATATATATATATATATATATATATATATATATTGAAAAGTTTTTAAATTTTGTATACATATATATATGTATGACACTTCTTCTAAAGTTATTACGATGATGGTTTAAAAGTGAAAACTGTAAACAGATGATTTTAACAGACACTTAGTGATGGAAATTTTTGTATGACCCTTTGAGCCTAGTATGCTAACAAGGCAATATTTGCCAGGTACCTATATATATGTTGCTGCAATGTGGTCAATACAAACATGAAAATCATAAATGCTTCAAAAAAAAATCCCATAACTAGACGAAAAACAAATTACTTAGTCTATATATACCAGTGCAAAATTTATAAAGAATTTTGAATGAAATTGGATAGCTGTTAAGATTACTGTACCTATAATGCTCTAAATCACATCCTCGGAGATAACAGAATTAAAATAAGTCATATGAATCTTCAAATTTCAATAAAGTTGATTGTGTTTTTTTTATACTTGAACGGCTATAGGTTTTACTATAAAACAAGTGTACATTAACTTTCTTGTAAAAGAAAAACCATAACATTAAAATCTCCATAAATGATAAAATGATATTTTTTGAGACATCATCCCATGGAAGATTTAACTGATGTTTTAAAGTTGGAAAGTTTCTGTTGCTTGTTTGGTTGGTTGACATTGTTTGTGTTAGAAGCATTATCAGTCTCTCAATCAGATGTTGACTGCTGTGAAAGTTCAGTTGTTGTTGACACTGACAGAAAGGTTAGCTGCGAGTCTAGATCTGAAAACCACAAAGCATACATACATAAATCAGGCTGTTAGTTTTCATATTTTTTCATTTTCTTATTTTGGGGCCTTTTATGGCTGAATATATATGCAGTATAGGTCTTGCTCATTGTTGAAGGCCATATGGCGTATGAATACCTATAGCTTTACTTCTATGTCATTTGTTCTCATTGGCAATCATACCACATTTTTTTTTAATTTCATATATACCACTGACAGGAAATAAAATTGAAAACTTTTACTGTAAGTGGATGCAGTTACAAAATTCTCCCAAATCATTTTTGCAGAATAGTTATTATCCACTCCTTTTAAGCATGTCCAAATAGCCCTTAACATCTTTACAACAATAAAAATTGCCTCCATTTGGTTTGGCATGTCAAATTACCTCTCAATATAATTTTACATTGAAAACAGACAATGGTGATAATTTGACCGCTTTTAGTGACAATCTTTGAAATGTTGGCCATCTTTATATCTGTTCTCTGTGTCAAAGTACAGCTAAATATCAATATTCATTAAAATCAAACTCAACAAAATTGGAAAATTTTACCCTTTATTTGCTGTGTCCATCTTTAAAAAAAAATTCATTGTTTTGTTGGCATGTCAAAAGTGCTATAATTCCTTAATGTCAATTTTCATATAAGGCCATCTTGAAAATGTTTGCCATTTTGGAAGAAAAAACAACCTTACTTCATTTGTACTTTGTTTAGCAAGTCAAACTACCACGACTATCCCTAATTACCAATTTTCATTAAATTAACCAGTGTTGAAATTTGTGCCATCCTCGGTGGCCATCTTGAAAATGTTTGACATCAGATAATCATCCACATATTGTGCTTTTCTTTTCACTAAAGTTTCATTTAAAAAGATAACACCAGTTATCTCAGAAAAGGACAAATTTTGTGGAAGATGAAGAAAAAATGCAAGTTTGGACAGAACATTCAAGCTATAACAGCTCTAAATTTGTAATGGGATTAAATATTTGACAAAGAATAGGTTTCTAACACAGAATAAATATGGTATAAAGATAAAGTTTAATAGATTCAGCATATCAGAGAACCCCAAGATCAAATTAAGATTTAAAATTTAGTTTGGACCTCAATGTAAACCAATTTCATAATAGGGCCCAAAAACTAAATACAGGTTAGATTCAGGCTGAATCAGCATCTTTAAAATTATTGTTGAAATCAAACACAGTTAAATTATGGACCCCATTTGAACCAACTAGAAAACTGGGACCAAAATCATAAATCTAAGTACATATTTATATTCAGGATATTTGATTATTTCTATTTATCATTCAAAGAACCCTAATTCATTGTAATTAGAGTTCAAGTTTTTTAAAATTTTAAAAATTAAACTAAGTTAAAATTTGGACCCTTTAATTTGGACTTTAAAATGTGGACAAATTTGAAAACCGGACCAAAATTAAAAATCTAAATATAAAACATTTGCATTTTGTATATCAAAAGAACCTCAAGAATTCAAGTTGTGTAGAAATAAGAAAACAAATTTTGGACCATTTTGAAATCAATGTGAACCAATTTAAAATGGGGCCCAATTGCAACATCTTAAATTATTTAAATACATTGTTAGATTTAGCATATTAAGAACCCAAATAATGTATTTATTTTAGATTGTTCTTGTCCTAAACATGCATGAACTATTTGCCATTGGACATTAGCATTATCAACAACCAATCAATTAATCGAAAAGGTGAAATATCTTCAAAAGTACCAATACAAATCTCCTCCTTTTATATTTGAAAAAGTAAAATCACAAAAATACTGATTTCCGAGGAAAATTAAAAAAGGAAAGTCCCCAATCAAATGGCAAAATCAAAAGTTCAAACACATCAAACGAATGGATAACAACTGTCATATTCCTGACTTGGTACAGGCATGTTTTTATGTAGAAAATGGTGGATTGAACCTGGTTTTATAGCTAGATAATAAACCTCTCACTTGTATGACAGTCGCATCAAATTCCATTATATTGACAACAATGCGTGAACAAAACAAACAGACACAATAGGTAAAATTGTCAAAAATAGGGGTACAGCAGTCAACATTGTGTTATCATCTTAATCACTATAAAAACAAACAAATGTAACGAAGAAGCACAAAAAGGCATACATCAAATTTAACATCCTCATTTTGCTTATATTATACGATTTTATATATCTATGTAAAATCCACCCATAAAGGATGGAAGGTTTTAAGTACTGGCGTAAAATCGCGCGTTTGAATTTCGCACAGGTAGACATAAAATAATTTTGTCATTCAAAGTATGACGGGATACATAAATACAGAGTCACGTAAAATGGATATCACAAAAAACAGACTTAACAGTAAAAGTAATACGTATTAATAAATGAAATAATTGAAATGGAATGTATGAACAGTTCATTAGTCATTGTTAGTTATTGACTAAAAACTATAGGAACCGCCGAATATAGTACTACAAATTAAAATTAGCAAAGTGATTTTTCAATGGGAAAACCAAGTTAACAAAGACCTGTTTAATAAAACTGATGTACAAATGTATAACATGTAATTGTATAATTATGTTATTATATAAGTGATTACATATATACTTTGTATGATTACCATGTTATTCCAACAGTTAAATTAATATATAAGTTAATAATAACTTACCAATATCTTCTTCTATACATGTATTTAGTTTGACCTGGCTATTGTCACTTTTACAAAAATTCATCTTAATTGAGCATTGCTTGCATATATATAGCCCTACAAATAAAAAGTGTTAAACTATAAAATAATTCTTCATTTTTGTTTTACATGAAATAAAATATATCAGACAGGACATGTAGGGTAGTTTAGCATCACTGTGCATGTAGTTTAAATGTATGTTTTTTTCTTTTAAAAAGGGCTCTATAAGTAATCTACATACATGTACATGTAGGGTCCTAAAATTGAACTTTATAAAAGTTTGCAATGCTTTTGATTTTTTTAGTCTCCTTGGCCTATTAGTTCATTAAAAAAAATATTATTCTAAGGATAAAGTTGTCTAGTGTTACATGTACAGTATGTTGTATGTAAAACATGTATTTGTAGGAGGCTTTTCCACGAGATAAAAGTTTTTTTAGTAGACAAAGAGCTGAACAACTTCCAGTAAGAACTGAAAATATAACTTTAGGGGAAGAGAATAAAAACCTGACCTGCTAAACGTTGAATATGTTGAAATAGATTTTGATTATTATCATGATTCTGGTCTATAAATTGATTTTTTAAAACAGAAAATAAATATATATTGTACCCTGGTTAATACATGTAGCTTGAAAATTAAAATTCTGTCCTAAGCTGACAAGGACATAAATATTTTGACCATTCTAACCCTCCCCCTTGCTTTTTTAATCAAATGGTCCCAAGACAGAACAATGTATATACGGATATATATTATTTGCTTGCACTTTGCAATAGGAAATAAATAAGATGTCTTAGAAACAGGTCAGGTGTAAAAGAATATTCACATGCCCCTTCAACACCCACCCACCCCTTTTTTTTAATCTAGCTACATGTAATGTATCAATTGTTGGTCCCCTAATTTCAGATTGACTATATGGAACAAATGAAAATTGATTGTAAGATTTGTACCTGTTCTTACTGGAATAACTCGTCCTGTATACAGCCTGTTTTGAAAGGGTGAAGATCCTTGGTCAGCTTTGGCTTTGCTGGAAGAGGGTTGGACAAGATGCTGACATCTTGCTTGACTATCATGTCAATTCATTCCATAAAAGTCCCGGTACTTCGAGCATATTCAAAGACAAGATGATGTAACAACCATGGGAAAATAAACCACTCCTTGTCTTATATAAAATAAGGAGTCCTGTTGGAAATTCTACACCATAAACATAGTTTTCAGTATTATTCAGACTTCCTAAATGTAGATGAATGGTAGTCTGTATCTGTATGAATATGTTTGGTTACCAATGCTGCTTTCAATACCACGGTAGAGAGAGTGTCGTTGATTTATTGATGGTGCGCCAGAGCAGTTTTGACACTCTCAATCTCAATTTTGGTGCGAGCAAGGTGGTTCCACTCGCTCACTTTTTTTTTACGAAGAATGATTTAGAATACTTTTGTTTTACTCGTTGAAATCTAAAAACACTTTTTGCTGTTCATGGACTTATTTTTCCAATCAATATTTATCATGTTTATTCACTAAATTATTGTCATGATTGTCAAATTTCTTGGCAGTAATTATTTTTTTTGGAAATGCTATTTTGGTCTTTAGTGCATTCAGATATCTTAAATAGTTTGTAATATGTAGATGTATAAGGCTGGGATAGCCCACATGCTCATCCTAGATTATTAAAGTCACAAACTTCACTGTAAACATTTGTCTGCCAAACCACCACTGGGAGCTGACATGTTTGAGATCTTACCCAAGGGAGATAAGTCAATGGAAGAGCATAACAGATGGACTCCCTGGTTTCAGACAATTTATTGATTTTTGGACTTGCAGTACAAATACGTCTTATTTCATTTTTCAGAAAAAATTGATTTTACTTGTTCGAATGATTTTATGGCCATTTTAGTACCAATTGTGTTTAGAATTTAATCAAAATCAAAATCAAAATGTGTCAATTTGGGACTAAAATCACCATTCTTTCAAGGCATAAATTAACATATAATACTCATTTGCCAAGCTTAATATTTTGTTTTGATATAAAACATACCCCATAGTTAAAACCGATATAAGTTGCAAACAAATCCGGAATGGGTCTTGCAAGATAGAAGCGAATGAAAACCACGTAAATTTATGTATGAAAAACCCCGCCTTTGTGTCCCTGCTCCTGGCAATGTGCCAAATCGTTTAAATTTTCATTTGTATTGATCATAACATAGTAAAATGGATGAGATTCAGCTGACATTACTCTAAAAACTCAACTACCCCATTTAATATGCTTCTGGGTCATTCTTAAAAGGCATAAAAAAGTTGGATGTTTCATTATGAATTTACAGAATTATGCAAATGAGGCTGTTACTAAAAATAGATACGATTCTGGGAAAAATTAAGTCGTCAAATTCTTTTATTTTATGTCAAGGATTAAGATGATGTATAAAAAATTGTCAAGTTGTGGTTGTCGATTTGGACAATTTTCTGAATATTGCATGGTTTTCTGGCGGATTGGCTCTTAACATCTGTTTCCTTGTGAACCATGTCAACAGAAACCACTTATAACTACAACAAACACATTTTCGGGAGACGGATTTATAAAAGTTTTTCCAAACTTGTTTCCGAATCCCATTTTTGAATTTCATGTAACATTGTACTACTTAATTGTTATAATTGTTCATTAATAAATACTGTCTAAACTAAACACATTTGATTTGCCGCAAACTTTATATTTACTACAGTTATGCCGTCGACTGGTTAAGTCCTTCGGCCATCGGATGTCAAAAGCAAAACTAATGAAATCAATTATCAGGATTTAAGTTATTTTTTGTAAATAATTTGTGAAAGGGAATCCACACGGGCTACGAGTACCGGCAAAGAGTAACAATAAGAAATAATTATTGTTACTTCCAAGACTAGTTGCCGAAATGTTTTTAAGGACAGGGACCTGATTTCACACGGAAATTGCAGGAAACAATAATATCGTTTAAATACAAATAGATGATTTTGATTTTGACACCATTCATAAAATATCACATTTTTTTCTGGTTCAATAATCACAATTTACAAAAATACCGTTACAGATCCGGACACGTGCCAAACTGCTCCTTTTAAATTTGATTTTACAACTTTACAAGAGAAGAAAGGCGAAGGATACCAAAGGGACAGTCAAACGCATAAGTCGAAAATAAACTGACAACGCCATGATTAAGAAGGAAAAAGACAAACAACAGCACACAAAATCAGTCTAGAAAACCAAAGACTGAGCAACACGAATTCGAACCCCACCAAAAACTTGAAGTGATCTCAGGTGCTCCGGAAGGGTAGGCAAATCCTCCTCCACATGTGGCACCCGTCGTGCTGCTCATGCAAGTTCAAACCCGGTGCAAAAACAATGCATATAAGACTAAAATGATCACGCTGGTTAAAACCCTAGAAAAGTCTACTTTTTTATTCATAACAAATTACTTTTTTATTTGTGTGTATAAAAGAGGGGGTTCCTTTATTTGATACACTTAAAATAGCCTGAGACATTACACCTGATGCAGCAGCCGGGTTTAGCCAGTGCTTGGACACTGGACATAAAAAAAACACAATGATCGAATTCTGTCCAGTGAATTTTTAATATACAAAATTGTGGATGGTTAAAAGTTAATTCTATCGATTGAAGAAAAATAGTAGACAAAAAGGTATATGTTAACAAAGAATACAAAACATTTACAAACCGAACCGCAGATTGTGAAAAAAAGTGATGCGTCATAAAATCGACATAACAAGTTATATCTCTTTGATCTTATATAAGCTAGCTAAAGATTTCTGATCTTTTTTTTATCGTACCAGGCTATCAATAAATGATTTATTTTTTGTCGCGATTCTTTTTTTATAAACATAAAATGAATGACAAATGCTTTTTCTTTCTCCCGGATCAATTTAGCTATATGAGCAAATGGGACCTTTTTCATATTTGAATGATTAAATTTGTTAAAGATATTATAAATACACCTTAAAAGCTTACTGTTCGGTGTGAGCCAAGGCTCCGTGTTGAAGACCGTACTGTGACCTATAATGGTTTACTTTTATAAATTTTGACTTGGATGGAGAGTTATCTCATTGGCACTCATACCACATCTTCTTATATCTATGTACATGTATATCTTAAGATTAATAAAGTTGAATAACGACAACTAGAAACCTATAGTGCAAATGTATATTAACCAGTAAAATGCAATAAAGTAACACTCAGAATCGTGTCCTTCCCCCAAAACGTGTCAGATCCCCCCAAACGTGTCCACATGACGTCACTGAACTGCAAAACATGTCTTTAGAAATGTAAAAGGGCGCCAAAGCGTGTCGTTTGTATAAACGCCCAAACGTGTCCATTTTTTAATGAACACCCAAACGTGCCCAATCCCCAAAACGTGTCCATATCAAGCTTAATTGTTTTTTCACTGGAACTATCATTCGTGTCCATATTATAAATACGTAGGTTATTTGCTTATTGTTTTTTCATTAACGTATACTCATTTTATTATTTCATTATAAAATAGAAATAAATTACTTTCAGGTCTTTTTTAAAACGTCACTATAGCCTGGGTAAAAGCGGGAGCGTCCGTTCGGCTATGTTGGATGTAAATGTAAGCAGCCATGCATGCTCAGTTAAATTGTAGATATTAAATCCGATACCTGGTGTAGGGAGAATGTCCCTTTCTCTGCGCATTAAAACCTTTGTAGCAATTTACTCTTTCATGGTGCCATTAGTTGTATTTTGGAAGGCAACATTTTTTTTTTAATTTCCGCAACTTTTATTTAAAGCGGCCTCTATTACATAACGGAGATTTAAGTAGTTTCTTACTAAAGTCATAAAAAAATCGGTCTTTACTCGCTCTCAATTTTTTTAAGATTAAAATCCCAACTAGTGTTAATCCCGAAAAACCGTAAAAATTTAGGCCCAATCCTAAATTCCCGGTATAATAATAAAACCTATCTACAGTATTTATTGTTAACATGATGTCGTTCAAACAATGCATGAAATATTTGTTACTGGTCGTTATGTCTCTCGTTTGTGTGTCTTTAGTGAAACATAAAATTAAAAAAAAGGCCTGAAAACCAGTTTGTATCAGAACTGTTGAAAAAAGGGAAGTCAATTCTATAATTGAAAGCTCGCCGTGTAATATTCGCCAACAGGAATGATTTAAAAAGGCATATATCGGAGTTTAATAGTACAAAATAATTCATTTAGTAAACGATTATTTCAACTGTACTAGAATTATTTGTATGTTCGCTCTACATATGCGCGAAATACTTGCAACTGGACAATAAGCAATTTCATTCAAAAGTTAATTCATATGTTACAGATTAAATTTGCAATTATGATAATCATTAACAAACGGCATTGAGCAAACTAATGATAATAAATGACCACATCATCAACTGTGTCCCCCATCATAGAATTGCCGTAAACGTTATTGATGTCATTTGTACATATATTAGCACTAAAACACGTTAGACGTACTGGCGTTTAACAGTGGACACGTTTTGGTGAATAACAATTATCGGACACGTGTGGGAGTTATGAAATCAGACACGTTTGGGCAATATTGAATATAACGGACACGTTTGGGGAGAATAGACACGTTTAGGGGAATCGGACACGTTTGGGGGGATGGACACGTTTGGGAGTGTTACATATTGTATATTAAAAAAAGTATAATTCAAGTGTTTCTTACCGATTAAAAACGCCGTTAAAAACGCTTTAATTTTAGGGGTACGTCTAAACACTGCTCAGGACCTGCTGAGTGCACTCAGAACTTAAACGTGCACACAAAAAAGTTAAGTATGTCTGTTCAAAGTACAAGAAATGTCCAAGAAACCGAATTTTTAAGTAAATGTCGAAAAATTCAAACCCATTTATCTTTTAAATTTAGCACATGAAGATATAATTTTTATTACATATTCAAATTTTAATAGCTTGTATGTGAACTTTCGTAAAAAATCAGTGTGGGTTTAAAGCTGTATCATATGCCCATAATTGCCCTAAAGCTAAATGTCATCGTCAGATAATGAGGGTCTGAATGGGGATCCTATCATTTTAGGCATTTTTTTTTCTATTCGTTATACCTTTTGCCGATCATTCTTTATTCACTGTATTCTAGTACCTCATCATACTCTTTTCTATATATTTGTCTGGTTATTTTCTGTATTCTTTATTTTTTTGTCAATAATTTTCTTTTCTGTAAACCCCCATCCACACCCTTGTGTATAATGGAAGACGATAAACATTCTAGTATACATACCACCCGTTGTCACTTCTCACCTGACATACAAACCACATGTTGTTATTCTCACCTGGACACAGGACTTATATATATATATATATATTACGTAATAGTAACGAATGTAAAATTATCGATATAGTAAATTCAGAAGAATATAACCTGTATCAACGCACTGGCTTGTTAAATGTATTTTGATCTGACAACAAGAATATATTTGTTTGTCATATTTTTAGTTTATTTAAAATTGAGAATGGAAATGGGGAATATGTCAAACAGACAACAACCCGAAAAGAGCAGATAACAGCTGAAGGCCACCAGTGATCTTTGATCACGTTTTAGTTCCGAAAAGGCAAAAACCATCGTATTTTCAAAAAAAATCTCTTAAAGGATGATGGAAGTTTTAACGACCTTTACTGGCTTTACAGCCCTCGCACGGTCGGACTCTAAAATTTGCTGATTTTAAGAGCCTATATCAAGAGATAGGCTTTACCTAGCTTTAGGCGTTTTTAAAAACAACCATTTAGGAACCAGATTGTGGCTTCTCTATATTTATATCAACATTGAAATTCAAGGCAGTATTTTGTCGAAGAGAACATTTACCCAAAGTGCAACATGCGAGAAGAGGTTTGATTTTCCCTTAAACTTTTTTATTGAAGTGACTAATCTGTTGAGGTTACGTCACGGAAATATATTTTAAATGCAAAGGTGCAACTGGATGCATTCCTAAAATCCAATTAAAAATATATATATATATAAAATGACGGGTATTCGTCAATCAGACAGCAATCCAACATAAACATAAGTGGGTTACCTGACATTTAGAATAAGAGGTTTAAGCATAACCCGCGCTGGTTTCAACTTTCTGAGTTCTGAGTAAAATTCAATATACATGTAGAACTCTGAAACGTGAAATATACGAACAAAATTTTTGACGTACGATTGAGAGTGGCATTCCCTAAATACATACGGGTCCACAAACTATTCTTGTTATAATATAACGGTAAATGAGGATCTCATTAGAGGAACAAAGTAAAGATACATGTTGAAGCAATAATAATTTCCACATGCAGAACATCAAAACGGACGATCTCTCAATTAGTATATGCAACTGTAACAAATACAACCATAGACAATGACACTAGTAAATGCTTTATATACTGACATTGACACAAATATACTGCTCATAATAATTGCACATCTGTAGACCTTAATCTAGGTATCCCGCGTTATATAAACTATCGACCACCATCGAACGGCTTATCACAGTTCGGCGCAGACCAGCGCACTTCTCGTGTGACCATCAAACTTCATGATCCCCATTGCACCTCCGAGTCATACATATATATACATTTCTTTTACTTGATTTTAATAATTGCAAACACTTTTATACCGATTTTCTGATAATGGTTTTTATTGTGTTAAAGTAATAATTTTAATTCCCGTAGGTATTTCCCAAAGAAATAAGGTTTATTTAAGGGTTTACACATCTTTATAGCTAAAATATGTTGATACTTATGTCACGAACAGATATCTATGACAAACATTTCTTAAATTGTCAGTATATAAATTTAGAATTTTTTTTTAAGAAACGTAGGGTCAGCTACAGCAGACTAAGTTGACCTTTCATGGATTGAAGTCTTATGTAAAAATAAGAAAATGTGGTTTAATTGCAAGTGAGACAACTATCAAAGAAAGTTCAAATCAAGAGGAATGTTAGCAGTTATATCTATACGACCTCCAATAATGACAAATACGGAAACCGTAAAGTCGGTTATTAAAGGCCCCGCCCCGACATGAAAACAAATATGAAACAATTCAATTGAACAAACTAACGGCCTTCTTTATAACAAAGCAATCTTGCCACAAAACAAAAGCCCAAATATATAACAGAATTGAAGTTATGACAACCACTGAACTACGTGCTTTTGACTTTGGACAGACACATATACTAGTATACAAAGAATGTTGTGAATGTGTAGGTCCTTTATTGGTCATATAGCTCTACACAGTTATCTGTTTTACACATTCTTTGGCTTTCAAATATGTAGCATTGAGCGTTCCTAGTGAAAGTAAATCTAGAAAAGTGTTACGGATGCATGGAATTTATAAAGTGTTGTTTTGTGAGGGAATCAAAACGAAGGGAAGTGAATGAGTGTTTTATATGTGCAATAATATCGGCCTCCTAACTTTTAGTGCAAATCTGCACTTGTTTCATGTATTTGATATGCAAATTATCACAAAACTAAAAGGATAAGATGGATGAATTAATAGTAGATCGTTTAACGTCCAGTGGCATCTATTATAGATTCATTATTAGGGGGAGAACAATAATTATGAACATTGGCAATCATACCACATCTTCTTTTTGATAAGGACGTACATTTGTAGATTTTCGGCTTTTACTGTAAACGACAGTGTCCCCGGGAGTCAAAGTCGAAATTAAACTTGTGTAAATTTCTGAAACATACATTTCATGATTTGACTAATGTATAAAACAAAACAAATAATACCGTTTTGAGCTATAAGAATACAGACAAGACCTAACGGTTCACCATTTATAATGTTGAACCAATTTGAGAGTCAAACGTAAACTGCTACATGTATATTTGATGGATGGATCATGTAGTTTGTATTATTCCCCAAAAATGAAAGCTCGGATGAAAAGGAATTGGAATGATTTAAAAACCTAAGTTTATGATAAATGTACTCCATCTCATTCATTGGTGATTAAGTTGCATATCATATGGTGTACTTTTTTTGTACGTATTACTAGACAAAAGTTGCTGGATCTTGATAGATGCATACGAAACTTCAATGAATTGTTTGTATTTTTCAAAATAACTAAAAAATGAAAAAAAGAATCTATCGGATAAATTTCTATGAGACAAAACTTATCCTTATTAAAGTGAAATTGGTCATATGGATTCGTAAAGGACAAAAAATATCCTCAGTAACAGAACAAAAAATACTCCCATGGTAAAAAAAAATCCGTCATTCTTTAATAATCCTAGAAGGTTAACAAAGTACTATTGTAAAAAAATATTTTTTCGGATATCAATCTTTTAGACAAACATTAAAAACGGTGTCTCGGATATGCAACCATGGCACGATGAAAAGTGATTCCGAGAAAGAGTTACATGTTTATTTTATTCAAATAAAGAATTATTATGATGATACCATAGATTTAACTATTTTTTCAGAAAATAAAAAAAAAAAATGTATTTTAAACCCGTAACCACAATTTCAAGTTACAAAAATTCCTCAATTAAAAATCTTTCCTAAGGAATACGTGATATATTTGCCTGATCTTATACTTGTTTAAATATAAAATGCCTTCAAGCACATATAATGTTTATTTTTATTTAATTTGCCACAAAACGTATTTAGCTTAGTTTAATAAAAACACTGTTGAAGAGAAAATACATATCCGTGTTAAATTCGCCTCAGTTTGTTAATTCAAGTTTGACATCTAACTTCTCAATCCGCAATCCACATTTATCCGACAACCTTGTATATTTTATTTTCTTAAAGGAATACCCTCATGTTCATGTGACCGTCAGAAACTAAGACAAATATGATATTTGTAATGGTATTTATCAAAACTTAAATGATCGTATAGATTTAAGTAAAGTTTATAGTTTCAATATTTTTTGATTCAATATTTTATTACAGTCTCACCACATACACACATAAAATGGGATTCACAGAAATAAACATGAAACATTAAAACATTTGCACTGTATATGCACCAATCTTAAAAAGATTTATGAGAGACTTTTAAGACACAATATATATACATATAAATAATTTTACTCATTTACATTTAAAATTTTCAGTGTCCATACTAAATGAATATAAAACATTTGTTTCTATAAGAACTAGTGAAATAAAATACCGTTTCTTTTCAATAAAATATTATTGATGTTTTTGGCAACTATAGCAGCAACATTGTCGTTATTAAATAAAATATATATTTTTCGCTATCTGATAATAGGTTAAAATGTTCATTCAAATGTTTAGCTTAATGTATCATGATTTGTCTTAAATCTACATATAATGGGCATTTTAAAAGGACATGAAGTTCATCTTCAATAGTGGAACTACAAAACATGTCATCTCGTGGACTTCTTTTCTTTCATACCTTTCAGTTTCTATTTTAGTGGAGCTACCCCACATCTAAATCTTGCAAAAGCACTTCTGTTTTTAATTGACAGAATTTTTTTAACAAGTAACAGTTGTTCAACAAAATATTTGTTTTAACCTATTTCGCTCAGTTGAATAGAAAATCAAATTTTAACTGTTCTGTCGTAGAAATGTCATCATTGCTATTGTTTGTACGTATCTAACATGTATCATTTTATTAAAATGTGTCAGTTCCAGCAAAGACTCACTGAATAAACACGAAATATTTACAGACAGATAAATAATTGGTACACGCACGATACACACACGCAACACGCACGATACACGATGAACTCACGTAAAAATGGTCAGTTTGAATTTAAGAAGGTCTGTACCTGTGTATATTTAATTTTTACTTTTAATCTAAAAAAAATGCATGAATATGCAGAAGCTGTTCAAGTACTTTCACGGCAATGGCTGCATGACTGCATTCTCTATAGACGACACGTTGATGATCATAATTTTTGCCAAATTTAAATTATCCCACACCAAAAAAAAATCACAGTATCACAGCTTCACGTGTTACGGTGTATATATAAATATATACGTACTCTGAGCTTCAAAACATAATGTCATTTCATAAAAATTGCTTAACGTCCAGTGGCAAATATTACATATATGTTCAGATTTTTTTTTATAAAAATAATATGGGCGTTGATGGCAGATATGTCATTGTTTCCGTTAGATCAATTCGCAACTGTTATACACTATATGGGTAAACCTGCCTACTGTATATTGACTGTATGTTGGTCTTGTGATGTCTTCTGCCTATTATTTTCGTTGGGTTGCTGTCTTTTCACTTATACCCAATATATTCGTACAAATGTGCATTCATACTTGTCGGGTTGTTAAAATAATTGAATGTCGTGGTAACGAACAGTATTTTAGATTAAGTATAATCGTGGAATAAAAACTTTACATACTTGGACATTGTTCATTTTCTTGATCAATATAACTGACAAATAAAACCCTAAAAAATTCGATTTATTTTTACTGTTAATTTTCACTGAAAAGAACAATTCAAACACAACACGTGAGAAAATAAACGGAAGCTTCAAACAAAAGTGTACATTATATAATTATAAAATATTTATGACTGTCTGGTTGAAGAGTAAATGTTGATATTTGGTTTAACGTAGACAGAAACATTAGTTCGTCCATGTTATCATGTATTATACATGACAGGTAGCAGTGACATTTTATTCAAAATATGAATAAGGAGATGTTGTATGATGCCAATAAGACAAATTTCAATCAGAGTTTAAATGACAAATATATCAGCAATTATATGCCTTCAACCAATACAGACATGTACAGACCGAATAATCTGTCTCTTGTGTGTTTATACTTGTCATTTCATATTTAATTTGTCCACCGACCAGAGGAGGGACGACATTCTGCATACGGCACGCATATTGGACTTATATTATCGATCGGTCGCAGTCACATGGACAGTGGAAATGTGTTGGATGATATTATACACATAAGCAATAATAAACAGTTGTGATGATTATATAATATACATACATGTATACATAATAATTGAATTTGGTATTTGTCATTATTTACCGGGCATATACGAATTTATCCCTTTATCAAACTGCTCTTTTCCGGGTGCTTTTTTGTACGGCATGATCATTATAATTGAATACTCGTTTATCAAAGTATTTTAACAAATTGTTGGCTTTTATTTTGGTCAACATTTTATTTTATACAAAATTATACATATTAGACTCTTTTTTTCATTTGTTATAAAAAAGGAGGTGATCATTTTTATTTCAATTATCTTGAATATCTAAAATACACAATACATGATATTTGTTGCTAAAGTTTACGTATTAATGTATTTACTCACGGATTTGAGAAATGATTTGAGAACACAAAATTAAAATAGTCTTGTTTATCATAGATTATTGTACTGAGATGACCGCTGATGTCAAATTCGATGTATAAGTCTAAAAATGAGACGAAGGAAGCCGTGTCTGTTGTTTCTTTAATGTGTAGTTCTGAAGGATATATTAATGGAACCCAATCAGGAAAGTTTGGATTGTTTATTGACTGTCACAATTACGTGTTTGTTGACAAATACAATGTTTCGGTGTCTAGTATCACTAGCAACATTTTTCGCGATCTTAGAAGTGTATATACAAATATAGTCGTCTCGTCTGAAATATTATATAAATAACACATAGCTGAGAGGGTGATAGAGCAGATTGATACTCGAGAAAACATTGTCAACCGCGGCTATCAACTGTCAGCTATGTGTTATTTAATTTATTATACTGAATGTCCTATCATTATTGTCTTTTACTATTTTCTATGACGTCACATACATAACAACGTTACGGGGATTAGAAATGAAGCAAGATGTTTTATTTTTTATTTTGACAGTCAAATAATAGAATCTGAGGCAAAACGTAGAACTTAAGCATTGTCTTCAATAACACGATGTAATTTCAATTCATTGTCCTTTAAATTATCGATTTTTAATTGGTCTGGACGAGAGGATGACATTAAAAAAAATGTCACCCGCTCAGCAATGTGATAGAGTAAATTAACACCCTCGTATTAGCCAATCAAAAAATGGCATTTTTACGTGAAGTATAATAATACTGATTATGACCTTCTGACTGAGTGTGGATTCGAATGCCAGATGACGCATGAACACAGGAGACGATAACTCTGTCGATACACCCGTCTTGCTCCTTATAAATTTCCCGCCATTCACTCATTTTTTTTCTGACCTGGATTTGTCTCTTCTAAATTAGATATCTGTTCTATATGATTATTATGGTTGTAGACTCATTTCAAACTTGAAACATCGAAATAGATTGTTCTTCATATTGTATATAGTTTGTAATTTGTAATGATGAATGTATTTTATTGATACACATATTCACATACATAAACATATTCGTCTCTGCTTATTCTTCATTACGTTATTTTAAGATATATATGCATTGGAAATTAACACAGCAATAGAACGATAACTATCATATATTGGCTCATGTATGAATAATTGTTATAAATGCATCTGTGCAAATGAACAAAGTGTAAAAAAACTGGAAACACACTTTTAACATTTTATTTTCTTAAAAATCACACTTTTACAGCTGAGTGTAAATAGTTTAAAGATATTTATGTCTTTGCATACAGGTGAAAGATAAAGCTAGCTATAAAACCAGGTTTAATCCAACATTTTCTACATAAGAAAATGCCTGTACCAAGTCAGGAATATGACAGTTGTAATCCATTCGTGTGATGTGTTTGAGCTGTTGATTTCGCCATTTGCTTAGGGACTTTCCGTTTATAATTCACCTCGGAGTTCGGTATTTTTGTTATTTTACTTTTGATTTTATTTTTACACCTTTTTCCATTTGAATATTTAGGTATGTTGCGAAGGTGTGTAAATATTAAGCTAAGAACATTGTGTTGAAAATGAATTTGATTGTTGTCTAAGCCGAATAAACAAACGTTGAGATTCCTGGTAAGAACAACTTTCCTTACCTCATTTACTTTATTTTGATCTATATCTGTTCTTCCTAATAACAACTGGACTAAGCCGATCTGTCCATCTTTTACAGAATAATGTAAGGGAGTGTAACCGTACTGAAATAGAAAGGTTGACATGTTCATAGCATCTATACAAACATATAACTAGAGGTTCTAAAGAACATGTGTCGCTCACCTTGGTCTATGTGCATATTCAACAAAGGACACTCTCCAACGTTATAGACGATAATAGATTTCATGACCAAAAAAAAATGGTGATAATTGTCATTAATGGGAAATACTCCAATAAGGAGTCGTAGGACGATTTCTTCTATTTGTCTTAATTGTAGTCCATGACTTGCTGATGATTTTTGCTTATTTAAGTTTCTATCTATCTATTATAATTTTTAAGATATAAGGCAAAAACGCAAAAAATTGGTAAAAATCGTCATCAAAGGGCAATAACTCTAATAAGGCGTCTACTGACGATTTCGACAATGCAGACTTATTTGAAGAAATTGTCTTGCTGACCATTATGTAATTTAAAGTTTCTCTCTATCTATAATAGTTTTCAAGATAATAGGCAAAAATGAAAAAAAGGTAAAATTTGTCATTTATGGGCAATAACTCATATAAGAAATCGTCTGACAGTTTTGAAGTATATAAATAATAGATAGAGCTCATCATTCTGAAGATTTTTGTCCTTGTAAGATTTTCTCTATTCATGGCGGTTTTCAAAATAGTAGACACAACTTGCATTTTACCGCTATGTTCTATTTTTAGCCATGGTGGCCATGTTGGTTGGCAGGCGAGTTCACATTTTTTAAACTAGATACCCTAATAATGATTATGGCCAAGTTTGGTTAAACTTGGCATATTAGTTCAGAGGAGAAGATTTTTGTAAAAGATTACAAAACTTTACAAAAAATTGTGAAAAATTGACTTTAAAGGGCAATAACTCCTTAAAGGGTCAGTTGACACTTTTGGTCATTAAACTTATTTGTAGATCTTACGATGCTAAACATTTTTGCTGTTTACAGTTTATCTATCTATTATAATATTTCCTTAAAATTACAAATTCAGAGGCAGCAAACCAACAAGGGTTTGTCTGATTCGTCTGAAAATTACAGGGCGGATAGATTATAACCTGATGAACAATTTTAATTCAAACAGATTTGCTCTAAATGCTTTGGTTTCAGAGATATACGCCAAAATCTACATTTTACCCCTACTATATTCTTTTTTTAGCCATGGCGGCCATCTTGGTTGGCGAGCAGGAGCGTCGGATACTTTTTTTAAACTAAATACCTTAATAATGATTGTGGCCAAGCTTGGTTAAATTTGGCTTAGTTGTTTCAGAGGAGAAGATATTTGTAAAAGTTAACAGACGACGACGGACGACGACGGACGACGGATGAAGTGATTAGAAAAGCTCACTTGGCCCTATAACTAATCCTATTTTGTTTTATTAATTTCAACTATTCTGAAACTGTTTATGGCCATATGCTTGATAGTTTGTGAACACAAACCATTGATTTTAAGCAAGCTTTCAAAATATTATGCTCAGAACGGAATGATTGGGAAAAACATAACTAACTAATTCGATATTTCAAATGAGGTCAACTTTATATAAACTTGGTTTGGAGTTAAAGTAAGTGATTAAAGAGAAACTTTAAGATTTACATTTAATTTTTTTATAATTATCAGTTGGATTTAGATGGTGACATACACATGATACATGTAGATAACGTTTATGTTAACACAAATAATTCAGAGATAATTACTTGCACAGATTAATTCATTTAGACCAGACTTGTTTGATGAATACTACAGTATACAAAAGAACAGAAATATTTGCTCCTGATATGACATTTTGAATGCTAAATATTCTGCTGAAAATATACAAAGGTTGAGTGGTTTTAACACTTCTTCACAGCCACTTTGTATTGAAAACAGGTCTGAATATAGAAACTGTTAATGGCAGCAGCTATGCAAAATATTTCGGAAAAAACATTAACACTATTCATTAAATTCGAAACCAAATATAGAAAGTTAAAAAAAGTGATCTGATAAGTTCTTTAATATAGAATACAATGAATTGCTTAAGAATAGTACAGGTAGAAATGGCACACAGATAAAATATAAGTTATTACATTTCGCTAGTGATACAATATTAATTTTTAAGAAAGGTCCAAAATCTTTAAGGGAAGTTTAAGATGAATTAAAGTGTATGCAACAAATTCGGGGTTTGATATCAATTTAAAAATTAGATTCTTAATTAAAAATCTAGTAGAGATTTTTTTATGTCAAAATAGATATTTATCGAGGGCCACAATAACTATTGTGTATGTTGATATGGATAACATTATTTGTTTTAACCGGTTTACGATCTAATTGAGAAATTATAAAAAAAGAAACCATTCAGTAATAGATTAAAATATGAAAATAAATATATTTAAACTTATTAGAAATCACTTCTTTATAAACTTTTATTATACCTGTCCTAAATCACCTCATCAATAACTTGAGTAAATCAAATGAAAACTATGTTAGAGACTAAAATGAACTTTTGTTCACATGATTTGAAATTAGTCTGTAAACAGACTTAAACAAAAATCTGTTGCAAAACAACTATAGTGAAGGTAAGTTGAAAATGATAGCCCTCAAGAGCAAATCATACAAATAATCAAATATTGTTTGAAAGTTAAGATATCTTTAGTATACAAGTGACGTATTCAGAGTTTAGATATATGGTTTGAATTAAACGATGTTACAAGCAAACATTTCAAAAAAAAAAGAGACAAGGGGGAAACGTATTACTAACCAATTTAATATTTGAAATGAGAAATAGATAAAACAAATAGTAATGGATGTAAAATTGCGATTAAGAAAGAGCCTGATCCGATTTAAAATTTAAAATATTAATTAAACAGTAGTTCAACAGGTGAGTTAAGGCCTAGGTACTTGTACTTATGAAACTGTCAAGATAAACAATAATAAAACAATGGGCATATGTTTTTTTGTCATCAGACTAACATAATGTATGATCTCGTACTAATTGAAATATTTTGTTTTCAATAAAATTGAGAATGGAAACGAGGAATGCGTCAAATAGACAACAACCAGATCAAAGAGCAGAAAACAGCCCTAAGTCACCATAAGTCTTCAGCACAGCGAGAAAATCCCGCACCCGGATGCGGGCTTAAGCTGGCTTCTAAACAAAAAATGTGTACTAGTTTATTAAAGAATGGACGTCACACTAAACCCCGATCCATATAAATGAACCCAAATTAAAAAATAAAAACAGCTGAAGGACGCCTCCGGGTGCGGGAATTTCTCGCTGCATTGAAGACCTGTTGGTGACCTTCTGCTGTTGTCTGTTCTATGGTCGGGTTGTTGTCTCTTTGACACATTCCCCATTTTCATTCTCAATTTTAAGACTAGCAATGTCAAGAGGTTCCTGACTTTAGACAGGCTCAAACATGCGGCAGGGTTAAACATGTTTTATCAGATCCTAACCCTCTCCATATACCTCTATCCAATGTAGAATAAAAAAACACACAGCAATACACACAGTACAATTCAGTTTAAAAGAAGCTTCAAGCATTAACATTTAGGGTCTAACTTTGGATAAATAGAACACATTACAATATATCTATGTATATTTATAATTGGTGCATGAGTTATTGCTAGTTTTTTGTTTAATTAAAAACCTGTTGAGCCTAATTGATTGATTGTGATCAGACTCGTGTAATTATTAGAAACAGCTGATCAATATATGCTGTTCTACACACTACAAAAGAAAACAAAATTAGCAGGTGTTTTTACTTTTAAAACTACATTTGCTTACTTCTGATAAGACTTGTTATTTTAAATCTGTATCATATGTTCAGTTTAGTAGAATTTAATTTGTTACGATATTTTTTTTTTTTTTTTTTTTTGCAACACTATCACATCTTCAGTTATGCAGGGTTACAAACTTTACACTTTATTCAATACGTAGTAGCTGTATATACATGACTTAATGAATGACGTTTGTCTTGGTATTTTTGTTTTTGTTTTTGTTTTTTTTTTTAAATATAATTGCTGTTTCCCCTCTGATATTTAGTATTTTGCGGAGATGTGTATTGATATTATGAGTAACATTGTGTTGACATTGATTTTGATTGACACTTTAACAAAGTCGGACAATCTTTAAAAAACCTCATTCAATACCTTATTTTCTCTATTTGGATCGATCTTTGTTCTTTCTAATAACAATTGAAGTATGTTGAGGTTTCCACCTCTAGCAGCTGAGTGTAAAAGAGTGTCACTGCCCTGAAATAAAAAGGTTGCAATGTTCATAGTATCTTACGTTGGTTTAAAAAAAAAAAACTCGTAGAATTGAGTTGAGAACACAAAAAAGCATATGCCAACAATTTGCAAAGTAAACTTAAATTAAAGGAAATTAAAGACCGTTTTCAAAAATCACATTTCCCTTAAAACAGTAAATGTGCATTAAGTAAATAACTTGTGCTCATAAAAAATTTTCAGGATGATGTGTGTTAGAATCCCATCTGAATAGACACAGATTGCAATTTCTTAAGCCGAAGACAAGTTGTCCTCTCTGTTTACTACAGCTTCCTCCAACAAGAAAAACTGGTCGCTATGCTAATAGCCAATATGACCGAACATGGCTATACTCACCTTCATACAAATAAACCAATAATATTATGATAAGATGTCTGATACTCATGTTATAACAGAGTATATTACGGGCAGACATCAAGACAGCGGTCTTAGTAAGATAACAGAAATAAGACAAGACGTAATGAAAGTTGTCGAAAGCATATAGGCACGTAAAAAGACACAACGTGCTAACATCTACGTCATTTTGTTGTCTTGTTGAAAGTTATCTCATTGGCAATCAAATCATAGCTTTTTATTTTTATCAAGATCAGAATATATGTATACTTTAACATATTTTTTCTTTTGTTACATAACTTTTATTCTTTTTTCAAACTTTAAGTACATTCAGAACATTAGTGCTTATCATATCGACAACATTTGTATTGCTATCAAGTTTGATGGCTGTCTCCAACGATGTACCATGCATACTACCCGACCCATCCATACATACCTAATCTTGTTTATTCCATTCGTATTCGGCAGCTATGTGTATAACAAAGCTGCAGTCATTACATAGTATTCATTGTTTACATGCTCACAGTTTCTTTGCAAACGAGTTGAAATGCACAAACTTTAATGATGGACTTTTGTTATTCACATTTAATGTATATGTAAATCACACGAAATGTTGGTTATTTAAATATGGGCATATTAAATATGTAAGAGTAAAGTAGTCTTCGTCTCGAATTATGCAATCTATATAATTCTAAAATCAGAACGGAATGACGGGGAAACGTAATTATAACGAGTATTTTGAATGAGGCCAACTTTATACAAAACAGTAATTTATGTAAAGTTATTGATTAAGAAAGAAACTGTACTATTTAAATTTTAGTAAATAACAAGCGGATTTAGATTGTGACATACCAATAGGAGAAGGAGGAATAATTCATTAATTGAGCCAGATAACTTGTAAACAACTATTTCCATTTTAATGTTCTGGATAGATTTTAAATCTGTCGTTGTCTAGCATTAAACAGACGAAGCACATTTAGTTACAGTGGAGACCTTTACAGTATACAAAAAATAGTTCAGAAGCAATTGCTTGCAGACTTATTAATATCTAAGATTTGTTTAAATACTGTAAAACAGCAGATACAGATAAATGCAACGGAAAAAATGAAAACGAATATTTGCTCTTAAGAGTTCTGACAACATCTGGAATGCTATAGTTTCTCCTAAAGAGTATACAGATGTACAGTGATATGAATACTCGTTTATTTTCTATTCAAATACAATTTGATAAGACAAACTGTTAATGACTGCAGTTGTGCAAAATATTGTGATAAACCATTCACGCAGTTCATTAAATTCAAAACCAAAAACAGAAAACTATAAAAAGTGATAAACTGAGTTTCATGATACAGAATCAAATGAATGGAATAAGAATAGTACAGATAGAAATGTGACACCGATATCATATAAGTTATCACATTTTGCTGATGATACAATGTCAATTTTGAATGGAGGTTTACAATTCTTAACGAAAGCTTTAGTTGAATACGATTGTGTGTCACAAGTGCAAGGCTTGATAACAATTTAAAAACAGAAATTTTAATTAGAAATGTGGTATAGATTTTCTTATTTCAAAATAGATACTTATGTTGGGCCACAACAACTCTGTAGATAATGGATATTATTGTGGATGTTGATCTGCATAAAATTATAAAGTTTTACAGATGAAAGATCTAAAAAAAGAAACCATTTAGTAATAGACAAAAAGACAGTTGTGTAAATTATAATTATTAAGCAGACATTTCCAAAAGAAATATGAGAAACGTATTACTTACCATTTTGATATTTGGAATATAGGAATATATAAAATGAATGGTTATGGATGTGGAATTGCGATTAAGAAACAGCCTTTTTCAACTGATTTTTATAGTTCATTCTTATGTTGTACTGTTACACCACTGTCCCCGGTTAGGGGATCCCGTTAACATGTTTAACCCGCCACATTCTGTATGTATGTGCCTGTCCCAATTTAGGAGCCTGTAATTTAGTGGTTGTCGTTTGTTGCTGTGTTACATATATATTTTTTTTCCACTTTTATGTACATAAATTAGGCTGTGAGTTTTCTCGTTTGAGTTGTTTTACATTTGTCATTTCGGGGCCTTTTATAGCTGATTATGGGGTATGGGTTTGCTCATTGTTGAAGGCCGTACGGTGACCTATAGTTGTTAATTTCTGTGTCATTTGGTCTCTTGTGAAAAGTTGTCTCATTGGCAATTATACCACATCTTCTTTTTTTATACTTATAAGATTTAGATTTCAAGATATAATTAACGGTGGTTCAGCAGGTGAATGTAGGACGATGTAGTAATATCAATTACATTGTCAAGATGAAAAATAATAAAACACCAGGGTCATATGGTTTTTATCAGAATAACAGATGTTATTGCCACAAAAATTTGAAATGCTTTGGTTTCAAGCTTTTACATTTAAGGTAAAACTTTAGATATCTAGAAAATATATCTATAGGATTTTTATTTTTTTTAATTGAAAGACATACACCTAATACACTTACTTTTGAAGGTACCCTATGGAAGAAATGGAATGAGACAATAATTTTTGTTTTTTTTTTTACCTTTGACCCAAGCATCAATCTGATTTCTTAGAATATACATTGTTTTTTGTCGACATTCCAATATCCCATACACTAGACTTTATAACTTACTTATATAACTACCAGCAGCAGTCATATACAAAATATGCATATTATTTCAGTGAGATTTTGCTTCTTGGAAAACAGTGAAAAATGACATTTGCAGATATTAAGATTGTTCTTATCCTCCATGAACTCTTTGACCAAACGATTTAAACAAATGTTTTTTTCTATTTCTATAACTGTATACAGAGTTTAATATTTTTACCCTGGGAAGTGGCAGGAAGAAAGCGGACAGGATGTGCCAAAAATTTGGGAGCCATCCTGTACCTTGGATTTTTTTTTTATTTAGATCGAAATGGAAATGTAAGGCTGAACTCCTGTGAAACCCGCCACATTAACATTATAATTGTAGATCCGCACTGATTATAAATAAATGTAAAACTTTACGACTCATCAGTTGAAGAATATAAAGTATCGCATGTCAAGCTATTTTGTTGTCAACATAAAACTGATAGATGATCATGAATGGATTGGTAGCTGTTTAACGTCAAGCGGCATATACAATGTCTTTTCAAGACAAAAACATGAGTATGATATGAAGTATAACCCTTCTTTGTAACTTTTGTTTGATCCGGTCGGGATTCGAACCCACTTCCTCTCTCACTTGTGTCGAGCACTTTCACCATGAGACCACCGATAAGATATCATAGTACTTTAATGACATACAAGGAAAGAGTACAAAAATGCAATATAATAATAACGACATTTGATAGTTTACACACTCTAATTAAGACAAAGAGTTATAACACATCAGTTGTGACATTGATTCAGCTCCAAAACCATAGCATTTGATTGTTTGTTTATATGGTAGGTGATTGTTGTAACGCAAGTTTCTCTGTAATATACACATCTTCTGTTATTCATATGTCATTGTATGAACATTTAACTGTAAATGACTCGGAAGAATAGAACTGACTATAGTTAACATATGTGGATTCACTTGACTTTCATTCATTAATTTTAAAGTTCAAAATTTGAACATGTATATGGAGCCAATGCGTATGAACAGTTTCTATATTTTTTAAATGTCATAGATACATTCAGCAATTGATTCAGATGAATTGTTTGAAAACGAATCTGCACTTTCTTCTATATACCATGCAACGTAAGTAGATTTTTCATGTTGATGTATATTGAAAAAGGTTGAGACAAATTCACTAAAATATATTTCATGTCAGGGTCATCTTCAAAACGTTTTCTAATCTTTTCATTAATTTCCAGTTTCAAACAACATTAAGGGGTAATTCTTAACATATTACCAAATAATGGATCAAAGCTGCAGCTTCTAAAATATGAGTATGTACCACAAACATGGAGAATGGTTACCGTTTTTTTTTTATAAAACCAAATTATTTTGTCTTTCAAATACAAATTAATTGATATTTTCTAATGAAGAAAAAAACATCTAAAAGTTAGTATATGGTACTGTCGACAACAATGAATATCGCTTAATAGCATTTTCAATAAAATTGAGAATGGAAACAGGGAATTAGTCAAAGACACAAAAAACGACCAAAGAGCAGACAACAGTCCAAGGTACTAATGGGTCTTCAACAAAAAATCCCCCACCCGGTGGGTAGCTTCAGCTGGTCCTAAACAATATTGTATACTAATTCAGCGAAAATGAACGTCACACTAAACTCCGAAACATATACATGAACCAAAATTTAAAAAAAAAACATACAAGACTAACAAAGGCCTGCGGTTCCTGATTTGGAATAGGCGCAAAAATGCAGCGGGGTTAAACATGTTTTGTTAGATCTCAACCCTCCCCTTATACCTATAGTAAATATTGAATAAACAAACACAGCAATACGCATAGTAAAACTCTGTTCAAAGAAGTCCGAGTCCGTTGTTAGAATATGTAACAGAGGAATCTAAGGAAAATGACAATGATCAAAAGGACTAATAGCAGTTACTGACATGCCAGCTCCTCAATTAAACTGATCAAACTGACTGAAAGATTATGTCTTTATGATATGAAAATCAAGCACAATCCCTCCAGTAAGGGGTTAATTCACAATCCATTATAAAATATACGAGAAAAACATAATCCGTATCATGCCAACAACTGGTTTAAGAATAAATATGTTTATTTCCGATGAGAAGACCCTATGAGTGAATCAATATTAATTAAAAATATGCCATCTTTAATGACCTGTCAACAGTATAGTAACTGATTTAGTCTGATTGAAGGTTTGGTTAGCTTTTGAGATGAATGACGACATATTTGCGCTTTGCATAGAATATTACCATAACAGATGGAATGTGAAATACCTGAAGGTATAAGATGTCTGCATGTTGATTTATATTTACGAATGATTCCTTGTACCGATGATAAAATGTAGTAAATGTTTTGACAAGTTTGTGATATCGGAAACCCTGGTGTAATAATTTTTAAGTAATACACAGATTTCTTTCGTTAAAATCAAATACATTATTACATACACGAGCGAATCGAACAGGCTGAGATATATAAACACCATAAGATGGTGCCAAGGGAACATCACCACCAAAAACATGTAAAAATGGATAATTAACAATAGCAAATGAAAAATCATCTCTTTTTAATCGTAAATTTAGTATTAAGCTTTCCGTGAGAGATATAGATGTCAAGATCCAGGAAAGGACAGTGTTCATTGTTAATATTAGTTTTATTTAAAATCAGTTCAGCAGGATACATCTCTTTTAGTGTACATAGTGAAGTCGTCATTATTGAGAGCCAATATAGCATCTTAATATTTAAAAGTGTTATTACATTTTGATGGATATACATGCACCAAAATATTATCTAAACGTAATGGGTAATATTAAGACTCTTAAATATTCAATTCAAGTAGGTTTTGAAAATATCAGATTATAACCCTACACGTGAAATAATTCAATAAATAATCAAAGGGTGATATATATTTTCCTCAGTTTTAGATCTAAATATTATATGAGAATAAAACTGTCAGAGGTGAAATGAAAACGGTTTGTCATTAGCTTTCAGATAAGCGAGGAAAACCGGAAGAACACACTCATTCATTCGTTCAATTATCATTATCTGTTAGAAAATTGAAACACACATCAACCATATAAAACCATAAAGAATTGTTTGGTTAACAATCAGAAGAATGTTTCAGCTATGTTCTGAATGTCCAAATGCAAGGCTTTCATTCGCATTTGAGTAGCATATTATTCATAAGTTCAATAGCTGATCGCAGTTCAACCTTTAAAAACGATTGTTGGTTATGGATTAGGATTTATGACTTGCAATATGTTGCACGTTGACCACTAAAAGAGTTTCATTTTAAGTTCAGACAGGTTAGCACTTTCATAACGAAGCAACACATTTTAAGATGTTAATATACATCACACGAAGGATTCTAATAGTCTTGCATTTACTCTGAAGTTCTTGGATGACTGAAGGTTTGTAGTTTGTTTTTTGTATTCCCAAAGTTACTGGCACTGACATTTCTGTTCATAGAAAACATAAATACAGTGTTTAATATTTTATAAGTTTCGTTTCCTTTTTTTCTAATTAGATTGCTAAGAGTGTCATCACGGCTTACAACTTTGTAATGATGAATATCAGTTTCGGGATCGTGGAACTAGCGGAAAGTCTGTGACGGGCAAAATTCCAATAAAATAATAATTTAATAATCTACACTACTTTCCTGAAAATAGAAATTATTTCAATTATATTATTAGCGTACTAAAAATACTTTCAAAATAATAGGCACCCCGATCCCCCTTGGAAGGTAATAGTGTGTACATGATGTTCAGTTTTTCCTAACTTCGGTATAGATTGAATAAAATAACAAAGATAAAAAAATAAATATTAAAAATCATTTGTTCAGAGAACAATTGAAGGTCTTTCCATCGCAAAAAGCACATATTTTAATCCAAAAATATGCACTTTCCGTTTAAAATGTCAATTCTGGTGTCAGAAAATACATTTTAGCTTAATTTACGTTGTTTCTAAAAATATATGGTTTCTATATACTTTTGCTAAAAATAAATGAAACAAGTAGGTACTCCCGGTTTACAAAATTTTACATTCGGTTTTATGTAAACCTTCCTTTACACTGATTTCAAAAATATAACGTTCTTGTTACTTTAACATGAATTTAATGCAATTTAGTAAACGTTATTTGTCGCTACCTTCTACGGTTTCTTATGATAAGTGATAATAAGCAAAAACAAAATTTATAACATGACCTTGACCTTTGACATTGACCTTAATTTCATTTTGATGGACCAAGGACCTCAAATCAAAATACCCTGAGATGTTGAGGATGGCGACAGGTCAGGGCGTACTCGTTGGACACTGCTAGTTTTTGGACTTTTATTACGTTTAAAACCACCTAAATCAGATATACTGACCAAACATAGTTGTAAACCTGAGACTTGGGATATTACGCATGTACAAATCTATCCTTTTTAACGAAATGTGACTTAATCCTGAAAATATTTTGCCCTGACCCTGTCGCAGAACATAAAATGGCTGACAACAAGAATGCCAAACAAGCCACAAAAGCAACAAATATTTTTTTTACAATGCGGTTTTACGTTACTTATCCTCATGATATTGCACAAAATCCAGGCTCAATAAAATATCCATGTGGGATATGCTGTAAACCAACAAAGAAAAATCAGCGAGCTATCCAATGTGAATATTGTCTGTTCTGGCACCACATTAAATATATTAACATGCATATACCACTGGTTCTCCGTTAAAGCGCCCATTGTATGACGTTAATTTGTCCCACCGTAAGAAAGCAAAACTAACGACCTCGAGTTATATATACCCGTACCTTGTTATACTTATATCTGAGATTTTTACATTTCTTTATTATCTATATTTTTAATTTTTATAAAGTTAAGTACATGTTGCACAACGATAGTGATCGGTACGGCCGTCAAAATATTTTTTTCGTAAACCTGTAATTTCCGTTAACGGAAAAAAGACCAAGCAGGACAAAATATTAAGCACAACATTGAGTGTGATATGAGTTAAATTTGATTATAAGGTTACCATAAATAATTTTGTTTATAACTATGGTCATTTATTCCAAATCATATCAGTCTGAAAAACTAAACAAAGTTGAAAACTGCAGAGATTTGTTAAGCATGTAATCTCCGTGGAATGGTCTATTCTAAACAAACACCTATTTTGAAAATTTTTTACATCCAACAGATCGAAATCGGTGTCAACATTTAATTTTAGTACAACTTCAATCTTCAGATACACGTATTATGTTTTATAAATGACGAAATCATCGAAATGTAACCTTCGTGGAATGTAATCTCCGTTGACGTTTTGGTAAAGAGTGCTTTCTATCACGTCCGCACTTCTATCGAGTATGGCATGCCAAATAAACATATTAGATAATTATTACGGACGGCGAATATATAACTTACAGATCAATAACATACATTGTAATTATCGACATAAGAAGACACTATGTGACAATTTTTATTAATCAATTGTTTAAGCGTAACACAGTTGCATTTTTCTCAGACCTAGAAAAAAAACCGAACCGGATGTTTTCATAGAGAATAATACATGGCAAAATCCGTATCACGCATGTGATATGGATTTTGCCATGTATACGCTTTATCACAGATTTAAACAGGAGAGTATATAAGAACTGCTTACTGATCTAAAGCACCAGGGTTACATTCAGATTTATTTATTTTTGCCATGTTTTAAAAGTTTGATCATATATAGGAACTGCGTATTGGGTTACCTTACAATTTAGGTCCTGTTGTCCATTGAAATATATTGCTTATTGTATTTTTTGTTTGTTAGTGTTTTGTATGGTAGTTCATTCAGTTCTTTTTATCCTCCTTAAGTAATGTTGTACTATACAAAACACATTCTGAATAAAACCTGTTAATAAAAAAAATAGCAACAATAAACAAACAATTTAATAACAAGTATACTGTAATAAACAAGAGACTACTTTGAGGAGACTGGTGAGTAAAATGTGCACTTTTGAAATATAAAAATCTAGTTTAACAAACATCGGATTTCATGTAAATTTAGTCGGAATCACTACTGTCATAAATGAGAAATCCCAATAGGGGTGCGATCAAGGGTAGACATACGATAGAGGGGTGTGATAATGGGTGCGCATCAAAGTTGGGCGATACGGATTAAACAGCAGGCTATTTATCAAATATTCAAAACTTCTGTATTTACTACTAAATATAAATTATGATAAATATCAATATTAATGCAAGTAAATAATTTTAACCTGTTTTCAATATTCAAGATATGTAACGTTTGTTATTAATATAAATTTGATACCGAATTTAATACGATTTAACAATTATGCAAGTAGCCATTAACATTGCTCTGCCTAATGAGTTTTATATCATGTTGCACAGGGAAACAAGCTTTTAAATATTTTCTTTCATTTAAATGAAATTACGACGTCGGCTGAGAGGGCATGCTATATATTGTCCGTTACATTTATTAACAACACCTTGAACAAATATTCTTTTCGAAAATTAAAACAGTTAAATAGATCAACAAAACTATCCGTCACAATATGATATATATGACGGTCTGGATTAGGGGAGGGGGTCTACTTTTCTGTATTCTGTAATTCTTTAGGCCATTTTTCTCTATTCAGTAAGAAATATGATTATTCTGTAAAATTCTTGTGTTCAGATCCTGCATATGAAAATTTCCTGTTGTATCATAATATTGACATGATAAATTTTGTTGTCTGTATCAACGACATACGTATGACGACACTACCCCGTACCCCAACCCCCTTTATTTTAATCTGTCACTCTACTGCACAAATGATACCATTTTTCAATTTTGATTAATATCTGAATATCTGATTAAAACCAAACGGGGGAGAAAAAGACCATTTTAATTTCTTCGTGGTAATTTTGATATCTGGGATAATAAACAGAAGTTAAGATGACAGGTGGTATATTTAATAATATTTGGTTTGTCATATGATGTACTAGTACTGAGAAGCTGAACATTCAGTTTTATAACAGAGACAGTACCGGTTGTTAACCGACATTAAGAGAAATTTGAAATCCGATAGAGTAAAAATTCGATCACTAGAACTAGATTTTATCCTTGATTGCCCAACTGTCCAACAAAATATTAAAACATTGCCTATTAATCAATTGTTTTGGAGAATATTAAAATATATTTAACATTTATTAATACTAAAAATACCCCCAAAAAATCTAGGAAAATGTCATCCGTCCTCAAGCATCAGTGTTCCAGCCCTTACCAATAAATTGGGTTTTTTTTTAATCATAATGAGTTATGGATCTTACAAATATGAAATTGAAGATGTAGGAATTATGTCGACGAAAGAGCCGTTTTGATTCTGCAATTCTTTTCAATTCCCTTTAATTATCCATTGATAAATTTTGAAATTATAAAGAAACTAAGGTTTCAACTCCATCGGACAAAGTTAATCTTCGACTGATTTGGCAATTTTTTTTTCATGTCTTTTTTGGTCATATAGCTCATCAACTCTTTCTGTTCTTTTACATCCTTGGCTTTCAAATATTCGGCGCTGGGCGTAAATGATGAAGATAAATCCAAAATAGCGCTTCGGAACGAAATGATACGTTAACTCGTGCAAGATCGTGATTTTGGAGAAAAATACCGATGCTTATGAATGTATATAATTTGCATCGCTAATTTCCAAAAACCAGTTCCGATTACGACCAGTTCAACATTTCATTCCAAATGATCTACTTGTCTATTGTCAATTATCAATAATATATTTGATATGCAGAAAACGCAAAGTTTCATTATTCTGTAAATTATTTATTTCTGAAATTAGTATTTTTTTTACCTTATTCTTATTTTTTATACAATTATTATTTTCACACCCCATTATTTTCTATTCTTTATTTGATTGCCTATTTTTCTTCATTCTTTATTTTTTAGGGGGGGTGGGGGACATTATTTTCTAGTATAAACCACCTCATATATCTTGGGTTATTTCAAATAGATATCAGATATTCAAGCGGAATAGGATACATAATACTACTAGGCCTCGGTTGCAGAGTGGTCTAAGTAGTTACTACTGTAATCACTAGCCAGTCAACACTGAGGTTGTGAGTTCGAACCCCGCTCGTGCGGGTGCACTCGACTCCAATCTTAATTGACTATGATTGTCAGTTTTCCTATCAAAGGTCGGTGGTTTTCTCCAGGCACTCCGGCTTCCTCCACCAATGAAAACTGGCCGCTACGAAATAGCCCAAAAGCGGTGCTTAAAAGTGGCGTTAAAACACCAAAAAACAAATCAAATCATAATACTACTAGTATAAGAGTATCTACAAGGAGAAGCTGTTTAGTTGGTCGTTTTTAATGGTCTCTTTTAAAATTAAAGTCGGTGAGATTAATATGCTACAACCAACCAACAAAGATGGTTGCCTATACTATGAATAAAAAAATCTATGGAAATTTTTTTTTATATTTTATTTTTAGCTGTTTGTTTTTGATTTTGTTGTCTCTCTCTCTCGTCATGGTTTTGGAGTTGTTTTTTTTTTAATTCTTTTTTAACGACAACGCATGCAACATCTTATTTATTGTTTGAAAATTCTTCTCTAGGTCATAATTCTACATGAAATATTTGCCACTGTACGTTCAGAAAACAACAATCAATCAATCATTTCTCCTCTAAAATTGCAGTATTATAATAACTTTAAACATTATCAAAAAAGTGATTCGTTTAATCCTTTGATCTGATATAAACACGTCTCGTCACTCTCCTATATTAAAATTTCAATTTCCGATACCAAGGAAAAAAGTATTATTGAATATCAAAGGAAGTAACCAATCAAGTTTCAAGGGTTGTGTTTCGTCTACAAACGAAAATTCTTAGTTATTCAAACTATTTAAAGCAAGGGATGAATGCATTATACGCCATTCTTGTGCATTTTGAAAATATTTATAAATATGACCACATCAATGATAATTCATGGTAACACAGATTGGCAAACTAGATAATGATGATGATGATGATGGTGAGGTGGGGAGGAGGAGGAGGAGCATTCAGCGACGAATTATATGCACATTCGGGTCGAAAGCATGTTAATACGATATTAATATTTATTCTGCTTTGTACAAGACCAACACGCTAAGTCGATTTTTTTGGCGTATTAGTTCAAAAGGAAACAGTCCACAGGAAAATGTATCACCTTAATTTGTGGTAATTTCAACTCACAAGAAAAACGCACATTAAAGTTTTTGAGAATTAATAAAGATAACAAAACACCGTTGAAATAATGATTTCAAAGTTTTTAGCATTTTTGGTATTGAAAATCACGCTATCAGATAACGACGTCAAAGGAAATAAAATGACGTTAAATGTATTGTTTTGACATTTTTTTCATCTAAACTGTCTCGATCATTACAAATTAACGGTAGCATATTACATGCTGAAATTTATATGTTGGATAGAATATACTATGAGGATGTTCCATTTTCTTTATTTACAAGTTTTGCTGCAATTTATATTTTATCATTTTTTACTCGGACGTTGGGCGCTTTACCGGAGAACCAGTGTAACTCGAATATAATGAAACTATCCAATAACATAAGAGAGAGTTGGTTCTGCAAATAATGTATATTACCAACCTTTACGAATTCTTTTTTCGAGCTGTCAATCAACGAGGAAACAGCTGATTTGGATTATCTCCCCAGTCAATCAACCACGTTTTCCAGATCGACAGATGTTAACATTTGGAAAGCATTTGTAAATGACAACATGAATGAAGATGTTTTTGAAGAGCTAAAGAAAGTTCGGAGCAGTAACATCAGCAACTTAATGTGTGAGTATTTGAATATCAATAGCTGTCGTTATAAATTTGAACCCATTAAAAACTTATTACATCGAAATCTCGTAGATATTCTCTTTTTATCAGAAACTAAAATTGATGAATCTTTTCCAAATGCCCAGTTTTGTGTCGATAATTTTACAATGTGGCATGCTGATAGAAATCAACAAGGTGGAGGTCTTATTGCATATTGTCAGATCTGATCTTGCAGCTGATATTGAATACATTGGTATGGAGGTATCATTTGGAAACCAAAAAAATTGTTCTTTTGTAAGATATATAAGCCTCCTAGTATGTCAAATGACCATTTCACTACAGATTGTACCAAAACTATTTACGAAATTATATCCAAATATCACAATTATATTTTTATTGGTGACTTTAATTATGACATGCTTAACTGTGATAAGAGTGCAATGATAAGAGAAATATGTGATATTTTTAATTTGAAAAACATCATTAAGAAAACTAAATGTTTTACGAAAATTTCTAATGCAACCCTTTTAGATTTGATTTTAATGAATCATGATTGCGATTTAAAAAAAACGTTCCGTTTCATCTCCGCATCTAGTAAGTGTTCTACTACTAATATGTCAGTGCTTCAAACTACCTCCCTTACTACTGTCAAAGAACTTGTCATTAACTTTTGTAATCAAGCTTATGAAAACAATTCTATTAATTATTTTTGGAGTGTTAAAAATTCATTAGAGGTTTTAGATAAAATACATGCTTTTGATGGTCCTTTTAATTCTGTTGACATTTATGATTTGTCTACTTTCTACACTATACTTCCACATAATATGATTGAAGCTTTAAATTTTCTCCTGGACAACATATATGTACGTTTCGGCGATAAAGTGTATCGACAGGTAGTAGGTATACCTATGGGCACTAATTGCGCCCCTTTAATAGCAGATTTATTCCTGTATTCCTATGAATCTCAGTTAATAACATGTCATTGTTACATTTGGTTACTACATTCAACAATACCTACCGTTATCTTGACAATATTTGTTCGTTAAATAATCCAGAGTTCTCTAAATACACTACCGAAATTTACCCAAAGGAACTTACTTTAAATAGATCTAACATAAACAGCAGTAGTTGTCCTAAAAGCGCGGAAATCATTATGTGATCCGTGTAAACTCATCGAACGTTTAAACATACTTATTAGTAAAAGTTACCTTACCAATTTTGTGATTAAATCTTAGAATATAGTTTACATTGGCACAAATACCGTTTTTTTGTCATCAGCAAATTAAAACATAACTAAATTTATATTCTTTTCAAACTGTTTTCTGGGATGTATAAATACACAACCACGTTCATTTTCTATATATAGATTACTCTATCGATATATAACATTATACATATTTATTAAAAGGTAACTCCTAACTATCCTACTGCCTGTCGATACAGTTATTTTGGCATTGCACGAGTCATCTTCCTTGACTGTCCATGACATTAAAATACTTAATCCTTAGGATGTGTTTAGTTGATTTTAGTCTCTGATGCATGATTTTTTATAATTAATTGTTTTTAGCTTTTAACAAGGTATCAGTAACTGCGAGTACTCTCAATAAATGCAACAGTAGTATACAGCTGTTCAAAAGTCATAAATCGATTGATAAAAAACAAATCTGGGTTACATACTAAAACCGAGGGAACACATCAACTATAACAGGAACACAAAGTGCAAAAAAAACCAAACGCCAACATACATAGAAACGAATCGTTCTTTCGTGTTAATTTGACCTGTTGATACTGTTATGTTTACATGATACATTATCACTATAGTTTAATTGGCTTATAATTAATACTGACAGTTAGGGATTTATAATCATCAGATTAGCGGATGTTTTTGTAAATAGATTATTATCGGATCGTATCTCTTATCATAGTTCACAGCTTCAGTATTCTGTTAGGTTTTATGGGCGTTACTCTTGGTTTTATATATACTGATGCATTGCAAATTTATTCATTGTGTGTGTAGATTGTACTTTAATAAACATGTATACTCTAATGAAATAGTCATCACTGCAATCTACGATACATAGATAACATTGGCGACGAGGATATGGAACATTTTTAGAGAACTTTATTTTACAATCTGCTGAAATGTCAACACACATGAAAACATTAAAATGCCTAATTATGGTCGAATCGAGGTGTTTAAGTTTGAAAATAATTTTGAGGAATATACCGAAAAACTAGTAGAGTATTTCCTTGCAAATGAAATCGACGATGTCGACAAGAAGAGGTCATTTTTTCTCACAGTCTTTGGAGAAAAAACTTACAGTTTATTACGTAACTTATGTGCTCCAGCAAACCCAAACACAAAGACATTTGACAACCTGATAGAAATTTTAACGGATCATTTAAGACCTAAACCGTTGATTATTGCAGAACGATACAAATTTCATCAACGCAAACAGGAAAGCCATGAGAAAGTGAAGGATTATTTAGCAAATCTTAGAAAACTGGCCGATACTTGTCAATTCAATGATTTTCTCGAGGAAGCGTTAAGAGACAGACTTGTTTGTGGACTGTATTAAAAAACCATCCAAATGAAATTATTATCCGAAATTGCTGTTGGTATAGAAGCTGCGGAAAAGGAGACCAATGAATTAAGAAATGAAGTTTCAACTACCCATAAGGTGACAATGAGATCGCCAGAATGCTACTGCTGCGTAAAATCTAGACATAATGCGGACAGTTGTTTCTATAAGAATTCAAGATGTCACAAGTGCAAAGAAATTGGACATATTAGTAGAAAATGCAGAAAATCTTTTCCGAAAAACAAAAATCAAGACAAAGTTAACAAGCAATATAAAAAGAACACTAAGTTTAAAGCGAAACCGTCAAACGTTAACCAGATTCAGGAAGATTCGGAATTAGAACCAGAGGAAAATTCCGGAATGGAAGTGTTCACTGTCAAAACGTGTAGGACATCCGATAACAAGGAACTAATGCTAGATGTCAAGATTGAAGATGTCGATTACGTTATGAAATTGGATACAGGTGTAGCAGTATCAATTATTGGAGAAGAAAACTACAAAAAGTACTTTTTGCATATCAAGTTACAAAAGAGCAATGTCAAATTGAACACCTATACAGGAGATCCAATTACGGTAATTATTGAAATAACTGTCAATGTGGTTTATGACAAACAAACAGAAATATTGCCGTTAATCGTTGTGAAAGAGGGACCGTCTCTTTTTTGGAAGGAACTGGCTGTCAAAATTAACTGTAGATTGGAAGCATATCAGGTCAGTGATTACACCTTCTTCAGTTAAAGATAAGGTTAATAAACTAATGCACATGGACGTTTTCAAAGATGAATTAGGTACAGTGAAAGGTATGCAGGCGTCTTTGAAGTTAAAGGAGGAAGCCGTGCCGAAACTATTTTAACCACGACCTATGCCGTATGCTCTGCGTGACAAAGTCGCAGATGAAATCAAACGTCTTGAAAAGCAAGGAATTCTTGAGAAAATTAAATTCTCCGAATTGGGAGCGCCGATCGTTCCTGTAATAAAACCAGATGGAAGCATACGTATATGCGGAGATTATAAAGCTACCATCAATTCATGTTTAGAGGTACCCCAGTACCCATTACCAAAAGCAGAGGATTAATTTCGAGATTAAATGGTGGTAAAAAGTTTATAAAATTGGATTTATCTCAGGCATATCAACAATTATTGCTATGTGAAAATTCCCGAAATCTTGTTACGATTAATACGCATTTGGGATTATACCGCTATACGAGATTACCGCGTTTGGTGCCGCTTTAAGTCCTGCAATATTCCAAGAATTTATGGATAAAGTTCTTGAAGGATTAGATGGAGTAGGATGTATTCTAGATGATTTGATAATCACTGGAAAAAGTGATGAAGAGCATTTGAAAAATTTAGAATTAGTATTAAAACGCCTTAGTGAATATGAATTAAGGCTGAAAAAATCTAAATGTTCTCTGATGAAATAAGAAGTGGAGTATTTTGCATTTATTGTGAATAAAGATGGCATTCAACCATCTCCGAAAAAAGTGGAAGCTATGTTGACTGTACCAGAGCCGGAAAATGTGAAAGAATTGCAATCTTGGCTTGGGTTAGTGAATTATTGTAGGAAATTTATTTCAGATATGTCAACAGTGTTACAACCGTTAAATGAGTTGCTAACAAAGAAATCTAAGTAGAATTGGAATGAAAATTGTAAAAAATCATTTCTGAAATTTAGTAAATTGTTGAGCTCTACAAAAGTGTTAGCTCATTATGATCCAAATGTGAATGTTTAATTAGCCGTTGATGCATCTCCATATGGATTAGGTTGTGTAATTTCGCATACATATGAAAATGGAGAAGAGCGACCAATTGCGTATGCGTCGCGCACTCTAACAAGTGCTGAAATAAATTATTCAAAAATTGAAAGAGAAGCGTTAGCTATAATTTTTGGAGTTACCCGTTTTCATCAGTATTTGTATGAAAGAAAGTTCACGTTGATAACTGACAATAAACCGCTATCGTTACTTCTTGGACCAAAAACTGGTATACCGATGTTAGCTGCTTGGCGCATTCAAGGATGGGCTATTCAACTGAGTGGATATCAGTACGATGTAAAGTGCAAATCGTCCAGCGAAAATGCCAACGCTGATGGATTATCCAGACTGCCGTTGAAGGAAACCCTATGTGAATCGCCGTTTAACATTTTCAGGTAAGAAGTGGAGAAAAGAAATGTACAAGCTTTGAACGAACTACCAGTCAGTGCGAATAACATTAAAAGAGAAACAGAAAAAGATTCAACTCTTGTTAAAGTTAAACATGCTACATTGTATGGTTGGCCGAAATACACTGACATTTCGAATGAGTTGAAACCGTATTTTCGTGTGAAAGATGAACTATCAATGGGGGAAGGATGCTTTTTACGCGGAATGCAAGTAATCGTTCCTGAAAGATACAGAGCTGATGTACTAAATGAACTTCATGTCGCACCACCTGCCGCTACCGCTAATCCATGGATATGGCCTTCAAAAACCTGGCAACGTGTACATATAGACTTTTGCGGACCATTCCTGAACAAAATGTTTTTAATTGTAGTGGACGCACACTCAAAATGGATTGATGTTATCCGAATGTCGAGTACAACATCAGAAAAGACAATAAACGCGTTGCGATGTTTATTTTCTTCACATGGAATACCTACTGAAATTGTGTCGGACAATGGACCTCAACTAACATCGAGTGAATTTGAAACCTTCCTGAAAAAGAATTGAGTAAAACACATTCTATCCGCGCCGTATCATCCATTTTCGAATGGAGAGGCAGAGAGAGCTGTTAGAACATTCAACCGGGCTATGAAAACAGAAAAATACGAATCCGGAACTTTGAGTGAAAAACTTTGTAGATTTCTATTGGGCTATAGAACCACGCCGCATAGTATTCCAGCTGAATTGTTTGTGGGAAGAAGATTACGAACTCGTTAAGACGCGCTGAAACCAAATATCAATGAAAGAATGCAGAGACAGATAAGTAAGACAAAATCGAGAAATCGAGAAATCGCAAAAAGAGAACCTGTGTTAGTTAGAGGCTATGGAGACAATAACAAGTGGAAACAAAGAGTTATCGTTTTACACTAGTCATTTCTGGGGCCCTTTATAGCTTGCTGTTCGGTGTGAGCCAATGCTCCGTATTGAAGACCGTACTTTGACCTATAATGGTTTACTTTTACTAATTGTAATTTGGATGGATAGTTGTCTCATTGGCACTCATACCACATCGTCTTATATCTATGTAATTTTGGTACAGGAATTAGTGATGTGCACAACTTTATATCTGTGCAGCTAAATTGTGATTTACAAAACATTTTACCAAAAAGAAGATATGCAGTAGAATATTGATGCATCAAATTTTTGTAAATGCAACATATGATCATTTAAGTAAACGTTTCATTGAGGTAGTGACAAACATGCACCTTTGAAGGAAAGAAAAAATATTTCCAAATCATTTACCATATATATGAATGCAGAGCAAAAAAGTGCCATTTAAAGAAAAAAAAATGATGTATAATAAATTTCAAAAATTTAGTGGTAGTAAGAACTGGGAAGCATACAGACGTCAACGCAACTTTGTTACAAAACTAAAAAAAAAAGGTCTATTAACCAATATTTTGTGCTGGGGGCCCTAAATCTAAAGATTTCTGGCCAACAGTGAAACCTTTTCTTACAAATTAAGGTAATGTACACCAAAAGGAAACTGTCCTCTCTGAAAATAATGTTCTAATTACAAAACAAGATAATAACTATTTTGTAAATGTTGACAAGATTAATGGAAGCAATCAAATAAAGGTTGATGATGTTCACCCGAGTACTTTTACCATTATTTTTTACGATCTTGACCAAAACAGTTTTCCCTTTTCCCCTATTGATCAAAACTTTGTTGAGGAACGTTTTCCTAAAATTAATGTTAAAAAAGCCACTGGAATAGATGGTATGTCACCCAAATTACTACATTTTGCTAAACCTGCTATTGTAAAACCTCTTACAGATATATTTATTTTATTGTTATCGTCATCAACCTTCCCTGAGCATCGTAATGAAGCTCAAGTTGCACCTACTTACAAAAAGAATAGTGTTACCGGCCATTTCTAAAATTTAGAAAAATGCCATAGACGTACAATTAGTACAGTACTTTAATAATATCTTCAATCCATTTTTGGCAGCTTTTAGATCAGGCTTTGGATGTCAGTCGACTTTAGTAAGAGTGATTGAAGGTTGGAAATTAGCCCTAGACCAAAATAAATACCTTGCAGCTGTCCTGATGGACTTGTCAAAAGCTTTTGACTGTCACCCCCCATCACTTACTGCTACTGAAACTAAAAGCTTATGGTCTTTCAATATCATCACTTGATATGTTATATAGTTATTTAACAAAAAGAAAACAGTGTGTGAAATTAAACGAAAATTTGAGTGGTATGCTAGACATATTTAAAGGGGTACCAAAAAGTTCCATCCTTGGGCCCATTCTATTTAATATTTTTATAAATGATTTGTTCTTTTTTGTTAAAAATTGTGTTCTTTATGTACTTGTGCTGATGTCAATACTTTGTCAAAGTCTGGAAATTCTTTACAAGACGTAATTTCTGCACTTGAGGAAGACAGCAATTATTTAATACAGTGGTTTTCTTGAAATAAAATGCAGGCCAACCCAGAAAAATGTCAAGCTATCTCTTTTGGCAAAAACACACATAATAACACGCTTGTGTTTGATTTGAATGGTATTTCTATATCTTGTGAGGATGAGGTAAACCTACTTGGAGTTACAATTGATTTTAAGTTAAATTTCAATTATTACTAATTAAAGTCTGGAAATTCCTTACAAGACGTTATTTCTGCACTTGTGGAAGACAGCAATAATTTAATAAAGTGGTTTTCTTAAAATAAGTTGCAGGCCAACCCAGAAAAATGTCAAGCTATCTCTTTTGGCAAAAACACACATAATAACACGCTTGTGTTTGATTTGAATGGTATTTCTATATCATGTGAGGATGAGATAAAACTACTTGGAGTTACAATTGATTTTAAATTAAACTTCAATTTACATATTTCAAATATTTGTAAAAAGGCTGCAAGGCAATTAAACGTTTTGAAAAGAATTGGGAAACACCTAAACAAACTGAGTAAAATTAAAATTTATTACTCATTCGTTATGTCAAACTTTAGTTATTGCCCTTTGACTTACCATTTCTGTTGGGAACAATATTTAATAAAAATAGAAAAAATAAAAGAGCGAGCGCTTTGTTTTATATATGAAGACCATCAAAACTCGTACAAAACACTACTGCAGGTTTCAATCCTTCTATCACTAAAAACTAGTAGAATACAGTCAAATGCCTTGGAGAAAATAATTAATAACAAATGTCTTTTATTTATTCAAGATTTAGTAGTTATAAAAGACAATCATATAATTTCAGGTATGTGAACATTGATGAGGTACCTAGACCTAGAATCTCAAGTTATGGTAACAGATCTTTTAGATTTGAGGCAGCACAAGTATGGAATTCCCTTCCCAATGAGGCTAGAACTATGATCTCTTTTGACCAATTTAGGAATTATATAAATTGCTGGTGTGGGGGTCAAAATGCAACTGCAGATCATGCCGATTCCATCCAGTGCTGCCTCATAGCTGAAATTTCTTTCTTTTCTTCTTTTCTTTTCTGGCCTTTTGCTCTGCCTTTTTTATGCACTAGTAAATAACTGCTATTAAATGACAGTGCTTAATTTATTTATTTATTTATGCTTTTTTAGTTTTTTAGTATTTTATGATATTTAATGATTGCTGGTTCCCTCATTCAATGCACACAGAGGTGTTTGACGCATGAGCATTGATCCTGGAGATTCAGAAATCAACATTAATTTGCTTTCAATATATATGCATTTTTTGTTTTGTTTTTTACTTATTAGTATTTGCATGAAGCTGCATGATTTTTATATGATAGTCGGTTAAAGAGCTCACCAGAGCTCCTGTTTTATCTGTTATTATGTATATATATGCCGACTTGAAATAAAATGTACTTACTTACTTACTTACTTATCACTCATGGTTTACCGGTTACAAATGCATATCACTTATATCAAATGCATAAGGGCAAATAACTCTTATATGGAGTATCCGGAATTCTATGCTCAAAATAGTGCTCCATACCCTTAGGATATAACGAGCAATTTTGGAAAATAAATTTGTTGTAATCTTTTACGGTTGCGAAGCAGTAGTCCGAACAAGATAACAGTGTTCGGGGAAATAACTCTTACAAAGTAAAGGGTTCGGTTAAACAGTATCATATTTGAAAGCGTATAAACTGTTCGATATTATATACCAAATATCCAAGGGACTAACTACTATTGAAACAACAATACTGCGCAAGAAAAAAAAGTTAGGCGGAAGAAAACAAAATAATTAAAAACCAATTGTTTAGAGAATAATTGAAGGTCTTTCCACCCCAAAACAAACATATCTAGGCAGGAAAATAGTCATTCAACTTCAACAATATCAAACGTAATTAAGATGATAAATAACGTCAGTACCTAAATTTTATACTTCAAGACCATCATGTATCATTTTTGAAGTTGATACGGAATATTAATCTGATGATTTTTTTTTAGAAAAGGGACGAGACGTTCTTTAACATTACCCTAGTTCATTAACTTGCTGCTGACGTTGAATAAAGTCTGAGGTATAAGTCTAATAAAATCATAAAATCTAATCTAATCGAGTTTCAAAAGCATTTGATTATACACCATGCATTCTAATGTTTATTCTAAAAGTGATGGATGTAAAATGACATTTAGAAAGAGCCTTCCTTATAAAAATTAGATTGTATGATATTAATTAGCAGTAGTTCAACAAGTGAATTAAGGACAACTATGTAATATAAATGAAATTTTCAAGATGTAAAACAATAAATCACCTAGGTCATATGGTTTTGTCATTAGACTAACATATTTCATTTTCTGGAAAGCAATACCAATTAAGGTCAAACATTCGATACATAGAACACTTTGAAATATATATATCAATTGTTAATGGGTTTAATCTTTTTATTTAAAAATGGATTAAGCAAAATTGCTTGATTTTAATTAGACTTGGTCAATCATAAAAACACAGAAGATTAATCTATGCTGTTTTATATGATACAAACAAAAACGATTTTTTGTTTCTTCAGGTTTAACAAATTGTTGATTATACATCATGTAATGTATTATGATGGGAATCATATCTGCAGTTGTTGGTGAATTTAATTAACTGTGTAAATCTTTTTTTTTTGGCAATAATACTACATCTACAGTCTTTGAGGATTCCTATTTTCAGACTAATTAGTTGCTTTATATACATGCGTTCATGAATGATAAAGCCTTGTTTTAATTTATCTGCGCAATTGGAATACAAAATAAACTAAAACTAAGAAAACGAATCATAATTAATTGATTGTCATTGATTCCTGTACAATCTCAATGATTTGGTTGTAAGTATGTCTTGGCATATCGAATATTTTCGATACATAACGACTTTTTCACTCTGAAGATTAAAGTATTTTGCAGCGATGTGTATAGATTTAGAGAGCAACATTATGTTGACATTTATTTTAATGAAAGATTTAACAAAGTTGGACAATTATGTACAAACAGTCATCGTACCCCATTTTCTTTATTTGGATCTATATCTGCTCTTTCTAATAACAATTGCACTATGTCGGGATTTCCACCATTAACAGCTGAGTGTAAGGGAGTATCACCACTATACTGAAATAAAAAGGTTGCACTGTTCATCGCAATTACGATGTAACTGTAAATGTAGATTAAATTAATAACTTGTGTACAGAAAACATGTTCATGGTGATGTGTAGCCGAATCCCATTTACATTGACAAAGGTTGCCTGTTTTCCAGAAGTTCAGTTGTTCTGTGTGTTTATTTCCTCTTTCTATCTTCAATCAATTTTTTGACAGCTTTTAGATCAGGCTTTGGAGTCAGTCGACTTTAATAAGAGTGATTGAAAATTGGAAATTATCCGTAGACCAAAATAAATACCTTGCAGCTATCCTGATGGACTTGTCAAAACCTTTGACTGTCACCCCCCATTAATTACTGCTACTGAATCTAAAAGCTTATGGTCTTTCAATATCATCACTTGATATGTTATATAGTTATTTAACAAAAAGAAAACAGTGTGTGAAATTAAACGAAAATTTAAGTGGTATGCTTGACATATTTAAGGGGTACCAAAAGGTTCCATTCTTGGACCCATCCTATTTAAATTTTTATAAATGATTTGTTCTGTTTTGTTAAAAAAATATGTTCTTTATATACTCATCATGCTTATGCTGATGTTAATATTTTGTCAAAGTCTGGAAATTCCTTACAAGACGTAATTTCTGCACTTGTGGAAGACAGCAATAATTTAATAAAGTGGTTTTCTTAAAATAAGTTGCAGGCCAACCCAGAAAAATGTCAAGCTATCTCTTTTGGCAAAAACACACATAATAACACGCTTGTGTTTGATTTGAATGGTATTTCTATATCATGTGAGGATGAGATAAAACTACTTGGAGTTACAATTGATTTTAAATTAAACTTCAATTTACATATTTCAAATATTTGTAAAAAGGCTGCAAGGCAATTAAACGTTTTGAAAAGAATTGGGAAACACCTAAACAAACTGAGTAAAATTAAAATGTATTACTCATTCGATATGTCAAACTTTAATTATTGCTCTTTGACTTGGCATTTCTGTTTGGAACAATATACAATAAAAATAGAAACAATAAAAGAGCGAGCGCTTTGGTTTATTTATGAAGACCATCATAATTCGTACGAAACACTACTGCAGGTTTCAAACCTTCCATCACTAAAAACTAGTAGAATACGCTCAAATGCCTTGGAGAAAGTAATTAATAACAAATGTCTTTTATTTATTTAAGATCTAGTTGTTATAAAAGACAATTCATATAATTTCAGGTATGTGAACATTTCTAAGGTACCTAGACCTAGAATATCAAGTTATGGTAAAAGATCTTTTAGATTTGAGGCAGCACACGTATAGAATTCCCTTCCCAATGAGGCTAGAACTATGATCTCTTTTGACCAATTTAGGAATTATATAAATTGCTGGTGTGGGGGTCAAAAATGCAACTGCAGTTCATGCCGTTTCCATCCAGTGCTGCCTCATAGCTGAAATTTCTTTCTTTTCTGGCCTTTTGCTCTGCTTTTTTATGCACTAGTAAATAGCTTCTATTAAATGACAGTGCTTAATTTATTTATTTATTGATGTTTTTTAGTCTTTTAGTATTGTATGATATTTAAGTGATTGCTGGTTCCCTCATTCAATGCACATAGAGGTGTTTGACGCATGAGCATTGACACTGGAGATTCAGAAATCAAAATTAAATTTGCTTTCATTATATATGCATTTTTTTTTTTTTTTTTTATTAGTATTTGCATTAAGCTGCATGATTTTTATATGATAGTCGGTTAAAGAGCTCACCAGAGCTCCTGTTTTATCTGTTATTATGTATATATATATATATGCCGATTTGAAATAAATGTACTTACTTACTTACTTACTTACTAATCACACATGGTTTACCGGTTACAAATGCATATCACTTATATCAAATGCATAAAGGGAAATAACTCTCATATGGAGCCTCCGGATCTCTTGGTCAAAATTATTCTCCATACCCTTAGGATATAACGAGCAATTTGATAAAATAAATTTGTCGTAATCTTTTACAGTTGCGAAGCAGTAGTCCGAACAAGAAAACCGTGTTCGGGGATATAACTCTTATAAAGTAAAGGGTTCGGTTCAACAGTATCAGATTTAAAAGCGTATAAACTGTTCGATATCATATACCAAATATCTAAGCGACAACTATTGAAACACCAATACTCCGCAAGAAAAAACTTAGGCGGAAGAAAAAAAAATCATTAAAAACCAATTGTTTAGAGAATAATTGAAGGTCTTTCCACCCCAAAAAAAAACATATCTAGGCAAGAAAATAGTCATTCAACAATATAAAACGTAATTAAGATGATAAATAACGTCAGTACCTAAATTATATACTACAAGACCATCATGTATCATTTGTGAAGTTGATACGAAATATTTATCATTAAGGTCTTGTTATCTTGCGATGATTGTTTTCGGAAAGGGACGAGACGTTCTTTAACATAACCCTAGTTCATCAACTTGCTGCTGACTTTTAATAAAGTCTGAGGTATAAGTTTAAAAATATCATAAAATCTATTTATATCATAAAATCTAATTATATCATAAAATCTAATTATATCATAAAATCTAATTATATCTTAAAATCTAATTATATTATCAAATCTAATTTAATCAGGTTTAAAAAACATTTGAATTAACATCAGAGAATGTATTCTAATTTTTATTCTAAAAGTGATGGATGTAAAATTACATTTAGAAATAACCTTTCTTATAAGAATTAGATTTTATGATATTAATTAGCAGTAGTTCAACATGTGAATTAAGGAAAATTGTGTAATGTAAATGAAATTTTCAAGATGTAAAACAATAAATCACCTAGGTCATATAGTTTTGTCATCAGACTAACATATTTCATTTCCTGGAAAGCAACAACAATTTAGATTAAACATTCGATAAATACAACACTTTGAAATATATATATATATATATATCATTGGTAAAAATAAATTTAGCAAAATTGCTTGATTTAAATCAGACTCGGTCAATCATATGCTGTTTTATATGGTACAAAAAAAAACCCATATATTCTTCGGGTTTAAAAAACAGTTGATTATACAGCATGGAATGGATTATAATCGGCCTCATGGTGAATATAATTAACTGAGTAAATTTTTTTTTGCAATAATACTACAGCTACATTCATCAAGGATTCCCGTTTTCAGACTTTATTCAAATAGTTAGTGGTTGTATATACATGCGTTAATGAATGACAAATCCTTGTTTTAATGTATCTGTGCAATTGGAATACAAAATAAACTTACAGACTTTTTCTTATGTAGAAAATGGTGGATTGAACCTGGTTTTATAGCTAGCTAAACCTCTCACTTGTATGACAGTCGCACCAAATTCCATTATATTGACAACGATGCGTGAACAAAACAAACAGACACAATAGGTAAAAATGTCAAAAATAGGGGTACAGCAGTCAACATTGTGTTATCATCTTAATCACTATAAAAACAACCAAATGTAACAAAGAAGCACAAAGAGACATACATCAAATTTAACATCCTCATTTTGCTTTTTTATTATACGATTTTATTTATCTGTGTAAAATCCACCCAACAACAGTTGGAAGTTTTTAACGACCTTGACTGGCTATACAGCCCTTGCACGGTCGGTAATCCACCCATAAAGGATGGAAGGTTTTAAGTTCTGGTGTAGCATCGCGCGTTTGACGTCACACAGGTAGATATAAAATAATTTTGTCGTTCAAAGTATAACGGGATACATAAGTACAGAGTCACGTCAAATGGATATCACACAAAAAATGACTTAACAGTAAAAGTAATATTAATAAAATAAAATAATTTTGTCGTTCAAAGTATGACTGGATACATAAGTACAGAGTCACGTCAAATGGATATCACAAAAAAAAAGACTTAACAGTAAAAGTAATATTAATAAAATAAAATAATGTTGTCGTTCAGTGTATGACGGGATACATAAGTACAGAGTCACGTCAAATGGATATCACAAAAAAACAGACTTAACATTAAAAGTAATATTAATAAAACGAAATAATTTTGTCGTTCAAAGTTTGACGGGATACATAAGTACAGACTTCGGCTGCTATCTGCTCTTTTGTCGAGTTGTTGTCTCTTTGAAATATTCCCCATTTCCATTCTCAAATTTATTAACAGTGATTCGAATCTTAATTGATTATTTATCTTTGATTCCTATAAAATCTCAATGATTTGGGATTAAGTATGTCTTGGCATTTCGAATATTTTGGATACATAACGCTTTTTTCACTCTGAAGATTAAAGTATTTTGCCAAGATGTGTATAGATGTTATGAGCAAAATTATGTTGACATTGATTTTGATGAAAGATTCAACAAAGTTTGACAATTATGTACAAAACGTCAACTCGTACCTCATTTTCTCTATTTGGATCTATATCTGCTCTTTCTAATAACAATTGCACTATGTCGAGATTTCCACCAATAGCAGCTAAATGTAAGGGAGTATAACCATTATACTGAAATTAAAAAGCTTGCACTGCTCATTGCATCATATGAACATGATTAAAGCTAACAAAAACAATTCATACAAATGATTACAGTACAAAAAATTACATTTGCCAACATTTCGAGAAGTCAATGAATTTCAAACCGTTTTTGTTAATCGCATTTTGTTGAAACTGTAAATGCGGGTTAAGATAATAACTTGTGTACATAAAACATGTTCAGAGTGATGTGTATTCAAATTCCATTTACATTGACAAAGTTTGCCTGTTTTCCAGAAGTTCTGTTGTTCTGTGTGTTTATTCCAACTTCCTCCACCAACAAAAACCTGTTCGCAATGGATTAACCAATATCACTTAACGAAGCTTTATATTCCAACAAAATAAATACACGAAAAATATCACGGTTATATGTATTACACTCATAGTATAACAGTTGGTATCATTACGAGCAGATTTCAAGAAAGAGATCTCAGTCAATGCTATCGAAATAAGATAAGATAAAGTTAAAGCTGTCAAAATAATATTGCAAAAACAAACAATCTGTTAACATCTACGACATTTGTTACGTAGTTAAAAGTTGTCTCATTGGCAATAATATCACATTTTCTGTTTTTCCATATATATCATGATATGTGTAATTTTAACATCATTTAACTTCTTTTTTCTTATGTCCAAAACGATTTAGCAATGATACCATCCCACCAATCTATTTATACCCTATTTTATTTGTATTATTCTTCTTCTTTGATTTTGATGGAAGATTTTAACAAAGTTGGACAATACTGTACAGAACGTCATCCCGTACCTCTGTTTGTTTATTTGGATCTATATCTGCTCTTTCTAATAACAATTTAACAATGTTGATGAATCCACGGCTAGCAGCTGCGTGTAAGGGAGTATAACGATACTGAAATGAAAAGTTTGCAATGTTCGTATTATCCTACAAAGGTATAACACAACCATGTCATACAAATGATTAGAGTACAAAAAGAGCATTGGCTAACAGTTGGAGATTAATGAATTACAAAACCGTTTTTATACATCACATTTTTTTATGAAACTGTACATGTGGATTGAGTGAATAACTTTTGTACATAAAAAAAACATGTTCATTGTGATGTGTATTCGAATTCCTTTTCAATTGACAAAGATTGCCAGTTTTCCAGAAAGTCGGTTTTTCTGTCTGTTTACTACAGGTTCCTCCACCAACAAAAACTGGTCGCCATGGTATAACCAATATCACTGAAGGAAGCTGTATACTCCAACAAAATAAAGACACGAACAATATCATGGTAAGTTGTATCACACTCATAGTATAACAGTTGATATCATTACGGGCAGATTTCAAGAAAGAGTCTCAGTCAAGGCAATCGAAATATGATAAGATATAGTTAAAGCTGTGAAAATAATATTGCAAAAACCAACAATCTGCTAACATCTACGACATTTGTAACGTAGTTGAAAGTTTTCTGATTGGAAATCATATCACATCTTATATTCATTAAGATAAGACTATGTATTATCTTTAACATCATTTTTCTTTTTTAACTTAAGTTTTGTTTCAAACCTTATGTACAGTAAGAAAAAAAAAGGAAAGCGATACTTTATAAATGTTCATGCGTCCGAAGAGAATTTCTGGATTTTCCTTCACCAAGAACTGAAAAAGCCGAATATTTGAAAGCCAATTATTGAACTTTTATTTACTTGTATTAATTGGACTATTGTCAGTTCTCCTTTTGTATTTTCAACAGCTATAATATGTATGTGTAAAACAAAGTCGCAGTCATAAAATGAATAGAAATGATAACATGTTTAAAGCTAATACGAACATACGTTGGAATATATACCATAATGATATACTGTGGTTATTCACTTTTTAAAGTTAAAGTACATCACATATATAATTAATTAAATACTATTAAACATAAAAAACTTAGATATGAAGGTTACATAGATATAAAAAGATGTGGTATGAGGGCCAATGAGACAACTCTCCATCCATGTCACAATTTATAAATAAAAACCATTATAGGTCAAAGTACGGTCTTCACACTGTACAGCAAGCTATAAAGGGCATTACTAGGGTAAAACCATATAAACAGGAAAACCAACGGTCTAATCTATATAAAAAACGAGAAACGAGAAACACTTATGAACCACATCAACAAACGACAACTACTGAACATCAGATTCCTGACTTAGGACAGGTGCAAACAATTTCAGCGGTTTTAAACGTTTTAATGGTACCAAACATTCATCCTTATCTGAAACAATAGTGTTACATCACAACATAGAAAGATACACTATAAAATACCAATTGAAATGGCTTAACTCAATCAAAAGACATATTAACACAAGTGAACATACAGTGAACGAATAAATTTGATCTATGATACAATGTAAATACAAAATCAATAAAATAAGGGATGAATAATTAAAGTAACAGTATAATACCGCTGTGAAATATTAAACAATTTCAGAAAAAAAACAACAATAACCTTAAACAAAAATCCGCCATTTACAATAATATTATAGGCAGGTAAATGAAAATAAATATGTTGTTAGGTACACAGTTTAAAAGGAGGAGGAAATATTTTTACAAAATAAATAATTTTGATGTTCATAGTTTACTTTTATTCGTTTTTACAGAATCCGGAAACCAAACGTGTCTGCTGCAGATATAAAAAGACGAAGTGATTAAGATCACTCGTTCATGTTTATACAGCCTTTTCTTATTGGAAAACAATCTGACGATAGAAACCGTTAATGACTGCAGATGTGTTAAATATTGATTAAACCAATTACGTAAAAATAGGAACAGTACATCCACCAACGTATACCATTACCAGGCATTAACACACAAATACAGACCTATGCCGAAACAAATTGTTCCATGTAGTATTGTAAATAGACAGTATTTTGCAAATACTAATACAGATTACTAAGATTTTCGTTGTCCATGAAATCATGCTTTAGGATTATTAGATACAAAGAATGTACTAACATAAATATCGAACTCCACGGTAAAATCAAAAAGGTAAAGTCCTTAAAAACTGACAAAAACCAAATTCTCGACTTTATTAACAAATGGAAAGACCTGACAGCAACTGACATATTCTTGACTTGGTATTGGCATTTTCCGAAGAAAACAATGGCGTTAATATGGTTTTATAGCTCGCTTAACCTCCCACTTATATGACAATTGTATATAGTTCCATTATATTGACAATATTGCGTGAGCAATCCAAACAGGCAAAATTGGTTAACGTGACAATAATTGGGATCCAGCAGCCCATATTGCATACATACATCATATATATATATATATATACAATATAACTATTTTTTTTAAATCCAGAAAAAAAACCAGATACATCTAGTAAAGACGTCAACAAACAACAAGCGTTTCTAGATGATAGTTTATATAATGTAGTACATTATAATCAAACATAAAACAACACGACATATGCACACGTTCCCGATACAGTATGATTTAAGTAAAATAGAAATACAAGGGTTAACAAAATGAAATTACGCTATGCAAATGCCATGCGTCGAGAGTCACCCCTCTAGATCCAGCACAATCAGGAAAGCCACCAAGCCAAAAACACGACAGACGTATCAACATATAAATAGTCACGTCAGGAGTCATACGACCATAAGGGACATAATAGTAAAAATACAATTAAACAGAAAACTGCAAAAGTAATGACATGATACACAACGTCAACACCTGAAATCAATAACTCAAGACCATCCTGTATAATTTGTGAGGTTGACACTGAATATTTGTCTTTAAGATCGCGGTACGTTTCGAGGAACTTTTTGAGACCATGGCTCATAAATGTTTCGCTAAGACACCATTGACGTTTTACAAAGTCTGAATAGCAGCTGAAAACTCTCGAAAATCGTATTAGTTGAGAAATGCATACGCAATACGCGGGTAAATCTGATATATTTGCTGCAAAGCATGCTTCGATGAAGGAAATATATGATTTCAAAATCGAAATCTTCTTGTATGTCATTGACTCTGGTTCTGAGATGATCAGCGTAGTCACATTCGAGGTATATGTCAAAATATGAGGTACAGGAAGCTGTGTCTGTGGTTTTTGAAATCTCTAATTGCGAACTATATATTGATGTGATTCAATTAGAAACAAATTTGAATTGTTAATTGAGAGAAGATCATCAATATACATGTATGTGAAATTAGAAAATGTAGCGTGTCTGATTTAATTGATTTTTACAAGTGTCTGGAGAAACTCTGACTCATATGAAATTTACAAAAAGTTAAGAAGAGGAGGCGCCCAGTATGTTCCCATAAGAATGCCGAGAACCTCCTGGGAAATCGTAGCATTTACTCCACATTCAAATTCTTTACAAGTATCATGTGGTTAAATCCGTCTTCACTGCTGTTGGTCTATCAAACGTACAATTCCTTGGTAGAACATGACAAATTGATTTGCTGACTGTAGTTTGCTTTACTCAACCCCAGCACAAAAAGACTATATCGTGTCTAGAGCTAATTCAAATATGTTTGCGGAGGTAGTTTTTAAAATTAGACATAAGGCCCTTCATATACTATAACTCAAGTTTAAAGCAAAATTAGGTGTTAACAATAAAATCCAACACTAAGATAAAGTTATAAAAGTTGTAATTTTTTTAAACGGAAACAACATATTTGTATTATATGTAATACATTCCATATTCTTTCAAAAATGAACCATCTATTATGTATGTTGGCGTCGTTTTTGTTGCAGTGTTCCTGTTGTTCCGTTGTTTTCCTCTAATAATAGATGTGTTACCCTCGGTTTTAGTTTGTAACCCGGATTTGTTTTCTCTTAATCGATTTATAGATATAGGAAGATGTGGTATGAGTGCCAATGAGACAACTCTCCATTCTCTAAACAGTATACTACTGTTGCATTTATTTTGCATTCAAAGCAAGATTTAACTTCATTTTTTTCGAAGATACTCGTGTGTTATTCTGAATCTTATAATAGTCACGAGTTGATCAGTTCTCAGCTCAACTTGTTGACAAAAATAAAAGGAAAAGTTGCATTATAACAAACCTTGTGAACTTGATTTTGTGTACTTGTTTAGTTATTTTCTAAATTGTCCGACTTTCCAAAAGTGCACTTGTTAACCTCTTTTGAACAAGTGTACTTTGAAAAAGTGAACAAAAAGTAAAGACTCGCCTTGTGTACATTGTCTTTGTTCACTTGTAACATACAACTAGTCTGGTAGTTGCATTGCAACAAACCTTGTATACTTCATTTTGTTTACAAGTGGAGTTATTTTCTAAACTTTCTGACATACCGAAAGAACACTTGTCAACAAATTTATATTAACAAAGTGAACAAAATGTATATTATCATCTTGTGGTGTTGTTTTTGTTCGCTTTCCTTGCTAATAATGTTTACTTGTCGAGTTGTTTCTCATCTTTCTCATTTACTGAAAATATACTTGTACTGTTTGTATCTAACTAAGTGTACTTTTCACAAATAAACTTGATCTCAAAATATTGCAAGTTCACTTGTTAAATGTCAACTTGGTCTGAAATCTGTCGGCAGGGCTTGATATTTTAACCACGTGGTCTCAGTGTATATTTTGCTTACAACTCTATCCTGTCTAGCATGGCAAATAATTATATATTAAAGGTAAATATTCAAATGTCTTTATTATCACACCTTAATTAGGAAATGCATGAGTGTTATATCCTTCATCTGTCACCTGTGCATTCAATTTTTAAATCAGAGCAATTGCTGAACGATTTGAGATAGAAATCATACTCGATGTGCTCGTCATCGAAAAATATGGCCACCATTGCTAAGACACATTTTAGCTATAGTCATATACATTTATTGCTTACCTATTCATGAATACATTATCTCGTTAAATAAAAATAATTATACAGCCGCTTAGCAAGCAAGGCGGAATATGGGTCATTTTCAAAATCCGTCCATATTCTTGTCTGGCTAACCTGTGAGAAAAGATACGGCTGTATCATTATTTGAATTTTGGTGTCCTTGCAACGTAGATTTGTAGGTTCTACTACTTGCAGAAGAAAAATAAGGAATAGGTACCAGGATTTTCTTGGAACTCGAACTCAAAGCTCTAAAATGACCCTAAATTCCATGTTCCAAACATACCACTTTATCGTATCAACATAGACATCTTTATAATTATTACAAAACTCATACAATTGTCTGTTTAATGATAGAAAATACAATGTAGAATGATATCATAAAGGCATTAAATAGTAGTTGGCTATGGTTTCAGATTTGTTTTATTTGTTTATAGTGTCCTTGATAAAAGAGATGATTTTTCATTTCCTATCGTTAATTATCCATTTTTAGATGGTGACGTTCCCTTGTCACCATCTTACGGTGTTTATATATCTCAACTTGTACGATTCGCTCGTGTATGTAACAATGTTTTAGATTTTAACGAGAGAAATTTATGTATTACTGAAAAATTATTACACCAGGGTTTTCGATATCACAAACTAGTCAAAACATTTACTAAATTTTATCATCGGTATAAGGACATCATTCGTAAATATAGCTCAACATGCAGACTTCTTATACGTTCAGGTATTTCACATCCAATTTTTTATGGAAATATTCTTTATAAAGCACAAAAATGTCAGTATTCACCTCTGAAACTAACAAAACCTTTAAATAGACTTATTAAGAAGGGATATAGTTACGATACTGTTGTCAGGTCATTAAAGATTGCATATTTTGGCGTTAATATTGATTCACTTATAGGGTCTTTGCATCGGCACTAAACACATTTATTTAAAAACCAGTTGTTGGCATGACACGGGTTATGTTCTTCTCATATATGTTATGATGGTATGATACTAAACCCCTAACGGGAAGGATTGTGCCTGATATTCATATGATGAAGACATAATCTTTCAATCAGTTTAATTGAAGTCTGGAGCTGGCATGTCAGTTAACTGCTAGTAGTCTGTTGTTATTTATGTATTATTGTCATTTTGTTTATTTTCTTTGGTTACATCTTCTGACATCAGACTCGGACTTCTCTTGAACTGAATTTTAATGTGCGTATTGTTATGCGTTTACTTTTCTACATTGGCTAGAGGTATAGGGGGAGGGTTGAGATCTCATAAACATGTTTAACCCCGCCGCATTTTTGCGCCTGTCCCAAGTCAGGAGCCTCTAGCCTTTGTTAGTCTTGTATTATTTTTAATTTTAGTTTCTTGTGTACAATTTGGAGTTTAGTATGGCGTTCATTATCACTGAACTAGTATATATATTTGTTTAGGGGCCAGCTGAAGGACGCCTCCGGGTGCGGGAATTTCTCGCTGCATTGAAGACCTGTTGGTGACCTTCTGCTGTTGTTTGTTCTATGGTCGGGTTGTTGTCTCTTTGACACATTCCCCATTTCCATTCTCAATTTTACTTGATATATTTTGTCAACTACATGTGAAATGAGCACGTTTTTGCTTGCCAAATATTACTTCTGACACCCCTTTTCAACTAGAAAGTGCATCAGCATTAACTTAACTTACATATCATAACAATAATGGCAGCATAAAAAGATAACTCTGTAAATGTATCAACAATTATTGGCATTTAAGTAAGTAGAGGTAGCCCCGTATTTTTTTTAAATAAGAATAAAGAATGGAAACGGAGAATGTATCAAAGAGACAACAATTCGACCAAATGTACAAAACAACCCAAGACCATCAATAAGCCTTCAACACAGCGGGAAATCCCGCACCAAGAGGCGGGCTTGAGAAGGTCCCGAAACACTAGTGACGTATACTAGATCGGAAAAATGCACTACGAAACATAGAGATGAACCAAAATAAAAAAAGCATGAAAGTCTAACAAAGGCTAGAGGTTCTTGACTTAGGACAGGCGCAAAAATGCTGCAGGGTTAAACATGTTTTGGGAGATCTCACTTGGCAAAAGAGAGGCGACAGATACCAAAGGGACTATCCAACTGAAATGTGGGAACAAACTGACAAAGCCATGGCAAGAAATGACAAAAAAGACAAAAACCAATACACAACACAAACTATAAAAATAAAAACTGAGCAACACGAACCCCACAAAAAACCGGGGTAAGCTCATGTGCTCCAAAAAGGTAAGCAGATCCTGCTCCACATGTGGTCCCCGTCGTATTGCTCAACATACGTATAAATTCGGTTAATACAAGTCTCATATGGTGCTGTCATTTTCAAGAAAAGAGTAGTTATACTTTCATAAATATATTAAGTGTAACGGCCAACTACAACTGTATTATGTTGTGGACATTTTTGTTGTGTGGTTGACAATATCGTTATGTAGGTGACAAAAAGCAAATGTCAAAATCGGTCGTTGAACACTGTAATAATCGAAGTAATTAGAAAACAAAAATTATCTTATGATATTTAAGAAAGAGTCATCATTTATTAGTCCTTAACATTTAGATATCAACATAATATTACTACCGTAATTTCTAATATCTCAATTTGCATTAAAAATAATCTTCCCAGTTTCATTAAGATTGCATATTTTAGATTTTGTTCATATAAATAAGAGTTCATTAATAATATTAACATCGAATTAAATTGATAAAATATTTTCTCAATTTCTATCTCAAATATTGACAGATTTTGAAAATGACCCATATAGTGTCTCTGATGTCCGTACGTCCGTCTGTTGACCTCTTTTTTGTATCCACATTATTTAGCCATGCATTGAATTTACTAGTAATACAAGTCGACCTGCGTGATTTTTGAAGATTCGTGTAGCATAACATTGACTAAATCCTATTTTAGCAAGTGGTACCAATATTGTAATTATCAATCTTCAAATATCGCTTTTCGGGATTTCTATGTAACTTTTTACAGACACTTAGCCATATTTGAAATACAGATACATGTACTTCATATTTTTGATTTTATTTAACAAAACAAAATATTTTTGGGGGTCTTCTGCAGCATAATATGGAGCTTCATCATTTGAGCTGTGCATCAATAGTGATCTGTATTCACTGGATTTCTAGATTACATATTGTATCAGCACTATATTGAAATCAATTGTAACAGTAACCAATCACACAATACACGGGTACAACTACCATGATGTTTATGCGAAAAAAATCCAGTTACCGAAAAGGTGATGTACCGCTGGCTGATAGCTTGCAAACCTGCCCGCTCGATATCACATTCTACATAACGTTCTCAAAATATATCCTACAGTTCAGCCATGTCGCCCGTTTTACAAGGGTAGAATTAACCTAAGTCGTATAGGGTCAATGTACCTTCTTTTCATACTGATACTGAGTGCAAGTAACGCAGACAAGTATCAAATCACATCACGAAGTTTCCCGCGTTTCACGAGGGAAGCAAACTCCAATATGCACACGTAATCAACAGCAATCATGTATAAGTTCCGATTTTAAACTTTATATAAAAAATTGCAGTATGTGTAAGGTTTGTTGTTTGTACTTTGTCTATTTGAGGACTCTTTTATTGTAGAATCCCATATTCAAATATCTCCCAAAACGTTTTCTCATAAAAGACACTACACAAGAAACGATAATGAACAAGAAAATTTGTCTCTTGTACACTGATGCCCCATTCCTTGACCAAAATGTATATATCTTTATACTTTGTGGACTTTCTGTAATAATATATTTATACTTATTTTCAGGTTGTCGTATCAGTATTGATTGTCCTACACGGCGTTATTGAGTATCCTTACACAGGCGATGATGCATCAACCGAAGATTTAGTTAAATATTATTTCTGTTGTTTATATACAAGAGAGATTTGTGGGTTGCTCATGCTGTGTCATGGTATTTTTGTAAGTGTGTCAACAATAGAACGAATCAAAAGAATATTAGGACTACGTAGACGCCAAAACCACAGTCCTACATTTCTTGTTCAGGAGAAGATATTAGAGCTCCGTTCGGAAGGTTATTCAAATCTTGGTTATAGATCCATGTGGAGATTACTTAACTTGCAGTACAATTTAACTGTCCCACAAGAAACTGTCAGACTTTGTTGACGTGCTATTGACAGTGTATGTCAAGAATCAAGAAGAAGGCATCGATTACACAGAAGAAGTTATTTCAACAGTGGACCAAACTATCCATTACACATCGATAGCTACGATAAGTTAAAGTCATATGGTATAGCGATTCATTGAGCTATTGACGGATATTCAAGACGAATCTTATGGTTAAAGGCAGGGCCATCAAATAACAATCCTAGATATATTGCCAAGTTTTATTGAAATTTTGTGAAGGAATCCAGAAGAATACCTCGTGTCGTACGAGCGGATGCTGGTACCGAGAATGTCATAGTCAGAGACCTACAAATAGCTTTACGTTTTGATCATGGTGATGCAATGTATGGATTAAGAAGTTTCTCAACTGGAAGGTCTACTAGAAATTAACGTATTGAAAGGTCATGGAGAAATCTTTCGGAAAGTTTTTCTGAAGGAATAAATTCGCGTACTTGCGAGACGCTTACATTTTTTGTACCGCCGAACCATTTCATATCGAGTGTACCAGATACTGTTTTATTCCACTGATATGTAGGCAGCTTCAAAATTCATGGAAACTTGGAATGAACATCGAGTAAGATTTCAAGCTCACACATGCATCCCTAACGTACTTCACTTTCAGCCTCAAATGTTTGGTACATTTGACTATGCATTTCCCTTACAATGAAGCATAGAAACATTGGACGAATTGGCTGTTGAATATTCAGAGGAATAGCCCATTAGAGGATGTTCCGAAGAATTTTTAGAAATGATTCGATACTTTACAGGCGAAGAATCAAAACTATCCCTTATCCCACAGGACATGAACGAAGCTTTACAACATTTCTGTGTATTGATATATATGTGTGATTCTATTACAGGTCGCACTTAAGCAATATATATTATTGCAGTAAATATATGATGGATAACCAACAATAGCGTCCTGATAGTAGTTAAGAAAACCACGTTTTATATTTTGGCTTTTTATATATATTGTTTGATTCAATATACAACGTTGTGAAATCTCTTCTCCAAATGATATGCATTTGTAACACGGTAGCAACATTGCATATCCCCGCGCCACAGTTGTTTATAACAAATTATAAAATGAAATGATTTAAAGGAAATGACATCAAAATAAAAAACAAATCCGTTTAGTTTTGGAAATATAATCATTCGCTATATACAGCTGTTGTTGTTATATTGTTAACAAACTTGTTATATTTCTAAGGTATACTTTTCCAACAAAAAAGGGTCTTAAGATAGATATAAGAAGATGTGGTATGAGTGCCGATGAGACAACTCTCCATCCAAGTCACAATTTATAAAAGTAAACCATTATAGGTCAAAGTACGGTCTTCAACACGGAGCCTTGGCTCACACCGAACAGCAAGCTATAAAGGGCCCCAAAAATTACTAGTGTAAAACCATTCAAATGGGAAAACCAACGGTCTAATCTATATAAAAAACGAGAAACGAGTAACACTTATGAACCACATCAACAAACGACAACTACTAAACATCAGATTTCTGACTTAGGACAGGTGCAAAGAGTCTTTTTCCAAAGTTGGAATTCCATCTTTTAATATTGAATGATTACCTTAACTTTTGTGACATTATCCTTCTTCTTCTTCCAAGTAAGAAACCGAATTCATATTTAATGTATAAGGTCCCGCGAAAACTTTGCGTAGTGCCGGGCAACACAGCAAGTCTTCTCAAAGTTAATTACATTTAAAACATTCAACAATTTACAATTAAAATTATATACAGGCTGTGCTGTTTACTTCCTTTCAGAGCCTGCTTTCAGAGCAGCTCCGAATCCCTCTATCGTGTCAGCCGAGGTTGTTTTAGATGGAAGTTGATTCCAATCCCTGATGGTCTTTGGGAAGAATGACTGTCCATAGATGTCAGTTTTTGTTCTTTCTTGGTAAAAGCGGCCTATACCCCTGGTCCGGATGTCGTTGGGGACTATATATTGTTGTCTGTCTATATCAGTTAGCCCATGCTGGATTTTAAATAACAATCATTGTCTGTAGGTTTTCCTACGTTCTTCCAGGCTTTCCCACTGTATTTGTTTAACCATGTGTGTTACACAGCCAGGTGTTCGGTCTGAGTAGTTGTTATGAACAAACCTTGCTGCTCTTTTTTGAACTTGTTCTAATGATTTGATCTTTTTTTGGCTTGATGGGTCTCAAACTGTGCAGGCATATTCCACTGAAGGTCTTACCATGGCTGTATATGCTGCTGCTTTTACTGGTTTAGTGCAGTCTTTCAGATTTCTTCGGATAAATCCCAATGTTGTACTTCCTTTGCCTACAATGTTGTCTTTGTGTCTATCCCAGGATAGGTTGTTGCTGATAGTTACGGCTAAGTATTTGCTGGCATCAACGTTGTCTAGTGTATTTCTGTGAAGTTTGAATGGTGTATCTATTACTTCTTTGTTCTTCTGATAACTGTGCATTTTTTTTTGCGTTAAAGCTCATTTCCCAATGTTTGCCATTTATTCTCCCATTCTTCTAATGATGTTAAGTCTTTTTGAAAAAAGTCGCTGTCTGCCTGGTTGTTGATTGTTCTAAAGAGTAGGCTTACGTCTGCAAATAGTTTTGTTTCAGATGACGTTGATGTTTCTGGCATGTCATTTATGTAGGTCAGAAATAATAGAGGTCCAAGAACTGTGCCTTGGGGAACGTCTGATAGTACCGGGACTTGAGAGGATACAGCTTCTTCTAATATTACGCTCTGCATTCTGTTTTTGGTTGATAATATGAATGGTTGCTACATGTAGATTTATTTCCACTCCATAAAAAGTCTGATAGTCTTTCAGCAAAATTTAACAGAGTTAGAAGAATTTTTTTAATCCAATTTTGATATTTAACAGCAATTGTTCTACTACTGTCTGAAAGTATGGACCATTGATTATTTTCCCAAATCAATAATAAAATAGAAAATGGAAAAGGGGTCAACAACTCGACTAAAGAGCAGAAAACAGCCAAAGGCCGACAATGGTCTTCAATGCAACGAGAAATCCCGCAACCAGAGGCGGGCTTGAGCTTGCCCCTCAACAATAATGTATACTACAAATGTAGTTTAGCAAAATGGACGCCACTATACGCTTCGAAAGCATAGAAATGAACCAAAATTAAAAAAAGAACAAGACTAACAAAGGTTATTAATTAGTTTCTTTTCTAGAATATTTTGTTAGTCCCTAGGATTAATCTTAAAATGCTGCAAATTTAAAAGTGCTATTGTAATGCACCATTTTTATGTTTCTATCGCTTAATGTGTAAGAGGAAGTCTAGGACAAAATATTTAGGATCTTGTACTCTCTTGTTGCTATGCCCCGAGGAATTTCATACACAATATGATGCCACTGACTTTTGAATTTTGCATATGTTATATATATACCATGTTTTTCAAAGTTGTTTGATTTTCAGGATTGTAGTCTGAATAGACTTGAAGATTTCACTATTTACTTGACATCGCGAAATCCATTTTTCTGCTCATAAATATGGCCAAAAGGCAAATTCGAATTTCGTGATTTATTGCTATTACTAACGTTACCAACAAATTAAAAGAAATGATTGCATGCAATCACTCAGTCAAAGCCGTGAATCTTTACAAAATGTATATTGTCAAGACTTTGTACGTGTAAATAACTTTCATCAGGTGTTGGGTACACCCTTCTACTCTGAAATCAGAGGTGTGCCTTTGAAAGGCAAGATATTGAAGGCTTGGATAGTAAATTGAAAATCTTATAGATCTATGGGTAATTCTGTATAGTTGGTCGACCAGGCTGAAGGAATAAAAAACTATGACGAAAGCAGATTTTTCGGAGTCTTGAGCATGTGCTTTAAAGTTTTATAATGTTCAGAGAGCGCGGAACTCCTTTTTCGCAAGTCATTTGAAAAGCAGACCCAATTCTCCAATGACGTGGATGCCGTATTAATGCACTCCGAACAACCAAACTGCCGCTTTTTAATGGTTTTCGTGTCGTGTCTGAGAAGTCCGGGTTGTGACCATATTTTTATACAAGCGATAAATCATTGAGAGATATTATAAACAGGAAAGGTTCTAATATGGAACCTTGTGGTACTCCTGATTGAACCTCTCGGAAATAAGATTCAATATCATTGATCATTACCTTCTGAAATCTTCATGATAAATCCAATCAATATCATGATCATCACAATGATACATTTTTAATTTGCTGAATAAAATATAATGATTAACAATATGAAATGCTTTTTTAAAGTTTAAAAAAAAGTAGACATGTTAAATTCCCTTTATCCATTTCACTTAGGCATTCATCAATTAATTTAAGTAGTGCAGTGTTACATGAATGTCCCGAACTAAAGCCCGATTACTGCCTTAAAAGAAGTTTTAATATGACGAAATATGCATATGGTTGCTTAAATTTTAGAAATGGTCGGGAGTAAAGATATATAGATTCTTACATTGATACCAGTGGATTATCGGATTTATCCAATCGAGATAGTTAAATTATCAGTTTTAAGTCCGAGCCTTATTATTTATAATTTAACTATCGAGATTGGATAAATCCGATAATCCACGAGTAAGAATATGTTTCTCTAATGATTAAAAAATATATTTTCCTTTTTTGCTAAACTAAAATCCCCTTCGAGTGCCTTCTACTTTCAACAAAGTTGTCAATTTCATAAACACATGTTAGCATATTTTGATTCATCCAGTGAGCTGATAAAGGTTATGACCCTTAAACTTATCCAATCATCTTCTGATATAACTCGCAACCACACGTTGATTATATTTTTTTTTATATAATTGGTTCGGAAAGGGATACATTTCCATATAATTAGAGAAATTGGTCTATAATTGTTCGCATCAGAAGCGTCGCCACCCCTGTGAAGTGATTTAACCCTAGCTTCCTGTAGCTTATCAGGAAAAATACATGTACAGTGCACGCGAGGATAGTTTTAGGATACGAGGTCCAACTTCATCAAGCCCTGTTGACTTACTGACTTACATCTAGTTTAATAAGTGTATTGTATACTTCAGATATTGAAACAGAATAGAGGGAAAATGAGTCATTTCCATTTATCCTACTATTCACACACGATGCTAAACAATCTGTAGAGAAAGTGGTTTTGGGGTAGGCACACATTTATGACCGACAGAACTAAAGTTATCATTAAGATGTTGAACAATATCTGTCAAATTTGTTATATAATCAAATTATTATTATTATAAGGTTTTGATGACAGAAAAATAGAGACAATTGAAATTTCATTTTGAATTCATAACTATGCATCTACCATCTTCTGAAAGTGTTTCTGAATCTGGAAAATTTGAGACAATAACACTTTTTCCTGTTGTATCCAAACTACTTGCTGTTTTCAGAACAAGAAAAAAAAAAAAAAATTGTATTACTTTTATTTAAATCAGACACCCTTCAGATATGAGAGGGTTTCATCTAATACAAAGACAGAACATAATTTGGAAGCCATGTTGCATGTATTTTTCCCTTATCTTCAAACTTCAAGAAATTAGCACGGACAACCAATAAAATACCGGTTTGTAAGTATTAGATACACCACGAAGGCGTTAGCCCAAGTTGGTGTATCTTATAATTTACACCCCAAATATTTTGATCAATGTAAATGATAGATTTTCTATAATTCATGAGGGGGAGAGGGGTCTTTCAGCAATTTTACCTTATTTTATTTGGAGGCATGATAAGTAGTATAATGACATAAAAAATACAATACATTATTAAAAACATAACTTCCCGGCCAGGTCGCAAAGATGTCGTGTGATGAAAATAAGTTTATAATGTTTACATGATAGCGTATTGTCTACCCAATGATTACTTGGTTTAGGGAAAACAATTATTTGTGTTATTGGGAGAAAACTCTAGCATAGAAGAATACCACATGTATTGCTGATAAAAGAAGCTTTGTTATAAGGTCTTATCATAATGAAAGAATATCACTTTTTTAACTGCTGTGTCGAATAATGATATAAAGAGAAGAAGATGCGGTATGGTTGCCAATGAGACAGTTCTCCATCCAAAGCCTAAAGTAGTTAGTATAAGCAATTATAGGCTAAAACTTACGGTCTTCAACGTGACTCACACCGCAACGTAAGCTATAAATGGCCCTAAATGACTAGTGTAAAAGAGGGGCGAAAGATACCAGAGGGACATTCAAACTCAAAGATCGAAAATAAACTGACAACGTCATGGCTAAAAAGAAAAAAGACAAACAGACAAATAATGGTATACAAGACACAACATAGAAAACTAAAGACTAAGCAACACGAACCCCACCAAAAACTGGGGTGATCTCATGTGGCACCCGTCGTGTTGCTCATGTTATATATGTTACAAACCCGGTAAATAGTCTAATTTGGTAGGTCACATTCGTGAAAAGGGAACGGATTGAAGTTACGACATAAGGAACATATCCGATATCATCTGTGAAACGGATATTCCATAACGGTCAACCAACTCGTGATTGCGTCCGTAAAATTTACGATGGGATGATTTCAACTTCACCATTTGGAACTCTTGGTTTAATAGTTCCTTGTGAGCAGAAACCCTCTATCAAGGAAAGCATGATAGGAAATACAAGCCCGGGAATATCGTATCAATTGGGAGATATACACTCCGTATGCAGGCGCTGCTGGAATGTTGCTACATAGAAATGGAAAGTTCACAGTTGGGAAGCTGAAATCATCTCTTCTGCCGTAAAGTTTTGTTTTCAACTGACCCTCATTGTCAATTTCTAGATGAAAGTCAAGATATGAGGCAGACTTAACTGTATCTGTTGTATCCTTTATGTCTAGTTCGATGGGATAAATAAAACAATTGAGACGGGACAAACCAACGGCCAAATTTATATAAAAAACGATACAAGAAAAACGGTGTGAGTCGAGGCTCCACGTTGATCGCCGTTCTTTGACCTATACTTGCTCAAAGAGGTAGGGCCATTTCCCCCTCATTTTTTTTTTCATTTGATTAAGTAGGTTAATCATGTTTTTAAATAGCCCGATAGATGCTAATTATAGTACATGAAAATACGTCACACCATCAATTTTCATACCTTGAACAGGTATTCTTACAATAAACAAGGCCAAGACTATTGATGTTTTGGTTTATCAAAACCAATATTGATTTTGTTTGTCAACGCCAATGAGGAGCATGAGATCATATACGGCATACCACGTAACCTGTCAAGAAGCCGTATAATATCCGATGCATTTGCCTAGGATGTTGTTTTTCTCAATCTGGATGTATATATATGTCCCAGTTTTTAAGGTTTTACAGTCTATAGGAAGCGAACAACATCTTACACCATTTGGTTCTAGAACTCCTTGTGTTACAAACACATATAATCTGACCTTTTCTGGCATTGTAACAAATGGACCCTTCGTTGTGGTTTACCTACAGTCACGATTGGTAGTGTAATTGATTCGTTCAGTAGTGTTATTTTGTTTTCTGATGACTTAGGTACCGATGCAAGGACGGTGGTAACAATGTCAGTACTAGTATCTTCACATTTGGTGGATTGGCGATAACATTGCTGTGTACATTTGTTACATATAATACTATTTTCAAAAACGTTCTTGTTCAAGATTTCGAAAAATTGTGTGTGTTGTTTTGAATTTGTTCTGCTATGACCTTTTTTTGATTATGTGTATATTTACACACATATGTGGGCTTCATTGCTATTTAATCAATTATCGTGTTATAGGTCATGTACAGGCACCTACTTCAGTTGACGGCAATTGTTCCTTGCATATATATAATAAATAACACAGGAATAGGAAATAAGTCAACAGAGTATGGAAAGTAATAGGAACGCGCACAATTAGCAACACATTATTTTCTTTAATGAAATAATATAGAGTCAAAATGGTCCATGATGACTCTATGAATTGAACAAACATCCGAAAAAATATGATAGAAACATTACAATTTGATATTTCAATGCAAAAAATGCAAAAAATCTGCTAGAGATTTGAACCTCTTCCTAAAAGTAATCTATTATTTACAGTTCTATACCAATAGGACCACGGCGACTCTTGGAGAAAACAATGTTATTAAGCAGATATATAGGTACAAGTTCCACTTTTTTTTTATTGAAAAAGTTGTTTTTAAGTATTAAGGACACACTAAATCATTTTTATTTTTGAAGAAAAATGTTGTAAAAATTACAACAACAACAAATATCACTTTGTTTTGGTTTTACATGTCCTTCTTGGGGGATTCCCTATTTTTCCTATCTAAAAACACAGTAAATTCCGCATATTTGACTTTCATCCTTTTATGGGGGGTTAATTACCTTTTTTTTTCAGACATATCATGATATATACAAATCGAGATATTGATCAAAAAACATTTGTATTTCTTGTTTTTATCGTAAACTTTATTCTTTATGCCCTTTTTGAAGTTGGTCCTTCTGTGAAAAAAAAATCAAGGGAAATTGGCCCTACCTCTTTAATACTTTAGGAGTTTAGGTCTTGGATGGAGAGTTGTCTCATTGGCAATCATACCAACACATTTTCGTGTTAAAAATTGATCCATTTTCTTTACAAAACATTTCTTGTTAGGAAATTTCAGAGAATATACAACCACAGTGGCATAATCTTAAAATTCATCTGGAAAAATAGTGGAAAAAACAGTTCAATATCTGACAAAAGGGGCGACAAAAGACAATCCATCTTCAAATTTCCAGGTACCATGTGGACAATTTTGAAGATATTAAAAGCACAAAATATTATCGTTTGTCAGTACGTGTTTGCATAGAAAATTAAAGTTATGTACATCAGTTAACCATTCGATAAGCGTTAACCTCATTACACCGATAGAAGTGGTTCAAATAAAGGAAAATACAACTGTCTTTATCTTATTTTGTCTTTGCACTTCGCTTCGGTGGTACCCTATTTCTGATGGCGATGCTACACAATGTTTAACGCTGATTTCATATCATCTATCTTTACGTTTTTATTTTGATGGGGCGTGTTTGTATTGGATACTGCATCGCGTTTGGTAAGCGAACGCCATCATCTTGATTCGTCCAAAGTTTTACTGCCGAACAGATGGTCCATGTACCACATTTAAAAACAAATAAACCAAGAGTGGTCTATGATATATAGTTCAAATCATATCTAGATATGGATACCTTTTAACTATTCACAATTAACTAATTTCAACTTTTCATAATAAAGTAATATGAATTCCAACGATTCGTAATGATCTATATGAAAAATTGTTTACTCAGTATTGCGTAATAGTACGTTATTGCGCAACAGCAAGGTATTGCGCAACATCATGGTTTTTGCGCAATTACAAGAAATAAATACATAATGCTGTTAACAAATTGCACTGGGGATTGATTTAAAGACTTCAATTGTTGGGGTTCTTACCGTTTAGGAATTAGGGGCACAAAAGTGGGGAACAATGATTTTCAAGTTTCCAGACAATTCCTTGAGTTTAAGTCTTATAAAATTGTACCACAAGGTTCTGAAAACTGATATACTCAGTAGTGCGCAACAGCACGATATCGCGCAACAACAAGAAATCTTAAATTGAATATACATACAAATCTCTTAAACATTTTCAATTGGGGATTAGTTTAAAGATTTAAAAATTATTTAGGTTCTTATCGTGTATTTGATTATGATATTGGGCCCCGTTTGAAATGGTCCACATTGAGGTCCAAAGGGTTCAAAATTGAACTTCGTTTGATTCCATCAAAAACTGAATCTTTGTGGCTTTATGCCAGATATGCTGAATCTAACCGTGTATTTGGATATTGGACCGTGATAGGTAAATGCCTAATTTCAAATTTTTAAGTTCTTTGATTATATTCATTCTGTACCAAAAACCTATGCTGTGTCAAAAATTTAATCACAATCAAAATTCAGATCTTTATCAAGCTTGAATGTTGTCTCTATATTTGCCCCTACTTTTCAGGGTTCGACCTCTGCGGTCTTATCAAGCTGCGGCCGGCGGATCATTTTATTTATATTGTTGGAGGTGGTGCGGTTTGAATAGTTAAACACTGACACAAGGCTTTAATTCATAAAAACTTGAATCTGTGGAACTTTTATCACGAAAAAGGGTATTTTACCATACCACTGAGATTCAAATTGAATGTATATATGCTGGTTAAAATTCAAGTTTGGTACTGTAATCAAAACATTAATTACGAAGCCACATGTACAGGGACACGTCACTCCCTGTGCATGTAAAAGTTATATACATTTCATGTTGTTCATGTTTTACTGCTGTCTCAGGTTAGGTTGAAGGTTGGTGCGCCTGTCAACACGTTTAAACCCGCTGCATATATGCCCCTGTCCTAATTAGTCAGGAGCCTGTTGTTCAGTGGTTGCCGGTTGTTGCTGTGGTTCATATGTGTATTTCGTTTCTCGTATGTTATATTATATAGATTAGACCGTTGGTTTTCCTGTTTGAATTGTTTTACACTGGTAATGTTGGAGTCCTTGATAGCTTGCTGTTCGGTGTGAGCCAAGGCTCCGTGTTGAAACTGTACGTTGACCTATAATTGTTAACTTATAATACATTGTTAATTAGATGGAGAGTTGTTTCATTGGCACTCATACCACATCTTATTTATATATGTAAATAACCGTCGGATTAATGGTCACCTTTGAACTTTTTTCAAACAAAATCGTTGGCATCCGCTATGCCTTTATTTTATATATTTAGGTTTTTTCCAAGATGCAAGAAGCATCTTTTGAATTTTTATGTCTCAATTCTCATTTTTGGACATTTATACCTGAATTTGATATCGTTTATTTCTATTTGCGTCAGTATATCCGTTTATTCATTAGTTGCTTACTTTATGATACATGGTACAGGTCTGATGAGATAAACCATTTTAAAAAGTGATGCAACACTGTCCCAGGTTACAGGGATGGTTTGGGTCCAGCAAATACTTTTAACCTCGCTGCATATATACTATATGTACCGGTCCCAAATTCAGGAGCCTGTCATGTTAGTGCTTGTCGCTTGTTGCTGTGTGTTATATTTGTTTTTCGTTTATTGTATTTTAAATAAATCTGGCTTTTGGTTTGTCCCGTCTGAATGTTTTACACTAGTCAAATATGGTCATTTATAGCGTACTTTGCGGTGCGAGTCAAGGCTCCATGTTGAAAGCCGTACTGTATTTGCAGATCATCTTGACTTTTAACAAGTAAACTTGCAATATTTTCAAAGCAAGTGTATTTGTGAAAAAGTAAACTTAGTTAAATACAAACAATACAAGTATACTTTCAGTAAATGGAAAAGGTGAGAAACAACTCGACAAGTAAACATTATTAGCAAGGAAAGTGCACAAAATACAACACCACAAGATGAGAATAAACATTTTGTTCACTTTGTTAATATAAACTTGTAGAGAAGAAGTTACCAAGTGCACTTTTAGAAAGTAGAAAGTTTAGAAAATAACTCCACTTGTAAACAAAATGAAGTATACAAGGTTTGTTATAATCGAACTATCAGATTAGTTGTAGTATGTAACAAGTGAACAAATACCATGTACACAATGCGAGTCTTTACGTTTTGTTCACTTTGTTAAAGTAAACTTGTTCGGAAGAAATTAACAAGTGCACTTTTGGAAGGTCGCAAAGTTTAGAAAATAACTAAACAAGTACACAAAATTAAGTTCGCAAGGTTTGTTATAATGCAACTTTACCACTTATTTTTTTCAACAAGTTGAGTTGAGAACTGATCAACTCGTGACTATTATAAGCTTCCATAGTTTCATTTTATTATGTGACAAGAATACTTCACTAAGTGACAAGTAGACTAAATTAGCTGACAAATCGGCTTATTTAGCTTATTATGACGACGTAACTGAGTGACAAGTAGGGGCAGATATATGCCACCATAGTTTCTCCAGTACTGTAATCAATAGATCATTATAATTTGTTCTCTCGAATGACAGTAAAGTGTGCCTGTCCATCTACTATGGTTCAAATTACCTTGACCTCATTGTCATGGTTTAGTGGTTAATATGTACTTTTAATTGCGTATGCCTATTTCAGAAACTACTAGCAACAGTTCGTACGCTATATGTTGTATATGATTGTAAAGTTACATGTCCATCTGACCTTGACCTCATTTTCATGTTCCATAGGTCAATATGAAATGTTCCTGGTTTTAAACGACTGTTTCGCTCTGATACTTTTAGATATAGGCCTACTATATGTATTGGAACATTTTAAGGTGTACATGTCAGTGTGGTAGTGTTGACAAGACCATGACCTCATTACCAATGATCATTGCTTATGGTACGTATGTTATACACTTATCCGGGAATTACATTTAGCCCGATAATTTACTCTTACGAAATACTCTTATCCTGGACATTGCATTTTTATCAAACAAATATACTTACAAGTACAAACAATCGGTTCTATTATTTGAGATCGTAAGTTATATTGATGAATTATATTTTTTAAGCATTTACTATTAATTTAGTTACAAATTCATTTAACTAATACCGAAATAAGAATCATAGCTGCCGAGATCTAAAATGATGTCTCCCATGTATCTGTTACCCCTTAGAAAACTTGAAATAGGAACCAGCTCTAGTTCGCGCTATTTCCGAAGTCCGTTATCAAGATGAAGTTTTCAACAATATTGATGTTGTTTAACTTTTTATTATTTCTTCTGATGAAAAAATGTCAACACTCACAGAAATGAAAAAGAAAAGGTATGTATTAATTATTTGTAGCTATTTGTTAATTGATAAAAAGCTTGTACGCACAATTCAAGTATAATCATCAAAGTGCAAGTAATATGCCGAAATCTTTTTAACATATAAAATTCTTTCATGTCAAAATAATTAAATCCAAATGATAAAGAGATAAACAAGAAACATTTTTTTTAAACTTATACCGCTCCAACCATAACCCAACTTACCCTATTTGATTATATTGACATGTTCTCAAATACCGAAAATATAGTGTGAGGGTTCAAGTAAAAACTTTAAGGTTTGTCGAGGAAGAAAAATTCGTAAGATATCTTAAGTTTAGATAGGCACTTGTTCTAAACCTCATAACTCATTTAATCTATGATTTTGAACATCAAACTCTTACATTTATATGACAATGGGACGATAATTTTATTTTGCGAGGGTGTAAAAGGGGGAGGATTAAAATTTTTGTAACTTAAAACTTCATTCTTTGTGGATAAGAGAATAGGTGTGCATACTTTTGTAACAAATCTAACACAGGTGATCCCACAATACCTTATACTCGATATTTCAATTTTGCCGGTGATTAAACATTTGTAGTAATTATTCAACCGGAAAGTACAGCATCAAATACTGTACAGCAACACAAACATTATCACAAATCAAATTTAAATATTACTGATCCGACAGAAATAAACAAATATCATATTTTTTTTGTTTTTGTTCTGGGATTTTATAATACTATTTAGAGGGTACGCCGTGTATACATATAATACATAAAAAAAGAGCGGATCGATTGGTTTGAGCGTGCTCGTATTTAAATGAAATGCTGGTAAGCTCATTCTAGTATATTATTTATTTTTTTTTTCCCTTTTCAATAACTCTACAATATGAGTTTACAAATACGACCGACTTTTTTTACTTGAAAAAGTGTTTTCTCATTTAAATGGATATTTTGATATATATGGACCTTCGAATTTTCCTGGAATAAAATTCAAGTAATTTAATTAATTATTTTATACACTAACAGTGTATACAAAAAAAATCTTGATCTATACTCTAAAGGTACCACCGCTCTAAGCCCCCTTTGTTTGTTTTACTGATGATGTATCGAAATAAGCAGTACATGCAACTGAACCAACAATTACAAAATTAATAAATCTGTCAACATTCAGTCATTACCGTCTCCTCGGACTGCGGCTTTCTTACTACCTGATTGGAAGATATTACTGACGCTGTAGTAATTAAAGTTCTTTGATTGGCTGGGACAATTCAAACCTAGTAAATGTCTTTTAATCCCGTACAGTGTCGGATCTGAACTCTTTCATTTAGTAAATAGATTTGCCTGGTTACCAATCATGCATATCGGTACAGCACAGGTAACACTTATCTATAATAGCCGAATCTCTTGAAGATTTGTAAACACACACGTGATTATTTCAATCCAGTCGCTCACTGTTACGTACATTTTATACGTGAAAACATAAGAAAACTTTTAGGAAAATGTTTTTTTCTTAGGTTATATTTATGTATACTCATTAAGATAATCTAAAGGCAACACAAACATTTTAAAACGGAGATATCAAATAATTTCTTTTCGATTAATATTAATTTATACGAGAATTTTTATCTCAGGGGGCGGGGGCGGCGGTTCTTCGACCTTTCTATGGCAGGGGTGAGCAGCTGAGACATCCAATACCCCACCCTTTATATATATATATATATATATATATTGAATGATAAAAGAACATACATGTAGTTATCCTAGCTATCATATATTTTTTACAATAAGAATATATACCTGCACATAGCTATCATTGTTACGCTATTTCATGGGGAGATACTAGTAAATAGATTTGACAAATATCTTAAACATTTACGAACGTGATTTTAGAGACATATATACACAATCTCTGGTAATTTTAATTGCATCTGTAAAAAAAATATCGACATCTGATTAGTTTCAGATTCAATCATCAACCTTGTCTTATATTTCACCTAAATTACTCGACCTCATGCAATATCATGAAGCTTCAAATAGTGATCTATCCCAGCGACTCATCCCTTCCACTCATTACATAATAAGTGCCCCCGCGCACACCCCAAGATCGTTGGGCTAAGTTGGATGTTGTCTAGATCTACATAACTAGCTCTTCCTAGCAAGATAGCAGACGTTGAAGAACAGAAGACTAAAAATATATCTAATAGGGAATATAAGAAGAACAAATAACTACTCTCAGACGATAAAAGCAATTATACAAGTATGCTAACATATTTTAAGCAATGTTTAATTTCTATGAATGATTTTTAAGGAGATGTGAAGTATACATAATTAATTTAGACAGCAACCAAATTAAGCAACAAACAAAAAGTGACAATTTACTTCTAAAGTTCAATCTACGGTCTTCTTCAATGGACATGTCATTACAACATTTTAAAGTTTTGTATCCTCCCAAGTCTAACAATGATATATAGAATAGTTGTGATTATGTGAGCCAAAATTTAATCCTGTGAAAAAAGTTCCAGTGGAACAAATATCACAGAAAATATATTCTGGGAGAACTTTTTTCACAGATGATTTCTATATGATTTGTTCCATCTCTATAAAATAAGTTCCACAATTTACCTGGTGAAATAAGTTCTGGGTTTGTGAAATTTGTTCCTTACCTAGTGATATAAGTTCCGTGTTAGTGAAATATGTTCCACTAGTTATACAAGTTATCTTTAATACTGGGCATTGTTATCAGTGAGTTTAAAGTTATAATTCAAGTACATTATAAAAACATGTATTAAATTGATAATGTAATAGATAAAAGGTGTAAACATCCAATATGGATTCTGTGGAGTATAGCAAAATGTTTAATTACATTATCCATAAAAAAAATACCCAAATGACAATAATTTAATGAGTCAGAAAAGCGAAGAATAAGAAAAATCCATCAGAAAATTTTTATAGATCAATCATTTGTTAATGAATATTGCAATTCAACATATGTTACTTCATTTCAGAATTTGTAGAAAAATGAAATAGTGTGTTTTAAATATTTATCACTGTTGTTAATCATAGTTGTGCATTTGTTTTTTAGTCATATATTTTTATCTACGTACAATATACATGATATATATGCTGACGTAATTTGAATTTCTAAAAGATTTACCTTATTTTGAATGTTTTTGTGTTGTTTAAAGACTTCAATGTTGAGTATTAAATTTGTCAGGTACAACTATAAATTGTTTTGCTTGATATAAAGTTAATGCATCATGTTAATCTATAACACCCGGAACTTATTTAACATTTAGTTAACAAATTAGTTCCGGAACAAATTTTACAGTGCTGGAACATATTTCCTTATAATATATATTCCGGGTATAAATTTTCTGTGATATAAATTCCGGTGGAACATATTTCCTATGAATTAAGTTCCGGCGGAACAAATGTCACGCCGGAACAATTTGTTTGTTACAAAAAATAATTCAGATATTACTTGAAGCTATGAGCAGGGTCAGGAACAAACTTCTAATGTTTGTTTTGGGGTTTATTGACTATTTATACTAAACATGCTATATGAGAAAAAGAGAAATAAAAGAAAATTATAAATTTAAAAGACGAAAATACTGTTGGCATTTTAAAAGATTATTCTTTATTGTATGTTTTCTACAAGAATTGTAAAACAAGTATAAACATACATATACTATGATCATAAAACAAAAAGACATTTATATGTCAACATACGAACGGTCTCCATACAAAAGATTATGTCAATCCAGTATGCCAAGCTTTTAAGGGTAAGTATGATAAGGGCCTTATTCGTCATCCAATATTAAATGGTATAGTAAATAACTATGAAGATATTTACAATTGAAACAATAACAAAAGATACATTATCAAGCTGTATGCTTAATAAAGTGTTTGGTCAAATTTGTTGATTCTCTTATGTTGATGGCCTCATAGTGAACTTAAAATAGCTTTGCAAAACTTATCACCTTCTTTATAACCAACGACGTCCATTATAATTTGAAAAAGAATGGCGGCGAAACTACTATGTTTTGAATTTCAGGCGCTTACAATAGGTCTTATATAACAAATTACCCGTCTCACGACTCTGAGTATTTTTCATCAAAAAATATAATCAAGAAGTCCAATAAAACCAAATAATCTGAAAAAAGAAACATTTAATTGTAAGGATACTCATTATTCAAATATAGAAAAAAGAGGCGTGGGGCATTCCACATTGCAGTCCAACTACAATGAATAGACAAAATCTTCATCGACAACAAAAATAACTATACATATATGTGAAGCTTTACATTTTAAGGACCATTTTTGAAAAGATGTTAGATACCATTGGAACTATATTAATTGTGTTCTTATATGTTTAAATTTTACTACGTTTCACTCTCTACACTTTTCGATGCGTATTATGAACGAAAAACGTTGAAGCGGCCATACTTTTCTAACACAAATAAATAAGTAAACAACCACAGAAAAAGTCAACGAAGAACTCCGATATCTGTTTGAAAAAAAATAATCGATAAAAAGACATTACCCCTCCATTTCCAGTGTTAATACTTTCCCCAAAAGAAATTGGTAAATCTAAAAAATTGTATAAGCCTTTTATAATTTTTGTAATCCACTACAATTTACATACAGTTCTGAACGAATTAAACTACAGAGAGATAACATTATCCACTTTCATCAGCTATGAGACGGCTAGCTTTTTAGAAAAGCTATTACTTGTTACTAATAAGCCTTCAAATAGATAAAGTGAATGGAAAGCTCTCCATTCACTTTATCTATTTGAAGGCTTATTAGTAACAAGTACCTTGTAATCTAGCATCGTGTTTCAAACATTTTAACTTTCTTCAATAGGTTATCATACGATAAAAACTATCATAATATATCCCAAAGTTGCCTGGTTTTAAAAAAGATATTCAATTTTTTCAATTCCTGAAATACAATCGCTATTGGTAATCGTTTTATTGCTGCTCCTTCTGAAATTCAACATTAGCAAAAGCTTCATTCTCTAAATGTTGTATATAGCTTTTTTCAACTGAATCCATGATTATGAAATAGATTTATTTAATGATACAAGTGGGATCATTTTTTGGTTTGATCATTTTGTATGAAATACATGGGATAAAAAAATAGTAATTATAATTCAAATTGGATGACTAATTGGTTGTTGTTTGCTTAAATAAAAATAAGAAGATGTGGTATGAATGCCAATGAGACAACTTTCCATCCAAGTCACAATGTGTAAAAAGTAAACAATTATAGGTCAAAGTACGGCCTTCAACACGGTGCCTTTGCTCACACCGAAGTCCAATTGCAATTTGTTATGAATATTCAGGAGAGAAACTATAAACAATACAGTAGGCACGTATTGCATGGTATGTCGACTGGAATGAATGGTTTGGAATTTGGACTGCCATAACAAAAAATAAAAAAGGAGCTTTAATACATATTTTCCCTTCATAAAATATTTCATGGATAAGAGTACCGACATATGATAAAAAATTACAGGCTAAATTTTTGAGACTGATATGGAAAACGGTCAAATTAAAAAAGGAATAGCACTGTTTAGTCGCTATTTCTGTTTACTGTGTATTGCAAACACAGCTTGGGGTAAATGATTATATATTCTGTCTGCTCGAATGTCCGTTTAGAACGTACAAATATTCAAAAATGTATGATGTAAGCACTTTGCAAAGAATGTGATTAAAAGAAAAGGGGACACAACTTAGGCATCGCAGCTACTACCCTGATTTTCTGCTATAATAGAACGTAACGGATATATGGGATATCTATCAAAGACATAAATCAGCATGTGCACAGCCAAAAAAAATGCAAAGGAATAGGATTTTTTTTTTCATCATCTCAAAGTCACAGTGAGGCCTTGAACACAGAGCAAAAAAAAAAAGAAAAAAAAAAGGAGCATATACATATTTTATCTTTTTACATATTTCCGGGATAAGGGTACCGACATATTAAGTAAAATTGTAAGCGAAATTTTTCAGATACATTTTGATAAAGGTACAATCTAAAAAAAAAACATAAAACATTGTTAATCTTTATTTAGATAAAGGTATACACATCGTCGCATTATATATGACTTGAAAGTGAAATGTTTTGTTTATTGGAATCATATTGGCCACACGACTTTAAAACGGAAAAGCATTTAAAATAAAAAATGTGAGCAGTTTGCACAGAATATACGAAATAGATATATATGAATACATATATACAAACATGTTATTTTGAAGAGAAAGGGAAGACTTCTGAAAGCATCGCAGTTACTGACCGCTTTTCCCTGCATCACATGTTTTCCCTTCATAACATATTTCCGGGATAAGAGTACCGACATATGATATAAAAATTTCAGGCTAAATTTTTTAGACTAATTAGGAAAACGGTCAAATTAAAAAAAATAGCATTGTTTAGTCGCTATTTCTGTTAAATGTGTATTGCAAAACAGTTTGGGATAAATAATAATATATTCAGTCCGTTTAGAACGTTCAAATATATATACACAATTTATGATGTGAGCACTTTGCACAGAATATGATGATGAAAAGAAAAGGGGACACAACTGAGGCATCGGAGCTACTATCCTGATTTCCTGCTATAAAAGAAAAGAAAAGTTATGGAGTATCCATATCCATCCATGACACAACACCAGAAAGTGCACAGGAATAGCGCTTTTATTGTTTTTATTCATTTCAAAGTCACAGTGAGGTTTCAACAGGTAGCAAAAAAAAAAAAAAAAAGAGCACATACATATTTTCTCTTTATAACATATTTCCGTGACAAGGGTACCGACATATTATGTAGAAATGCAAGCTACATTTTTCAGATCAATTTCGATAAAAGAATAATCTATGAAAAAAATATGGCATTGTTCAGTCCTTTTTTTTTCTTTTTTTGTTGTTGTTGTATTTTAACCAGTCTTGCAAACAGATTCGGGCATAAAGGAAACATCCTGTTCGCTCGACTGTCCGTTTGATGTGAGCAGTTTGTAAAGAAGGTAAGAAACAAAATTGTTTTATTCTGGAAATAAAGGAAAGGCAACTGAGGGAATTAACTTACCCTTGCAACAAATATTTTCCCTTCATAACATTTTTTCCGGGATTAGAGTAAGACATAAAAAGTAAAATTGCGAGCTAAATTTTCCTGACCAACTTACACTGTAAAAACAACGTATAAATTTAAATGTAAGTGTTACATGTTTAGGTCTAAATATGTTTAGGATTGTGTTTAAATTCTATACGTATGGCTCCCTAAAGTGTTTTTGATCATTACATGTTTAGATTTTAAACATGTAATGCCTATCTATTGTGTTTAGGTCCTAAACGTGTAATGTCTATTGTGTTTAGATGATAAACGTGTAATGTCTATTGTTCTTTTAATGATTCCTCTACCCTGAACAGGTGTCGCTGCTAATAAATAATATTTGAAATCAAACAAAGGAAAAATGAGGTCCTGTTGGCAAATATTGATGCCGATACCAATGTGACAGAGTGGTGAAATATAAGTTGTCATAATCATTTACTTTTGAACTTATATCAGCCTTAATTTTTCAGACTTATTTATATACATGTAGCTGTAATATGATAAAGTGTTATTATAAATACGTTTTATCTTATCTCTGTATATATATAATGAGCCGTTTCTTAGGGAACCGAGGGTTTGGCAGTATCGGAGTTATCTTATTTTTTGTAGTTCTGCAAAACAGCTGTTAGTCGTATGTTTTTCCGTCAAATGAGAACTCACTTTTTATTTTCGAGATAAGAGTATTGACATACAGTAAAATAGTAGACTATATTCAGAAGCTTCTATATACATTGGTCTGTCTCATATATTCGAGAGAAAATATGTTGCTGCATTTATCGGATAAGAGTTTAAATTTTAAAATTACAAGATACCTAATAGCCTGAATCACTTACCTGTCAGAAATATATCTTGCATTGATTATTTTATAGTTCCAACCTATCATAGTTTTCGAGATAAAAGGCAAACCTCGCGAATAAGTCAAAAGTCGTCATTTTAGGGGGGGGGGGGAGGGGTACTCTTGAAAGGAGTCATTCAAAGAAGCCATCTGATTATTTTGGTGGAAATGGGAAATAAGTAAAAATTGATATTCTGAGCATTTTTTGCGCGAATGATTTATTTCTCTATCTATTATGGTTTTCTAGATATTAGACAATTAATTCATATAATTCCTATGTTCAGGTAACATGGTTTTTAGACATGGTAGCCATGGTGGTTGAATTTTAAGAAGATAAAAAACACGAACAAACAAATGTAATACTATCGCGCTCATCCATATATATTAAAGATATCCTGAAATTTAAATACTGAAGGACCTTTAGAAATAAATCAATTTTTACCGATTATTTGTAAAGGTCATGAAATATTTCAGGATATCCTGAATTCGAATTATGAAGGTCCTGAAATACTTTAGGATAAAAAACAAGAGATGTGGTATGATTGCCAATGAGACAACCATCCTCCAAAGTTCAAATTAAGTGGTTGTATTTGCGGATTGGCCAATCATTTCATTCTATCATAACGTTATGCACGCTTACATTTGTTGCGCGAAAATTTATTTTCACTTTTGTGCACAACTGTTTCCTGCACTTTGTGTTTATTTACAGAATATTCATTTAAATCCTTTCTTATGCAAGGTTATTTATTTTCGGCTCTTACCAGGCTAGGATGTTATTTTTCAAAATCTTCCTGCAAACCCCACCCCGGAAAATCAAATGATTGTCTCCTTAATGATACAAAAATAAAATTACCTTCGACTTTAAAGCTACAAGTCTATTGAGGAAATAAAATTGCATTTGGATTTGTGTTCATTTAAATCTATTTATTTTTAGTTGATTAAATATTGGATATACCTTTCTGTGTTCAGACAATTAGTCAATAATAAAACATTACATTTTCTGGATAAGAGTAAACGCGTTTCCGTTTAAGAGTAATAAGTTGCAGTTGTCTCCCTTACCATGAAATTCATGTTAATTTTTAATGTATTCTCCCTTTACAAATAAGAATAATTTCAATATTTGTGCATTATTCAAAAATTATCGAAATACAAATACGGATAAAAGCTTATTAGTTTACTGTAAATCTATTTAAAAAAAAATACATTACAAATTTTGCTTTGTTGAAAAAATATTACAGAATATGTTTGTTCCCTGGTTAAGGGTAATGGGATAAATGTAAATTTCCGGGTTAAGGGTAATTCCCGGATAAGTGTATGACATACGTATAGTAAAACTTTGCCTATACTTTGAAATGTAATCGAGATGATAACAACAGCTAGACATTTCAGCAGGTGCACTATTGATTGTTGGTTTTTGGTTCATTATGAAATTGTTTGGCTCGTCGTTCTAGAGTTATTGAACTCAAACTGTCAGATCAAAGGAAATGTTTTACATATCACTGATCACTACGTAGAGTATGCTCTAATCGATTAACTTTGATGATAACAACATAGCTAGGAATGGTAACGGTACATGTATATTAGTCAAACAGAACAGCAAGCATAATGCATGATAAGAATTGAAAACACATTAACAATCCATATCAACTTTTCTTAACAGACTTTACCATGTATTTTGTAGCAATTCAAATGAAGTTCTTATACTAAAATCTATCCATCTATGAAATGAAAAGAGCCTATCACCGTCGGATAAAATATGTTACATTAAATTATTCAAAATGAAATATATACAAACATCTGTATACCTCATTACCGCCAAATAAAGAAGCTACATTTTGTCATTTCTGCATCTTTAAACAAATTGTTTAAAACCTAATCAATACGCATTAAAACATAGGTTTGAAGAATAATCTTTTTATGTAACACATATATGTATAGAAAAAAGTAAAGAAACAATATCGAACTTAAAGGTAAATTAAAAATGGGGAAAGCACATAAAAATGACAAAATCAAATGCAATCAACCAAAGGAATAAATAAAAAAAAACAACTGTCATATTCTTGACTTGGTAGAGACATTTTCCTATGAAAATGGTGGGTTAACTCAATTTGTATGGCTGGCAAAACGTCCATGTTATATGACAGTTGTTAACAGTTGCATTAGATTGACAGAACTGATTGAGCACCCCAAACATACATATTTGGTAATGTGATAATAATTGGGATCCAGCACGACTGTGTAAACATACATCACAGACATATAATACAACTGACTGAAAATTCAAACAAACATACGAATATATCTAACAAAGACGCAAAAAAAAAAGGTTGCTATAGTTGATAGTAAAATTGACTACATATATAAAACAATTGTGGTGACGAATACTTATGGTCATTGAGGATAACGCAGTAAAATCCATCATGGCCGTTATTATATTCAATCACCATTTGATCCCAAGAACATCGAAATAAAAAAAAAAAATAAGAAGTATAGATGAATTATTTGGAAGAATGAAGATTAATACTATTTTCATTTTTTGTCAGTTGCTTGTTATCTTTTTATCGTGTAATACAGTTTATTTGATTCATTCAGCGGTATATGATATTATGCTCACCCAGCCTACATCGTTAATATCTGCACCTTTGGCAAGATAATTCCTGACCTTTTCTAATTTTCCGGCTTCAGCTGCGTCATGGAGAGCCTGTTAAAAAAAACAGGTATATTTTATGTAACCACTTTTTGTACTAAAGTATCAAATATATTTTGTTTCTATCTTTGGTAATACAAATGCAATATTTGCCGATATTTTTAATGGTCTATTTTATGAATAGTATAGACTACCTAAACGTTGAGCATTTATTTTCATCTTGACAGATATTGCATTTTATGCTTTATCCTTAAAGATTTGTACATACTAGAGATGATCAGAGTAACACGGTATTTGCTCGCAAACAAAATTACTATTACATTTCAAACAATTATCATCAATTGGTTTCCAATTAACAATCTGCTTACCTTATCAAAAGACTTTCATTTGTTTGAGATATGTCTTACGTTTACGGCATATGCATTAAAGCCAATAATTAAAGTAAACACAACGTCCGACAAGTGTGCTACGATATCATTGTTTAAATGATATAAAACAGAACCTTCATTCGAAATTATATCAACGCGTGTTATAAATGTTTATTGTGTCTTCACTATGACAAATAAAGGCAACAGCAGTTGAACGAGGTTCAAAATATACAAAGGCTGTTGATCATCAAAAATGTAGTTTATAAAGAGAGTAGGAATTACACAACTTGAAATTTTTCATTAGGGCAGTATCAGAATTATTAGTTTTCAAAGTTGAGGGAACTCGTTATTTTAAATTTTGTTTTTTTTTAAAGCCAAAATAATGTATTTGTATTTCCCAAAACTGAACGTTTGGGATGTAAACTTTATAGAATCAAAGAAGACATAAATGACCTGACTAACTACCAATGCTTGGATAGCGTTTGTTTTAATTGATAAACAGATGATAATATGTGCAATTAGATATAAAGTCAGGTAAGGCCAAACAAACGTATTAAGAAAAATTATGCATATTGTAGGATCTGTATTTTCACATGTAAAATCGCCAATAACGTAATGAACAGGAAGGAAGAAATACTCGTTTAACTGCATATGTGAAGTAAGAAGCCTATTCGTTATTCAAAATTCAAATATTCTGAGTAAAAGATAATAAAGATACATTTTTGTTTAAAAGAAGTGATCACTCAAGCATTGTATACCTAAAACAGGACACGTTATGGACATGTATGTATCTTTTATATAAATCGGAATTAAGTGTTGCGTAACTCGCTGCGTTGACGACCCATTGGTGACCTTGGGCTGTTTTCTGCTCTATGGTCCGGTTGTTGTATCTTTGACACATTCCTTGTTTCTATTCTCAATTCTTTCGAACAAATACAGCTAGAACGGACATTTTCATTTGGGTTTAATATTAAACATATATTACAACAGACAACTGGAAATGACTTAAATGACAATGAAATCTTCGTGATCAATTATTTGGGTTATATTCCTTTTCTAAAAAAAATTGTATTAATTTTCAATCCATGAAATAAATGGGCCTTTTTTGTATTATGATATATATGTTGCTTGAGATAATATGATATTGCTTTTTTTAATGAACAGTCTTGCAAATAAATTCCATGTCAGTATACAATTTGTAAATTTCGGTTTACATTCATATATGGATTGAAGACAATAGTTTTTAGGTTTTATTAGTATGATTGTTTTTTTTTTTTTAGTTATAATTTTTGAATAGAGTAGAAATCGCTTTTATCAATTGCACTTATATTTTTGCAAGTGTATTGCAATCGTTTATTTTCAATACAATTATGTTGAAATAAAGTTATATTTTCGTCTGCTAAATTTAGTAAAAGATAACAGTATTTTCCAAGGAGTTTATTACATTGTAGAAAGTTAATCGTTAATCTTAACGGGATTACTAAATTGTACGACACCTTCAGTAGGTCAGTCTAGTCATTTAGAGTTCAAATAATAGTCGTCTGCAATGCAGCTATGGTGATTTAATTACTTTGTTTGATCATCACTCGGAATCAGATTAAATTAGTGTGAAATTGTATGTCCAATGTTGCAGACGTAAACAGTTCGTCTTTATAATGCAATACGTTAACATCGAAAACAATGTTGTGAAATTGTAATACGAAATGATTGTAAATATTGTAAATATTGGATTAAAACGTAGTTATTAGCAAACATTCGAGTTAGTTATATGTTATGAATATAATAATGCTATTGGTATAACATTGTCGTCGAACTCCAAGTCCCAAACTGTCGAAGTTTATATGAACGTTTATTCCACTGCACAATTCAAATCGTCTCCGTAACAATTTATTCAACTGTAACACGCTATCTAAAATATACAACCAATAAACTGACAAATAAAATAAAACATAATATTAGACAAAGAAGTGAAGTGAAATCAATTGAAAACGTTAAGTGACATCAAATAGTCTGAATGTACAACATGCATCTAATTAACATGTGACACCCGGTGTGTTTCTGACCAGGTATAGCCTAGTGATAAGTCACATTCGGTTTTAATCATAACCTTTGAAAATTGTCAGAAAATTTATGATTTACATAATTAGGTTTATAAAAAGTTTGAAACAACACTTGTTGCGGTGTTCGTGACGCGGTTGTTCAAAATCAAATCAGAACACTTTAAGACCTACCCCAATTCAAAAATTAGGATAGTACTTTTGAGACTGTCAGATGTTCACAAAATACTTTAAAAGATGGGGCCAGAGATACCAGAGGGACATTCAAACTCATAAATCGAACAAAAACTGACAACGCCATGGCTAAAAAAGACAAAGACAAACAGACAAACAATAGTACACAAAACACAACATAGAGAAATAAAGAATCAGCAACATGAACCCCACCAAAAACTTGGGGTGAACTTAGGTGATCCGGAAGTGTAAGCAGATCCTGCTCCACATGTGGCACCGGTCGTGTTGCTCATGTTATGGAATAACCGTTTCACAGATGATATCGGATATGTTCCTTATGTCGTAACTACAATACCCTTCCCTTTTCACGAATGTGACTTACCGAATTAGACTATTTACCGGATTTGTAATAACATAAGCAACACGACGGGTGCCACATAAGAAGCAGGATCTGCTTACCCTTCCGGAGCACCTGAGATCACCCCCAGTTTTTGGTGGGGTTCGTGTTGCTTAGTCTTTAGTTTTCTATGTTGTGTCATCTGTACTATTATTTGTCTGTTTGTCTTTTTATTTTTGGCCATGACGTTGTCAGTTTGTTTTCGATCTATGAGTTTGACTGTCCCTCTGGTATCTTTCGTCCCTCTTTTAGTACAAACCCGGTAAACAGTCTGATTCGGTAGGTCATATTCGTGAAAAGGGAAATGGATTGTAGTTACGACATAAGGAACATATCCGCTATCATCTGTGAAACGGATATTCCATAACGGTCAACCAACTCGTGATGGCGTCAGTAAAATTTACGAAGGGATGATTTCAACTTCACCGTTTAGAACTCTTGGTTTAAAAGCTTCCTTGTGAGCAGCAACCGTCTATCAAGAAAACCATGGTAGGAAATACCAGCCCTGGAATATCGTATCAAGTAAAATTTAAAGTAGCATTATAAAAATGGGATGGATCTGAAACGCTTTTCTGAATTTACCTTCATCAGGAACGCTCAAATCCAAATATTGTAAAGGCAAGGATGAATAAGTACAGAATCACTGACATACATCATATGTTTAACCACACTGCTATTTCTACAAGCCATTATGTTCACTAACTACTTTGTAACGAAAGTATTCACTAGAACATATTTGGCAGGTACCAATCCATGCAATAAGCCATACATTCAAGCATGCAATAAATTCTAATGACCTACACTGGTAGTTCAAACGGACAGGATTGAATGGCGCATGTTTTTTTTTTAATACGATAGAAATATAGCCAATCTTATTTGTTTCAAATTACAATAATGTGAAAGAAATTAATTGTTAGGAGTGGTTATAAGTATGAACATCTCAAAATCTAACTAGGACTAATAACACTTGAAAAGATAACTTGTAATGATCCACATCTTTGTAACATAAACGTAAAACATGTTTCTTCTTAAACTTTCGTTAATTAAGCTTTAAACAAAAAAATGTTGTGAATCAGGCATTAGGGTTTTTTGAAATTAATTATAATTAACCATGATACTCTGTTCAATATTATGTAAAATAATAATAACGATAATAGGAAGCAGCGAACACAATGTTATGGGATGAAAACAACACTTTATAAATGATATATTAATTTATACCAATCTTTTAGCCAAAAAAGAGATATATTGAATAGGTCTTTAAACTCGGGTAAATTGAAATAAAACTGATGTTACGTCAAAACCTGAATTCGGAATACGATATAGCTGGTTTTTTTTCTGAATGAAAAAAGGATAAAGCTTTATCACAAATACGAATGATAAGATTTCTCTTATTTGAGTAAAACTTACCTCATTTAGCTGCCGACTTGCCATCTTCTATCTGTAAAATAAACATACACATTAATTATGTGTGTTAAATCTTTTCAGAAAACCGTTTTGATGGCAACAACAAATAGAAATTGGTGTGTCAATCAAGACCTCCTGAGGAGCTGAACAATTGCAGTTTAATTAAAGTATACAAATAATTGTGATGGTTTTTTTTCATTTTCAAATTTCAAAATAAACCAAAATGTATTACTATATATGAAAAGGGAGACAATACAAACAGTGTATTCCCAAAGATAATGAGTGAGTGAACACAATAAGTTCCGTTGTACTACTTAAGAAAGACCTGGCGGGTCACTCATGACTTATTACTTAAGTTTGCATTTCTAATCTTAATTACACTATCTATAAATTTTATCATAATAGCATTAACTATTGGAATTTCATTTGACATCAACCAAATAAATTATTGATGTATCAGCAAATTAGGATAATAGAACTAAACTGAAACTGGACCCTTTTAGTTTAATTCAACGAACATCGAAGAAGTCATGAATTTCATCCTCCACAATTTCATTGTAACGTAATCTACAAAGTCTGTTGTTTAAAGGTATTCCGTTGTGTCTTCCCTATTCTATTTCAAGTTCATGAGCACTGAATTTAGATTTGGTTAACTCATTTATTTTTTGACAAAACTTTTAAATAGAAAAAATTGTTGAAGACCAACATCATTTCAAAACACTCTATAACATGTATAAGTACTTAATTGATTTCCTTGCACAATGCCAGGTTTGTCATTATTTCAATTGATATAAAAAAAATCATCATATTTAATTCTGAGTTTTTTTCTGTTAATTGACCTCATATACAATTTGTGATTAAACAAACATTCTGGTGTTAAATTAAAATTTTCAAATAATGTATAAGTGTCACTCAACCAGTTGTCGCTACATTTGTTAATCTCTTCAGATGCCTCTTTAATGAGGAAGTTATTTTGTTCTGATAGTCTGACCCAAAATATAGACTTATTAAGAATAACCTCAAGAAGGTATTTCCCGTTACTGCTAGGTTAGTTGATCTTCTAGGTGCCTGTAGAGAATATTTACACATTTTAAAAATTAATTTTTCAATAACTTAATCTTTACTGATTTGGAAAAATAGTTATTCCCTTTTGATTGTAACTTATTTTGAGAGATTTGTTACTAAATTTATAAGCCATAAAATAAAATTGGCTTCAGTTTGAAGACGTACTTTAACATAAAGACCGGCTGGCAAAAATAAGTCATCAAAGATACCAGACAAATGTTAGTACATACTCATTAGTGGCGCTTGCATCAAAACAGTTAACAGTTTAAGTCAACTAGGAAGTTGAGCAGCACTGAAAATCTCTAGTTTCAAATAATAAAAAAAGGCCAAATTATGACTTGAAGTAAAAAAAATTGGTTTTTCGAACGATGCTTAAAATTTTAGAACATAAAGCTTACAACACCGTGGATTCATCAATATTTGTAGGTTAACAACATATGTGGTTTTCGTGTACAGAGCAATGGTCGATTTTTAATACTGGGTAAAATGAATATGTTAAGCTTCGTTGATAGGTATATCAAGTGTTTCTTAAACCACAAACATGGATTTCAATATGATATACAGTTACGGCTTTCTTAGGAGAAGGATAATAAAAATTGTCAACCCTACTGAGGGTTATTTCCCCGAGGGTTTTCTTCCGACAAATAGACCCGTTACTGTTTTATTATACCGAACAAATATTAACCTCATTGGCGTCGAATACTAGTGTTACTCACCGGAGTGTGCAATTTGTCGAGGTTATTCACCGGCCCTGTCGATTTGGATAAAAATATCAGAATCGATTCACACCACGTAATATTTTATTAGACAATGCATTATTCAATTATTCTGTGAGGTGAAATGACATAAAAGAATCCACAGAATATGACGTTTTAATGATAGTTCATGCGACACAAGGGGTGACTACTGAGCTGTTGATCTACACAAGAATGAAACGTCAACCAGTATTTGCATTGATCATTATATAGAAAGTGTGGAAAACAATTATTCATCGAAAAGTTATATAATGAGGAAGCTTGATTTTTATTGACAGCATATTTGTAATGTCGGATTATGTGTTTTTAATAAATAAACGACATTCTAATTGGAACCTACCAAGCTCCTCTTCTTGTCGACATTTTTATTGGATTGATGCAGATTTCATACAGGAGCTTCAAAAATATAATCTCTTCTATTTCAAAAAGTATTGTCTCATTTAAGGGTACACGTATTTACATCCGAAGTACATAGTCCAGCGATTGCATTCCAAACTTGTATATTAAGAGTAATTTTGGGGTTGTGAACATCCGTAAACTACAACATATTTGTCTTTTTTTTTTTTTTCATTTTGAAAAGCATTCGACACATTTAAATGGTCAGTTTTTGCAAACATCTCTTGCTTTTAAGATTCTGACTTTTACCTGTCATCAATGGATACAACTACAGTTTACATACATACAGATTTCAATTTGGAAATAATGATCAATTTTATTGTTCTATGATCATATTTACAAGGCGAACAACTAACTCTTTCTACGTTGTCTTGTTTTCAGAACTAATTATTGCTTCTTTTTAATTTTATCCAATATTAAAGTCATATGAAACGAGTTTCTTGAAATTTTAATGTTATAAAACTTATTTTTGATGTTTCTGTTATGGTTTTGGTTGAATAATCTGTTACGTCTTATCGTTTGTTGTCCAAATAATTATAAAATTGCCTTTCAATACCAACATTGTCATATTCCCGAATATGACTGTTATACCGAGTGTGAATTTCCATTGCTATACGACGTGTCTCGGTATTTTGTACATCCAACATTCGTGAATTTATTTTTGATGTTTCTGTGATGGTTTCGGTTGGATAATCTGTTATGTCTTATCGTGTGTAGCGCACATAATTATAAAATTGCATTTCCATAACATCATTGTCATAACAATTGTTTGGACGAGTATTGTGAAATAATTGTATAAAGTTTAAGATTCCATGTCAGTTACGTAAGCGGGTCACTGTTTTTGATATCCTGTGGTCTTTGTCGTTGATGGAATATGTTCGTTGTTGTTCTGCGGTTGGCATGTTGTGTCGACTAATATATTATTTGTTTGTGCGTTTCTCTGTGATGAATGTTCTTGCCTGTGTTTGTGCTGTATTTCTTTTACGTAGTGTTGTCATTTTAGCGATAGATATTTTTTTTAACATCGCCATAAAGCGGGAGGTTTGGCATGCCATTAAACTAGGTTCAACCCACCATTTTTTCTTAAAATTTCCTGTACCAAGTCAGGAATATTGCAGTTGTTATTAAATAGTTCGTTTCTATGGATATTGGCGTTTGTTTTTGTTGCACGTCAGTGTTCCTGTTGTTCCTTTGTTTTCGTCTTATAGTTGATGTATTTCCCTCGGTTTTAGTTTGTAACCCGAATTTGTTTTCTCTCAAACGATTTATGACTTTTGAACACCGGTATACTACTGTTGCCTTTATTTGTTGAACCAATGCATGCATATATACTAAACTAAGTCTTGCATGCATGTTTTTTTATATTTATTTCACATCTATAACGTATTATCGACAAACAATATTTCATTCAGTGGTTGTTTATCGCAAGCTAATTATCTTTCGAGTTTGTTGCCGAAGTTAACCGGATTTAGACATTGACAAACAATCAAAACAGAGCACGTGTAAAGCGTGACAGATAAGTGAATTGAAAGAGCCATGACATTTGTTTTTATATTTTCCATGCGTTCCCATTTGTTAATTAAACTTTTCCTTAACAGTTGTTAAATGATTTGTTGTATTACATTTGTTCTTTGAGAATCTGTTGTTTTTATTTCCCTTCAAGAGCACGTGTGTTTACATGCTTTCGTCACGGTTTTCCCCTTTCACTTGCGCTAAGGGGTGGCCGAAGTTATAACGAGAGGTCTCGTATTTAAGGTCACTGCTTACGGAAGAATACGACCAAATAAGTGTCCGGGAAGTCAATAATTTAATATCGGTACATTTATGAAGATTTCAATAACATATATAAAGGATTTTCTTTGAAAAAAAAATTCACGTTCACTTCTTTTAGTGTAAAACTTGGCCATTAAAGTACATAAAACATGTCAATTTTTTTTAAAAATTTGACGTTTCAGATGACTTTAAGATCGTAAAGTTTGACAACTGGGGATGCAGATGATGTTTCACTTATTTTGCATGTTAAAGATGCGGATACTTTATCCTTCCGTACATATTAACAGAACGTACGAGACCTAAAGCAATTATGAAATTTCCCAAATGAATTTGATGTTTAATCCGACCGGCTCGTTCAAAAAATTAGATTTGGATAGATTTTCATTTTTTTTTTCACGAATGTTTCAAAGATCAAACAAAAAATAACTTTAAACTCACAAGTAGCAAATAAAAACCCATTTGAAACCATGATTTTCTTTTTCGAGAACTAGAAAATATCGGTTGGAAACAATTATGAACGCAGTAGTCCTGTTCCATTCTATTTCGTTCTATACCTTTCAAGTTATCTCTCAACCAACAAAAAGATAAAAGATTTGGAGTGATTATATATGACTTTCTGCAGAACAAAACCCCTGCAGTTAATAAATAAGTTCTAATTAATAGCTATAAAATAGAATAGACACAGAAGTAATATGAATGATACACAATGAGAGATGTAGCGAATTCTGAAGTAATACTTTGTTTTTTGCCATTGTTCTATCGGTCTTTCTACGATTTATAAATTTCGTTTTTCCCTTTTTGTATCGGCTGCACCGTTGTTTAATATAGGATTAAACACATTTTTTCTAGAGGTTATTGATGTGTAAACTGGGGCGATTAACTCACAAACTGAGTAAAAGTCCGAAGGACTTTTATGTAAAGTTTGTGAGTAAGCGACCCAGTTTACACATCAATAACCTCTAGAAAAAATGTGTTTAATCCTTATAATTCTTAAGCCAAAGATTTGCAATTTTTAATTACAATTTTCGTTCATAGGCTACTGTTTACACTAACAACGCACAATTGGCATGTCGTAACTAAGGAGTGAGCCGCCATATTGACTTTCTGAAATCCATAAATGTTCGATTAATGCAATAGAATCTGAAATGAAATAGCACCTACCTCAAAAACTTCATTTTAATGAGATGTTATCTGAATTTGAAGCGTACAAGTAACGATATAATCTTCAGCCTGAGAGTTTTGATTTGTATGACGTCATGTTATGCCATGACATTAACGCGCCAAGATCATTCATCATATTTCGCGGAATTTTATTTTATTTCAATTTCATACATTTTTCAGGCTTTATTAATGCATTATTTCTTTTTGTCATGCGCTAACAAAATGAAATAACAGTTATGTATTTGTTTTAAGTCTCAATTTGTTTAGAACCCCTAGATCCCATACATGTATATTGCGCATGAATAGATCACAGTGAAGGCCATGAAAGTAGTTTCGGCAAAATGGTTTATCGAAGTGTAAACCAAAGCAAAAACTTCTAACAGACCAATCCGATTCAAGTATTTGTAGATATGCAAATCATATAAGAATTATGAATAATTGTAATTTTAATCAAACATAATGTTATTTTACAATATTTGGTGTGAAATATGCTTTTTATCGAATCCATGCACGTGAAATCATAAGTTTGCAATCTGCATTTGTTATACATTTTATTAAAGGTTTCGACACAGTTGTATATACTCATATGAAGCGGAATTAAACAAAACTTCTCAAAGAAATAAAGAAAAAAAAAACATCATGCAAAGTTCTTTAATTTAACATTTCGATAATTTGATATTCCTGTCACTCGATACCCATAGTTTAAAGATGAAATAATAAAAATACCGATATCCAAGGAAATTTCAAAACGGAAAGTCCCTTATCAAATGGCAAAAGCAAAAGCTCATCAAACACATCAAAAAGTAAAATCACAAAAATACTGAACTCCGAGGAAAATTCAAAAAGAAAAGTCCCAAATCAAATGGCAAAATAAAAAAAAAAAAAACAAACACATCAAACCAATGGATAACAACTGTCATATTCCTGACTTGGTACAGGCATTTTCTTATTTAGTAAATGGTGGATTGAACCTGCGTTTAAAGCTAGCTTTACCTCTCACTTGTATGACAGTCGCATCAAATTCCATTATATTGACAACGATGTGTGAACAAAAGAAACAACAATATATAGGTAAAAATGTCACAAATAGGGGTAACTAGTCTAATTCGGTAGGCCACATTCGTGAAAAGGGAAAGGGATTGTAGTAACGACATAAGGAACATATCCGATATCATCTGTGGAACGGATATTCATTGACGGTCAACCAACTCGTGATGGCGTCCGTAAAATTTACAAAGTGATGATTTCAACTTCACCATTTGGAACTTTTGGTTTAAAAATGAAAATTCACAATTGGGAAGCTGAAATCATCTCTTTTGTCGTAACGTTTTGTTTTCAACAGACCATCATAGTCAATTTCTAGATATAAGTCATAATCAAATGGCAAAATCAAAAGCTCAAACACATCAAACGAATGGATAACAACTGTCATATTCCTGACTTGGTACAGGCATTTTCTTAGGTAGAAAATGGTGGATTGAACCTGGTTTTATAGCTAGGTAAACCTCTCACTTGTATGACAGTCGCATCAAATTCCATTATATTGACAACGATGCGTGAACAAAACAAACAGACACAATAAGTAAAAATGTCAAAATAGGGGTACAGCAGTCAACATTGTGTAATCATCTTAATCACTATGAAAGCAAACAAATGTAACGAAGAAGCACAAAAAGGCATACATCAAATTTAACATCCTCATTTTGCTTATATTATACGATTTTATTTATCTATGTACAATCCACCCATAAAGGATGGAAGGTTTTAAGTACTGGCGTAAAATCGCGCGTTTGAAATTCGCACAGGTAGATATAAAATAATGTTGTCGTTCAAAGTTTGAGGGGATACATAAATACAGAGTCACGTAAAATGGATATAACAAAAAACAGACTTAACAGTAAAAGTAATATTAATAAATAAAATAAAATAATTGTGTGGTACATACGAATGGAAAACAACTGCCATACTCCTGAATTTGTACCTGAATGAGTGCTTACATTTTTTTACATTTTTTACATTTTGAAATTTATTTTTCTTTTAGTTTGATTGTCCCTTTGGTATCTTTCGTCTCTCTTTTACATCTCAGTAAACATGGTAAATATGAAATTAGGGATAAGTAGAAGGTCTACTTCATACCTTGATATTTTGTTACCCGATATTGACACAGAATTTATACTATAATTTATGATAACCGTGATGATTTCCATTTTCCCATATCTCAGCAACAGTGTACCCTCTGCTCAGTCGCATGGTGTTTGCATATCTAAGTTAAAACGTCACTCTCGTGTACACTCGTGTATGCTCGAACTGTACTGACTTCGATAACGATAATTTTGTACCATGTAGTGTAAAGACCAGAATTTTAAAGTCTTCAAACGTATCGAATTAACATTCGCGAAAATGTTTGATATTAATACTTTTATAGTATAAGTCACCGAAATAAAATTTAAAAAATACCAAATTGAATAAAAATTGCATCGTGAAGGTAGTTATGTTTTGCATTTAAAAACCTTTCTTCGACATTTTGAAACTGAATCGCAAGCTTTGCAATGCCATAATACATAAAATATTCTACTACTGACTATCATGTTTAATGTTTTATAGACAGTGTAATGTTCTTTTAGATTTCCAAGGTAAATTATTGTAATAAGAAATGTTACTGTCCCATTACAGATTATTCCTGTTGCAGATATGATTCCTTTGTTTTGTTCTGTATTTTAATAAGCAATTACCTATTAACCATAGTTCTAAGAAACGATTAGATTTTGAATGGTGAACATGTATATTCCAAGAGTTATATTACACTGATAAGTACTTCATATCCTGGTAAATTATGATATAATATAAATAAAAGCTATATCTAAATTTTGTTTTCTAGTTATATTGCTTTACATTGATTTCTTTTAAACAGGAACCAACAATTCACATTTACACAATATATCTTTAAAATGAAATGATATAAACAAAAATAAGGTTGTATGCATACATTTGAAGGCAAAAACATTTGCGTACAATGCCCGAAAGAGAGTGAGCCTTAGTGTTAAGTTTGTGTGGTTAAGTTTTCTTTCGCATACAATGTTAACAAGTATGCAAACATTTTGCAGTAACTGTCCACCTCTTCGGTTTCATACGAACAAAAGGAGGAAGATGGCTTTTGAAAATGTCGCTCTTTTATCGTAATTTTATATCTCCAAGTTTCAAGTTGAAGAAAAGGAGGTAGTTATTTTTCGGAAACTAACATGACGTTTCCTCTATACTATTATATTATAATTAAGTACTTGTATATTTAACCCTCACCCGATGAATGATGGGTAAACAGTATTTGTATTCAGTAATTAAATACATAAATGTGTGGGGATTTATGAAAACCTTATGTTTATGCACTGTCCTTATGAATATATATATATATAAATAAAAATCGTATACGTAACGAACTGCAATACATACACGAAATAAACGAGGATCTCGACGGAAACAGCTTTACCAATCAGTCCAATGATAAACGAGGACCTTGATTTAGACACCTTTTCTAATTCAATAATAAACGATGACCTTTACATCTGGTGATCTGTTTATTTGGCAATCGCCATGGCAGTCATCAGGGTTTAAGAACATCCGTTGTTCGACCTGCTAGTCAAATGCGTTTTGTTAAAATATACTTTTTCACTTTTTTGGTCTTTTGGAAAATGTTGTTTGTGCTGTATTTAGACCAATCTACCAAGGAATTTGTTTTGCATGCACACGTATAAAAATTGCGGTTTTTATCCAACGCAATCATAGGTTTGAACGTTGTTTTCAATTTAGACTTGTTTATATTTTTTTGTTTGGGCTTGTATTATATTTGCCTTCGGGTTTATATGATCCGTTCATCCTATTTTGACTCTTAAAAATTCAAGAGTCTATCCCAAATTGAGGTAAATTATATGGCCTTCCAAATACCGTTTCGATTCCTAACATCACTGAAGAGACATTTATTGTCGAAATCCGGATATGGTGTACACATTTTTGCACCTTATGTTTGCGGTTTCCGCAAGTTTATTGTTTTCTGTTTGGTATACTATTAATAAATTAAGATTCATTTTTACATCTGGTGATCTGTTTATTTGGCAATCGCCATGGCAGTCAGCAGGGTTTAAGAACATCCGTTGTTCGACCTGCTAGTCAAATGTGTTTTGTTAAAATATACTTTTTCACTTTTTTGGTCTTTTGGAAAATGTTGTTTGTGCTGTATTTAGACCACTCTACCAAGAAATTTGTTTTGCATGCACACGTATAAAAATTGCGGTTTTTATCCAACGCAATCATAGGTTTGAACGTTGTTTTCAATTTAGACTTGTATATATATATATATATATATATATATATATATATATATATATATATAACATTCGCATTTTTGTGTTGATACCTATTTGATCAGCATGATAGCAAACGGTTGTGTGAATGAAGTCGCGTGCATTTCATTAATACATTGATGCTGATGAACTTACATTCGTGACTTTGATGCACTATGTGTGACGTCATTGCTTAATATTTACATTTTAACGTTGTGTTTCTGTTGTTTCGTAGTTCTCCTCTTATAGTTGATGTGTTTCCGTCAGTTTTATTGTGTAACCCGGATTTGTTTTTTTCTCAATCGATTTATGAATTTCGAACAGAGGTATACTACTGTTGCCATTATTTATTTACGAGTATCAGGTCCTGTCTAGGATCTTAAAAAATATTAGGCAGTGAAATAAAGAAAAAAGGAAAGGAAACATGCACAAATTACCGATACAAATGCATACCAAATATTAGTTACCTAACATAAGTGGGTCCCCTAACTGTGACATTATCACAACCTTTGATATGCAAACTAAGGAAAAGTTTCGAAGTCAGTAGACCATGGTAAAGGAGACAGGGTCAAATAATTTCCATGGAAATGATTTGCGCGGATGCTCATACAACTGTACATGATATATCATTGGTTTACCGTTAGTTGTTCACTTTATACTAAACTAATCAAAAACTTTTACAAATAGTTGACACCACCACCGATGCATCCACCGCCAGTTACAGCATGCCCTTAGTTTTGGTTTTTAACTTCGTATAGACGAGTTAATTACAAAACCTATGTGATATTCCTTGTAATAGTTGTCGATGAAGTTCAACATTGTCAAACAAATTTGGTATCTTATTTTCTTCTAAATTAATTTAATTTCATAATGTTATCTAAACAAGACAGAAACTAAACCCTACCTTGTAACGATGATTTTCCAACCCATTTTGAAAAACTTGATGTGTAATGTGCTATGTGTTGTCTAAGTCCGCTGCCATTGTTGACGAAATTATATTAAGTTGGAACAATTTGTATAAAGAATTTTAGGGAAAAAAAAAACATCCTTGTAGAGAGCCAGGAGAATGTCGTCATGTTTGTATTCATTATTTTTACTGCCATTATTTTTCTATCCTTAAATATGTTCAACTATTTTTATCAATAATTTATTTTAAGCACCCCATTATTCTTTATTTTTTTGTCCATTATTCTATTCTCTGTAACCCCGATAGAGGCCCTCATAAAAGTGTATAAAGTGGTCGATTCCCATACTATAAAATGCGTGGTTAAACATTTGATGGATTTAAAACAAATATGTGTGTTATCTAATAAGTGTTTGATATTAATTTAACTTTTTTTTAAGGTTTTAACTTTTATTTTTTAATGTTCGTCGGTGTATCATTTCAAAATATATCATATTAGGCGGTTCACATATGTTTCTGTTAAAACAAAGTAAAATAAATTATTGTAAATGTCATTTTAAAGACTTTTTGAGGGATTACTTTAGTTTTACCTTTAAAAAACTTGCTTCAATGGCTTCCAAAACTTTTGATTTTTCAACCCTGTATACCACCATTCTACATGTAAAATTGAAAAATCGTCTAAAAGAATTATTTCACAATGCTTTTCAACATAGAAATGGTAGCATACGCTTTAAATTTGTTACTTTGGGATACCATACGGCATATTTTGTTAATAGTGATCAAAAAGGTAAAACATGCTACACAGAAGAACAAGTGATCTGTATACTGGAGTTTCTTATTGACAACATAATTGTTGAATTTGGAGGTAGACTTTTTCAACAAATTGTCGGCATTCCTATGGGAACGAATTCTCCTTGCCGATCTCTTCTTATGTTCATATGAGTCGGAGTTCCTTCAGACACTTGTCAAAAACAAGAAGATCAAAGAAGCCAGATCATTTAATTTCACATTCAGATATATTGATGATGTTCTTTTCATTAACAATCCTAACTTTTCTGATTGGGTTCCATTAATATATCCTCGAGAACCAGAAATTAAAGAAACAACAGACACGGCTTCCTCTGCCTTATTTTTAGACTTATACCTCGAACTTGACATACGCGGTCATCTCAATACCAGCATCTATGACAAACGAGACGATTTTAATTTTGAAATTATGAATTTCCCCCACCTTAGTAGCAATATACCTGCATAAGGGATATGTATTTCGCAACTGATGCGGTATTCAGGAGCTTGCAGCTGCTACTCAGACTTTGTAAAACGTCACTGCTACTGATTAGAAAGTTGATGAACCAGGGGTATGTCAAAGAACGTCTCGTCCTTTTTCTAAAAAAAAGTTCATCGGAACATACGAAGACCTTGTTGATAATAATTCCGCATCAACTTCACAAATAATACACGATGGTCTTGAAGTATAGATTATGGGTACTGACGTTGTTTATCATCTTAATAACGTGTTTTAGTATTATTTTATTTGTCCTTATGGATATTACTTTAACTGTTTAGTCTTTGTTTGTTGATATCCATTTGACGTGGCTCTATACATCCCGTCATTGTGTTATTGTGCTATGAAACATTTTTGTATTCTTGTCTTTCACTTTTGCTAATGTGTTCTGTCTATATGCCTTTGTTATGCCTTTTTGTGTTTCTTTGATACATATTTGTTTTTTTTTTATATATAGTGATTAAGATTATAACACAATGTTGACTGCGGTACTATTTTTGACATTTTTACCTATTATGTATGTTTGTTTTGTTCACACATCGGTTGAAAACAATACTATACGACAAAACAGATGATTATAGCTTCCCAATTCTGAACTTTCTGTTTCTATATAGCAACATTCCTGCAGCGCATGCAGACGGAGTATGCATTTTCCAGTTTATGCTATTTTCCAGGGCTTGTATTTTCTATCATGATGTCCTTGATAGAGAGTTGCTTGCTCACAAGGAAGCTATTAATCCAAGAGTTTCTATTGGTGTAGCTAAAATCAACTTTTCGTAACTTTTACGGACGCCATCAAGAGTTGGTTGACCATTATGGAATATCCGTTTCACAGATGACAATAGATATGTTCCAATTGTAGAAACTACAATCCTGTCCCCTTTTCTCCGAATGTGACCTACCGAATTTGACTTAACACCAGGTTTGTACTAACATGAGCAACACGAGGAGTTCCACATATTTAGCTGGATATGTTTACCCTTCCGGAGTACCTGCAATCGTCCCAAGTTTTGATGGGGTTCATGTTGCTCAGTCTTCAGTTTTGTATGTTGTGTTTTGAGTACTGCTGTTTGTATGAAGATCCCACTTTATCTTGTCAGGCTTATCATCCCAAATGAATGAATAAATTTTACTATAAAGTTGACGTATCATACTTTCATCTGGACCTGGGATGGACAGGAACAGATGATTAAATTTTGATATAATTAGCGACTTTATAATTGTTATTTTACCAAACGGGGTAAGTGACTGTTTCGACCATTTTGTAATATTTGTTTTCTATTTCTTGTATGCGAGGAGCATAATTTAGTTTTAAAATTCTATCTAAATCAACACAGAAAGTGATACCCAATAATTTGAAGGTACTGGAACCCCACTTCAGTCCCCACTTTACATATATTTTGTCTTGACTATGTCTTTTACTACCTATCCATATAACGTTTGTTTGTCTAAATTATTGTTCAGTCCTGATATCTCAGCATAGAGTTGTAATATACGGAGAGATGCATCCAGCGAGGAAGGTGACCCATCTAAAATCAGTGATGTGTCGTCTGCATATCGAGACAAGATATACCCTGAATCATCTATCGTAATACCCTTTTTCTAATAACTATTTCTTACTAAAATGCCTTATATTTCTGCACATAGCAAGAAAAGGTAAGGAGACAAAGTATTCCCCTGTCTACAGCCTCTCTCCACACGGAAAAAGTTTGACGAGAGACAACAGTTCTGGGTGACAGTTGATGTAATATCAATGTAAAATGTTTTTTATCCAGTTTATAATCGAATTTCCAAAATTAAAATACTTAAGTGTTTTAAAGAGAAGTGCCCATGATATAGAGTCAAAGGCCTTCTCAAAATCAATAAGTAATAATATACCAGGGATATAATTTTCTTCTGTAAAGTGTGAAAATATCATATATATGTCTACAGTTCTCCCCAATAAATCTACCCGGGATAAAGCCTGTTTGATCAGAGTCAATCATTGTATTTAGAACTGACTTTATCCTCTCAGCTATACAACTAGAAGCTAGTTTGTATGTTGAGTTCAAAAGTGTAATTGGACGCCTTGGACTTGCCTTTTTTCGGAATGCATGTGATAACTCCCTGCCTCTGTGTGACAGACATTTCCCCTATTTGATATGCATAATTTATTGACCTCAAGACAAATTTTCCAATGTCTATCCAAAATACTTTAAAAAAATCTGCAGTAAAACCATCTGACAATGGACTTTTATTATGTTTCATCCTTTTCAAAGCTTGTGTTAATTCGGTAAAGGAAATGTTACCTTCTAAGGATTCTCTTTCATTATCTTTTAATTTAGATGTCTTAAATGGTAATTCCCTTGATAAGTTTACTTTTTTAAGACATTCTTGTCTTTTGTAAAGTTTCTCATAAAATATTTTTGATTGTTTTAAGATCTCTTTTTGATTTTCTACTACAGTATTTTCATCAATAACTATATTTTTAATAGTTTTATTGACAAAGTTTTGTGTTTCTAAATAACAAAATTTTAGTTGGCCTCTCTCCTTCTTCAATAAGAAAGTTCTAATCATTCCATCAGTTTCTATGATTGTTCCAGTGATTTCTAAACTGCACAGTTACGAAATTATTTTGTAACCAACAACAAATATTATGTAAATATATTATAAGGCCACACAAATTAGGCCAACTAAATAAATATGATAGTTACAGTATCATAACAACGTAAATACAAGTGTCAATCACACAACTCCAGAGATCTTCTGATAATGTTTCTTTATTTATGCATATTAGTACAATTCAGCATCTGTATATATAGTTACCACGGAAACTTCTAGAACACTGTAGAAGTTTAATTACGCAATGTAGATAGTGACCATTCTTGGATTATAATGCAAATCAAATAGAAAATTCTAATCATCCCATCAGTATCTACGATTGTTCCAGTAATTTCTAAACTGCACAATAACATTATTTTATCAACAACTATAACAAAGACACAACCCAATTACGTAAACATCCCACACACAACAAATTAAGGCCAAGGTAGATAATTATGATAAGTACATTCTCATAACCGTATATGCATATGTATCTTTGGTTATCTGTCATAATCGTAACGCATGAGGAGTTCAAGGTAAAAGGCCGAGTGTTGACTGATAAGGAAAACAGTCAGAGGCGTCTAAATTGATAAACAAGACAGATACCATTATAATTATTTGGCTACACGATTTCGCTATTATTATTTTGTTTTGTCTCAATTTTGTTCCCAAAAAACTTCAATGCTGGCGAGTTATACCTACTATCTGAGTACATTGACTCTGATGATTACACTTGATTATACTCAATAGTGCATTCTTGTTTGGTCTATTATGTCAACTATGTCGACTCAATGATGTAGTTGTGTAAATCAGAACTAGAATCTTATAATGATCATCCAATTTTCATTTTACAGAAATGAAAGGTTGTAACAAGAATATGTCCGTCCAAATATTTTTTAAACGGAATTAGAGAAATCCCGGTATGCTCTTTCCTACATGTTTACTTGCAAACGATCACTTTTGCCCACAAATAGATTCCCTAAGCTTTATTTGGCAAAACCTGTCAGAATATTTGCTCCTTAATGCTTTTCACTTTCGTCTTTGCTTTGACTTTTTTAAGTGTTTTTTTTTCTACCGTCACCGATGAATGTTTTGTCCACGAATCGCGCGTCTGTTGAACACAATTTCAATCCTGGTATCTATGATGTGTTTATTTGCAGCACACTTTATATCCAAATATTCATAAAAATATCGATGTCGAATTGTTCAAATAACACAAATTAACTGTTATATTCAAGGCATCGTTAATTTACACATCACCAGTATTGCACTTAGAAATAAAGCAGTATAGACAATCTCAAAAACCTGTTTACTATAAGTGTAACTTACATTGAACATTGCATCATTTAGAAATGTTTCATTATCATTCAAACTGTTATGAAATTACAACTTACCTTGAAATTTATTTTTTCTAGCTCATCTTGAAAAACATTGTTTTAGACTCATTATGTCTATCATGCCTATGTCAGATTAAATAGAATAGACATATTTTCCAACCAAATTTTTAAGTATTCAACATCTTCCAAATTTGGGACAAATATGTTTAAAAATCACTAACATGACAATGAAAACACATACAATTTGATAGAAAGACGGAAAAATTTAAAATACACATTGACGATTTGTTAAAAAGAAGTACAGTACTTTGTTAAAAGAAATATAACAATAAGTATTATGCATGTGTTCGTGCATGAGTTGTTCTTTTTTTTATTTAAAAACAAACTGTTGTGTATCAGGTTATATCGGTTTTTGTTAAGAAATACGTCCGTTCAGATTGTATCAGTTATTAAAATGCTGCAAAGCGACACTTATTTTGTTATTTATTTTATCAACATTCGATCAAAATATCTTTCAGAACAGCTCAACTAATGACTATCAATATCGTTGTTTTGTAAATGAAAAGATATTTGACGAAAATGTTAATTACATAGCTAGCTAACTACAAAGACGTACACACATAGAAGACACTAAGTGGATATACCTTAGATACCTTAGGTATGGAAAATAACTCTTACAAATGTATTGGAAGTCATTTGTGCATTTTAAACTAACAAAAATTGTAATAGTAATCCGAGGCAAGGTTCACTCAATTCATCATTTTGACGTGCCTTTTTACTTATTTCTCCGTTAATCTACAACGATTGAAGACAATCTTACATCTCACATTCGAAAATAGTTATATGTGTATTTATATTCTTCAATTTCATAAAAATAACAAATAAATAAACAGAAATCCTACCTTTTATTTGTCTATAGATGGTCCGTCACCGTACCTGATATTAGATACTATTGAGTCCAAGCATTTTTTGCCGGGGTAGTTTAGACACAATGAATAATTTACTTAAATTAAACCTGTGTTATACAGTCTACTGATCATCAAAGTGTATTTCTAAAATTTAAGCCATGGTTATCAGAAAGAGGAAATGGGTATTGGAAAACAAAAGACTCAGTATAACAAAATAATAATAAACAAGAACTTATTAACTACTTGATTGATAAATATTTATCTTAAAGGATACATTAGATTGTAGACTTTTATGGGATGGTTTTGAAATCGGGGTAAGGGAGATAACTACAACTTACTGTAGAAATAAAGTGAAGTTAACTAGAGAGCAAAGACGTAGTTTAGATAAGGACCTGGAACAAAAAGTAGAACGTATAGATAAGAGATATTGTGATGAAAATTATAATGTGGAAAAAGAAATTAATGATTTAAAAAAGTAAGTAAGATTTATGATGAAAAGGCAAAAGGGGCACGAATTAGATCAGAGAAAAATGAATTGATTTTGGGGAAAAGGACAATTCCTATGTCCTTGGTATAAAAGAAGAGGCAACTGAAAAAACTATAAGTAAGCTTAAGGACTAAAGACAAATTCATGATTTTATAGATTTTGCAGACCCATAGAATATTGAGGGGGCAATAGTTTTTGTAGATATTACAAAAGCACTTGATTCAATGGAATGGGATTTTATGTTTAGAACTTTGAGGCATTTTTGTTTTAACGAAGAATTTATTAACTGGGTTAAAACAATGTACACAGATATTCAAACATGTGTTATGAACAATGGCTGGGTATCAGAAGCTTTCAAAAATTCACGTGGGATATGACAAGAATTCCTGTGTCAGCTCTTTTGTTTATTTGGCTGTTGAAATTATGGCCTAGAGATTAAGAAATAATAAGAATGTGAAAGGTGTAGATGTAAAAGTAGATTGGAAAAGTCATAGTATTAAGATTTCAAAATTAGCAGAAGAAACAACACTTTTCTGCAAAAATGAAAACGATGTGGTAACTGGAATGACCGTAATATAAATTGTTGGTTCTTTTCAGGTTTCTTATTAAATAGAAATAGCGGGATTAATGATTGGGAAATTGAAATCGTGTAAAAATAAAAATTAAGCGGGGAGATAAACCTATTGAAGCTTTAGGGGTGTTTTTCGGACAAGATAAAGAGGAATGCCAAAAATTAAAGTTGGATTAAATTATTTGTGATATGGACAATAAACGAAATCTTTCAATTTTAGGAAAAATCCTAATTATAAAGTTTGTTTTATTAATATTGCCTTTGTTTACATTCATTGGAAGCGTCTGTCTAATGTCAGAACATTATCTTAAAGAAATAGAAAACAGAAGCTTTAAATATATTTGGCATGGGAAACCAGACAAATTTAAAAGAAACCCGATGAAAGGTCCATATAAAAATGTGGGTCTAAAAATGGTTAACTAAAAAAGTTATTCTGTTGCTTTAAAAGCATCATTTGTAAATAGTTTGGTTCATGGTATACTTTCGACTAGGAAGCTTATACCATTTGAATACTTAAATGTTTCAAACATAATTCTGTCAATATTTGAATGAATTTGATTGATATTAAGTCTCTAAAATATCTTTAATAGTTTTTAAGTTTTAATATTTATTTCTTTTTCTATGTATTAGCTTCCTATAGACAGGGACACCTCTAATAATATAGTATAACGTTAATTTTGTGGAGACATTTTTGTTGTTTTGTTTCAGACAACTATGTACAATGATGTACAGTACACTATGTTTTTAGTATATATTTTTTTTATGAATGTGACTTTAAAAGTTATATATACAATTTTGGCTTTTATTATGTTTAATATTACAAACTTCGCTTATTTACATGTGTGTGTGTTAGGTATGTCAACAACAATAGCAGTATAAAAATAAGAGATACTCATAAGAGTTTAATTTACATAAGGAGTTTATGTTCTTTTTTAAGTATACATGTGTTAATAACTTAAAAAGAAAGTTTCTTTTTTCAAAAAATCTATCCCAGAAGAATGGATCGAAGTTGTTCAAAAAGAAAATTCGGTTAAAATTACAGAAATAGGGTTATATGGAACAATCATTATACTGAGACTCCATTATAAACAAATAAAATGTTATATAACTCTTTAATAAGTATAAAACTAGCGCCATCAATAGGGATAAACAAATGGCTTAGAATCCTAGAAATACAAGAAATTCTAAATATGAATTCATTGTACCAATTTATTTTTTAATTTCTGACTAAAAATAAATTGAAACTATTTAAATGGAAATTAAAACAATACATTGTTCCAACGAAAAAACGTGTATTGCAGTGGAAAATAACAATAAAAGACAGATAAGTGTTATATTTATTACCAAGAAGAAGATTATGCACTTTTTTCTATATTGTTCATCTGTGACTATATTTTGGCAAAACAAATCTATGACCTTTTTAAAAGAAGTAAAATAGATTTTGTTATTTAATTACAACATCTCATATTTGGATATAAAATCATAGATAGTCAATATAACATTTTTGAATTTTCTAATGACGATAGTTAGTTTTTTCTATCTATAAGTCATAATATGTATCCGAGCAGAGAACAAACATTGTTGATGTCTATAGTACTTTTTAAAATGAATTTAATAAGAAAGAAGACACAGATAGACATAAAACAACATACCCAATGTCATTGTCAATTAAAAAAGAATTTTAGCAATAATTAGTTTTTGTATGGGACATTTGTACATGTTTATAAGTTCATAAGTTGAATCAGCTGTTTATTTTCCTGGATAATCAGTGGAGTGTAACAAGGTAAATCAAGAGAAACTTGGACTCTTGGTGAGATTTTTAACACGCAAGATTTGATGAATACATATTATTATGCTGTCAAAAAAAAAGACATTGATAAACAATCAATAAAGAGCACGTGGAGCATGTGACAAATACGTCAATGATATTTTTTATGTTTCATTGCATTCCAAATTGTTAATTATTAAAGGCAACAGTAGTATACCGCTGTTCAAAAGTCATAAATCGATTGAGAGAAAACAAATCCGGGTTACAAACTTAAACCCAGGAAAACACATCAACTATAAGAGGAAAACAAAGGAACAACAGAAACACTGAAGTGCAACAAAAACAAAACGCCAACATATATAGAAACGGACTATTTGATAAAAACTGCCTATTCCTGACTTGGTACAGGACATTTTAAGAAAAAAAATGGTGGGTTGAACCTGGTTTTAAACTTTTCTCTAACAGTTGTTCAATGATTTGTTGTATTAATTCGTTCTTTCAGAATCATTTATTACGAATTACCCTCCAGTGCACGTTTGTTTACATTCTTTCATTTCGGTGTACTTGCCCTGTGCAATGGCCAAAGTTCTAACGAGAGTTCTTGTAGTTGAGGTCACTGCATACGGGTACATATCGGCGAATTAGTGTACGGGAAGGCAATAATTCTATAGCAGTACATTGATGAAGATTTTCATCATATAAATGATTTACTTTTACATGAAAGTTCACGTACACTTGTTTAATAGTAAAACTCAGCCATTCAAGTATATAAAACATATTCAACTTTTTTTTTAATTTGAAGTTTCATGACTTTAAACTTTAAATACACTTAAATATGATCATTGAATATAGAATTTTGTACGCCAGACGCGCGTTTTGTCTACCAAAAACTTATCAGTGACCTCGAATGAAAAAGTTAAAAGGCAAAAGTAAGTACGAATAGACCTTATGTTTTCAATACTGGTATTACTCTGTCTTTTTGTAGACGACTATCAACAGATTGGATAGAATAGTGAGATCTATTGTATTTGTATTTACCCATACAAGGATCAATTTAATGAGCATTTGTGGAGGAATTTAGCAGAGTTTTTTGGGTATATTCCTAACTATGTGTTTGACAACTTGTAAAATTCTGATATAATTAATTTTTCGATAGCATTACTTTTTCTTGTACATAAAAAAAAAACATACTCCAGCGAAAAAATCTTATTCATTGTTTTCGTAGTGTTTTTACTATTTAGATTCATTTGAAAATTAATTAGATTTGAGGAACATAGTATGAGCAAACAATGAAATAAAACATGTATTAACCTTCTTACTTATATAATATTCCCACAATTCATAGAATCGAAGTAATACAATATTTAATATAATGCAGTGTTTAATGCCAGGTAGGTTAAGGCAATTTGTTAAAATGTATTTGAAGAAAAATAACTCATTCAAAGCTAATTACATATTCAAAATGGCAATATAGATAGTTTCAGTGTTGGCATTTGTTCGAATACGACATACCAGCAAATTAATAAATAATAAAATATATACGAGTATGATGCATGTTTAATTCCTTTGTTATTTGTGTAGTTAAAACAATCATATTTAAGGTGTAATATCGTGTTATATGTTGTGTTTGTTTCGTTTGTGTGTTTCCTCTCACTTCTGTATTTTGATCCAACTAAATGAAGGTCGCTGTCAAATAAGTGTTGTGTAGAATTCTTTGACTACAATATTCTCCTCCTATTTAAACTACCCTTCTGTAAGTTTGAACAATAAACAAAACAAGGTTTATTTCAGTCAAAAATAAAATAACAAAAACACCGTACTTCAAGGAAAATTCAAATTAGAAAGTGCCTTATCATATGGCAAAATCAAAAGCTCAAACACATCAAACAAATGGAAAAAACCTGTCGTATTCTATTATGTTGACAACAATGTGTGAACAAAAATAAACAGACATAATCGGTAAAAATGTCAAAAATTGGGGTACAGCAGTCAACATTGGGTAATAATCTTAATCACTATGAAAACAACCAACTATGTCAACAAAATTGCATATAGACACCCTAAAGACAAAACACATTATCAAAAATGAAAAACGAGAATACAATACAAGACTAAAGCACAATAACACAGTGATGCTGTTTCTACTAAGAAACGGCCACACTAAACAACCTGATTAGACTGCAGTAACTTTGGTGCACAGTTGGACAGGTAGTTTAACTGATGTTTACCATGTTTAAAGTTAACGTTTGAAAAATAAAAAAAACATTTATCAAACTATACCTCTGCGAAAAAAAAAAATGCAAATATGTACACAAATATTTACAAAAAAACTCGTTACTGCTAGTGCAGTTTAAAGTTATTTTTTTGAATGACTTAACTGAACAATCTGTTGCACTTTTTATCGATATCACACTGTTGCCAATGTGACAACTATCAACCATAGTCCAATAGACGTAGAAGTAAGCAACGGTTAGTCATCATACGGCCTTCAGCAATAAGCAAAACTCATACCGTTTACATGGTTAAGTAAGCTTTATCATAAAATGACAAAACAATTAAAACTAGAAAACAAAACCAGCCTGATTTACGTACTTTGGACATGCACAGACAAAATGTGATTGAGTTAAACATGCTCAGCATACCAACAAACTGTAAAAATACTTAGACTGCCTGAAGCACAACAATAAATTAAAAAGAAACAAAGCACATACACAAAATACAGATGTTAGATTATTCTCACTTACTGAAAGCTAGATCAAAGGCAATTACAACTAATAAGTAAACAAATTCAGATCATAAAATGTAAATCGGTACATATCCAACAGAATAAACATGAATACATTATAAACTGTCCTAGAAAAGCATGACCTTGTCGAATATAAAGTAACATACATCAATCAACACAATGACAGCAAAATAAAAATGAACGGTTCAAATAGTGTATCCGTAGCTGTGTATCACGGTATTTTTTATTTATTTTGATCTGCTATTATTTTCATTTGTTTAAGTTCAAAATGCATTTTTTCAAAATTCCAAATCAATAGAATTGAGAATGGAAACGGGGAATGTGTCATAGAGACAACAACTCCCACTAGTAACCCGAATTTAACTTGAACGGACAAAAACGCATTAACGCTATTTAAATAAGATTAATCATCATTTGATAAAGATTGACAAAAATTAACAATTAGTTTTAATTCATTTCAAACCATATCATTTTTTTTAATGCCAGTCAAAAAGATTCCTTTGCGGTCAATCAAGTTAATTTCAGATGGTGGTAAGATGCGTCAAACCAATAGGCCACGCCCCCGTTAAACTATTTCAAGCTGGCATTAATTCGTTTTAAACATTGTTTGTATAGGTAAATCACTCAAGCAAAACATCCTCGATGTATCTATCGTTTATTTGTTTCAAACTTTATCGACTTTAGTTAAATGCGTGTATTCTTAGTAAAGTCACATGCTTCACAATTTAAACAAATGAATGAACAAAACACGTGACATACAAGGAATTTAAATTAAAAACATTAAAATATTGATGCACGGTTTAAAAAATGCAAAACTTGTGAATCTGTTGCAAATAAAATAGTTAGATGTATAACATAATTTTAATTTGCTTAAATGCAGTAGATCTCACATATTCGTTTCAAAAATTGCTAAGTGCTATGAAAACTCGTGGCATGTAAGTAACGTGTGGTCCTTTGCAATTACTTACGAAACTTTATGTATTCCTGTATATTTACCGTTTCTCTTTTTCTGTTTTACTATATTGTACTCGTAAATTCGGAAATAAAAGTAACTTCACAGAAATTATTCATTGTGTACATAATTTAAATCGATGTATCTTATATTTTCGGCAAACAACAAATATTCACTAGCTGTATATTGATATATGGAATAGCTTGTAATGAAAAACAATGTTTTGTTAAATAATAGAATTGATGAAGATAATGTTGACATTTGTTGAATTTGATAAACAGTTTGGTCTTGCTCAAAATTGTAAATGAAGTAACAGCTCAATGAACTTTTAAAACTGTGTTAAATTGTAATACCGGTCACTGGAGCAAAACGGGCGTTAATTGTGGAAGAGCAGCACATATCAAACGAAAATATTGAAGCGAGGTCACGATTCTGTAAAGGGATTATCGTGCTGACATGCACCGTGACGTACAAAAATTCTTGCAATAAATCAACATGTATTCTGTTTTTATGAGATACATTTTAGTCTGCGATGACGATGGGTAGGTTTAAGTTAAACTACCTTGACTGGCTCTTAGTCGGCATTCTCTTACGTCTTTTAATGCATTTCAAAAAACTTATATTTACGTTTGGGGCATTTAATATAATTCGACCTACCAAATAAAAATAAACATAAACATTGTTAAAAAAAAACAAGAATGGAAAAGAAACAATTCTGCATTGTTGCTCTCATTTAATTTAATTAACTATATTTTAACAGTAATTTCTAAATAAAAACTAATTGTCGTATAAATAATATATTTCATCTAGGTGCTCTCGTTGAAGTCCGCGTTACATATTAAAATGAATTTCATTGGTCGGAACGTTTGCAAACTTTCAATCCAGGTGTTCTCGTCGAAGTCCGCGTTCATGTTTCAATTCAATACACAATATGAAGTCCAATATGGAAAAAAAAATCAATCAATCCATCACAATCCATTCTATCACATTACATTACTAGTCACGTCTCACTCATTACAACTGAACGGACGTGCTGGGTCAGCTCTCCTTTACCCGCTATCTTCGGTGAGGGTTTACTGTTAGATGGATCAACGACTTACTACTTTCGATGACAGAAACCAATCCAACGCTGTACAGACTACGTTAGGCTATAATCCGCGTAGGGCTAATTCCCGCGTCAACATACACTCCAAAACCCATTATGGATGGGGGAGTGGTATGCCGAGTGACGTCCGACGGCTGTATCCTAGGTGTTAGATGATGGACCACCATTTCACTGTCTAACGACTTCGGTCCTGATAATGCTTCCTGTCATCGTTAATACTACGTCCGAGACTCATCTACCAGTACTCCATCATCAAGGTTAGCGGGCTGCCAAGCTGACCAATCTGGCCCTGAAAGCAGTCGTTGTGAAGACATAACATCAAAATAGTCAACAAAAGAAAAACCAAAACAACTCGCAAAACCAAGATGGCGGCCTACCAAAATGGCGTCCTCCACCTGTTCCTGACCGATGGCACAAAATTATTTAAACGCTCACCAAACGCCTTCGGGCACCGAGCCGACCGTGCGAGGGATGTATATCCAGTCAAGGTCGTTAAAAACTTCCATTTGTAAAAATCAAGTTTAGACTCTACGATGTCCGAGTAAACAAATAGAATTTAGAAAAATAACACTTTTTTCCAACACAACAAAAGTATCTATCTTTTTCGCCGATGAAAATTATTACTAGTTATATTAGAACAAGGATTTGTATACTATGCAATTTATTCCTCGAGAAAATAAATTTTATTATTCACTGAAATCAATAATTGATCAATTTGAACTTTGAAACAGTTACATTAATATATCTTTTCGCACCCTTTAATTTAAGGTTAATAAATCCAAATAACTAAATGAAATTAATTGTATATTTAATTAGATAAGCTACAAGAATTGCTTCGATGTTTTCATTAATCAATCAATAAATTGCAGGACTAAATGGAATAAAACATAAATAAAAAAACTCACAGACAACTAAAAGCATTTTGTAACACCATAATCTGGGACTTTCCTATAAGTATGCTAGTCAGGAGACTGTACAATGGCGGATCCAGTTATTGTTCCGTAGATAAGAACTCCCGTTTGTTTGACCTAAAATTCTTTTTAATTGGGACATATGGTTGGAACCCCCTTTTTTGCTGTAACCAGTGGTTGTCGTTGTTGTAAATTATTTTTTAAGTGGTGTACATCAATCTGTTCGTTAGTTTTCTCGTATGAATTGTTTGAATTTATATTTATAATTTTGGGAATTTTATAAATGATTATGCGGTTTGGGTTTTGCTCGTTGTTGAACGGGCTGTACGGTGATCTATGTTCTTTTGTCCAAGGTGGAGAGTTGCATTATTGGCAAGCATACCACATCTTCTTACTTTCATTCGTTAAATGATGTAGATCTTCATTAAGCCTAAATAACAAATAATTTTGAAAATGCACTTATTTATAACTATACAACTTTTAATTCTAAATACTTATGTTTATCTAACATAAAATTATTATCAGCGCAGACATATACACACTAAGTCTTAATTCGTCTAAAAACAGAGATATATGTATGTGTAAAAGTGTTTGTTTATGTAAAAAAAAACCTATGAAAATCTACCACAACTGTTGCCAGCTCTAGAGATCGGCTAACACCAGTTGTTCCTCGAGCTTTGAATAAACAAATTCAAACCAAAACATGTACATAAAATGGTAATTTTTAATCACAATCTGTATATACTAGTATACAAAGACTTAAATTGTTATTTCATATTTTTATGAATTTGATTAAATCTTTGCCAATATCGCATGCGCAGCAACATGTATTTTTCCATGTTGTGACCTTATTTGACCTAAACGAAAAAGAAGAAGAAGAAGAAGAAGAAAGAGAAGTCTGGAATTCTAGCTACTTTTCGACGGTCTAAAGATTATAGTGTGTTTTCGATCTAGGTGTTCTCGTTGAAGTCCGCATTCAAAATTCAAAGCATTTCATTAGTAGGTAGATTTGCAATCTTTCAATCCAGGTGTTCTCATTGGGGTCCGCGTTCATGTTTCAATATGATAGACTATATTGTAAGTTTTCTATCCGAGTTAACAAAATAAAATTTGAGCTGTTTTATAAGTATATAATATATATGATACCGTGCGCTCATCAATCATTCATTCTTAATTAACCGTGTTACGTGCGTGATCTCAGAATGTGTATTGCAGTCGCATTCCAATGCGAACTAACGATACTTTTATACATGCTGTTTGTTTTCAAACATTCTTTAGAGCAATAAGAATTAAACCAATTTTCTGATAACAGACAAATATGAACAGCAGTATGTTTTACGACGTAAATCATCGATTTCAAAACTTGAATGTTTACATGTGTAATAAAATCAATCATGTCGATTTCAGCATGCATGTTAAGTGAATGTCAAATTCAGTTCAAAATTCTGAAACGTAGGACAGATCGTACTCTTCTGTTTCAAATTGAACAATGTTTTAATATTTGTTTGACTGTTGAAATTAAATGTTATGTTAAAATAGATTACTATTCACCTTGGGCGATGTATTATTGTTGATCATTCGAGATTCTTTTTTTGCAAACCCGTCTTCAACTGAATGTGTGATTATAATATTACTACGCGAGCATCAAGGGATTTTAAATCGAAAATAAATGCAAAAAAATGTGAGTTTTTGTGTCTTTCAAAGCACAAATAATATACAGAATCAATTGCAGGATAAAGACTATAACTGTTTAGTGTCTTTAAATATCAGCTGTATTTGTACTCGGCTCGAAACAGGAGTAATAGCTCGCTAAAGCTCGCATTACACCTGTTTCTTAGCCTCGCACAAATACAGTTGATATTTAAAGATACTAAACAGTTATTGTCTATATAATGATACATGTTCTACGTACAAAGAATAACATTCATGATGACATTTCTACAACAGAACAGCTAAAATTGAAATTTCTATTCAACTGAGCGAAATGGGGAAACAAATATACTGTTGACCAATTGTTATTTGTTAAAAATAATCTGTCAATTACAAACAGAAGAGCTTTTGCAAGATTTAGATGTGGGGTAGCTCCACTAAAAATAGAAACTGGAAGGTATGAAAGAAAAGAAGTCCACGAGATGACATGTTGTGGAGCTATACTATTGAAGATGAACTTCATGTCCTTTTAAAATGCTCATTATAGAAATATCATGATACATTAAGCTAAACATTTTAACTTATAAATATCAGATAGCGAAAAATTCATATTTTTATTTAACAACGACAATGTTGCTGCAATAGTTGCCAAAAACATCAACAATATTTTATTGAAAAGAAACGGCATTTTATTTCACTAGTTCTTAAAGAAAAAGATGTTTTATTTTATTTAGTATATGGACACTGTAAATTTTAAATGTAAATGAGTAAAAATGTGTTTATATTTATATATTGTGTCTCAAAAGTCTCTCATGTATCTTTTGAAAGATTGGTGCATACAATGCAAATGTTTTAATGATTTATTTATTTCTGCGAATCTCATTTTATGTTTGTATGTGGTGAGACTTTAATAAAATATTGAATGTAGAAATATTCAGAAACTATAAACTTTACTTAAATTTATACTTGAGTCAGAAAATTAAAACCAACAGAGTCAGAATTAAATTTGTAAGCTGACAAATGTTGTACCCTCAGCGGGCATTCAACACCATTGACATACTACAGCAAAATCGCGATATACATGTACATATATTTTGGACATCTTATCAGTAATTTCCCTAATGTTGAACTATGCTAGATTATAATTATTCGCTTATTTGGCAAATTCATATTCTACTAAGCTATTTTCAATCATTTAAGTTTTGATAAATACCATTACAAATAACATATTTGTCTCAGTTTCCTCAGTAGGGTATTCCATTGGGAAAATAATTACAATAAACAAGGTTGTCGGGTAAATGTGGATTACGGATTAAGGTGTTAGATGTCAAACTTGAATTAACAAACTGAGGCAAATTGAACACGAATATGTATTTTCTCTTCAACAGTGTTTTTATTCTCTGTTCTTTATTTTCATTTAAACTAAACTAAATACGTTTTGACAAATTAAATAAAAATAAACATTATATGTTAACCTTCTAGGATTATTCTAAAAGAATGACGGATTTTATTTTGACCATGGGGGTATTTTTTGTTCCGTTACTGAGGATATTTTTTGTCCTTTATGAATCCATATGACAAATTTGACTCCAATAAGGATAAATTTTGTCTCATAGAAAAATCGGTAGTTTACATCTAATAGATTTACTTTTCCATTTTTATCGGATATAATAGTTATTTTGAAAAATACAAACGATAATTAATCATTAAAGGTTCGTATGCATATATCAAGATCCAGCAATTTTTGACTACTATAAAGGATTGCCTTTGTTTTATAGCTCAAAACGGTATTATTTGTTTTGCTTTCCATTGGTTGAATAATGAAATGTATGTTTCAGAAATGTACACAAGTTCAATTTTAAGCTCTGACTTCTGGGGTAATGCCGTTTACAGTTAAAGACGAAAATCTACACATGTACATCCTTATAAAAAAGAAGATGTGGTATGATTGCCAATGTTCATAATTATATCATAACTATTGTTCTCCCCCTAGTGATGAATCTATAGTATATGCCACTGGACGTTAAACGATCAACTATTTATTAATTGATCTTATCCTTTTAGTTTTGTGATAGTTTGCATTTCAAATACATGAAACAACTGCAGATTTGCACTAAAGTCAGAAGGCCGAAAGTATTGCACATATAAAATATTCATTCACAACCCTTCGTTTTGATCCCCTCACAAAACAACACTTTATAAATTTCATGCATCCGTAACGCTTTTCTGAATTTACTTTCACAAGGAACGCTCAATGCGGTAATATTTGAAAGCCAAAGAATGTATAAAATATAGATAGGAGTGTGGAGCTATAAGACCAATATAGGACATACACATTCACAACATTATTTAAATAAAATTGAGAACGGAAATTGGGAATGTGTTAAAGAGACAACAACCCGACCATAGAACAGACAACAGCAAAAGGTCACCAATAGGTCTTCAGTGCAGCGAGAAATTCCCGCACCCGGAGGCGCCCTTCAGCTGGCCCCTAAACAAATATATATACTAGTTCAATGATAATAGACGTCATACTAAACTCCAAATTAAACACAAGAAACTAAAATTAAAAATAATACAAGACTAACAAAGGCCAGAGGCTCCTGACTTGGGACAGGCGCAAAAATGCGGCGGGGTTAAACATGTTTTTTGAGATCTCAACCCTTCCCCTATACCTCAGCCAATGTAGAAAAGTAAACGCATAACAATACGCACATTATAATTCAGTTCAAGAGAAGTCCGAGTCCGATGTCAGAAGATGTAACAAAAGAAAATAAACAAAATGACAATAATACATATATAACAAAAGACTACTATAGCAGTTAACTGACATGCCAGCTTCAGACCTCAATTAAACTGATTGAAAGATTATGTCTTCATCATATGCATATCAGTATATATGTGTCTGTCCAAAGTCGTAGTTCAATGGTGTTCGTAACATCAGTAATGATTATATTTGGGCTTTCTCGGTGGCAAGATTGCTTTGTTATATAAAGAAGGGCGTTAGTTTGCTCAATTGAATTGTTTCATATTTTTTTGTTCATGACGGGGCGGGGCCTTTAATAACCGACTTCACAGTTTCCGTATTTTTTTCATTATTGAAGGTCGTATAGATATAACTGCCAATATTCCTCTTGATTTGAACTTTTTTGAATGATTGTCTCACTAGCAAATATATCACATTTTCTTATTTTTACATAAGCCTGCAATCCATCAATGGCCAGCTTAGTCAACTGCAGCTGAAACCTACGTTTCCTTAAAAATAATCAAAAAAAAAATCTGAATTTATAAACTGACTATTTAAGAAATGTTTGTCATATATCGATATCTGTT